>NW_027507758.1:387598467-389998467 GCF_037356315.1 Lithobates pipiens | reverse complement strand
CAGGGAGGAGCGGCTGCTTGTTTTACATCCGATGGTGGTCAAATGATGCCCAATCTTGCCTGGATTGATGCGGATGGCGGTGGATTTTTCGGTGGGTGCAGGGAGCTATAGAGAAACACGTCCACCGCCATCAATGTCAGGACACGCCCCCGCAAAAATGAGTTTCTTGTGCACACACAATGTCACTGTTGTATAGGGAGGCCTCCCTCCATAGGGATTTACGCTTCACAGGGTGGTTCAGTCCCTTGGCATTAATCAAAATAATATTAAATGGCATATCTAAGCGTGAAGTATTTCGAGTAAAGCACGAGAGACCAAAACAGTCATGGCATTAATAGTCACAGAAAAAGGCACAAAGTAAGTAAAGCCAGTGTTGATGCGACAAACATTTCCAGCGTGCACTGAAGGGGAAGGCGTCTCCACGGGGCGATAAAATCCGGGAGTCGGGCATGAACCTCAGCAGCCAAGCACCAAAAAGAAAAAAGGAAAAGAGGAAAAAAAAGTAAAGTTCAAGAGTGCGGCAGTCCAGAGTCTACTTCCGCTCATTGCTATTGGCAATTGCCTGCACCTGTGGCCTCCGTGCGCCGGGAGAGGAGTTCAACATCTGCGTGTTTGTTCCTGGAGTGGTGAGATTTCTTTCTCTTCATACTTAAATTTCTGGAGAGGCATGTTTGATGTGATTTTTTAAAATAAACAAAGGTGTTTTTTCTCAAGAGTGCGGCAGTCCAGATTCTAATTCCGTTCAGGGGTTGTGCCTCTGTAACTAAGGATAACCAATAACCAGCGGAAATTTAGGTGAGGAAATAACTTGGAATAGGGTTATCTCATGATGAAGAACCCCATATGGCCATGGACAATGGAACAGTCTCATGAGTCACAGGCTGTAGAGGTCTCCTGTCAAGAGCCTCAATGGCAAGAGGAGTGTCACGCAGCTGCAGCGGAATCGAGTGCTTCGATGCAAAGGCAACATCAATCAACAGGCCTGCAGCCCCAGAGCCTACAGAGCCTGTATCTCGACGGATGACTCAACCCAAGATAGGGTTATCAAAACCAGAGGCTCATCCTTCTGGATAACTTCGGATGAAACAAAACCACCTAAGGTCTGTCCATGACAGGACCACAAGGTTTGGGCGTTCCCTGGATGGGTAGGACAGGACTTCAAAAAGTGACCTACCTGGCCACAATAAAGGCACAATCTCTCCCTCCTTCTAAGGGTTCTCTCATCCGCAGAGAGAGGCGTGAAGCCCAAGTGCATGGGTTCACCTTCACTGACCGACTCGGTACCAAGAGGCATAGGAGGTGAGGGAAGCAAGGGTGAGACTGCAAAGCTCAGAGACAAATGTACAGGAGGCTTCCACAAGTGATCCTTAACAGAGAGTCTTTCCCCGAGTATGGAGTCAATGAGGATGGCAAACATGATCAACTTCTCCAGCTCAGTGGGTATATCTCGGGCTGCTATCTCATCCTTGATGGTATTTTAGAGACCATGAGAAAAAGCAGCCATGAGGGCCTCATTGTTCCAAGCAACCTCTGCTGCCAGAGTACAGAATTTTTAATGGCATAATCGGCAACAGTTCCTGTACTCTGTTTGATGAACACGAGGCACTTGGCAGCAGAAGCGAAGCATGCGGGAAAGTCCAATACCCTTTTAAAAGAAGCCACAAACTCAGGGTAATTTAAGACAACAGATTTTTGCGTCTCACATAGAGGGTTTGCCCCAGGCCAAGGCTCTTTCAGAAAGCAAATATATCATGAAACCTACTTTGCTTCTGTCAGTGGGAAATGCCTGGGGCAGCATCTCATAGTATATCTCAACCTGGTTAAGAAACCCTCTGCATTGGACTGGATCACCCCAAAATCCCAGGGGAAGCGGAGCGGAACCATACATACCTCTTATAGAGGTAATACTTGAGGCGGGTACCTGCACAGAGACAGGAGCATCACCAGGGGTGACCTGCAACACATGCTGTACCAAAGCAGCCACAGTGGGAGATTTCAGGTGAGCTGTGCGAATCAGACCGAGACTGAAGTACAGTTAAATCACACTTGTTTAAAAATAAAAGTAAATAGAACAAACATAGTCAAATCAGCCAAAGTTTTGGTAACCAGAAGGGATAGTCAGACAAGCCAAAAAATCTGAGAGCCAGGAATCAGAGTAATGGAACAGCAAGCAGGATCTGGAGCCAGAAGGAATGTCAGCTAAGCAAGTCTTTAACAAGAACGCAGGAGATAGTCTCTGTGATGTTGGCCAAGGTGAAGGCAAAGATCATCTGGGCTGGATGGCTTAAGTAGGCAGGGCTGACGAGCAGGATATATCTCAACAGGAGAGTCACTGTGGAGATATAGGAGCTGGCAATTAGCCAACAGCTGAATGGCCAGCTCAGAGAAGGAAGGTCTGAGCCCAGCCCTGACACTTAGCCACTATGAGATTCTTTTTTGTATTCAAAAAGCCTGGTTTGATGCTGATTTTCTCTAACTCCACCTTCTGTCCAAGTCCCCAATGCAGCTAGGGATTTTGCAGAGCAGTGTTGGCAGCTCTGCACATGCCCAGTTTTCAGTGAATTTCTATGCTGATAATTTCCTCCCTATCACATCTGAGCAGCCCATGTGACTATAGAGTCACACATGTGGACATATACACATCCTCCTCCATGCCCACTAAACAGCTAAACACAAAGGGGGTGGGATATTACATGTAGATAGATGGAAGCTTCAATCTTATTGTAAGACACAGGCTGTAGGGATGTGACACAGCCTGTGACTGTCAGAATTTCCCCCACACCATGTTATTGTCCAAAAATAATATTTGATTTCAAATACACTGTATATATTTGTATGACAATTTAAAACAGTCTATTGATATTCATTATTTAATTCTACTCTGAATTCCAAAGGCGTTTATTTATTTTTTGTGAACTCATGACTAGCAGCAGAGGACTAGAAGCTGTTCCCCCTGATGCTTTCCTGCAGACCGGCTTGAAAAGAGCTGGGTTATATGACAGCTGTATATCAATTAGGAAAAATGTACCTAGATGTTTTTTGTTAATTAAAACTAGAGTTGCAATCGTACTGATACTAGATATCGAACATTTGGACGAATACATACTCATGAAAATGTTCAGTTGCCTAATCCAATACCTGGACAGCCTTAGAGATGATCAGTGCAGCAGTGGGGAGAGTTACAATCACCGATCTCCCTGTGTGACTTTGAATAAAGCAGCTGACAGCCGCTTCTCCTCCTCTCCATCCCACAGCTTTCAGCTGCTTTATTGAAAGCCACACAGGGAGATCGGTGAGTGTAACTCCCCACCCACCACACCGATCCCCTCCGACTGTCCCCTGTATCCTAGTCCAGCTCCCAGGGTCCTCTATGTCCTCCTCTGAGTCTCCCTCTCTGCTCCCCCCCCCCCCCGTCCCAGATCTGTCAGAGTGCAAAGAAGAGGAAGGATCTGGTAAATATGTAATTTACCCACGCCTTCCTTCTCTAAATGAGCAGAGTCAGTGATCACTGACTCTGTCCATTCATAACAAAGCATCGTAAACTGTGTTTACAATGCTTCCATTTATGAATGAACAGGAGCCTCTGTCCCTGCCCTGTCCATTCATCCTCTGCTGAGGCTGCAGTGAAAGGGACTGGGGAATCTGTGTCCTTAGCCCCCTTCCCTATCTCAAAGGGGAGATGTCAGGAGTTTGTTTATCTCCTTCTATCCCTGATATCTCACCAAAGCCCCCCCCCCCCCCCCCAACAGGGCTGATAAAAAAAGAAGAAGAAAGAATTGTAATAAATATTTGAAAGTTAAATTGTAAAAATAAAATAAAAAGTAAAATATACAAAAAAAATCCACTATCCATTTTCTTAAAATCACTTACTTTGCATTCTGTAAACTGATGAAAATAAACATTTAAAACATATATTTTTGAAGGCATTCAAACTTTTTGCATTTGTTCATACCTGCCTAAAACTTTTGCCCATTACTGTACATAAAGGGTTTCCTTAACTGCGTGCTGTAGCCGTCATTCAATAGACGTCATCTATTAAGCAATGATCAGAGTAAGGGGCCGATCCCGACCCCTCACCACGTGATCAGCTGTCAGCCAATGACAGCTGATCATGTGATGTAAACAAAAGATCTGTTTTTCTGTTCGCATTAACAGTGGCTTGTGTCAGAGGGACAGCGAAGTAGATGAGACATCACCCAAGTATCTGTGCCCACCAGTGCCACCTGCCAGTGACCACCAGTGGTACCTGCCAGTGCATAGCAATGCTGCCAACCAATGCCCACCAGTGCCACCTACCAATGCCCACCTGTGCCACCTTTCAATGCCCACCTGTTCCAGCTATCAATCCCCATCAGTGCTGACAATCAGTGCCTCATTAGTGCTGCCTATCAGTGTCACCTAGCAGTGCCCTTCAGTGCCACCTATCAATGCTATCCTTCAATGCCACCTTTCAATGCCCATCAGTGCCACATATCAGTGCCCACCAGTGCCACCTATCAGTGTCCATCAGTGCAGCCTCATCAGCGCACATCAACAAAGGAGAAAAATTACCTGTTTGCTAAATTGTATAACAAACTATAAAAATTGTTTTGTTTTGCAAAAGAAATAGAAAACTCAGCAGTGATTAAATACCACCAAAAGAAAGCCATATTTGTGGTGGGGAAAAAATGTAATTTGGGTATAGTGTTGCATGACCGCATAATTGTCATTCAAAGAGTGACCGTGCTGAAAGCTGAAAATTGGCCTGGGGAGGAAGGGGGTTTAAGTGCCTAGTAAGCAAGTAGTTAATATGCCTATTTGCTAGGTGCACATGCATTTCATTTAATAGTGAGCCAGTCAATTTCAGCCATGTTATTGCAGTTTGCATTCAAATAGACACCATATTGAAACAGAAGTCATAACAACATGCATGGCAAACCGGTGGGTAGAAAAAAACAAGGTGGATGGGCTCAAACAATCAACTTCTGTTAAACAAGGACTGTCACACACTGGTTAAAATTTAGCTGGTCCCTGCTCAACCATGTTTTTCTGGCATCAATTTTTCAATGGGCCTCAGTAGTGAATTTAGGTCACTCTAAGACTATGGAAACATATTTACTGACAATAAGAGAAGATATATATTTCCCAAAGAACCAGTAATTTGTTTTCAATGACAACAAAGTAGATAGTGTCAGTAAACCGTGACAGTGACAGGTGTTAGTATAGAAATGTCTTATCTAGGCCTTGATGTCCAAATGTGCTTTTGCATAGGGATTTCTTCAGGTCATTGATTCAAAATAAGTCAATCCAGTTTCATAGAGTTCAAATGTGGTGCTTTAATGGAATTGATATGACAGAAATTTGCTCAGTAATGTGAATTATTTGGAGGGCTCTTCCAAAGATTTTACAGAATCCTCACCAAATGCTCCTGTTGTTGGCTCCTCATTGCTCCTAAAGATGGCCATTGATGATTTTTTGTTTTCCACCAAGCAGGCTTAAAGAAATGAAAAACAAACAGATTCAGCTATTCACCTCATTTGTGTGGATTGAGGAATCTGTTTGTTTTTAATTTCTTTAATCCCCCCACTGGGACATTGTGGCTCTCACTGCTGTCCAAATACGCTACCAATCAATCAAATGCTTGACTTCTGTGAAACAGGGACATTCACACACTGATCAGAATTTTGATCAGTTTGTGGCCAGCTTTACTGTAACAAAAATGATAAATGTCATACATTATATATTTCTGCATTACCTTTGGTGTACATTAACATTTTAACCTTTGACTTATTTAAACACTGCCACAATAAATATTATAGGTTATGCTAGAACCGGTTTTCAGAACTTTACTGCACATTTATTTATTTAATCATGAACTGATTTATATGCGTATATGAAGAACGAAAAATGCTCTTAGTTTTAAGAGATTTAAAGATAATGATCATTTTGCTACTATTAATTGGGTGGAGCACCATTTCTATTAACTTCACATTTATATATTTTCAAATATTCATATGTTACTGCTCGTATTACATTTAAGATCAGAATAAATAATACTTTTGGCTGAGCACCAATAGTATTCCCCCATGACATACAGCTGAATAAATATTAAAAGCAAACACTAAATAGTGATAAAAAAAGGACTGATGTTTGTGCTGGAGGATAAAACCAACAAAGACTCTCTGTACAATGTACATTTACAATGCAACTTGCACAATTTTATTTTATCTTGCATTTGAAATAAAAACAAAAGTACCAGATCTACAACTTACGCTAGGGACATCTAACAACAATAAAGGCACTTCTAGAGTAATGGTTAAGGTTGATTATTACAAATATTAACAATTATTAATGTTTGGAATTAAAATAGCTTATGGCTTGGATATATACAACTAAAAGTCTTTATATTACGATATTATATAACCATTGCTTAAACTTCCATTAAAAGGTAACTTCAGAACAATGTGCAATGAGAAAACATCTATAAATAGTAAAAAGCAATACAAGGTTAATTTATATTTAAATGGTCAAGTATAATAAAGTCGGCTCATGTGTATAGTAATTGTAAATATATACTAAAAGTGTGTCTGTTTTGAACAGAATATAATTTGCTTTTCTAAAAAAATGTCCAGTGCACAGATCGCAGTGGTTCAGAGTATGTAATATACTACACAGCATACAGAATGCAGCACCCTAGTTTGTGCACTGTTAAATAAAATGTACAGATCAGGGGTCTACTGTATGTAATAAAAAGTGTGCAGCAGTCACAAGTATGTGATCTTAAAACATGGTGTACAAGACACAGTGGTTCAGAGTAAGGCAACCCATACATGAGTCTTTTTTTTTTGTTCATCCAGTTTTTTTTTTACCTTTTTGTTGGTTGGTCCCACGGCCATGCTTCTGGTCTTTTATACCCCAGTCTCATTGACGGGGTCATAGAGCTATCCAGAGGTCTGATGGTGACAGCATCGACCATCCGTGGAGCGATAACGTACATTTGATCTCTGTAACTCAAGATCGTTCCTGTTTGGTAAGAGGCCACATTGCTTGGGAAACACTTTTTGGACTGGAGCACCTTTTAAAAAATATTTTTTTGAGCATGGAACACTTTAATTGCACATGCCTCATTATAGACTAGATGTTTATTTGAACTTTTGGATTTAATTATATAAAACTTTTTTTTGTTTTATTAATTATGGATATTAATTGTGTATATTGATTTTTAAGGGCTTATGTCTACTTTTCAGGCTCTACCTGATTACCTGTTTGATGGTACTCCCACATACTAGCCTCAATCGATGGCTATGACCTTTGGAGATTTTTATCATAGGATTTATAATTGTCTCACCACAGACAACTACCCTTCCATTAAACAAGAGGAGGTTCAACAAATGCTTTACTTCTCTTAACCAACTCAAGCTATCTCCTTCTGATCTGAAATTCTTTATTGCTGACATTTCTGTGGAAGAACTCTCAGTGGTTGTCAAAAATCTACACATCCCCTAGCCCAGATGGACTTGCATAGTAAGACACACTCTTACAAATTCTGGGTCCTTTTTGATTGGTCTTTATCGATTTCATCTTAAAGGGGGCGTCACTCATTCCCAATTTATGCATTCATATATCACAGTCATCCAGAAACCTGGAAAAAAGCCAACCTCCCTTGCCAATTATAGGCTTATAGCCTTGTTTAAAGTATTACTAAACCAACAACAGTAAAATCTGTTTGTATATGCAGAATAGTATGCTTGTTATACTCACTGTGGTACTTAAGGGGTTTATCCTCTGCATTGTGTGAAAAGGTTGTTTTATCCTGTATGCATAGGTCCTTCCTTCCTGCACTGTCTATCTGGGGAAAGCCAGCTAACACAGGCAAAGTAACACATACTGCATGCTCAATATTTCCTTGTTGAGCTGAACTAGCCAGGTCACATGATATTGACATCACACATGTGGGCATGTATACAGGCTGCAGTGGAAATCCCCTCCTTCCTGAACTCTCAACACTGGAGTACCTGTGCAGTTTATCACTGACTGTGGTATACATATCAGCCAAAAGATATATAGTGGCAGTATTTTATTGTAAAAAGGAAGATTTATAATCTGTGGGCACTGTGGTGAGATGAACTATTTTCATATTACTGGGTTTGGTAACACTTTAAGTCTGGTTATAAAATCTTTATGAAGGTATTGGCCAATAGGTTATAACTACTGCTCCCTTAACCCATACATAAAGACCAAGTAGGTTTAGTTCCTACAAAACAGGCAGGTGCTAACACTAGACAGAAAACAGACTTGGTGCTCAATAGAACTAAGACTGCTGCTTTGTTATTGACATTAGATGCTCAAAAGACCTTTGACATATTTGGATGGCCTTTTATGTTCCCAACTCTGGCACCTTTTGGCTTTAGAGGTCATTTTTTTAATGCCATAACTATACTCTTACCCTTCATCCCAGGTTAAACTGTCTTCTGTTTTATCACAAATTTTTTCCAGTAAATAACAGTACTCAGCAAGGATGTCCATTATCACCCTTATTATTTATCTTATGCTTAGAATCTTTTGCTGAGGCCATACAATTGACCATAGATATCCACGGGGTTTCTGTACAACACAAGGAATACAAACTATCCCATTTTGTTGATGATATTTTACTAATTTTAACAGATCCCCTAACTTCATTGTCATTTTTTTTATAGAGTGTTGTCTACTTTTAGTTCTCTGTCAGGTTATAAAATTAACACTACCAAGACAGAAGTGTTGCCCATACATATCCCAAAATTACCTCTACAGTCAAACTATCCTTATTATTGGTGCACTCAGTCACTTTAATAGTATATTACAGCCACCTATTCGGCTATATATGGTGTCAACTAAACCCATTCCTAAGTTTAACTGCTTCAGATTTTACCCCCTTCCTGACTAGAGCACTTTTTGCGATTCGTCACTGCGTTGCTTTAACTGACAATTGCGTGGCTGTGTGACGTTACACCAGAAAAAATTGACGTCCTTTTTTCCCCACAAATAGAGCTTTCTTTTAGTGGTATTTACTTACCTCTGCGTTTTTTATTTTTTTGCACTATAAACAAAAAAAGAGCATCAATTTTGAAAAAAAACAATATTTTTTATGGTACATGTTGTGTCATGCTGTACACCCGCTAGCCCCACCATTTAAAGAGGACGTACAGGTATGCCCATTTGCCCACTGCTGCGAGTGTGCCAACGTATATCAGTGTGCCGACGTATATCACTGTGCAGCGGTCGGCAAGTGGTTAAACAAAGCCACATGCCTGTTTATACAAGAGCACTGTCAGCAGACTGGAATTCAGCTGTCTTGTTCTGGCACATTTAGGTGTTGCTCCTATAGTGGTTTTTAGGCACAATCCTAGTTCCCAGTTCTTAAAATTGGCCCTGAGTAAAATGGATCAGCACTGGACTGGTACCTCCGGACAACTGCAGTGGAGCCCTGCATAGGTGGGGGTAATGGCCGGGCAGAGGAAGGGGCTCAAGCACAGGTTGGCACACTGGGACACTGGCACAGGACTGCGCTGCCCTGACTGTGGCACTGATCATCTCCTGCACCCCCTTCGTAGCCTGCCCTGACCTTGCCTCTCCTCCATGGCCTTCATGTGCTCCTGAATTGTCAAAATTTCACATATAAAAAAAGAATGCTTGTCGTTGTCCATCCCAGATTCACTTAATACTTTTGTTATGTCAGTGTCCATGTTGTGGGACTATGTGTGCACAGCTAGTAAGTATTTTGTGGCAGAAAATATGACCTGGAGGTTTTTAAGGTTTGCCTGCCATTAAAGTCAATGGGGTCCGCCGCGAACCTTGAGGTTCGCAAACTTTTGGCTGCGGTTCGCGTTCGCAAAACATTCCGTTGGAAGTTCATCCTTCACTATTCATTTGTGTAAAACAACACCAGTTGCGGGTGCCTGAGAAGAAGGTAATGTCTGCTTAGAGCTCCGCTCCAGGGACGTTCGCACCGTAGAACTAAAAGTACCAGTGGTGCAGAAAATCAGCAAAACCACCAGTCAATCATTTATAAAGCCCTCAGGTACCGTTATTATGGTGCTAAAGACCACAATTTAAGGCAGAAAATACTAAAGAAGTGCCATCCTGGCCGTCATCCAAGATGGCAGTGGCAGTCTCCTCACAGCCAAACACTTCACAATCTGCCAAGCCATTGAAATTTAACATTAACACTTTGGATGTTACTTTTGAGTCTGACTCAGATACAGGAAGCTCACCGACAGTACTTCAGTCAGATATAATTTAAAACTTTGAACGTATACTACAGAAAGCTCTTAAACAGACATCTGACCACATTACTGATAAGCTGAGAAGAGAAATTAGAGAGCTGGGGAAGAGAACAGCAGAGTTAGAAATACGAGTGAATGATATTGAATGCCAAACACAGCAACATATTTCTGAATCTAAGAACCTTAAGGAAGAAAATGCTGTACTACAGTCCCGTTTAGAGGACCAAGAGAATAGGGACCGTAGGGCTAACTTGCAGATTAGAGGTATCCCTGAGTCTGTCCTTGATGTTCAAGCCACTATTATTGCACTGTTTCAGGTATTCCTATAGAGAGATTAGAGATGGATAGGGTACACAGAGCATAGATGTCATATAACTAATCCCATTAGGAAGCATTCGTTGGCTATTTGGGATAGGTTTGGTAAATCTCATAAGCTTCAATCAACACATAACCCCCTCCTTTTCTTTCTTGGGAACCCAGCCTTTTATCCTGCTTGGAAGTTTCCTAAATCTTTCTCTGCATGGACTTCCACGAATTTGATTACATTTTATAAACTAGTCTCTGCAGATACTTTTCAGACATTTCCTATGTTATGCACAAATGATGGGCTCCCTAGTAATGAACTATTTCAATACTTACAGATTAGGAATTTTTATATGCCTCTCCTTGGTCAGGTACACGACTTGTACGTATTTGTAATTTGAACATATTTGTATGAGTGACCCACACGTTAGAGGGCTAATTTCACTCGTATCAAAAACGTATTACTGCTAACAATGTACTTCCCTCATATACTGCTAAATGGGCACAGGATATAGGACGAATGTTTGACATCAATGACTGGTCTAATATCTCGTTAACCACCAAATCATCATCTCCTAATTGCTTTGCTTTGGAAACTAACTTCAAGGTTCTGGCGCATTGGTATCTAGTAGCAAAATTTACCCCATCCTATCCTAATAATTGCTTTAGAGGTTGCTCCACATCAGGTACCCACTTTCACATATGGTGGCAATGCCGGTGGCTCAAGAATTCTGGAAGAACATTTTTAGAATGGCCTCTATAGCTTTAGAAACCACTATTGCCCCAGACCCAGCCATCGCACTCTTGAACCTTAAACTGGCTACACTCACCCAGACTCAATTCCAATTACTTGTTCAAATTAATACTGCAGCCAAACAAACCATTGCCAAGGCATGAGAGTCCAATACTCTGATTGTTGCAGAAGCCAAACATAGAATGAACAAGGCTCTCACTTTTGCTAAAATGACAGCTATCAAAGAAAATAATATTAATACATTCCGTATGATTTGGCAACCATGGGGTTAAGCACTTTTTTTCTTCTGATTTTGACCAGTCATTATTGTTACCCTACTAGAATTCATGTTTTATTGAGGTAATATTACTTATTCCTATTGGGAGCCGGGTCACCACCTTGGGAGATAGTAATAGTAATGTTATTACTATTATTAATAACATTTCTAGTTTTTGGATGGCCATGCCCCCACCCATTCACAGTTTGAGCCCATATGGGGTGGATGGGTGGTCCGGAGGCATGCTTTACCAATTTTCCACATCATCTTTTACTTTAATTTAGATCCTTGCATTTATAATAACCTATATTGTATCCATGAATCTTCATTTTTCCTCTCTTGTAAGATGTGTCTCTTGTCTTCTTTTCTACAAGATTCAATAAAAATATTGAACAAGACTATAACACCAGTTATCTTTGTGTATGAGGAGGCTTTTTGCCATAATTAACTCTGTACTAGATTTTAACACTGTCTGTCCTAACACTGAGTTAAGTTTTAGAAGCCAGGCTTCTTGCATTTTATGATAATGAAAGGGAGCTCATCCTGTCCTTTTCAATTGTTGAAAAAACCTTGCAGTCAGCCATAACACCATATCCTAAGAAACATGTACAAGGTATAAAAAGATTTTTTTTTCTCGTATGCTGTGTGATTGGGAGCACATAAGCATATAGCAGGGTTTTTTCAAATTTGACTGCAAACATGAAGATATGCTTTAAGCTAAAATGTACATACACAAGTCACCAGGCATTATAACTAAAATGGAAATTCTTCTTGTCTGCCTCCTCCCCCCCCCCCCTTTAAGTTTTGACATGCCTTTTTTTTCTTTAGGAGGGGAGTGGGTGCCTGGTTTTGACCCCCCTCTCCCCCTCCTGTCCCCACAGCTTTCTGGGACACATCACAGGTCCACAAAAGCTGTCAAAAGACCATTCACAAAGAGCAGCACTGTTCATGCATGCACAGTAAGAAGCTGGCCGTGAAGCCGTAAACAGTTACAGCTGGCTTCCCAAAGTAAACAAGCTGGCTCCTGGACCCAAAGATGGCAGAAGAGCTGGCATGGGGGAGGACAGCATTGGATCTCTTGACAGGGAAAGGGATCCCTGGACAGGAACAGTGTCCTATTATTGACAGTCAACAGCTACAGTATTTGTTGCTGCTGACTTTTATTTTTTTGTTTTCAGGGTGAAGATCCTCTTTTAATGGGCAGATGGCATTCTTTGTAAGGCAGGTGCATGTAATCGCACATTATTTTATTTACATTTGTTTTACGTGCCCAGCATTCAGAAATCTGCTGGTCCAACTTTTATTAGACAGCAGGGAGCACTGAGCCACGATATCTTGAAAATATTTTGAGGGGATTCAAAGAGTCAATCTTCAGCAATGATGGGGAGGGGTGGGGTTTGAAAATGACACTAATAAGCAAGACTTGTGGGCTTGTTTAACATTTTTTGCTGCGACCGCTGTAAGGCTTATGGCAGTGGCAGCGACAGCAGGGGGTTACAGAAGCTGAACATTGGCTTTCTAATGAAAGCAATCCATGAGCTGTATAGCCACACTGCATACTAGCATATTAATACAAACTTACCTGTAAAACGGATCCCTCGAACAATGCACTATTACTGCTGCTAGGGCTTCCATCTTTACCTGGTCATCTTTTCAGGTTTACAGACTCTGGCTGTTTAATCTCCCTGGTGGTGATCCCGAGTCTGGCTCGGGCTGGGATTTCAGTACCATAAGCGGTAACCCCAAGCCAGACTCGGGATCGCATCGCTGGATACAGGGAGACTTACTTACCTTGTCCCCTGGATCCAGCGATGTCCTCCACACTGTGTGAGCGAGCTGTCCTGCGCTGGATTCACACAGTGACCTCGTGCCGCCGAGCTCCGTTCCCTGCGAAGTTACGGCGCACAGGAGCGGAGATCAGCACCAAATTCAAAAAAGTAAAAACACACAAAGCACACACAGTACTGTAATCTTACAGATTACAGTACTGTATAAAAAAAATTACACACCCTCTTTGTCCCTAGTGGTCTGTGCAGTGCCCTGCATGCACTTTTATATTATAAATACAGTTTTTTCTGCCTGGAATTTGGAGATTGCCCATAGCAACCAAAAACTGTCCCTTTATGTCAAAAGTGATTTTAGACCAACTAGAAAACAGCGATAATAAATTATAATCACTTGCAGAATTGAGCGATAGCGATTTGTGGGGAAATTCATCATCAAACACTAAATCTAATGACAGCGACAATTCTGCAAATTGGCACATTTCAGTGTTTTTGGATTTGATTACATTATTGAATAATTTTTATTATTATTTATTATCATTATTTATTATATTATACATTTTATCATATCCGGGATGTCTGCTAGACTCTGGTTTGAACACTTTTAGCACCTAAAATCAGAACTAATCATACCGCCAGGGAGGTTAAATGGCCGAAGCCGCAATGAGGTCACTCCCACACATGGGAGTCACCATTGTGTCACACAGTTCTGGAATGAAGGCACACTTAATATTTTAAGCATACCTGCTGGTACAATTGACCAAGCAAAGTTTATTACCCTTTAAGGGTCAAAAAAATAAAATGTCAATTTACATGGATGATCTTTTGTTATACATGATCAATTAAAATGTGATTGTTCCTAATCTTTTGAAATAATTGGATAGGTATGGGGCCCCTCAGTAAATGTAAGGTCAAGAATGATGAACAGCCAGCCCCCCCCCAACAAAAAATGAAAAATCAGCAGCTACAAATAATGTAGCTACTGACTTCTACTATTGGGACACTTACCTGTCCAGGGATCTTGCGATGATATTGAGAATCGGCTCTCAGGTGCTGACGGCATCATCTTGGGGCTTCAAAGCTGGTTTGCTATGTGCATCCACAAATCGCACTGTACTTTCCCAATAGGCTGGCTGCAGCAGGGGCTGAACTTCCAGCTGAGTTCCCCATGGCCAACTCAGCTGGAAGTGGGAGCGGGTACTTGTCAAAACCAGGTACCTTCTCCCCCCCCCCACAAGGTGCCAAATGTGGCAGGGGTGGGGGGAGGAGGCAGACAAGTGGAGGTTCCCCTTTTGGGTGGAGCTCTGCTTTAAAAAGCCACCCTTCACCATCAATTATTTAGGAATTCATATTCCTTGAGATCGCTATAAATTGTTGTAGCTGAACTATTCCCCATTCAGCTGTGCAGCTACTCAAAAAATACAATAAATCCTCCTTCTCCTGGGTGAGTAGGATTAATATCATAAAGATGGACATCCTACCCAAGTTGCTCTATGTTTTTGCACTTCCCCTCCCATTAAACCACTTATCGTACTTTAGAAAGCAATACATTCCTTAATTTGGGCCCTCAAAATTTCCTTTATCAGTAGATTCACCCATACTAGGCCTATATCTACTGTCGCTCTCTTAGATTTTACTACCTTACAAGCAGCTTCCCTCACTAGATTTGTAGACTAGTTCCACAGCGCTGCCTCCAAACAATGGGTGACCCTAGAGGAAGATTTTATATTCTAAAAGTTGAGATCTTTACCTTAGAGATGTCCCCATTTGTGCTCTCATAACAAAGACTTGTCAATGTGAATGTCTTCCACCTGGAAGGTTTGGGTTACCTTGCCAGATAAGCAGATGTTATTCACCTACATCGGTCCCATGACCCCTCTATTTTTCAACTTAGAACTCCCACTGGCACTCAGAATCCAATCCTTCCTTCAATGGAAGTCTACAGATAACACCGGATTAATCCAGATTTTGGTCAGTAACAACATCCCCACAGCGAGGTCCATTACTCATCTGTTAGCTACCTGCAGATCAGTATGGTTACAAAGACATCGTCTTCACACTTTTATTCAGGCTTTCAACCCTAGTTCTCACTTTAACAGACTTCTGACAAAATTCAATGCATTTTTGCTACAGGAGCAGAGACCAACGCACATCCTGTCCACAATTTGTACATTACTAGTTTCTCTTATTTTTTCGATAACCCTTCTTTTTTAGCCTGATTGGAGTCCAACCTGGGGACCTTCATATCACACTCAGACTGGACAAAGTCCCTCTTGCTAGCACATACGCTTTCCATGTCATCAAGAACGTAATAATAGGATTATATCTTGCTGGTATAAATGCTCCATGCGATGGATCCTAGTAACTCCAATAAATTCTGACAGTGCTTATCAGCACCTGGGACTATGATGCATGTTTGGGCCTATTGCAAATAGTTATGTGCTCACATCATAATGCTAACAAAAGTCACAAAACATTTTCATGAATATATGTTTATATCTACTAGGTTATAACAGGGTACAGAATAAAGCTCTTATGTAATCAACAGAATACTTTGTAGGGGTTTTTCTGCCAAGCAGATTCGATTTTTTAAAGATCTTTCTTATATGATATCCAAATTGATACCACTGTTTACTATACATTATTGAACCATAACCTGTTGTGTTCCACTCTGTTTTTTGATATACTGTATGTGACTTGTTCTTCTACATTCTAATTTCTTTATGCTTAAAGCTTGTGCATAAAAGGCCACTGACCACCAATGATTGTGGGATTATTTTGTTGTGACGATAAACATTTTTTGGGGTTTATTTATGACTCAATGTTACTAATTGCCACCAAAAGAAAGATCAATGCATCTGAATCTTGCATGATGGAGTAATTATCATTTAAACTATCCAAGCGAGGAAAATTAAACATTGGCCTGAACAGACAAGGGGTGTAACATGCTGGTCCTGAAGTAGTTAAACAAAGATTTTGACCACAAATTGAAAATATAAAGGGATATGAAATCAACGTCATTTTATAAAACCTACAGAAAGCCTTAAAGTGTATGTGTATTTTCCCTTTTTATTACATATTGATAACTAGTAACTTTATCTAAGGTCACTTCAATATGAACAAATGAATATGAATAAATATGCAGTGATACCTAGAACTCAAGGTTTGCAACTCTTATATGTCATTATTGGTCAGTGAATCTTTGAGTTTTAGGGCACCCTTGGCTTTATAGTGCTATAAAAGGTTACCAAGGAGATATGCAAGCATCACTAATTACATGCTTATGCCATTGTAAAAGATTCAGCGTAACTACAGATTCACTTTAAAATACAGACATATCTTTTGTAAAAATATGAAGAAGATATTATTAGGTTCTGAATTAATCTAGAACATGCCATCTTAAATGTTGTATTATAATTAAAAAACGTCACCATCTTTAGGAGTCCTAAAATAGAAATAAAGCATATATTTTTAGGGCACTGAAGTACCTGAAAATTCACAAAATCTTTGTGTTGCATTCCAGAGTCCTTCACACTCATCCTTGGAATTTCTACATTTCTCTTTTAGGCTCTTACAATGTGAAGCTTGAAGTACAGACAGGTTTAAAAGAATTAACCAAAGGGCTGAAAAAAAGACCACAGAATCATTCATATATTTTTACTTTTACAGTTATACTCATAGTATAACACTACAAGAGTAAACAATATTCTTAGTTGATCATCAAGAAAAAGTAAGACATACAACTCTATATTGTTAACCAAAACAAAAATGTACTTCTTGTTACTGACTTTTGACTCTGCGTTAGGGAATTAATTTTGGGTCTGAACCAAACCCATATTCAGTCTGAATTTTACATTTGGAGTTCAGTGAATAGTCATGCTAAAATGATGTTGGTGTTGGACCTGAGATAAATCTCCAACTGCAGCAGGAACTGATACATTTAACAGCGATATTACTACCTTTGCTAAATGTGACAACTTTCTGCTGAGGCTGGTTGTTAGAGAATTGGCAAGTCCGACTGACAGCTAAAAGTGAAAAAAGGGCCATAAATGGTGGCAGACTACCCCATTCTTGTAAAAAAATAAATACCTGCCCTTCAGGTCTGGTATAAATATTAAGAGAGACCCCACAGAAAAAAACATTGTGGGACCCCCCATATTCCATAACAGATCCATAGGGCCTGGAATGGTTTGTAAGAGGGAATTCCATGCAAAAAAACTAGAAAAGAGCCCCCCCCCCCCCAAAGATACACACAGACCCTAATCTGTGCCAAAAACTGGCCAGGAAAGGAGGGGATGAGTCATACCAGGCCCAATACTCTTAAATTTGGAGGATGTGGGGATCTGGTGGAAGACTTTTTTGGAATCTGGAAGCCCCTTTTAAAATAAGAGGACCCCCATATATCTACCCATATGTGAATAAGAAATGACTGCATAGCCCTGTTCATTCAAATAAAAAATGAAATAGTGTATAAATACTCCACACACATTTGACAAGTCCTTTATAAAAAAAAATTACTACCATGTAAATCTATCATCAATGACGTTGTCCTGTGAGGCAGATTATTGTCAATTATAATGAACAGTGTCCACCAAACCTCAAAGGAAAAAACACCCCGACCTGTAAACATGTCCTAGCCTGACAAATGCTCACCATAATTGGCAGCTCCTGGGCCCTACAGTGGAATGAAAACAAAGAGACAGAGTTTCCCATATATAAATATTGCCAGTCATGTCACAGGGATCCCAGGTGACAAGATTTACCAATTAAGATCATGTCCATATTTCATCAATTACATAACTGGGTATACCCTGTTTCTTAGTTTACATTCAGCTTTCAGCTATGGAGCTGTCATTCCTGGTGAGCAGTCATCAGGAGCAGATTGTATTGATAGTTACATGCCTTTTTCTGCGGGTCGGCGGGCGCCATCCATCATGACTTGCATGATGCAGTGTACATATTTTCCAGCACACTACAGATCTTCACGTTAAGGCCAAATCATTTTTTATTGAAGCATGATCACATTACAAGCAAAAGAGTACAACATTTCGGAGCCACAGAGAACCCCTTTGTCAGGCTTGTAACGATCACATGCCTGACGAAGGGTTCCTGTGCGGCTCTGAAATGTTGCACTCTTTTGCTTGTGATATGAACGTACTTCAATAAAAAATGGTTTGGACTTAACTTGAGGATCTGTGGTGTGCTGGCAAATATCTACAGCTGGCATTTGCTGCAGCACCAATTTCTTTTTGAGCCTGGAATGTGTGCAATGTGAATATAGATGGTTTCTTCATGACTGACATGGCTCTAGAGTGCTGGGTTTTGTTACCGATGATGGAATAAGATCAAGGGACATTTTTTTTAAACTAAAGGGCTATATATTTACTTTACATTTTTTGTGAATGAGTAGGGATACCCCTTAATTGTTCACATGGGGGAGTGGTGAATATAATTCCAAACCCCCACAAGACTAGAGTTGGGAGAAAAGGCTCTTGTCTTCATAACATAGGTCACCCCTTGCAGAGTATGCTCCTCATGTTGGGAGCATGTGGCCTGGTGTGGTTCATGAGGGTGCACACACTTGTCCCACACTTTCCTTGCCTGCCAGGCTGCATGCTCAAATCAGGATCTAGTATGGATTTTAGGGGGGACCCTACACTTTTTTGGGAAGAGCCTCCCCTTAAAAGCCATACCAGACCTGGAGGGTCTGGTAGAGAACTTGAGGGGACCCTGTCCAACTTTTTTTCGGCGGGGTCCCCCTCCCCATCCATACCTCATCAAGGATTAAGCCTGGTTATATTTTTAAGGAGGAACCCCACAATGCATTTTTGCATGGGTCCCCCATTAACATCTATAATAGACCATCATCTAGGATAAAAGATGAAGGGAATTTCTAGCCATTTTTATATAAACAGAAGGAAGCAGCCAGGAGCCAAATATTAGTTTTTCTGTAGTAAGTTGTATATTGTACATTGTACTGTGCCCCCTCACAGGCAGGTTCATGGCATCACCTATGCATGTTATTCAAAAGAATTTAGCATTTTTAATGCTTCACCTTAATCGTTACTAAAATCGCTGCTGCCCAACAAATTAAAAACATTTTTGATTAGGTAAATGTCCTCCATAATCTGTGCCCAGTCCTTATGCACCACCCCCAGCACACACACACACACACACACACACACACACACACACACACACACACACACACACACACACACACACACACACACACACACACACACTTTGCATATTAGCATTGAAAATACTCATTATTGGGGTTTGGATTTTGCATGTGAACTTAGGTAATGTTCACCAAATCCATCCCAAATGGAATCCAGGTACATTCAGCTCATCACTCCTCTGCATGTGAATTCCCCTGCCCCCCCCCCCCCCACCCCCCGCTAGCAGTCCTGTGCACCATTGTATTATTAAGTGGCAATTGCCTCTTATACCATAGAGAAATAAAAATACAACGCTTACACATGAATGCATTAATAATATAAAACATTGTGTTAAGGTTTTGTATGCAAAATTTAAGCCTGTATTCATTGCAGTAAAATTGTCTAAACTTTTAGGATTTCCCATTATTGTAAGTCAATATCACATAAAAAATGAAAGTACCATTTTTGTGACTCTAATTGATGAAATAAATATAAAACAGAAAAACTACTAATAAAAACATAATTGTAAAGAAAATAAGAAGTAAAATTAGAAGTAAGATTGCTTCATAGCTCCTAAAACTGAACAACCAGAGCAGATTAAATAAGACACACATATACAAGTTAGATAAGACTGGTTACCTGTGCAGCTGATGTGCCTCATTGCAGTCCAGAGTGCAGCCAGTGTCACTGGTGAAGTGTATGTGTCTAATGATTTTGAGCAAATAAAGAGGAGATAGGATTTCAGCACTGTTCTCCCAGAACAGCTCCAGCCCACAGCACCTTTAACTATTTGCCTGTCATTAGTCATTATCATTGTGTAACCAGTCTCATCTAAATTCTACACAGGGCATTGTATTTTTATATATTTAGTCTGATAGCCTTGTCATAGTGTGGAATCAGGAGTCTTTTTATTTCAACTTGACATTTCCCAAAGTTAATCAGACTTTTCCAGAAAAGCAATTGAAGCAATTGAATACTGATGATGTGCAAAGTACTTGTAACTATAGGTACTAGTAAGGCATCAATTCTACTATATTTAAAATTGTAAAGCTTCGTTTTTTTTTTTTTATTAAAATAATAAACATGTTATAGTCACATGCCCTGTGCAATAGTATTGCAGAGAGCAGCCCCAAACATCCTCTACTCAGGTTCCAAGCCTGCTCTCCCTGCTCCTCCTCTTGCAAGTGCTCCCATAGAAAATACCCTCCTATTGGGGCCCTTGTGCAAGCCCACTCTCAGGATGGGCTGTGTGCATCCATAGATATACACAGCACAGTTTGGCTCTGCCCCCCCCGCTCTGGATTTGAACAGGTTTTGACTGAGAGCAGAAGGAGCTAATCACATCAGCTGCTCTTAGTAAAGCCCATGGATGCAGGAAGAAAGGAAAGCCCGGCTACCAGTGGGGTCAGTGCTTGACTGAGAGTGGTGTCAAGTAATAATTTATGGAGGGTGGTAGAGCCACAGACATTGCATTTTTTTTTTTTTTACCTTTAAAGTGGTTCTAAAGGTTGAAGGTTTCTTTCCTTCATGCATACTATGCATTCATGGATTGCAATTCAGCAATGTGCATTAGAGTGGCTGCTCTCCCAAGTCTCTGCCTCCTCATTGGCTGAAAGACAGCAGTGGTAGCCATTGGCTCCAGCTGCTATTAAGCACAGCCAGCGAGGAGGGAGCGGGGATTGGGGTCAAGTCTTGTTTTGTGTATCTTAAGGACACACACAGCTGGGCTCAAGAGCGAGCATGCACAAGTGCCCCCCATAGCAAATGGCTTGCTATGGGGGCACTCAATGGAGAGGAGGAGCCATCCTCAGGGGTGGACCCGAGAATAGGAGAATCAGGGCTGCTCTGTGCAAAACCATTACACAGAGCAGAAAAGTAGAAGCCCTTGTACACACGGTCGGACATTCCGACAACCAAATCCATCTGATTTTTCCGATGGCTTTTGTCCGAAACTGTTGCATACACACAGTCGGACAAAGTTGTCAGAAAATCCGATCGTACTTAACGTGATTACGTTATTTCATTAGGACGGGACTACGTTCAGGCTAGTAGCCAATAGCTTCGGTCTAGGAATTTGATCTGAGCATGCGTGGCACTTTGTCTGATCGGAATTCTCTACACATGATCGGACAAAGTCCGATCTGATAATGTTGTCGGAAAATTTTATAGCCCAGCTGGAAAACTTGGTCCGTCGGATACCAAGATGTTTGACTCCAGATGATGTCTTATCAGATGAAACATATCGGGTTGATGTTCATCTAACCACTGTGTTCGACTACTATGTTTTATTGGATTTCATGATGACATCCCTGTTTTTCCCTGTTGGATGTAAGTGCAATATTCTTTTAATAAATTTGATGTAAAATGTTTTACACTATGGAGATTTGCTTTGCTTCTATGACGATTGACCTATTGAGTGAGAAGTTTACCTTGACTGATGTGGAAACAGATGGTGGATATGCCATACAGTTTAAAGACTGGGAGAGCTTAGTCTCCTGATGCCCATCTGATTCAATTTTAATAGCATTTGAGTCCACACAATCTGGTAAGCACATTTAAACCTTTGTACTGGTGGCAGCTTACACACCAAGGTGATCTTTGGAGTAACAAGGCTTTCTATCAATACTGAAGTATGATGCTCTTTGGGCTTTCATGCATACGAACATTTTTCTTTTGATGTCACATATGGACTTTAATTCATATATATTGTATACAATCTGGACAGGATTGTATGATACACAAGTTGATTGGATATTTCATTAATATTTTCATTCATTATTCTTTATTGTTATTTTTTGAAAACGTCACTTTATATCACTGTACACATATAGCACAACACTTTTTAACCTTCTTTATTTGTGCACATTGCTTTGTCAAATTGTGGTGCCTGCAGGTGTTTCGATTATAGGTCTATAACACACTATATTATTAGAACTCACTAAGTAAAAGATTGTTATTAAAAATAAAAATTTGAATAGAATGCATTAAAGTGGTTGTAAACCTCCATTTACAAGTTGTACCTATAGGTAAAGCTATAATAAAGCTTACCTACAGTATAGGTACTGTAAATACCTCCTGAAACATATGCCGTTTAGTAGATAGTTACTCTGTACTGTGCCGATTATGTAATCGGCACATGCGCTGTGAAGAGACGGCTGTTTCTTCACTAGCGAATGCCATGACTGGCGGCTCTCACGCATGAGTGATGTCACGTGACTCCAGCCATTCACAGAGCCGAAGTCCATGGCCCCAGAAGGAAGAGGGATAAACATGGATGCGGCCTCCAGCGGGGACAGCTTCATTTGCAAGCAAGTGTCACATAACATGCTAGTAGCTTGCAGGGAAAAAAAAGGAAGTAAAACCCATCAGGGTTTACTTCCTCTTTAAGGTAAAGAAAAAAAAACATTCACTTTCACAACCACTTTAACCCAGACAGAAAGTAAGCATAGTTCTGAATCTTGTTTTTGTGTATTGCTGTCATTTGCCAAACAGACTTTAGATTGATTATGATGATGTGTACAGTAAGTATATATAACAAAAAATATGTACCGTATTTTTCGGACTATAAGACGCACTTTTTTCCCCCAGAAATATGGGGAAAAATGTGCCTGCTTATATTTTCCATGCAACTTACTCACTAGATTCTAAAAATATCAGCTGTTTTTATTACTTATCAAAATCTTTTTAATGTATTTATTGTTATTAGTAATATTCCCCATCCGCATTCCAATAGTAATACAAAGAATTACCGCTCTAAGGTAATGACTTCTCCCAAAACAGCTGTCTCCACAATCCCACAGGGTGCTGGCTCTGTTTGCAACAGGAACTGAAGTAGAAAAGATGTAGCTGGATAGCCGCACTCCGAATTATTCAACTTTATTTCAAAAATGTAATTAAAATCATAGCATCTAGGCTGGTAAACAGACTAACTGCACAGCCGCTGACATGTTTCACACCGAACACGGTGCTTAGTCATAGCTAATGAGCAGAATATACATACAGAGCTATATACACACACACAAGCAATTAGACAAATGAATAAAATATGTGTATGACAAGATAGCAATTAAGTAAACACCTGTGAACATCCAAAGTCTGAAGATTAACATTTAAATGGATGAAAGGAAAATACTTTTTCCCCATAAAACACCAAAATCAAGCTGACACGTTGAAAGCATACATAATGGTAATAAATGAATGACATGATAAATCTTATCCTTAGGTGAAGAGATATAGGTGTAACCTAAAGAAATAAAAAATGACATAAGTAAAAACATTTTTCATTTTGTATGTAAAAAAAAAAAATGTTATATATTTTTTCACACGCATTGGCAGACACACAAAAAAAGGAGAGAAAGAAACAAACTCTCAATGTGTGTGCATGCCAATACATGGGGCTCATTGAATGCCAAACCCACCAGAGAAAAACACACAAAAAATATTCCCTAAAAATATTTCCTAAAAATGACACATCCCAAAAAAGGTTTCATAATAGAAAGATTGCAAATATCTCATTATTGGATGTGTCTACTTAGGTCTTCTCCTATGATACAATGCATAGATATCAAAAATAAAAGTAAATATAGGAATAGACCAAATGAACGATCAATATCGAATGTTCTAAAACCAAGGGCAGGTTCAATGCGAATATCACTATACCGACAGGTATAAGAAGCTGATACAAAAACCCTGTTGATTGATCACACACCCAACAAAATATATCAGCTGTGTGATTATCAAACGAATGACAAACATGTCTAATAGGATATTAATTAACATAAAAAATACTGATATTCATAATCACTGCAGAGAAAAATGCTGCAATATATGCATACAGCCCTATTCAAAAAACAGTCTCAATCGAATAATTGGCCTGTCCTCAATGTAAAGCAATTATAATAAATGGAAAATGGTGAATAAACTCTGGCAGAAACATAATAAAATGAGCCCAGCAGAACCAGATGAAAAAACCTGTTGGCACCAGACCGGCAACCAGTGAAATGGGAGCCATACATATTGGCTTAGTAAATACTGGGCAATCAATATGTGGAAAATTCACTCATAAAAGAATGAAAAGTCCCACTCAAAGTTAAGGCCCTTAGGCTGCCTCGTATGGAGATGGAATATCCAATAAACCTCCCTTTTGCATAACAGACTAAACCTATCGCCCCCTCTTTTAGATAAAGTGACTTTTTCCACCCCCTGAATGCGTAAGCCACTGACATCCTTATCATGGCAAAGATTCCAATGCTTCGCTACATTAGTGGGGTGGTTTTTGGAAATGTCATAGAGGTGGTCATATAATCTGTCTCTCAGTCTTCGTGTTGTGTGTCCAACATACTGTATGCGACATTGTTCACACGTAATCACGTAAATAACAAATTTAGTGTTACAGTTAATGAAGGCCATGGCTTTAAAATCCTTATTTAGAGACCTAGAAAGGATGGTATCGCCTCATAAAATGTGGGGGCAACATGGACCATTATTGCCCCCACATCGAAATGATCCTTTAAACTGTAACCAATTAGAGCATTGAATGCTGCTCGAATAGAGGCTGGGGGACAACATGCCACCAATAGTGATGGACGAACTTCCGACGGGACGTTTCGCGAACGCGAAACGCGAACGGACACAAACGTTCGCGAAAACGACCGTTCGCCGCGGGCTCCATTGACTTCAATGGGAGGCGAATTTCGCAAACCTTTAGGTCGAATTTGCGGCCACGGGGTAATTATTAGGGGGTAGCACGTAGTCCCACCACCTGGACAATAGCATAATACATGTATGAGGTGAATTTGGGATCGATAACTACAAGCATTTTTTTTTTATTTGGGAAATTGTTCTGACAATTCAGGACTATGGAGCTAATGAAGGCAATGGAGGAGAGGGAAGGTCAGGGACCAGGGTAGGCAAACAAGAGGGTGCAGGAGATACAGAGCACTGACAGCAGCACCGTAATACAGAGCACTGACATCAGCACCGTGACATACAGCGCTGACAGCAGCTCCGTGACATACAGCGCTGACAGCAGCTCCGTGACATACAGCGCTGACAGCAGCTCCGTGACATACAGCGCTGACAGCAGCTCCGTGACATACAGCGCTGACAGCAGCTCCGTGACATACAGCGCTGACAGCAGCACCGTGACATACAGCGCTGACAGCAGCTCCGTGACATACAGCGCTGACAGCAGCTCCGTGACATACAGCGCTGACAGCAGCTCCGTGACATACAGCACTGACAGCAGCTCCGTGACATACAGCGCTGACAGCAGCTCCGTGACATACAGCGCTGACAGCAGCACCGTGACATACAGCGCTGACAGCAGCTCCGTGACATACAGCGCTGACAGCAGCTCCGTGACATACAGCGCTGACAGCAGCTCCGTGACATACAGCGCTGACAGCAGCTCCGTGACATACAGCGCTGACAGCAGCTCCGTGACATACAGCGCTGACAGCAGCTCCGTGACATACAGCGCTGACAGCAGCTCCGTGACATACAGCGCTGACAGCAGCTCCGTGACATACAGCGCTGACAGCAGCTCCGTGACATACAGCGCTGACAGCAGCTCCGTGACATACAGCGCTGACAGCAGCACCGTAAGCAGCCCCAGGAGGAAGTCAGCACAGCACAGGGATGGTGTGATCCCCTCATAATAAGAACCCCCAGGAGGAAGTCAGCACAGCACAGGGATGGTGGGAGCCCCTCATAATAAGAACACCCAGGAGGAAGTCAGCACAGCACAGGGATGGTGGGAACCCCTCATAATAAGCAGCCCCAGTAGAAATATGACACCGCTCAACCTCTTCAAAGAGGAGGGTAGGGGCATATAGTACGGTGTGCTTTTTTGGGTCAGGGAAGTGAGCCAAATGAATTAAGAAGGTCTGTGTGCTTGATTCCAAAAATTGTTTATAGACATATACATGGTCTACTGATCACATGTGTTGAATTCCTCCGAGATCCATGCCTCATTCATTTTTAGAAATGTGAGGTAGTTAACACTGTGGTGAGCTAGGCGAGTACGCTTATCGGTCACAATCCCCCCTGCTGCGCTGAACGTCCTTTCGGACAGGACACTGGATGAGGGGCAAGCCAACAGTTCGATTGCAAATTGGGCAAGCTCTGGCCAGAGGTCAAGCCTGCCCACCCAGTAGTCTAGGGGTTCATCACTCCTCAGAGCGTCCACATCGGCCGTTAACCCAATGTAGTCGGACACCTGACGGTCTAGGCGTTCCCTGATGCTGGATCCGGATGACACCTGTCGATGGGTCGGCTGAAAGAATGACCTCATATCCGAAGTCACCAACACATCTTCAAACCGGCCTCTTCTTGCAGGCGCTGTTGGATTGGTACCCGCAAATCCTTCTCTGGGAGTGGGAATTGCTCCTCTGCCAGCGCACGCAAAAGCAGAATGCAGCATTTCTCGAAGCAAGGCCTGGAAGTGCTGCATTCTGACAGCCCTCTGCGACGGCGGTAACATTTCCGCCATTTTGTGTTTGTACCGGGGGTCTAAGTACGTTGCCACCCAGTACTGGTCCTTGACCCTCATGCTTTTTATACGGGGGTCCCTATTAAAACACTGGAGCATGAAGGCCCCCATTTGCACTAAAGTGGAAGCGGTGTGGTGGCCTGGCTCCTGCTCATCATCCAGGATAATGTCGTCCTCTTCATTCTCCTCTCCCCATCCTCGCACAACAGGGATCCCAGAAAGGTTTAAAGCATGCTCTTCTTGCTCCTGCTCATCCGCCCCGGCACCATCCTCCTCTGACTCCTCATCAGACTCCTGTTGTTGACTTGTCTCAGATAGAGTAGCCCCCCCTGGGAATTCATCCAGCATTGCGACTTCCTCATCTTCCCGCTCCTGCTCCTCCACAGCCTGATCAATGACACGACGCAATGCACGCTCCAGAAAGAAGGCATAAGGTACCATGTCACTGATGGCGCCATGGCTGCGACTGACCAGTTTGGTGATCTCCTCAAATGGCCGCAGAAGTCTGCATGTGTCGCGCATGAGCAGCCACTGGCGCGGTGAAAAAAAACCCAGCTCCCCAGAACCGTTTCTTTCGCAGAGTTCATACAGGTAGACGTTAACTGCACGTTTCTGCTGGAGCAGCCTATCAAGCATATAGAAGGTTGAGTTCCATCGCGTCGGGCAATCGCAAATAAGACGTCTGACCGGCAGATGGTGTCGCCGCTGAATGTCAGCAAGGCGAGCCATGGCCGTGTAAGATCTTCTGAAATGGGCCGAGATTTTCCTTGCCTGCCGCAAGATGTCCTGGACCCCAGGGTATTTGACAAGGAATCGCTGCACGACCAAGTTTAAGACGTGTGCCATGCACGGCACGTGCGTGATTTTGCCCTGTTTCAATGCGCTAAGCAGATTGGCACCGTTGTCACACACCACTTTACCAACTGTCAAATTGAGCGGTGTTAGCCACTCATCTGCCTGTGAACGCAAAGCTGAAAGGAGTGCCGGGCCAGTGTGGCTCTTTGCTTCCAGGCACAACAGACGCAGCACGGCATGGCAACGTCTCACCTGGCATGTGGAATAGGTTCTGGGGAGCTTGGGCGGTGCAGTGGAAGAGACGCTAGCAGCGGAAAAGGAGGAGGCAGCTGAGGAGGAGAGGGAGGAGGATGGAGTAGGAGGAGGAGAAGAAGAGTCAGGCCTGCATGCAATCCGTGGCGGTAAAACCAAATCTACACGGGTGCCACGGGTTACATGCTTGACGGCCGTCAGAAGGTTCACCCAGTGGGCAGTAAAACTGATATACCTTCCCTGCCCGTGTTTGCTAGACCACGTGTCTGTGGTCAGATGTATCTTGGCACCGACACTGTGTGCCAGAGATACATTCACTTGCCGCTGAACATGGCCATATAGCTCTGGGATGCCCTTCTCTGAGAAATACTTCCTTCCTGGGACCTTCCATTGTGGTGTTCCAATGGCCACAAATTTGCGAAAGGCCTCCGAGTCCACCAGTTTATATGGCAGTAGTTGGCGGGCTATGAGTTCTGACAAGCCAGCCGCCAACCGTTGGGCAAGAGGGTTATCCGGCGTCATCATTTTTTTACGCTCAAACATTAGGCCCACGGAAGCCTGCCTTTTTGCAGAAAAATGTGAGCTTGGCGTGATGGAAGGTGGAGTGGAGGACAATTGTGAGGAGAGAGGAGAAGGAGAAGTAGAAGACGAGGCTGGACGGTGAGAGCCTGCAGTGTGGCTTTGTGTGTTCCGTTGCTCCCACTGGGCTCGGTGATGGCTGCTCATGTGCCTTCTTAAGGCGGTCGTCCCTAGGTGAGTATTGGGCTTACCGCGACTAACGCGTTGACTGCAAAGATTGCAGATGGCAACGCTATTGTCAGCAGCGGACACGTTAAAAAAAGCCCACACTGCGGAGCCATGTGCCGGTGTCCTGGGAGCGCCAGATGTGACCGTACATGGTCGATGACTCGCTCCTGATACATTTGCAGTCTGCTTTGTCCCTGCTGTGCAATGTAAGTCATTGCTGCTTCTCCTCCCTATCTGCTGGTCCATATCTCCCTCTGAACTCCCCTCCTCTTCCTCTCTTGTGGGCACCCACGTGACATCACTAGACACGTCATCATCAACGTCACCTTCCCCACCGCTATAAGTAGAGTAGGCAGCAACACCGGGGACCAACCTCCTCCTTGGGCTGATCTGGGTACTGGCGTCAGACTGCTGAGTAGCGCTTGTTGCTACCTCCTCTTCCTGATCCAATACCAAGAGTGGCTGCGCATCAGAAATGTCCTCTTGATATGGATCGGAAAATAATTCCAGTGACTCAAGCGGAAGGTATGTGGTGGTGGTGGTGGTGGTCGTGTTGTTGGTGGTAGTGTCTTTGGGGGTGCACATAGCAGAGAGTGAAGAAGAGGGTGCAGATCGAGAGGATGAGGAGGGTGCAGAAGAGTAAGGCTGAGCGAGCCACTCAACCAAGTCTGGTGCATCCTTTAAAGTAATTGAACGCACCTTCTGCAACTTCCCACTTTGGCTCAAGCCTGTTGCTCCTGCCCTACCCCTACCACCCCTGCGGAAGGGCCTGCCTCTTCCTCTGCATGTCATTTTTTAAATGACCCTGTGACAAAACTCTTAGTCCCTATACCGCTGAAGGACTGCTGCAGTATAGGTGAGCGGTCAGCAGTGGTGCACGTCAACCCTATCTATTGTGGACCTATAGCGGTCCTTACAGAACAGCAGACTGTACCGCACTCAAGCCTATGTACCGTAGCACCCTATACCAAGTTACCAGTCCTTATAAGAACTTTTGTGGACCAAGCAGGTTGTGTATTAGTGTTTAGCAGACTGTACGTCAGTCCCTATACCGCTGAAGGACTGCTGCAGTATAGGGCAGCGGTCAGCAGTGGTGCACGTCAACCCTATCTATTGTGGACCGATAGCGGTCCTTACAGAACAGCAGACTGTACCGCACTCAAGCCTATGTACCGTAGCACCCTATACCAAGTTACCAGTCCTTATAAGAACTTTTGTGGACCAAGCAGGTTGTGTATTAGTGTTTAGCAGACTGTACGTCAGTCCCTATACCGCTGAAGGACTGCTGCAGTATAGGGCAGCGGTCAGCAGTGGTGCACGTCAACCCTATCTATTGTGGACCGATAGCGGTCCTTACAGAACAGCAGACTGTACCGCACTCAAGCCTATGTACCGTAGCACCCTATACCAAGTTACCAGTCCTTATAAGAACTTTTGTGGAACAAGCAGGTTGTGTGTTAGTGATTAGCAGACTGTACGTCAGTCCCTATACCGCTGAAGGACTGCTGCAGTATAGGTGAGCGGTCAGCAGTGGTGCACGTCAACCCTATCTATTGTGGACCGATAGCGGTCCTTACAGAACAGCAGACTGTACCGCACTCAAGCCTATGTACCGTAGCACCCTATACCAAGTTACCAGTCCTTATAAGAACTTTTGTGGACCAAGCAGGTTGTGTATTAGTGTTTAGCAGACTGTACGTCAGTCCCTATACCGCTGAAGGACTGCTGCAGTATAGGGCAGCGGTCAGCAGTGGTGCACGTCAACCCTATCTATTGTGGACCGATAGCGGTCCTTACAGAACAGCAGACTGTACCGCACTCAAGCCTATGTACCGTAGCACCCTATACCAAGTTACCAGTCCTTATAAGAACTTTTGTGGACCAAGCAGGTTGTGTGTTAGTGTTTAGCAGACTGTACGTCAGTCCCTATACCGCTGAAGGACTGCTGCAGTATAGGGCAGCGGTCAGCAGTGGTGCACGTCAACCCTATCTATTGTGGACCGATAGCGGTCCTTACAGAACAGCAGACTGTACCGCACTCAAGCCTATGTACCGTAGCACCCTATACCAAGTTACCAGTCCTTATAAGAACTTTTGTGGAACAAGCAGGTTGTGTGTTAGTGATTAGCAGACTGTACGTCAGTCCCTATACCGCTGAAGGACTGCTGCAGTATAGGTGAGCGGTCAGCAGTGGTGCACGTCAACCCTATCTATTGTGGACCGATAGCGGTCCTTACAGAACAGCAGACTGTACCGCACTCAAGCCTATGTACCGTAGCACCCTATACCAAGTTACCAGTCCTTATAAGAACTTTTGTGGACCAAGCAGGTTGTGTATTAGTGTTTAGCAGACTGTACGTCAGTCCCTATACCGCTGAAGGACTGCTGCAGTATAGGGCAGCGGTCAGCAGTGGTGCACGTCAACCCTATCTATTGTGGACCGATAGCGGTCCTTACAGAACAGCAGACTGTACCGCACTCAAGCCTATGTACCGTAGCACCCTATACCAAGTTACCAGTCCTTATAAGAACTTTTGTGGACCAAGCAGGTTGTGTATTAGTGTTTAGCAGACTGTACGTCAGTCCCTATACCGCTGAAGGACTGCTGCAGTATAGGGCAGCGGTCAGCAGTGGTGCACGTCAACCCTATCTATTGTGGACCGATAGCGGTCCTTACAGAACAGCAGACTGTACCGCACTCAAGCCTATGTACCGTAGCACCCTATACCAAGTTACCAGTCCTTATAAGAACTTTTGTGGAACAAGCAGGTTGTGTGTTAGTGATTAGCAGACTGTACGTCAGTCCCTATACCGCTGAAGGACTGCTGCAGTATAGGGCAGCGGTCAGCAGTGGTGCACGTCAACCCTATCTATTGTGGACCGATAGCGGTCCTTACAGAACAGCAGACTGTACCGCACTCAAGCCTATGTACCGTAGCACCCTATACCAAGTTACCAGTCCTTATAAGAACTTTTGTGGAACAAGTGAGTTGTGAATGTTTAGCAGACTGCAGCAGAAGGGCAGCAGTCAAGTATAATATCCTTTCTATATTTGGAAGAAAGAATATTATACATGTACAAGCCTATTACTGTACCACTGATACCAGTCCTGAAAAGAACCTTTGTGGAACTAATAATAACAGCAAGTCTTTAAAATTACCCTCACTGCCTGACAACACTGCTTCCTTCCTGTCCCTATACAAATTGGCAAAAAAAGAGAACGATTAGTGGTTACTGGAACAGCTCTTTTGTGGACCTTGATAGTAACAGCTAATGATGATGATGATGATGATGATGATGAAAGACTAATCTGGCTGTCCCTGTAGCATACACCGTCCTTTCCCTTTCTCTAAACTAACAAAAGACACTCAGGCTGCTGCAAGAATCAGCAGCACAGCAAACCTATCAACACCTAACACCTATACCAGTCCTGAAAAGAACTTTTGTGTACCAAATAGCTAGTGGTTTATCTCTCCCTACTCCACACAGGAACCTGTCCCTATCTTAACAGAAGAAAGAATGTAAAATGGCCACCGGATCGGGTGTATTTATAGGTTAGGGGGAATGTACAAGTGTCCATGTGCTGTCATGTCTCAATTGGCTGTCCTGTATCACATGATAAACGTGTCACCAAAGGTTAAAGTTCTTGTATACATTAAACACGTAAGTCCGCCGCGGCGAACGACGGAAAAAGGCGTTCGAACGTGCGGACCGCGAATGTCGGAAATTCGCCGCGAAACGACCGCCGGGCGAACCGTTCGGCCATCACTAGCCACCAATAGTTGGGGCCCTGCGGGAGACTGATCTAATACCCTTAGATAGAATTTGAGCATAGACAGGATTGTTGTAGAGAATAGGTAAATATTTCTCTACGATCCCTTTAATTTTACTAAACTCTAAACTATAAGGCATGGAAAACACCGGAATTTTTAAGGATTTGTCAGATACCCGCCTTCTCCCATCTCCATTCTTGACCTTATCACGAAGGAGATGACATCTATCCGTATTAAGGGCTATATTGAACACCCTATCAAGTACAGGGGCTGAATAACCTCTTTCTATGAAACGCTTTTTCATAGCAGAGGCTTCTTTCAAAAAAGATGGTTTATCACTACATACCCGTTTTAACCTCAAAAACTGTCCCACAGGGATGCCCTTAATGGTATGCCTTGGATGGCCTGAATCAGCCCTTAACAAGGAATTACCAGCAGAAGGCTTCCTGAAAAGTTTGGAGGAAATAGATTCCCCCTCACCCATCAGAACAACATCCAGAAATTCAATTTGTTTAGGGTCCATAACACCTGTAAATTTAAGATTGAGGGTGTTGTCATTAAGATACAGAAGCCATTCATCTAATTCACCAACACTCCTGTTGCACACAAAGATTTTTTTCCTTTCATTTTCCTTTCATCCATTTAAATATTAATCTTCAGACTTTGGATGTTCACAGGTGTTTCCTTAATTGCTATCTTGTCATACACATATTGTATTTATTTGTCTAATTGCTTGTGTGTGTGTGTATATAGCTCTGTATGTATATTCTGCTCATTAGCTATGACTAAGCACCGTGTTCGGTGTGAAACATGTCAGCGGCTGTGCAGTTAGTCTGTTTACCAGCCTAGATGCTATGATTTTAATTACATTTTTGAAATAAAGTTGAATAATTCGGAGTGCGGCTATCCAGCTACATCTTTTCTACTGCATTCCAATAGTAATGGCTGCACATAATCTGGAAATCGTTCTTCACTGGAAGATTCTCTTTATTCACATCTTCTGTTTATTTCTCTTTGTTGGTACAACCCAGATGGGATTGGGGGGGGGGGGGGGGGTAAAAAAAAAATAACAAATTTTAAAGTGTAAGTACAAAAATTTCCATTTTAGAATCTCGTGGGTAAGATGCAAGGGGCATTTATAGTTTATATTCATCAATGTCCACATCTTTTTGTAATTTAAAGTGGAAGGCCACCCTAAAAAACTCACTTCGGCTTTTAACATAAGCTTGCTCAATTAAGCTTTGGCTAACACAAACTGGAAGCTGATTGGTTTCAATGCAGAGCTGCACCAGATTATGTGCCCTTCAGTTTTAGTAAATCAACCCCTTAATGACATGAAATTGCAGTCTTTTACTATATTAAAACTAATAATATTCAGTGTCCCCCCAGCCCTCTACTTCATCATCTTCCAGTCTGCAAAGATTCTGTGTTCATAAAAAAATAAAAAAACTGTAACATTCATAAATCTGTCTCACAGTATTGTGATAAATAGCACAACTTGCAGCAAATTCATGTACACGTCGGTCGGCTATTGCAGAATTGTCTCAAGAGAATTATGTCTGTGAAAAAATACTTACACAATCCTAACAAATTACTTCAAACATGGAAAATGTCTTATTTACCTGCCCTCTCCTTATCACTAAATTGTTGATACTTTCTTATGAATTTGATCCAACAATAGTGACAGACAGTAAAAGTGTTGCAAATAAGAACTGCATGAATTTGCCATCCACATGGGTACAAACAACAAAAATGGCACACAGGTTTCATGAATTTGATGCAAGGCTTCAGACTACAGTCTGAAACGTGTCCCAATGCCTTACTGAATTGCCTCCACAGTGCCTGTCTTGTGAATATTGAAAATTAATTACTTTGCAATGTTTATGTAAACAATAGATGAGCAAGAGATTGTTTTAAAGTACCTTTTATTGCTTGTTCAGATCATGTAAACACTTTAGTAGGCATTCACTGGGCACATGTTCACTAAGCGAAACATAATCCCTAAAATGAGACAATAATTATACCCCACACCCCCACCCTAATGTAATCCTTAAAATTAGCCTTAAAATGATTTGAAAACCAAAAGCAAAAATGAATGGAATTGAAGCTTACCTGTCCTTAGACATGGTTGCTAGATTACCTTTATTTTTCCAAACGTTTTATTTTATTTAAACCTGAAATCTTGCCATTAACACATTTTCTGTCCGAGGGCAACAACCATACTAAACAGCATTGTCACACTAGGGAAGGAAGTGTGATAGGACTAGTGTTAATTTTAGTCTTAGGACTAAATGGCATTTTAATTTTAGTCTCATTTTAGTCTTTTGACTAAAATGACTTTTAGTTTTAGTTGTATTTTAGTCATAATTTAGTTGACTAAAATAGTATTCATTTGGGGGACTAAAATGTTTTAGTCATTTAATGCCACGTACACACGATCGGAATTCTCGTCTGAAAAAGCTCTGATGATTTTCCCGACAGAATTTGGATGGAATTCGGCTCAAACTGTCTTGCCTACACACGGTCACATCAAATTCCGATCGTTTATAGAGCGGTGACGTACGACGGGACTAGAAAAAGGAAGTTCAATAGCCAGTAGCCAATAGCTTTTGTCTCGTAGTTGAATCTGAGTATGCGTGATTTTTGGTGTGTCGAAATTGCATACACGCGATCAGAATTACCGAAAGAAAGTTTTTCCGTCGGGAAAATTGAGAACGTGCTATCAATTTTTGGCTGGTAGAAATTCAGACAGCTAAGTTCCAAAGGAGCATACACACAAAAGCTCTCATCGGTCTTTTTCTGGTCGGATTTCCGATCGTGTGTACGCGGCATAAATTAACACTAAATTAACACTGGTTAGGACTACATAGGATTACAACGTGACTGTGTAATGCTCTCTCTTCTCCATAACAGGGGGAGATGTTTTGTAGTCTATAGAGTTAGCAGGGAACGGTGCTAAATGTTAACAGTCCCGAGGCAGGGAGCACAGAAAGATGTTAGTTCACAAGATTTTTGGCATGTATGAAAAGATTTTTTTTTCGCATCTGTTGCACAAATATAATAAAACACTTCCAATGGTATATTTAACAGACCAAAAAGGAGCAAATAAGATAAATGTATTGTTAGAGTTTACCTACACTATTAGATTTAACCCTTAACCCTAATACATAATTTAACCCCGAAAGGAAGAAGAAAACCATGCCATGTAGCACTGAGATTCCTGTGTCAGAAGAACCCAATCTGATTTTTTTTCCCTGCAGTTATTAGGCTTCATTATAATATTTGTAATTCTACATGACAACTGTTGGTTTCCATCCAATGGGCTAAAATGATTCATGATTCTGTGGAGTAAGCCTTAATGAAAGGGCAAGAGACCTAATACAATGGCATTTTCAGAACAGGATACGGTAGTAGAAGTAAGTGGTATTGTCAGGCAAGTACACTTAAAGGATAAATGTGGACTAAATTTATTTGGGCACACTTGCATGGGCCTGCAGCTGCCCACCTCCCACCACATATGATTAATTAAGGCATTATAGTATGAATGTAACCTGCTTTCATTTGTGTGCACTGTCTCTTAAATTGAATTAATTTAATTTTCTGCTCACCTTGTTGTGCAGGTAAAGGTCTCTGATCAGAAAGAGTGGATCTTTCCAGAGGGTGCGGGGATCATTATATAAGGGGCAGCAGCATAGGTTCTATTGCCTGCTACTCATCCTTTTAAAAGGTGTTAGCCACACCCTCACCTGTCACAAGCACTTATTTGTGGTATATCATCCTCAGATTCAGGGATAACTTGTTTTCTGCTAAAATGTGTTGTTTGCTCGAGTTTTACTAAGCAATGTGGTATTGGTAATTTACATTATGTAATATATTGAATTTAAATATGGTTATTATTCTGTTTTTAAACCAAAATAAAGTGCTGCGGCCATGTTCTGCCACAACAAATAAGTCTGGTGTGTGTATTATTTATCTGGTTGTCTTTGGGGAATGAGTTTAGATAAAGGAAGGTGTAAAGGTGCAGCCTATATTCCCATGCATTTTCAAAGTGCACTTATTCTTTTTTCCCATCCCTGACCTAAAGTACTCTATCTCATACTTCACCAAATGCATACTTGCTTGCTCCCTGTGGCTGCATCCTCCAATGATGTGTATGTCCTTTTATGAAAACATTCTCTGTGTTGGCCATGCCTGTGTAGTAGACTTCTCCGTGACTGTCTCCTGATTTTTTTTTAACCTTAGGAGATAATTCCATAAAAGTATATGGGGTTAATCTACTAAAGGAGAAACAACTGTGCACTCTGCAAGTTTAGTTGCTCCAGTCCAGAGCTCAGTAAATGAGCAAAAATTCTACTGACTTCCATCATCCAATCATGTGCAAGTAAAAATGCTGTTTTTATTTTTATTTTTTATTTCCTTGCATGTTATTGGGTACTCTTTGCAAAATAAGCTTTACCTTGTTTACTAAGCTCTGGAGCAACTGCACTTGCAGAGGGCAACTGCAAAGTGCACAGTTAATTTTCCTTTAGTAAATCAACCCCTATGTGGGGGTAACAACATAGATGCAACCAGTGCAGAGAAGATATTCCCTGAAGAGTGGAATCATTACGTGAGACTGCATGAGGTTACAGATAAGAATGCATCTGGGGAGGAGAAGGTTTTAGTTTATTTGATCTAAATGAAAATATAAGTACATTTATCTTATCCTTTAATGACGATGTAGAAAAAATGTAAGCAGTCATATGTTTTTATTTTTTAATAATATAAAATAAGGATATATACACAATGTATATAGAGTGGCATTGAATGTCCAGCATTTTTCTAAATATTAGTCATTATCCATGTCTAGACATACTGCCCTGACTGCAGTCCTTATTTGTATTTCGTCTAATTGAATACAAGCCAATGAAGAATTACTTTTTGATTAATCAAATTATTTGCAAAGGCCACAAAGAAGTTTATGCTAGAGGCACAAATGGACATTTTCAGTGCCACTGTTAACAGATTCTAGGAGTGGTAATTGACTTATGTGTGTAATGTTCACAAACCACAGTACAATTCTGCAATATGATGGATGTTTCATAAAATGTGATTTTAATAGGGGCTTTGTTTGAGCGATGTTTTCTGCTTCAAGCCCTTTATTTCTTTAAAGCTGAATTCCAGGCAAATAAAGCAAATAGTTGAATACAAAAGTGAGATATATATAGATATATAAAATATAGAGATATAAAATATATAGATAGTAGACATGTGCATTCGTTTTCGTCCGAATGCATTTTCGTCCGAATTTCAGCTATTTTCGTTTTCGTTTTGACAAACGATAACGAAAGCACAAAATCCGAAAAACGAAAGATCCGACATAAATAAATGCTTTATTTTCGTTTTCATTGTTACAACAGTTCGATATAGAATAGGAGATTCGACATGACTCTGACGATAACAATCTGTCTATAGAACCTGTGGTCGAATGTGCTTAACCTTACCTCTATTAGTCCAAGATTATATAGAGAAAATATTCGACAGAGAAAAAAGATTTGACAGAGAGAAAAGATTCTGCAAGTTACTGTCCTAAAAAGTGTTTGGGGACCCGGGTCCTGCCCCAGGGGACATGTATCAATGCAAAAAAAAGTTTTAAAAACGGCCGTTTTTTCGGGAGCAGTGATTTTAATAATGATTAAAGTGAAACAATAAAAGTGTAATATTCCTTTAAATTTCGTAGGGGGGGTTGTCTATAGTATGCCTGTGAAGGGGCGCATGTTTCCCGTGCTTAGAATTGTCCCTGCACAAAGTGTCATTTATGCAGGAAAAAAAGTCCTTTAAAATCACTCGCAGCTATAATGAATTGTCGGCTCCCGTAATACAGAGAACACTCATTGAAAGTCATTGATAAAAAAATAAATAAATAAATAAAAAAAAAAGCGTAGGGGTCCCCCAAATTCAATTTCCAGGCCCTTCAGGTCTGGTATGGATATTAAGGGGAACCCTGCCTCAAATTTAAGAAAAAATTTGACGTGGGGTTCCCCCTAAATATCCATAACCAGACCCTTCAGGTCTGGTATGGATATTAAGGGGAACCCCGCATCAAATTTAAAAAAAATTTGACATGGGGTTCCCCCTAAAAATCCATACCAGACCCTTTATCCGAGCACGCAACCTGGCAGGCCGCAGGAAAAGAGGGGGGGACGAGAGAGCGGCCCCCCCTCCCTCCTGAACCGTACCAGGCCACATGCCCTCAACATTGGGAGGATGCTTTGGGGGTCCGTGACCCCTCAAAGCACCTTGTCCCCATGTTGATGAGGACAAGGGCCTCATCCCCACAACCCTGGCCGGTGGTTGTGGAGGTCTGCGGGCGGGGGGCTTATCAGAATCTGGAAGCCCCCTTTAACAAGGGGACCCCCAGATCCCGGCCCCCCCCCTGTTTGAAATGGTAAGGGGGTACAAAAGTACCCCTACCATTTCACAAAGAAAGTGTAAAAAATGGTTAAATAAAACAAACACACTTTTGAAAAATTCCTTTATTAAAAATAAAAAAAAGATTCCAGCGGCGGTAATCCACTCTTGCTATCCAGCGACGGACGGTCAGCTCTCCATCGATGTCTAATGTCATCCAGCGCAGCGCAGCATCCTTCTTCTGTCTCCGTGGAGGAGACACTACAGACATTCCGGCGGCTTGACGTTTCTTATATAGGGTGGGTGGGGCCACCCGTCACCTGACCCCGCCCCCCTCTGACGCAAGGGGAAACCCGGGGTTCCCTGTGACGTAGGGGTGACCCGCACCCCTCTGATGTAACACAGGCAGGTTTCCGTTACATCAGAGGGGGGCGGGGTCACCCATACGTCACGGGGAACCCCGGGTTTCCCCTTGCGTCAGAGGGGGGCGGGGTCAGGTGACGGGTGGCCCCGCCCTCCGTATATAAGAAACGTCAGCGCCGGAATGCCTCCAGTGTCTCCGTGGAGGAGACAGAAGAAGGATGCTGCGCTGCGCTGGATGACATTAGACATCGATGGAGAGCTGACCGTCCGTCGCTGGATAGCAAGAGTGGATTACCGCTGCTGGAATCTTTTTTTATTTTTAATAAAGGAATTTTTAAAAAGTGTGTTTGTTTTATTTAAACATTTTTTACACTTTCTTTGTGAAATGGTAGGGGTACTTTTGTACCCCCTTACCATTTCAAACAGGGGGGGGGCCGGGATCTGGGGGTCCCCTTGTTAAAGGGGGCTTCCAGATTCTGATAAGCCCCCCGCCCGCAGACCTCCACAACCACCGGCCAGGGTTGTGGGGATGAGGCCCTTGTCCTCATCAACATGGGGACAAGGTGCTTTGAGGGGTCACGGACCCCCAAAGCATCCTCCCAATGTTGAGGGCATGTGGCCTGGTACGGTTCAGGAGGGAGGGGGGGCCGCTTTCTCGTCCCCCCCTCTTTTCCTGCGGCCTGCCAGGTTGCGTGCTCGGATAAAGGGTCTGGTATGGATTTTTAGGGGGAACCCCACGTCAATTTTTTTTTTAATTTGACGCGGGGTTCCCCTTAATATCCATACCAGACCTGAAGGGTCTGGTTATGGATATTTAGGGGGAACCCCACGTCAAATTTTTTCTTAAATTTGAGGCAGGGTTCTCCTTAATATCCATACCAGACCTGAAGGGCCTGGTAATTGAATTTGGGGGACCCCCACGCTTTTTTTTTTATTTATTTATTTATTTATTTTTTTATCAATGACTTTCAATGAGTGTTCTCTGTATTACGGGAGCCGACAATTCATTATAGCTGCGAGTGATTTTAAAGGACTTTTTCCTGCATAAATGACACTTTGTGCAGGGACAATTCTAAGCACGGGAAACATGCGCCCCTTCACAGGCATACTATAGACAACCCCCCCCTACGAAATTTAAAGGAATATTACACTTTTATTGTTTCACTTTAATCATTATTAAAATCACTGCTCCCGAAAAAACGGCCGTTTTTAAAACTTTTTTTTGCATTGATACATGTCCCCTGGGGCAGGACCCGGGTCCCCAAACACTTTTTAGGACAGTAACTTGCAAATTAGCCTTTAAAATTAGCACTTTAGATTTTGAACGTTGGAGTCCCATAGACTTTAATAGGGTTCTAAAGTATGCTATATAGTTAGCTCCGTCGAATCTTCTTTATACATTCGACAGACACCATAAGCCTTCCAAGACAGATTCGACCGTAATTCATGTGGATTTTCGGACGAATGCAATTTTTGAACGAAAAACGAAATAAATAAAAACGAATTTCGGGAGTAACTAAATAAATTAAGTTTTCAGACGAAAACGAAATTCCGAAACGAAATATTTTACTCTGCACATGTCTAATAGATAGATAGATATAATAGATATACAAATTTGTAATGTTTATTTTCATAAATTTACAACATGCAAAGTGAGTGAACAGAAGAAAAATCTGAATTTTGATGTATCTTACCCGTTGGCTTTAAACCAGCATCAATTGCACTTGCTCACTTTGTACACTTGCAAAATGTCAGGGATTTTGTAGGATTAGAATCAGGTGTATGATTAGCCATTTATACAAAGCAGGTGCTTATGATTATCAATGTCACATGTAGGTTAAAAAACAGTCATTAACTGAAGCATCTTCTGATAATGAAGATGAGGTTGTGGAAGATAGTTTCACAGGCCATACACCATGGCAAGACTAAGTGCACAAGGAAAATATTTCAAAGCAGACTGGGGTTTCAAGATGTGCTGTACAAGCTCTTTTGAAGAACCACAAAGAAACAGACAACGTTGAGGATCATAGTGCAATGGTTGGCCAAGGAACCCTAATGTAGTAGATGAAAGACACATGCTTACTTTCCTTTGACACCAGGTGACGTGCAGCAGTGCCATCAGCACATATATGGTGGAAACCAGTGGGACTTGGTACAACCATCTACTGTCCAAAGGAAGTCTGTCCAGAAGTGGTCTTCATGGAAGAATTGCAGCAAAAAAGCCATACATGGAAACAAGGCTAAGCGACTCAACTATGCATGAAAACATAGAAACTAGGATGCAGAAAAAAATGGCAGTAAGTGCTCTGGACTGATGAGTAAACATTTTAAATATTTGATTATAGCAGGAGGCAGTTTGTTTGCTGAACGGCTGGAGAGTAGAACAATAATGAATGTCGGCAGACAACAGTGAAGCATGGTGGAGGTTCCTTGCATGTTTGGGTCAGGATCAATGGTGTCCTCAATGCTAAAAAACAGCAGGAGATACTTATCTATCGTGCTATAGCATCAAGGAGGTGTGTAATTGGCCTCAAATGTATTCTGCAGCAGGACAATGACCCCAAACATACAGCCAATAGCATTAAGGACTATCTTCAGTATAAAAAAGAAAAAGGAGTTCTGTAAGTGATAGCTTGGCCCCCACAGGGCCCTGATCTCAACACCATCAAGTAGGTCTGGGAGTACATGAAGAGACAGAAGGATCTGAGGCAGCCTAAATCCATAGAAGATCTGTGGTTAGTCTCTAAGATGTTTGGAACAACCTACCTGCCGAGTTCCTTCAAAAACTGTGTGCACAAGCACTGGGTGTACCTAGAAGAATTGATGCTGGTTCGAAGCCAAGGGGTAGTCATGGCAAATATTAATTTGATTTTGATTTTTCTTCTGTTCTCTCATTTTGCATTTTATAGATTATTAAAAATAAACAATTAAAATAATATATTTTTTGGAAAGCATTATTACTTTACAGCATTTCTCCACATCTTCACACCTGCCTAAAAACCTCTGTACGGTACTGTGTGTGTATGTATATATAATACACACATATATATATATACACACTCACACATCCTAGTTCCTTGAGCTCCTTTAAGATTACTTTACAATTATGTTGGGTTCACACCTAATACAGATGTGGCTCACAGCAGGGGTTGGGTGTTTCAGGGACAAATCAGGTCCAAAATGTTGCCTGAATTCGGACCTAAAACTGAGCTAAAGACTCACACGACCCCTGTGCAAGGCACTCTGTGGAACCCCTGGAGATGTGTGAACTGGCTCCATTGTGAGCCGACCACAATCTCCTGTCATGCGAATTGGATGCGGGGAAATCAGAATCCAATTTGCATATGTGTGAACCCAGCCTTAGGGTAGATTTAGACATGCATCTAAATTTTCCTTTACAATGAAGCATGATCCACATTCAAATCATGCTTCAGAAGCCACTGATAGGTTATGAGGAAACTATGTAACCCAGATTGCAAGGATAACTTGCCACACATTTGTGGCAGTGTTGAATTGTAAGTTTGAAGCTTGTGAGCCTTGATGCAAAAGTTGATCTGGGTCCCCTCACTACCACGTGCCAAGATACTCCAAGTTGGTTGGGAAGTGTGTAGGTGTGGCGCTGATTCCTCTTAGAAAGACTAATCGATGTGATGTTAAAGTGCTTGGAGTGAATAAAGTGACAAGTGCTTAAAAATAATAGCCAAAATATCTGTGTAGTATACTAAATGAATATGTGTGACATTGTTTGCATGTAATTAAAGTGATGTGTGCTTATGTGTTAGATGCTCTGCAGAGTGCAACACTCAAAAGGTTTGGATGCCTTCAGGGTTAATGAGGACGTGTGCTGATGGTCCCTGTGTAAATTACAGACCCTGTGTGATTTTGCTCCTGCTTTCCGTTCCACAGGTATTAGTGAAATGTGAGGGGGTTTGACCCCCTGCTATTAGTGCAACAAATACTAGTTACATAAGCTGGTGTTTGAACCGTTCAATTGTTATAATTGATAAAATGACAACTGAAGTGCATTAAGAAAAAACTTGGTAAAAGAAATACACACAAAAAAAACCTAAAAATATAAACAATCCTTTTCACATTGGGTGCAGTGATAAACAAAAGAAACAAATTGACGTGTGCTCTTTAAAAGTGTCCAGTGCTTTGCAAAGAATAATGCTTCTTTTTGCCCTCTTAATTAGGCAATAATGGTGTTGGTTGTCTTATCCACGCTCTTATTATGAATGCACTCACCCGATTGCCTTATTCCCCCAGGGATGCTGCACTGCCAAAGTATATGCCACTGTGTAGCACTCTGGAAATCATCGATCCGTGATTTGCTAATAGTGTTCCACCAGTGTTAGCATATAAAGAAGAGAAGAGTGCCCATAGTGTAATACCACTTTATAAACGTTTTATTTGTTTTAAAAAAATGGAGATATACTCACATTTGCTCTAAAGGTTACAGACATGTAATGAAAACACAGGCGCTGAGAGAAAAATCCTATCTGCGGCCCTGATCGGAAGTGACGCAAAAATGTTCTGTAACTCCGCCCTACACGTTTTGTCATTCAAGATGTCATCTGGAGACTGTATCTCCAAAAACTGTTCCTCCTGCTTCCTCACCTAGTGCTAGGATGCCAAGGGCACCTTCCAAAAGAAGAGAATACCATGAATCACCCCGCAGGAGTTTTCAAAGACCATCTCTTTCTCCGGCTGAGTGCCTCCGGCGACAACATTGCAATCTTTGTCTTTACTGTGGGGAGGCTGTTCACTTCATAAAGACTTGTCCAGTAAAGTCTTACAAGTCTGTTCCTCATCATCCCTACATGATATACCTTCCGGGGAGAAATCAGCTGCTAGTCCCTCTTTCGCTTCTGATAAGACTATTTTTGTATCTGCAATTATAGACTTAGGCCGCGTACACACGCGGGGACTGTTCGCCCAACTTTGTCCGCTGAACAGTGTTTCGGCGGACAGTTTGCTGAGCAAGGTTTTTCGGAATTTCCGAAAAACTGTCCGCTGAAACTTGGTTTCAGCGAACAGTCCCTTCGTGTGTAGGCTTGTTCGTCAAACTAAGTTCCGCGCATGCTCAGAAAGGATTTACACGCCGAAAGTTGTAATGCAGTGTATAGGACGTTGTATTTTCCGTCCCGTCGTACGTGCCGTTCACGTCATCGCGCACGGTTTCAGCAAACTGTTCGTTCGTCGTGTGTGGGCAAGTCCGTCCATGCTAATTTTGAGCGGACTGTTTGCTGAAACTGTTTGACGGACAAAGTTGGGCGAACAGTCCCCGCGTGTGTACGCGGCCTAAGGGGCCTGATGTTGTTTTGTGGACTTTGTATTTGTCACACTGCATCAGCTTCCTGTGTGCACTAAGAGGCAGGGATTTACTGTTCACCTGGCGGATGGCTCTGGTATTAAATCAGGGCCGGCTACGCAATAGACTGTATCTATTTTCTGCCAGACTTCCTCGGGTCATCATGAATTTCTACGTTCGGATTTTATAACTTCGCCCATGTTTCCCATAATCCTTTGCCTACTCTGGCTGAAGGCCCATAACCCTCACATTGACTGGCTTACAGGCGCTATCTCCTTTTCATCCAGTTACTGTCAGACACATTGTTTTCTAAAAGAAACTAATAACACTGATTCTCTCCTTTGTATTCATCCTGATCCTGAAACTGTGAAGTTGGTTCCCATTACATAAGTGTAAAGGTGAGCTGCGCTAAAAAAAAAGATATAAATAAAATATAAACTAAAAAAACTATAACCAATAACCTCAAGAAAAAAATAAAAAAAGGGCTCAAAAAACACATAAATTGAAGGGTCTACAATCCCTAAAAAGTTAGTGAACAAATAATAATTACTTAAAAAAAATGTTGTGAATATGTATTAGTGAATGGTGTCCTAAATAAATAGGTGGAAATCAAAAAAATAAACAACAATATTAAATCAAAAAAGACAATAGCAGATCACATATGACAACCCCAACTGGAATCCCCCAAACACAATAATACCAACACTGAGTGTCACAGGGTGTATATATCCCTAATGTGCAAAAAACACATAAAAAAAGATATGATGTGAAAAATACAAAACAAATTAAAAAAATATACAGTGAAAGAAAAAACAAAAGTACAGGTTGGTCAGAGTCCCAAAAAAGAGCATTCAGCAGCTGGTGATAATTCATCCAAGGTGAGGATATAAAGCAGACACCCACATCACTTCGTGTTTAAAAACGAGTCTAGAGAGCCAACTCCACCAGTGAAAGAAAGGGACGCTTACCGGATTTAGAGATCTCAGTGTCAGTGAGATCAACAAAGCAAATGTGCAGGAGTTCTGGATGAACCGTCACAGGGACCATACCAAACTTGTCTTTAATGTAAGCTCTCCAGCATGAAGCGACGATAACGTTTGATCATGTAAAAAACAAAGAGGCACTTGCATAGCGTAAAAAAACCTTATTTTAATGAATAAAAAATGTATAACTTAATGCACTCACATGTACATAGACGAAATATGAAGTATAGTAAAAACGACCTGGCCGCTTCTCGTTTGCCACCCGCACTTCCGGGCCTGGCGTAGAACGCGGTGACGTCAGTACGCCGTACCTCCCTACGCGTTTCGTCATAAGGCAGACGTGTTCACGGGATGCGGGGCGGCGTCCCGACACACCGCTTATATAACCAAACTCAAATTACGAAACATACAAAGCCTCGATCTGAGCTCCACAGTGCCTGCAAATCCGCCATGTTGCATGAGGGAAAACAGAGAAAAACAAAGCGCAACTAAGTGGAATTAGAAAACATTTATGTGCCAATAGTTAAACGGCTGACAAATCCACCATCCTATATGGGGAAAAGAGGAAAAAATATCCAACTCTCGCAATAGGCAAAAGCTGAGAATAATGACATGCCAGTAACTGGCAATGTCATAATATAGTGATTGCAAAATACCTAAAAAGAAGTAATAGCTCTCCCTTATAGATAGCACCACTCGGATCGCAGCCATAGGACAATATATGGTAACTAATAGAGGACCGCAAGATGGAACTATGAATAGTATATATCCAGGGTCCATCCAAAGGAATATATATATTTTATTAAAAAAAAGAAAGAAAATGATTTATATTTTAAAAGGAATTATTAGCCAGATCTGATGGGGGGTAAAATATAAAAAATGATAACAAATGGAATCAAATATACTAAAAAAACAGTACCAATATTCAAAAATAAAATAAAAATTATAAATATATCCACAAGATATACATAAACAAATATAAATGATTCCAAAAAATAAAAAAAATATTTTTACATATGCGCAAAAGGCCAACAATGCAAAATAACAACTGTGAATATCAATTCTCCATGATGTTGGAAAAAATACTTTTAGTATTAAACCCGAATGGAAATACAAATATAATTGGCACTTCTCGGGCAATGATGGAGCTCAAAACCAGTTCACAAATTAAAAGCCCAAAAAGGGCAATCTGCTAGGAATATCCCTAGATTACACAAAATCTGTCTGACGATTAGAAGGGGAGTCAAGCATTTTCTATAAAAGCATTCACATCCACTTCTATATTGAGACCATGGGGAATATAAAATTTTAATTTGTGTATCCACATCATCTCAAGTTTCGAGATGCTTCTCACTAAATGGGCTCCCCTCCATTGGGGCTTGAACTTATCGATCCCCAAAAAAATCGTGTTGGAGGGGTCCCTATTGTGTGCCAAAAGGTAATGCTTAGATACCGAGTGCTGGGTGTAGCCCCTGCGAATGTTCCCAATGTGTTCATTTAAACGCACATGCAATGGGCGTTTGGTCCGGCCCACATACTGGAGGCCACAAGGGCACTCCAGTAGATAGACCACCGCCTCAGAGCTGCAGGTGATAAAAGGCTCTATGGTATAAGTTTTTAATGTAGTGCTTGACCTAAAAGTCGTGCTTCTCCTAGTTATACATCCATTTATGCTGCACACAGAGCATTTCCTACATTGATAGTATCCTGTAAGGTTTGAGAAAAAGTGTGGACGATTAGTAGGTGGATCAAGAGTATTAGGGGCCACCCTGTCCTTCAAAGATGTTACACCCCTATAAACTACTTGTGGCCTGTCGGGCAGAATGGTTCCCAATATTGAATCATTCTTTAATATATGCCAATGTTTCTTGAGTATATGATTGATTTTAGTGTGTCGACACGAATAGTTGGTAATGAAGGGATGACGAAAGGAATTGTTTGCATGGCCTTCTGTACGCTCCTTCAGTAACCCTGTTGTCGTCTATATACCTAGCCCAAAAGGGGCTAAGTATGCCCACAGTTTGGCTAATCTTTTTATGCCAAAATGGGAGGAGGATGTCGTCTATGCCCATTATAGGCCGAAGTTGACCTTTTGGGCTAGGTATATAGACGACATCCTCCTCCTATGGGATGGGAGTGAATCAGATCTTTCCTCATTCATGAGTGAGTTAAAGTCTAACTCCAGGGGTATACACCTTACCCATGAAGTTAGCTCGGTTAAAATTCATTTTTTAGATCTTACCATTTCCATTAGTGGGGAACATTTTGTGACATCCACTTTCTTCAAAACCACAGATAGAAACTCCTTTATACCCACTTCCAGTTGCCATCACCCGGCTTGGTTAAGATCAGTATCCAGGAGTCAATTTTTAAGATTAAGATGCAATTGTACCCAACATGATGTTTTTGTTGAACAAGCCCAAGTTTTGACTCAGAGATTCATTGATAAGGGGTATCCATCAGATTCCTTGGCTCTTTTGGCAGAAGAGGTGGGCCATATTGAGAGAACAGAGTTACTGAAGGAGCGTACAAAAGGCCATGCAAACAATTCCTTTTGTCATCCCTTCATTACCAACTATTCGTGTCAACACACTAAAATCAAACATATACTCAAGAAACATTGGCATATATTAAAGAATGATTCAATATTGGGAACCATTCTGCCCGACAGGCCACAAGTAGTTTATAGGGGTGTAACATCTTTGAAGGACAGGGTGGCCCCTAATACTCTTGATCCACCTACTAATCGTCCACACTTTTTCTCAAACCTTACAGGATACTATCAATGTAGGAAATGCTCTGTGTGCAGCATAAATGGATGTAGAACTAGGAGAAGCACGACTTTTAGGTCAAGCACTACATTAAAAACTTATACCATAGAGCCTTTTATCACCTGCAGCTCTGAGGCGGTGGTCTATCTACTGGAGTGCCCTTGTGGCCTCCAGTATGTGGGCCGGACCAAACGCCCGTTGCATGTGCATTTAAATGAACACATTGGGAACATTTGCAGGGGCTACACCCAGCACTCGGTATCTAAGCATTACCTTTTGGCACACAATAGGGACCCCTCCAACACGATTTTTTTGGGGATCGATAAGTTCAAGCCCCAATGGAGGGGAACCCATTTAGTGAGAAGCATCTCGAAACTTGAGATGATGTGGATACACAAATTAAAATTTTATACTCCCCATGGTCTCAATATAGAAGTGGATGTGAATGCTTTTATAGACAATGCTTGAATCCCCTTCTAATCGTCAGACAGATTTTGTGTAATCTAGGGATATTCCTAGAAGATTGCCCTTTTTGGGCTTTTAATTTTTGAACTGGGTTTGAGCTCCATCATTGCCCGGGAAGTGCCAATTATATTTGTATTTCCATTCGGGTTTAATACTAAAAGTATTTTTTCCAACATCATGGAGAATTGATATTCACAGTTGTTATTTTGCATTGTTGGCCTTTTGCGCATATGCAAAAATATTTTTTGTATTTTTTGGAATCATTTATATTTGTTTATATATGTATATCTTGTGGATATATTTATAATTTTTATTTTATTTTTAAATATTGGTACTGTTCTTTTAGTATATTTGATTCCATTTGTTATCATTTTTTATATTTTACCCCCATCAGATCTGGCTAATAATTCCTTTTAAAATAGAAATCATTTTCTTTCTTTTTTTAAATAAAATATATATATTCCTTTGGATGGACCCTGGATATATACTATTCATAGTTCCATCTTGCGGTCCTCTATTAGTTACCATATATTGTCCTATGGCTGCGATCCGAGTGGTGCTATCTATAAGGGAGAGCTATTACTTCTTTTTAGGTATTTTGCAATCACTATATTATGACATTGCCAGTTACTGGCATGCCATTATTCTCAGCTTTTGCCTATTGCGAGAGTTGGATATTTTTTCCTCTTTTCCCCATATAGGATGGTGGATTTGTCAGCCGTTTAACTATTGGCACATAAATGTTTTCTAGTTCCACTTAGTTGCGCTTTGTTTTACTCTGTTTTCCCTCATGCAACATGGCGGATTTGCAGGCACTGTGGAGCTCAGATCGAGGCTTGGTATTTTTTGTAATTTGAGTTTGGTTATATAAGCGGTGTGTACGAAACGCGTAGGGAGGTACGGCGTGCTGACGTCACCGCGTTCTACGCCAGACCCGGAAGTGTGGGTGGCAAACGAGAAGCGGCCGGCTCGTTTTTACTATACGTCATATTTCGTCTATGTACATGTGAGTGCATTAAGTTATACATTTTTTATTCATTAAAATAAGGTTTTTTTTACGCTATGCGAGTGCCTCTTTGTTTTTTACATGATCAAACGTTATCGTCGCTTCATGCTGGAGATCTTACATTAAAGACAAGTTTGGTATGGTCCCTGTGACGGTTCATCCAGAACTCCTGCACATTTGCTTTGTTGATCTCACTGACACTGAGATCTCTAAATCCGGTAAGCGTCCCTTTCTTTCACTGGTGGAGGTGGCTCTCTGGACTCGTTTTTAAACACGAAGTGATGTGGGTGTCTGCTTTATATCCTCACCTTGGATGAATTATCACCAGCTGCTGAATTCTCTTTTTTGGGACTCTGACCAACCTGTACTTTTGTTTTTTCTTTCACTGTATATTTTTTTAATTTGTTTTGTATTTTTCACATCATATCTTTTTTTATGTGTTTTTTGCACATTAGGGATATATACACCCTGTGACACTCAGTGTTGGTATTATTGTGTTTGGGGGATTCCAGTTGGGGTTGTCATATGTGATCAGCTATTGTCTTTTTTGATTTAATATTGTTGTTTATTTTTTTGATTTTCACCTATTTATTTAGGACACCATTCACTTATACATATTCACAACATTTTTTCTGAGTAATTAATATTTGTTCACTAACTTTTTAGGGATTGTAGACCCTTCAATATATGTGTTTTTTGAGCCCTTTTTTTATTTTTTTCTTGAGGTTATTGGTTATAGTTTTTTTAGTTTATATTTTATTTATATTTTTTTTTTTAGCGCAGCTCACCTTTACACTTGTGTTTGCTATATCGGAGTATTACGATTAGAGTTGCTGCTTGTAGGGATAGTTGTTTTTTGTAATAGCGCGGTTTACTTCTTGCATTGGTTCCCATTACATATCATGACTGTGCAGCCCATATTGTACACTTGAAGAGCACTTGAAGCACAAATTCTAGTTGACACTTTTCCAATTGGTAGAACATTTAAGGGGCAAGTCTGTAGCAAGAGCAAAGTTGCAGTGGTGAGTCTACAGCAAGAGCTCTGCAAGTCACAGTGACCCCTGTGATGGGATGACTATTGCACAACATGGCTAAACCAGAACACCAGACTTGCAGAATGCTTGCAAAGAAAGTTGAGTCATGCAATGTGGACTTGCTACAATTGTGCAACAAACTTGTGAAGCCTGGGAAGTCTGGCAATAGCTTAGCAAGTCATTTTCATACTTGCAGCTCAATTGCTTGCTATCTGGGAACGCCTCCTCACTGCTAATTTTAACCCCATTTTTACCAACAATCGAGCTGCATTTGTGGCGCTTATGAATTTCATTTTTTTGCTTTGGTACATGTGTCCCTAGGCAATGTGTAGCCCTCCCTATTGCCTTGTGTTTCACAATCCCTTGTCTATTAACCTAGGAGATGACCATTAATGTTTTGTTTTGTTTTATCATCTGGCTTCTATAGACTTAAATGGAGTTTGGATTTGGCACCCAAACGTAATAATGTTCGCCAAGCCTGCCCCAAACTGAACCCAGGTATGTTTGGCTCATTGCTACACCAGCGCCATTACAAAGCAGTTCACTAATGCATGCTTTTGTGAGCATGCATTTTCTGAGGCCTGAGATTTTCTCTGGTGGCACATTCTGCTAGTTAACTAACCTAGGTCAGACTTTTGAGCATAAGGAGCACCACTGACATACCTTGTGTACTATTAGTTTGTCTCCACCCAGCGTGGTGGGATGCAATCAGCTAATTGGCATAGGGAAGGTTCAGAAAATGCATATTCTGGTATATGCTTATCATTGGCAATTGCTTGCACTCATTGAGTTTAGAGAAATACACTATTTAAAAGCATAACAAAAAACACAGCTAAAACATCACCGCAGGTAAAGCAGAGTGTGTAAAAAGCTTTAAAAACCTCTCTTATTACCATTCTGTTGTGATTGATGCATTATGCAGCAACATGCATCTGTGTAGATCCTAGTTTGTAGAAACAGTTTGGCATGCATTCCTCCCACCACCAGGGTGCGCTTGCTTGGAAAAGCGTTGCAAACATGCCAGTGATGTCATCCCGACCAGCGCTGCTGTCCAGAGAGTATTCCACCACTCTCTCTCTGCTTTCCTCCTACACACCACCATCTTGCCGGCCATGACAGCTGTCAGAGTGGCAGGGACAACTTTTCCTTCAGAGCAGTGCCATGGATGCATCACTGGACTACAAATACTAAGATGTGCCAGTCATTGAGTGTTTAAAAAGTGAGTTTTTACTATTGTGGCTTGCTTCACATGTAACAGTCTACATTCAGAGGCGCCTGCATTCTTTTCTTCTTTTACATATCCTGGAGATTGCTTCTTCTTCCTTGCATAAGGCTGTCCCTGATACAGTTGATTTCTTTTACTCCCCTTCTCTTGTTTGTGGAACTACAAGGACTACATACACTTTAGTGCAGCAGGACCTACCACAGATTTGTGCCACACATGTATGTCTATCAACAATTTTTTTGGTGAAAGGCTAATCATCTGACCACATTGGACACATTTCAGGATGGGTCTGCATTCATCTTATTTGCAAAACTCCAACATTCAATGCCCATTCCCCACTATGAATACTTATGATACTTTTAAATTAAGCATTTTTATGCATCTTGTAGTGTTCTTATCTCTACTTTTCCTATAACCCTTTATAAGCAGATTTGTAGTTCCTCCCCCAGAGGTAAGGGTCTAATTTCTGACATTTATAGCTTTATGATTGAGTCTATTGATTATGAGTCATAGTTACATAGTATATAGTAGGCGAGGTTGAAAAAAAACACAAGTCCATCAAGTCCAACATATGTGTGTGATTTAATGTCAGTATTACATTGTATATCCCTGTATGTTGCAGTCGTTCAGGTGCTTATCTAATAGTTGTTTTTTTTAATTGAGGCTCCCCGCTGAAACCACTGCCTGTTGAGCAGAATTCCACATCCTAACTGCTCTTACAGTAAAGAACCCTCGACACAGTTTAAGGTTAAACCGCTTTTCTTCTAATTTTAGTGAAGGGCCATGTGTCTTATTAAATTTCCTTTCGCAGAAAAGATTTATCCCTATTGTGGGGTCACCAGTATGATATTTGTACATTGAAATCATATCCCCCTCTCAAGCCTCTCTTCTCCAGAGAGAACAAGTTCAGTGCTTGTAACCTTTCCTTATAACTAAGGTCCTCCAGTCCTTTATTAGTTTTGTTGCCCTTCTCTGAGTCCCTCCCTTACAGATGCAAATGGAAGGAGGACTGCACTTTACAATGTATAACACAATGGAAAAAATACCGCGCTAAAGTGCATAAGTGAAAAAAACAAGTAACAGCAGCTGCCAAACTATGAAATACACATAGAACAATACAGTAAACAATAAATGGGCAGCGCTAAAAAATAAAAATAATGAAAATCAAAAACAGTCCAAAGCAAGAAAAATTATTGTAATACAAATGTGTCCAATAATCAATGATGAAATATAACTCTGACAGTTGGTGAAACATATTACAAAAGAAATAAAGTGCAGCACTTGGCCACTAAATGTGAATGTGACCTGAAAAATTGTGCAAAAAAATATAAATAAAAAAAAAGGCTGTGAAACCAAATGCACAAATATTGTGAAAAATATTGTGAAAAAAATCTTATTAAACTCAAGTGTCCAATGAGATAATAAAAAACAAACAAATTGTGAGTTCAAATGTCCATATGTAAATTAATACAAAAAATATAAGTAATGTCCAGTATATATATATATAAAATAAAAGTAGCTAAAGCTTGTTTATTCAATGAAATAGTACTTGACCACATGGACCCTTCACCTCTAAACACCACTAAATAGATGGAGGCTTACCAGATCCCCAGTGACCCCCTGTTAGGGGAGGTCATACTGCTCAGATTCAATCACAAATCACATAGACATCCCGATCACCAGATGCCGGAGATTGTCCCGATCTTTCGGATGTACCCGTGATATTCGGATCCGCACGGATGCTCTCAGCACGCCTCCAAACGACGTATCACCATAGAGAAACAAAATGCGCCAAATCGTGTGATATAGTTTCAGCAGGATTTATTTAAGCTGAATAATCAAGCGCTTAAAACGACTCCACCGAGTCATAAGAGAAAAAAAGGATACAAATGCCGTTTAAAAAAAAACGAACGAAAATGCTAGCAAAATTCAACAAAATTTAAAAATTTAAAAACTCATCAACGTGAGTTTGTAATGCGATCGCAAATGCACAATGGGTGGGAGCGTGGTGAAAAATATTGAGTGAAGTGCTGATAAACCACCTTGTAACGACAATGCAACACCACCACACAAAAAATATATGCGCTTACCAGAGGCAAGCTATAGGGGAGCCTGCGGCTAATACCCAGCCAAGGCGTTTTCCTCAAAGAAGCTGAAGTACACAAAAAGGATGCCTGACCATGCATCAATGGCTTGGAATATGAATTACGGTCACCAGCAGTTAGAAAGGATATTGCCCAGAAAATAAAAAGAAGAACTCTATAGTGTAGACTGAACCACAATGGATTTAATAAGAAAAAAGTAGCACACTTACATTTACGATGGTAAAAACAGACATGTATAAAACGAACGGCCAGCCATTAAGCGAACGCCTGTCACTGAGATGCGCGATGACGTCAGTACGTTCACCTCCCTACGTGCATTTTGTCATCTAAATATGTCAACTTGGGTCATCTTTTGATGAAGAAACATGCATAGGGAGGTGGACGTACTGACGCCATCATGCATCTCAGTGACAGACGTTTGCTTGCTGACCAGCCGTTCGTTTTATACATGTATGTTTTTACCATCGTAAATGTAAATGTGTAACCATATCTTCTGGTTCTGTCAAGCACTCCAGTCTGTGTGGTATAAGGTTTCTGAGATAACTAATAAGATTGTAGGTACCCGGCTTCAATTGACATCCATGTGCTTACTTTTTAACTCTATCCCTGGGACCACACGCCAAGAAGAGTGCCTTATCCACAAACTCTGTGTCGCTACCATTTGGGCTATAGCCCTCCAATGGAAAGCGATGGCAGTCCATTTTCTCTCATTATAGATAAAGTGGATTCTATTATGCTTATGGAATGTATTCATCATATGTTGTTTGATACAATGAACCTGGTTGATACCAAATGGAATGCCTGAAAATCGAATCAAAATCACTCTCTTTACTGTACGTCAAGCTTTTTTTTTTTTTTTGTGTTTTCACTTTATTATGCAAAGTTGATATAGCTGATATATATGGCTGTTTAATGTGTACTATATGTATGTTCTCTTGGAAGCGTCCTTTGTGATTTTGTTATTTTTGTAAGATGCTGACCCATCAGGTTATTTGTATTGTTTTCTTACATACCAAAAAAAGTAGTTTGTAAACCAAAAAAAGTAGTTTGTAAACAAAAAAAAAAATGGTTAGGTGTCAGGGGTCCAATATGTTACACCAGGTACATATGCTTATCCTGTACATACCCTTCACTCTCCGACAACCCTTTTCAGCTGAAGAGAGGAAACCCTGTTTAAACTCTAAGTTGTACATGAAAGCTCATACAGTCCTGAACAGTGTTGCCAACCTCCCAAAGAAAAATTTCATCTTTTTTTACGGGCGGCCGCTGTACGTAATGGACATTTACTGGCAGTTTGTAAATTGGCAGAAATGTACAAACTGCCCCAGAGGTGGGGTATCACTTAACATTTGTATTTACCTATTGGCAGATAAGTAGCATGGAGTACTACTGGAAGAGGGTCATCACCTAACTAATGTTGTGTGGCCTCTGCTATAAAGTTCCAAACTCAAAATGGCTTTATGAGGGGCCATTCCCACCAAATATGCAGGCACGTTCCCCTTTGTCCACATCCCCTCCAACATTGTGAAGATACCAAGGGATAGATGTGGGACAACTTGTCCGGGACCCTATTAGAAAGTTTAAACAATATTCCTGTGTCCTAGAGCAGACAGAGGATGTGTGGGTCAGTTTGGTAATTTTAGCAATTATGTTCTCCGAGAGGCTGCAACCAAGGTTGTTCTCCCAGCTTCTAGTATAATATAGGACAGTCTGGGCAGAAAAGTCATGCTATAGCTGATAGAGCTGAGATAACAGTCCAGTTGGTCTCTCTGTCATCATACACAGGGCCTCAAAGTGGGTGAGAGAAACCCTGGACCATATCCTGCCCCTCAGGCCCCAAAAAAATCCTGTAGTTGCAGTGACATTTTTTAAATAGCTAAGGGGCAAGGCCACCCAGTGACATCACCAAGTGGCATGCCTTCTTGTGACATCATCGACCTGGGCATGATGTTACCTGATTATGTCATCAGCTGACTCTGCCCCTTAGCTATTTGAGAAATGTCAGACAGAGCCTACAACGAGACCAGAGTTTTTTTTTCTTTTTTTGGGTCCAGCGGTGCTGCAGGCAATGGATCTACAGCGGGGTACTTTTTTTTAAGGACTTGTCAAAAACTTGCGCATGTCTTTACTCACTTTTTACACTTTTTTGGTGACTGGGTAGAGGTACTATGTATCCTATACTCATTCATATGTGGGGGGGGGGGGCTGGGATCTGGGGGCCCCCTTGTTAAAAGGGGCTTCCAGATTCTGATAAACCCCCCACCCACGGAGCCCCACAACCACCGGCCAGGGTTGTGGGGAAGACCCTGATGAAGTCACGTGACCGTGACGAACACTAGTCGGGACGCTACCGGAAGTGACGCAATCGAGCTCGAGGCTCGTTTATACACCATACAAAAACTCTGTCTGTTTGTGAGTACCAAAGCTGTTTTTATAAATAAATTTCAATACTGTTGAAAAATACTATACTATGGGGCTCCCTTCCTCCTTATCTGTTTAACCCCTTGCATAAAACCGCTGAGGTATACCACCAATTCCCCCCCCCCACGCTGAAGTACCGCTGAGGGACCACTTACAGAGCCCAATACGGCACAGTAGGCAAGAGACGCCAGGACCCGGGGACACGTGAATAGGACCTCGAGGGATAAGGACCACCAGGAACCCTGAGGATACATATACCATATGCTGTTACCTTACAGCTGTAAGGTAAGGGGACACCCATATTCTGATTACACAGGACCACGTGGGAGATATCCACCATCACCATTATCACTGTTTAAATCTCTACCTTATAGTGCACATATATTTTAAGCACCAGCATTGCAGGCGACTGTCTTGTTACATGCGATTTTGGGCTAATCGCCACTTGTTGTTGCACCAGCTGAATGGACAATTTTAACTAGGATTACTGTTCCATTGTTGTTTTTTTTATATTTTTTATAGCTTCAAACACTGTGCACCTTTTTCCTTCTGTTTTGGATTATTCCCAGAGGGTTGTTTCCCTCTCACCAACACTTGGATCGTTTATGTGTTTTTGTTTTGATTCAACAATTTGATTTATTTTCTTTGATTGCTTGATTCAATTTAGTGCACTGCACCGATATTTAAGTCTATGGTATAAAGACACCCGCACAGAGTCACTTTGCTTAACCCTCCCTTGGCTTTAACACCATATGCGATTTCTTTAGTCACAAGGCAAGCATTACTTACATCTTTTGCCTTATCTAGCTAATGATTACTTTTGCACAGTTACACATATACTTTGACTTAGCAGATTTTCTTTTCAGATCTATTTATTGTTCAGCACTAGCACTTTTTATGCGTTTTTCGTCATTTTTAACAAATCGCATGGTGATTCACTTTATATATTTTTTATTTCGTCCACTATTTTATGTATAGTACTTTAGTCACTGAAACAAATACAGTAGTAGTTATTTTCACGGACCTTCTTTATATTCAGCACTGCCACTTTATGCAACTCTGCTACCTAAAAAATCGCATTGGGACCACCAGTCTTATTTATCATTAATTGTTTTTCTTATCCATTTGTCTACCACTCAAAATACTACTACGCATAGGAGTGAGGGTCCCTCACTATATATACATATATATATATTTTTTATATTTTTTATATACATATATTGTCTTTTCTTTTTCTACGTTCCATTTATTACCTGTAGTGGAGACGATATTACATTTATCTTCTAATCTTTTGAGTACCTATTGAATATATTAAACCTGTTTTAACTAGATTCTTCACCATAGTACCGCGCACCACTACCTTTTTACCTTTTAGCTATAATGAATTGTCGGGTCCCGGCAATACAGATGAATTGAAAAAAAATGGCATGGGATCCCCCCAGTCCATTACCAGGCCCTTTGGGTCTGGTATGAATATTAAGGGGAACCCCAAACCAACATTTTTAAAAAAAATTGCGTGGGGGTCCCACCAAATTCCATACCAGGCCCTTCAGGTCGTTCAAACACGCAAACACCATTAAAGTTGAAAAAAATGGCGTAGGGTCCCCTCAAAAATCCATACCAGACCCTTATCCAAGCACACTACTTGGCTATCCAAGCACGCTACTTGACACTAAAATGCAATTTAAAACCAAATAGTAATTTAATTTTTTTTTATGAAATGCCCCTTTACGCATGTAAATTTAGTTTTTGCCTCAGAACAGTAGGGGTTCTGAGGGTTGATTACATAGGTTGGCCTTAACATCAGTCTGGCCAGGCTGTGTTTGGAAGTTCTGCCTGGTCATGTGAACGGTGAGTTGCACATGACAGGCCAGAACCAGGCCTGGTTGGATGTTTAGGTATCAGCCTTCTCAGAACCAATCAGTGGGAGTGCCGGGGCCCGTTGAGGAGTCTGGGAAGGGGTACTTAAGAGGTGTGGGTCACGTGTTCAGGGAGAGGAGTTCGTGGGACCCTTGTGGTCTGTTCTGGTTCCACGACCGGGGTAGCCCCGTGAGGGGTCACGGTCACGGGGTGTTCAATATCCCGCAACATGTTCCGGTTAGAGGCCCCCGATAGACCCGTCTGGTCTGGGGTAGGGATCCATCTGTTCCCGAGTCTCGGACCCGGCTGGTCCGAGGCGCAGTAACTGAGGGAGGATTCAAGGTGTCCGGGTGTGCTCTTGGCCTGGAGAGGCTCCATACCTCGTGGAAGTGACCGGGGGAGGACTCTTCGGAGGAGGGCCGGCAAGTGGCATCCTGGGAAGTGGCATCCTGGAAAGTGCCTGGTTACTGAGTTTGGAAGGACGAATTCACGTTATTCCAGCACCATTTAGGAGATGGGAAACATTCCAGGTACTGAGGAAAAGGTTCCTGTTCACCCTTGGTTACAACTTGTACACGTTCATAGGATTGATTCAAGTTTTGAGTCAACATGCTGACTGCCATGATCTATGGCTATAGATCTGTTCAGCCTTGAAGTACCCAGCTACGAGTGGCTACTCTCTGGGTGGGATTAGAGACTTTGCTAGATGTGCAGTTCAAGGTGCCTGAGTTCTTCACCCGTGCCCTCTGTTCCCCTGAAAGACTGTGTTATTGGATGTTACTACTGCAAAATAAAACCTTTGTTAAAGGACTTTATTCGTGTCAGTGTTCGAGTCGTTGGGTATCTACCCCCTGGGAACCCCTAGTTGGGGAAGAGCAGGCCAAGAGAAGGTAACTGGTAAGCCCAATAAGTCAAGGCCGCCCAGCAAGGGTTGTGGCCTCTACAAGAGCTATGGGCAGAAGTGATGTTACGACGTCGCTTCCGCCCTGCGGTGTCACGTCTCCATGTCAGCCCAGGGGACAGACGCGATCGCCTCTGCCGACGGCTCCAGTAAGCGCCAGAGGGCACCAGAAAATGGCGGGAGGGGGGTCCTTCACCCACCATAGATAAAAGTGATCTTGCGGCAAATCTGCTGCAGAGATCAGCTGTCAGCCAATGACAGATGATCATTTGATGTAAACAAAAGATGGTAATTCAGATGGACCTAGAAATAGAACATGTTTCAAATCTGTCAGACGGAATCAATTTCTATCGGGAAAACTGTTTCGTTCGTGTGTGGGCAAGTCCGTTCGGTCTGAACTCCGTCAGAATGACCGCCGGGAAGACCATTGGACCTTTTCTGACGGAAAGTCCGATCGTGTGTACACGGCATTAGAGTCTGCAAAAGCCTTGAAGCTCATTTTCCTTCCACTTCACAATTATGTGCCACTTTGTGTTGGTCTATCACATAAATTCCCAATAAGATACTTTTATGTTTTTGGTTGTAACATGACAAAATATGGAAAATGTCAAGGGGTATGAATACTTTTTCAAGGCACTGCATATTTTACTGTCAAAGTTCTGTTCTGACACATGTCAAAGTTGCAAAATTGTGTTCAGGCATTAGGATTTGTTTTACCCTCTAAGGGGTTAAGATTCACTTTTTAATTGACTTGTGTACCTAAAATGTATGATGAATTTTTCTAAGCATCTGTGTATATAAAATGTTTACTGGCTTACACGGGTACAGCTGTCAGATAAAAGCTTGTAAACCTTTTACAGTACACATAAATGTTCTCCAATCCTCATATTAACCACGTAAGGACCAGGCCTCTTTTTCAGACTAGGTGTTTACATGTTTAAAACAGTTTTTTTTGCTAGAAAATTACTTAGAACCCCCAAACCTTATATATTGTTCTTTTCCTAACACCCTAGAGAATAAAATGTCAGTCACTGCAATACTTTTTTTTCACACCGTATTTGCGCAGCGGTCTTACAAGCGCACTTTTTTGGGAAAATATTCACTTATTTTAATAAAAAATAAGAAAACAGTAAAATTAGCCCAATTTTTTTATATTGTAAAAGATAATGTTACGCCGAGTAAATTGATATCCAACATGTCATGCTTAAAAATTGCGCCCGCTCATGGAATGGCGTCAAAACTTTTACCCTCAAAAATCTCCATAAGCAACATTTAAAAAATTCTACAGGTTGAATGTTTTGTGTTACAGATAAGGTCTAGGGCTAGAATTATTGCTCTCGCTCTACCAATCGCGGTGATACCTCACATGTGTGGTTTGAACACCGTTTTCATATGCAGCAGCTATTCATGTATGCGTTTGCTTCTGCGCGCGAGCTTGTCGGGATGGGGTGTTTAAAAAAAAAATGTTTTCTTATTTATTTTACTTGATTTTATTTTTACACTGTTTTAAAAAAATAAAATAAAAATAGATACATTTTATTCCTATTACAAGGAATGTAAACATCCCTTGTAATAGAAAAAAGCATGACAGGTCAAAAAGTCCTCAGATCTCATATTTGGACTTAAATGCAATAAAAAAATAAATAAATAAATAAATTCATTTGAAAAAATGACATTGAAAAAAATGTTCCTTTAAGAGGTATGGGCGTAAGTGATGTTTTTGATGTCGCTTCTGCCCTCCTATGGTATAGAGACGAGTGGGGGCCATCTTAGCCTCACTCGTCTCCATACCCAGCAGTGTGCAGGATCCGCGAGAAGGCACGCGAGAGCGGCGGGGGGGGGGGGGTGCACCTCTCCCACCGCCACCGCTTATAACAGTGATCTCGCTGCTAACCTACCATGGAGACCACCATTATGGCAGCAGCTGCTGCCATTACCAAGATATCCCTCTTCAAAGTACCAATGTATATGTACATGAGGCAGTCCTACAGTGTTAACTGCCAAGCAACAAGCACAACATGATTTTACACAGGCATAGCTTTATTGAATAAATTGTTTAACCACTTCCATACAGGGCATTTTCACCACCTTCCTGTCCAGGCCAATTTTCAGCTTTCATCGCTGTCACATTTTGAATGACAATTGCATGGTCATTCGACTTTGTACCCAAATTAAATTTTGATCATATTTCCCCCCCCCCCCACAAATAGAACTTTCTTTTGGTGGTATTTGATCACCTCTGCGTTTATTATTTGTTGCGCTATGAACAAAAAAAAAGCGTTAATTTTGAAAAAAGACACAATATTTATTACTTTTTGCTATAATAAATATCCCATTTTAGAAAAAAAAATAAAAATTTTTCCCTCAGTTTAGGCCAATATGTATTCTTCTACATATTTTTGGTAAAAAGAAATCCCAATAAGCGTATATTGATTGGTTTGCGCAAAAGTTATAGCGTCTATAAAATGGGGGATAGATTTGTCTTTTTTTTTACTACTAATGGCGGCAATCTGCGATTTTTATTGTGACTGTGACATTGCGGCAGATCGACCACTTTTGACACTATTTTGGGACCATTTACTTTTTTTCTTCATAGCCTCCCGCGGTGTAGAACGCAAGGCTACCTTTTGGCACATACCAGACTCCGGTGTCGGTAAGGACACTTTTCGGTCCGCTCAGGCCGAGACCAATGCCTGGAACCTAGATTTTTAAATCCACCATGTTCTCCACTCGGTAGTAATACCTCAGCACGGGTAGGCGCAATGGCGTTGTATGCAGCAGCGTCTCTTCCTCCTCCAATGCAGAGCGACAACTCTTGCCAAAGGATTGATTCACATGTTCTCCATAAATTTTAAACCTTAATGGCAGTGGCGTAACTAGAACCTTCAGGGCCCCGATGCAAGAAACCATGAAGGGCCCCCCTGAATCCCAGCCAGGGCCCTTCCCTCCGAGTCCGGTGGTGGAACTCCAGGGTGTGGTCACAGGTATGACCTTTATGAGCCCTGTAGTTCAACCACTGGTATCAGTAGTTTTTTTTTTATTATTATTTTTTTTTTTTTTTAGGTGCCCCATTGGGGGACTGTCCCTAGGCAGGATGGGGTCCCCATCCCCAGAAGAGATGAGGTCCTTTTCTCCAGGGCAGATGAAGTTACTGCCCCCAGGTGAGAAGGGGTTCCTGTCCCCAGGGGAGGTGGGGGTCCCTGTCCCCACGTGAGAAGGGGTCCCTGTCCCCAGGGGGAGATGGAGGGGGTATGTAATGGTGTGTGGGGGATGGGGTCCTCTCACTCACCATGACCAAGCTGAAGGCCGCGCACTCATCCATGTTGGCCTGGGCTCCATCCAGTGTGCTGGACGGGCAATTAGCATATCTCCCAGAAAGACCTTTCATCATCTGTGTATGACGGGGAAGGAGGAGGGCTGGCAGACAAGCCTGCAGTGTCCTCCGGCGAGCCGGCTCTCATAGGGCTGCACTGCATCTGTGTGCTTAAAGTTTGTTTACCCGGGAGAAGTATGCAGTGCAGAGTGGGCCGGACTCGGGAGGCAGGACTCTGGCTGGGGAGAACAGACATCGGACTGAGCGACAATGCATGGAGCAGGAGATGGGTACTCTGAGGAGCCGGCCGAGGACACAGGTCATGCGGGGAATGCACAACTAAAGAGCAGCCAGTGCGATAGTCGAGCATGAAGCTCTGCTAGTCACCCTCCACCTCCAGCCACCCGTGTGCATGGTGCACTGGTACCCCTAGCTGCCTATGCTGCTGCCGGCCATATGTAGAGGGGGCTGCATGGGCCCCCTGCATCACAGGGCCCAGTTGCAGTCGCGACTGCTGCACCCCCTATAGTTACGCCCCTGCTTAATGGAGTCTGCCTTAACCCCTGCAGTGCTGGCATAAAGTGACAAAAGACCAGGCTGACACTCTCCCATGAGCAATGAGACTCGTTGGCTCTTCCCCACATAGTTTAGGAAGGGGGTAAAATGTTCTGGGGCTGAAGCAGTTAAATAAATTATGGCAACTGCAGATTGAAATGGAAAGGTCATTTTTTAATAATTTTTCAATTCTAAAATGACTTTTGTGGCAATTTTATATGCTAAATACTTTTTTTCTTTTACTGAAAGTGGAATTTACCTTTAAACCCATCCATCTTCTTCCAGATTCTAAATACATTTATGCCTTATTTCCCAGTTTCCATCTTCAATTATCTACTGTCTTTAACTGCTTCCCGACCGCCCCACGCCGATATACATCGGCAGAAGGGCATGTACAGGCAAAAACCGCCTACCTGTACGTTGCCCTTTAAGAGGTGGCAGGGGCACGTGCCACTGGCGGCGTGCTTGTGCGGGCGCGGTAATCTCTGTGAATCCGGTTTGGCGGTCCCGTGGACTCGATCGCCGCGAGGATACCTGTGATCGCCTCACAGGGAGGAAGAACGGGGAGATGCCGATGTAAACAGCATCTCCTCGTTCTGTCTAGCAACAAGTGACACTGATCTCTGCTCCCTGTGATTGGAGCAGAGATCAGGGATCTGTAAAACATAGCCACGTCCCCCACAGTTAGCAACACGCCCCTAGGACACACTTAACCCCTACACTGCCACCTAGTGGTTAACCCCTTCATTGCCAGTGTCATTTACACAGGAATCAGTGCATTTGTATAGCACTGATTGCTGTATAATTGACAATGGTCCCAAAAATTTGTCAAAAATGTCCGATGTGTCCATCATAATGTTGCAGTCACAATAAAAATCGCTGATCGCGCGTTTTTTTAAATTATTTTATTGCTATTATTTTAAAAAATATATATATATTAATAAAAATGCCATAAAACTATCCCCTATTTTGTAAACGCTATAACTTTTGTGCAAACCAATCAATAATCACTTATTGCAATTTTTTTTTCCACCCAAAAAATTTTATTGAAAAATTTAAGGTGAGTTTACAATACAGTACAGTCAACATATCATTTTGCAGTGGGTTACATGACTAAACAATATGTTGAGATAATACTTAACATAATTAACCCGTAAAGTCTGCCATGGATTATTGTGGAGATTATTCGGTAGACTTTATTACGTTCAGATTGATTGGTCTTGCATTAACATATAGCAATAAGAAATCATATCAGTATTTGTTGCTTTTCAAAGCCAACCCCCTTGGATGATTGGAACAGTACTACTGAGACCATTGTCGACAGGTCCAGACAATGGAAAATTTCATTCTAGTGGGGTTAGCCTCCATCTCGCATTATGGGTCATGAGAAAACGTGCTAGTGTTTTTGGGGTCTAGTCATGTGCAGGAATAAGGAGGGAGGGATGGGTAAGAGGGAAGAGAAAGGAAGATGAAGAAAGGTAGAGAAAGAGAGGGATGGAGGAAATAGGAGAGAGGGGGAGGGGTAGGGACCGCCCTCTGACCCGGCCCCCACTCAGGACATGTTTATATGATCTCCCAATAGTTCGTTCAGACTACTACATCAAGGGGCGGGAAATAAGATTTATAGTTCTCAGTAGATTTGAAATGGGTCCAGCATGCCCAGGTGGTTGTGAAGCTTTGTAAACGTTCTTGGGAAATATGAATCAATTCCTCCATCTCCTTGATCTTAGAGATCCTGACTAGCCATTCCCTGATGGATGGTGTATCTGTAGACCGCCAATGCACAGGCATGCAGAGCCTAGCAGCATTGACCATATGCAAGCAATTTGTAATAGTGTTTCTTAGGTAGAGTCGAGTGATGTAGGAAGTATTGCGCTGGGCTAAAGTCTAGTGGGAATGTAGTGTGTTGTTAGGATATGCACTTCTCTCCAAAACTGTTGGATTGAAGTACACTCCCACCAGATATGGAGCATCCAGCCCACTGTTTTCTTGCATCTCCAGCAAATGTTAGGGATTCTAGGGGAGAATTTGTGTAGTCGAGCAGGGGTTCTGTACCATTTGGTTGTGATCTTGTAGCAATTTTCTTGAAGTGTTACATTCAGTGAACCTTTATGAATGCACTCATATATATCCTCCCAACTGTCATCTGTAAAGGTCATCTGGAGATCACCTTTCCAGGATAGACATGAAGTATCCCTGCTGGGGGGCGAAGAGTCCCCCTGGAGTAAAGTGTATATATATGATATTAGGTGCCTTTGAGGAGTTGATCGCGTGTGTAGGGATTCAAAGGCTGTAAGCTGTCTGTTCCACGTCACTAATAGATCTTGCGACGTGAAAAAGTGCCTCAGCTGCCTGCAGGTCCAGAAGGGTAATGTTTTAGTACATGATGAGGACACCAAGTCTTCATAGGAACGTGTGCGTGCCTTGTGGAAAAATTGGTGTGCCAGTAATTCCTCATGAGGCCATTCCCTTTGGAGGAATGTTTCAGATTCTCCGGGGGGAGTCAGGATTCCTCCGCAGAGGAGTCAACGGGCCAGGGTATGAGGATAGTTTGAAGGGTTCCATAGTCTTCTTAAAAGCCATTAATGAGGGGTAGATAACGGGATGCATCTTCAAGTTTTGGGGCCATAGGGAGGAATTCATCCAGGGGATTGAATGTATTAAGGTGTCCGTGAAAGAGTTCTCTAGAATGACCCAAGTATTTTCATGTCTGTGAGCTCTCCAATCCACTACTCTGTTCAAGTGACAGGCTAAATAATATTTATGCACATCAGGTAATCTGATCTCGCCTTTGCTTTTGGCACTTGTGAGACGTGAGTAGCTGATACGTGGGGTGCTATTTTTCCATATGAAGGATGTGCATGCTTTTTGTATGATGAAAAAAAGGATGGGGGAAGGTGGATAGGGATTGTCTGCATTAAGTAGAGTAGATGGGGGAGGATTATAATTTTTACTAGGGCTGAGCACCCAAAGCAGGAGATGTTAAGGCTGGCCCAATCTTTCAGGTTCAGTTGAATCTTAGATAATATGGGTACAAAGTTGTGGTGGTAGAGGTCAGACAGTCTCCTGGTTATGTGTATACCCAGATATGGGATAGAGTCCTGTTTCCATATGAATGGGAAGGATTCTTGGCAATGTAATACTTCTGAATGGGGAAGTGAAATATTCAGAGTATAGGATTTAGAAAAATAAATTTTGAGATTTGACAAGTCACCAAACTGCTTCATATCTTTTAGTAAGTTTGGTAAGGAGACTCGAGGTGCTTGGAGTGATAGTAGAATGTCATCAGCGAACGCTGCTATTTTAAATTCTCTATGTGGTGTGGTGATCCCCTTAATGTCGGAATTCGCCCTTAGCTTAATTAAGAGGGGTTCTAGTGTCAGGACAAAAAAAGGGGTGACATTACTGATGGTAAAGGCGTTCAACAGGTGGCCATTCACTTTCACCCTCGCTGAGGGGTTAGAGTATAATGGATCTATGTAGGAGCACATGCGGGGCCGAAGGCATATACCTTTCAGTATTTCCCGCATGTAGTCCCAGGCCACTCTGTCAAACGCCTTCTCTGCATCTAGGGAAAGAAGAAATCCCTGAGTTTTTGAGGAGGTGAGCCAATGATGTAAATTTAAGGTACCTGTGGTATTGTCTCTTGCCTCCCTACCTGGAATGAAACCCACTCGGTCGGAAGATATGAGGCTGGGTAAGAGAGGCAATAATCTGTTGGCTAGCATTTATTATAGCATGGCGTATAATTTAATGACCACGTTTAACAGTGAGATGGGCCTGTAGCTGGAGGCTAGCATTGAGTCTTTACAGTCCTTCGGGATGACCGCTATATGGGCCTCTAACAGTCTACCTGGGGAAGTCTGAGGGTGGGCAAGGGTATTGAACTTTGTCAGTATTCTAGGTGAAAGGATATCTAGGAAGGATTTAAAGTATTGGAGTGGTAGGCCATCTGGTCCCAGGCTTTTCCCTACTTTCATTTGGCTAACGGCTGTGTTCAGCTCGGCTTCAGACGTCAGGAGTAGAATTTTCTACAAAGTACAGTTGGATTTGGGATCGAATCTGTTGTAGTGTAACTGGGTCTTTCAGTAAGGAGGGGTTCAGTCTCCATGATTTAGTCATGTATGTCGATTCGGGAGACTAATGCCACGTACAAACGATCAGACTGCCCGGCGGACAAACCGCCGGACTTTGAAGCGGAGGTGCGCCGGACTTTTCGAACGAGCATACCTGCCCACACACAACCGGACTTTTCTGGCAGACTAGATCCGCCCGACTATGGCGAGAGTCCGTCGTACTTTTGAAATGAACGGACTTGCCCACACACGGAGGAAAGTCAGTTTATTTTGAACGCGGCTCCAGGTAGACGGGACTAGCGCAGGAAATCATTGTCGCCGCCTTCGGTGGCGAGATTGAAACATCGCTGGCCCCGTCACCTGGCATGGACTTAAAGGGGAAGCCCTACGCCGATGGTGTGGGGTGCCTCCCAAGGTCCATATCAGACCCTTATCCGAGCATGCAACCCGGCCGGTCAGGAAAGGGGGTGGGGACGAGCGAGTGCTCCCCTCTAGAGCTGTACCAGGCCGCGTGCCCTCAATGTGGGGGGTGCTTTGGGAAGGGGGGCCCTGAGGCCCCCCACCCCAAAGCACATTGTCCCCATGTTGATGAGGACAAGGGCCTCTTCCCAACAACCCTGGCCGTTGCTTGTCGGGGTCTGCGGGCGGGGGGCTTATCGGAATCCGGGAGCCCCCTTTAATAAGGTGGCCCCCAGATACAAGCCCCCCACCCTATGTGAAGGAGTATGGGGTACAATGTACCCCTACCCATTCACCTGGTGAAAAAAAAAAAAACACAACACAAGGGTTTAAAATAATTTATTGCACAGCTCTGGGGGTCTTCTTCCGTCTTGGGGGGTCTTCTCACCGGACTCCTCCGATATCTTCTGCTAGCTCTTTTACTCGGCTTTCTTCTTCATTGCCCGGGGGTCTTCTTCCGACTTCAGGGGTCTTGTCCCCCTCTTCGGGGGTGTTGCCCTCTCTTCGATTCTTCTTGCCGGGCCCCCGCTTTCTTCCTTTAGCTCTTTTACTAGCGGTGGCCCGGTCTTCTGTTGCCGCCACCTCTTCTTCCGACTTCGGGGGTCTTGTCCCCCTCTTTGGTTCTTCTTGCCGGGCCTCCACTCCTTCTTCCAGCTCTTTTACTAGCGGTCTTCTGTCGCCGCCGCCTTCTCTTCTTGTTCTTCTTCTTGTTCTTCTTCCTTGAGGTGTTGACTCGTGGCTCTCTGGCCGCAATGACAGGGACGTGGTGTGCAGCGACTTATATAGTGACATCACCGGGTGATGTCACCGCCCATTGTGATGTCACAGTCCCAGCATCCGCGTTCAAAATGAACGGACTTTCCTGCGTGTGCGGGAAATTCTGTTTATTTCAAACATCCGGCGGACTAGCACACAGATGGCCAGATTGTCCGCCGGACTCGCAGTCAAAACTACTTTCTAAGTCCGCCGGACTTTTGGGAAAAAAAAGTCTGCCGGAGCCCACACACGGGCAGATTGTCCGCGGACTCTGGTCCGCCGGATAGTCTGATCGTGTGTACGTGGCATAAGAGTTTGTAGGTTAAGGCTCTGACTTCCAAAGACGGTGCTCAGGGCCAGCAGACCACAGCCCAGGCCCAAAAACAAGCTTCAGGGAGCCCATCAAGGTATAACAGGTATAAGTCAAAGTTTATGTGAATAGGTAGGATAAGATACACCTCTCCTAATCCCCTTTAAGGTGTACCTCTAACATGTTCTGGTGTATTCGTTTTCCTTCATAGTATGTGTACCAAAGTTACGTCATTTGTTTATGAATCATGGGTACCGAGGAGTGGGTTGGTCCATAAAGGATATAGTCTACCCAGCGGGGATCAAATCGCAAGGTATAGGGGACATGGAGATAGGAGAGGGGGAGACACTACTATCTTGTAAATTTATGAGAATATCATATTCGCAAATCCGAAACGGTTTAGACTAGGGGGAAATCTGCTGGTCGATATTAAATGAACAGTTACTGTCTTAAGTGGATCAGGTCAACTAGTGCGTGGGTTGTTTTATGCCCCATCCCAGTCCCCCATCCCCCCCTTGTGAAGGAGCCATATCGAACCCCACTCCATAACAGTGGGATATATGAGTGATTAGTTCAATTGCAATTGTGAGGGTGATCTCGACCCACGCCGGGAAGCCTGCTGTATCTAAACACCTGGTGGAAAGGTGCTTCATAGTTAGACAGAAAGTCACTGGACTTAGTCAGCAGTGAAAGGCTAAAGATGGGGGTACAAGTATTTTTGCTAGGCTTCTGGTCGGCTAAGACCCAGGTCCCCTCAAAACACTATTTTCAGTATTGTTCAATTAAATCATATAAAATGCAAAAGGTATAGATACACGCTAGTTGGGTAAGAGGTGAGCTCCCCAAGAAAAAGCTAAAAGCGGGGAGGTGCCTTTCTGGGTATGTCCATCCCGTATTTTTTTTTTAACTTTATATTCTTTATTGAGTTTTACAGAGAGTTACAAGTACAATTAACATTGTACTTCGAACAGCGACGTCAATACGAACATGTACAATGGTCTACATATCTTAAACTGTTACGTGTATACAGTGGTAAATAGTAAAATTCAAAAAGGGGTAACAAAAAAAAGGGTAATCAAGGGATCCCGAGGATGTGTAGACGGAATTCCCACCAGTGTAGCACCCCGTATGGGATCATTAGTGCCACACAGATGGGGGTCCCATCCCTAGAGTCATTAGACTTATGAATTCTGTCAGTGAAGGTATATGTAAGGAAGGTAACAGGATGAACAAAGAAAGTTTGAAATCCAGTATTGCTTTGTCAAGAATTCAGGACTTATTCCAAAGGTTAACAGCGTAGAGTGCTGGTCGCAGCTGAGGTCCACTCTATCCAAGGTTGCCAATATGCGCAGATTTTAGAGGTCCGGCCACCACCCATTGTCAACACAGACTCGTAGCTGTAATGTAAGGCCACAATATCTGTAACTTGAGCTACAGTAAGGGGGGTGTCCGACCTCCAGTGTCTAGTGATGTTGAGCCTGGCAGCAAGCAGTATGTGTGTAGTGATACATCTCATGTTTTGTGGAAGTTGCTCTATGGTCAAATTAAGTATGGTCAATGCAGGCGTCTGGGGCAGATTTTGGTTAGAAATTAAATAAATGAGATTGAAAACATCAGACCAGTACTGTTTTAGATTAGGGCACGCCCAAAAGATATGGAGCAAGTCTCCGGCTTCTGATTTACACTGCCAACAGATATTTGTGGAATGAGTATCAAAGGACGCTATTCTAGATGGTGTAAGGTAGTACCTTAGTGAGATTTTTTTGCATGAGTTCCCATAGTGCTGCGCACTTTGTAGATTTGTAGGTGATATTTATTGCCACTGAGCATCCGTATATGTTTGTGCAAAGTCAGTTTCCCATTTATGATGGGGGGGCAGCTTAAGGAAGGTGTTTTTTTGTTGCAGTTGGTTATAAAAGTGGGTTATGCCTTTGATATTCGTGTTTGAATTGGTGAGAAACTCCCAAGTTTTGGGGGTTACTGTATACAACGGGGAGGGTGTATTGGATAAGCAATGGCCGATGCGCAGGTAGGTAAAATACTCTGAGCTGGGGAGATTGTATTCGGCTTGTAATTGGGAGAAGGGTTTGAGGTGGTGGTTGTGATACAATTGCTGTAGAGTTTGAATTCCTTTGAGGGACCGGAGTGAAGTTGGTAGGTCTGGGGTTAAATGGGTAAGTGTCTCTAAAGGGATGATAAAGTTAGGGGAGGGTATGGCGGGGAGACAGTTAACTAGTCTGCGCCAGGCGAGGGCCGACGCCTTTAGTGTCGGGGAGATGTAGGTCGGGATAGGGGTACCCAGAGGTATACTGAGAAGCCAGTTTTTTAAGTCAGGTTTGGTGAGCGTATGTTGTTCTATCTGAACCCATGGTGTTGTCGATTGTGGACAGAGCCAGTGGGGGAGTTGGGCTAGGATAGCTGCTGAATGGTAGTCTTTGAAGTCTATTGAGCCTATGCCACCCACTGTTTTGTGTTTAATGAGATTGGAGTGTGCACAACGGGGTTTCTTCCCCTTCCAGAGGTATTGGTTGTAGATTGTTTGAAGGGACCGGAAGAATGCAGTAGGGAGAGGGATAGGGAGTGTTCGGAAGTAATAGAGGATTTGGGGAAGGCAAATCATTTTAAAGGCAGCAAGTTTTCCGAACCATGAAAGTTCATGTTTTGCTAGTGTCTGCGAAGTCTGCTGGATATTGTGTAAAAGTGAAGGGAAATTGACAGCATAAAGAAGTTTGAGGGATCTTGGTAGTTGGATGCCAAGATAAGGAATGTGTGTAGTTGCCCATTTAAAGGGATATTGCATTTGTAGGAGATTTTTTGTGGTGCCATTAATATTAATATCCAGTATAAGGGATTTGGACGCATTCACTTTGTAGAGTGAGACCGAACTAAACCAGTTAAGTAGTCTTTGTACCTCAGCCAGGGAAGAAGTCGGGTTTGTAAGACTCAAAATTACATCATCTACAAACAAGCAAATCTTATGGGAGGTTGGTCCAATTGTAATTCCCGGAAATAGTAGAGAGCGAATATGCTCAGCCAGGGGTTCCATAATTAAGTTAAATATTAGGGGTGAGAGGGGGCATCCCTGGCGTGTACCATTAGTGATGGGGAATGGACGGGAGAGCAAGCCTTCGGTAAAGACTTGTGTTTCTGGAGTGGTATATAGTGCTATGATGGCATTCAATATATACCCTTTGAAGCCAAATTTTTGCAAGACTGATGTAAGATAGGGCCAGTGAACTCTATCGAACGCCTTCTCTGCATCTAAAGAGAGAAGCAGAGAAGGCGTTCCTGTGGATTCTGCGTGGTGGATTAAGTTGAGCATTCTTCTGGTGGCATCGGGGGCTTGCCTCCCCTTGTTGAATCCCGTCTGGTCCTGGTGAATGAGGGTGGGCATGATGTGGATTATTCTGTGGGCTATAGTTTTGGTGTAGATTTTCAGATCTTGATTGAGTAATGATATTGGGCAGAAGTTTTGGGGGATATTTGGCTCTTTCCCTGGCTTTGGTATTGTTATCACAAATGCTTTTAAGTATTCTTTGGTAAAGGTAGAAGAGGAGGCAACGTTGTTGAAGAGTTCAGTCAAGTGGGGGGATAGAATCAAAGCTAATTTTTTAAAGTATTCGCCAGTTAGTCCGTCCAGACCTGGAGTTTTGCCATTTGGTAGTTTTTTAATAGTATCTGAAATTTCTTTTTCGGTGAATAGGGCATTGAGTTCAGCCAGTTGTTCGTCAGTCAGTGTGGGGAGGTTCAGGTTATGAAGGAAATTGTCAATGTTTGCTTGTGAGGGTTGTGGGGTGAGGGAGTCCTGTGCTAGGTTGTACAGATCGCTGTAGTAGGAGCTAAAGGCGTCAGCAATGTCTTGGGGGTCACTAAGGGTAGTTTTGGTGTGGGGTGAATCAGTTGGGTAATTTTGGTCTTAATACGCCAACCTTTTATGCGTTGCGCTAGTTTCTTGCCTGCTTTATTGGAGGTAGAGTATGTGATCGCTCTCACTTTCTTCTGGAGGTATTCATAGGAGTGGAGCAATAAGGTTCTAAGTTCTTGTCGTAGGGCCAACAGTTGATTAGTCAATAGGCAGCTGGGGTTGGACTTATGTACCAGCTCCAGTGCAGCAATTTGGGCTTTTTTTTATGATGGGAGCCCAATTTTATGAGGATCCCTCTCATATATGCTTTATGGGCGCTCCACATCATGCCTGGGTCAGACACAGTGCCTTTGTTAAACTGGAAATAATCAGTGATTTGGGTTGAGATTTCTGATGCGTATTGATCGTTTTGGAGGAGGTAGTTGTTTGCCCTCCATAGGTGAGCAGTGGGGGTGGAATGGGTAGTGTCGATAGAAATAGAGATAGGGGCGTGGTCCGACCAAGTCGTAGTGTGGATCGCGGAGTCTACAATTTTTTGCAAGGTCCACTTATCAGACAAAAATAGATCTATTCTCGAGTAAGAGCAGTGTCTGGCAGAGAAGAATGTAAAGTCCCGTTCAGAGCCATGGTGGCATCGCCAGATATCATAGAGATCTTGAGAGGAAATAAAGTGCCGTAGAGGTGACCCATGTCTATTAGCAGTTGATGTGGAGTCCAGTAGTGGATCCGGAGACAAATTGAAATCTCTACACATTATGAAGTGGCTTTTCTGGGCGGGTTTGGCGATACGAAGTACCTTGTGGAAAAAAAAATTCATCTGGTGGGAGTTAGGGGCGTATATATTAAGAAGCGTATAGGTCGTTCGGTTGATAGTGCAGGTAAGGATGAGGTATCGGCCGTCTGGGTCCGGTATGGCATTCAGAAGTTGGAAATCAACCATGTGTTTGACAGCAATCACGACTCCTCTAGATTTGGTGGCATGAGTTGCATGGAAAACATGAGGGTATTTGGTGATTTTTACAGAGCGGGGTATGTGATGGCAGTAGGTGAGTTTCTTGTACGCAAATGATGTCACTGTGGAGGTCTGAGGCAGTTCTCCACAGTGAGTGGCGTTTAGCCGGATGGTTTAAACTGTTGGCGTTGAGCGAAACAATGGTGAGAGGCATCATGTGCATGAGATAGTGAGTGGGGTTGTGTAATCACTCACGTTTAGGTGGTAAAATCGATGTGTAGCAAGGGTCCGAGCGAGGTAGTTGGCAATCCAAGGAGTCGGAGGTGCGAGTGGTCCCTAAGCTGTGGATAGAGCAATACGGTGCAGTTTATAAAAAACAGAGAGTAACTTACGATGTGTTCAGTAGATTCTAGTAGTATGATTTGTACGTCGCCCTCCCAGGTGTCACGGGATTGGGAGATTTGGATAGCCTTGCAATGAGTACGGAAAATAATAAAAAAATAAAAAGAGGAAAAGAAAAGAGAAAAAAAAGAAAAAAACAGTTGGAGGGGTGCAAATAGCACTAGACAAAACCTCCAGGCAGGGGTTTAACAGTTTTTATATCCAGGAGACGAAAGCTGGAGTGTCAGTGAATCAAAGCTCGCGGGAGCCTATAAATCGGTCTGTGGCCGATTGTAGCGTGTGAGGCGGCATTTAGGAGTTGTTAAAATCGAGGGTTCTATTGGGCACAGGTGGAGCCCTTTGATGCTTGGCAGAGTTGGGGGGTTCAATCAGGATACCCCAGGAGTGGAGGAGATTTAGGCCCTTGTCTAGTGCTCCGATCACATGAGTGTGGCCATTTTTGGCAATGAGGAGCGTGGCTGGGTAATGCCATTTGTAGGGGATTTTGTGGTTCTGAAGCGACTTGGTGATTGGGTTGAGGAGCCTTCTCATTTGTAGAGTATACTTGGAGAGATCTGGAAATATTTGGATTCCTGTATACGGGGGTGGTAGAGGAGATTTATCTTTCATGCCTATGAGTAACTTTTCTTTCACATGATAAAAATGGATCCACATCAGAACGTCTCTAGGGACAGAGGCTGCTAAGTGAGGTGGTTTAGCGATTCTGTGGATGCAATCAATGATCAGGTCGCGTGGGGGTATCTCCGGTAAAATAATACAGATAAGTTCTTTGGCGTAGCGTGGTAAATCATTAGGGGGGACATTTTCAGGGACCCCTCTCAACTTGAGGTTGTCCTCGAGGTCGGCCAGCTTGGCCTTTATCCAGGAGTGATCTTCTTTAAGGTCCTCACAGGTATCTATTATGTCATTGACTGTAGTGGTGCAGTCAGCTAGTCCTATTTCTGTATTGGTCACTCTATCAGATAAGGAGTGTAAATCAGAGATTATTCTGGAGAACAAGGAGGAGAGATCAGTCATTAAGGAAGACTGGAGGCAGAGGAGCATCTCCTTTAGGGTCGTGTCCAGCACTGGCTGGCCTGCTGTGGGGAAGGCAGCCATGGAGGATTGCAAGGCCTGGTTAGAGAATAAGGGGGCTGAAGCCTGGGCCTCGATTTGTGGGTTGAGAGGCCGCTGCGGTGGTGTGTCTAGCCGCATTTTTGCTTTGGCCGGACTGTCCAGTAGGGGATCAGGTGCCTGAGCAAGGGAGGGTGAGAAAGGGGTACCTGTGTCCAAGAGATCCTGCCCCGAAGCGTCGGGTAGGTCCGTTATGCCACGCGCTGTGCGGCCTGGTCAGTGCCATCTTGATTTGGAGCTGGTCACTCCACTGGCTTGTACGCAAACTCAGTAAGTTTCTGAGGTTTGCGATCGGTGAGTCTCTTCCGAGAGGAGCTCATCGTTTTCTCCGGTCGTTGCCAAGTGGGATAGCCGCGGATGGGTCTGTGATGTCGGCCTATGTCGTTGGATAATAGCTCCCGGCTGATGAGCTGAGGAGTTAAGCGTCCATCTTCGTTCCCGGCAAGCCATGCCCCCCCCTGCATATATGGTGCCTTGTAGATAGTAGGTGCTGGGGAGGGCCAATGTCCCAATCAATGGTGATGGTCGCCTTGAGCTTTGGCGTGAAGATAGGTGTCCGTTATAGCTGCGGGCGAGATAATGTATCCCGACAGGCCCCTCCGACTTCATGTGCAAACAGGTTTTTTGCAGATTTCAGAGAGGTTGGCAGATTCGGGCCTTTGGAGGAAGTCAAACAAACAGGAAGAAGAGAAAAAAAAACAGTACTTACGAACATCCCGGTGTAACATGAGGCAGAGGTGGTTATACATTCTGTTGGTCCCATGGGGGGGTGCAGCCAGCCCTGGGCTGCTCATAGGTAGATCCCGGCGCGAGGGACGATCAACTGGCGATGTTGGGTCCAGTCTGTGACGTTTGGAATGCTTCCTTTGAGATTTCGGTGTTAGGCTGTGTGAAACTGACTTCCATGGTTTCCGATGGGAAGTAAAAGGAGTACCACTCAGGGATATCCACTCGTGGCATGTCAAGCTGGTCGCAAAAAGCAGGCAAATCTTCCGGTTTTCAGAGTAGTGCAGTGCGACCTCTTGTGGAGGCAGAGAGGCAGAATGGAAACTTCCATCTGTATTGGATATTTCGTGCACACATAGCTTCCAATAGGGGGCGTAGTGCATGTCTGTTTTGTAGTGTTATTTGATTAAGATCCTGAAATAATTTAATGTCTGTGCCATTAAATAGAATGTGGCCTCTTTCTCATGCCTTCCGAAGGATTTCTTCTTTAAGGGGGAAATTTACAATGCAGCAAACAATATCCCTTGGGGGATCAGGTTCAAGGGCAGGGGGTCTCAGCGTTCGGTGCAGTCTCTCCATTTCTATAGGGGAATCTGCTGGGAGGCCTGGTAAATAATTGAAAATGGAGCAGATTGCCTGTGGTGATGCAGGTGAATCTATGCTTTCAGGGACCCCCCTCACCCTTATATTGTGTCTACGGCCCCCATTGTCGATATCTTCCACCTTCCGGTGGAGTTCAAACATGTGTGGTAGCTGGGAATCATATGCCCTTTGCACTTGCCTGATAGCTTCAGTGTGTGCTTGTGAAGTCTGCTCCACTTCCACGATACAGTGAGTGATGCTGTGGATGTCTGCCTATAGATCTGTTATGGCTGCCGTGAGCGTGTGTTTGATATCGATGGCAACCTTTTTCAGGTCTTTCCGCAGGTCCAGGGGCGGTCCTGACCTTCGTCCCCGTCCATCGGCGTGATGCCTCGTGGTTATTTGCCTGCTGAGTGCAGAATAGCTCTGGGATGTTTTTACTCAGCTGTGTCCCGGAGTCTTTTAGCGTATGGGAGCGGAGGTGCTCCTGTTAGGTTTTCCCATTGTCTGATGCAGCTGAAAGTAGCTGAAAATCCCAGGAGAAGGTAGAATTCGTCCTAGGTGTGCAGGAGCTCGGGTCTTAGGCGGGCATCCCTGGTCCAGTTTAAGCCACGCCCCCCTATTGCAAATTTTTTTACCAAAAATATGTTGAAGAATACGTATTGGCCTAAAAAATATTTTTATATATTTTTGGGGGATATTTATTATAGCAAAAAGTAAAAAATAATGCGTTCTTTTCAAAATTGACGCTCTTTTTTTGTTTATAGCGCAAAAAATAAAAACCACAGGGGGATCAAATACCACCAAAAGAAATCTCTATTTGTGGGAAAAAAGGATGTCAATTTTGTTTGGGAGCCACGTCGCACGACCATGCAATTGTCAGTTAAAGCGAAAAAATGGCGATGGGGTTGCTCTTGGGCTGCCTATCGCCTATCTTGTCTCTCCTGCGGACACCCCTGCCCGCTGGAGTTTCTGTGCCGGTGGGGAGAGTGGGCGTGGCCTCACTCCGACGCTTTCGGGCCTCTCTGCCGGCGTCGTGGGCGTGGTCTTGCGTCCTGTACGTCGGCGCCATCTTGCTACTCCCTGGGGGCATGCGCTGTCCCGAGGGTGGCGTCTTGATGACGCCGGGTGTGGTAGGCGTGTCCCCGGCCCGGCGCCATCTTGCTACTCCCGGGGCACATGCGCTGTCCCCGGGATGGATGCTCTGATGGCACCGGGTGTGGCGGGCTTGTCCTCGGGCCCGGCGCCGTCTTGCCGCTCCCCGGGGCATTTGTCTCGTCCCCATGATGGGCGTTGCGGTGGCGCCGGGTGCGGTGGGCGGGTCCCTGGCCCGGCGCCGCTTGCGGATTGGTCGGGTGGCGTGGGGGCATGGCCCCGCGCACACCGCCCAGGGGGCTGACCTGTAGCAGGGAGATACATGCTCACCAACAGCTGATGCACCGTAATCAGCATCAGCTGTTGATAGTTAAAGGGGCCTTCATTATCAGAGCCGGCCTGACCGGTGTCTGCAGACCTTATTTGCAGGACGCCGGCTGGACGGACCTCTCATCCTCTCCCATGACTCCATATGGTGAAGTAAGTTATCAAAGTGTGGTTCAACCTGCATTTTGTTTACTCTTATGCAATATTGATCACAGCAGGTATAGTTCTTACCTGTGGTTCTATACTTTTAAGGCGTTTTCTGCTTGTGCTATTCAGTGTATATTTGTTTACTTTATACAGATGATATTTGTTATCCCAATACTTTTCACTCCATGACACAATAAGTAGATTTGTCTAATACACATAATATATAGGGAGGCCCCTTTTGCAGCACTGTTAGTGCCGAACTTTTTGTTACTACATTGCTGGCTGTCATTTTTTTATTTGCTTAGATGCAGCCTATACTTTAATTAGTTGTTTTTTTTATTTTTTATTTTTACATGACGTGCTAGTTTCTGCCCTGCACTGTAATTGGTAGCCCCAGTGTTTCCCCACTTGCACCGCTCACTCTGTGGGGTTAAACCTTTTATTTTATTTTATTTTTTATTGATTTTTCATTTATTCATCATCTTTCATTATTTTTTTTTATTTTTTTTTATTCAGCTCCCCTTTCCCATGATTTCTCTATTTATTATTTATTATTTTTTATTCTATTATTTATTTTCTATTCATTATTTTTTATTCATTTTTTGTTTCTTTAGCATTGTTCAATGTTTAAACTTTCAGTCTTTATTTATACATATTTACCCCATTCAAGTTACTATCATTACTCTCTATTTCTCATTTTTTTAGATACAGGTATTATTCTGGGTAAAACAACTAAAAAATCTTTTTCCCCAATAGGGGACTGCAGACCTGTTTTCACACCACTCCTGCAGGATCTCTACAACACTTTATTGAATATAGATAGACTGGGGCACATACCTTGAGCATTGGCGGAGTCAAATATACCTATATGGTCCTGTACAATTGTTTGTTCTTTTATCAAATGGTGCCCTGCGGCTATTGCCATACATGTTAACAGTATTGTAAGTACTTTGAAATTGTGTCTGTTTAACTATTTTCTGTACCCGTGTGTCACCACCTGTCCAGATACTATATAACTATGCTACCCTGTTCCTTGCCATTTATTAGATTCTACAGAAATATTATATCCACACACCCCTGAAGAAGGACATGCTTGTCCAAGCTCTGAAACGCGTAGGGTGTTTTTTCAAATGAAAGATACGACATAGCATCAAGACTGGTTGTATATATACCTGTTGGTGTACTTTTTAATGTATACTGTATATTCAATTGCATTTTGTTGGTTTTATGTAATAAAATAATTTGTATAATATTATAATTTGTACGTGCCTTAAAAGTCCACCCCCAGGGGACCCCTTCTTCTCTGTTGTGATGTTTTAGGATGCGGCACAACTAATTTATGTGACCCTGTCATACCCTCTCCTTTGTTAAAGCGACACAGTGCCAAATCATAAAAAAGTGCTCTGGTCAGGAAGGGGGTAAATTCCTCTGGAGCTGAAGTGGTTAAATATGTATGTGTGTTTTAGGATCAATAGTATTAAGCCCCATACACACTATCAGTTTTTCTGCTGAGTTTTTCCTTCAGGTTTACCAAAACCATGTAGTAGAAGGGCCTTCCTGATTGCATACACATTGAAATCCTAAGGTTTGACCTCATATTATATAGTTTTGGTAAATCTGAAGGAAAAACTCCATTAATATCCAGGGCATAACTATCAAAGGAAATGTCTCCTTCTAGGAGTAATAGACAGGAATTTATAGAGTTGTATTGTTTAAGACTATTTAAAATAAATTCAACAGTTTATAATAAATAGAAAAATGATCTGACATCCTGTAGCATGTTTTTTCTATTTTCTATTCTAAGTCAGAGCCAGTCTCTTATTAAATGTTTTAGGAAAATGTTTGCTAAAAAGATATATAGATATATGTAATATGGATATATATATATATATATATATATATATATCTATATCATTTTCAAATTGTGCCAGTAGATGGCACAAATACATTGTTGTAAAATATATGCTGAATCACTTTTAACAAGAGAAGCAATATTAAGATGTAGGGCAAGCATATTAAATCTCAATGATACTTTAATAATGAATAGAAATAACATATCTTGCTTCCAAAGATGAATGAAGCATTAAGAGATTGTTCTTAGTTATTTTCAGAATTCAGTCTTAAAACGTACTCAACTTGCAGGTGTCTGTAAAATGGAACATGATTTGGCATTGCTGAAAAATTAGTCAAAGCAGTGGAAACTGAAATTCAATGTTTCTAAATGTAAAATAATGCACCTAGGGAAAAAAAAAACCTTTGATAGAGTACAATATTGGAACTATGGAGAAAAAAAGATTTGGGGTGCTTACTACAGATGATTGCAAAATGAGAAAACAGTGTGGCCAAACAATGAGAAATGTGAATAGAATTCTAGGATGTATCACTAGAGGGGTCACCAGCAGGATGTCTTGATTTCCCTATATTATCTAGATCTCATTTAGGCTACTGCTTCCATTTCTGAAGATCTCACTTACAAAAGATATTGATAAAGATTGATAAGAGAACCAGTCCAGAGATGAGCAACAAAAATTGTGAAAAGTCTGAGGGATAAAACACATCAGGAGAGACTGCAGGAACTTAATTTACAGTACAGACTGGAGGAAAGAAAGGAAAAAGGGGGAGGGGGGCATGATTAATTAAGGGTGTGAATAAGGTTCGGGAGGGCAGTATTTTAATATAAAGCTAAGATCAAAAACACACGGACATAACCCAAATTGTCAGGAGGAAGATTTTAAAGCTAACCTTGGAAACTAGAGTAGTCAATGTTTGGGATAGACTTCCAGAAGAGGTGGTGAGTCAGTCAACAGTAAGGTGATAGATCCTTACTTAGACAAAGTACATTAATAAATATATATATATTTTTTTTTCTTTAATTAAAAAAAATGGGAAAGACTCGATTAATCACTCTGTCTTTTTTCTGCCATCATTCTTCTATGTTTCTATGTTCCTTATAAAACTCCATCTGAAAATGAGGAAATCATCAAAATCATTTAATTTGAGTTTAGGGTCACACTGACTGCGGGAAGGAAATCGCGTGAGTTCAGCTGAACTAATTCCTGAATGTCAGTCCTAACTTTGGGGGGGATTTCAAAGACATCTGTGTGGGTTTCTGTTCACCAAAAGTAGTACAGAAACTAATTCTGGGACTTGGTGCGACGCTGCAGATGCGGCGTTGCATTGATTAAGACAGTGCCATTGCCGCTGATTTGGCATGCAACTTTTGCTGACAATAGTGGTGCCTGTTGTGTATTACTTCACAACGTTATAAATGGTTATCAAAAGGTCTCCACTTATCTATAAATAAAGGAAGAATACTGTGCATGTGTAAAAACATGAAAATAAATAATGACAATTACCACCATTACAGTGTAAATTGTCCAGCGGCAGCACAAAAGTGAGATATAATCACAATAAACAACATGTAGAAAAAAATGATACGCTAAACAAAAATCTCATATTGGATTATAAAATCTAACTGTAGAAAGCATAAATCCTGAAAGAAGTCCTTTTGTGATGAAACCGGTTCAGGATAGGAGCTGTTTGCTGCTATCGTGTTTGATTGCACAGGACATGGCTATCTTAAGACATCCGCCTATATTGTACACGTTGGTTTTACCTGCACCAATGCTTTATATTAAAAAAACATTTTGTGATTTTACACTATCTGGCATCTCTTTCATGTTATGGTCAATCTTATTGTGGGGTGGATGGAGCTTGGTTTGAATATCCTGCTTATGCCCTGTTTAATCTGAGGACACATCTCCAGCTGATGACCCTTGTAAAGATTGTTACATCAAGCCTGTTTGAACCTTCATAATAAAGGGTCCAGGCTCTCTGGTAAGTGTCTGCCTGTGGTAATGATGCACACACGAAGTGAAGGTTTTTTTTTTGGATTCAACTACTTATCAAATTTAATAACCCAATATGAGATTTTTTTTTAGCGCATCATTTATTTATACACTCTGCTTAGCTATGCCTTCTTTATTTTACTTGTGACAGTAATAGGTGGTGACAGGTACTCTTTATGGAGGGATCGGGTGTCTAAAAGATCTCCAATCCCTCCTTTGCACTTCAAAGTATTCAGATCGCTGTCTCCGGTGATTCTGAATACTGTATCATTTTTTTTAAACTGCGCCATTGGCAGCCGAGTAAACGGGAAGTGACATCATGATGTCAAAGTTAACCTACATATGTCAAACTGATGTCAAACTGATGTCAAAGTTAACCTACATAATTAACCCTCAGAACCACACTACTGTTCTGAGGTAAAAAACGAAATTTACACATGAATTTACACATGACTGTCCAAAATGTCATCCACTACATATGAAAGTATGAAAGGAAAGAAAGCATCTTGACCCCCCTCATATCATTCACCCCTTTGCAGTCTAAATCAGTCTAAATCAGCCTCATTCTATCTCTGAATTGGCCTGTACAGTCATCAACACCTTTCGCCATATTTTAAACCTCTCAATACTGGAACTTTCTATATTTCCAAAAAACTCTGGCAAAAAAAGACATCACTTTGTGGTGTCTACTTTAAAAATGATAGGATAGAACAACACCCCCTGAAATTACCCCTTTTTTACTTTCTATGTTTTATAACAGAAAGTAGGGGTATGTATTTATATAACAAAAACTAAAAAAAAATGAGTGGTTAATAAATAACACAAAAAAAAGCGCAGTCTCAAAAAGAATGTATAAAATTCATTTGGGTACAGTGTAGCATAACTGAGTATTTTTCAGTCAAGGTATTGCAGTTTTCAAAACTGAAAAATGACCTGGTAATGGAGTGAGTGAAACAAATTGCTGCTGAAGTGGTTAAATAAATACCACTATAGGGGTCCAGGAACCCCACTACTGATTAACATAATTGGTTTATTTAAACTTGGGGTGCAGTGATCAGAGATAGCTGATGTTCCAAATTATGCCACCGGCCATAGTGGTTATCTAAACTCTAATCTTGCAGCTAGGCCCTGGGTAAGAATTTAACTAATCAAGAGGATTTTTTTTAACAGCAAACAGGGCAGGAAGGGGTCTGAGGACAGTCATCATGTTGTTTTAGAATGCTCCCTCCCTGTTTACCTAGATTCCAACCTTGGCCTAGTCACCAGGGTTAGCGTTAAAAAACAAACAAAATGGTAGTTGGCATAGGAATTTCATCAATAACAGCTTGGCACCCAATGGGTCATTGGCAATATTACTGGATTTACATTGCTGGACAACTTGATTTATGAATGCATCACTAATTCTGTGATTGATACTGCATTTACTTCTGGAGATACTCATACATTTTTATATTAAAAGCAGGTAAGTATGTGTTTGTGTTTTAATTATTTATAGATTTTTTTGTGTTTTTTTTTTCAATTTTTGAATTCTTTATTTGAGATAAATTGCAGATACAAACATAAGCATATGAATTTACAGGAATCACCGCACAATCCTTAATACTGGGGGAGTCACCCAGTTATACAGAGTTAACAACATAACACCATTGACAGTGGCTAAATTGTAACTACCTATGTTTTATAATATGCCAGATTGGGTGGTACTCAAGTTTGCCCAAGGGCCCGCTGTATCCTGTAAGCGGTGACTCCTTAGTCCACTAGTTTTTCACCTAGGGGGTAGGGACAACCCATGGGTCATCCATTTGTTAAAGGGGTTTTGAGAAAAAAGCTGAACTTTATGCGGGAGAGGGGGGAGGAAAGAGGGGAGGGGAAAGAGAAGGAGTGGGGGAAAAAAAGGGGGGTGGGGGTTTTAGGGGCAAAACCCCCGGGAAGGGTATATGAGAGGGATAGTAAGTCTTGCCCCTGGATTCTCCACTGGGCAGCAGCAACTCACTCCAGGACCGCCAACCTAAGTGGCCAAGCGTGTCATCAGCCGAGCATAAGCTTCCGAGTAGTAGAACTCTAGCCAATGGAACCACTTTTGGAGGAACTTCTCTCTAGTACCTCTATCTGTTGCCACCAGGTCCTCCATTTTGTGAATCTCCACCACCTTTTTCAGCCAGACATCCACCCCCGGGGCTCCTTCTGCTTCCAGTACAGGGGGATTCAATTTTTTTGTGTTTTTTAATGGTGTTGGTGAGCTCTTTTTTGTGTGTTGATTTTAAATCTTTCTTGGAATGGGTGAGGAGTACTAAAGCACCTCTGTACTAATTTCCAAACGGCTCCCATGCTCTCTATCTTCCCTTCCCATTTATGATTGTGGACGACAAGGAGGAAATACAGGACAGAGAGCTGACTCCATTGTAAGGATTTTCACCCCTGCAGTGGTACATCTTTTCGGTGAGTGCGGAAGTGAGGGGGGAGCATGTGTGAATATTCATCAAATTTTATATATCACAGTATTCATTCAAGCACTAGTCACTTTTTTGAAGATGATCACCTATGTGGAATTATGAACCAAAACTTTTTTCAAACATTAGTTTGTTTATATATTGAACACGTTTTCAATGAATGGACACTAATTTGCTTTTTATTGCTTTGCAGTATTAGCACTTGAGCACTTTATTTGTTTACCGTCAGTAACTAATGCCAATAGACAGCAGAGTTGTGCTTGCACATTTCACACACTTACACATTAGTGTGTTTTTCCATTTAAAATGATATTACACAATTTAATTATTCAATTATTTTTCACATTATGTTACTATCACTTAGCAGCACCCCCTTATTCTCTTATAACAGTGATGGCAAACCTCGGCACCCCAGATGTTTTGGAACTACATTTCCCATGATGCTCCTGCACTCTGCAGTGTAGTTAAGAATCATGGGAAATGTAGTTCCAAAACATCTGGGGTGCCAAGGTTCGCCATCACTGTCTTATAATAATACAACATACTATTTGATCCCCAAATAATTTTTTTTCTATTGCTATTTTATGTACATTAAAAGAAAGTTCTACTGAGAAATATGCACACTGCCAATGCTTAGCTCATTCTGAAAATAGTAGTTGCTTGCCCGCCCTGGCTTTAAAGTCCAACTCCAGGAAACTTGAGAGTACTCTCTTGCAGTGAAACTGTGCCCACATTGTAATGGTTAACTGGTCATTTCGTTTAGGGGAGAGTAAGGCCTGATTCACACCTATGAATTTGTAGTGCTTTTGCAGATTTGCACTACAATCCATTTAACATGGTTTCCTATGAAACACATTCTGTAGTGCAAATCTGCAAAAAGCATAAAAAAATAAAATAAATAATAAATAAATAATAAAAATAAAAATGCATAGGTGTGAATCAAGCTTTAAAGTCGTTTTACTTACCCAGTCTTTTTTATATGCTGTGTTCCTTTGAGAAGCATTCTTTTGACTTTCTGTTACTTATTGGAAAAATATGCTTTGGCTAAAGATGCACTTTGGCACTTCTTGCATCGATGACTTAAACCAAGTATGGGGAAAGTAATAGCAGAGTAAAATCAGAATTCCTAATTTGCATACTGGATGCATAATAGTGACACAGAAAGCTTGAAAGTCATTGGATAGGAACACAAGCTAGATAACTAGCACTTTTAGGAGAGTACGGCAGTTGCAGCCTTCACATTTCCCTTTGTATATGTTTCCTTCAACTGCTTTCAGCATATCCTGTTTTAACATCTTAAATAAATTATTAAACTTGAAAATTTTAAAATATTATTCCTAATTGACATACAAAAATGCTACTAGAGGTTCCTACAGGAAATATAAACAAATGTTAGGTCTGTGTTCATTGGCTCTCATCTAAAGGTGCTGATGTAGGCTTGGGCAAAACTACAGAATGTTTGTCTCTTCCTAAAAATTAGTAGCACAAGTTCCTTCAGCCAGGCTCTTGTGACCAAACCCTCTAGGTCCACACCAATTAGCTGTTCTATGCCAGATGTACTAAGAGATAACCAAATGAAAATGGCTGTGTTGACTCATTACATTTTTTTAGGAGTAATTGAGCAACATTTTGCTGTTGAGGATGAACTAACACTGATTACTCAAACTGAGTGTCAGCTCAAATGTAGGAAATTGTTCATATTATAGCATGTCATTGGGGTGATTTTTTGTAGGAGTTTATTTTATACTTAGCCATGCTACTGTTGAAGTTAATAGACCCAATTTATGTCAATGAAGAAGCAGTAGTTTCAACTTCTGTTGAACTCATCCAATTAGTTTCAAATTATGCACAGTGAATTCATATTTATTTTCTTGGTTGCCACAAAAAAATACAATCCACTGAAATAGATATTATAAGTAATTAGTTGATGTGTTGAAAGTTTTAATGCTTCAGTAGAAGTGTTACATTTTTTTATCCAGAACATATAGAAGCAGAACATTGTCTCATGTAGGATTAAAGTGTTTCCAAAGTCATTTTTTTTAAATTAAAATAATAAACATGCAATACTTACCTGAGTGACCCCGAACCGTCTCTTATAGTCTCCCACCGACGCTGTCTGCTCCTTCTTTTCTCCATCTGTCCCCATAGCAAACCACTTGCTATGCAGGCAGATGTATAGCCTCAATTCTGAGCCAAGCTATTTGCGTCCATAGACACACACACAGCATTTGCCTGGCCCTGTCTCCCACTCCCTCCTTACAACATTTGATTGACAGCAGAAGGAGACAATGGCTCCCGATTCTGCCCCTGTGCCTGCGAGTAGAGGGAGAGAGAGAGAGAGAGGATAGAAGAGATGCTGCCATGCACAGTGCTGGATTGATTGAGGATCCAAGTAACTATTTAAGGAGGTGGGGGTTACCTTAATGTAAGGAATTCATTAAGGTAAAATCTTTTAGCTTTAGACCCCCTTTAATTCTCTGCAAAAGTCGTAATATTTAAAAGGGTTTCATTTACAACATAAAGCCCATTCACAGGCAAAATAGTTCCCATTTCCACCCCACCCACTGCACCTAGGTAATCTTCTATTTTTATTTATGTTTTCTAAATTCCATAGTTATCTACCTGGATTTTTCATCATCTTTTCTATCCCATACTGCACAGAATAAAAAGTAAGAATTGGACCCAATTGTTATTTTTGTTTCTAAAAAGGTGTGTTTTACTAGAAGTCAGTGGTGTGGAAGAAATATATATATATATTATTTATTTTTCAGAATTACCAGGCACTGCAAATGTTGTAGCTTGCTTTGCGTTCTTCCCTAAAATGTATTCAGAAATGCCACACCTCAAAAGAAAATTAAATGAAAAAAACAAATTTATTTAAACCAATTTGCATATTTAAAGCAGGCATGTACATCAATTTTGTTTTGTTTTTGTTTATTTTTTGCATTGGAAAATAAATAAATGTGCATGCTGAAGTAATTGTCATACATTTACATTACAATGCTGTTTGAGACTTTAACGTGAATGTCAGGCAAATAAATTACATTTTTAAATCTGCATTATATTTACACAAATACTTCATCTGTTCACAAATCTTGTATTTCTTTATATACATTTTTGTGTACTTTACAATAAATATCAAATGTATCTAACATATTTCTTTTAGAAAATAAGCGTTTTTAGAATTTCAATAGAAGCTTTTTTGCATTTCTGATATAAAAAAAAAGGGAGAATGAAAAATAAAAGGCATTTGAGGTAATTTATTAAAACTGGACAAAAAAGGGAAGCAGTGAAACTGCCTATAATGGCTTTAGCTTATCCTGTTGTGTGATCATTTTTTAATTCTTATCAGGAGCTTATAATGATTAAATTGTTAGTTATTGTTACTGTTGTAATGCACCCTAATAATTTCCTAAATAACTAGTTTCTGTTGGTTGATGGCATTCATGGAAAGGGATGAGCCTTAGCTTCAAGTCAACCATGAGTTTAATCCAAACCCAAGCTGTTTTCAGTTTGCTGAATGGGTGAACTAAATGTCTAAACCTGCCCCACCCCTCAAACCTCTGGCTGTTGTAGTTGGAAGTCATTCAGTTTGCGTTGGTTTAATACAGCTGCTAAACGGCAGCTTTTCTCCATCTGCTGGCTTGTTTGAAATTGTATACAGGCTTGTGGGCATCCTGAGAGATATCATTTACCAAATATGTTCATGGCCATATTTTGTTATTGAGATGGTTGTTGTGGCATGGGTTGCTGTGTTGACAGGTCATCAAGAAATGTTCATTGTGATTGACAATGGGAGGCATGGTGCATTGCCACACCCTCCCTCCACAAGTAAGGCATCCCCTAATTTTGGGGGCACGTGTCACATTTTGATTCAGGAGAGTGAGGACACATACTAGCTGCCTCTCCCTTTCTGGATAACTAGCCTACATGCTTGAAATAAGAGTCTGTAATGGATTCTCAGGGGGATCCCCATGCAAAAAAAAAAAAACAGCTTGAGGCCCTCCCTATGAGGTTCTAGTATTGATTTTGAGCAGACCCTATTAAATTACACATCTAAACCCATACCAGACCCATACAATGAAGCCTGGCTGGCAAAGAAAGGGGGCAGCAAGCATGTGGCCTCTCTTCTGAACCATACCAGGTCATATGCATTCAACAAGGGAAGGTGTCTTGCAATAAAGGCTTCCTGATTCTACCAAGTCTATCCCCAAAACTTCCCATATTCACTGAGCCTCTATTAGCCCCGGTATAGCCGCCTCATGGATCTGGGGCTTAGAAATCCTCTCAGCTCTCTCCTCTTCTTCCTCCCCACTGAGAGGATGGGCTACGCAGCTTCTGATTGGTCACTGCCACCCATGTGACGGCGCTGACCAATTAGAATGCTCCTAAACAAACCTCCTGATCGGGAACATTTTTAAGCCCCAGAGTCATTAGGCGGCTATACCGGGGCTCAGAATGGGTGATGACCGCCATTCAGGTCAGTGGAACTGGGGGGGGGGGGGGCGGACAAGGTGGGGGTCCTGTGTAAGTTCACTTTACAGATTTTTCTGTAAAGGTGAACTTATCATTTAAGAACATGTGGCCTAGAATAGGGGAGGGGTTGCACATTCATGGTCCCTTTCTTGGCTAGACAGGCTGCATATACATTTAAGAGTCTGATATGGGTTTTTAAGGAGATCCCTTTTTTATGTTTATTGCATGGGTTGCCCCTCAAAATTCATACCGGTTCTCATTAAGGGTAAAGGTCTTGTATGGATTTTGAGTCAGAGCCAATGCTGTTTTTTCCCATACAAGCATGCAGGCAGGCTGGCTGGCAAAGATAGAAAGGGGCAGCTAATCTGTGGCCCCACCTTTCTTAACAATACAAGAGCCCATGCCCTCAAACTTAGGAGGGTGTCTTGCCAAGGCACCCCATATTTTTTTTTAAGATGGATAAGGATCTGGTACAGATTTTGAAAGGAGCCCTATACTGATTGTTAAAAACAGAATGAAATTGGTCAGTTAATACCGCTTAATGGCAATATTTTTTTATTCTTTCTTAATATAATAGTTGCTGTAGTAGATTGTACAGGTGATAGATATAAACAATATTAAAGCGGGAATAAGTATCTTTAAGCTCTGAATAATATACTTTTATTACAGAACATTAACACAAGTTGATGTTACAATAAAGATTTTAGTTTAGGGGGTTCCTTTTAGAGACTTTTTGGTCTACCAAATCTGTAGGTTGTTTGAACTCTTGCCCTAGTGCACACATCACTGGAAGGGTACAACTGGCAGCTGGATGTCATTAGATAACAAATAACAAAAGCATGAAAAGTTATTTGTAGAATAGTGACAACCATGCCTGTTTTACTACTGCCATGGTTGTTCTAGGGTCATAATTTCTTAAGAGCCTGACAAGACTGGGTGAGCAGACAATTCTTAAAATCAGATGATGAGCTATCTAAATCAGGTAAAATAGGGATCAGGTTCTTATCATCTCTTCTCAAGTAGAGAAGTGAAGGAACTGGTTAATCATGACATATATGTGTCACAACAGCTGAATTGTGAAGATAATTGTAGTAGGTTCAATGAGGGGAATTATACATACTTATGCAGAGTTTAGACATGAGTATTCATTAAATGGGTCATATAAAGATAATAGCAAATACTTTCTTAACACAAATAACTGAAATACTTGCAAAGACAAAAATAACGGGGGATCTTCTAAGTGCAACAATTAAATATCATAAATGAATTGCAGTCAAAGAAACTAAAACCATATTTGTATTTTCTGTTTACAATGGCTTCAGAGGTGAAATTTTTAAAGAAAGCTGTAAAGCATACAGTAGCATCTAAAACAGATAAGGTGCATATCACTGCTTTCATTCATTTTGATTCAGTCATGTCATTGCTTAGCATCAGAAAATTTTAAATTTGTTTTTCTAGCAAGACTCTTTCAAAAGTTGATTTATCCTTTAGAGAAATAGTAAATAACCTTGAGATCAAAACCGGAGATATGTTCAGTACGTGTCTAGTAAGTATCTAGAAAAATATTTGATTTCATTTTCTGTACAATGTGATCCAGGGCTGGTATTTAATAGAACTCAATACAGCAGGATTTCGTTTGGACTGGGACATGCAAGATATAAGAGTTCAAAGCTGTGCCAGAACATTACTTATGATACTAATTCTTAGAACACAGTTAAACCATGAAAGATTTTCACATTCAAGTCAAATCGTAGCCTAAGATGGTAAATATATAGCATTGTTCTGATATGAGTGTGGATAAAAATGAATAGCATCCAAACAATGTTGATAGGTATGCATAGTTATTTTAATGGGAAAAGCCGAATTTATACATATACAATATACTGACCAGGCATTTAGCTACAGCAGTTGGTTATCATACTCAGTCTGTAGTCATCACTTCTGCTTTGTTGCATTCATTAGCTGCTCAATAACATAGGGACGGGGAATAAATATTTTAATGAAAAGTACACTAAAAGGTGACTGACAAATCAAAGGTAAAAGAGAAGAGTGAGAATAAAAAACAAAAAAACAAAAACAAATATAACTCTCACCTCTAAGGCTTCAGCTGTCCCCTGCAGGCTCTAGGACAAAGGACTGGGCATTAACATGACAGCTCCATTCTCAGTCCATTCTGGAATCTGTCCAGTCCACTCTCTGCTTTGCTCCTCCAGCTCTCACTGGAGCACTGGACTGAGTAGAAGGTGGGAAAGACTGGCTCTGGCTCTCAGTGGTGTGCTGAAAGGCTGAGCCAGCTGCTGATCAGGCAACTTGGTGGATCCCAACGTTATTGTCGTTAAAGTTCCATAGCCTGGAGCAACTCTGTGATGTCAGCTGACATGGGGCTTTAGCCCGCTGTCAGCTGATTCTAGATCACAGGAGTAAAAAAGTAAGTGCACTCCTGTGACCCACATGAGAAGTATGATAAAAAAAAAACTTTGATAATAAAAGTATTTTAATTAAATTGTAGCACAGAGGAAAACACAGATATTAGTTAATCAGCTTTCATTGTAATCTGTAGTTGTAAATTGACTAAACATTTGTGGTTGGCTCCTGTAAGCAATACGTGTCATTTGATGGGGTTCTTATTCAGTATGACTTCTGCAAACTCAAATGAAAAGCCTAGGAAATACCCTTCTCCACTTTAGCAATAGCTAAACCTAGATTACAATTATCTTCCATCACCACCTTAATAGAAGGCTTACTTAAAGCGGTTGTAGCGCTTCTGCATTGTCATTTGTCCCATTCTATGCTGTAAAATACCTGGTTGATCCTGCCTGTTTCTGTGCCCTCCTAGGTTTAGTGACCACGATAATCATGACTGCTGAACCATGATACTGTAGTCTGTTTATGAGTCATCCCTGGTCTGGTCAGTCTCTCCCTTTTCCCCTCCTTCCCTGCCTGTCAGCTCAATAGTCTGTGCTGTGAGAGCCGATCTGCTCCCTGTCCCCCCCCCCCCCCCCCCCGCCACTATGCCACGTGGCTGTAAAGTCACTGAGAATAATAGAATAATTACTGGAATCCTCTCTGTTACAGCAAGCTATATTGTACAGTGTTTGTGTTGTTTTTAAATTATGAAGCTCAATACCTTATTTCACAGTGCCTCTGTCATGTAACCTCCTGGCTGATGTCAGAGGGGAGTCTCAGCGCCTCCCACTGTAGTCCTTAGATCAGGAAAGGAAAACGACAGGAGGTCACATGACTGTATAGTGGCACTGTGAAATAAGGCATTTAGCTGCATAATTTAAAAAAAACACATATACTGCACAATACAGCTTGCTATAACAGAGGGGATTCCAGTAATTATGCTCAGTGATTTTACAACCACTTTAACTTTCTAGAGAGGCATTTTAATGGCTTGTCCATGCTCAAACTTTTTTACAGGCATTCAAATATAGGAACTACCTTCAGTGAAATACTAAGGACAGGTAATATTCCAATAGAAAGCACATATTAAATTAATACAAACTGAGTAAAGAAAACAATAACATGATGACATTTTTACCATCTAAGCATCTGCTTTTATTAATAAGTTGCCTTTTTGCTATAGGTTTATTCTACAAGACCTAATATCCCATAACTGAAGAAAGAAAAACTGGACCTAATCAAGTTGAATTTTTTTATTCTCAAGAAAACAGATTTATCACTGGATAACCTTTCCTCATATAGTTTATGAATTGTATTTTCTCTAGGTTGTATACCAATACTTAATAAATGTGTGTTTTGTTTTATAATTTGTGAAAATTTAAGTCCCAACTCAAACACATTATTGTCAAAGGTAAAAAAAAAAAACTAATTAAAAAAAAAATAATTTCGTCCTAAAACAGAACCTAAAAAATGACTACAATCATAATGTGTATCAAGTTTTGCAGGCTTACATTCAGTACCTTAATAATAATTGGAAACATTCATATTTCTGGGTTTTTATTGCTCTTATTTGTAAATAAAACACACAATATTTTCTTGCTCACTACTTTTCCAAAATGGCTTCAGTATTTTTCCTGTCATGTCTAATATACAATCTTAAATTTGATTATCTGGCCCTATTGCTTTTTTTATAACCAGCAAGTGTTGATTATAAATATAAATCATTTATAAATATGTTTCAGGAAGATATCAAAATAGATATTTATTGGCCTTATCTATTAACTGATTTACACCCAGGCCAATGCTTACATTTTTGTTGTACATGTATAAATCAGCATTTATTTGCTAGAAAACTACTTAGAACCCCAAACATGATATATTTTTTGAAAGCAGAGACCCTGGAGAATTAAATGATGGTTGTTGCAATTTTTTATGCTGCATGATATTTGTTTTAAGCAGATACTTTACAAGTCCATAACAGTATGTAAACATCAAACAGAAGTGACAAAATCCTTGTCCCTTTCGGTTTCTTACAACACAGAGGGGATGCAGATATGGATGCACCTTCCTCCCCTCTCACAGTACATAGACACTGAGTGGCAGTGGTACCAAGCTCCCTGATCACTCAGGAAAGTCCGGTAAATATGGCGAGAGGCGGTGAGAGGAGGGCCCCTTAAGTGCCCTGTAAAAGTGATTGAGTGGCTGTGTAGCCTCTTGGTTCACGTCTACAAGAAAGCATATCACTGGATGAAAATTTTGATAGCAGGAAGATGCCTGCAGCTGCAGGGTTTTACACATGCTCCTGGCAGTGCAGCCAGAGGATCACTTCCACACACCGCCCTGATGTATACATGTCACCCTCTTGTCACGAAAAAACACATTCTGGGCACTACACCCCACCGGGAATCCCATGTGACCTCATTGGTCAAATTTTGTCATGACCATTCAGCAATTGGTCAGTGACATCACCCATATTCTGGACGTTGTGTTTACATTACCGCAGAAAGTAGGATCTTTCATTAGGGATGGTAATACATTCTGTAAAGATTGTTGGGTGGTGAGCAATCATTTTTGAAGTGGATGATGTGTTTAGTGTGGATTTACTTCAGGTAACATTAGTATAACCTGTTTTGTTATTTCATTTAAAGGATGTTTTTAAGGTGTGTGTTTATTTGCTTTTATCTTGTTGCAGGAATAGATAAATGGGTACTAATGTACCACTGTACTCATTCTCCTGGGAGGGGGTGGCTATCTAGGTGCCCTCATTTTTATAAAAGGAGTTTCCAGATTTCAGGGTTCTCCAAATTACCCCCACCCCCTTGTTTCTTGGGGCATCAGAGGTGGCAAACACCTTGTCCCTGAACACAATAGTGCTTTTCAAGAGAGGTGTTACCACTCTTTCCTTGCAGGGTACCCCCTCAGTATTTAAATCATGTGGCCTGGTCTGGTACAGGAAGAGGGGCTGTATGCCTGCTGCAATCCCTTTCCTGGTCACCCAGACTGCATTAGTGCATAGAGTGTCATTTTTCACAACATAGGGTTTTTTTCCCAAAATGCTTGGTTTGTAAAATCAATTTGCAGGGTAGGAGGAAGACTGATACTTTTCAGTCTAATTCTACCCCAAAACATTTTTCCATAAAACCTTCAATCAAACCTTCAATCCATCAAACATGTGGTTTACCTTATCAGGTGTCCATGTGTTAGGAATGCATTGGCCGCACTACACGCATGCTCAAGGTAAGATTGAAGTATAGTCTTTCAAAACATTATAACATCCATCATAACCGGGACCCTAAGGGCACTGTGTTTTTGGGATAGATAAATACGTTGGTAATTGGAGACAGAGTCATATGACCAGAGGAGTCTCCAGGTTTGAGACTGAATGGCTATATAAGGCTAAGGCCTACAGTCCCTTTGGTATCAATGTAGAATGGCATGTGAATGCGTTCATTAGTAATGCTTATGTTTGTTGCTTGTTGCGTGTACATATATGTATATACATACATACATACATATATATATATATATTTTTTTTTTAATATCATTTTTAACTTTAGAAAATTTACTTTGTACCACTGCTTTTTAATGGACTGTGATTTGTCCTTTAAGTGTTTTATATGATCTTTCCACAAGATGGCGTTGCTTCTCAGCATATTTTGTATTTTTTGCATTTTAATTATCATGTTTGTTTAGATTTATTTATCTATTACACATTCATTTTATAATGTGGTTATGAGTGGTCTATTGTTTGGTCTTTTATAACCTTATACCATTTATTTGTGGCAGTGTCATTATTACTATAAAGTGGTTATCCGTCCAGTGGATCATATGTCTTGTTTTACTGGGCTGACTTCCTGCTGGTTAGAACGCATTTTTTTGTGGATAAGCAGCAGGTGCAATGCCTGCTGATAATCATTATGGGGAATTTCCTGCCAGCTGGAATGCAATTAATTTCCACCATTAGCTAGCTGTCCCATCTATATAATGCTCCTTAGTGCACGTCTGGCCATGCCCCTGATGATGTCAGTTCATGACAAAACACATAGGGAGGAGCTTATGACAAGACGTGGAGTGCGTGTATCCCGGGATGTGGCGGCCATCTTGTTGGTGGTTTTGTGATGTTAATCTTTACACAAGTGGGTTTTCAGCTATGACCGTGTGAGTGCAATTTCAATATTTTATATCAATAAATCGTTCCAAGGATTACTGCACCATGAGGTCTATTCTCTTATGTTTTCATGGGATGTATGTTGATGTGGCAACAATGTTATGAACATTCTAAACGGCTTGTGGAGACCTGAATACCTGTGCTCATCCTGCTTGGCTTGATTAATTGTGGTGTGCTGTGATCAAGGATTTCATTATATCCCTAGCTGATTTGACCCTTGTAATAAGGGTCCACAGAGGAGAGGTAAAGGCAGTGTTTTCGGGTGTCGGTGGTGGCTCTCCCTCTTTCCTGATCAAGTGTTTTTCCCATGATGTGTGACATATCTTGAGCACTCTTTGAGGAATCATCACCTTAAGGACAATGTCTTTAAGCACTGTACCTTTTCTTACAATTTTTGTTGTATTGTTCATCAATTTTTTGTGCTGGCTGCTTGAAGGACTATTTATTAGATCCATTTATTAGTGCATCCTATATTAAAAATCTTAGACGAAGCCCACACATTTTTTTTTCCAATTTAAAAAAAAAATGTGTACTGTCACCTGAGAAATGTGCTAACTTCAACTAGTTCAATTAAGCTTTGACAATACAACCTAGAAGAAGGAAAAAGAAAAGAGCACTTTTTTGAAAAATGGCAAGGGGGCCAGCTCTTCTCCTACTGAAGTGAAGGCTTGTATGCCTGTCATCTACATGGGGTTAGAAAGCTCTTTTAGCCAAACACGATGAGTGTGAGGCTGATATAGTCGGTGAGTTAATCCACATAAGGGAGAGAGGAATCACATTTCACAGCGGTGCGGTGAAGGAAAGGCGTTTTGAGAAAACACTGATCAATATTGTTTGTTAAAGTGAAGCATGTTTTGAAAACTCACAGACTTTTTGCAAAATTATATAAAATCGTATATGTTTTTGCAATACTCCTTGAGAAGTGATTGAGTGTATGGTGTGAAATTATCACTTATTCACTGGGTTATCTTTTAAGCTATCTAATGGATTTTGTTTCTATGGTTGAATGATCATTTATTCATTATTAATATTTCTTTCACGGAAATTTAGTTAGTTATTTATTTTTTGGATTTGTATTTGATACATTTTGCAGCATAGAATCTAGTGGTGTGATATACACTTTACTTTAGCGCCACGTGTTTCAATTATTTATAATAGGAACATTGCCCATTAGTTAATATATTCTTTAAGTGGCAGCTTAGGGCGGAGGAGATTTCACTTGAGCGCAGTGGTAAATACACAGGTGATAGGGCAATAGTGAGTGTATTATTGATTTGTATAATAAAACCTAAAAGCTGATTGGTTACTATGCAAAACTGCACCAGATTATGTCTATACCAGTTTTAATAAATCTCCTCAAAAATGTCTCTAACTGGAGATGGCCATCTTGGTATACGAACGGGTCTTTGCTTCCTTATATCAAAACCTCTAGCAAAAAGTACAGCGAGCAGCAAAATCTTGACATTTCTAAATTTGCTTCAAAGATTGAGATTAACAGTCAGAGGCAGCAGTGCTTCACAAAGTTCAAGCACACAACTAGGGTTGCCACCTGTCTGGGATTCACCCAGACAGTCCGTGTTTTGACTCATGTGTCGGGTTTCAGTCCACCTGAAACCCAGACACATTATTCAGACTGGAATGTGCACCACATTACTATTTTCTTTGGAGTGCCCCAAAGTGTCCCAGGTCTGTTACAATCTTATGATGTATACTAAAAAAATAAAAAATAAAAAAAAATTACTGTGCGCCTCTAAAGTGTTCGGGTTTGGCTTGAAGGAAAAGTGACAACCCTACACACAACTATAAGGCTGTAAGCAAAGGCGTGTCTAGGCACCCTCACATACCAGAAATTGTAGTTATTTCTGCAATCTCAGCCAAAAAGTAAACTTTTCAGGGTAGTGGTTATGCACAAATGTTCACTTTTTGAGTTTAGGTCCACTTTACAGACAACTCCATCCAAAAGAATTTATTTTGGGTAGAACTGGGAAAGGTTTTTCTCCTGTCTGTTACCCTATAGAGCATTTTTACACTTAATTCTGTGAGGGGAGGAAGCATAGGAAAACCACTCCAATGAAAGCACAGTTAAAAGAAAAAAAAATATTTTTAGTACATTTGGCAAGTTTGATATTTTGTCAGTGATTTTATTGTTTGTTTGCACATTCATTCTCTATTGAGGACCAATGCTCACTGCCCACCTTTCCCATTTTCTTCCCTGGTCTATCCAAAACTGAAAACATTGGCTTGGGTTTCGATTTTTAGTGTAGCAATAGTGCGCAAACAAGTGCAAGCTGTACTAAAGTCTTAAATGCATCTAGGAATTCTGTAACTGCTCTTAGAGGGCTTTCGCGCTGAGCCGCCCTGGGCGTTGGTGGTAAAGCTGCACTATTATTAGCGTCATGTTACCATAGTTTTAGCAGAGCTATTTGGCCACTAGCAGGGCGGTTTTAACCCCCCACTAGCAGCTAAAAAAAGAGGTTAAATCCTCCCGCTAAATGCCGCTGGAGTGTCGTTTTGCCGGGTAGTATCGCAGCTCTGCCCCATTGATTTCAATGGGGAGAAGTGGTGGAGAAGCGGTGAGTTCAACGCTCCTTCACCACTCCAAAGAAGCTGCTGGCAGGACTTTTTCTGATGCCCTACCGGCTCACCGCTCCAGTGTGAAAGCCCTCGGACTTTCACACATGAGTAAATTGAGCCGCTTTTTTCAGGCGCTATACAGGCACCATTTTTAGCGCTGTAGTGCCTGAAAAACACTGCCAGTATGAAAGGCTTCTTAATGACTACTATTAATTGCTAATAAACCTCCACTTTCTGGCTGTACCACCAGAACACATCCTTGGCTGCATTCACACCTGAGAGTTTTAAGCTTGTAAAACGCCTGAAAAAATGTCTGAAAAACACCCAACAAGCAAAAAAACCCATTAATTTCAATGGCACCTGTTCACATCTGAGAGTTTTGTCACCTGAAGCAAAATGCCTGAAAAACGCACTAAGCCCAAAAAAGAACATGAGCTTCTTTGAGGCAGATTACAGGCTTTTTTCTGCCTTCTACATTGGTGACCTGAACAAAATTGAGGTAAAACACAGTCAAAAACATGGCAAAATCACGTTTTTGAAACAAGCAATTTTGAAACTCTCAGGGGGGAATGCAGGGCTAGTTTTCCAGCCAGGCAAAACTGTGGTATTTGTGACACACCAGGGGGTGGATGCAGGGAGGTGCTTGGATGATGCAATATCGTTTCCCTGTTTTTGAAATAGGATTAAGATGCTCGTAATACATTCATATGTTCAAGCACCAGGCAATCAAGTGGTTTACACTGTAACACATTCAAATAATGCAATGATTGTCAATTTAGAATAAAGTATGCTATGAGCACCTTGACCCAATCTCTGTAGTATGGGCCAATTGACACAAAAAATTGTTTTCTATGTATTCTTTTAACAGCGCAACGCTGAATTGACTTGCGTGGCATCATTGCATTATTTAAAAAAGAAAAGAGAAACAGTTATTTTAATAAACATTCAATAAGCTGCCTTCAAAATAGATAACAAATAGTGGAATCATAATATCATACATGCACACAAACGGTTGCTCCTCAAACTTGTATTAACACGTTATGCTGGATACATAGACATAGGGTTGCTCTGTTGGCAAATGAAAATACAATATAAAAAAAAAAGTTGCATGCACCGCTTACTGCAGCCATGAGTTAATAAACTACCTGTCCTAAAAGCAGCAAATGTGAACCCAGTCATTGACAGGTGTGTAAAGTTGATCAAACAGTGTTAAAACAAATTACAATAATTAAAGTAAAGCCTTAGGCAAAATTGTATCTGTTCACTTGCCACTGTAATGTTTTCACGTTTTGTTCATATAACCCCTTTAGAAAAAAAGTTCTCAATGACAATTGTTTGCATAATTTTGTTTTGATAATCCAAACACCTAGAAGGCAATTTACCAGTAGGCGTACATTGTACTCTGGCATGCAAAACCTCGAATTAACTTTAGAGATCTAAAGAAACATTTTTGTTGAGGGTATCCTGAAATAAAATGTTATTTGCTCCTAGCATGAATCCGTATGAACTAGACTACAGCATTTACTTTTTTATCTCTGCAGTCTGCTGTAAAGCATTTACAGTTCATTTAAATAAGCTGTTACCATGTGATGACAATGCAGATAAGTGTTCATTCAATTAAAGATAAATTCCAAAAAAGTAGCTAAATACACAATTGAAATACATATATGGGAGCTGTTTTGTCTGTCAAATTACTTTTAACTATTTGCTGACCACTGTCGGCAAATATACATCGTCAGAATGGCACGGCTGGGCAAAGTAACGTACCCGTATGTTACTTTGAATTTCCTGCTGTGCGTGCCTTCCACCAGCTGTAACTCAATTGCCACGGGGATACCCACGATCGTGTCACGGAGCTGAAGAATGGTTAGATGCCGATGTAAACAGCGACATTTTTACAGTAATCAATGCAATTTTATAGCATTGATCGTGTATTAATGCCAATGGTCCCAAAAATGTGTTAAAATTGTCTAACGTGTCCGCTATAATGTCGCAGTCATGATAAAAATCGCTGATCACTGCCATTATTAGTATAAAAAAAAAGTATAAAAATGCCATAAAACTATCCCCTATTTTGTAGTCGCTATAACTTTTGCACAAACCAATCAAAAAACGCTTATTACGATTTTTTTTTTACCAAAAATATGTAGAAGAATACGTATTGGCCTAAACTGAGGGAAAGAACATATTTTTTTATATATTTTTGGTGCATATTTATTATAGCAAAAAGTAAAAAAGAATGTTTTTTTTTCAAAATTGTCGCTCTTTTTTTGTTTATAGCGCAAAAATAAAAACCGCGGAGGCGATCAAATACCACCAAAAGAAAGCTCTATTTGTGGGAAAAAAAGGACATCAATTTTGTTTGGGAGCCACAACACACGACCGCGCAATTGTCAGTTAAAGCAAGGCAGTGCCGATTTGCAAAAAGTGCTCTGGTCAGGAAGGGGGTAAATCCTTCCAGGCTGAAGTGGTTAAAGTCTGGAAAACTTGAAAATGATCCTTTGTAGTGGGGCTGTACCTGCACTGCAGAGGGAATTGTTAATTCAGGTCTAGGGGACTTCTTAAAGTAGACTTATGCTCCATACAAACTATCAGATTTTCTGCTGATTTTTGTCTTCAGATTTACCAAAACCATGTAGTGCAAGGGCCTGCCTGATTGGATACAAATTGAAACTCCTAAGGTTTGATCTCATATTATATGGTTTTGGTAAACCTGAAGGAAAAAGTCAGCAGAAAAAACTGATAGTGTGTATGGGGCTTTACTTGCCTGAGCCACTGCTCCTCCACTTTGCTAGATCAGTCCCGCAATGTCTTCTACCCCATGCCCCAGCAGTCAAAGGTCCTTATGTTACAAAGACCAATGCAGGGTTCAAGTGACGACACCGTGGGTCTGTCCACTGCTAGAGTGTGGGTGATTACCGCCTACTTGGGGGAACAAAGAATCAGGTAAGTAAATGCTCTTTCAGGCTGCGTTAACACTTAGTGCGAACACAGGTTACAGCAGCAGAGATCCAGTGAATCCCTGTTCTCCGTTTCAGGGAGGAATCAGGCTCAAATTTTTGCCTGAATTCGGACCCGAAATGGAGTCAAAGACATACAGTGCTCTGCAATCCACTCCGTGGCCACCACAGAGGTGTGTGAACCAGCTCCATTGAGACCCGGGCACACTTTCCTGTCATGCAAATTGGATGCAGGGAAACCCACATCCAAGTCGCTCTAGTGTGAACCCAGCCTTACTCTCCACTAAACAAGCAAATAACCCTTGCATTGAGAGCCCAACCCCACCGCAAGAGATAATTATCTACTCTCCCGGAGTTGGGCTTTAATTCTGTAAAGCCAGTTTTGTGATTCATGCACCACTGTCAGACAAAACAGTTTGGTTTTCAACATTTACAGTTTGTTCATAAACACTGGATCAAATGACATCCCAGATTGTTAACTGGACAATGGAGGACCATTGTTGGCTCATTCACGAAGACCTCCAGGAGCATGGAGCTCTAGCAGCTTTAACGCAGTAGATATCCATTCTTTAATAAGATATTTTAACATCTATTTGTAAATGCTAGCAATACATCCTCTATAGTATTGATTTATTGTAGACATACATTATATTGTCAAAAGTATTGCCTTTAAACGCACATGAACTTTAATTGCATCCCAGTCTAAAACCTTGTACACACGATCGGATTTTCATCCAGGAATTGTGCGATGACAGACTGCCTAAAATCCGACCACTCGAACGCTCCACCATACAATTGTTGGCCAACTTTCCGCCAAACAAATGTTGGATGTCAGGCTAGTAAATTTTCAGTGGACAACAGTCTGTTTTTCATCTCGTGTGTACACAAGTCCGTCACACAAAAGTCCAAAGTACAAACATGCATGCTCAGAATCAATGCTCACCAAATACAACATTAGCAGAAGGTGCCCAAAGGGTACCGTTCAAGAGCTGAAATTCCACGTAGTACATCACTACATTCATGTTTGTTAGCCGACAATTGTGTGCCATTTATATGCAAAAGAAGTTCACGGCACACACCCTTCGGAAAAAATTCTGGCGCTTTGTCTGCGGAAAATCCGATTGTGTGCACAAGACTTTAGTCTGAAGGGTTCAATATTGAGTTGGCCCACCCTTTTCAGCTATAACAGTTTCAACTCTTCTGGGAAGGCTGTTCACAAGGTTTAGGAGTGTGTCTATGGAATTGTTTGACTCTATGCAGGCCAATCAAGTTCCTCCACTCCAAAACTTGCTTATCCAAGTCTTTATGGACTTTGCTTTGTGCACTGGTCCAAATCATTTGGTGGACGGGGGATTATGGTGTTGTGGTTGTTTTTCAGGGGTTGGGCTTCTCCCCTTAGTTCCAGTAAAGGGAACTCTTAAGGCATCAACATACCAAGACATTTTAGACAATTTCATGCTCCCAACTTTTTGGGAACAGTTTAGGGATGGCCCCTTCCTGTTCCAACATGACTGCACACAAATGCACAAAGCAAGATCTATAAAGACATGGATGAGCGAGTTTGGGGTGGAGGAACTTGACTTGGCCTGCACAGTCTCCTGACCTCAACCCAATAGAACATCTTTGGGAAGAATTTAAGTGGAGACTGAGAGCCAGGCTTTCTTGTCCAACATCAGTGCCTGACCTCACAAATGTGCTTCTGGAAGAATGGTCATTCCCATAGACACATTCCCAAACCTTGTGGACAGCCTTCCCAGAAGAGTTGAAGCTGTTGTAGCTGCAAAGGGTGGGCCAACCCAATATTGAACCCTACGGACTAAGGCTAGATTCACACCTATGCAATTTTGGTGCTTTTTGCATATTTGCACTGCAGTCCATTTAACATGGTTTCCTATGGAACACAATCTGTAGCGCAAAATGCAAAAAGCAAAAAAAATGCATAGGTGTCAATCCAACCTAAAGACTGGGATGCCCATTAAATTTCATGTGCATATAAAGACAGGTGTACCAATACGTTTGACAATATAGTGTATATGCAATTATCAAAGTGCAGCACAAAGATGGGATATCCTTTAATCTTACACACAGCTGAATATTTTGAATCGGCAGTATACGCAAGAAGAAAAAAAAAAAAGATCACTAAAACCTTGTTTCAGTATCTTAGTACTGATGATCACTTTATCTATACTGTTTACCAAACTGGTTGCATTTCGTTGTGGAAAAAAACAAAACAAAACAAGAAAACAAACAAAAATGAATGTTAATCAAAATAATTTAGAGAATATATATATATATATATATATATAAAAATACAGATGTTGAGGTATTAAAATAAATTGTTGGAAAGAAAAGTGAAACCACAGCAAGTCATCAAAAAACAGCTGCCGGTTCCTACTGTAGATATGTTAATACGGAGTCTTGTTGTGTCTGGACAAAATATCATGTTTTTGTTTTCCTTCACTTTTACAAAATACCTAAATACTGTAGAGTTTATTTTTTGGGTTTTTTTTTTAGAAAGCTTTCATCCACCATGCCACCTTTGTACTCCAAATGTATGGCTTGTCACAACATTGTTAAATTGCAATGATAAAGCATTTGCTTTGGCAATGTGCCTGATCATGGCTTTGCCTTAGGTAAACCAGAACATATAAATAAGCAAAAAAAACAAAGTGCTGAGCAGTAATGAAAGATAACAAATGTATTTTGTTAGACAGCTGAATTGTATGCATATTTGTCTTTCTTGCAGTTTCTTTACCAGTTGTTCACTGCTGCGGAACCATTTGGGTTCGTAGTGCTCAGATTGGTTAGAACAACATTTTCTGAGATTCTTGAAACATTATCAAAGTTGCTGATTTGCGTAGTCAGTGATTTTCTGCTTTCAGTGCTGGCTCTTCCTCGAATGAGGTGATCATCTTGAGGTTTTTGGACACCAAGGCAACAGCAAGAAAAAGCTGCTTTGAATTCCTCTCTAAATTTACCTGTCAAGAAAAAAACATAAAAAAAAAATATATATTTTTATTACTGAGCAATTCAGGACCCATAAATGGGTAATGATTAACCAAAGGAGTCATTTTCAGTTCCTGTAGTGAACCTATGTTTACGTCAAGCATTTAGGGACTGGCATGGGACGTTTAGTTACCATACATTCATCTGCACATGGCTAGGTGTCTGCTATTGCTAATTAACCTTTTCACTGCTATTTTTGCATATATTAAATTTAGAATTTTGGGTCTGAAGATTAGTTATAATTCCAAAGAGCAGTGGGTGAACAACCATGGTTGCACTTGTGGCCCTGATGTTCTGCTACTGCATGTGGGCTAACTTTTTCACTAGTTATGCCCGGGTAGACAGTACACCCACTGCACAATGGACTGCCCACATAGTCTCTTCATTGGGTCCACCCATTCAATTTGAAGCTGTCTGCCATCAGAGAGCGGAATCTAGAAGAGACTCAGCTTACCCGGTACAGTGAAGGTGGGGTGGGGAGGTTGCATCCACTGTGTGAAGAGATCCCATCTATGTCAGTGGAGACACATGGAGCAGGGAGATCAGTGATAAACAAGGAGCATTGCAGGGGGAACCGAGTGGGCACTGAAAGCAAGTAAGTGTCACTGATCCCGACACCCAGCTCGGCCACTAAACCCAATCCTGACCACCACTGCTGATTCCATCCTCCTTAGCAATGCCATTAATTCAAACCCCCCCAGCACTGCTACTCATCCTATCCCCCCGCCAGCACTGCCACTCATCCCATCCCCCATCACTGGCACCCAACCCCCCAGCAGTGCTGCCACTCATCCCATCCCTCCACCCAGCATTGCCACTCATCCCATACCCCTCATCATTGCCATTCATCCTGCCCCCTCCAGCAGAGGCATATGTACAGGGGTCGCAATTACAACCCGGTACTATGCTCCAGAGGGCCCGTTCGGCCCTCTGCACACCTGTATAGGAGGAGCAACATAAAAAGGGAAACAATACCCTCCATTTTCCTCCTGCAGCCTTTCAGTGACTGCAGGAGGAAAATGGAAAGGATCGTTCCTCTACATGCCACCCCACAGCCGCTCCTATCCACATCCTAGTGCCCCAAGCTCCTTTGTACTCCCCCCAATCCCCTGCAGTTCTGTGAGGGATCTGTCAGGATGAAGAGCGGGGAAGGGGCCCCTTCCTTTTCTTAATGAATAATCATGATCTGTACCAGCACTGACTCTGTTCATTCACAACTGAAGAATAGTAAACTGTGTTTACTATGCTTCAGTATGTAAGTCTGTTTAGAACCCTGATATTTCACTGAAGCCCCAAAAACGGGGCGCATAACAAAAAAAAAAAGAAAAAAAAGAAAATGGAAAATAAAAATAAAAGGGAAAAAAATGCAGACATCACTGGGGGAACTACCAGGGTTGCAAAGGTTGTACTTGTGACTGGGCCCTGGCATTCTGCAACTGTGGGGGGGGGGGGGGACTTGGCTGGGGGTCAGGAGGGTCCTTCATGGTTTCTTGCACTGGAACCCTGAAGGTTTTGACAACGCCCTTGCCAACACATGTAACAATTAAGGAAAATAACTTTATTGAACACTTATAACCTAGAACATACAAAAACCCACTAATAAAAATGTAATTGCCCAATTATTAAAAAAAGTATGGACTTTTTTTGCAGCTTTATATATTACCACTGCATTATTCCCCCACTGGCTCTAACACTGAGAACCGAGCAATCAAACACTGCAGATCACTTGGTTCTCACAGCTCCCTGAGCAGAGAGCTGGTGACTGCCAGTCACCAGCTCTATGCTCAGGGAGCTGTGAGAACCGAGCAAGACTGTCAGACCAGCTCTCTGCTGTGCCCCCGCGCTTGCTGGTGCATGGGGCTGTGGAGAAGGTGGGAAGGACCAGGTCAGGCTCTCAGGGGTTGAGCTGGGTGCCAGTCCAAGCATGTGGGAGGATCCCAACTTTATTGTTGCGATCTTGCCCATGCCTGAACTGGCTCTGTAACGCAGGTTACACCAGGCTTCAGTCCACTGTCAGCTGAAAACGGGTCAGCTGCACTCCTTGATTCACAGAAAAAGTACAGCCAAACAAGCTTTGGCCGTACTTCTTTAAAAATCTATCCATGGAAGCTGCAGAGAAATTGTGTGAACACCCCCAATTCAAAATGTTCATAGGCATGTATACTTCAGTAGGACACACAGTCTACCTAAACTAAGTCACAAAATTAAAGCAAGGGTCAAGATTTTATAATTACATGTAATTGAATGTTATTCAGAATTCCTGGACAGATCCTCTAGTAGGATGTGTTCCGGGACCAACATGTGGCTGGATCTCATTAAAAGTTAATTTAGGGATCCTCTAATGGAATATAGATTGAGACCATCTCACATATAAATGATGTTGATGGGCCACTGCATGTGGCTGAATGGCATCTGAAGTTTGTGAGGGTATAATTTAATGAAATGTGCTGTGAGACCAACCCCCATACAAGTAGCATGGAGCCAGAGTGAATTATGGCACATATATCAAGCAAAACTGGAAAACTCCCAGTTATAGGTGCCCATATAATCACACAAAGCCTTCATACATCTTGTAGCATGGCACCTTATACCCTCCCTTTGTTGGCAACTAGATCCATATAGGAAAGTTCATCAAACTGTGTGGTATGTAACCCATAGTTGCCCAGTGTTATAGCCATCAGTTTTGATCAGGAAACATTTCTAAGCCATATAACATTTAAATAGATAGATTAGTTCCTAGCCATCCATGTGGGTCTTGGAAAGTGCAAGCTGTTATAGAAAGTGATGGTCACATCCAGAGGAGCCATGGTCATTTACTGTAAATGGATGAAGGAGATAGGGGTGGAGGTATCCCAAAAAGCTGTCATCATGGGAGCAAGGCTGGAAGCCTGACCACATTTTCCTCTGAAGCAGCCAGCGTGACCAGCAAAACCAGTCAGACTTCCAGTCTTGCTCTCATGATGACAGCTTTTGGAATACATCCTCCCCTATCTACTCCATCCATTTAAGCAACCGTGGCTTCTCTGGATATGGACCAATAGACCATCACTTTCTATAAGATAAGCATGGACTTTCCAAGACCCACATGGATGGCTAAGTACTAATCTATCTATTTGAGTTTTATATGCCTTGGAAACCTTTCATCAAAACTGATGGCTCCCTCACTGGGCAACTATGAGTTACATACTACACAGTTGGATCTATTTGCCAACATAAGTAGGGTATAAGGTACCATGCTATAAGCTATATGAAGGCTTTACGTGATTATATGGGCACCTATCACTGGGAGTTTTCCAGTTTTGCTTGATATATGTGCTATAATTCACTCTGGCTCCACGCTGCTTATATGGGGGTTGGTCTCACAATACAGTTCATTAAATGACACCCTCACAAACATCAAATGTTGGGGGGGGGGGGTTTAGGGTGCCACTCTACAAGCTACATGAAGGCTAAACATGATGAAATGGCAAACTTTGGGAGTTTTCCAGGTATGTTTGATGCTTTATATATTGTATGTGCCCATAATTCACTCTGGCTCCACACTGCTTATATGGGGGTTGGTCTCACAACACATTTCATTAAAGGACACCCGCCCGTACTTCAAAATGCTGTTCAGACACATGTATTGGCCCATCAACACCATTTATATGTGGGTTGGTCTCACTCTATTTTTCAATAGAGGATTCCCTTAATGAATTTTGAATGACATCCAGCCACATGTTAGTCTCGGAACACATCCTACCAAAGTATCTTTCCAGGAATTCTGAATAACATTCAGTTACATATAATTATCTAATCTTGAACATAAATATGGAGGAGAGGTTTTAATTTTGTGACTTAGTTTACATAGACTGTGCTCCCTACTGGGGTATGCATATCTATGAACATAAAGAATTGCACAATTCTGACCCCCCTTTTTTTGGGGGGGGGGGTGGTCACACAACTTCCCTGCCATGATTCCTTTTTAATAAGTGGCCAATTATGATTCTATTAGTTAGATAGTGGGTTTTTGTATGTTTGTATGTTCTAGATTATAGGTGTTCATTAAAGCTGTATTTTCCATAATTGTTACATGTGTCAGGCTATTTTGCTGGGTCTCATATATATATATATATATATATATATATACATATATTTAGTGATACAGTACACTTTTGCATATTGAGGTTGAGCTCAGTCTGGTTTTATGATTATATGATACATATATCATACAATTTTATGATTATCTTATTCTTCCTTTGGTAAATGTCCCCCATGGCAGTGCTCAGCTCTTACGCCTTTTTATGCCTTTTTTTTTTTACAATATCCAGCCTATTAGCCTTGTAACTGGCCATAATTTAGCATCAAGATTTGTTCCTTGCAGATTCCACTGTTAAATTCTGATTTGCGCTTCCCAGGTTTCAGGCCGAATTTGACAACCCCCCTTCCCTGCGAATTGAACCTGGATAGATTTGCTTATCCTTACATGTGAGCATTTTTCTGCATTATGGCTGAGATATGCAGTGTAGCACATACACTACATACTATTACTGTATGTACTTATTGCCTACAATGTCTTTATATATGCTGAATTTAACTTGATTTAAAAAACATTTCTGATATATGGTGTGCTTAGTCAGTATTTACTATATTTGCTGTCAGTCAATGCCCTTTTGGACATTGCGCTTTTCTTTATTAAATAAACTTGACATTGATATGTAAATGTATCATCCATTGTCTTATCTTCTGATCACCCATGCTCTATCTTCTCTATTTTGACAATATCTGTATTAAGTTTTATACACTTAAATAAAAATGAATAGAGAGAAAAATAAGTCTTACCACTTAGGAAATTGTAAATTATGGGATTGGCAGCACTATTTGCATACACCAGCCAATGAGAAAATGTAAACCACGCATATACTGTCTCTCTGTTATTTGTGTAGTCAAACATTCCAAATACTCTGCAGATAAAAAATTACATAAATGTTAAGTGTTAAATTATCCAGTTACAGTATTTGAGCATAAAATAGTATAGGATAATCACACATGCACATTTGCCAAACATGTGTTGTGCACTTTTTAGTTTACTGTTTGCCAGGCTGAGATGTTTGCATTTCCTATACATTTTCAACCATTTCCAAACTAGATTCAGTACTTGGATAGTTATACCTTTTAACTTTTTTTTAAATGTATATCCATTTTCCAAATACTATCACCTGGCCTGGGAAGCCAGGCATAAGTCTAGGGACCCAAAGGCAAGAAGGTATCATAGGCCTTTATGTTATGTTGATACCAGCCCACATTAAAAGGGTACAGTATTTTCATTCTGTCTCATGTCAAGGAAAATAGGTTGACAAAGAAGGAGGGGATGTATGTGTCACCTCCTTGCCACCTCTTTGGAGGCAAACAGTTGGCAATGATTTACTTGGAAAATTGGTTTTAGTGGATCTTTGGACCCGTAACAAGTTTATATGCATAGGGGTAAAAGAGCAATACACAGAAACAATTTAGTTATATATATAAAACAGTATAAAAATAGTTAAATATAATTAACAAAATCCAGGTCTCTCCTTCTTTTCTCCATGTTTAAAATATTTCTCTTGACTCTATTGACTCTATATATTATACAGGACTAGAAGGGTCCTGCTCATGGAGCTTACAACCTGTGGGAGGCTATCAACTGCCCCAGGCAATAAGTGTAGAGAAAGAATAGAAGGAACCTAAAGACAGAGATTTTGGGCACTCCTGCAGAAAGAGAAAGAGGAGAGGAGTTGATGGAGGTGACACTGAAGGTGCGACAAGATAGGTAGACATCAAAGGCAGCAGAAAGGTCTAAGAATATGAGTATGGAACAGCCAGCAGAAAGGTCTAGGAGTTTGAGTATGGAATAGCGGCCATTGGTTTTAGCAGTTAGTAAGTAGTAATTAAATAGTGAGTTGCATTAGCGCAGTTTCAGTAGATTGTTTTGGGTGGAATCCAGACTGCATTTGGTCAAGAAGGTTGTCATTAGTGGGGTAGCAACTCATTCAGTTGTAGACAAGGCACTCCAAAAGTTTGGAGGCAAATAAGAGTAGATGGATGGGTCTTGAGTGGTTCAAACAGGTGGAGTCCGGTGAAAGTTTTTTTAATTATGGGAGTAACCAGTGCATTTTTAAGAGGGGAGAAAAGCATATCAGTGGAGAGGGGGAGACTGAAGATGTAAGTTGGAGCGTATAGAACAGAGCAAGAATTTATCAACTTCCTCAGGGGTAACAGGATTGAAGTTTGAAAGCCTTGAGTGTGGAGGTGGACCTGGTATGTTGTTTGGAGGAGAAAGCTGGATCTCATTATGAGGATCTCATGATGCCAATCTCCTGGGCAGTAAGTAAATTAGTAGGTGAAGGCAGTGGTGGGTGAAGTAGATAGTTAAGGGTAGAAAAGAGTTAATGAGGACTGATGAGAGGGTTTGGTGAGATTAATGAAGTAGGTTTGTTTAGCAGCATAGAGGCAGGGGTTATAGTTGAGAGAGGCAGATTTGTATTGGGTGACATTTTGCAGGGAATCCATTTTACGCCAGTCATTCAAAATCACTGCTGCTTCTGTAGAGATTTCTAATGTCTTTCCAGGGTAATGGCCAGGGCCTAGTTCTGCACATAGAGAGGGGATCAAGTGTGTTCAGGGAGAATGAGAGTAATGCCGCGTACACACGATCAAACAATCGGGTGGAAAAATCCGGCAAACTCAAGTCCGCCGGACATTCCCCCCCCCCCCCCGTGTGTAGCCTCCGGCATACTTTTTTGACCCGGAAGTATGGCGGACTTAGAAAGTAGTTTTGCACTCCAATCTTCCCGCCGGACTCGCATTTCGGCGGACAATCCGGCCATGTGTGTGCCAGTCCGCCGTACTTTTGAAATGAACGGACTTTTCCCGCCCGGAGAAAAGTCCGCTCATTTTGAGCGGGTCTCCAGGTAGGCGGGGCCCGCGAAGGAGACGTTGCTGGCCCTGCCACCTGGTATGGACTTAAAGGGGAACCCCAACGCCAAAAAAAATGGGCGTGGGGGTCCCCCCAGGTCCACATCAGACCCTTGTCCGAGCACTACCTGGCCGGCCAGGAAAGGGGGGGACGAGCGAGCTAGAAGAAGATAGCGGAGGAGTCCGGCGTTCATTTCAAAAGTAGGGCGGATAGTACGGTGGACTTAGTATGCTGTATTAGTCCACTGAAAAAGTGCCGTGTGTGGGCAAGTAGCCCGTTCGGAAAGTCCAACGGACAGTCTGGCGGGAAGTCCACCAGACTAAGTCCATCGGATAGTCAGCTACGTGTGTACGCGGCATAAGTTGTACAAAGAAGACAAGGTCTGGGCAGGACAGGGGTGCTATTTTTTTCATAAAGGCTGTCAGTAGCAGAATGAAGAAGAGGGAGATGGAGGTTGTGAATGTTTCTACATGTAACATTTTGCTGGTTGAAGATAGGGAGAGTGTATCCAGGAGGCTGATAAATACTTGCATTTAAAGGGATACTGAAGAAAAAAAGATGAATACAGTGTGCTTTCAAAGAGCAAAGGGACAACGAGGGGGGTGTAAGCAGAACCTGAAAGGTGATTTGTGGAAAGGGAGAAGTTCAACTTAATTTTCATCCACTGGGTTTGGGTGAGTGAGTCCAGTAGATGCCACCATTAAGGAGGGCAGCTGGAGAGGCAGAGTCAGATTATTTTAGTCAGATTTTAGTAAAAGGAAGCAGGTTGAAAGAGTTGGAGAGGAAGAGGTCATTGACAGAGGTGAGCTTGTTAGAGAATGAGTGGGCATTCCAGAAGGCACATATGAGGAAACCTAATAAAACATTTTTGAAACAGAAAGAGAACCCCATCACCAAAAATGCATCACATAAAAAACCTTTTGTCCCCTATGGGATGAAAAAAGAAAAGTTTAGTAAAAATAAAAGTAAAAAAAGTGTAAAAATATAAAGTTACATCCATGCAACTAAAATCCCTCTCCCCCAAATTTCTGAGGCCCCATCACCCCTCATACATGCAGAGATGAACATAAATACATATTCTGGGGGTATGTACAAATGCGAAAACCTTGATTAGGATACACATGCTAAATATCGCTATACATGCCAGAGTAAAAGCAATAGTTGCATGCCCATTGTCCAGAGTTAAGGGATACGTTCACGTTTGTTCATCTTTTCTTTTTTATTTCTAAATTCCAGCTCCCCTATGTAACAAATATAGCATTCATGTACTTTGCAAAATTTTCAAAGCTTTCCATAAATTTTACAGATACTCACCTTACTGCCCTCCATCCATGTTTCCAAACGTATCTATTTCTTCTGTCTTACTTCCTTACAGACTATATGTCATAACACAGGAAGGAGTTGACCATCTGACCTCATTAGCACACACCCTGCATCATCCACCCACTGACTCCCAGCTGTATGTTTTTTTGAATGAAATGCCATCAATCAGTGATCCCCCTTCTCACTAAATACACTATCAGATTGCCATCTTTAAGTACATAGGAGGGAGTGGACAGAAACTCAGCTGTCAAGTCCCGTTCACATCTCTGCATAGCCGGAACTCGCATTCCCACATGCATTTTGTTTTGGAGAGGAGGAGGTGTTTTGGAGCATTTTCACTCATCACACATAGGGCAGCCCATCCACCTGAATGGGCTGCCCTACACACAGCAATCACTCCCAAAGAAGCCTAAGAACCTTTTTTTTAGAGCGGAGCTTTGTGCATTTTTTACTGTGATTTTTTGGTGCAGCGCATTTCTGAAATGCAAGGCCCCATTCACATCTAGCACAGTGAGAGCAAACATTTTGTGGCTCATTTTTCCTGTGACACACATAGGGCAACCTGTTGATTTAAATGGGTTGCACAGTATGTGGTTAATGAAACAGTTTTATGGGTTGCGTGCTTTTTACTGTGTGTTTTGCAGCATTTACCACTCGTTATTTCACATGGCTAAATGTGTGTTTGCTTCTGTGTTTGATGTGTTGTTAATAATTAATGGCACTGAAAGCACAACTAGTAATTTTAGGTGTACAAAGGAAGACATCCCAACCTGCAAAAACTCATTTCAGGGAGGTTGCAAACTCATTTCAGGGAAGTGGTGCTCTGCACTCCTCGGGGTGAAATGTGGGCATGGTTTAAGCGGTGCTACATATTGGGCGTGGCTTAATTGCTACCCGACCAGCCGTGGCAGTTATACTGCAGCAGGTTGGCACAGCTGTGCAAATCGCCATAGGTCTGAATCACTCCTTTAAGACGATCTAGCCAGGGAGACGCCCGGTGGGCACAATGTCTCCTGGGCACCCACAATCGCTCATGACAGAGCAGGAATGCGGATCTGTGTGTGTGAACACACAGATCCACGTCCTGTCACGGGAGTAGAGACAGATTTTGTGTTCCTAGTATATAGGATTGGTCTCCTCCCCTAGTCAATCCCATTCCCCTCACAGTTAGAACACACCTAGGGAACACAGTTAAACTCTTGATCGCGCCCTAGTGTTAACCTCTTCCCTGCCAGTGACAATTATACAGTAATCAGTGGCTATTTTAAGCTCTGATCACTGTATAAATGTCAATGGTCCCAAAAAAGTGCCGATCTGTCTGTTGCAATGTTGCAGTCCTGATAAAAATTGCAGATCACCGCCATTACTAGAAAAAAATAATAATAATAATCTATCCCCTATTTTGTAGGTGCTATCATTTTTGTGCAAACCAATCAATATAAGCCTTTTGCGATTTAATTTTATCAAAAATATGTAGAAGAATACATATTGGCCTAAACTGATAAGGAAATGTGTTTCTTTTTATTTATTTGTGTTTTTTCAAAATTGTTGCTTTTTTGGATTATAGTGCAAAAAATAAAAACCGCCGAGGTAATAAAATACCACCAAAAAAAGCTCTACTTGTGGGGGAAAAAGGACATAAATTTTGTTTTGGTACAACGTCGCACAACCACGCAATTGTCATTTTAAAGGCAGTGGACAATGTCAGTTTTTTTTTGTTTTTATTATTTTATCTATTATTTTTTACAGCTTTGTTGGTTATTATTATTTTTAAATCATATCTTTTTTAAAATATTTATTTTCACAGTGTTTCTGGGGAAGGGGGTGGGAGTAAGTGGCAGTGGATAGTGTCAGTAGTTTAGGTAATGATTTTTTAACAATTTAATTTATTTTAAGGGGGTTGGGGCAGTGGACAGTGTTGGTAGGGCAGGGGGGAGTGCTGTCAGTCATTTTTTCTTTTTTTACATTTACATTTTTATATATTTGTTTACAATTACATTTTTTTAATATTATATATATATATATATTTTTTTTTTTTACCAGCCCTATTGGGGGCTTTGGTGAGATATCAGGGGTCTAAACAGAACCCTGACATCCCCTCTTTGAGACAGAGAAAGTGACTGAGGACACAGATTCCCATGTCCTTCTCAGCACTGAAGATGAATTGACAGGAAACACACAGTCTCCTGTCAATTCATAAACTGAAGCAAAGTAACACACAGGTTACTCTGCTCAGTTATCACAGGACACAGGAGCAATAGCATAACAGGAAGGGGCCGGTAAATAACATTCTTATCAGTCCCTTCCACCGCTCTCCATCCTAACACATCCCCCCAGCAGCCATCGGGAGAGGAGAGAAGGGAGCCAGCTTCCAGAGATGGGGGGGGTGGAGGAGGACAGCGGGCCAGGGGAGAACGGAGGGGGACACATGGGTGATATGACACTGGCGCCCAGGATCAGCCCTGTATCCAGGATATCGCAGGGCATGAGTGTCCGGTAGCCCGCTGCCAAATTTGGGTGACTCCCGCCTCTCATGGGAGACTTGGGAGGTCTGTAAAAGGTAGCCATGCACTATTAATTCTAATTGTACAATCTCCTTTAGATCTGTCATCAATTATGTAGTGCAAGGGCCTGCCTGATTGGATATAAAGTGATTGGCTAGATAGGGGTTACATTTGGTACAAATCAGATTGTATAGTATATGGCCACCTTTATACACCTAAAATTACTAGTCAGTGCCATTAACTGTTAATGGCACACCAAACACAGAAGCAAAACACACATTTTGCCATGTGAAAAAACGAGTGGCAAATGCTTTAAAACGCACAGTAAAAAATACGCAACCTACAAAATGCCAAAATGTCCCAAAAGTCACATATAGCACATCCCATTGAAATCAATGGCTTGCCCTATGCGTGTCACAGGAAAAACAAGCCACGAAGCATCTACTCCCACTATGCTAGATGTGAATGGGGCCCGAAGGTGAAATTGGTGTGGTAACACAAGAACAATGAGGCTCCATTCACATGGGCTGCACCAAAAAATCATATAAAAAAAAGCACCAAGCTCCACTCTAAAAAAAAGTACTGAAGCTTCTTTGGGGCGATTACTGTGTGTAGAGCAGCCCATTCAGGAGGATGGGCTGCCCTATGTTTGATGAGTGAAAATGCTCCAAAACACCTCCCTCCCTCGTTAAAAAAAAACACAAAAAAAACACATGTGAGAAATCGAGTTCCCGCTATGCAGAGATGTGAATGGGGCTTGATAGCTAAGTGGGTTGGTGGGTGGATGATGTAGGGTGTATGCAAAGGAGGTCATCTGGTCAAACCCTTCCTGTGTCATAACCTACAGTCTGTAAAGAAGAAAGACTGAAGCAATAGATACGTTTGGAAACATGAATGGAGGACAGTAAGGTGAGTGTCTATAGAGTTTATGGAAAGCTTTGATATTTTTGCAAAAAAAGTACATGAATGCTATATTGGTACATAGTGGAGCTGGGATTTAAAAAGAAAAAAAAAGGTGAACTTATCCTTTAACCTCCCTGGACTTGGGATCGCATCGCAGGATACAGGGAAAGTTACTTACCTTGTCCCTTGGATCCTGTGATGTTTCCCCGCTGTGTGTGTGAGCTGCCTCCTCACTCGATTCACACAGTGCCAAGGTCCACCAGACTCCATTCCCTGTGAGCGTTGTGATGCACGGGCACGGAGAACGGCACCGAATTCAAAAAAGTAAAAACACAGTACATATACAGTACACTGTAATCTTACAGATTACAGCAATGTATAAAAAAATTACACATCCCCTTTGTCCCTAGTAGTCTGTCCAGTGCCCTGCATGCCCTTTTATATTATAAATACTATTTTTTCTGCCTGTAATTTGGAGATTGTCCATAGCAACCACAAAGTGTTCCTTTATGTCAAAAGTGGTTTTAGACCAGCTAGAAAACAGCAATAATAAATTAGAATCACTCGTAGAATTGAGCAATAGCGATTTGTGGGGAAATTCGTCATCAAACACTAAATTTAATGACAGCAACAATTCTGCAACTGAGCAAATTTCAGTGTTTTGGATTTGATTACATTATTGAATCATTTTTATTATTATTATTATATTATTTGTTATAATTATTTATAGTTATTTATTATATTATAATTTATGATTAATTTTTCTAACTTTATCATACCCGGGATGTCTACTAAACTCTGGTTTTGACAGATTTACGTTAGTTATTCCTAAGAATTACAGGCCTACAATATAAAATGCCAAATTTCCATGCAAAATAATTGTACCACTTTCAGCACCAAAAATCTGAAATATTCATACCGCCATGGAGGTTAACTCTTAACAAGTATGGGGCTTTTAAAAACATAGCCTATGGGAAATATAGGGTATTGAAATCTGTCACTGTTTCATGAGTGCACACAATTATAAGGCTTGATATGTTGTGTAAAAATGTGGTAATATATATGCCCTAAAATTCACTTTAGTGTACTTTTTACTGAAATGTTGCATTTTATAAGCTGTTGCACTTATGTCATATGACATTAAAAACTGGAACTACCCCTGTTTTATTCTCTAGGGTGTCTGCTTTCAAAAAGTGCATAATGTTTGGAGGTTTTATATAAACAGGCCTAAAATATATATTTTTTAACATCTGTGCAAAAAATGCAATAACAGTTCTGGCAGTGAAAGGGGTATGGTTAAAATAAATATTAATATAAAAAGTAAATTTGTAAATAAACATAAAAACACATAAAAAAAATGTTATGGAGGGTAGAACTGTAGGAAGGGATCTGTGTTTAACATTTCTTTACTGTGCATGATTCTTTTGCAATGATCCACATATATCTCCAGAACCTGTCCTCTTGTTGTATTCCCATAGAAGCATGAAGAGGTGAAGGTTGAAAGGGAGAAGTAGTAGAGGGAGGAGGGCAATAAAGGGAAGAGGTAGAAATCGCATTAGCACATCTCATTGCCTACTACCTCTATGTGGTTTGCATTTAAGTTTTCTAGCTGCAGCTATGCCTTCATGGCATGACTATAATACATAAATAAAAATAAATATATATATTTTTTAAATATCACTGGCTGCTAGGTGTCTGGAAGAATCAAGATTAGCTAGTCTAAATCGGAAAAATTGCACATGTACCTGTCCTCTGCAAGCTTCATCGATACTATAGCATAAAGATAAACATTTTGGTAGATTAAATGAGAGGTATTGCAGTGCAAAGAACCTCAACAAAAATAAAAGAACAAATCAAAATATAAAGAAATATGGAAAAATAAAATAAAACTAACAAAAATGTAATGCAAGCTGGGGTCTCCCACCTAAACCAGGAACTTTCCAATAGATAATATGGGATTGGTTGCAGTTCAAAGATCTTGGATAGAATCCATTGAGTCTCCAGAGTGTTTGTGTCAACACTGGACCAGATGTAGTCAGTAATTATGGGGTTTGTGACCTGTCAGTGAGTCCTTTCTGCAGCTGATGCCACCATTAGGAAATGCAACAAATACATTCTTACACAGCACCCTCCTCAAAGTGCAATATTTTGTGCCATTCTGAGCACAACTGCTGGAGTTTAGAAGGGGTTAAATGTCCCCCTTGAAGCTTGCCTTGCCTTCTTATATACCATAATTACATTGGAGGTGAAGGAGAAAGGGGAGGAAGAGGTAAAGGAGGAAGTGAAGAGGAGTTTAGGGAGAAGGAAGTGGGTAAGGAGGAAGCAGGGAAAGAGGAGGATGAAGAAGTCACATTAGTAATTTGTCTTGCCACCTACCATTCCCCCTGGCCATAGAATTTTCTTTCTCTAATTGCTGCTGCCCTCCCTCCAGTATTGTGGAAGGTTAGGCAGCCTATCACCATAGTTTTTCAAACTGCCTTAGTTCTCCTGTGCCTTGACCATAATTAAATAAATAAGATAACTGCTGAGTGCCTGGGAGGAGAAAGAGTGTGCTATCAGAGCAGAGGAGTTGCACACATGCCTGATCTCTGCTGTGAACAGTCAAATTACTATCAATATCAAAAAATACAGAAAAAAACACTGTAAAATGTAAAAATAGGTGCATTGCTTATGGTAATTTGTCATTCTGGGGAAACCCAAGCCAGGAATTGTCCACTAGATTATATAGAGGAGTGGTTGCAGTGCAAAGAACTTGTACAAAGTAGGGCTCAGAACCTTGACGTAGAGGTAATTATATTCCAGCCACTGCACAATATTTATGGCTATTGTCTTTAAACTTTCTATTTTGGAATACAACTTGTCTTATTTCTCCCTCTGATATTGTGGCCAAACCAAACTGTTTATATACTGTCCAGTTACTGAAAAATATTTGTGAATTTTATCTCAAAGGCAACTCAATCTAATTTTAAATTGCGAGATAACACCTTGTCTTTTGCCAATTTATGTACTTCCATACTGTTTTTATGCTAACCAATTTCTACAAAACACATACCTGTCTATAAGTCTATATTTTACATTTTTGGGAACAACTGGCATACAAGGATGGACAGGGATTCAGAGAATGTAGGGTTATGATTTGAAGTGTTTTTTGTGCACTCTGTTTTGACATTTTACTTTTTTTAATAATAAAATGTATTCAATAATGTAATTAAATCAAAAACACTGAAATTTGCTCAGTTGCAGAATTGTCACTGTCGTTACTTTCAGTGTTTGATGACAGATTTCCCCACGATTCACTATCGTTCAATTCTGCAAGTGATTCTAATTTATTATCGCTGTTTACCAGCTGGTCTAAACTCGCTTTTGACGTAAAGGGACACTTTTTGGTTGCTATGGACATTTTCAAGTTTCCAGGTAGAAATAACCATTTATATAATATAAAACTGCATGCAGGGCACTGGACAAAGCACTAGGGACAAAAGGGATGTGAAATAATTTGATACACTGTAATCTTACAGATTACATTACTGTATTATATATATTATGTGTTTTTCACTTTTTGAATTTGGTAATACATCGGGTGGAGTACACAGCCCGTGGACACAACTTTGCCTGGATCCTGTGATGCAATCCAGAGTGTGGATCGGGGGTTACCGCTTTTGTTAATGAAAATTCACCCTGATCCACACTCTGGATTATCACTAGGGAGGTTAAGTTACCAACAAATTACATTTAATTGGTGGCTTCTTTATAAAGGAAAAACAGCACACAAACCCAAAGGTTACCCACAATATATAACAGATGTCTTATGTATTTTTAGGGATCTTTGGGGTCTGCGTGCCACTTTAAAAAAAATAAAATAAATAGAAGCCAGGGGGAAATATAATTTACAGGCAATATAAAACACCTTTTTCCCTTGTAAATGTGCTTTAACCCTTTAACGTTCTGCTCCACCGTTTGGTAGCGCACATTTTGAGTCACGCTAACTCATTGAAAAATGTGGACTTTAAAGGTTTAAAGAAATCATTGCATTGGAACCTTTTACTCAGGGCAATGTCCACCCTTAAGCCCCGTACACACAAGAAGACTTATGTCCGACAGACTTCCGAAGGAGTTCCATCGGAGTTCTGCCGGAGTTCCGACGGAGTTCTGACGGACTTTTCGGCGGAGCGGACTTGGCCACACACAATCACACACAATCACACTAAACTCCGACGGATTCGAACGTGATGACGTACGACTGGATTCGAATACGGAAGTTCATAGCCAGTAGCCAATAGCTGCCCTAGCGTCGGTTTTAGTCCGTCGGAATAGCATACACACGAGCGGAGTTTTCGAAGGGACCCGGGGTCCGGCGGAGTTCCGTCGGGAAAATTTGAAGCATGTTCCATATTCTAAAGTCCTTCGGACTTTGGCGAGTCAAAAGTCCGTTGCAGCCCACACACGATCGAATAGTCTGACGGACTCAGTCCGTCGGACTTTGGACGTTGAAAAGTCCGCTCGTGTGTACGCGGCATTAGGCAACCTTTTGACTACAAGACCAGAAAAAGGCCATTTTGATTTGACAAATTGGGCTCCCATAGACTTTATTGAGGTTTGGGTTTGACATCCAAACTCTTTTGTTTGCCGTACCCTGCTCAAATTAAATACAGGGCAGTTCAACTCATCCCTATATCATTATATAGTGTCTAAAATACGAGCATTGTCATTTCTGTCTGCTATCAGCATGAATAACTTCTGACAAGATCTCCTTACACCAAGATAAAAATGGTGACAAAGGAGGGATATCCAGCTGATTGACAGCTTCATCTCTGTTCCTGTGTGCTATGTGGAGGAGAGTGTGTCTCTTCCCTCAAACCAGCTCTCAGAACTCTCCTCACTGAGCTCTGCAGAGTGTCATTTCATCTCTCCTCACTTTTTTCTGACAGTTCAGACAAGATTTACAAATTCTGTAATTTGAACAGATGTAAAAAAGAGAAGACTACAGATAGGTACAACTTATGTAGGAGGATTGGTTTAATCTGTATGTATCACCCAAAAACAGACTTCATTGCTTATATGTAAGGTTTCACAGCCACTTTAAAAAAGACCCTCTCCTTACTGTACTGTATTCTATAAGAAAGCATGTCTTGCTTTTTTAAAAATACCGCTGGCAGTGCCCAGTTCCCAAAACCTTTTTTTGATAGTAGCATGCCTAATAGCCTTGAAGCTGGCCATAATTCCTTTTCAAGATTTGTCCCTATAATCTTCAGTTGCATTTTATGATGAGTCTGGGTTTCACAGATTTCAAGCAAGATTAGACAAATGTCTTTAGACTCGAACCCCGGAAGATTCTCATATCACTAGTTGTGGACATTTTCTATCCATAGCATGACTCTTTCCATTCCTTCTACTATTGCCATGGCAAAATGTTTACTACCTTGAGACAACAAGTACAACTTCTGGTTAATACTACAAGCACAACAAGTCTGTTCTAAAAGTGTCTTGCTGTGCATCACTTTTGAAATAAAATAGCATGATAACACTTCAGTAATCATGAATTTCAATAAATTCAAAAAGCAACCGGGAAATGCATTTCTCAAGTGCTTCCACGAAATATAAGAAATGTTCAGCCCTCATTCAATTAAAATTATTGTGCTGCGCCGCTGAGATTCACACAGTCTTTCTCACAAATATGGTGGTGCCTACTGTGCAAGACAGCCTCACTTATCCTTATGGGTAAAACCCTACTTATGGCAGCCTTAACCCATTGGAGTATGTTTTTCTTATAGTAATGAATGGGGTCATGTTTTACATGCACAGTATAAATTGCCATTTTTGGAAAAAGGTTGTGTGCAGTAAGAACTGCCATTTTTGGTAGAACGACTCTTCAGCTCGGAACAGAGTTGATCAGGGAAATTTGTTGAATAGGGGCCAAAGCTAAGATTTTATGTTGTATTTTAAGAGAATCTTGTGGTGGAGGACTTCTATAAAGTATCTACATCAATTAAAGTTGAATAACACTGCATAATGTGAATAACACATCAAGAGGATGTTATATTCCATGGTAGAAAAGTTCCCAAACCTTCTTCCGCATTAGGTTAAGCATGTGTGTTATTTCCAGCAGTGCTATCAAATAATTTATGCTGTGAAAAATGAAGCAAGTGTTAGTTGGAGAATGAAATATACAGCATCTATATATGCCTGGTGCCCTGTGAATGAAGAATCAGCATTAAGTGGTCTCCAAGAGTAGGATGTATGAGGTCTCCCAAGTCAACTAGTGAGACCAGTCCCACTGCAGGAGGTAAGCTATGACCATTATCTAAATGCGCAATCTGGAAGTTCTCAATGTTAATATTATTATACAGGTTTTATATAGCGCCAACAGTTTGCGCTGTGCTTAATGAAATAAAGGCAGACATTACAGTTACATTACAATTTGGTGCAAGAGGAATCAGAGGGCTCTGCTCATTAGAGCTTACGATCTAAAAAGGAAGGGTCAATTGATACAAAAGGTAAATGCTGTGGGGGGGGGTGAGCTGATGCAGGAAGTAAAACTAGTGTTAGCATAGGCGTCTTTAAAGAGAAGGGTTTTCAGGGATCGTCTAAAGATTAGGGGACAGTCAGACAAATTGGAGTAGGGACTTCCAAAGGATGGGAGAAGTTCTGGAGAAATCCTGGAGGCGAGCATGGGAGGAGGTGACAAAGGAGCTAGCAAGTAGAAGGTCTTGGGACGACCGAAGAGATTGGCTTGGTTGGTATTTTGGGACTAGGTTAGTGATGTAGCTGGGGCAGAGTTATGGATGGCTTTGTAAATTATTGTTAGTCCTTTGAATTTTATTTGTTGGGTGAGTGGAAGCCAGTGGAGGGATTGGCAGAGAGGGGTGGAGGACACTGAATGGTTGGTAAGGTGGATTAGTCTTGCAGCGGCATTCATTATGGACTGAAGGGGGGATAGTCTATGTAAAGGTAATCCAATGAGGAGGGAGTTGCAGTTGTAGTCGAGGCGAGAGATAAACAGGGAGTGAATTAGAAGCTTGGTGGTGTCATTAGTTAAAAAGGTGCGGATTCTGGAAATGTTGTGAGAAATAGTCAAGGTTTAGAAGATGTAATGCATGTGTGTAATGTTTACCACACCTTTACTTCATGTATGAACTTTTGGAGCTGATGTGAAAGTTCCCCATGCCCCAGAAATGAGACATACAATCTGTTATTCTAGATTCCATTAGACACCCTAATTAAAGTGATTGAATTTGTAAAAATAACAACCATGTTATATTTACCAGCTCTGAGATAGCCTCTGCTCTCATGTACATCGCTGGATCGAGATTTGGGATCGGGCTCAGGTAACTATTTAGGGGGTCTGGGGGGAGGGGGGCTGCTTGCAGAAGGTTGTTTTTTATTTTTTGCCTTAACCACTTCCAGACCACCTCATGCAGATATACTGCGGCAGAAGGGCACGTACAGGCAGATTGATGTACCTGTACATTGCTCTTTAAGAGGTGGCTTGCGGGCGGTGAGAGCCTGTGGGGAGCTCCGTGAGCATGATCGCAGGTCTTGTGGACTCAATGTCCACAGGGATACCCGCGATCATCTCACGGAGAGGAAGAACGGGGAAATGCTTGTTTACATCTGCCTAATGACTGACACTGATCACAGCTCCCTGTGATCGGGAGCTGTGATCAGTGTCGTGTTACACACAGACTCTCCCCAAAGTTAGGATCACTCCCTAGGACACACTTAACCCCTACATCGCCATCTAGTGGTTAACCCCTTCACTGGCAGTCATGTTAACACACTAATCAATGCATTTTTAATTGCACTGATCGCTGTATAAATGTGAATGGTCACAAAATCGCTCCAAAAGTTTCTCAAGTGCCCGCCATAATGTCACAGTCCCAATAAAAATCGCTGATTGCCGCCATTACTAGTAAAAAATAAAATAATAAAAATGCCATAAAACTATACCCTATTTTGTAGACGCTATAACTTACAAACCAATCAATAAACGCTTATTGCAATTTTTTTTACCAAAAATATGTAGAAGAATATGTATTGGCTTAAACACAAAAAAAAATTTTTTTATATATTTTTGGGGATATTTATTATAGCAAAACACAGAAAAAAAAAAAGAAAGCTCTATTTGTGGGGGGAAAAGGATGTACATTTTGTTTTGGAGCCACGTCGCACGGTCACGCAATTGTCAGTTAAAGGGACGCAGTGCTGAATTGCAAAAATTGCTCTGGTCTTTGGCCAGCCAAATGGTCCGGGGCTTAAGTGGTTAATGTATAGAATGCATTAGGGTATAAAATCTTTAACCTTTAGAACCATGCTGTTTTCAGTCTGCATTGTGTTTTATATGCACCCCAATCACTGTAATTGATCAATGTGTTTGTTTTATCAGTTTAGTAAATAGATATTTACCCAAGATACACTTTACCTTTTCAAAATATTTAGAATACTGATTGGTAAGTAACAAATTGCAAAAACAAGAAGAACAACCATCAGCATTCGAGCAGTTTTTCTTCTAGCCCGAATCTGTTTTATCTCAGCATTAATTCTTGGTTTAATTGTTGGTTGTCCTTGACCTCTAGGTTGCATTGAACATTGCAAGGGCTTCCACTTCCTCTGAACGATAGATGAAGTTCCAGGAATCTGTTATGTAAAGCACACAAATATGTTGTTAAGATAATTTTAAAATAGATTATCCAATGAAAAAAATAAAAAGACTCAATTGGTGTGAAGAGCTTATTAACCAATAGGCATCCGCGCTATAGCCAAAAGACGGCCACAGCGCAGACTCCAATTGCTACAGAGACAGCGTGTGAGGAGAACGGCTGCAGCGTCAGTGTCAGAAACAAAAAGGAAAATAAAGTGCCCACAATACCTGTCAGTGCCATCTGTCCCCAGTGCCACCTGTCAGTGCCATCTGTCATCAGTGTCACTTGTCATCAGTGCCACGTATTAGTGTCATCTGTCATCAGTGCCACGTATTAGTGTCATCTGTGCCACATATTAGTGCCATCTGTCATCAGTGTCACATGTCATCAGTGCCACGTCAGTGTCATGTGTCATTGCCCTGGTGCTCCAGGGCCTTAAAAAGTGTAATAAGTAGTCAACAAGTTAGATGTGTAATTTATGCTCCAAGAACACCTGATGGCGCTCCCTGCATGTTGGGCCTCTCTATGCGGCTAGGCTGTAAAAAAGTCACACACATGTGGTATCGTAATACTCAGGAGGAGTAGTAGAATGTATTTTGGGGTGTCATTTGTGGTATACACATGCCATGTGAGAGAAATAGCCTATTACAATGACAATTTTGTGGAAAAAATAAATCTTAATTTTGCAAAGAATTGTGGGAAAAAACTCACCATGCATATTACTAAATACATTGGAATGTCCACTTTCAAAAAAAGGGTCATTTGGGGGGTATTTGTACTTTCCTGGCTTGTTCGGGTCGCAAAAAATGAGATATCCCACCAATACATCAGGTGTAATCAATTTTTTATGATTTGCACCACATCTTGTTGACTCTCTAACTTTCACAAAGATCAAATAATATCCACTAATTTGGGTTATTTTTTATATTTTTTTCCTGACGCCTTCATGGCAGCACACACTGGGTTGTGACTCCGCCCCCACAACCTGACAGGATTGGTTAACTATAAATTTGAAGGGGAGACCTCCCGCTGCATTCTCTTTTTTATCCTCACCTGACAGGTTGGAGCGTTCGAGTTTCAAAGATACCTACAGATGAATAAGCCTCTTACCGCCTCACCCCAGCAGGTTCAAGCCTCTCCTGTTTGGAAGTCCCTCCTGTACAGTCTCTAAATGAGCTCTATGGAGGGAATCCCCGTTCTGGTGGTCTCAGGGGACTTCTCATGGATTTTTTTATAGGCTTTAAATAAGCCTTTATTATGCAGTGGGCTCCCTTTTTATATATCCTGTTCGTTTGTCTGCTTAAAGTACATTCTCCTATCTTACCTTTCTTGCAGGAGTGGCTGGGTCTTGCTGTCCTCCAGGACAGCTGTCATGGCCGCCGCTAGTGTCCTCGCCGCTCTGCGCATGTCTGTTGGCATCTGGTTGTTTTTCTTTCCGAAGAGAGGGTTTTTCCCTCTTCCAAGATGGCGCCGGCATCCTCGAGCCGTTCTGCGCATGCGCGGAGCGTCATTCGGCGCCGTTATGGCGCCGTTTTTAAAATCACAGCTGTATGCTTCTGCATGCTGCTGTTTGCAAATTACTGCCCTGTATTTCGGTTATCAGCTGGATAAGGTAAGAATATTCCTTATTTTTCTACTGTGGCTGCATAGTTCTTTGTGTGTATATACTCCTCCTGTTTTGCAGATGCTAAAATTTTTAAAGGGACAGGTTTTCAAAAAAAAAAAAAAAAAAAAAAAAAAAATTCTTTAAAAAAAAAAAAAAAAAAATGTATGTTTTTTAATTATTTGTTTATTATCGGTATCGCAAGGAAAATTCTTTTCTTCTTCCTTCAGCCTACTCTGTCTACCTTTTTTCATGGAGTCCACTGCCCACGCAGACCTTCGACAGCTGGAAAGGTAAGAGGCTCTACAAGTCGTAGGTGAGTATTGAAGGGGAAAAAGAGTGCCGACTGCTAAAGATGCTGCTTTTCTTGCAGCCCTACCAGATCAAGGGGAGCAAGTTCCAGGCATGGAAGAGGCTCAAGTCGCACTTCCAGTAGGAGATCGCACAGAAGTCGCTCCAGGTCCTCATCTCGTCAGAGACATGGTCGCTCCCACCACGGTCGCACTCGGCATAGCCGCTCGGATCACAGGTCTCCTTCCTCTCATCACAGCCATCGCACCAGACCCGCAGCTAACGCCTGCTGGATATGTGGCGCACCGGCCCTTCCGGAGAAGCTTGCCTGTCGCTCTTGCTTCAATGAAGCAACTAAAGAGAAGGAAGCAGACGCCAGAATTGCGACTGACCTCATAAGGGAATCAGTGCGTGAATCTATTTTGGCAACAGCACCTGCTATGGAGGTGGCAGGCCCTAGCACATCCACGGCGCACACATATCATTCCCAAGCCTCAGAATCATCCTCAGATAATGACGACCAGGAGATGTCTGCAGGATTTGATTTTTCTTTGGTGGAACCATTTGCAAAATCGGTCAAGGAGGCTATCGGCTGGGAGGATATTATTCCAGAACCTCAGAAGACCCGCAAGTACTTTCCCAATTTAAAAAGACGACCAGAGTCCTTCCCATTTATTGAGGAACTCGGAGATCTTATTAAAGATGAGTGGGAATCAGACAAGCGACCCAGCATAGCGAACAGATTAGCGAAGATGTATCCGCTGGACGAATCAAAGGTTAAACCTCTGATTAATGCTCCCATAGTGGATTCCTCCCTGATGCGCCTGGCCCGTCATGTCACTTTACCCATTGAAGATGCGGTCTCTTTTAAAGACGTATTGGACCGTAAAATGGACTTGGAGCTAAAGAAAGCGTATTCCATGGCAGGGGGCTCCTGCAGACCGGCTATTACTACAGCGGCAGTGGCAAGAGCTATTTCTGGATGGGCTACTAAATTGGAGAAGGATCTGCTAGAAGGTGCAGAAATGGAGAAATTAGTCTCTTCCTTGCAAGAGATCAGATTGGCAGGCGACTTTGTAGCAGAGGCCTCAGTGGACATCATAAGATCCTCGGCCAGAACAATGTTGGCATCGGTAACAGCTAGAAGGGCCCTATGGCTGAAGCCATGGATGGCCGATACAGCCTCTAAAATAAATTGGTGTAAGATCCCTTACGATGGTTCTAGTCTCTTTGGAGCCAAACTGGATTCGGCTATTTCCAAGGTCACAGGAGGGAAATCTGGCCTGATTCCCTCCGACAGAAGACCCAAAGCTCACAAAGGGCCTTCTTTCAGGCGAAATCTTCCGGACAAGTATAGAGAGTCCAGATCCTATCGTCCCGGCAGAGAATTCAGGAGGGATTGGAAGAATACCAAGCCTTCTTTTCTGAGAATGCAAAAGACCAAGGCTACGCCCGCAGGGGAGCATCCAAAATCCTTTTGAAAGTTTGCCCGCTCACCCAGCCCAGGTGGGCGCCAGGCTAAGAGGGTTTATTCAGATCTGGACAGCACATATACAGGACAATTGGGCACTGTCCACAATCAGGTATGGGCACAAGTGGGAATTCATCAACGGGTTTCCAGGCAACCACTTTCAGCCTACCAGACTGCCTTCCACACTATTCAGGAAAAGCCTCCTGATAGAATATGTAGCGGATTTAAAACAGAAGGGGGCTATTGTAGAGGTTCCATCAACACAAAGAGGGAGAGGTTTCTACTCCCCGTTATTTTTGGTAAGGAAGAGAACAGGAAATTTTCGTCCAGTACTGGATCTCAAAAAGCTCAACAAGAACATCAAAATAGAAGCCTTCAAAATGGAGAGTCTCCAGTCCATACTTCTGGCAATAAATCTGAGCGATTGGATGCTGTCCGTAGATTTGTCGGACGCCTATCTTCACATCCCAATACATCCGGCCTTTCAGAAATTTCTTCGGTTCTCCATCAATCATTCCCATTTCCAGTTTCGATGCCTTCCATTCGGCATTTCGTCGGCTCCCAGGACTTTTACCAAAACTCTTCTACCGTTAGTAGCGTTCCTGAGGGGGAAAGGTCTTCGGATTCACCATTATTTAGACGACATCCTGCTGTTAGCAAAAAGTCAAGAGCTATTACTTCAGCATCGGGAAATTCTTCTTTCAACTCTCCACAACTTCGGGTGGATCGTCAACTTCGAAAAAAGCAGTTTACAACCTACACAGAAGATGGTGTTTCTAGGGGCACATCTGGACACCAAACAGAACAGAGTTCAGTTACCACAGGCAAAGATTCAGCTCCTAATTCAAAAGATGCGGAGACTGCTGTCAGCAAGTCATCTTTCAGCCAGGGCCTGTCTAAGCGTGCTGGGATCCATGTCGGCCACCATACCCATGGTGCAATGGTCCCAATGGCACATGAGGATCCTACAAATCTCCTTTCTCAGGCAGTGGAATGGAGTGTCCATGCATCAGACCATTGTCATTTCCAAGCCGGTGAAACGGTCAGTATGGTGGTGGACACACCAGAGCAATTTAGAGAGATTCAAGCCAATAGTCCCTCCAGACCCAGAAGTGGTGACTTCGGACACCTGCCAGAGCGGCTGGGGAGGACACTACCAGGATCTAGCAGTCCAGGGCCAGTGGCAGTTCCAAGCCTTAGGGGTAGTTTCCAATATTCTGGAACTCAGGGCAGCCTTCCATGCCCTAACGGCATTCACATCTCTGCTTTCAGGGAAGAGCGTGCTTATCAGGATGGACAACAAGGTGGCAGTATCTTATGTGCAGAGACAAGGAGGTACAAGAAGTGTCACCTTGATGGAAGAAGTTCGTCCCATTTTGGAATGGGCCCAAGTTCACCTAGCAGACTTGAGAGCAGTATATGTTCCAGCAACACAGAATGCATTGGCCGACTATCTGAGTCGGAAGCCGTTGTCCAACAACGAGTGGTCTTTGAGTCCTCAAATTTTTTCTTTCCTGACGGGAACCTGGGGGACACCGGAGATAGATCTAGCAGCTACTCCCTTGAACACCAAATGTCGCAGGTTCCTGTCGAGGAATCCGTTTCCGTCAGCCGAAGAAATAGACTGCCTGACACATCAATGGAGCTTCAAGTTGGGGTATATATTCCCGCCTACTCCTCTAATTGCGAGGTTCCTGTCCAGACTTCGGAGGTCTTCAGTAACAGTGATCGCAATAATTCCGTTCTGGCCGAGGAGGCCGTGGTTTACGACTCTTCTTCAACTCAGTGTCCAGCCACCAATTGCTCTGCCACTAGAACCAAACCTTCTCTCACAGGGGCAGTTTCTTCATCCTGCTCCCGAGAGGTTACATTTGATGGCCTGGAAGTTGAAAGGTCTAGGTTGAAGGCGCAAGGCTGCTCCCAGGAGGTCATTTCTACTTTAATGCAGGCTAGGAAAGTTTCCACGAATTCCATCTATTCTAGAATTTGGGAAAAGTTCTGCCTTATGGCCCAAGAAAGAGGTTGGAACCCTCTTGCTCCGGGACCACCTCAAATCCTGGAGTTTCTTCAGTCAGGGATTAGCAAAGGCCTCAGTTCAAGCACCCTCAAGGTGCAGGTTTCGGCTCTCTCGGCTAAAACAGGCACAAAATGGGCTTTTCATCCCCTGGTCATCCAATTTCTTAAGGCTAGTCTGAAGATAAAGCCTCCTAGGAAGCCTATGTTTCCGACATGGGATCTATCGGTAGTTCTCCACGCTTTTTCTAGTCCACCATTTATTCCTGTGGAATCTATTTCACTATGGGACCTGACCTTGAAGCTTGCCTTTCTAATTGCCATAACATCAGCCAAAAGAGTGTCGGAAATTCAAGCCTTGGTTATTTCGGAGCCTTATCTGGTTTTCTTTCCAGACAGGGTAGTTCTTAGACCCTCAGATCGTTTTATACCCAAAGTGGCTTCTTCCTTTCACTATAACCAAGATATTGTCCTTCCATCCTTCACTGATGATCAGGGATATCCTCATCCGCTGGACATTAAATCCACCATCACCAACTACCTGTCAGCTACAACCTCTGTTAGGAAAACGGACTCTCTCTTTGTTATTCTTCATGGAACTAGACGCGGAATGCCAGCTTCCTCACGCACTATTGCGACCTGGTTGGTGAGGGCCATTAAAAAGGCATATTCTACGCAACATTTGGCGATTCCAGAAGACGTCAGGGCTCATTCTACTAGGGCAGTGGCTACTTCCTGGGCGGCATATTGCAGAGTTTCTCCGGAGACGATTTGTAGGGCAGCTACATGGTCTTCTGAACATACCTTCATTTCTCACTATAGAGTGAACTCTGCCCTTTTGTCCTTGGCAGAGTTTGGTAGATCTGTTATTAGAGCCAACTCTTCGGCATTATAGGAATTAAATATATTTTGCATTTACCCACCCGTCTGGCGAGTTATTTCCCAGTGTGTGCTGCCATGAAGGCGTCAGGAAAACGGAAAATTCTATACTCACCTTTCCGTAATTTTCCTTTCCTGACGCATCTTCATGGCACCACACAAATCCCTCCCGTTTGTTTAATTTATGATGATAGTTACAGAGAATGCAGCGGGAGGTCTCCCCTTCAAATTTATAGTTAACCAATCCTGTCAGGTTGTGGGGGCAGAGTCACAACCCAGTGTGTGGTGCCATGAAGATGCGTCAGGAAAGGAAAATTACGGAAAGGTGAGTATAGAATTTTCCGTTTTTTTACCAAAGATATGTAGCAGTATAAATTGTGGCCAAAATGTATGAAGGAAAATTTATTTGCTAAATTTTATCACGGAAGCTAAGAAAATTTTGTTTTTCTTTTTTTTCATTTATAGCGCAAAAAAACCCCCAAAAACCCAGGAGGTGATCAAATACCACCAAAAGAAAGCTCTATTTGTATGAAAAAAAAACAAAAAAAATAATTTGGGTACAGTATTACATGACTGAGTAATTGTCATTGGAAGTGTGAGAGCACCGAAAGCTGAAAATTGGTCTGGGCAGGAGGGGGGTTTAAGTGCCCAGTTGTCAAGTGGTTAACATGGCCATCATTGTCATTCAATTTACTGTATTTTATTAAATCAACTAGTGGAGACAGGCGGCCAAGTCCTCCCTATGTACCCTTTACAAGGAAAACTTCTATAAAATTCTCTATCACTGGTACCAGACCCCAGTTGTGCTCCACAAAATTTATCCCTCCGCCTCTGATCGATGCTGGCGCTGCCTACAGGACAGGGGCACCCTGTTCCATATATACTGGACTTGCCCTTTGATAGCCCCATTCTGGAAATCCATCAAACAGCTCCTTATCCGGGTGTTTGAGGTGCCTGTCCCGTTTTTACCCAAGTTCTTTCTATTTGGCCTGTCCCAACCGAGGATGGCTAAGCCATCCCGGAAGCTCCTATGACACATTCTTACAGCAGCCCGTTGCCTAATAGCCCTTAACCTCCCTGGCGGTATGATTCAGTCTGCAATAAGGTGCTGAAAGCGGTACAATTATTTTGCATGGAAATCTGGCTTTTATTTTGTAGTCCTGTAATTCTTAGGAATAACGCTCTGAAATCTCTTCAAACCAGAGTCTAGCGGACATCCCGGGTATGATAAAGTTTATAATATAATAAAGAATAATAAAAATTATTCAATAATGTAATCAAATCCAAAAAAAACTGAAAAAGGGACATGTTTTGGTTGCTATGGACAATCTCCAAATTCCAGGCAGTAAAAAACAGTATTTATAATATAAAAGTGCATGCAGGGCATTGCACAGACCACTAGGGACAAAGGGGGTGTGTATTTTTTAATACAGCACTGTAATCTGTAAGATTACAGTGCTGTGTGTGTTTTTACTTTTTTGAATTTGCCGCCGTTCTCCGCTCCCGTGCGCCGTAACGTCACAGGGAACGGAGCTCGGTGGCATTCGGCACTGTGAATCAAGCGGAGGACAGCTCGATCACACAGCGCGGCGGACATTGCTGGATCCAGGGGACAAGGTGAGTAACTCTCCCTGTGTCCTCCACTGCATCGAGCGATGCGATCCCGAGTCTGGCTCGGGGTTACCGCTTATGTAATTAAAATCCCAACCCGAGCCAGACTCGGGATTACCGCTAGGAAGGTTAACTGGAAGAGTCGACTGGCCCCATCTATGGAAGCCCTCTACTCCAGAATTAAGGACGTGGAACTTATGGAGAAAATGACTGCCAGAATGAGGGACAGGCTGGAGGAATTTGACCAAGTCTGGGAGAGATGGCGGCTGCGGGAGGACTAAGGGTGAATTGGTTAAGGTATGGCGACCTGGATCTCTGGCACTTTCTTTTCTTTTTCTTCTCTGTCTTTTCTCTTTTCACCTTCTCTGTTTCTATAGCGGATCTCATCTGCTATGCATTTCGTGTTTTGCATAGGCCGCAAGGCAGCTCATACCGGGCCGTGGGGGTTGTGGGGTGGGCGGCTGACTTTTGGTGTCCTCCACCGTCCAAACTACTGGATTCTACTGCACACGCCTGTGACCTGACGCTGCATATCGCATATCTATTCTTACTCTTGCACAGCTATGTAGATATTCGCCTTCCACTGTACTTCTGTACTGTTTATATTCCTATGCAACCACTGGCAATTAATAAAACATTATTTGAAAAATAAATAAATCAACTAGTGGAAAGTAAACAAACATTCTTTTAAATAGTTTCAATGCAGTTCACATTAGGTACAGCTCACACTAAAATAAAAACAAAAAAGTAGTAAGAGAAAAGAGGAAACAGAGCATATAATTAATACAAATGAGAAATCTTGACAGCTGCAGCTGCTTCCCTTACTGTTGTGCTATGATAAAATAAATGCACAGTGCTATATCTAGCTACACATACTGACAATCTGACAGCTGCAAATCATCAGCAATATTTTCTTATAGGCACCCAGGTAATTAGAAATAATTATACATTTATTTTTACACATTACTTATTTTAGATTTACCAATTTTGCAATGAGGGCCAAGTGGTAAGCAGTCCAAGATTGTATAACGAATTGTGGGCTCTTGGTAATTACCCATAACTATGTTTTTTCGCCATTTAACTTTACACCTTTGTAGCTTTTTTATTCAATACTGTAAATTATTTTCAGTTATTTTCCCATGTAAAATTTCTGCAATGATCTCATGCTAGCTTCTTATCCTTTAGGAAATGAAAAGACTACCTTTTTATCGGCCATCCTACCTGTGGTGTCAATATAATGGAGGCTGGAGCATAAATGATACATTAATGCATTAAAGATAGACAAATAGTGGATTGTAAATAACATCAATCTAGATAAAATCTCATTGGGATTAGCCAAACTGTTAATTTAAGGTAACTTTATAAATTATGTTTATGAAAATGTAATGATTTAACAGTAGCTTTTTCGTCTTTAGACTATATTTCTTTCAAAATGACATCATTCTAGACTTTTAATGATGCATGTTAATATCCATGGCTTGCAACTTGTACTTCTCCTTTCAAAAATGGATGATCATATTCAGATCAATAACACAGTAAGTAAGAGGTATCAGGCTGGTTCTTCATAATTAGTTCACCTTGGTTTCTTTTGGATACTCCTCTTCTCACCAAACTTGTACTTATTCTGAAATAACATAATTTGTTCTATTTGATTTCTAACACTAGCCATAAAGTGGTATTAAACCCAGAAGCAAACATTTATTGTATTGCAACCTACCAATTCCTTATGTGATGGCTGCATTCATTTTCTTTTTTTAAGTTGTATTTCTTATATTTTCATCTGGTGATCCAGCCAGTAAAGCTGTTTTTTTTTTCAAAAGAACAAGCTCTCCAGCAGAATTATCAGTTACAAGGAATAGACAAACCATTTTCTACTGACAAGGGTGCTTATAATGATCAGCTTTTATTTATTTATGTAAAACATTTATCCAAAAGGAAAACAAATGTTGCTATAACTGCTTACAATGTGTGAGCTGGAGTTTGGCTTCAACTTGTTTAGTGTATTTAAATCTGCTAGTTCAACAAACACTCCCCTCCCCCTAGACTGACAATGCTGATGTCTGCTGTGAATCTGTGTTTTCACCCAGAGTGGGGACAGGCTAATGCAGGAGATGGGTTAATGGCCAAATTACCAAGTGATCTGGCCAGGGGAAAAAATACTAACAAAAGAAATCTGATGCAGCCACCACCTCTATCAATGGGAGCTGCAATATATTACATATTTGGTTTTGTGTTTAATAACACATTTAAAAACATTTTGTACCTTGTGCTGTTTTCCCTGAAACTCATAATAGGGAAAAAAAACTAATAATTACTGTTATTATTATTAATATTAGTAGTAGTAGTGGTACAAACCCTTCAACATAAGTCTTAGTCAAAAATAGTCTGTTTCTAGAATTCTCTCAACATTTTTAATGAAACCCACCAGCCTCTGTCAATGAACCCTTCTACAGAGTTTGCTCAACCAGATTTAAAATAGAGGATAAAAGTTCAGGAACTATTTTTATTTTAATAAATCATCACTGGTTAGCAAAGCTAACTTTAAATGAATGACAAAGGACTGTCAAAGTATTATGGGTTATCTAACATAGTGCTTGTCTGCCTTACAGCTCTATTTGTGTCTCTGAAGTTTCAGGCTTAGTAACTGGTGATGAGCTTTCCACCTCTGTGTGTTATTTGCAACATGAGTTGCCCAGTCTATAAACAGCATTTTTAAACATGCTGTAAATAGATAACGATATGTGAATCTCAACCTAAAGCTCTTCCTGTTGGATCAAAATTGAAAAATATTAATGTACAATATTTCAGCCCATACTGAAATGAATAAAAATTGGTTGCATGCAAAACCACTTCACATTACCTATACGTGTGTTATTTTGTCATTTATTAAGAGCTCCGTGTGATGATCTTTAAATGCCTGAAAATAAATCATTACACCTGGGTTCACACTTGTGCAGTGCAGGACACCACATGTGATTCACACAGGAATCGCACTGCATTCCTGTGCACATCACATTGGGATGTCTGTGCAATGCAATGCGATTTGAGCCATATATTTTGTATGGCTCAAATTGCATCGCATCAGCACCAGAATAGTACATGACCCTTTTATTTACACACTTGGCAATTGAACTGGGTTTTATAATCTGTTTCAGGGTATCATTAACCTAACATTGACACCCACAGTAGATCGCATGAACGCCATGTGATTGTTATGCAGTGCGATGTGATATGGTGAAACACAGCAAATCTTGTGCGTTCCTTGCATCACATCAATGTGAACCAGGGCTTAAAGTGGTTGTAAACCTAGTTACACCATGTTTACCTACAGCTAAGCCTATAATAAGGCTTACCTGTAGGTACTGGAAATATCTCCTAAACCTGCACGGTTTAGGAGATATTTACCATATACGCTTGCGCCAACGCCATACTAGCCCATTATGCTTTTACTTTGCAGGGGGGGGGGGAAGGGTTTACTTCCTCTTTAAGGTAAAACTATTCTTCCTATGTTAAAAATGAACAATGCTTATATCTTTTACTGCTTCTGCTGGCTATGTTTCTTTTTAAACTGTGTTTGACAATATGCCCTTTAGTCATTTATCTGCTTTTGAAAGAATCTATAATGTATCACTTTGAACATTTCCAGATATTACCTTACTATTATTGTTCTGCACACAGTTTGCTTTTTATTTTTCTTAAAGCAAAGAAAATGTAATCTTTCTATGGCTGGGTATTTATTTCAGATAATCTAGAATTCAAAAGAGACATTTGTTGTGTTGTATTAGCATATTGTAAAAAACTGTGTTTTGTGTTTCATTAAATAACAATTTAAAATGGAAGGTGACCTATTCTCTGCAGATGGATTCAATGCTAGTTTTATTTAATAGACCACATGTATCACACAATAATGTGTCACAGCTTTAACAGAAATACATTGACACTGGATCCTAGTTACTATAATATTAGGTTTTCATTTCAATACATCTATTCAAAAATCATAATGAACAGAATTGTGGGATCCCTGCAGTGTTTTCTATAGAGCATGCTAAATTGTTAGTAATGGGAGAAAAAATATGTGAACATAGTATGCGATTTGCATTATTTGCTTTGTATGTCTGCTTTTCAATAAATACTATAAATGAGATAAACATTTCCCTCACCCAGGCTGATATAATCTATTCTATTTAGCATTGAAGCTGTGTTTACTTGAAGTTCAGATACCCAGATAGGTTTTTCCAGACAAAAGCATGACAGCATGCACCTGAGTATACAGTATGTGTAAAAAGTGCTATTAATTATGAGGAAATAGGGAGCCCATTAACATGGATGGTGCTAATTGTCCCCAGTGGATGGAAAAGTAATTTTAAACACCTCTATAACATATAAAGAAGGTGAAAGCATAAGTGTGATGGATTGGTGTACATAAGGTGAAGGTTGGATGAAGCAGTGGTGGAATTGGCGTAACACAGATTATCAATTTATGCCCATCCCAAGGGACAATCTGTCTATCACAGCTATGGACTTAATATATTCTTTTAAATCTTGGTTGCCTAGCAACATAATCCTGGCAGCATTCTCTGCTATGGAGTGTCCTTGCTCAGAGTAGGTATCACAGATTGCAATCCTTTTGACTTCTGTTGTGCTGTCCACAAATCCAGTCTGTATAATAGTACTGTCAGTGCCCCACTGGTAAGATCTTGTCAGGCCTGTGCCTATTATGTTACAGAGGTCAGGCATGTACCTATTCTGATTTAAGTATTTAATACTTGTGCCTATTGTACCCTAACCCTTCAGTATCTTGAATGAATGAATGAATGAAATACTTGTATAGCGCACAATGCGAACTGAATCGCCTCTAGGCGTCTTGTAGGTGAGTGGATTGCCATTTGTGCTGCACAACTGCCAATGCGCCAGCTGATACTTAAATGTATTTATTATTATACCTACAGTTGATCACGTTGGCTGTAAGCCAGCAGCCACAAGATCCCCTAGAGACCAACCATGTTCAATAAAGTGAGGGTTGTCAGGTAGGTATGCATTGTCTTAAAAAGTGTGAATATTATGGGCCTAATGTATTGTAAATCTTTTCATCCTTCAGTGCAAGCATTCTCCAAAACCCTGCCAGAAGAGCTGGAATAAGTAAAAGTTTCATGAAACAAGGATCCATCAACCTTTGTTCAGTGCTGAGCTTGTGGTCAGCCTGCTTTGCCAGGCAAAATTCAGTGCCATCTTTGCCTGACAGACGCAATGGCAAATAAGGAGAGATAAAAGTCTTAAGTAAACTGTCAAGGATTCTGTCTGTGAGCTCTCAGATGCTGGGCCTTATCTAGCAGCTGTACTGGTTTCAAAGCCTGATTTTAGCCCAAAGGCAGGGCAGCCAAAGGGGCCATTAACTGCAGGAGTCATTGGAACAACCTTCAAAGTTAAGAAGGTATTATCTGTATATAAAGAATACCTTTCTACCATTTGCTCTAATGGAAGGAATTAAAGAACTCACTACTGTCAAAGTAGATTTGGTAACATATATCCATTCAAAAAATATAAAATGTTTTCTTTTGTTTCAGCCAGTTGGTGTAGCAGTCATCAGACTAGCCAGACATAAAACCCCAGCAATGGATGATACAATATTCCTTAGCAATGCCTTGGGTAGAGGAAAGATATGGAGCTGAAAAATACTTATACTACATTTAGGTAGTGCTTCTAGGTGAGTATTGTCACTCATTTCAATAGCCACGGCAAATTGTGTTTGTGTTGAAAAAGTAGAAAATGACTTTTTTTCTATGTTTCTTAGGTCACTATGTCAAATTAAGATGGCCGGTGACTCCATTGAAGAGGCTGCTGTAGATGCACTATGCTGTTCTTCTAGAGCCATGTTCTAGTCTGTTATGGCCAGAGGAGGCATATGGCTTAAGCGATTGACTTAGAAGAGGTGTTTGCAGTCCAACTGGTACAGAATTAAATTATTCCCCCGTTCAGTAATAAGTTGGCGTAATAGGGTGAGCTGGGAATATTTCCTGGTGATAGAAGACCTCAGCATCACCAGCACATGACAGAAGGCAAGGAAAGAAAAGATTTAGTAATGTCTTTTAGGCCCTGGAAAGGTCTATTAGCAGAGAATTGAGAAATGATCTATACTTTGTCAAAAACCAAGTCCACTCCTTCTCAGGAGCTGCTAAACCCTTTTAAGTGTTTCTCTTTGTGCAGAGCATGTTCAGGATCCATCAGTTCAGTCAATAGTTAAAGAAAGAGGTTTGTTCCTCAGTGTAATCAAAAGCTTCAAGAAAATGCTCCATATATATCCAAACGTTGCAGGCACACTATATAAAAAATCAGGCAAACAATCGTCCCATTTTCTTCATTTTCAAAGGCTTTTTTTTTTTGTTTAGTGTTTCTGATCATGAGCAGTCTTTCATGTTTTTTAGGATTTTTCATTAGTTCTGTTCACGTACAAGAAAAATGTTGAACTTTGTCCCTTTGGAAATTTTTATCCTGAAAGTCTGAATCGGATGTCAATTGTCGTTGTTTACACACTATACGAAAACCGAACAATTGTGCTTCGTACAGAATTTCTCTTCCAATTTTTTTATAGTGTGTACCCTATTTAACAAAGAAAGCCTTCCATGCAAAAAACATTTCTGTCCAGAAAACATTTTGCGGTTTCTATTATCCATTTTTTTAAGCAAGAAAAAAAAACTGAAAATCAAAGATAAGTTCTGGATAAAGATCCAAAAATGATTATATGAAGTTGTTGCAGTCACTAACTCAAGCCATTAAACCAGGCAGTTGGGTTTTGTCTCTAGATCTTTCTTTCAAAGTAATTTATTGGTTTTGAACAGTAAAATAAACAGTAAGTACAATCATTGCAAAGTTATGGATACATTTATTTATGGCCACAAAGATGCAGGAGTTTTATGGAAAAAAACAGTCAACCTAGCGTTGGCACTGTCAATTCAAAGTTCACGACCCTTGCTTGGCGTTTGAACTGGATCATTGGGAGAAGGCCTCCGGCACCCCAAATGGAAGCAATCTGTGCCTGGAGGCTTCCCCCTTAATCCCACAAAATACTATTGACCTCGTGGGTGGTAAAAAAACTATTAACGAGGAACCATGTTGCTCAGCAGGGGAAGCTAAGTGACAGAATGGCATGTCTTGTGCAGACCAGGCTAAAGGGCCATAATCAGACATAAAGTACTTATGAAGGGAGGAGAAAGGGAGAAGAGAGTGCAAAGAAAGAGGCACAGAGAGAGTCAGGGAAGAAGAGAGAGATCTGAATCTACCGGGGGTGATCTAGGCAGATCTTGTAACGATGTCCTGGTCGGGCCTGGAAACCCAGTCGCAGTGGAACACCCACGTATAGGGACCAGGATTCCCATATGGCTTTGAACTTCATGACCGAGTCTGTTAATATGCTGACAAGTTTCTCCTGTGACATAATCTAGGAGATCTTACATTTGACTGCTGAGAGGGGTACTGAGGGTTGTTTCCATGCTTTAGCGATGGTCATCTTGGCTCCTAGCAACATGAAGTGTATTAATTTGCAGCTTGCTTTAGGAATGCCAGGTAGACTGGCATTCAGGAGAGCTACTGAGGGGGACCTCGAGAGTTGGTGAGTAGTTACTTTCTGGATCAGGGTGAACACTCTGCTCCAGAATGTCCTGATTCTCGGGCACTCCCACCAAATCTGGACCATGAATGCCATAAGGTGGCATCCACGGAAACATAGTGGACTTGCTGTGGGGAAAAAGGTGGCTAACTTCGAGGGAGTGAGGTACCACCTAGTAAAGACCTTAATGTTTGATTCCATTAGGGAGATGTTTCTCACCCCCTTGAATGCTCTGGAAAACGAGGACTGCCAACTCTCAAGGTCTGGAGATCATTTTCCCATGCGAGCATGTACGAGGATTTGAAGGATGGGAAAGCGAGTGATTGGTAAATAATGGAAATTCTGCCCCTCTGATCCCTAGCCTGACTACACCACATCTCATATGGTGTAAATTTTGGTGGCATAGGTTTCCCCATCCAGAGTCCGTGAAGGAAATTCTGTATCTGTTGAAACCTGAAATGTTCTGAGGTCAGCATCTCTAGGTTTTACACACAATATTTCTGGGAGACTGGGCCTGAGGGGGTGAAAAAAATGCCTGATGCGATACAGCCCCTTATCCAGCCACCATTGGAAGGACTTGATGTCTTGGCCTGGGTGAAAATCTGGGTTGCGAAATATGTGTGCCAGGGGTCTACATTCTGAAGAGAGATCTCATCCTGTCCTACAGAGACAGGGACTGTGAAAGGATAGGTGATGATATCGGGGGCGGTCCTTGGATGGGGACCACAGGAGGTAGTCCAGGGTGTGCGTTGGGACAGCCTGTCTCTCTATGTAGACCCAATCAGTTTTTTCAAACTTGGTGTATATCGTGGATAGTTGTACTATTCTTGCTGCTTGGAAGTACCAATGGAGGCAGGGGAGTCCCAACCCGCCCCCGAGACCTAGAGTGGAATAGTGATTTTTGTGGACATCTGTAACCCGATCCAGCCCAGATGAATTTGGTTACCTTGCTTTGAAGAGATTTTAGGTGGTCCTTTCTAATGTTTATGGGGAGGGATTGAAATAAATATAGAAGTCTGGTGAGAAGGATAATTTTTACTGAATGAATCCTGCCCAACCAGGAAAAACCCTCCCTGTCCCAGTTTGTCAGGTCAGAAGCAATTTTCCGATACATGGAAGGGAAATTGGAGGGGTACAAGTGCTCAAGTCTCTAGCTCTTTACATGTTCCTGTATGTTCACACTTCCACAAATATCTTTGCAATTCTCTAGTTCCACTGTCAGTTAGTTTCCAGCCTTTTGGCCTCTCCCAGGACTTTCCAGGACATTCTCCAAAAAATTGCTTCCAGTTATTACCATTAGGGATGGCCGAACGGTTCGCCCAGCGGTCGTTTCGCGGCAAATTTCGGCTGTTTGCCGTCCGCCCGATCGGCAGACTATTGCCGCCATTCACCCGGGGGACTTCTGTGTGTAAAAGAACTTTGACCTATGATGACACATCCATCATGGGGTACAGGACAGCCAATTGAGACATTACAGCACATGGACACTTGGACATTCCCCCTAACTTATAAATAGACCTGATCCGGCGGCCATTTTACATTCTTTCTACTGTCACTATAGGGAGAGGTTGCTGTGTGGAGCAGGGAGAGACTTCAGTGACCCAAATCGCTAGCTATTAAGTCCATAAAAGTTCTTTTAAGGACTGGTATCATGGTATAGGTGTTAGGTCTAGTTCGGGATATAGGTTTGAGGCACTGCTGTGCTAGTGATTGTTGCAGCAGCCTGAGTGTCTTTTGTCAGTGTAGAGAAAGGGACAGGACGCTGTGTGCAGCAGGGACAGTCAGTTTAATCATTAGCTGTTACTATTAGGTCCACAAAGGTTCTTTTCAGGACTGTTATGGTAATAGGCTTGTACACGTATAATATTCTTTCTTCCAAATATAGAAAGAATATTATACTTGACTGCTGCCCTATACTGCAGCAGTCCTTTATCAGTATAGGGACAGAGGTACAGTCTGCTAATCACAACCTACTAGTTGCACAAAGGTCCTTATAAGGACTGGTAAGGTCTAGGGTACTACAGTACATAGGGTTGAGTGAGGTACAGTCTGCTATTCCTCAAGGACTGGTATAGGTCCACAATATATAGGGTTGAGGTGCACTACTGCTGACTGCTGCCCTATACTGCAGCAGTCCTTTATCAGTATAGGGACTGAGGTACAGTCTGATAATCATTCACAACCTACTAGTTCCACAAAGGTCCTTATAAGGACTGGTAAGGTATAGGGTACTACAGTACATAGGGTTGAGTGAGGTACAGTCTGCTATTCCTTAAGGACTGGTATAGGTCCACAATATATAGGGTTTAGGTGCACTACTGCTGACCTTCTGCTGCAGTAGTCCTTTATCAGTATAGGACCGAAAGGACGTTCAGCGCAGCAGGGGGGATCGTGACCGATAAGCGTACTCGCCTAGCTCACGACAGTGTTAACTACCTCACATTTCTAAAAATTTATGAGGCATGGATCTCGGAGGAATTCAACACCTGTGACCAGTAGACCATGTATATGTCTATAAACAATTTTTTTAATCGAGCACACAGACCTTCTTTCTTCATTTGGCTCACTTCCTTGTCCAAAAAAAGCACAGCGTACTATATGCCCGAACCCTCCTGTTTGAAGAGGTTGAGCGGTGTCATATTTCTACTGGGGCTGCTTATTATGAGGGGCTCCCACCATCCCTGTGCTGTGCTGACTTCCTCCTGGGGCTGCTTATTATGAGGGGCTCCCACCATCCCTGTGCTGTGCTGACTTCCTCCTGGGGCTGCTGATTATGAGGGGCTCCCACCATCCCTGTGCTGTGCTGACTTCCTCCTGGGGCTGTACCTCTGCTGTGCATATTATGAGGGGCTCCCACCATCCCTGTGCTATGCTCATTATGAGGGGCTCCCACCATCCCTGTGCTGTGCTGACTTCCTCCTGGGGCTGCTTATTATGAGGGGCTCCCACCATCCCTGTGCTATGCTGACATCCTCCTGTGGCTGCTTATTATGAGGGGCTCCCACCATCCCTGTGCTGTGCTGGCTTCCTCCTGGGGCTGTACCTCTTCTGTGCATATTATGAGGGGCTCCCACCATCCCTGTGCTATGCTGACATCCTCCTGGGGCTGCTTATGGTGCAGGTGTCAGTGCTGTATATCACGGTGCTGGTGTGAGTGCTTTATGTCACGCTGCTGATGTCAGTGCTCTCTATCACGGTGCTGTGTCAGTGCTGTATATCACGGTGCTGGTGTCAGTGCTTTATGTGACGGTGCTGGTGTCAGTGCTTTATGTGACGCTGCTGATGTCAGTGCTCTCTATCACAGTGCTGGTGTCAGATCAGGTGTCATTGCTGTATGTCACGCTGCTGATGTCAGTGCTCTCTATCACGGTGCTGGTGTCAGTGCTGTATATCACGGTGCTGGTGTGAGTGCTTTATGTCACGCTGCTGATGTCAGTGCTCTCTATCACGGTGCTGTGTCAGTGTTGTATATCACGGTGCTGGTGTCAGTGCTTTATGTGACGGTGCTGGTGTCAGTGCTTTATGTGACGCTGCTGATGTCAGTGCTCTCTATCACAGTGCTGGTGTCAGATCAGGTGTCATTGCTGTATGTCACGCTGCTGATGTCAGTGCTCTCTATCACGGTGCTGGTGTCAGTGCTGTATATCACGGTGCTGGTGTGAGTGCTTTATGTCACGCTGCTGATGTCAGTGCTCTCTATCACGGTGCTGATTTCAGATAACTCTATCACAGTGCAGGTGTCATTGCTGTATGTCATGCTGCTGGTGATCATCTCCTGCACCCTCTTCTTTGCCTACCCTGACCTTCCCTCTCCTCCATTGCCTTAATGCGCGCCACAGTCCTGAATTGTCACAACAATTTCACATATAAAAAAAGAATGCTTGTAGTTGTCGATCCCAGATTCACCTCATACATGTGTTATGTCATTGGCCATGTGGTGGGACTATGTTTGCACAGCTAGTAATTATTTTGTGGCTGCAAATTTGACCTGTAGGTTTGCAAAGTTCACCTCCCATTGAATTCAATGAGGCCCGCTGCGAACGTTACGGTTCGCGAACTATCGGCCGCGTTCGCGACACGTCCCGTCGGAAGTTCGTCCATCACTAATTACCATCTTGCATGAGCAGGGGTTAGAGGTGTTCCATTGCTTAGATGACTTCCTTTCAATTGCCCTGACATCCTCATATCCTGTCAATTGGCAACTCGGTGGATTATTGAGATGGGTCATCAACTGAGAAAAAGGTAACCTTATCCCAGCACAAATAATGATGTTTCTGGGAGTGGTCCTGGATTCTCAGAGGAGAGGAACACTGTAGAGTTGCCCTCAGAGAAGACGACAGTATTAGTAAACTGCTTGAGACAGGTCACAGTTCTTTTAAATCTGTCTGCATTCAATTGTCTAAAAATGATAAGGCCATAGTTCACAACAATCAGACATTGAAGCTTTTTGGCAACAGACTAAGGAGCTTCAGAGTGTGGTGTCTCATATTTCCCACCAAGGAGGAACACAGAGTTCACTCCTGATGGAGATGGAGATACAGTGTTTATCATTATGATCTAACTGCAGCTGGACTTGTCTCCCTTACTACTACAATCTGGCTCCTCAGAATTTTCTGACAGATGCTTTAAGATGCAAACTCCTGGACAACCAAGAATGGTCTCTAAACTAAGTATTTTTTTTGGATCTGCGGCAAATGGGGTTATCCAGCTCAGGATCTGATGGCAGTGCCTATGAGCACGATGTGCAGTTACTTCTTGTTGAGCTACCCAAAGGTGGAAACAGTGGATGTATTGACATGCATGTTCACCAGTCGCAATGATCTTCAGGCTCATCAACAAGAAAAAATTAAATGAAAATAAAAATTCCCAGCTTCACTTACCGACCAACCTGCAAACAACTGAATAATCGTCAAAAGGAATAAAAGTCTTTCAGGTTTAGTAATGGTGATCATTCCCCTGTGGCCTCACAGATCACAGTATCCTACCTTACAGTCTTTGGCTTTGGAACCTCCTATCTGAGATTCTAGAACTTCTACAGCCTGTGATTGGGGTATTGAGTACTCAGGGTCATCAGAGGGATTGAGTACTCAAGAGCAGTAATCAGAGTTGTATCTCCAGAATTAATCTGCAGGGCAGTAATCTCCATATATGTCACCTTTTTATCCTATCACAAAGTCAATTTAGTAAGATTGACCAAAGTGGAAATTGATTATTCAGCTTGGCATTCCCCACTAACAGCTGAAATGTAATAAAAGGGACAAGGAATGACTGACAACATTAACCAAATAAGCCATGTCAAAATTTGGTCATGACATCACAACCATTCGCACCCCTTGTTGGCATTTCAGCTGTCAGCAGGAAAACTGTCATCTGCTTAGTATAGGAACAAGGAGCAGGTGCATCATTCGGGTCTCAGTGTGTTTTTTGCTTCAGTGAGCTTTGGGCATTGTTCATCATGATTAATAGAGATCTACATGACTGGATAATGTGATTGATGACAAATTAACATTGTGGGACTTTTTTGTTTTTTAAATTTGTTTTTAACCTCTTTACCCCCTTCCTGACCAGAGCCCCTTTTGCGATTTGGCACTACGTCACTTTAATTGAGTGGTTGTGCAACATTGTACCCAGACAAAATTGATGTCCTTTTTTCCCACAATTAGAACTTTCTTTTGGTGGTATTTGATCACCTCTGGTTTTTATTTTTTGCGCTATAAACAAAAAAGTGGGAAATTTTGTAAAAAAAAGCATTATTTTTTACTTTTTGCTATAATAAACATCCTCCCTATATATATATATATATATATATATATATATATATATATATATATATATATATATATATATATATATATAAAAATTCTCAGTTTAGGCTGATATGTATTCTTTTAAATATTTTCGGTAACAAAATCACAATAAGCATATATTGATTGGTTTGCGCAAAAGTTATCACGTTTACAAAATAGGGGGTAGTTTTATGACATTTTTTATTTTATTTTTTATTATTAGTAATGGCCATGATCTGCAATTTTTATCATGACAGCAACATTATGGCGAACACATCAGACACGTTTGACACTATTTTGGGCCATTGTCATTTATACAGCGATCAGTGCTATAAAAATGCACTAATTACTGTATACATGACACTGGCAGGGAAGGGGTTAAAAACTAGGGGATGATGAAGGGGTTAAGTGTGTGCTAGGGAGTGATTCTAGTTGTGGGGGGTGGACTAAAACTCACATGACAGCGATCACTGCTCCCGATGAGAGGGAGCAGTGATCTCTGTCATGTCCCTAGGCAGAATGGGGAAATGCCTTATTTACATAGGCATCTCCCCATTCTGCAGCTCTATGACATGATTGCCGGGACACCGGCGGACATTGAGTACACTGATCATGCATGCACGGTCACACTATATGCGTGGGCGCTTGCTAGCCCCACCGATTAAAGGGGATGTACAGGTACACTCATTTGTCCACCACCGCCATTGTGCTGACGTATATCAGTGTGCGGCGGTCGGCAAGTGGTTAATAATGATCTTGTCAAAAAGCGTGATAGTCTATTTTTCACTCACATTTTGTTTTGCTAATGAATACCAGTACTATGCACCCCTTACACATTCATGCAGTGGAGGGGAGCAGTATCTGGGGGCCCCCTTTATTATTTAAGGAGGCTCACAGATTCTGGTAAGCCCATAGACTGCCACAGCCATGGGTCTAGGGTTGTGTGGAAGAAATCCTTGTCTCCTTTAACGTGGGTTGGGGTGCCTTGCCAGGGGGTCCACAAGTTAGTTCCCAGCCCCCTATGACTTTTCAAAATCCCTTGCATATTAGCCCAGAAAATGATCATAACTTTTTTAACATTTGGTTCCCATTTCCGTATATACATTACATCAGCCATTAATTCATTTGGAACAAGGGTCATAATGAAGACTGATTGTTAAGTGGCAGCTAAAAAAAGCAAACAAAATCTTGGGATCTGTAAAAAAAAAAAAATTGTGATGCTAATAGCCTCTGCCACATGCATATTTTGGGGCCCAGCACCACATGCCATATTCAATAAGAACATAAGTGTTTTGGATAGGGTCTTGAGGAGCATAAAAAAAGGAATAGAAAAATTGTGTATGTTCAGTTTGGAAAAAGACGCATGCTGCTTATACCTAAAAATAAGGGTTTAAAGCCCAGTGAGGTTTTCCTGTGCAAGATCTCTTTTCACTTTTTCTCCTATACTAGATGTGAAAGGAAATCTCTTCAAAGTGAGTGAAATCCTCTCTTTGACAATGGTCACTAAAACAGTTTTCTCCATTAAAAGATTTTCCCTTTTTTCTTTTGCCAGTGACAACTCAACATAGATTTTTGTTCTTTTTCAATCACATTAAAAATGAGCCCTAAGTCAAATTGAGGGGGTAAATCTCCCCAGCAGAGACAAATACAACAATATAAGCCTGGCAGGAATTCTGCCTGGCAGGGAGGATGACTTTTGCCAATTGGAAATCTGTACCTCTGACCCAATAAGCAGCATGTCTATAATCTGAGAGAGACTAGCGCTACCCCCAAAGGGGCTGGTGTAAATGTCCACAGGTCCTTTATCTTACCAGTGCAGGCAGCAAGACACACAGCAGTATCTCTTCCATAAAGGCTCAATAAATATGCCAGAGTCCAAAGTTTATTGCTGGACAACTGATAACTTGAGCGAGAGTGGGGTATGAGATACAACAAAACACTTGATGCATACATTGCAGAGGACTCTTCTCTATTTCTAGGTGGGGCAAAATGGTATCCTCTTCTAGCTGGCAACCAGGGAAATTGCTGAGCAAGTTTAGATGTAATAAGCAGAAGTGGTCTAACTTCTTTTAGTTGCAGGACTATCAGACACACACAGGGGTTTGTCTGCACTCACAGATCTGGTAAAGATCAGTCCACAGATATGACCTTCAGCAAGATGGCACAGCTTTCAGTCCAAGAAGGGGGTCCAGAGGCAAACTTGTTCCCCTCCTCTTGAGCTCCTGGGTACATCCCCACATAGGGGAAAGAAGAACCAACCCTCCACAATTCCACCCCCGTTTAAAGCAGTTGTAAATCTAGTGGTAAAAAAAATAATAAAATCCTGCAAGGCAATGTAATAATGTGCTAGTATGAATCACATAATAGCACAATTTGATAGACTTAGCTTAGAATGAAGCCCTCGGCTGACATCTTCACCCATCTTTCTTCTGGGTTTGCCGCCTCCACCTCCATGAGTGGCTGGGAGCACAATGACGTCACTCCCTCGCATGCATGCAGGATCTGATGTTTCCAGCTTGGGCTCTAAAAGGTCCAGTACTGTAAGCCGGACCATGAGAGCGCATGTGCCAATGATGTAATCGGCTGCATGCATTTTGAATATCTCCTAAACTGTGCAAGTTTAGGAGATATTCACAAAAATCTACTGGGAAGCCTTACTACAGGCGTGCCTGTAGGTTCAAGTGGTCTAACAGAGTTTACAACCACTTTAGCAATAACCCAACCACCTTCTTGGCACACCTCTCCAGGGATTGTCTAAGCACTACTAAAAATTCAGGCCGGGAATTTAAATTCTCCTGCCCTCATTTCTAGAAGTTTCTTCTAGAAGCAGGGGGGAGTAATCAAACTCCCAGCCTCTGAAACCCTAAACAGACTGTACTAAACAATTACTACTTCTCTGAGTACAGCAGAAGCCAACACTGATGGCTTGTACACACAATCTGTAAATCGGACGAAAAAACACCACTTCTGAAGTGATCAGACAATAAACGGATCGTTAGTACAAAGCTTTCGAGAGCTGATCACTACAGTTCATCCGATATCATCCAATCGGACAAACATGAAAACTTTTCTCGTATGATACCAGTTCATACAATTTTAATCAGTACAGTTGTCGTCCGAAAATACAATATAAATACACTACAACACATGACATCACTTTCAATTTTTTATTCTGTCGTATTAGAATTTTCATAACTTTAATAACCTCTCTATTTTCAATATGTGACTAGCATGCAAAAAAAACCCGGACGATCTTTGGGGAGTGTGGGAGGGCCATTCATTTCCCCAACAGCCTAGCAATGAGGGTGCTACATGGTGAAAAAAAAGATCTTGCTCTACAGCAGTGGTCTCCAAACTGGCGGCCAGATGCAGTCCCTTGCTTTTATCAGGCCCCCTTTTATCACCCCCTTTTTCTCTCTTAATGACTAATGCCACGTACATACGTAGCCGACTATCCGGCGGACTTAGTCTGGCGGACTTCCCGCCGGACTGTCCGTCCGACTTTCCGAACGGGCTACTTGCCCACACACGGCACTTTTTCAGCGGACTAATACAGCGTACTATGTCCGCCCTACTATCCGCCGAACTTTTGAAATGAACGGACTCGCCCACACATGCGGAGGAAAGTCCGCTCATTTCGAGCGCGTCTCCAGGTAGGCGGGGCCCGCAAAGGAGACGTCGCTGACCCCGCCACCTGGTATGGACTTAAAGGGGAACCCCAACGCTGAAAAAAATCGGCGTGGGGGTCCCCCCAGGTCCACATCAGACCCTTGCCCGAGCATGGTACCCGGCCAGCCAGGAAAGGGGGGATGAGCGAGTGGCCCCCTCCTGAGCGCGGCCCCCCCAACCCAAAGCACCTTGTCCCCATGTTGATGAGGACAAGGGCCTCTTCCCGACAACCCTGGCCATTGGTTGTTGGGGTCTGCGGGCGGGGGGCTTATCGAAATCCGGGAGCCCCCTTTAATAAGGGGGCCCCCGGATACCGGCCCCCCACCCTATGTTAATGAGTATGGGGTACAATGTACCCCTACCCATTCACTTGTGAAAAAAAGTACAAAAAAAACACAACACAGGGTAAAAATAGTTTATTGCACAGCTCCGGGGGTCTTCCATCTTCGGGGGTCTTCTCGCCGGACTCCTCCGCTATCTTCTTCTAGCTCTTTTACTAGCAGAGGAGCCCAGCTTTCTTCCTCGCCGCCGACCTCTTCTTCCGACTTCGGGGGTCTTGTCCCCCACTTTGGTTCTTTAGCCGGGCTACCGCGCCTTCTTATAGCTCTTTTACAGGCGGTGGCCCGGTCTTCTGTTTCCGCTGTCGCCGTCGCCACCTTCTGTTCTTCTCTTCAGATGTTGACTCGTCGCTCCCTCCACTCACAATGACGGGGACCGGACGCGCGACGACTTATATAGGGACATCACCGGATGATGTCCCCACCCATTATGGTGTCCCAGTCCCAGAGGATTCTGAGACTGTGACATCATAATAGGCAGGGACATGATCCGGCGATGTCCCTATATAAGTCGCCGCGCGTCCGGTCCCCGTCATTGTGAGCGGAGGGAGCGACGAGTCAACATCTGAAGAGAAGAACAGAAGGCGACGACGATGACAGCGGCGACAGAAGACCGCCCCTTACGATGTCACAGTCCCGGAGGATGCTGGGACTGTCGCCATGTGACATCAACCCATGTGACATCAACCTATGTGACATCAACCGATGACCCCGCCCCTTGTCCCTATATAAGTCGCCGTGCAGCGAGTCCCTGGCATTGCGGCCGGAGAGAGCGTCGAGTCAACATCTCCAGGAGAAGGAGAAGAAGAAGAAGAACGGAAGGCGGCAGCGACAGAAGACCGGGCCACTGCCTGTAAAAGAGCTATAAGAAGGCGCGGTGGCCCGGCAGAAGAACCGAAGTGGGGGACAAGACCCCCGAAGTCGGAAGAAGAGGCCGGCGGCGAGGAAGAAAGCCGGGCTCCTCTGCTAGTAAAAGTGCTAGCAGAAGATAGCGGAGGAGTCCGGCGAGAAGACCCCCGAAGACGGAAGACCCCCGGAGCTATGCAATAAACTATTTTTACCCTGTGTTGTGTTTTTTTTGTACTTTTTTTCACAGGTGAATGGGTAGGGGTACATCGTACCCCATACTCATTCACATAGGGTGGGGGGCCGGTATCCGGGGGCCCCCTTATTAAAGGGGGCTCCCGGATTCCGATAAGCCCCCCACCCACAGACCCCGACAACCAACGGCCAGGGTTGTTGGGAAGAGGCCCTTGTCCTCATCAACATGGGGACAAGGTGCTTTGGGATGGGGGGGCCACATGGCCCCCCCTTTCCCAAGGCACCCCCCATGTTGAGGGCACGCGGCCTGGTACGGCTCAGGAGGGGGGGGCGCTCGCTCATACCCCCCTTTCCTGGCCGGCCGGGTAGCGTGCTTGGACAAGGGTCTGATGTGGACCTGGGGGGATCCCCACGCCGATTTTTTTCGGACTTTGGGGTTCCCCTTTAAGTCCATACCAGGTGGCGGGGTCAGCGACGTCTCCTTCGCGGGCCCCTCCTACCTGGAGACCCGCTCAAAATGAGCGGACTTTTCTCTGGGTGGGAAAAGTCCGTTCATTTCAAAATTACGGCGGACTGGCATATGCACGGCCGGATTGTCCACCGGCGGGAAGATTGGAGTGCAAAACTACTTTCTAAGTCCGCCGTACTTTCGGGTCAAAAAAGTACGCCGGAGGCTACACACGGGGGGATTGTCCGTCGGACTTGAGTTTGCCGGACTTTTCCACCCGATTGTTTGATCGTGTGTACACGGCATTACACACAGCTTATTTACGTTTCATGTGGTTTTGTAGTCGCTATCCTTGAAAGATGGACTTCTGTTCACCTTCTCAGATTTTGTTGTAATCATTATCTTTGCTATAATTTTGGTGTTCACTTGCTTGGTGGGTACGTTGTTTTGTAAACTATTTTGCTTAAAAAAAAATATGTAAAAAACAAAAAAAAAAGCATTACATTTTCAAACAGTAGCACATATTTGAAAAGAACTAAATCTCACCTGTCGACACCACAATTTTCGGAAAATTTGCAAATAGGCTAAAATCATCAGACATAATGGAACCATATATGTTATGAAGAAAAAACATATGTGATAAACTTTGGAGTAAACGTCACCTTAAAAAAAAAAAAAGTGAAATATATATACGTTTAGAAGAGAAAACATAAGAGTCTATTCAGAAATGTTTTCAAGATTCAAAAAACGTTCACGTTTTCAGCCACACATTTTGCCTATTGAACTTAATTATAAAACTTTGTGAATCTTACGTGAATGTTGTATGAATCCCAAGGGAAAAAAAAATGTAAAAAGAACTCTTATTGTTTAAGAAATTTTAACAACACACTTCAACAATTCTGACACAACAATTGTTTCAAACATTGCTTTCAATTGATAATGGCATTTGGCACACAATACAGCAATGTATGGAGGGAAAATAGAACCCTAAAAGAAACCACACGTATTTGTGCAGCTATGACCTTAGACACTACTAAGAACACATGAAAGAGAAGGAAATGGTAAAGTGGCAATAGATGCATCAGTATTAGGAAAAGGATTTCAAATATGTACTGGACCTTTGGGGTCCCCAAAATCAAAATCCATAGTCTCACCAGCTTTTTACTGTAGCTCCGCTGCTAATATCTGTGTGTTAATGGCTGTAAGATTTAGTTGTGACCCCTTTAGACTTGCTTCAAACAAGCAGGAAATTGATTTTTTTTTCTTTTTTTTTATCCTTTTGTCTATGTATCTGAAAAAAAGGCCAGTTCTGGGGCATCTCTTTTTCTTACACTCTGCCCATAGGTCAATGCAATATTCTCTACACTTTGTCTTTCAAATCAAACTGTGCCAGATACCATCTTAAATCAAAAATGAATACTTGACATTTCTTTTCTATAAGTTGTTCCAAACTTTCATCCTCATGCTTCACTGTACACTATTGTGTATACTCTATGTAGCGTTTAATATATGAGTATTTCACATTCTAGCCACATTTCATGACCATGTCTACAGCATCATAATTTTTCTATCCAGTTTTTATTAGATATTTCCAGGATAGGCGCACCAACCTTCAACCTGGGTGACCTGTTTGATTTTGCATATGCTCATCTAAGGTGACTGGTTTGCATGCTTTATTTTCCTACCCACATTTGTTTTCTGAAAAAAGGGTTTCTTCCCTTTGTCTTTCAGGATATCTCCACTAACCTGTAAAGAAGCAGGACAGCACTTATGGCATTAATTTACCAGACCACAAGGCTATTATAGTTTGTAGCCAAACCACAAGTACTTCTCCTGTTCTTCTGTTTGCCTTGCCACCTCAGTTCATGATGGATCTGGTCCTATGTCTTTGCCACTACAATGTACTGTGTTTCTATAAACTGTTTCCCTATCCTACAGACCTATCCATTTATCTTATGTATTTTTTAAAGTCCAAAATTGTTTGTATCAGCAAGGTATATCAGATGACTACATCCATGATATAGAATATTCTCTGAAAGCTGAATTATTTGCAAATTATTTTTTTATAAAAAAGTGTGGGATTGGGGAAAAAAAAAATCATACTCACCTAGGTGGATACAGCATCAATACAATGCTGAATCTATTGCCCGCCACCTCTACCTAGAGAGCTGAGCAATCAAAGACCGCTGATCACTCAGTTCTTGGTCATCAGTGAGCATAGAGCAGATGACTGACATTCACTGGCTTTCTGCTCTGCTACTCCAGCGTTCACTGGAGCGTTGGGCTGTAGGGGGCAGAAGAGGTTCTCAGCAGCACCTCAAGCTAGGCTAGTCTAGACTAGGCTGAGCCATCTGTCTGTCTGGAATTTTGGCAGACCCCAACATTATTGTCGGTATCACACCTCTACTAACCAGTTGTCTTCTTTGTCCCCAAATGTGCACCTCACTGTCCTCAAATAAATGTTTTAGTTTTTTCCTTAAAGTTCAGGAAAACTACTAGAGCATTTGCCCCATTATGTTGTACTTTTCATTTGTTGAGAGGTTGTTTTCTCCCCCATGTACAGGTCTTTGAATTCATTACTACAGTGCTTTGCATGTACATATAGTTGTCGAGGTAATAGTGGGTACGTTTGAATAAAGACACTTGCCCATACAGTTTAACCTGAGTGTGTGTGCCTAACACCATCAAATGTGGAAGGAAGTTCCACATCCTCACCGCTCTAGCAGTAAGGAACCCCTTGCTCCTTTTAAAATGGAACCACTTCTTGGCCAGCTTCATTGTGTGGCTTTATGTCTTCCTTAGAGACCCTAGATTAAATACTTTTCTTACAATGATACAGTCACCATTTAAAGATTTGCATAATGTGATCATGTCTTGTCTTTTCTTCAGGAAGAATATGTTTAACTTTTGTAGTACTGTAGTTTCTCATTTCTGAGGTCATCCAGCCTCTTCATTAGCTTAATTGACCTTCTCTGGACTCTTTCTAGTTCAAGAACATCTTTCCTGAAGATTGGTGAACAAAATTTGACTAAATACTCTATATGTGGTAGAACCAGGGTTTTATAAAGTGGTTGAATTATATTCTTGAGTAAATTCCTTGTTCAAGCATGCTAATAGGCTGCTAGCCTTCCTTGCTGAAGCTTGGCTTTGCATTATTTTTCTTTTTTTATTCCTACATCTCATCTGCCATATAGCTGCCAACCCTTATGCCGCGTACACACGAGCGGAATGCCCAACAGAAAAAGTCAGACAAAACATTTTCATCATATATTCTGATCGTGTGTATGCCTCATCTGACTTTTTTTTTTTAAAAGAAAATTCTGATGGACCTAGAAATAGAACATGTTTTAAATCTTTCTGACAGAACCAATTCCTATCGGGAAAACTGCTCGTCCGTATGCTGTTCCGACCGACCAAAAACGGCGCATGCTCTGAAGCAAGGATGAGACAGAAGCTATTGGCTACTGGGTCTTGAACTTCCTTTTTTCAGTCCCGTCATACATGCTGTACGTCACCACGTTCTTAACGATCGGACTTTGTTGTGATCGTTTGTACGCACAACAGTTTTAGCAGAACTCTGTCGGAACTCCATAAGAAAAATCTTCAGCGTTTATTCCGATGGGAAAACTGGTCATGTGTATGCGACATTATACTTTTATCAATGTCTTGTTGCAAAGTTGCTAAATCCTGTGACAAGGTTATTACGTTACATAGCTTTGTATCATCAGCAAACACTGAGATTGAGCTATTTATACCAATCTCCAGTTGGAGTTAAAGTTAAACAGAATTGGTCCCAGGATAGAATCCTGGGGCACAGAGCTCACAACTCTAGACCATTCAGAAAATATTTTAATAATCACTACTCTCTGGATGTGCATCTGCAACCAATTTTCTACCCAGGTGCATACAATATCAACAATGCCAAAAGATCTTAATTTGTAAATTAACCATTTGTGGGGTACTTTAGCAAATGCCTTAGCTAAATCTAGATAACCTCTGTCCACCAGCTTTCCTCTATACAAATTACAGCTCAGTTTCTCAGGTACTACACTTACTTCCCTTGTGTTTGGGTGTTGATTCTTTTAGAAGTACAAGCTTGTGTCTCAGTGTATTGCTGGGCTTAAAATATACAGAAGACACAGGGATGTGATTAATGTTAAACATCCTTTTGAGTTTCTAGCTATATATGGCATTACTATTGCATTCTGTGTGTTCTGTTTCTCCCCTTTGTTCAATGGTCCTGGGTTTTTGCTTGACCTTGTGGATGATTTAATGAATGCCAAGTTTGGGTAGCAACAAACTTTCAAAGCACTGCTGAGGTTTCTGAGTTCTTTGATTATAAAGTCTGTGTTTGTTGTTAACATCTCAGCCCAATGTTGCAGAATTCTAATAACCTCAGTCAGTTTGAGTTCTAGTGGGTGGTGGGAGTCAAAAGCAAATACTGTTTTGTGTCAATAAGCTTCTTGTAGTCCTCCATATCCAAGTCACCATTCAGTGCCTTATACCACGTAGAATTAATTTGATAGTACACTGAGTTTATGAGGTTGATTTACAAAATGCAAAAAAGGCTATTCACTTTTCAAGGGAAGGTGCGCTTTACAATTTTCCCCAGATCTTAGTATAGCGATACCCTCACTTAAGAGGGCCGCAAGTTTGGTTTGGGTCCTGAGCACAGCTCCGCCAACCCCCCGGCAATCTGCACTACCCACTCTGGCACAGTTAGTATCTAGCAATACACATTAAATCACTTATACTCTAAATATGTGTGTGTGCGTGTGTGGGTAACTCAAGCTCATAGACAATCTTTGAAAGTATATAACTGACTTTACTTATTGTTTTTATAAAAGGAATAACATGAATCAAACATTTGGATTGCAACACATAATCAGGTCCCTGCAGTAACCAGTAATAAAGATAAACAGAGTAATCAGCATAATAAAGTATTGCTATGCAACTCTAGCGCTGCCCTTTTTCAGCTACTTCCCCACATGGGTAAACACCCAGCACTGTCTACCTATGCAGTCAGGCCTGACTGATCTAGATGGAAGTCCAGTAAAACAATATTCGCTAGCAATCTTTCGGTGGTGCACTTGAAGAACAACTTTGTAATCCAAACGAATAATAAAGATAAAGCATCTGTCTTTAAACAGCTCTCACCACCCGGACAAGTCCAAGTCCGGTTTCTCTGCCTTTTCGTCTAGGAACAGGAATCCACCGACCTCCGAGTCTTCAATCCTTCTGGTGTACTGCAGCAAGGAATGAGAAAATGTCTCTCAGGTGCAACTAGGCTGGCAGAGAACTCTTTGGAAAAGAGCACAAGGCCCAGGCTTCAGGCCTTGTGCCTCAGCAGTTCAGCACAGATCTCCTCTTGCTTGAAGAGAGGGGGGGTGTCCAAAAAAGAGCGAACTAGGCCTCTCCCCCTCCTTATATTTCCTCCCCCATAAGACTCTGGGGCATAACTCAAAGCATCCTGGGAACCAGCGGGGTTCTGGGAACAGTAGTTTTATAGTTCTTAAAGAGACCCCACTACACACTCCGCCCACTTAAACCCAAAGATAAACTTTTAACACATATCCTGTACCAATTTTGAAAGTGCTGAGTATGATGTTGGTACAGGGAATTTCCACCAGAACTCAGAGGTGGGATTCCCTGTCCCACAGGTCACACTGACATGAGTGGCCTGCCTAACTGTGCCAGAGAGTGAGCTGGGGTTGCCCTCCACCAAATGGTCAGTGGAAGGATTAGAGCGTTCAGCACTTCTTCTAGCAGTCACAACAGAGTCCTCAGAGCTCTCTCCCATTTGAGAGTAGGTTAGCTTCTTGGGGGGTCTCACAACTCGGCAAGCTCTCTGTTCTCTGTTCTCTCTGAACTCTCTGGTGCCACAGGCTCTACTTCAGGAACACATTCTGACAGCATCACTGGTTCTGGAACATCAGTTCCTTCCTCTTCTGAGTAAATGCTAGGGATATCTTCCCAGCCTTCAGGCACACCACTAGATGGAATAAACTCTGTAGCTTCTGGGTTCAGTGTCCCATCCTGTGTATCCTCAGTAGGTGGGAGATCTATGGCAGAATTTCCTGGAGTTGATGAAGGCCACAGCCACTCAAGCTCTCCTCTTCCACCTTCACCTTGTTGGGAATCTTGTCCATCTCTAACCCGGGAGGTCTGAGACTGAGTGCTAGGTCCTGGGGTATCCAGAATGGAAACAGATTCAGGTGGATCTCTCACTGGAGGTATTCTGACTGCTTCAGTAAGCGGGAGCAAATGATTCCTGTGCCAAGTTTTCAAGGGCCCCACTTTCCCCTCTGGTTTTAGCTTATACACAGGCAATCCAGGTAGCTTTCTGCAAATGACATAGGGCTCCGATCTCCATCTATCAGCAAGCTTGTGCTTCCCAGGGATCCCCAGATTGCGTAGCAGTACACGGTCCCCAGGCTGCAGGTCTTGCACTCGAACCTTCAGATCGAAGTTCCTCTTGTTGCGGGCTCCCCTTTGGTCCGAGGCCGCCTGAGCTCGTTCATGGGCCACTTTCAAATTGTGTCTAAAATCGGTCCACATATCCCTTGTGGGAGGTAGCAGAGGCATGGTCTAGGGAAATGCCAAAGGCCAGATCCACCGGCAATCTTGCTTCTCTCCCAAACATGAGCCGGTAGGGGGAGTAACCCGTCATATCACTTGTGGTGCAGTTGTAAGCGTGCACCAGAGCTGATATGTGTTGGCTCCAGTGTTGCTTCTTCTCTGTCTCTAGAGTTCCAAGCATGTTTAGTAAGGTCCGATTAAACCTCTCAGGTTGGGCATCTCCTTGTGGATGATAAGGTGTAGTCCTGGTCTTCTCTACTCCCAATGAGTCCAGTAGGTTCCGGATCAGACGACTCTCAAAGTCCCTTCCTTGGTCTGAGTGGATTCTCTGTGGTAATCCATAGTGGACAAAGTATTTTTCCATGAGCACCTTGGCCACAGTGGAGGCCTTTTGGTCTTTGGTGGGGAAAGCCTGGGCATAATGGGTGAAATGATCGGTTACCACCAGAACATTTCCCAATCCACTCAAATCGGGTTCGAGGCAGAGAAAGTCAATGCACACCAGATCCATTGGACCCTGACTCTGTAGGTGGCCCATTGGGGCAGCTTGATGGGGTAGAGTCTTCCTCTGGATGCATCGTGCACAAGAACGGCAATATTCCTCCACTTCTGCCCTCATACAGGGCCAATAGAACCGGCTTCTGACAAGCTGAAAAGTTCTCTCCGCCCCTAGATGGCCATGCTGGTCATGTAAGGCAATTAGTACCGTCTCTCGGTGCTTCTCTGGGAGAAACAACTGCCACTTATCTTCTGAGTTATCAGAGGGGCCCCTTCGGTAGACCACTCCCTGATGTACTTGTAGCTTATCCAACTATTTCCTCAGCAGGCGAGCCTCCTTGGAAGGGTGATGTCGAAGTCCCTCTGGATTCTCATTCTCCAAAGCTTCAAGGACCAATCTCCCCATGGGGTCTTCCAATTGGTCATAGCTCAGCTCCTTTCTGGACAGCTTTGGCAGGAGTTCCTCTGCTAGTTGAATTACCCCACAGTAGGGTTGAGGGACTCCCACTGCGGTGACTCCTATCTCCTCTGCTCTGGAGCCCCCTCTTGCTTGAAACTCAGCACCCTGACAGAGTGCTCGCACTCCTTCCGGTGCTACCTGAGTCCAGTCTTCCCAGTCATCGACCATGACATGAGATCTTCGGGACAGGGCATCTGCATCCCTATTTCCAGCCCCTGGTCTGTATTTTAGACTGAAGTTGAATCCGGATAATGCAGCCAACCATCTGTGTCCGGTTGCATCTAACTTTGCAGTAGTGAAGAGGTAGGTCAGAGGATTCTTATCTGTCTTTACGGTAAACTCCGCCCCATAGAGATAGTCCTTCAGTTTGTCTACTACTGCCCATTTGAGGGCCAAGAACTCCAATTTATGAGTGGGGTAGTTCTTCTCCGAGGGAGTCAGGCTCCGGCTCACATAGGCCACTGGTCGCAGCTGCTCTTCATGCTCTTGATAGAGCACTCCGCCTAGGCCCTCATGACTGGCATCGACATGTAGCTCATATGGTCTGGTGGGGTCGGTATAGGCCAGGACTGGGGCCGTGGTAAGGCTCCTCTTCAAGGTTCGGAAAGCCTCTTCACACCTTGGGCTCAACTGATCTTGAACCGACTCACCGGCCCTCCTGGGTCCCAAACCATCCTCTTCTCCTTCAGTCTTGAGCAATTCGTTCAGTGGCTTGGCAATCCGGGCAAACCCATCCACAAATCTTCTATAATAGGAGCAGAACCCCAGGAAAGATCTGAGCTCTGTGACTGTTGTCGGTCTTGGCCAAGAGGTAACTGCCTCCAACTTCTCAGGGTCTGTAGCCACTCCCTTTTCAGACACTATGTGTCCCAGATAGTTCACAGAGGATTGGTAAAACCGGCACTTCTCGGGAGAAAGCTTGAGTCCCTCTTCGCTGAGTCTTCTCAACACCTTCTCCAACCTGGCCTCATGTTCTTCCAAAGTCTTCCCGAAGACAATGACATCGTCCAAGTACACAAGGACTTCTATGAGGTTCATGTCTCCAACGGTCTTCTCCATGAGGCGTTGAAAGGTAGCAGGGGCTCCAGACAGGCCCTGAGGCATTCTGTTGAATTCAAAGAATCCCACTGGGGTTATGAAAGCTGTCTTCTCTCGGTCTTCCTGGTGCATGGGGATTTGGTAGTACCCACTCTTGAGGTCCATTACACTGAACCACTTGGCACCAGCCAAACTCTGTAGGGCATCCTCTATTCTTGGTGTGGTATACTGGTCAGGGATGGTCCTCCTGTTGAGAGTCCTGTAGTCAATACAAAGCCTCAACGACCCATTCTTTTTCCTGACCACCACTATGGGGGAGGCATAGGGACTTCTAGACTCCCGAATCACACCAGTCTTCTTCAACTCCACAAGCTGCTCCCTCAGATCCTCCAGGTCAGCTAGAGGGACCCGCCTAACCCTTTCCCTGAAGGGTTTGTCTTCTTGGAGGCGGATTCGGTGGGTGGCACTCCTGGCACATCCAACATCAAACTCATCCTTTGAGAAAATCCTCTCCCATCTAGTCAGCTGGGCCTTGGCTCTCTCCTTCCAGGCTCCAGGTAGGTCCGGGTTCTCCATGGAAAGTTTTTCCCAAACATCTCCTCCTTCACCCGTTCCTTTTACTTCAGACCAGCTGACTGGGGCCGCAGGACTCACCTGCCCCAACAGCATTCTGGCAGGGATCTCTATGGGTCTCTCCGTAGGGTTTCTCACACTCACTGGGACTCTTCCTCGAGCCTTCTTCAGGGCCTTGATTGAAATCACTTCCAGTATCACTTCCAGGCCTGAGTGATCCTCCCTTGGATCGGATTCCAGCATGACAAAGGGGCCAGGCTGCTCCCAGGTAAGCTTCACCGTGGCCCTGAGGCAGGCTACCTCTCCGGGCTGCAGCACCACTCCCTCTCTCCCAAGTCTCCACACCTTCCCTATCCCCTCTCCTGGGGTCTTCTGCTCTAGGACCAACCGTTGGTAGGCTGTCTTCAGCATGGGATGGATATTGGGATCTTGATGGTTACTCGTCTCCACTAGAGGGGTCAGAAGTCTTCGCACCAGATCCGTATTGGTCCCTATGATGAGGGACATCTTGCTGGCCCCGGGCGGTCTAGGACACACAACTGCCAGGGTGTCAAACACCTCCGTTTTCCCTGCCACAGATGGATCGAAGGTCAGCTTTATGGGCAGGTAACCATCGTAGGGGAAACTGAGTTCCAAGGCCCCATATCTCCAGCTCTTCTATCTTCTGTATAGGCAAATGGCTCAAGTGCCTATCATAGAAGTCTCTGTACAACAAAGTCACTTGAGCTCCAGTGTCCAGGAGGGCCTTCGTGTAGACTCCTTCCACCTGGATGGAGACAGTGGGGGACGGGCCGACCAATTCTTCTGGGAAGGGCCGGGCTGAGGCCACCCTCTTCTGGGGACCCGTCTTCATCCAGTTGGTTTTTGACTTTACTCTTTCGAGCCTGGTATGCATTGACCCTCCCCACAGTAATGGGAGTACAAACCCGCTGAGGGATGTTATGGTCTCTTATTTGTAGACATTCCTTCTGAGGGGTCTGGTTTCCTCTCTCTGTCTCTCTTCCTTCTATTCAGTTTGGAGTTCACTGAAAGGCATGGGCACCCGGTTGACTCCCTCACCGGGGCCCTCTGAAGTTTCCCGCCGGTTGTCGGTTATCTATCTTCTTCTTCTTGGGACTGGAACATCTACTGGCGAAGTGGCCACTGCCCCCGCAGTTGTAGCATAGCATCTCTTCTCGGTCTCGAGTGGGGCTTGGTGTTGGTGTATCTGGAAACAACTCCCTCCTAGGACTTGGTTTCTCGGCTCCCCCTTGACCTTTCGCCATCATAGCAGTCAACATCTCCATCACCTGGGACATCTGTAACTTCAAAGTGTCCAGCTCCTTATCTCTAGCGGGAGTCATGGCCGGTGTAACTATTGCTACCGGTTGGTTGACGGGCTCGGTGAGATGTTCTTCCCTTTTCTCTTCCAGTAGGGCCTCTTCCTCTCTGATCATTCGGATGAGGTCAGTGTACTCCAGATTCTTCCCATCCAGTCGGGCACGCATGCAATAGGATCCATGGGTTGAGCTCCCCTCAGTACCTGTTGAGCACGGGCCTCATCTACTTTTCCTGGGCTGATCCCCTTCTTTAGGATCATCCTATGCAGGATTTTATCTAAACGTCCCATGTAGTCTGATAGTTTTTCACCTTTCTTCTGGTAGCAATGCTCTAACTGATAAGCAAGCTCAGAGATTTTCTCTGTCCCACCAAACACAGTCTGTAGTACATCTAGGTACTCCTGCACATTACAGTCTGTCCTGCTCATCTTCAGGTTGCGAACGGCCTCTAGAGCAGGCCCCTTTAGACTTTCCACAATCCTCTGCTTCTTTCTGCGCTCTGGAACTTCCCATTCCTCTAGTGCCTGAGTTGCGCTATCTAACCAATCTTCAAATCCCTCTTCTTCCGAAGGTACAGGTTTCCTCCCTGAAAACATCCGGAGTTTTCTGTACCCCGACATCGGGTAATCTGTGGGATCCTTCTTGCACTGGGCCACAATCTCCCCCAGGACAGCACACAGTTCTGCGCTAAGGGTGGCCGGTGCTGATCTGAGACTCTCGGGTGAGGTACGGGCCGCAGCTTGCGGTGATCTCGTTGGCGATGGCTCCTCCTTTGTTGCGTGCGCCAACCTATAGGATCTGTTGTCTTGTGTCCGTACACGGTTGTGCTTGCAAGCCTCCGGCATCCCATCCCAGTATTCCACTAGCGCATACTGATATGAGATGTCTGGGTCTGATTTTATCTCCATCACGCATGGTTCATGGTCTGGGGACACTGACTTCATTAACTCCTCTACGGTCTCTGTCGACCATTTCTCCCCTGGGAGGCTAATGACCACTGACTGACTTGGGTCGGCCTTAGCCGCTTCACACCACGCTCTGACTCCCTGTGGGTCCATGCCGGTACCTCTGGCGTGTTCACCGCTGTCTCAGAAATCCCGTATTTACGAGCCCCCACGTATAGCAATACCCTCACTTAAGAGGGCCGCAAGTTTGGTTTGGGTCCTGAGCACAGCTCCGCCAACCCCCCCGGCAATCTGCACTACCCACTCTGGCACAGTTAGTATCTAGCAATACACATTAAATCACTTATACTCTAAATATGTGTGTGTGCGTGCGTGGGTAACTCAAGCTCATAGACAATCTTTGAAAGTATATAACTGACTTTACTTATTGTTTTTATAAAAGGAATAACATGAATCAAACATTTGGATTGCAACACATAATCAGGTCCCTGCAGTAACCAGTAATAAAGATAAACAGAGTAATCAGCATAATAAAGTATTGCTATGCAACTCTAGCGCTGCCCTTTTTCAGCTACTTCCCCACATGGGTAAACACCCAGCACTGTCTACCTATGCAGTCAGGCCTGACTGATCTAGATGGAAGTCCAGTAAAACAATATTCGCTAGCAATCTTTCGGTGGTGCACTTGAAGAACAACTTTGTAATCCAAACGAATAATAAAGATAAAGCATCTGTCTTTAACAGCTCTCACCACCCGGACAAGTCCAAGTCCGGTTTCTCTGCCTTTTCGCCAAGAACAGGAATCCACCGACCTCCGAGTCTTCAATCCTTCTGGTGTACTGCAGAAAGGAATGAGAAAATGTCTCTCAGGTGCAACTAGGCTGGCAGAGAGCTCTTTGGAAAAGAGCACAAGGCCCAGGCTTCAGGCCTTGTGCCTCAGCAGTTCAGCACAGATCTCCTCTTGCTTGAAGAGAGGGGGGTGTCCAAAAAGAGCGAACTAGGCCTCTCCCCCTCCTTATATTTCCTCCCCCATAAGTCTCTGGGGCATAACTCAAAGCATCCTGGGAACCAGCGGGGTTCTGGGAACAGTAGTTTTATAGTTCTTAAAGAGACCCCGCTACATTAGTGAATGAGATTAAGATTTGCTGACTTATATTAAATGTAAGGGTGGGCTTTAACGCTGAGAGGCTACATATATGTGGCCCTATTTAAACTCAAAACTGCTGAAAGCAAACTGTCACCAGTGGGGACTGGAAAGCTCCCAATGCAAACTTGCGATTGGGAGCTTTCCATTCATGCGATCCCTGTAACAGCCAATCACAGTGGTCAATTGACCCCAATGTCCACATTCCAGCATCCAGAAGCTCTTAAAGGGCTCAGGAGGCAGAGGCAGGAAGGGGTTAAAATATCACCACATTCACAAAGCTCTGGTAAAAAGTCCCTTGCAAAGTGAAACTTCCCTTGTAAAGTGAACACCCTATGTGCATTTAGTAAATAACTCCCCATACTATTACTAGAGCTTGTATCTCAAATTTTTCAAATTTAAGTGACTGGTTGTACTCCAGTGACATTCTGATAATTAAGGTCTGTCTAAAAGTCCAACATTGCCTATAAAACATTTATTGTGGTTAATTCATCACAGGTTCCTATATTATAATCATGTCTTTGAACTACTTATCTACTGTGGCAATTTTTTGCATACATGTTAATATCTTAATTTTTGGCTAGAAATGACTGCAAACCATTCAAAAAAGTATATATTTTCTGAAAGCAGAGACCCTGGAAAATAAACTGGCGGTAGTTGCAATTTTTTTATGTGGCATGATAATTGCGCAGGTTATTTATCAAATACAAAAAAATACACTAAAATTAACTTTAGAGCAAACAAACACAATATTATTCCCAGTTTTTGGAAAAATAAAATAAGAGGTATCAAGTAGAGAGATACCACACATGCCAAGTCTAAAAATTGTGAACGTCCGCGGAATTGCAAAAAAATAAAATAAAATAGGATACCAAAAATTCCCCATAGGGGACACTTTAAAAGTCTCTACAAGTCATCATCAGAGATAACTGAACCATGGCCATAGAATTATTGTTCTCACTTTGCAACTTTTTTAACATAGGATGCTGATGCGAAGTACCCACATAACTGTTGCTGAACAACATTCGCATTCTATGCATTCTTTCTCTAACTTTCTGCTGCTCTAAACATAGAGCAAATGCTGTCTACTATTAACTTAAATTTGAAAGCCTCCCTGTTAAAATATTCTTTATTTTTTGTTTATATCTTATTCCTTGAATTTTTTTACTTAAGTATTAGATGGATAAAATATTAAAATAAAAGTTCTTACAATGCTTAAAATAACGAAGTAATTAGCCACTCACCTTCCCAGCGCTCATCACAGACAGTGAATAAAATAGTTTTGTTGGCTAAATCTGGAATAACGCTGTTACACTCCATAACAATGGCCTGAGGAATCATTATAGCACAGGACACAATCCAAATAATTATAATGCTGTTTCTTGCTCTCTTGGCAGTACTTTTAAACATTAATGGATGGCAAATTGCATACCATCTATCCAAGGCGATGCAACTGAGTGTTAACACAGAAACAGAAACGGACACAGTCTAAAATAAAAAAAAGAGAACGTCTTTTAGAAACCATTCAAGAATCCTTCATAGAAAAAAAAAATCAATGCTGCCTCTCTATAAACACAAATGAAAACCATCATGAAAAAAGACTTAATAATACAAATGGATTTTAGATAACCACCCTAGACTTACATTTTTTTTTCTAAATACGCAGCTTAAGGCATCCCTGCCTTTTGTTGAGCCATGTGAATCCCACACCACACTGCTTTCCTGCCAGAGTCAGGAATGGACAGTTGCTGGACAGGTAAAGTTCCGGCAGCTGTCTGTTCCTCTGTGAATCAGCCCTTAACATGTGTCAGTTTCTCATATGTTGTATGTACAATATGAAGCTATTTGGACCTAAGCATTAATTTCTCCATTTCTACTACATGTTGCAGGTTGGTAACTATAAAAGTGAAGGGTTGCCTAAAGTTGCTATATTACTGGCTACACATGTATACTTACTGTGCTACTGTGCTGTAACTCCTTTATATTATATATTGACTAGCTTGGTGGAAAGTAGACATGTGCAGGATGGAAAAAAGTTGTTTTGTTCCGTTATTTAACTAAACTAGTTTAGTTAAATTTGTTGCATTCGTTTTCGAAATTCATTTTGTTTCGTCTCCAAATTTAAAAAACTTAGATCAAATTCGAAACAAAAAATTTGACCGCATTTGAAAGAAATACTACCACATTTGAAAAAAACCTACCGAATTCGAAAAACCAATCAAATTCGAAAAAATATATATATGGGATTGCTGCACAAAAATGCCTTTGATATGGTTGACCACTCCCTCCTCCTCAAAAAACGCCACACCTTTGGTCTCCGTGACTGTACTCTGCGCTAGTTCTCTTCCTACTTATCCAACTGCACCTTTAGTGTTTCCTACTTCCTCCTCTCCTCTTCCTTTCTCTGTTGGGGTCCCCCAAGGTTCTGTTCTTGGACTGCTCCTATTTTCAATCTACACCTCCTCCCTGGGTCAACTGATAGCCTCCCATGGCTTCCAATACCACCTCTATGCTGACGACACCCAAATCTATATCTCTACCCCTCAGCTCACTCCCTCTGTCTCCTCATGTATCACTAATTTACTATCAGATATATCAGTCTGGATGTCACACCACTTCCTCAAACTCAATCTATCCAAAACCGAACTTATAATTTTTCCTCCCCATATGCCCCTTCCCCTGATCTCACTGTCAAAATCGATGGCACAACCATAAGCCCATCCCCACATGCCAAGGTTCTAGGTGTAGTCCTGGACTCTAAACTCTCCTTCAAGCAACACGATTACTGTCCAAATCCTGCCGCCTCAACCTCTGCAACATCTCCAAAATACGCCCCTTTCTAACCAATGACACAACAAAGCTCTTAATTCACTCGCTGGTCATCTCCCTCCTCGACGACTGCAACTCCCTTCTCATTGGCTTACCTCTACATAGTCTATCACCTCTTCAATCCATCATGAATGCTGCTGCCAGACTCAACCACCTTACCAATCGCTCTGTGTCTGATACTCCGCTCTGTTAATCCCTTCACTGGCTTCCGCTCAGCTAAAGAATTTAATTCAAAATACTAACAACTATGTAGAAAGCCATCCACAACTCTGCCCCCAGATACATCCCTAGCTTAGTCTCTAAATACCAACCTACTCATTCTCTTCGTTCCTCTCAAGACCTCCTGCTCTCTAGCTTCCTCATCACCTCCTCCCATGCTTGCCTCCAGGACTTTTCCAAAGCCTCTCCAATCCTATGGCATGCCTTACTCCAATCTGTACGCCTATCTCCTACTTTATTAGCTTTTAGACAATCCCTGAAAACCCTTCTCTTCAGAGAAGCCTACCCTACCCACACCTAACAACTGTATTTTCATTTTCTCCATCAGCTCATCCCCCACAGTTATTACCTTTTGTTTCAACTTGACCCTCCCAAATAGATTGTAAGCTCTAACGAGCAGGGCCCTCTGATCCCTCCTGTATTGATTTGTGTTTTAAGTGTACTGTCTGACCTCATATTATAAAGCACTGCGCAAACTGTTGGTGCTATATAAATCCTGTATTATAATATATATAACCATCTTCCAAAATTTGAATTTGGTACAGAATGAATTTGAACTCAAATAGAAAATATTAGAATAGATTATATTTTTTCTATATTGTTCTATTTTTTTCTATGCTATTCTTTTCTTTTATTTTCTATTCTAATCTTTTCTATTCAAATTCATTCTATATGAAATTTGAATTTCGTATAGAAAGAATTCGAATTTGAATGGAAAAGATTAGAATAAAATAGAAAAGAATAGAAAAGAATAGCACAAAAAAATAATAGAGCAGAATAGAAAAAATATAATATATATTATATTTTATTTTATTCTGTTCTATAATTTTTCTATGCTATACATTTCAGTTATTTTCTATTCTATTATTTTCTATTTAAATGTGATTTCATTCTATATATTCGAATATTTGAATTTCGGAAATTATATATCAATTTTCCGAAATTCGAATTTCATATAGAATGAAATGAAATTTGAATAGAAAAGATAAGAATAGAATATAAAATAAAAAAAAATAGTATAGAAAAACAATAGAACTTAGAAAATATATATATGTTATACTGTATTCTATTATATTGTTTTTCTATGCTATTCTTTTCTATTATTTTCCATTTTATTCTAATCTTTTCTATTCAAATTTGATTTCATTCTATACAAAATGTAAATTTCAGAAGATGGCTTCCAAAATTCAAATTTCATATAGAATGAATTTGAATAGAAAAGATTAGAAAAAAAAATATTATATATATATATATATATATATATATAATTATCAGTTATTTTCTAGTTATTTTCTATTTTCTATTCTAATCTTTTCTATACAAATTTTCATTCTATACGTAATTTAAATTTCTGAAAATGATTATAAAAAAATATATATTCCACCAGCCGCCACTGATGGAAAGTATGGTGTAAATTGAATTATGTGTTCTACTGACTTTTCTATCATGTTTCACCTTTCAAAATAACATTGCTACTGAATAAACTTTATTTCAAAAGATATTGACTAAGGTTTTTGGCATATTATGTTCAGATAATGAGGGAAAACTATGGATCACATTTTTTGCTTTATTTCATGATTACTCAATATAACTTCGAAAATGTCTGTTAATCAAAGTAACAATAACAAAACTGGGTTTAATTGTTTTGCTTGTAGAAATAACAAGCCATTATCCAAACATAATATGACCACATCTCTGGTCAATATAACTTGAAGTAGTTGTTATTTCAAAGGGTTCAACAGGATGTAAAAGTAAGTAAAATGCATTGTTCACCTTACACCTTATTTTCCATGATTCTTCTCCTGGCCTACAGCAATGTTTATTTTGAACAAATTATCCTGAAGAGTGAAAATGAAAAATATGTGCTAATGTTCCAACAGATATCACTGCTTGTTTTATACAATATTTTTATTTTCTATTTTTTCATTATAAAGCACTCATTCCATTGTACTTGGATGCACAATGTTGTGAGCTAATTGATCATATATGACTTTTCTTGGTTATTGCATATCATAATATATATGAGTCAAAATATGTAAACTGATTTGTAAATTAGCAGGATTAACGCAATTTTACCAAACATTCTTTTGTTTGAGGTCAATTTCTTTCACAGTGAACACTATACATGTACACTACTAATGATTTCATTTTCTTATGAGGGTATATAGAGCTCTGCTCTTTGCATGGTGTGCTTTACAATAAATTGGAATTAATTTTACTTATTTATGAGGTGTGGCTGGAGGAACCATATACATACATAGACAGATTGAGAGTTTTTATTAAATTGTTGAGGTGTATGAAAACAAATATAAATTTAATGAGTTCTTTAAATATATTTATGTACATATAGGCTACTAAGATCCTAGATCATCTCTGGGGAAATGTACATTCTCTAACACAGGATTTACCATATCACAAATATAAGAGAGGGCAGATGTTGTATTGTCTTTTGTTTGAAAGGATTTTAATCATATGTTTGTTGGTACAGTATATGTTTAATAAATGATGTGCATCCTGATAACTTGCAAAGCAGTTGACACAGAATTTTTTGTGCCTTTTTCTAGTGATTGGTTTTATTCCAGTGACATGCTGATGATTAAGGTCTGTCCAAAAGTGGTCTTTAACCTTTCAGCATTGTTTTACTGATTTACATTAATTTTTCTTAATGCAACACAGGCCCCTGTAATATTACCATGTCCTTTAACTACTTGTCTACTGGGGTAATTTGTTTAAAATGATTTGCATACATATTCAAATCTGCACTTTTTGCTAGAAATGACTGTAAACCCTTTAAAAAGTAAATATTTTATGAAAGCAGAGACCCTGTAAAATAAACTGGAGGTGGTTACAATTTTTTATGTCACGTGATATTTGCCCATTTATTTATCAAATGCAAAATAAATAAAAAAATACACAAAAATTGACTTTACAGCAAATAAACACAATAGTATACCCAATTTTTGGTACATTATAAAAGAAACGGCTGCATTAAGTAAAAAGAGACCAAACATATCAAGTCTAATGATTGTTAACGCCCATGGAACAAGCAGCAAACTGCGATACTCAAAATTCAGTTTAGAGATAACTGTGTACTATGGCCCCAGAAGTATCACTCTCATTCCAATGTTTGCAATGATATCTCACATGTGTTGCACAATTGATGTTACATACATGTGCTCATACTATGCTATGCTTTTTTTTAAATGGGATGTGTGTGGGGGTGATAGGGTTGCTTTTTTATTTAGTATATTATTTATTGTATATATATATATATATATATATATATATATATATATATATATATATATATTTTTTTTATGTTTTTGCTACTTTATTGCCATCACATAGGGCTTATTAACTCCCTATGTGATAGCAGGGACAAATTTCCAGTCCTCTTTATAGAGATATTGGGGTCTATTAGACCCTCAATGTCTCCCCTTCCCTCCAATTCAACTATTCCAGCACACATCATGCTGGAATAGCTGCATCCCCAGCCATACTAGCCAAGGAGTGACAGCTGTGACCCAGGAATTAAATTAAAATACATCTCTTCTAGGGTCATGAGATGCAGAAGGGACTGGGGAACAGATGTTCCCCGAGTTCCTGCTGCTTATTCCAGGGAAGTCGTTTTTTATAGTCCCATAGAAAATGTGAGTGCCACAGGCACCACATAAAAGTGATCAGACAGCTCTAGAACCACCCAATCACTTTTATCAGAAAGCCCTTCATCTGGCTTAAAACAAGTGTCAAGCTTACAGCTGCTACAGCTCCATTTAACCACTTGTCTTCCATGCCATTTATGAACATATTTATGAAGACATGTGGTAAACTCATCAGCTCATCATATGTCTTTTTTTATAGGCTCTTCAAATATGCTGTCTTCATCAAAATAATCTTGATGAATAACATTTAATCTGCATCTGCAGGCTGACTCTGACAAGTGCCCAAACTTACTCTGATATGATTGCAATTAAAAACGCACCTCTCATGCAGGTCATTATTATGCTAAATTGTGGCTCGGTACATAAAAAAAAGAAAAAATATATAACAAGGCAATACATTAATTTCACGGGGAAACTATCATTAAAAGTATATAAAATTTATATTATATTATATAAGTGTTGGTAAACCAGCCTGTACATCAAATGGTGCAAGTCTAATATTTTTTTACTTTGTGCAAAATCCTTTGTTGGTATTGCTAGCTTCAGGATGTCTCCTGTATGGAGAAACTAGTTGCATGCATTGCTGCAGGTGTGATTTTGGCGGTTTCTTCCACCTAACAGTCTTAAAATTTTGAAGGCTCTGTGGGCCTCGTCTACAAACCATGATCTTTAGTTCTTTCCATAGAGCTTCTATTGGATTCAAGTCAGGTGGTTGGCTGGGGCATTCTAGCAGCTTTATTTTCTTTCTTTCTTTGAAACCAATTGAGGGTTCCCTTGGCTTTGTGTTTGGGATCATTGTCATGCTGAAATGTCCACCTGCATTTTACCTTCATCATCCTGGTAGATGCCAGCAGATTTTTATCAGGAATGTCTTGGTACATTTTTCCATTTAATGTCATGAAGTTTGCTAGTACCGTATGCTGAAAAACAGCACCACACCATGCTGTTCCCTACTCCAAACTTCACTGTTGGTATGGTGTTTTTGGGGTGATGTTCAGTACCATTTGACATCCAAACATGGTGTGTATTATGGATTGCAAAGAGTTAAATTTGGTCTCATCTGATCAGACTAACTATATTCTCCCAGTACACAGGCTTGCCTAAACAAGCTTCAACATGCATTTTCGTCAACAATGGAGTCTTGCTTGGTGAGCGTGCATACAGGCCATGGTGCATTGCTTATTGTTTTATTTGAAACAATTGCACCTGCTGATTCCAGGTGTTTCTGAAGATCTCCACAAGTGATCCTTGGCTCTTTGATAACCCTTCTGATAATTCTTATCACTCCTCTCTCAGAAATCTTTTGAGGAGCACCAAGTCGTGGTGAAATTATGTTCTTTCCACTTCTGGATTAAGGCCCCAACAGTGCTTACTGGAACCTTTAGAAGTTTAGAAATCTTTCTGTAACCAATTCCATCAGTATGTTTTCCAACAATGAAGTTGCAAAGGTCTTGAGAGTGTTCTTTGCTTTTACCCATCATGAGATGTTGTGTGACACCTTGATAATGAGACACATTTTTTTATAGGCCATCAATTGAGGCTGAACCAGCTGATATTCATTTGCACTGTCAAGGAGTAGGATTGCTTTCTAATTACTCATAGATTTCAGGTGGTGTCTTGGCTTTCCATGCCTTTTTCCACCTCCCTTTCTTCATGTGTTCAATACTTTTTCCCTGTGTCATTCCATTTATTACACATAACTTAACTTCTGAATGCATTTTGTTTTGGTTTCTTTGTATGGATTGAATGGGTTGTTACTACATATGGTGAAAATGTCATGTCAATAGCGCCCTTAGAAATATATTTACCTAGAAAAATGGTGATGTGTTTAATACTTATTTTATCCTCTGTATATTGGAATTTTTATTTATTTATTTTTATACTAGTAATGATGGCAATCAGAGACTTGTATTGGGACTGCGATATTGTGGTGGACAATCGGACACTAGCTGACTCTTTGTGGTGACCAGTGACACTAATACGGTGATCAGTGCTAAAAATATGCACTGTCACTATACGAATGACAATAGTTGGGAAGGGGTTAAAGATCTAGGGCAGTCAAAGGGTTTACTGTGTGTCTGTGATTTTGTGTAAACAATGTGCTGCTTTCACTAAGGGGTGTGATGGATTTTATTCCCTGCTTTGCAAAGACACAAACTCTATATCTCCCCACTTGTTGGAGCAGAGCTCTGCCTTGTTTGACAGGTGAGGGCAGACATCCAGTGCCTGACACCCACATATCAGCTTCTGCTGTGAATAATCACACCCCCTGTAGGCGGAAGTGAAGAATCGTGTATATACACTTGATTCTGCACAAGAGGGCGGCCCTGTATCAGTAAATCTGCTATGGGGTGATCACTAAGTGGTTATGTTAAATTTTAATCAATGCAGCCAGATGACACAAATATGCTAACTGGGTATAGAATGTTTAAATTGACTAAAGCTGCATTCAGTTTAATTAACCATGTACAGGGCAATATCCTTTTTTTTTATAAACCCACAACTTTAATAGGTTTTCAAGTGCACATACCTTCACTTTGCTAAGTGTACATTCATTGTTATTATTATTTAGTTATTCAACCCCAAAAGGTCTACTGAAATAAATGTTTCAGTATTCTATTATTTTTTTTAATCATTGAAAGTGTATTTCTATTCAAAATATTACAAGTTCTAACCTAATGTTAATCACTTGCATTAAACATGCATACTGTTCCTCTTATAAAAAGTATCTAATCAATACAACCTGCTGGACTATGTCTTTAGTCTGCTAAGGGTTGTATTGCTAACTGGTTACACTGAACAGGAAACACCATCCTGCTATGCAAATTGACTACTCATTCAGCTGAATAGAATGTCACTTTTTATTTCTGTGAAAGAGAAATATAATCGTTTCCTACCTGTTTCATGTTCCATTGATGCCATCAAAGGCCTTGCTCCTCATCTTCTGTCTTTGGGAATAGCCTATACCCTACAGATAAAATAAATAAAGAAAAAAACCCTGACAAAGCTTCTTCCTGATTACAGTTAAGGTAACTACTACATAAATTCTGTGCTTTTTTTCTGTATAACCATAAGCTAAGCTATGCGTTAGCTCACATATACATAAAGTCATTACCTACAGCACTTGATACTTTACATTAGTACTTAATTCTGTGGATGAGGAGTGAGACTTTGGTCTTCACCTAATTTATTATCACACGTTACGTGTCGAGAAAGTGAGAAGTGAGAAACTAAAGAGGTCCTTTCAGCTTTAAACTACTGAAGAATACCTTATTTAGGCTGCAGCATTTAGCTAGATTGAGTATAATTTTTATGATAGTTTCCCCAATCAACACTAAATGCAATTACCTGTGTAGGGAAAGTGAAAAGTGAGAAGCTAAAGAGGTCCTTTCAGCTCTACACTAACGGAGGATACTTTATACTGCAGCATTTAGCTTAGATTGGAAGGAACAGTGGGTTTGTGAGTCTTCCTGTATATCAAAGCAGGGAACCATTAGCAACTTTTTACTGTACACATACAACCCGTTTATTGTTTTATTGATGTTATATAATTTTTATGATAGTTTCCCCAATCAACACTGAATGTAATTACCTGTTAAGAATAAAACACCTTTATAGTTTTCCTATGAGAAGTTTTCTACTATAAATTTGATACATATTATGATTATTTGCATGCATATCATAATTTTAAAATATGTAAAAAAGAAATGCTGCAACATGCTTGTAACAATTTAAAACTACCTGTTTTTGTCACTTTTAAAATATACACTCCATTTTAAACCGAAATATATCCATCATAATTCAAAGTCAAAGCCCGGAAAATATTCTGTGTAACCTATTCTAAATGGAACCTGCTGACAACCAGTCGGATTTTAGCTTTGTGTCACAGAAGAATGATACTGAGATTCAGTTGTACAATCTGGTTACTAAAAATAGATTGTGTGTTCTCTCTTGTATAAAATGCACTGTACTTTTTTACTTTGTACAGTAATTCATAGAAGAAAATATATTGATCAATAAAATAGCTTTGGAATATGGCATCTTATCCCCAAGCTAGTCTTCAGATCTGTAAAATAGAACTGCTCGAATAATATAATGTTAATCTGCTTTTACCTATCAAAGGTTATAGACAAAATAAAGACCATAATACAACAGAACATGCAGCCCTTACACACAACAACTTCCAGGAATCACTGCAAAACATCCCCTGTACAGGAAGTATGACCAGTGAGAGTGGCTGAGATGGAAGGGATATTTCTCTCCCTGAGCCTTGGACTCCCTGTTTTTTTTTCTCTATGGCTTTCTTATTCTTATCTCAGCACTTACCTTTTCCCCCAATCATCTTTAAAATATGTCATACAGTGGTGAACACGATTTCATAAATAACCCCCACACCTGGTTTCCATCGCTCTGGATTGTCCATAAATGCACATTTTAGTATAAACTGGATTATGTAATTAGACTTATTGTGTAAATTTGTTGTATACATAAAGAATATAAAAAAAAAAAAAAAAACTCCATCTAATTATTTTTGTTGCCTGTATCCACCTTGAGAGATTTCACTTCAATTTTTGGGTTGGAAATAAGAGAACATTTTGGATTTTCCCTCACTTTCTGTCCCAGGGACCACAGTCACCAGGAAAAATCTAGAGTGGTGAAACTCCCCAATGGAGATAGAGACAGCAATAAAATGTTAAATCAGGTCTACCTCAAGAAGAAAAGACAGCTTGTTAAACCCCCCAGAAGATCCTGTCCCACATAATACTTGTCCCCGTCTAAACCTATGTAGGACTAAGCTGAGTCAGATAGCTAGCCTCACCCATTCACCTAACTAGCCACTAAAAAAAAATTAACAGAGACATAGTTCTTAGTGACACGTCAGGAGGAGTGGGGGTTTGGCAGACACTACAGACAGTGTCTGCATAGCCCCCATCCATTTGACTTAGACTGACAGACAAAACATCACTGTGCTGTTTTCTTATGTCTCATGTTTGGTTTACACTGAGTCATGAGTAGGGATGAGCCAAACACCCCCCGGTTCGGTTCGCACCAGAACTTTCGAACGGACCCCAAATTCGTACGAACGTTAGAACCCCATTGAAGTCTATGGTACTCGAACGTTCGAAATTAAAAGTGCTAATTTTAATGGCTAATATGCAAGATACTGTCCTAAAAAGGGTTTGGGGACCTGGCTCCTGCCCCAGGGGACATGGGTCAATGCCTAAAACGTTTTTAAAAATGTCCGTTTTGGCGGGAGCACTGATTTTAATGACGATTAAAGTGGGAAAAAAAAGTGAAATATTCCTTTAAATATGGTGCCTGGGGGGTGTCTGTAGTATGCCTGTGAAGTGCCACGTGTTTCCCGTGTTTAGAACAGTCCCTGCACAAAATGACATTTAACGGAAATAACGTCATTTAAAGCTGCTTGCGGTTTTAATGTTATATCTGGTTCCTGCAATATGGTTGAAAATCTTTGAGAAAAATGGCATGGGTAGCCCTCCCTGCCCATTACCAGCCCCTTTGGGTCTTGTACGCATATTAAGGGGAACCCCGTACCCATATTAAAAAAGGGAAATGCGTGTGGCCCCCAGGCCCCATATACTCAGAACAGCAGTATACAGGCGGTGCAAATAAGACAGGGACTGTGTAGGTTTGTTGTGTTAAGTTGAATCTGTTTGTAATTTTCAACTGGTACATTTTTAAAGTGTAGCTCCAGTCAAAAAAACTATTTTTAAGCTTTTTGGAAAACATAGGGAAGGGTTATCACCCCTGTATAATTTGTTTTGTCGTACATCTTTTTTCATCTCACTTGCTGTTGTCTCCTTCCGTTTGCAAGTAGGAGATGTTTGTAAGTTGGATGTTTGAAAGTAGGGGCCTGCCTTATATGCTCTGCAGAAATGGCGGAACAAGGTGTTGGTTTTGCCACAACATTGTAAGCCCTGAAGCGCCCTGCTGTGAACGATTATATCAAGAATTGTAATTACATGCCATTGTTGAACAGTGGTCGAAAAATTGAACTTTGGTGGTTGTGGTGCTGGTGCCACAACACTATAAGTCCTCAGAGTTACTCTGGGTGGACACAGGAACGGGCCCTCCTGTGAAATATTTTATCAAGAATTGTAATTACATGTCCCTGTTAAACAGGGGCAGAAAAATTGGGCCTTAGGCACTGGTGCCACCACACTGCAACCTCTCCCATATACTCTATTTTTATTGCAGGAATTAGCCCTGCTGCAAAGCATTGCATCAAAAATTGTAATTAAACGCCCCTGTTAAACAGGGGCAGAAAAATTGGGCTGATGGCATCACCCAGAACCAGAAATGTTCTTCCAACATATCAGCGGAGGAGGAAGAGGATAGACAATCAACATAACAGGACAGTCACTCAGCATCAGCATAGGCAGTCTTGAAGGGATGTGATATTTCAAAAAAAATTATTCGGTTACATCAGCTTCAGGTGCTTGGTAGCTGTGGGTGATCCAAGACTGATTCATCTTGATGAAGGTCAGTTGATCAACTGATTCGGTGGACAGGCGCACCCTGTGATCGGTAACAAAGCCACCAGCAGCACTGAAGGTGCGTTCCAAAAGAACGCTGGATGCAGGACAGGCCAGTAGCTCAATTGCATACTGTGCAAGCTCTGGACAGTGATCCATCCTCAAGACCCAGTAAGCCAGAGGATTTTCGGTGGGAAAGGTGTCCAAGTCTGACCTTGCCCCTAGGTATTCCTGCACCATGTAAATCAGACGCTGGCGATGGTTGCTGGAATTGATCATACCTTGGGGCTGCGGACTAAAAAATTTTCTGAAAGCATCAGTCAGACGGCCACCTTCTCCACCGCTCCTTCTGACCGATGCCTCAGCAACACGTTGTCCAGGATCAGGAGTTTGTAACCTCCCAGTCTCTGGGAACGCGTTGCACAGACCTTTCTGCAAGGCCTCTCGGAGATGTCTCATCCTCTGCTCCCTCTGCGATGGCAAGATAAGGTCGGCAACCTTACCCTTGTACCGTGGATCAAGGAGAGTGGCCAGCCAGTAATGGTCCCTCTCCTTGATCCGAAGAATACGAGGATCCTTCCGCAGGCTTTGCAGGATCAGGGAGGCCATGCAGCGTAGGTTAGCTGAGGCATTCGGTCCGGAGTCCTCTGGGTCACTAAGGACAACATGATCCGCAGCTACCTCCTCCCAGCCACGTACAAGTCCACGTGTTTCTTGGGACTGTAAATCATCCCTACAAGACTGCTGCTGCTGATGCTGAGTGCCAGCCTCCACTTCTATGCTGACACAATCATCCTCCTCCTCCTCTTCCTCCTCCTCATCCTCATCCTCTTCCTGTGTGATGGGTGGCACAGCAGGAACACTGTCTGGATAAAGGGGGCCTTGAGAGGCAAGGAAGTCCTCCTCTTCCTGCCTCTGTTCTGCCTCAAGTGCCCTGTCCATTATTCCACGCAGCGTATGCTCCAAGAGGTGGACAAGAGGTACAGTGTCACTGATGCATGCACTGTCACTGCTCACCATCCTTGTGGCCTCCTCAAACGGTGACAGGACAGTGCATGCATCCCTGATCATGCCCCACTGGCGTGGTGAGAAAAAACCGAGCTCCCCTGACCCTGTCCTGGTGCCGTAGTCGCACAGGTACTCATTGATGGCCCTCTGCTGTGTGTGCAGCCACTGCAGCATGGCCAACGTTGAGTTCCACCTGGTGGGCATGTCACATATAAGGCGGTTCTTGGGCAGGTTTAACTCCTTTTGGAGCTCAGCCAGCCGAGCACAGGCATTAAATGATCGGCGGAAATGCACACAGACTTTCCTGGCCTGCTTCAGGACATCCTGTAAGCCGGGGTACCTGCCCAAGAACCGCTGCACCACCAGGTTAAGGACGTGAGCTACACAGGGCACATGGGTCAGTTGTCCCTGTCGGAGGGCGGAGAGGAGGTTGGTGCCATTGTCGCAAACCACCATTCCTGGCTTAAGCTGGCGTGGCGTCAACCACCTCTCGGCCTGCCCCTGCAGAGCTGACAAAACATCCGCCCCAGTGTGGCTCCTGTCCCCCAAACAAACCAGCGCAAGCACGGCATGGCATCGTTTTGCCTGCGTACTTGCGTAGCCCCTGGAACGCCTACGGAGCACCGCTGGTTCTGAGGACAGAGCACTGGAAGAGGCCATGGAGGAAGAAGAAGAAGAAGAGGAGGGGGTGGAGGAGAGAGGTGTGTCACAACCAATAGTAGCATTTTGGAGGCGTGGTGGCGGAACAACCTCCAACACTACTGCACCTTGTCCTGCATGCTTCCCAGCTGTCAGAAGAGTGACCCAATGGGCCGTGAAAGACAGGTAACGTCCCTGCCCATGCCTGCTGGACCATGAGTCAGCGGTAATATGCACCTTACCGCTGACCGCCCTGTCCAGCGAGGCAAGGACATTGCCTTCCACATGCCGGTAGAGAGCCGGAATCACCTTCCGTGAGAAAAAGTGGCGTTTGGGGACCTGCCACTGAGGAACCAACTGAAAAGGCAGCAGTTGAAGTGCTAGCAATTTAGCCAAGCTAGCATTCAACCGCTGGGCATGTGGATGGCTGGGAGTGAACTTCTTTCGCTGGTCCAGCAGCTGGGGCAGGGACATTTGCCTGCTATAATTGGGCGTGGGTGTACTGCTAGCAGAGTGCCCGGAAGCACTTGGCTGTGGCACACCTAATTCTACACCTTCATTCCTCTCAGAGCAGGTTTCAGAGAGGACTGAAGGTCTAGTGGGGTTGGAGATGCCAGCTGATGCAGAGCAAGGAGAGGCCCGCTTTGTTCTTTGGTGTGGGTCTTTGAGGTACGCTTGCCAACGAGCTGCATGGCAGGTCAACATATGTCTGGTCAAGCATGTGGTGCCTAAGCGAGATACGCTTGAGACATATGTTGCAAATAGCAGCGGTGCGATCTGATGCACTCGTCTCAAAAAAGGCCCACACCAAAGAACTTTTAGAATAACGCGCAGAGGCAGCGCCCTGCACAGGCGGAGCTCTGCGGTGTGATTCAGTCGGTGTGCTGCCCTCGTTGGACATGTGCCTCCTCCTCCTCCTCCTCCTCTCTCCTACCAGGCACCCACATGGAGTCAGTGCCCTCATCATCCCCTCCCTCTTCATCGCTGTAGCAAACCTTGCAATATGCTGCAGCTTGTGGAACATGACTGCCAGATTGCTGTCCTTCTTGAGCATCCCCTCTCTCTGCATTCACGCTACTGCCTTCCTCTAGCTGAGTGTCATCATCAGTGGCTACAAAACACTGGGCATCCTCCTGGAGCATGTACCCAACACTGTGCTCAAAGAGTTCAGGAGACTCCTCAGGAGGACGTGGTGGGTCTAGGGATGGAGTCACTGATGATGACATTGAGAGGAGGGAAGACGATGCGTTGGCAGCTGCTTTGCTAGTACCCTGAGACTGGGTGAGAGAGGATGAGGAGGATGAAGAGGGCTTGGTCATCCACTCTACCAAGTCATTGGCATGTTGCGGTTCAACCTGTCCAGCTGCCGAAAAGAAGAACAAGCGTGTCCCATGGCCACGTGCTGATGACAATGCACCGCGTCCACGACCAGCACTGTTGTCTCTAGACACAGAGCCTGCTTGCCCTCTTTTATCGGCTCGCGCCGGTCTGCCTCTCCTTGCTGGCCTTCCAGACATGGTAATGGCCTGAAGGGAGTTGGGTAAAACAGCAGTTGGGTAGTGTATATTGTGCTGGAGGCACACAACACCCACTAACTCCTGCAGATGCCTTTATTATAGAACACCAGAGATAAAGGGGTATACTGTAATGGAGTCACACAACACCCACTAAGCCCTGCAGATGGCTCTATTAGAGAACAGCAATAAAGGGTAGATACAGGTGTATATTGTGCTGGAGGCACAAAACACCCACTAACTCCTGCAGATGCCTTTATTATAGAACACCAGAGATAAAGGGGTATACAGATGTATACTGTGCTATGCTGGAGGCACACACAACTTCTAATAACTCCTGCAGATGGCAAGTGGGCTCAAATAGAGAAGAGCTATGTAGGTGGATATAGCGGTGTGTACTGGGTACAGAGCACGCAGACAGCACGCACAAGCTCCTAACACTACTGACTGCAAGCTCTATTATAAAAGATAGATCACTAGCTATATAGGTGAGGTGAATATAGCGGTGTATACTGCGGTCAGGGCACGCAGACAACAACCACTACACAACAGCAAGATCGAAAATCGGCCGATAACAATCGGTGTGTACTGTGTTGAAGGTACACAGAACACCCACTAACTGCTTCAGACGCCAACACACTACACAAGGCCGCTGCGCTGGCGGCCTTATATAGTGTGGGGCGTGTACTACACAGCCTGAGCTATGATTGGCCACAGGCATCCTGCCTGTGGCCAATCATGGCTCTCCTTGCTGCTGGCGCTGTGATTGGCCAAGCATGCGGGGTCACAGTGCATGCTTGGCCAATCATGAGCCAGCAATGCACTGCGATGACGCAGTGCATTGTGGGCCGTGAGCGCCACACGAATTTGGCGCGAACGGCCCATAACGGTCGGAATGCGCCGAGCGGGCGAACAGCCGATGTTCGAGTCGAACGTATGTTCGACTCGAACACGAAGCTCATTCCTAGTCATGAGTGTCAGCCTGCTATTCAGTGGCAGGGAGAGAGTGGAAACTCTAAGCTTGTGGAGACACATTTATAGATTTTATATTTGTTATGAATGATTTCAGCTGGAGAAAAAGTATTTTACTCATAGAACATCAAACTGACAAGTAAACTAGTCAAGTATTACACTAGGCCAGTGATGGCGAACCTTGGCACCCCAGATGTTTTGGAACTACATTTTCCATGATGCTGATGCTCTCTGCAGTGTAGCTGAACATCATGGGAAATGTAGTTCCAAAACATCTGGGGTGCCAAGGTTTGTCATCACTGCACTAGGCTGTCTCAGTTCAGTTTTCATGAATGAATGTGGTCTTTCACAAGCTACAATCATTCATAACAAATATAAAATCTATAAATGTGTCTCCACAACAAATTAAACACAAAATAGCAAGCTCGCAATCTCTGTGTATCACTTACACAAAAACAGCAAAAAATAAAAGGGATAAATGATGTGTGCTTACACAGAGTCTGGAGCTGCAGCCTGCTATTCAGAGCCCAGAGAATGTTGAATCTGTCAGCTTGTGTTATGATATAATAAATTTCTACCTGGTAAAGATGAGATTGTGAAGAAATTACACAGACAAGGACAATTTAAGAAAGGTTTGTTAGGAGAGTACTTAATAAGGATTTTGTCAATAGAGAGATAAAGAAAGTCATGTATATGGACAGCAATAACCTGTTAGAAGACAGGGACTGTCATGGATTTTAATTCACAACAGAGTGGAAAAGATTTTTAGATAGCACTGGTCGATCTTGAAAAGAGAGCTCCCACATGAAGGGAAAATTGGTGAAAAGCGTAAATCGGTCCCCCAATAAGAAACACACATGCCTTTTTTGATCAGAAAGATTTATATTCTTGTGGAAAATGTTCTGTGTGTAAGACCAAGAGCCAATCTTCAGGAACAGAAATATTTTATAGCTACAGGTACAACACTTGTTTTCTGTGATTTTATTTCATGCTTTTCAGAAGGGGTTGTTTATATATTGAAGTGCCCTTGTGGGCTCCAATATATAGGGCAAACCTCTTGGAATTTAGGAGAAATATATATATATATATATATTATTAAAACTGGATATAAGAAACTTAGTTTCTAATCATTTTAGAACCCACCATTCCCGAGACCCCAGTGCATTAAAGTTTTGGTGGGGGGGGGGGGGGTGGAGGAAGTTCCTGTACATGAAAGGGCATAAGGACCATTAGTCAAGTCCTGGTAGATATATGACCCAGGTTCTGCCTCCAAAGTTCTGAGCATTGAATTTGATAAACTGTTTAAACAGTAATGCTGAAGCCTAGTGTGCTTTTTGTTTATATTTAGTATAAGTTTGTGTCTGGATTTAAACAAGGACATTTTTGGGGACCTTTGGAAGCATTTTATACTTATTTTAACTTTTTCAATATTTATTTTATTGTGCATTTATGCTCTACTATCATTTAATAATTCATTGATTAATTTAAGGTCTTTAGAAATATATTGGACATTATATATTGTTTTAACATATTATGCGTTTTTGGATTGGCAACAGGTCAGTAAAGGGTTAATATGGTATTGAAATATGCACATAATAAAGCATACAGCCTTGCAGATGTTTTCAGCTCTGTTCTATAACTTTGGTATAGTGTATGCAGAAGATGGCCGCTATTGGAGTGTTTATATGCAATACGACATGCAATACAAATGATGCAGCTCTAAAATTGAAAATATAAGACATGTAATTAATATAAAATTGATATTCAGAAGTATATTCCTTAAAATATTTTCCAACATAAAATCAGACTGAGGAGCCCCACATGCCAAGATTGTGATGGAAAGTAGGACAGAGCAGGTGTCACCAACCAAACCTCATACTGCTCTTACCAGAGATCGTGTGACCCCCTAGTCACAATGCATGCAATAAAAAGGTAGTATGTTATCAGTGTAAAAAGCTATTTATTAAAAAAAGAGTAACACTCACATAAGTAACAGGGGCATGTAAACACTGAAAGGTTGTTTCCTCTAGGAAGCAAGATGGCCAACTATCAATCACACATGCATGGTAGCATGTGCGAGTGGCTCTCCCGTACACATTTTGCTATATGTGATGTCATCAGGGGAGGAGCCATGCACACACACTACCACGTATGCGCGATTGATGGCCGGCCATCTTACTTCCTGGAGAAAACAACCTTTTGGCGTTTACATGCTCTTGTTATTGCTAAATTTTAATTTAATAAATGTATTTTTTTTTTTTAAATGATAGCACGCTACGTGGATTACCTTTTATTGCTTGCCCTGTGACATGGATTAATCCCTGCAGGGGAGTTAAATACTGAATGCTGCATTTATGGCATTCATCTGCCTGTCCCTATGGTGCCATCTAATCTGTAGACAGATGAAGTGCAGATTGACCACTCTTAGCTAGAGGGTCACACTATCTCTGGTAAGCGCAGAATGAGGTTTCGTTGGTGACACCTGCTCTATCCTGCTTTCTATCACTATTATGGCATGTGGGACTCGTCATCCTGATTTTACCTTGGAAAATATTTTTGGGGAATATACTTCAACAAGTTTTCTGAATATCAATTATATGCTCAGTAAGTCAGCATAGGTGTTATATTTTCAATTTTAGTGCTGCACTATTTGTATTGTATTATCAAGTGTCTGCAGCTTGTTTTTTTCTTGTTATTTTTTCACTATTAGCGTGGATTTATTTTGGTTTTTGTATGCACTAAGATATGGCCGCTGTTTGTTTATGCTTTTACCATGAAGACTAGGAAGCGTTATGTATGCGGTAAAAGTAGAGACATCTGTCACCCTCTTAAGTAGTCTCCACTAAGGGACATAATGTGTAAGAGCAGAGAGTTAAGAGAGTGATGTCATCATGTCCGCTGGCCCAGCTCTGCTGAGCAAGCGGTGGCTCTTATACTTAAGGTAAAAGACAGCTTTAAGCTCAAAGACAGCTAAGGTCATTACCAATCTCCATGTCTGTGGACACTATTCAAAGAGAATGCTGCTCTTATTATGTGAGCAGTCTGGATGTTTGTTTTATTTTATCAATAAAACATTGGTTTTACAATGAAGAGCACTAGATGTTCCGGCGTTATTGCTTTGAGGGGTAAGTGAAACATTTGGCCTATCATCCAGTGAACAAGATCCTAGTTTTCCATTTTTGGGTGGAGAAAGGCAGCATCCCCCTTCCTCTTCAGAAACTGCATATTATGACCTCTTTTCACATTGGAGATCAAATCCAAAGTGAGCAAACCCAAAAATAGTACATAATGTGCTGGAGAGGAATTAACATTTTTTGCAAGTTTCAAGAGCATGTTTAAATGGTTGATGCACACTCATTTTATGAAGATTTAAGGACTGATTATTTTATATTTTGCATTAACTGTAGAGGAAACAGCAACTGGAGATTGGAGAGGATTGGAGCTCAGTGAAGGCTGACATATGTATATGCTTCAGGAGGGGTGGAGCTACAATGAAAGAAAATAAATACTTATTTTTAACATAGCTGCTCAGATTTTAATGGGGAAAAATGTTATATGCACACAAACCACTTGGAGATTTAAAGTTTTTTTTCTGGTGATACATCCTCTTTAACAAAGAGTACTCTTCTCTATGCGACCCAAAATGTAAAAAAATCCTTTACATACACTCTCTAAGATCTAGGAACTAAATAAAACAAATTTGGTAGCTCAAAGCTAACCTATTATTCGGTTTTGGGATGGTTGTTGATTTTCATTTTTTTTTTTATTTTGTGTCTCTTATATTCTTTAACCACTTCCCACCCGGCCAATGCATATATACGGCCGGGTGGGAGCCGTCTACTCCTGATAGGACGTTCCTGAACGTCATTCAGAAGTAGCGCGATCGCGCGCGCACGCGTGCCTGCGCAGCGGCGCGATCCCGATGTGCTCGTGTCACCCGGACACGGCACATCTGAGATCGGCAGGAGGGCTCTGTGATTGGCCCTCCTGATCACATGACGGCCGTGTCCAATCACGGCCGTCATGTGATGTAAACAAACAGCCGGTTGCTAGGCAATCGGCTCTCCTCTCCTCACACGGAAGTCATCGCTGAGGAGAGGAGAGCAGAACGCTGCAGCCGGCTGATGATCAGTGAGTATGGGCTGCTTTTTACAGCTTTTTACTCACTGATCATCAGTCTAGTGTCAACACACAACACACCACACAGTACAAACCCAGTCCCCACATATGTCCCCAAAACACACATGTCCCCAAAACATACATGTCCCCAAATAATAAAAACACATGTCCCTAATAATAAAAACATGTCCCCCACATATGTCCCACTAAAATCACATGTCCCAATGATTATCTGCACACATATGTACGTGATCACCTGCACACATATGTACATGATCATTTGCGTACATATGTCCGTGATCACACAAACCAATTATTATACACTTAACGGAATTTTTTTTACCAAAAACATGTAGCAGAATACATTTTGGCTTAAATTTATGACACAATTTGATTTTATTGGATTTCTTTTCAAATAGAAAAAAGAAAATATTGTTTTTTTTCCAAATTTCCGCTTTTTTTGCGCTTATATCGCAAAAAATAAAAAACGGAGTCGTGAATAAATAACACCAAAATAAAGCTCTATTTGTGCGAACAAAATGATAACAATTTCATTTGGGTACAGTGTAGCATGACCGCGCAATTGTGACTGAAAGCGCGAGAGCGATGAAAGCTGAAAATTGGGCTGGGAAGGAAGGGGGTGAAAGTGCCCTGTATTGTAGTGGTTAACAGATTGATAGCTTATGCCAAGTGACATTAAGATTTGAATGAAATATATGCAATTTAACACATAGGTCTGGCAGGCATTATGAAAATTATTAAACAGCACAGTCCTCAGGAAATTTGATTTTTCTTGTCTTTATAAAGAAGACAGGTTGGCATATGGGCGTCTTACTGTTAAAAATTCAGGCTTGCAGTGCTATGAGTCATTTTGCCTGTATGCAAAACACAAAACATTTTCAAAGTTAAACTCAGCCAAAAGGTTGCTTTTCGATACTTGTTTAAAGGCCATGTGAACATGTACTTTAAATTTAAACAGCGGGTAACCAAAACAGTTTGACAAAGAAGGAGAAATTGGTTTTGCTACCAATGTCAAATGCTTTATCCTGCCTTATGGAGCAGAAAGAAGGGTGTTGTATTAAAGTAAATGCCAGTCCTTTTTAAATAGTGTGTGGAACACCATAAGAAAAAAAATGTAAAATGTACATTTTTGTTTACAGTCACTAGGAAGTTGAAATGATATCTTCCAAATGAGACACTTGTTCTGAGGAAAAGTGTTGAATATATGATTTACCCTTGTTTTTGAGAGTTGAAATGTCATTTCCTGTTGTGTCTCCATTTGGGACATATACGGCAATTGAAATATAACAGAATCTGTAACCCTTCTATGTTTTACACAAAACCTAAAAACTACAAAAACAGTGATACTTATATTAATCTTAGAGGTAACAATATTTTCCTACATCTCAAATTGTACACAAAGCATTTTTTTTTTTTAGATTTGAATAGCATAGGGAAGGGTTAAAATTCCAGTGCATTTTTATGGCAAATACAGTAAAATATATGGTGTTTCTGAGTAGCCTTTTATCTCTCCACATTAATAAAGGGCCAGCTAGCACAATTACGTGTTTCACTCACATACAAATCATAAATGAAAAAACAAAAAATGTGTAGCACTCTTACAAAAAAGACCACAGAATGTGCATCATTAAAGTGAGTTTTACACATAAAAAAGTACCAAATCCTAAAAGAACTTCAACAATAAAATGTCCATATAAAGTTTCACATACTTTGGAGATTATCGCACATTTGGAAGAAGTGTGTGAAACTTTGTATGGACAATTTTGGGTTTTGTTTTAGGATTTATCTATTTTTTATGCGTAAAACACATTGGGGTTGATTTACTAAAACTGAAGAGTGCAAACTCTGGTGCAGCTGTGCATGGTGGCCAATCAGCTTCTAACTTTAGCTTGTTCAATTAAGCTTTGACAAAAAAAACCTGGAAGCTTATTGGCTTCCATGCAGTGCTGCACCAGATTTTGAACTCTTCAATTTTAGTAAATTAACCACACTTTGGTGTATGTTTATCAAACAGAGAAGAGCTGAGATCCTGATGATCACGGCTGATCTCTCAGGTGTACCAGTTTATGAAGCCGAGATGAGGAGTGGAGAACATGTTCTTCACTTCTCGTCACAGGACACACCCTTCTGTCTTTCACGTTTACACAGATGACCAGTTTATGAAGGTGAGATCTGAAGATCTCACTGGCCAGCTCTGTAAAATATCTCCGTCCCAGATTCTCCAGCTCAGAGGTGGAGAATATGGGTGAGAAGCTGCAGTGATGTGAGGAATGAGGCTTCTTTCTTCCTAATATCAGCAAAATAAAGCTTAAAGATTGATATAAATAATAACTATATATGTTTATGTGTGTGTGATATATATATATATATATAGATATATATATATATATATATATATATATATATCACACACACACACACACACACACACTACAATAATGTATAATGTATTTTCTTTTAGGACCCGTTCATTTCTGAACAATGCAGAATAGTTGGCAGAATTGCAAATTGCTGTAAAATTCTGTGAAAATGCTCAATGTGCTTTTGGGTTCCATTCATTGTTAATGGCACCCCAAATGCAGTTAGCAGACATGCATTTTGCCACACATTTTGTCATTTGACAAATACGCTACCAGCGTGCCAAAATGTACATTGAAAAAAGTGAAAAAATGCACAATACTCCATGCCCAAACCATTTAAAATTTGGCTTTTTAAGCTTTTTTTGTGCTCATTTTGTTACAGTTTTTGATGCACTTTTTGCTGCTTTTTTAAACACACATTTTGGCTTGTTTTTTAAAATGCATTTTAGCACAATTTTATGTGCATTTGGTTGTTTTTTTAACATGTATTTTGGTTCACTTTTACCTGCGTATTTGTGTGCATTCCGGAAAACACATGCAAAATGCATGATATGCTTGCGGTGCCATTAACTGTTAATGGAACCCTTAAAGTGGCTAGCAAATGTGCCATTTGCCAAAATACGCATAAAAAGCTAATCAAAATGAATGTTAAAAAAGTGTCAAACTACATGCTAAAAGAAGCGCCAAAATGTGCGTTACAAACCACACCAAAATGCGTATTAAAATAACCTGTGCCAAAATGTGCACTAAAGGGTGAAAATGTGTATTTGAAAAGCACCAAAATGCACAATAAAAAAAACCCATGGCCAGATGCACGCTAAAAAATGTGACGTGTTAAAAAACTGAAAAATGCACGTAAATAATGCCAAAATGAGCAATAAAAAAGGGCCAAAACACACATTTTAAGAATGTGCCAAAATGTGTGTAAAGAAATGGAGTTAAAACGAACGCCTGCGGTCTGTGCTTGATATTTTTCATGTAATTAAATGGTCTTTTTTTAACTTTGGTTTCACTTTTAAAAGTCAGCTGCTCTGTAATCACACAGGTATCTCGGGAGAGTTCCTCCTTCTACTCAGATCTCAGCTGTTCTCAGAAGAGAAAAACTTCTCATCTCTTCTCCTTCTGAGAACAAATGTTCTCCGCTTCATAAACAGGGTGCCAGAGAAGAAGATTTTTCTCTGAGAACTGAAATGAGAAAAGTCTCCAAATTTTTTGTTTTTGCATTTTTCATTGTTATTGCTGTTTGCTTTCCTGCTCAAGGGATTCATGTCCTCTGTTTAACCTGGTTCCACTGAGATAAAAATAGATGGGAAGGCCAATTCCACGCACTTCCTGTTCTGCCTTATGGATAGAAAATGAAAGGAATCTCGCTAATTGAACACAAACAGCAAATAATAAACTAAATGGGTTTTTAACGGTTTCTTCTCTTTCCAAAACTAAAACTTTTTTTGTTTATACATGTGCTTTAACTCTAATAGCCCTTCCCCCCTTCACTCTACCTATGTCATACAACAGTGGTCATCAACCCTGTCCTCAGGGCCCACTAACAGGCCAGGTTTTATGTATTACCTGACTAGAATACTGTGATCACTGAGCAGCAAATGATATCACCTGTGACGTATTTCAGTTATCTTGCAAACCTGGCTTGTTGGTGGGCCCTGAGGACAGGGTTGGTGACCATTGTTATACAGTATATACCCCTCCATATGCCTTACATCAGTGAATGACCTAAACTGAGTGCCATAGCCCTGGTCATCCGGCTAGCTGAACATTACTAACAAGCTTTTCTTCTTAGATCCCAAAGGACAATTCATTTACTTGCAAGTCTGCATGGAGATAGCTTCTCCAATAGGGCCTAGAGAGAAAAGTTGAAGTAAGTTCAGTTATATACAGTCAAGCCAGCATAGAGAAATAATAAAATGCTGCACAGCCCAATATGAATTGTGGGTCCCAGTCCAGGTGACCCCCTGATCTGAGGTATGTATAAAAGGGGTATACATATATTCTTTGAATGTTTTTTCTCCTTAAACAATTATATTAGTCAATCTTCTTTTCAACAGGATTAGATGTTCTTGCAGCAGTATCAAATTAGTTCACTATTTGGATGAATAAACTCATACTGATTCCCACTTCCAAAAAAAACATTGCACTAATAAAGGGTTGCATGCATTGCACCCCAGCCCTTGTCACTCTAATTTAAAAACAATACATACTACAGTAAACATTTTGGGGTATGCTAAAACCAATAGTTTGCTTTTCAAACAGGTAGTCTGGTACAATGTTTATGTTAATATATTATAAAAGTATTTTCCACTTTCAGGAATAAAATGGATATGCCAATAATATTAATAAATTAATTAGAGCAAAGAAAACATTTTTATATATACGATTGTCCCTAATAAAATGTAGGTGCTATAAATATTATCATCACAAAAAAAATAAACTATACCTGTAAATAAGGAATTACTTTGCAGAGAGATTTTCCAAAAAACCAAGTTTCGGTTATGTCAACTACCAAGGTTGCTGGAAGACAAGTGATAGTGACAAGAATGTCTGCAAGAGACAAGTTGACTATGAAATAGTTGGTGACTGTCCTCATGTGATGATTCTTCCACACTGCAACACAAACTAACATTGTAGATGTGTGTTAAAATATAATCGGAACATGAAAGTAAATGTTAATTTTCAAGGAACTATACAAAATACAAACCAAATAAAAAATATAACTCCTCCACAATGTAACAAAATAGGAAATATTAAACACACAGCATATCATTTATAAAGGTTGTCTTCGTATTTTCAAAGTGTTTGCAAATCTTCACATTTAAAAAAAATGTAAATAATAAACGTCACTTACCTGCTCTGCGCAATGGTTTTGAACAGAGTAGCCCTGATGATCTTCCTCTGGGGTCCCCTGCTTTGGTGCTCCTGGCTCCTCCGCTTCAGTGAGTGCCCACCATAATAAATCACTTTTTATTGGGGCAGTCGTGCAGCCTTGATCACCAGCCATGCAACCTGTGTCTATAGACACAGACAGTGCAGGTCATCTCCTTGTTCCCAATGGCCCACAGAATTTTATTGACATCTATCATATATCAATCTGCCTAGAGAGGAGGGAGAGAGCAGAGAGAGACACTGCTCTTGTGCACAGCACTGGGTCAAGAATAAGCTTAGGTAAGTATAAGGGGGGGAAGGGTTGGGGGGATCCTCCCCATAGAATTCATTAAGGTAAAAAAAAAAAACCTTAAGAGTTTAGAACCACTTTAATGCTAAATATTTTCTTCTATAATATTTACTTGATGTGCGCACAATAATGGTTTTACACATTAACCATTTCCTGCCCGGCAACTATATATAAATGGCTGGATGGGAGCTTCCTTGTGCACTGCTCTGTTAACAGCTATCCTTTTTTTTTACTTTTTTTAATATAAAAAATAATAAAAAAATGAATAATAAAACAATAAAAAAAAGATAAATTTTTTTTAGAGCTTCTTCACACCTGCGGTGCCCTCTGAAGAACAATCTGCATTCAGATTGCTCTTCAGAAACAGTTTTAACCCCCTAAATTCTGTACTACTGCATCATAACTATGTGTGTTTTGCACAGTTGCGGGGCAATTACAGTACAGTATAGCCCCAATCGCTTGAATGGGTTGCACTCAATGTGCAGTAGTGCCTGTCAAGCATGACAGGAGGTATAATTCCTGCCTTGTTCCCCTCTGACCACTACCTTCCCAGCTAAAGCGGGAGCAGTTGAGAAAAAATGTGTCTTAACTAATCAAGCCCTTATGTACTCACTACACCAGTGCAGCCAGTCACACAGGGGTTGATTTACTAAAACTGGATAGTGAAAAAATGTGGTTCAGCTCTGCACAGAAACCAATCAGCCCAGAGGTTTTTTTCTTTGTCAAAGCTTAATTGAACAAGCTGAAGTTAGAAGCTGATTGGCTTCCATGTATAGTTGCACAATATATTTCACTCTCCAGTTTTAGTAAATCAACCGCAGTATTCCTGTAGTAGTCCTCATTCACACAGTGTATTGATGTATCCTGTCTGAGAGCCATGTTTACCCACATGAGGATGTACAGGGGTCCTGTGCCTCACCGTGCAGGTAGTCCAATTCATGTCTATTAGGACACAGTGGCTGCATGGACACAGCTGCTGCTCCCAATCCCAATTTTGCACCTTACTGGGTGCAAGGCCTCCACACAGACAGTGTGAGTTTTGGGACACTTAACTGTATGGTTGTCAGATTGGGAGCAGTAGTTGTATCTGTGCAGCCGATGAATTCCAATAGACATAAATGGGACTGCCTGCATGCAGATACAGAGAATGCCTGTGCATCCCCAGGTGGGTAAAAACAGCACGGGGTACGCATTTCTTATGTCACATGTTCCTGAACACTGCCACGCCAATCCCAGTCTCACCATAAGGCCTTGTTCACATGGGGTGAATCAATGTGTTTCATGAGGATTGTGTCTACCTGCATGGGGATGCACCTGTGTTCAAAAGCATCCCTGTGCAGGCAGTCCCATTGATGACTATTTTGATGCAGCAGTTGCAAGGACACAGCCACTGCTGCCAATTTGACATCAATGCAGGAATGGTTGCAAAGCGTCAGTAGACCAGTGTAGCCAGCAATAGTATTCCTGTCACCAGACCAGTGCAGCTATGTTCCAGGAGGCTAGCTTTATTTGGCTTATAGAAATGGGGACTGCTATAGGTGATGCAATGCTAAGCTATATTCCCTGACCACTTGTACAGAGGCAACCATTACAGTATATTGTTTTCTATGCAGTTTTGGTTGATTTACAAGATGCAATGTCTGTTACATAATCAGTCCAAGCATTGAAAAAGTCTGACATATTTGGTATTTCCATGCTCAAAAGCAGTTGCAAAATGTTTTTTTGGATTGAGATTCTAAGTATGCCCATGTTATGTGTGAACAATTTCTTATAAAACTGACAACTTTTCATTTTCTTTCTGTATATAACAAAACATATGGAGAAAAAAGAAGTCTTCAAAAGACTCACCATGCCTCTTAAAAAATACCTTGGGGTATTTGCTCTCCAAAATGTGGTCATTTTGTGGGAGTTTCTACTGTCCTGGTGCTCCAGGGCCTCCAAAAAATGTGATGACTGGAAATTACATGCATAATTGCCTCTAGAACAGTGGTCATCAACCCTGTCCTCAGGGCCCACTAACAGGCCAGGTTTGCAAGATAACTGAAATACATCACAGGTGATATCATCTGCTGCTCAGTGATTACAATAGTCTAGTCTGCATCTCCCCAAGGTAATAAAACATGGCCTGTTAGTGGGCTGAGGACAGGGTTGATGATAATGACCACTGCTCTAGAATACCTGAAGGTGCTACTTAGCCCTTATACACACGGTCAGACATTCCGACAACAAAATCCGTCGGATTTTGTCCGAAACTTGTGTTGCATACACACGGGCGGACAAAGTTGTCGGAAAATCCGATCGTACGTAACGTGATGACGCTATTTAGTTACAACGGGATTACGTTCAGGCTAGTAGCCAATAGCTTTGGTCTAGGAATTTGATCTGAGCCTGCATGGCACTTTGATCGGAATTCTCTACACACAATCAGACAAAGTCCGATCGGATCATGTTGTCGGAAAGTTTTATAGCCCAGCTCTAAAACTTTGTCCGTTGGATATTCAGACGGAAACAGTCCGATGGAGCCCACACACAGTCGGATTATCCGACAACATGGTCCGATCGGACATTTTCCTTCGGAATGTCCGACCGTGTGTACAAGGGCTTAGACTGTGAAAAAGTATTACACATGTGCTATCCCCATACTCAAGAGTTGTAAATTCTAAAAATGCCTATGCTGTGTTTTAGAAATATATCTTACTAATTGATAACTATGTGTAAAAAAATAATAATTTGATTTAAATTTTCGTTCCTCCTCTTCCAAAAATGTGTGAAATATTGCATTTTCAAAAAAACTCACGATGCCTCTTAGAAAATACCTTGTGGCATTTGCTTTCTAAAATGTGGTCAGGAATTGCATAGTTTATACCCTTAGAAAGCCCATGGTGATCCTTCAATTTCGAACCCCTGTATGTGGTTAGGCTGTGAAAAAGTCTCACACATACAGTATGGTATTCTCATATGAATAGTGAGTAACAGAATGTTTTCTGGGGTGTAGTTATAAGTATGCCTATGCCGTGTTTGAAAAATTGCTTGTTAAAATGGCAACTGTGTAAACAAACATTTTATTTAATTTCTTTATTTTCCAAAATGTTTTGGCAAAAAATTACAACTTCCAAAAATCCAACATGACTATTGCTAAATACCACGGACTGTCTACTTTCCAAAAGGGTGTCATTTTGTGGACTATTTGACTGTCCTGGCATTATAGCAAGAAATGAGATAGACATTCAGTAAATACATATATACATGTGTGGTTTTTATACAGTGCCTTGCAAAAGTATTCACTCCCCTTGGCATTGGCCCACAACTTTGAAGATCTTTCTTTTTTTTTTATTTATTGTGAAGCAAACAACAAATAGGACAAAATAACAGAAAAGTCAATGTGCATAACTATTCACCCCCCCCCCCCCCCCAAAGTCAATACTTTGTAGGTCCACCTTGGATAAGTATCTATGAGCTTTGCCACATCTTACCACTGGGATTTTTGCCCATTCTTCCTTGCAAAACTGCTCATTCAAGTTGGATGGTTTGCACTTGTGAATAGCAATTGGATTGAGGTCTGGGCTTTGACTAGGCCATTCCAACAAATTTACATGTTTCCCCTTAAATGACTCAAGTGTTACCTTAGCAGTGTGTTGGGATCATTGTCTTGGTGGAGGGTGAACCTCCATCCTAGCCTCAAATCACACAAGAGTGGTACAGGTTTTGCTCAAGAATATCCCTGTATTTAGCACCATCATTCCCTCAACTCTGACCACTTTCCCAGTCCTGACTGATGAAAAACATTCCCACGGCATGATGATGCCATCACCATATTTCACTGTGGGGATGGTATTCTTTGGGTGATGTGATGTGTTGGGTTTGCGCCAGACATAGCATTTTCTTTGATGGCCAAAAAGTTACATTTTAGTCTTATCAGACCAGAGCACCTTCCTCCATACATTTTGGGAGTCTCCCACATGCCTTTTCGAAAACTCAAAATGTGCCATTTTGTTTTTTGCTGAAAGTAATGGCTTTTTTCTGGCCACTTTGCCATGAAGCCCAGCTCTATGGAGCGTGCGACTTATTGTCGTCCTATGTACAGATAATCCAGTCTCTGTGCTGTGGAACTCTGCAGCTCCTCCAGGGTTACCTTAGGTCTCTGTGCTGCCTCTCTGAATAACGCCCTCATTGGTTGGTCTGTGAATTTTGGTGCGGGGCCTTCTCTTGGCAGGTTTGCTGTTGTGCCATGTTCTTTCCATTTAGTCATGATAGATTTGATGGTGCTCCTAGGGATCATCAAAGATTTAGATTTTTTTTTATAACCTAACCTTGACTTGTATTTCTCAACAACATTGCCCCGTACTTGTTTGGAGAGTTGCTTGGTCTTCATGGCAGTGTTTGGTTAGTGGTGCCTCTTGCTTAGGTGTTGCAGCCTCTGGGGCCTTTCAGAAAGGTGCGTATATGTAATGACAAATCATATGACACTTAAATTGCACACAGGTGGACATCATTTCACTAATTATGTGACTTCTGAAGGTAATTGGTTGCACCAGAGCTTTTTATGGGCTTCATAACAAAGGGGGTGAATACATACGACCAATTATTTTTTTATTTCTGAAAAATAGTTTTATGTAAATATTTTTCTAATTTTACTTCCCCAAGTTAGACTATTGTGTTCTGATCCATCACATATAATTCAGATTAAAAAAAACATTGAACTAAAGGCTGTAATGCAACAAAATAGGTAAAAAGCCGAGATGGGGGTTAATACTTTTGCAAGGCACTGTACTTTTGTGAGCATTATTATTCTTTTTTTAAATCAAAATAAAGTTTAACAACTTTTAACAGTACAATAAATAATGCACATTCCGAAGTATTACATTTATACAATACCATCACAGAACACAATGTAGAATAATGTTCTTGTACATAGCCAAAAGCAGGTTTATAAAATAGATTGAACATGATATGTCATTAGTCATTATATCTCACAATGTATGCATCCCTAGACATTCTGAGTATTAACTTTTCTTTATAAATAAACTTTCTTAGAACTTACTACACCAGAGTGGTCGCACTGTCTCCCTCCTTCCCCCATCAGTAAATCAGAACTAACCAATTTTCAAATATATATACCATAGTTTTTAGACTCTATAACACACAGACTAAATAATATACACTGGATTGCTTTTACCAAAGAAATGTAGGTGAAGCATTTTAGTAAAATTAATGAAGAAAGATTATTTATTTGAAACATTTTATAAAACTAAGAAAATCTAAGAAAACCTTTTTTTGCAAACAAAATGTTGGTTGTTTTTCCTTTATATAGCAAAAAAAAACAAAAACAAAACAAAACAGTGATGATTTAATACCCACAGAAGAAAGCTCTATCTGTCTCAAAATAAAAACATAGAATTCATTTGGGTACAGTGTTGCATGACTGAGTAATTGTAATTTAAATTGTGAAAGCGCTGAGATCTAAAAAAATTGCCTATTCAGGAAGGGGGTAAAACAGTCCAGTCTTATCAGAATCTGAAAGCTTCCCTTTAAGAAGGGGGCCCCCAGATCCTGCCCCCCTCATGTGAATGGGTATCGGGTACATCGCACCCCTACCTATTCACCAAAAAAGCAGGGAAATGTAATAAAAACACAGGAGCCGGTTTTTGACAATTCCATTATTAATAGCTCTGTCTTCTCTAGCCGTCTCTTCCCGCCATCTCTACTGTCTTCTCCTTCCCACCGTCTCCTCCTTGGGCTGTCTCTTCCTGTTGTCTTCTCCTTGAGCTTTCTCTTCCCGTCACTGCCATCTCTTCCCGTTTCTGTCTTCTTTGCCTCCGGTTATCTGCTAAAAAATGTTTTAAAAAGTCGCTCTTGTTCTGTTGATGTCTTCATCTGTTTTGCTGTCGCCCACTCTCTGCCAACACTTATATATCAATGGGACGTGGCCATCTGATGACTTCACCAAGAGAGCCCGCTTCTGCCCTAAAGCGCCCACCACCCATGTTGATGGCATGCGACCTGGTATGGTTCAGGAGGAGGGTCAATCGCTCGTCCCCTAGCTTTCCTGAACTGCCAGGCAGCATGCTCGGACAAGGGTCTGGTATGGATTTTGGGGGGATCCCACGCCTTTTTATTTACATTTTAGTGTGGGGGTCCCTTCTGAATCCATACTAGACTTGAAGGGCCTGGTAGTGACCTGGGGGGAACCACACGCTGTTTTTTTTGTCAAATTGTTTTGCCGGCAATTTTTTTTTTACATTCAGCTTTCTGCCAGGGAACCCCTGCTGACAGCTGAGGACTCATTGGTTGCTTAGGACGTGGCAGTCGGCTTCCCAGCCCCCTGCTTAGCAACCAGCTATATAAAGAGGTAAAATAAGAACTGCATCAAAAATGCACCACTTGCGTTTTTGGTGCAGCTCCATTGAATTCCTTTAGCCTCAAATTGCGGGAAAAAAGTCCCTGACCCATTCCAAAAATACACCAGCCACAAAATGCATAGATGTGAATTAGTACTATATAAAATCATGTTAAATGGACTGTAGTTCATTTCTGCAAACTGCAAAATGCACTAAAAATACATAGGTGTAAACGTAGGGTTAATCAATGCTTAATTCTGCAATCCAGGTAAACAGTTAAACATACAGATGAAATATCTATGCGGGGGCCATTTTACCTGCCAAAAGGTTATGTACTGTATTTCTGATCAATCAGTCTATTACAGAGCTCTGCTCGACAGCATTCCATGCCCCAGAGCTTAGTAATTTTTGTGAGAACAGCCATTCATATGCAAAGAAAATATAAAGAACGCATTTTTGTTTGCACTTGATCGGATTGATGGATGTTAGTAGAGCTTCACCTCATTTAATAAGCTCAAGGGAAAATCCTATGGCAAAGTGCACTTTTTTTGCAAAGGCCAAGAAGAAGCACTAAAGTCTTTGGGGTTGATTTACTGAAGTCCAATATTGGAGTTTCTTTGTGCTTCTTCTATATTTGAGGAGCCTGCAAATATACACTGTAGGCCATTGAGAACATATTTTAAAGCTTGATAACCCTTTGTTAAGAACATATACTCTACATAGCTCAGCCAAAAGTTTACTTTAAAAGCCTGCATTCACAAGCTCAATCTGACTACTTGAATTTGACCCTTTGCAATGATTTTTTGGCATCACCATGATAGAACATACATTTTCCAGCCTACTGGCTATCCAGACTTTGTAGTCCCTGATCCTATCTCTGGACAGACTCACCATGCTGTTTCAGTCAGCTTTCTGACAAAAGAAATATCTATCTGGGCTGCACATGCTCCTGCCTAATTTTACGCCATCTCTTGCGGTGTTCCCGAGTCTGGCTCGGGTTAGGATTTTACTATCATAAGCGGTAACCCCGAGCCAGACTTGGGATTGCATCACTGGATACAGGGAGAGGTTACTTACCTTGTCCCCTGGATTCAGCGATGTCCTCCATGCTTTGTGATCGAGCTGTCCTCCACTCGATTCACACAGTGCCCGAATGCCGCCGAGCTCCATTCCCTGCGACGTTACAACGCACGGGAGCGGAGATCGGCGCCAAATTCAAAAAAGTTAAAATACACAACACACACAGTACTGTATTCTTACAGATTACAGTACTGTATAAAAACACACCCCCTTTGTCCCTAGTGGTCTGTGCAGTGCCCTGCATGCGCTTTCATATTATAAATACTGTTTTTTCTGCCTGGAATTTGGAGATTGTCCATAGCAACCAAAAAGTGTCCCTTTATGTGAAAAGTGATTTTAGACCAACTAGAAAACAGCAATAAATTAGAATCACTTGCAGAATTGAGCGATAGCGATTTGGGGGGAAATTCATCATCAAACACTAAATCTAATGACAGCGACAATTCTGCAAATTAGCAAATTTCAGTGTTTTTGGATTTGATTACATTATTGAATAATTTTTATTATTATTTATTATATTATAAACTTTATCATACCCGGGATGTCTGCTAGACTCTGGTTTGAACAGATTTAAGAGAGTTATTCCTAAGAATTACAGGACTACAATATAAAACGTCAAATTTCCATGCAAAATAATTGTACCGCTTTCAGCACCTAGAACCAGAATGAATCATACCACCAGGGAGGTTAGTATCCCTCAGTTGAGGGCCTGCTAGGATCTGGCCTCCTTTACGTGATACCAGGGTAGACACTTTCCTAGAGTATCTAGCCACACACAGATCAAATGCACATATTTGCCAGCACACCATGGATTCTAAAATATGTCCAAATCTTTATTGAAGAATGATAACATCACAGAAGAGACAGTGCAATGCTTCAGAACCACGTAGAACCCATCTATCCACACACATAGGAAAAAAAGGGGAAAAACTGCGCTACGGGAAAAAGAAGCAAATAGTGTTGAACGGAAGCTGCAATTCAAATATATACCAAAAATATATCAAACAAAATTAGAAAAAAGAAGAACTGCGCTAGCCACAAGATACCCAATGTGATTAGGGTATATGAAAGTATCAGACCCACACTGTGGGTCTTAGTATCTAGTGTGTTAATATTGTGAATTCCCCAAACTCAATATATGTGTATCAAACTCTGTGCATAAACCCCTAAACCATAAAGATAAGAATATAAAGAATATATATTTGCTATTAGGCATAAATGACCTATCGAAAAAATACTAAATCTGTGTTCAGAGACACTCTGTATAATGTCCATACAGTCATATGTCAAAAAATTGAAAAATTAAATAAAAAATAAACATAAAAGATAAATGTCCATATAGTGAATGAACACCAGTGAAACAAAAATTTCAAATGAGGTACGGCAATGAAGAAAAGTTCCAAACGACTGAATTGCAAATGCACGGATTGAAAATCTTCTCCAAAGACGTGGTGTGCTTATCCCATCACCGAAATAAATGAATCAGCTCCTTACCAGATCCAGACGACCCCCCGTTACAGAGGGTCACCACAAGCAGTAGTAGTCAAAAGGGTGTCCGGATAGCGCCTCCTCCTCAGATGGTCACGAATCTTCCACACGATGGGGTTATGGCTGTTACTCACTCCCAACACGACGTGGTGTCACATAAGGGAAAACATAGGCTCCAGATAGTGTAAAACCAAATGACTTTAATTCTTAAAAAGCGAACGTAAACACTTACATAAAAGACTTTAAAAGCAGGTTCAAAACAAAGACGTGCACCGGCCGGATACACGCCAACGCCAAGACCAACCCGTCCTTCCTGGTCCACAAAAACGAACACGACTTGGGGTGACGTCGACACGTTCGCACCGCCCTACGCGTTTCGTAATAATTTACGTCGTCCAGGGGCACGGGCGGCGTGCGACGTCACCCCTTTTATAACCATATATTTAACCAAGCCTCACTTTGGGTCAGCGGCCATTTTAGACGTCACAAACAATAATAATCAAAGAGAACGTAGGCCAAGCCTCACTATCACTCACGAACGTCAGATGTGCGTATCCGCAACGAACGTCCTATGGTTGCGGGCCAAGCCTCGTTTTCATGTGGACGTTATAGGAACATAAGCCAAGCCTCGCTTCCAGGTATTAGCCCTATCGGCAGAGTAACATGGCAGATGCCCTCACATGAAGGTGCGCCTCCTGAACCCCGGAACAGGGTACAGTGTGGATCGCCAAAACAGAAGGGTAAAATAGATTAAAAATCAATAAGGTAAAAAAATAAAAAATTTTAATAATGAATTAGAAAAAAATAATAATAAAAAATAGAAAAAATATATAAATAAGCCATCCCAAATAGGGACAAGAATGCATCAGAAATTCTACGCTTCCTGCTGCATTCATACGGCCAACAGGTCCAGTTACGTGTGGACAAATAGGTATAAAGGTACCTCAAAGGTAGTGCGTTTACCCGGTGTGTTTATATAGCAATCAAATTCACTTAGGAAATGAGATTGCTGTAGACATGTATTTCAAGTGCCTTCTTGTCTCGCGTGTTCCCCAGGGACTTTTCTGGAGTGCCCCAAAACAACGTCGAGGGATAGACCTAACAGTAACCTAAAAGGCCGCCAGACCCAAAGCCAGGTCTGTCACACCAGAATGTGCTCTACAGTGATATACACCAAAGTAAACAGCAAGAAAAAATTAATAATGCAGCAAGAAAAATTAATAATGCAATCAAGTGGTTTTTCACAGTAACTAATACAGTAAAACCATTATAGGGAAACATTACATCAAAACAGGTCACCTCATGAGTTATTAATGAAGGCATTTACATCGGTGTCATGGATATTTTTGAATTTCGGGCAAAAAGGGTTGTAGACACAACTGGGGTTTTTGACTCTACCCCACCGTCAGTGGTCTCCGACACGAGTGGTCTTTTCTTACGACTTAAGAATTTGACCACATCCGAGATCCACCTCCAATGGGACATTGCCTTCCTGGAGACATATATCAGGGAGGCAATGGTCCCTAGGAGTCTGAGGTGGAACGTCAGTCCCCAACAAGGGGAACCGGACTTAGAAGGCTGGTACAGATATTTTAATGAATCGGGTGTGAGCTTACTACGCTTTTTAACTCAGAAAAAGAGCGAGAAAGCAGCCCGATTAGATATAGAGATTAAGGCCATTAGGGATTCCCTACTACCTCTCAGGGATAGTGAGGAATATAGGGAATGTTCCAAGAACCTGTTGAAGGTGCTTGAAAAAGAAGAAAAAGATCAGAAAATTAAGAAAAAACGGAAATACAATAGAGATAAGGAGGATTACAATACGGGGATGGTATTTTCCTGGCAGAGGGATTTAGATTTGGAAGAGGTGGTGGAGGTCCAGATGGACACATCCCAACAACTGAATTTATTGGGTGCAGTGGGAGGTAACCCCGCACAACCACCCCCGAATAGCACCCAACCTAATCCCGGTACTAGTTATGGGTTTAGGAGACCTATGAACAATCATAAAACTCCAAACCAGTCTAGGAATCAATATGTGGGAGCTCCCCAACAGAGAATCCCCAAAAAAGGTCCCAAGCCAAATGGGCCACACCCTTATCGAGTGCCTTTCTCTCCGAGAACAGGACGACCCAGCCATTCAGGGACCTATGGGCCCCCAGAATGGACTCAGGCCCCCTATCAAGGGAACCTCCCCTATCACAACAGAGACGATAGGAATTATAACTATAATGTTCCCACTCAAAATCGTTTTTTTCCCCTCTCTGATTCTGAGACCCCCAGGGGATCGGGCCGAGCAGGGGGGAATTGGAGGGCGGACCATAGACGCCATCCGGACCCCCATTTTCAGGGGAGCCCAGGGTTCAGACAGGGACACCAACAGCCCGCCTATGAGGAAGGGCCCCACATCAGTGGAAATAATAACCAACATTTTTTTCCCAGGGACAGCAGAGGCCTAAAAAGGTCCGTCGAACAAAGAGAGGGGTTAGAGGGGGGAGGCGAGCCCAATGTACAAAAAAGAAAGAGGCCATAGGAACTGGAATCTTTAACCTCAGCAAACAGATACTCACTACCTCTGAAACCAAAATACTAGACAAAGGTTTGAAATTTGCTCCGCCCAGATGCCTGAGCAAGTTTCAAACTTATATGGACGTACACAAATTCGTCCGTAAGTTAAACATAAAACGATATATGCTGGGTAATCCCATCAGAGAGAGTACTACGAGAATTACGGAGTTTCAACACTCCAACCTCTCAAATGCTTCCCTTTTTAACCCTCCAGGATCCCTTGCACCCAGTATTAAGGTGTTCAGGGATGTGGTACTACGTGACCTGGAGGATATTAGGGTAAAGAAAGTTAAAATGCGGAGAGATTTGGAGATGGGCCTAGACACCTTGTGTAATAACAAGTCCCTGGTCATTAGACCTGCCGATAAAGGGGGGGGGATTGTGGTACTAGACCGTTGTGACTATATGAAAGAGATGCATCGCATCTTGGAGGATAGGGAAACGTACACTATCCTGAATCGGGATCCAGTGGACAAGTATAGGAAGGAATTGGGTAGGATCGTGGAGGGAGGTCACCGGAGGGGCATTCTAAATGATAAAGAAAAACTTTTTTTGATACCCTGTGCCCCCCGTACACCTGTTATTTATTACCTCCCGAAGCTTCATAAGAATCAATCTTGCCCCCCGGGACGACCCATAGTCAGTGGTATCGACTCGGTTACGTCCCGGGTGGGCAAGTATATAGATCATTATCTACAACCTCTGGTCCAAAAGGTTCCGTCTTATGTCAAGGACACCAAACATATAATCAATCTCCTGTCCGGTATCACCCCTGGAGATGGTCTTTGGTTGGTCACAGCAGACGTGAACTCACTGTATACCATCATTCCCCATTCTTTAGGGGTCGAGGCAGTGAGATTATTCCTACAGAGGGGATCAGGCCTTCCTTCAGCTCAGATTGACTTCCTAATAGAACTGTTGGAATATGCGGCCGGACACAACTATTTCTGGTTTGACCAGCAATTTTACCGCCAGGATAGGGGAGTGGCCATGGGGGCTAAATATGCCCCCAGCCTGGCCAACCTCTTTATGGCCAAATGGGAGGAGGACGTCGTCGATGCCCCTAGAAGGTCTGAGATAGTCCTGTGGGCGAGGTATATCGATGACGTCCTCCTCCTTTGGGAAGGAACAGAGTCAGACTTGCGGTCGTTTATGGCTGGTCTAAACGAAAACAACAGAGGAATTAAATTTAGCTTTGAGGCTAGCCAGGATGAGGTCAACTTTCTTGATCTTAACATCAGGAGGGTTGGCAATGAGTTCATTACATCTACATATTTCAAGTCAACAGACAGGAATTCGTACATCCCTACCGATAGTTGCCATTTTCAACCTTGGCTAAAAGCTGTTCCCCTGGGGCAATTTCTACGCCTCAGACGGAACTGTTCGGATATAGTAAAATATGATGAACAGGCAGCGATTTTGGCAGGTAGATTCCTAGAAAAGGGATATGATCCCGTTTCTCTTGGTGACACTATGGAGATTGCCCAGACTAGAGACAGACCCTCACTACTGGCAGATAGACAAAGTGCCAGGGCAGGTACACAGGGTGGCGTACCGTTTGTCACGACTTTCTCAGTCCAGCATCGTGGTGTGAGAAACTTGATTCAGAAACATTGGCACTTACTTACTAGTGACCATGTTTTGAATCCAGTTCTGCCTGTTAAACCTCAAATAATTTTTAAAGGGGCCTCTTCACTGGGAAACAAGATTGCCCCCAGTGTACAAGACCCGCCTAAGGCCAACAGATGTTTTTTTCAGAATCTAGTTGGCTATTATAAATGTAAGAACTGTCAGGTCTGTACCCTGAATTCATATAGGGGCTCTAAGATTTCTAGTATCGCATCTTCGAGCACCTCTAGGACATATGACATAGAGTCCTTTATTACTTGCTCCTCGGAGGCTGTGGTTTACCTTTTACAGTGCCCCTGTGGCCTCCAGTATATTGGGCGGACCAAGAGGGCATTTCGGGTCAGGGTGAACGAACACATTGGCAACATCAGACGGGGGTTTGACAAACACCCTGTGTCCAGGCATTACGACCAGACACACAAGAGAGACCCATCAGGCACCCTATTTGTTGGCTTAGACAAATATAAGCCCCACTGGAGGGGAGGGTCCTTGGTCAGGGAGATATCCAAGCTTGAAATGGCCTGGATTCATAAATTAAAAACATACACTCCGTTTGGCCTCAATGTGGACACCGATGTAAATGCCTTCATTAATAACTCATGAGGTGACCTGTTTTGATGTAATGTTTCCCTATAATGGTTTTACTGTATTAGTTACTGTGAAAAACCACTTGATTGCATTATTAATTTTTCTTGCTGCATTATTAATTTTTTCTTGCTGTTTACTTTGGTGTATATCACTGTAGAGCACATTCTGGTGTGACAGACCTGGCTTTGGGTCTGGCGGCCTTTTAGGTTACTGTTAGGTCTATCCCTCGACGTTGTTTTGGGGCACTCCAGAAAAGTCCCTGGGGAACACGCGAGACAAGAAGGCACTTGAAATACATGTCTACAGCAATCTCATTTCCTAAGTGAATTTGATTGCTATATAAACACACCGGGTAAACGCACTACCTTTGAGGTACCTTTATACCTATTTGTCCACACGTAACTGGACCTGTTGGCCGTATGAATGCAGCAGGAAGCGTAGAATTTCTGATGCATTCTTGTCCCTATTTGGGATGGCTTATTTATATATTTTTTCTATTTTTTATTATTATTTTTTTCTAATTCATTATTAAAATTTTTTATTTTTTTACCTTATTGATTTTTAATCTATTTTACCCTTCTGTTTTGGCGATCCACACTGTACCCTGTTCCGGGGTTCAGGAGGCGCACCTTCATGTGAGGGCATCTGCCATGTTACTCTGCCGATAGGGCTAATACCTGGAAGCGAGGCTTGGCTTATGTTCCTATAACGTCCACATGAAAACGAGGCTTGGCCCGCAACCATAGGACGTTCGTTGCGGATACGCACATCTGACGTTCGTGAGTGATAGTGAGGCTTGGCCTACGTTCTCTTTGATTATTATTGTTTGTGACGTCTAAAATGGCCGCTGACCCAAAGTGAGGCTTGGTTAAATATATGGTTATAAAAGGGGTGACGTCGCACGCCGCCCGTGCCCCTGGACGACGTAAATTATTACGAAACGCGTAGGGCGGTGCGAACGTGTCGACGTCACCCCAAGTCGTGTTCGTTTTTGTGGACCAGGAAGGACGGGTTGGTCTTGGCGTTGGCGTGTATCCGGCCGGTGCACGTCTTTGTTTTGAACCTGCTTTTAAAGTCTTTTATGTAAGTGTTTACGTTCGCTTTTTAAGAATTAAAGTCATTTGGTTTTACACTATCTGGAGCCTATGTTTTCCCTTATGTGACACCACGTCGTGTTGGGAGTGAGTAACAGCCATAACCCCATCGTGTGGAAGATTCGTGACCATCTGAGGAGGAGGCGCTATCCGGACACCCTTTTGACTACTACTGCTTGTGGTGACCCTCTGTAACGGGGGGTCGTCTGGATCTGGTAAGGAGCTGATTCATTTATTTCGGTGATGGGATAAGCACACCACGTCTTTGGAGAAGATTTTCAATCCGTGCATTTGCAATTCAGTCGTTTGGAACTTTTCTTCATTGCCGTACCTCATTTGAAATTTTTGTTTCACTGGTGTTCATTCACTATATGGACATTTATCTTTTATGTTTATTTTTTATTTAATTTTTCAATTTTTTGACATATGACTGTATGGACATTATACAGAGTGTCTCTGAACACAGATTTAGTATTTTTTCGATAGGTCATTTATGCCTAATAGCAAATATATATTCTTTATATTCTTATCTTTATGGTTTAGGGGTTTATGCACAGAGTTTGATACACATATATTGAGTTTGGGGAATTCACAATATTAACACACTAGATACTAAGACCCACAGTGTGGGTCTGATACTTTCATATACCCTAATCACATTGGGTATCTTGTGGCTAGCGCAGTTCTTCTTTTTTCTATCCACACACATATGCTGCTCCTTCATCATCTTGTCTCTAGGTGTAAGGAGCTCTAACTATAGACATGCTCACCTGCCCAATCAGGCTGATGGTCTCCACTAAGATGTGGACAGTTAGAGGCTTCATCCCTCCCATGATTCTTCAAAGCCCCTGGATTCCAGAACCCAATCCAGGGATTACCCCTTTTCTCAACTCAGAATGGCCATCCTGGAGCCCCTCAACTGGCCCCTTTCAGAATCCTGACACATAGATATATTGACAATGTGGCAAGGTACAGCACTGTCACCAGGTAAATGGTAGCAGATGAATTGTAAATATACAAGAGTCACATTTAATTATTTCTGTAGTAGGTATCCTTTCACTTGTAGTTTATTTTTATTTTTTTATTCCATAAATGATTTTATTAACCAATTCACATTATACAAACATGTGAGACAGGCACACATCAAATACAAACGGTGCTTCCACGACTCCTTCGTATCTCAGCATATGCGTCGCAAGAACAAGGTTACATTGGTTGTGGTTGATAGGACAGTGCTATACAAAGCTAATCATAGCCTAGAAACAAACATATAACCGATATAATGATATATTACGAGAGATGCAATCAAGTCGTGTCAAGTAGTGCTCAATATGAGTGCTCCACCCGTGAGACCAACATCGTCAGGTCTAACTTGGAGTTGCTCCTGGCTCTAATGATAGCGTGGGAATGTGGACGGCTTCTCAATTGCAACTCTATGTGGCTAAAGGTCGGTTGAGTGTCCTCAGGGAGGGATCATTGTTTAGTTGGATAGGAGGGAAGGGGAGAGGAAAGGAGAGGTCAGGGGAGGAAAGAATAGAGAAAGTAGAATTAGAAGGGGGAAAAGGGGAAGGGAGGTGGGTGTCATATCCGGCACCCCCCCCCCCCCCTGCTTCTTGAATTATGCATCCCTGATTGAGGGGGGAAAAGAAGCCTTCTATTTATCTGTAGTTCGAAAGTGTTTCCAGCAAGCCCAGATGGTGGAGAATTTCTGTAGACGTTTTTGTGTGGTATAAATCAGCTCCTCCATCTTGGCTATTTTAGTCAGCCATTCCTGAAAAACTACAAGTGCCGTACTAATGCTATCCCCAAGCTAGCGAACCACATTTATACTTGGTCGCTACATTCCACTAACCCTGAAGCTAAAACGAAAGGGGTCTCGATACTCATTGCTAAACCTGCCGATTTTCAGTTTAAGGAGTCCAAAATAGATCCGGAGGGGAGATATCTTTTTATTAAGGGTACATACGCATCTAAACCAATTACACTGGCCAACATTTATTGTCCCAATGAACATAAGCTATCTTTTCTCTAGACAGTGTGTGACTTACTATCTTCCTTCCAAGAAGGCATAGTGATTTTGGGGGGAGATTTTAACATTCCGATGAATCCTCTCCTAGACACCTCTACAGGGACATCTTCACTTCCATACAGGGCATGAAGCCATGATTGGCTAATCTCTGTCTATATTGGCTCTCCACGGTCAGCAAAGAGACAGGTATATATCTTGCCCATAGCCTTTGAACCTATAACAATTATATCTACCGCCTGTTTTGTTCTGTTTTGTTGATCGATCTTGTATTTTGTGGCGGCTCTTGAGAATGAGGGATTGATTATGTAGTCACAGATGAATTAGATGACATGGTTTAAACTTCTCCTGGGGGAATAATTGTGTGATAAAGCACTGGTGCGGTGAAGCACGGGTAACCAGGAGGGGGCATCAGGAATACGCCCAGCAGTGGCTTGGGGATCCCGTGAGATCTGAACAATTCTGTATTTCTCTACGGTTGTCACACATCTTGTTGCTTGTTGGTCACATTTGATGTTGGTGGTAATGTCATGTCCTAAGTGTGTTTGTGGTCTGCTGTTTGGTATACATGAAGAGCGTTGGGGGTTGGTTGAAGTAGTAGAGCCAGGATATAGGACTTAGTCTCTTGGTTATAAACCCTTATTCCCGGAGACAACACATGTGTTGGTGTTCAGATTAAATGTGCATTACCCAGTTAAACTTGAGGTTGGCAAGATACCACAGATTATAGAAAGTGAAGTTAGAAGGAGGGAACACGCACCTCAAAGGTGCCCCTTACAACCTCAACAACCAGAACAGTTAGAAAAGGAAGAAAAGGATAGAGTGAGGGATTTGGGCATGGTTCTGGGAAATGTGAATTTCATCTTAAAGTGATGCATTATTGAATTGTATTTTATCTGCTATACACAGTAGACTCCCTCTCTCTCCATCTCTCTCCCCCCCTCTCTCCTTCTCTCTCCCTCGCTCTCCCTCTCTCCCTCATTCTCTCTCTTCCTCTCTCTCACACTCTCTATCTGTCTTGTCCTTGTTAACTTGAGGCTGTGATATGGTCTGAAACGGTACCAGGTGGGTCCTTGAGTCCAAGACAGCCTCGTAACCCGTCTGAAAATCCTGAGCAGATGACACATAAATATCCCAGTCATTAAGACATAATGTAGCAAGGTAGTGTTATATATTGGAAAGTGGTCCAAACGAGGACAGATGGCAGTCAGAAGATGCCTCGAGTCCAAGACAGGTTCATAAAACCGCCATACAAACCCTGAGCCCGGATGCATAAACTCTTCAATAGCTAATGATGGGGCAAAAGTTAGAAAGCCCCAAAGAGCAGCTTGGCTTGTGATTTGGTATTAGAGCGGGAAGGAGAGAATGCTGTAAAAAAAGGAAGGAAGCTGGCAAAAGAGTGTGGGGTTGATTTGGGCGGAAGGAATGCATTTTGAAACATAAAAAAGGGACTGCTACGAGGACTTATGTTCATGCCCCTTCTCCTTCATGGATTACCGGAGAACAACCCTGGTAACACCACCCTTATGCACTACAGTTTTACAGTGTGAGACCATTCGTACTTTCTACAAGTGTCACTGTGTCACACGGAATCTCCCGGATGGACGTTTATAGATCAAGGACAAACCCCACCACCGATGTCTCTCGACATCCCTTACACTGTGCCTTTGAACTGCACCTGACTTGCCAGCTTGATCCAAGGATTACATTTTGTTGACAATCTCTTTTGAACTGTGCATTGCTTAGAACTCTAGGCTTTCTCTTCTCTTACCCCTGCCCTTCTCCCGCCCTTTTTTTTTCACTCTTCTCTTCTCCCCAGCTGAGCTCCTTCCCTCCTTATCTGCCTATCCCCCTCTCTACCCCACTCCCTGCTCTCTCCTTCTCAGAAATTTTATAGGTTTTATCACGGCACGCCTGGATCTGATTTCTTTCTGTCCCCCCTACCGCACCAGTCACCTTATAGTGTATCGCAAATGGTACTGAGGCAACTGTTACGCTATCTGTATCGAGGGGACCATGCTCAGGGAAGAGTTTCCTAGCTCCTACTTAATACGTTTGACACCATGGGCTTCTAAAATAGTAACTAGGCCAAGCCTCACCCCCTCCCCCCTGGGGAGAATGTATTTCTAAATTACATCTGCGGGACCCTGAACTGAGTGTGGCCCCCTTACGCCTCTGAGCAGAGATTTGAGGTGACATGGTTCATTCTCTTCAGGTATGGGGATAAATGTCAATGTCGGCAATGGCCTCATGTACTAAAGGGGAAAGGAAAATGTGAAATGAAGTGACATGCGGGAAAACAATTTTTTTTGTTTTATCTGTTTGACGTTGTATTCAACGTTTAAATATACATGGTTTAAAAGATGGGAGACACTCGTTTAAATGTTTATTTTCAATTGCCCATCCCATAGGCCTCTACCAACCAGGGTTTCTAATTGTTATTTTGCCGAGGCTGACCATATAACTCATGTCTCTCGCTCACCAAGCCTTTTGGTCCAGAACCCCCCGTTCTTTAACACCCACAGACGTTAGATAGGCGACTCCTATTTAAAGGCTCGTCACCCCCCTCCCCTAATAGCCTTTGGGCGAGCACCAGATGTCCACAAACTAGCCCATGATGCCAAGGCGGCAATCTACTTGTTAACACCGCTTTACCATGGTTAATATCTGATTATCTGACATTGGGCGAGACCTAGGGCCCCCTTGGGTCTTTGCCTACTTGCATTGCCGCTTGATCTCATAGCTTTGATGCCTCGACAGGACACAGAGTCCCCCTCTCGGTCCATACCCAGCCCTTCTCCCCACACACAGCGGGCTCTGGTAGTCTCGACTGACCACCTCCGGTTAACTCCCTTAAGAGACGTAGGGTTGCAGGTCAATCTCATCAACCGGTCAACACCTCACCCCCTCCTCAGGGATTTATAACATCCCGATCCCCATTTGATTTGATCCCCCTGTCCCTCCCTGTCCTTCTATCCCTCTCCCTCTACAGACCACAACCACTCCCCCGCTCCACCCCCCTCCCTACCCCCACACACCTTTTTGTCTCTGGATTCCCCCTCTTTTTTTTCACTTCACTTACCTCCTCACTGCCCAACCAATCAGGTGTCATGTCACGCAACCAATCGAATTCGGGCCACCTCGCACTCAAAATCCTCTCCCTGAACGTAAGGGGTCTAAATACCCCAGAAAAGCGCTCCCGACTGTTGTCTTACGCGAGACAATTCAAAGCAGAAATGCTCTTCCTCCAAGAGACCCGCTTTTGTGCTAATCGTTTGCCAAAATTGGCAAACCATCAATTTCCCCATAGCTACCACGCCACCTCTCCCATCACCAAATCCAAAGGAGTTTCCATACTCCTATCCAAACACACGCCTATCCAAATTACAGACACCCTCCTAGATGACCAAGGGAGATATGTCTTCCTCAAAGGAGCATTCAAAAACAGACCCATTACCCTGGCCAATATATATGGCTCCAACTCGTCCCAGGTCCCCTTCTTTCGAGCAATAACTCAACAACTACTTTCTTTCCAGGAGGGAATGTTGATACTGGGGGAGACTTCAATCTACCCCTCGACCCTATTCTAGAGACCTCATCAGGCAAGTCACACCTTACTTACAGGGCAATTAGACAAATCAAGCATTGACTCCAAGAGCTCACCCTACATGACACGTGGCGCACGCTGCACCCACAACGAATACTCTCGCATTGACTATTTATACTTATCACAACAGGACTTATCGTCTTTAGAACCAATGTCCCTCTCCGATCACCACCCCATCTCCCTGACACTCACTTTCCCTGAAACTATCGACCGAACTTATATCTGGAAAATGGACCCCACCATCCTGACGGACAAGACTATTGAACGGGACCTAGAAAAATGTCTGACTGACTATTTCTTAGACAACGATTGCACAGAAACATCCCCCATGACTCAGTGGGTATCAGTGGGTAAGTGCACAAATGTGTCATACGTGGCAAAATGATATCTATCTCGGCCGCGCTTAGGAAAGACCGGAAAGCTAAACTGGCGGAATTGTTTGCCAGACTCAGGAAACTAAAAGCACTTCACAAACTCACACTAGTACAACAAACCCTAGTAGAGCTGACCAAAACTCGAGTTCTAATTAACGAGGCCCTAAATCTTAACCTTAAAAGGAATTACATTCTATCCCAAAGTCTCTTTTATGAGCACGGGAATAAAAATGGTCGTCTTCTTGCCCTCCGTAAGCAAAGAACCAACAACGCGGTACATCACTTGCGCACTTCCTTGGGAAATAATATCCTGACAAATAAGGACATTGCCAAAGAGTTTGAGATGTATTACTCCTCACTGTATGACCTCAACAAATCTGCCCACACAGAGTATGACCAGCTTGCAAGAGACAATGCTATCACCTCATTCCTAACTCAGCTTGCCCCAGATAGGATCTCACCTGAAGTAGCAGAGAGCCTGGACTCCCCGATCTCCCCCTTAGAATGGAACCTAGCGCTCAAACACATGAAACCCGGCAAAAGCCCGGGCCCTGACGGTTTGCCAGCAGTATATTACAAAACATTCTCAAACTCTTTGCGATCCCCGTTCTTGAAAGCTTTTTATTCTATTTCCCCCTCCTCTCCCATCTCACAGAAGATGCTCGAAGCCCATATCATTCTCATACCCAAAGAAGAGAAAGACCCTTCCCAACCCAGCAACTACAGACCCATCTCTCTTCTTAATTCGGATATAAAACTCTTCTCTAAAATTATAGCTAACAGATTACTCCCATTGCTCCCATCCCTCTTCTCTCAAGATCAGACGGGATTCATCCCTGGCCACGAGACCAGAGACAACACCATCAAGGCCATAAACCTACACCATCTCATGTCAAGAACAAATCAAAAAGGATTTTTTCTGTTTCTGGATGCGGAAAAGGCGTTCCACAGAGTGTCCTGGAACTACATGAAAGCGGTACTTCAAGCTATAGGTATAGGCCCCTACTTGCTCACCCTCATCATGTCCTTATATGATAATCCAACTGCGAGGGTTAGAATCAATCACACTCTGTCGGACGCCTTTCCCATCTGAAACAGAACGTGACAGGGATGCCCCTTATCATCCATCCTATTTGTATTGATGCTTGAGCCCTTCCTCCGCAAATTAAGAACAAACGCAGACATTCAAGGCATCCATTCACCCCATAAAGAATACAAATACGCCGCATTCGTGGACGACATCCTTCTATTCCTTTCAAACCCACTGACCACCTTACCAGTCGTGCTCACAGAATTTCAACAATTTCAACACCTGTTGAACCTCAAAATAAATCTGTCAAAGTCTTTTGCCCTTAATATTTCCCTTCCTCAAAAAATAGTCGACCAATGCAAAATTAACTTCCCCTTTCAAAAACGACTCCATCACATATCTAGGCATTCAAATTCCCTCCAAACTTTCGTACTTATATACCAAAAATTTTCTCCCCCTCCTGAACCAACTGATTAAGGACCTCAAAAACTGGGATAAATCCTTATTCGCATGGTCCGGTAGAGCCGCCATTTTGAAAATGAACGCTCTTCCAAGAATGCTTTACCTACTCCAAACAATTCCCATCCAAATCCCTATCTCTTTTTTAACAGTTACAGACAACTTTGCTCTAAGTTTTTATGGAGTAATAGCAAACACAGAATAAGCTACGACCAATTAACACGCCCAAAACATTTGGGTGGGATTGGATTACCAAATTCCAGAAATATTATACCGTGGCACATCTCACTAGAATTGTCGACTGGAATGTACACGCCACTCGCAAAGACTGGGTACCCCTGGAAGCTTCTTTCACTAACCTGCCTTTATCATACTCCCCCTGGATTTCCCACCGATTTATTCCAACAGATTTATGTCTCCACCCCTTAATAGGCCCTACTTTAAGATGCTTCTCCCACATCTGCAAATATACACACATTTCATCCTCTCCAGGTCCCTTGACCACACTAAAGCTTAACCCCGACTTCCCACCGAGTATGCAACATGACTACCTTAAAGAATATTGGCCCTCGGACCACATTAGAGCTCACCAATTTTTTCATCAGGGAAAACTACAAACTAGAGCACAGATTGCGACCCAGACAGAGAGACCCCCTATTCCCCCCCTGGTCGTATATCATGCTGATCTCTTACCTAAAAGATCTAGATAAAAATTCCAGCTGCTCTCAACGCCTTTCCCCCTTTGAAACGCTTTGCACCAAAACATCCCCCCCCCCCAATCCACAGTGGGAACAGATACATCTAAACATGCATAAAGGGTCCACCAATGTGACTACCCAAAAAAACGGATTCAAAATTCAAGCTAGATGGTACCACACCCCGGTAGTGATACACAAATTCAAGCCCAGCATCTCTGAGGCCTGTGGGAGATGCCATCAAGACAGGGGCACTTTACTTCATATATGGTGGTCCTGTCCATCGATCCAGAGATACTGGACAGAAGTCCACTGAATCACAGAAAAAAAATCACCTCTTACATGATAGAGTTCACTCCAGCCCAATTCCTCCTACACCATTCCACTCTCCCACACAACACTTACCACAAATCACTGATGATACACATGATTAATGCGGCTAAGCAATGCATCCCCATTCATTGGCAATCTACCCGTATCCCCACCATAAAAGAATGGTTCCTCAGACTACAGAAAGTTGCTGAAATGGAGAAGCTCATACACACCTCTCGGGATACCCCAATGAAATATAGCAGGAAGTGGGCCTGCTGGACCCATTACCAAACATCCCAGGAATATATGACACAGATGGCGACTAATACTTAGCGAAGAGTACAGATCATTTGCCAAAACATTTCTCCCTCTGACCTAATGGGGGGAAGCCAGAGACTCCTCCCCACCACCCCCCTGCTGGATCACCCCCTTTCAAACCCCCCTCCCTGCTCTTCTCCTCTCCCCCCCTTCCCCCGTTACCTTTCCCCATCTTGTCCTTTATCTGAAGACTCCATGTCTACTATTGTTCGACTCCGTAACACCAGTACATCATACGCCATATAACCAGGATCAGCCTACCCTATTAGCAACGTAAACATCAGCAGGAGACCCACGTACCCCACGCACTTAAGCTACCCTCATTACTCTCTTATCCTCCTTGCCCCCCTACGAATATGGGTCCAATTTCCTTACGACCCTCATGTCTCAACGAGAGCACAACCCAGTAACACTCCAACCGCTACAGATGGAGAAGGTAGGCTTTAGCTGATGCCCTCCAGGGTTTGGGGTTGGCTTTCACGCAACTGCTAAATGCATTCTAGGGTCGATGGGGTAAGTAAATGCGCACCACGTGTGGTTCTCTGAATTCATTCTTGGGTACGGAAATCTATTACATGTATTGGTCAACTGATGACTGTTCTTTGTTCTACGTATTACTCAAACCTAGTGTTGTAGTGCTAAATTCTTCTGCGGCTGTTGAGTTTTAGGTTGTGTAATATGACCTGTTATACGTACATGTCACATGTTTATTGTAACTCTGCCTTTTTTTCTCACCAATAAAATATTTGAAACAAAAAAAAAGGTCTGATGTCAGATCACAGGCTGCTACGAGCAGCAGATGCTTGGTTTAAAGTTGCAAAAGCTATTCATGAAGAAGGGTGGACAGAACATGAAATTAATTAATCAAAATGGTTGTATTGTATCTGTGTATAGAAAGCCAGAAAAGAGGAAGCTAAGAAGACAGCCACTGCCCTATAATGGCGTCTGGTCCCCAGGAAGTAGACACTGCCCTTCGTCTACCGCCTCTCTGTTCTAGGTGACACCTCCCCACCGTGCTATGTCCTCCAGGACATATTACAATCAAAGTAGCATTTCAATTTATGTATAGGGTGTCTTGATAATTTCAGCCAGAGTCTGACTTCAATGACTGTTTTAGTTGTAGTTGCTTATCCTTGCATTATTGAAGTTAAAAGGTGCTTATTTTCTAATAACAGCAAATGTAGCAAATGTGCCACTGTTTTAATTGTGTTTAACCACTACAATACAGGGCACTTTCACCCCCTTCCTTCCCAGCCCAATTTTCAGCTTTCAGCGCTCTAGCGCTTTCAGTGACAATTGCGCGGTCATGCTACACTGTACCCAAATGAAATTGTTATCATTTTGTTCGCACAAATAGAGCTTTATTTTGGTGTTATTTATTCACGACTCCGTTTTTTTTTTTTGCGATATAAGCGCAAAAATAGCGGAAATTTGGAAAAAAAACAATATTTTCTTTTTTCTATTTGAAAAGAAATCCAATAAAATCAAATTTTGTCATAAATTTAAGCCAAAATGTATTCTGCTACATGTTTTTGGTAAAAAAAATTCCGTTAAGTGTATAATAATTGGTTTGTGTGATCACGGACATATGTACGCAAATGATCATGTACATATGTGTGCAGGTGATCACGTACATATGTGTGCAGATAATCATTGGGACATGTGATTTTAGTGGGACATATGTGGGGGACATGTTTTTATTATTAGGGACATGTGGTTTTATTATTTGGGGACATGTATGTTTTGGGGACATGTGTGTTTTGGGGACATATGTGGGGACTGTGTTTGTACTGTGTGGTGTGTTGTGTGTTTACACTACACTGATGATCAGTGAGTAAAAAGCTGTAAAAAGCAGCCCATACTCACTGATCATCAGCCGGCTGCAGCGTTCTGCTCTCCTCTCCTCAGCGGTGACTTCCGTGTGAGGAGAGGAGAGCCGATTGCCTAGCAACCGGCTGTTTGTTTACATCACATGACGGCCTTGATTGGACACGGCCGTCATGTGATCAGGAGGGCCAATCACAGAGCCCTCCTGCCGATCTGAGATGTGCCGTGTCCGGGTGACACGAGCACATCGGGATCGCGCCGCTGCGCGAGCGCGCGTGCGCGCGATCCCGCTACTCCCGAAGGACGTTCCTGAACGGCCTATCAGGAGTACACGGCTCCCACCCGGCCGTATATATGCATTGGCCGGGTGGGAAGTGGTTAAGCTGTATTAACAATAATTGGGGATTTTAAAATGTTGATTTTTAACCAGATACAAGTTTTAAGAGTATTATAAATAATGAGGAAGTTATGTATTCCGGGCATTATGCCAGAGGAATTGTGGTTGCTAATAATTCTATGCACTAGAATAACACAAGTGTTTGGTGATTTCAAATCTGAGCATTTTGTAGTTTGAAAAAAAAAAAAATATCAATTATTCTCTATGGAGATGGTTCACATCTCCACTCCAAAACACCTGAAACCAATATTTGTACAAGAGGTCACATAAGAAAAAGGCGAATCTGTTGACAAACATCACAACAGAATAACACAAATGTTTACTGAATTGGGTTTACTGATTTAGGTTTTGGCATGCTGAACAAAGCACATAGACACATGTATGCTGCCGCATTTGTCATAGGTCTTACAGAATCAGTTTGAAAGAATCTGATCCTATGACTCCTATAGGAGTATAGAGTAATGGATCTTGCGAAGTTGTTATTAGTAGCAAAGGGCCTAGAATCTGCACAGAGCAGTAAAGAGGTAGCTCCTCTCATGATAGCCTCTGACACACTGCATCTGTGCCCACCAGTACCAACTCCGCGTGTCTGCTACAACTGCGGAAGACCCGGCCATTCCAGAAGGGAATGTGAAGTCCCCGGAAATTCACCCACAACCAAGCCCCAACCATGACCCACACGAAATCGCTTAGTACCAGGGACATGATTGCCCACCTCGCCTGCTGCCCTGCCCTTCTCTGGATCACATGGACCTTCTCTGCTAGGATTCAGGCAAGCCTGTGTCAACTACCAGCTATACCTGGACTATTATGCCACAAGGTACCCATAACTCCCCTCCCAATTTGCCAAGGCAATGGCCCTCATTCTGGCCACCTAGATGTAGTTACACTCAGACATTGTACTCCTTCAGTATGTAGAGGACCTCTTGCTTTGTGCAGATACCCTCCAACATGGCAATACCTCAATCTTCTCTGAAAGCCTTCTCCACTACCTGGCTGAGCAGGGATACAAGGCCTTGAAGCAAAAGGTCCAGTGGTGCAGAGAAAAGGTGTTTTTCCTGGGCCACTACATCTCCCAAGGCACCCGACATCTCACTGAAGAAAGAGTTGCTGCAATCAAGGCTATCCCTTTACCTCAAAGTCAAAAGCCCCTTCATGCCTTTCTAGGATTAATCTCTTACTGTCGTTCCTGGATTCCAGAAGCCTCCCTCTTGATGCAACATCCTTAACCCATCCACTCTGCTTCCTCTTCTCGAGGGAGAAACCTCTTTGGAGACTGACCCTCAGCTCACCGTTCAAGACTGCATTGAAGTGATGAAGATGGAAACATCACACCTGCCGACAGTCAGTGAAACAGCCCTTGAGAATCCTGACTTGACAATTTTTGTGGATGGTTCCAGGTATGCAGACAGCACCACACATGATACACAGTCACCACCGAAGATACAGTTCTTCAGGCTTCAGCATTACCTTCTTCCATGTCTGCCCAGGAAGCAGAACTCCAGGCTCTAACTATGGCATTTAAATTGACAGAAAACCAGAGGGTTCCTGACAGCAGCAGGAACACCTGTGAAACACAGTACAGCCATCAAGGACTTAATGGATGCCTTACTCCTCTCTTCACAAGTGGCTATACTTAAGGTGAAGGCACACGGCAAATTGGTATCTCAAGAAGCACAGGGCAATCACCTGGCAGATACCACTGCGAAACATGCTGCAAATGGAACGCGAGAAGTGGTCAGCAGAGTGAATGTGCCCATCCTGGATGACCCGATAGATAACCCTGAAAAGACTGTGCAAACCACCATGGTTCTACAAAACCCTCCTGCGGACAGGACTCACCTCAAGGAGCAACAGGTGGCAGCTGACAAAGAAGAGAAAAGTGTGGATCAAAAAAGGAGCCACAAAAGTTCAAGCAATCATGGAATTAAACAAGAGACCATGTCTGCCACAGTCAATGTTTCCTGCAGTGGTACAATGGGCCCACGGTGCCTCCCATCAGTTGTGGCCTATCCTGTCACCAACATGACAGCAAAGAACAGAGCTAAAAGACTTCTAACAGAAATAGTGTGCAGATATGGTGTCCCAGAGGTTACAGAGAGTGACTGGGGGCCAGCTTTCACGGCCTCAGTGACCAAGGAAATATGGGCAGCTTTAAGGGTCACATTAGCTTTCCACACCCCATACCAACCTCAAAGCAGTGGGAAGGTGGAGAGGTTGAATGGCACAATAAAATCTAGAATGCTAAAAATGTCTCAGGAAATGGAATGAGTTGGCCAGATAGCCTACCCATTGCCTTATTCAGTGTTAGGTACACTCCAAGGGGAAAACATGGCTTGTTATCCTATGAGATATTGTTTGGTTCAGCCCCCAGACTGGGTTGTTACTTCTCACAGCAATTACAGTTCCAATCTGATGTATTGACTGATTATGTGATCTCAAGAATTAACCTGTATTAACCCAAATCCATTTGCGAGTGTTTTCTTCCATTCCAGATCCTGAACTAGATATAGGAACACACAAGCTGGTCCCTGATGATTGGGAAAACATACTTTTGAACCCAGATATAATGGTCCTTTCCAGGTTCTCCTAACAACTGCCACATCAGTCAAGGTGGCCGGGAAAACACGTGGATACACGCCTCCCGCTGCAAGAAAGTCCCTGTACCCGAGGAAGGGGCAGAGGGGACCAAATGATTCTGTATATCCTTTTCATTGTAATCATTGCTCAGGCACAAGAGGTAGCCATCAAACAAAAAGATGGTATAACCCAATTCTGGTATAACTCATCCAATACACTCCATTCAGTTTAGGTTGTTGGTCAAGAGAATCCCGACATGTTTTGCCATAGTCATGGCTTCTTCAGGGGAATAAATTCTTTGACCCAAAGGAGAATGAATAGCAGCTAGAAATAACAATGGACAATACATAATTATTTGCATAAAATTACAAAATAGCACACCGCCCAATAACCCCCACTGAAATAGTCTACACAAAGAGATAAAGCATAGAAATTCACTTCTGGTTAGTTTTTCCAATTGAACTATAAGTGGATACATACCCCTAGCTCATACACAAGCCCACAGTTGGTGGAGCCCTCCCACAAATGGGAGAAGAGAATGGAACAGCCAAGCCTTAGGTCCCACCCATAGTGGCTGCAGGGGGCATAGAGAAGGCCAATCAATATAAATTTAAAAAAAAGTCTAAAATATTGCAACTATGGCATGCAAAGAAAATATATATCTCACATACGTACCAATTACAGGTTGGTGTAAAATATTAGTATTGGGAGCGCAGAAAGTATTGCAGCAAATTTTTAGTATAAAGGACTTTAGGATAGCCTAAATAGAGCAAAAGAGCTATATAGTAAGTAATCCCCCCCCCCCCCCCCCAAAAAAAAGAATTTTTTTAAAGGAGAAAGTAAAGGAAACATCATAAATCTGCATACCTAAAGCTTAGCCTAAGGCTGTTTAAACGTCTTCATCAATAGGAGACAGTGGTTGGTATCCAGCAACTGAGCCCAACCAGGACAGGGCTAAATAGTAAGCAATTTTGCTTCGTATGGCCCCTAATGGTAAAAGAGACATGGAAAAACATATATGAAGGAGGATTGTATATGAAAGGGAAAAACGTTAAGACAAAGGCTGGATTGGTGTGGAAAACAATCAGCCAGACCGTGCAACTAACCTTTCCACCTATGCCGCAAACATCAGCGTTCCCAGAGAGCCAGCAACCAGCCAAAGGCTGGAGGGGCTTATATACCCCCCACCCCGTGGACGCTAGATAATTCCCCAAAAAAATAAAAATTTTCTCATTTGAAGATTAAGTTTGCTTTACATGTTTGTGTACTTTGGATACTCCATTACTATTTAACCCATAATTAGTTTAATGTGCTGATGTTCCCTTTTTCTCTTTGGATATATGATTTAATGCCCTCATTATGATATGTGGTAATATTTTTGTTTCAAAACATTTTCTTGTATTTTTCAGTTATTCAGATTTTTATATTGTTCAAAGATTTGTAATTTTTCTTCAAATGATTTATAGAATTTACTTTCTGGCCAAAAACCCCCCCACTGTTTTAGTCACATAAAGACTGCGTTAATTTTTGTGTATGTGACGGAATTTTATGAAATTTTCCTTTGGTATGGCTGCCCCTGGCTCGTTCCTCTATGCCCTGTGTTGGTGCTGTTTTCCCCTGTGGGTGATCCAGCCGGGTTCTAGCCCTTTGGTGCCTGTATGGACACCCAGGGCTCTGTTCTGTGAAAACAGCGCCCGTTGTAACAATCCCGGCTCCGGTGCACGCCCCTTGCCATCTGCCTTACTCCTTTGTCCCCTATCCGGTATTATTCTCCGGCATATACCACACAGTTATGCCCGCTCGAGTCATCTTTGACAATCGCGTCATTTTGCATCATCACGCTGACGCTCTGTCAACCGCTAGGCATCTTGGGGATTGTAGGCACATTGTGTGGGGCGGGTTCCGATGTGGAGAGTGCTCTGTCCGCTCCCTGTTGGCGCGCACGCTCGCGCATGCGTGGTTTGACAGTGACGTCACACGCCGCTGACGTCCGGGCACTAGCGTCCACGGGGTGGGGGGTATATAAGCCCCTCCAGCCTTTGGCTGGTTGCTGGCTCTCTGGGAACGCTGATGTTTGTGGCATAGGTGGAAAGGTTAGTTGCACGGTCTGGCTGATTGTTTTCCACACCAATCCAGCCTTCGTCTTAACGTTTTTCCCTTTCATATACAATCCTCCTTCATATATGTTTTTCCATGTCTTTTACCATTAGGGGCCATACGAAGCAAAATTGCTTACTATTTAGCCCTGTCCTAGTTGGGCTCAGTTGCTGGATACCAACCACTGTCTCTGATTGATGAAGACGTTTAAACAGCCTTAGGCTAAGCTTTAGGTATGCAGATTTATGATGTTTCCTTTACTTTCTCCTTTAAAAAAATTCTTCTTTTTTTTTTTTTTTTTGGGGGGGGGGGGGGGAATTACTTACTATATAGCTCTTTTGCTCTATTTAGGCTATCCTAAAGTCCTTTATACTAAAAATTTGCTGCAATACTTTCAGCGTTCCCAATACTAATCTTTTACACCAACCTGTAATTGGTACGTATGTGAGATATATATTTTCTTTGCATGCCAAAGTTGCAATATTTTAGACTTCTTTTTTAATTTATATTGATTGGCCTTCTCTATGCCCCCTGCAGCCACTATGGGTGGGACCTAAGGCTTGGCTGTTCCATTCTCTTCTCCCGTTTGTGGGAGGGCTCCACCAACTGTGGGCTTGTGTATGAGCTAGGGGTATGTATCCACTTATAGTTCAATTGGAAAAACTAACCAGAAGTGAATTTCTATGCTTTATCTCTTTGTGTAGACTATTTCAGTGGGGGTTATTGGGCGGTGTGCTATTTTGTAATTTTATGCAAATAATTATGTATTGTCCATTGTTATTTCTAGCTGCTATTCATTCTCCTTTGGGTCAAATAATTTATTCCCCTGAAGAAGCCATGACTATGGCGAAACATGTTGGGATTCTCTTGACCAACAACCTAAACTGAATGGATTGAATTTTTATCTATGTATTCTGGTATCTTTTGTAAAAATATCTGGCTTTACACAGAATATTTTATTTTTAAAAAATGTTTTTTCAATAAAGCTTTGTTGTATTTATAAAAATCCTATGTATAATATTTAAACCTTTGAGACATTGGTCATTCTATGACACAACTCTATATCCAAATTGGCACCGTAATAATCCCACTTTCCCTACATCCATACTCTCTATCTGTAATTAGGGATGAGGTGCCCCACCCATTAAACCTTCTCGCCAAAACATTCCTTTCCAAACTCATCCAATACACGTTGCCACTTTTATATCCCCTTATGAACAGATAATTCCAGGTACTATGTACAAGATCCGGTCCTGGGATGAAACATTAAGACCCATGACTGTGTATGTATGCGTTACTGATTCCTATTGGGGTAACAACTGTGATTCCTGGGGAGCAGTGGGTTGGAACACTGGGGGTATAAACCTGAAAATGCCCAAAATAGAAAGGACACAAATGGGAAGTCACTCTTAAGCCTCATACGCACGGTCGGACTTTGTACAAACTTTTCCGTGGACTTTTGTACAAAGGGCGTGGTCCACAAGTTTGTATTGCATACACACGGTCGGACTTTTTGACAACAAACACGAACGTAATGACGTCACAACGTACTGACGCCACTTCAAAAGAGGACGTTCAATGACTCCAGCGCCATCTTTGGTGAACTTCTGTATTGTAGTCTGATCTTTTGCATTGGTTCTGAGCATGCGTGTTTGTACCTTGTACAAAAGTCCGATGCTTTTGCGTACACACGGTCGGACTTTGCTCCATCGGACTTTTGTTGCCAGAAAGTTTGTCCGTTCGCACAGCCAACAAAAGTCCGATGAAAACAGAAAAAGTTTGTCTGATGGAGCGTACACACAGTCGGATGTTGCTCCAAAACAGCTCATTTGCATGTTTGTTGTCAAAAAGTCCGACCGTGTGTACGGGCCTTTAGAATGACAATCAACAAGCACACAGATCAGTATTACACCAAAGAGTTCAGGTTGACCATTGAGAATCCGAGCCCAGGAGACAGAGGGACCTATATTCTGGGCCTATGGTGGGTGAGTGGTTATCCTACATCTAGCTTAAAGCCATTGAGGCCCCATATACAGACATTAAAGGATATGGTGGCCATAGCAGACCCTACCTTTTTGATGATACTATTGCTGCTGAAACCGGGTTCTCAGATATCAACTTGTGGCTCGAGTGGATGAGGTACAGTGCAGGGAAACACAAGAAGACCAACTGCTGTGTGTGTGTGTGTGTGTGTGTGTGTGTGTGTGTGTGTGTGTGTGTGTGTGTGTGTGTGTGTGTGCTAGACCACATTTAGGAACGTATCCCTGAACATATAACCCGAACATGAGACATGTTTCCTCAGCCTATTTACCAACACAACCACTGACCGCTCCTTGTGTGAACATTGGAAGAAGGAATATCCCATAGTGACCAAAACCCCCAAGCCAGGAGAAGGTATCACCATAAATCCTGGCAATTACAAATGCTATGGATAGTATCAGGGAGTGGGGGAATTTCTTGGAAATTTCACATGTGGATCTTATAGTGAGGTGTCTGCAGATCTGGTGCAAAATCAAGTCCAGTCTTTGGGAGACGTGTACTGGATCTGCGGAGACATGAAAATTAGAAGCAGAATGACAGGACAGTGGACAGGAGAATGTGCACTGGCCAAGGCCATAAAGCCTCTACATATTCTCTCAGAGAACCCCAAACCAGATGCAAACAACACACCCCGACCTAACAGGAGACATAGGAGTGCCCCAGCAGGAAGCTTTGACCAGCATGTATACATAGATGCCATAGGAGTCCCTAGAGGAGTCACAGATGAGTTCAAAGCAAGAGACCAAGTAGCAGCAGGTTTTGAATCTCTGATCACCGTCATCACTGTAAAAAAGAATATAGACTGGATAAATGACATCTACTACAACCAACAAAGGTTTGTTAATTATACCAGAGATGCACTCCGAGGTTTAGCTGAACAACTAGAAGCGGCTTCACATATGACCTTCCAAAACCGTATCGCCTTAGATATGGTCCTAGCTAAAAAGAGGGGTGTGTGCAAGATGTTACCTGAAATGAGTACATGCTGCACTTATATCCCAGATAACACAGGCCTAAATGGTGACTTTACCAAGTGACTTTAGCCATCCAGAAACTTGAGGATTTGTCCAAAGATGTGTTACGCTTCGTTACAGTCACTTTCCCCCGAGATGCAACACCATAGGATTACAGGGACAGACAGCACCTGATTGCCCCACTCCAAGCTGTATCGAGGGGGGTACATAGTCATATAGTTACATAGTTAGTCAGGTTGAAAAAAAAGAGACACAAGTGCATCCAGTTCAACCTTAAAAACAATAAATAAATTAAATAAAAAATATCCTACAATCCAATATACCCAATTTTATACCCACAGTTGATCTGGAGGAAGGCAAAAAACCCCAGCAGAGCATGCTCCAATTTGCTACAGCAGGGGAAAGAAATTCTTTCCTGATCCCCCAAGAGGCAATCAGATTTTCCCTGGATCGACTTTACCTATAAATGTTAGTACCCAGTTATATTAAAGCAATCTACTGAGCTGGCCAGAACCACCTCTGGCAGGAGTCTATTCCACATTTTCACAGCTCTTACTGTTCCGCATCTAAAGATTAAATCTCTTTTCCTCTAGACGTTGTAACATGGTGGACCATTAGCTCTCATAGCAGATGCCTTTTTAGTAAGTTCACAGAGAACAGGAACTTTAGTTTAAGGGCATGGTAGCCCACTTTTATTAAAAGGAACAAAATAAAGTTCATACATGCATTTGGTTGCCCACACAGGGGTTCTTCTCCCAAAAACAATACATGAAAAATGCCAAGCCACCTGGCTCTCTTCAGCAGTACTGCCACCTAGGCTTTACACTTCAGCCCTCTTGGCCATATAACAGGGTTCCCGTACAACTACTGTACCTCTTTTCAGCTTCCTTGCTGCTCAGGCTTTCCACTTCAGGCTCTCATCTGTCTCCTTAGATGCACACAGCTTCAACACACACAGCGTCTATCTAGAAAGCAGCCCCTCACTGCACTGATCCTCAGACTTGGGTCTCTGGCTTTCACTAGCGCACACCTGCACTCTCTGGACTCCTGGAGACCTCTCTGGGTGGAGCCCAGAACCCTAATCCTAACTCTTCTATAAGCCCAGGACCCACCTGCTCAATCAACCAGCCAGACTCCTGGCTGTTCCAAAAACCAGGTCCCAGGATTGGAGATTCCATCCCACCCATAACGTTATGGAATCTCCGGGGCTCCAGGTTTCAAAGTGGATTTTACAAACTTTGGAGACTGACAAAACAGATTCCCCCACATTAAATACCACTGGAGCCCCTCAACCTGCCTATTTGAGAACCCTGGGTGACAATTACTAGGACAGGGAACTGTACTGTCACAACTTAAAGAGTGCCCCCGTGTCCTCTGGGTTGACCGTAAAGAGAATAACTAAAACACCAAGTTCACTATATGGACCCTTATATATTTGAACATGTTGACCATATCCCCCCTTATTCTCCTCTTCTCAAGAGAGAATAAATTCAGTTCCTCTAATCGTTCCTCATAGCTGAGCTCCTCCATGCCTCTTATCAGTTTGATTGCCCTTCTCAGCACTTTCTCCATTTCCCCGATATAGTGAATTAATCACTGCTCTTCTCTATATACAGCCCAAAAGAGTTGTAGAGAGACTGGGCCAGGTGAGTAGGACTTTTAGTATGAGAGACTGTTTGAAATAGACAGTTTCAAGGCGGGAACTGTAATGGATGTGATTAAGGGAATCATGAAATGTCTATTCCACTGTATATATGAGTACATGTTTTATATACCTGACATATCAGCTTCAGTTTATCAGTTTTTCAGCTTTAAGACATATTCAGATATTTTTCAAACTCACCCTTGCCTAGCTTAGGAACTGGACTGACAGTCAGCAGTTAAACGAAAAGTTTGCACCTGCTTCTGAGAATACATTCAAAATATAACAACATTCCCAGTTGGGGTGCCGGGGAGCCTGATGGCGTCCCTCAATACAAAAATTGAACATTCTATGCATCCTCAATAGTTGTATCTCAATCGATCCCATTGAATTGATTACAAATATGAAAATGTCATTAGAGGTGAAATGTTTACACTACGTTCATAAACGTAATTTTCTTTCTTTTCTTTCTTTTTCTTTTTTCCTTCTTTCTTCACTTAATTTTGGTTGTAACTTACCATTCCGTAGTCCACTATTATTTGTATTTGTTCATTACTTGTACCATGTTAAAATTTCAATAAAAACTATTTGAAAAAAAAAAAAAAAAAAATATAACAACATAACACCAAAAAAAATAAAAAATAAGCAAGAACATGGCCACTTCCTAATGGACATCCCAGCTAAAGGCCAAAACGTTGTCACATACTTTGTCCTAATTTATTTTTATATTTGTGGTTTGTATGCGCCAGTCTTGTTGACATATCTCTTAAACTTTAATGGAATTGTATAATGCCGGCCATACACGGTTCGAATTTAGAAAGAATTTTCTTTCGAAAATCGTATCTAAGAATTTTCGTATGAATTTCGCACCATTAGTGGGCTGCAGCAACAGTCGATTTTCGTGCGGAAATTAAATTTGAGGAATCGGACATGTTGGAAATTTTTAGAAAAACAAACGATTTTCTAATCAATGATGGGAGAATCGTGCGAGAAATGTAAGAAAATGTACGGAGATAAAAGAAAATTTACAGAGAGAAAAGAAGATTCCCAGCCAAGAAAATTCTTTTCTGTAGCAACATGAGGTAAAATTGAAGGCTTGGTCGGCCGAATTTCGAAAATCAATGGTGGCATCATCGGATCACAAAAAAAAACTTTCTGATTTTGAAAAGAAAATTTGTTCGAAATTCGACCGTGTATGGCCTGCATTACAATCTTGAGAAGCGGAAATATTAAACAGACGTTTTTTTATTCTGAACTGAGTGTCAGCTTAATCACTTCAAAGCGTGCATGCTAAGGAGCTAAACCCAAGGCAGCTGGACAATGACCATAACTGGAGGATATTGGTGACATCAATACAAAACAGAAGGTGTCAGCACTCAATGAGTTTGGAGTAGAAAAAGTCTCTAGGAAGCAGCATAAAAAAGCGTAACAAGTTTAATAAAGCACATAAGAAAGGCAAGATCCAAAGTCAATACAATGATGATGTGGATGATGGAAAGAATTATAAACAGCTTGCAGTGCCACTGGGGTTCCAGTAGCAATGAGGAGCTGACGGCATCCACAGATGAAGTGAGCCTGGCAGTGGGGGAGGGGCCCATCTCCCTGATGTACTCAGCCAGACAAAGGACCAATTGAGCAGCCTGGACTCGTATTCCCATTGCAGGGGGGAGGCTGCGGACCATGGAAAGGTGAAGCGCCCTATCTCACATGTCAGCGGGCAGAGCCAGCTGTTTTACTGACAGGGAGAGATCATGGTCCGTGATCAGATGGCATGCAGCTCTCTCCTGATGGTGTTTAGGTGGGTGTGTGGCTAGATAGACAAAAGAAGTTGCCCTGGTCCAAATATGAAAGCCGTTAGGCGGGAATTGAGCCCGGATCGGGTAGGCTTGTGTGGGTGGCATCCAGCACTAATGGGAGCCGAATGGAATCTCAGGAACCTGCATGTGCTCAGGAACCAGCGTGAACCACAAGCAATACAGTTGCCGTGACTACACGTTTCACGAGTATGCGCTTTATCAAGTCACAGGAATCACCAGCTGAGAAGTTTAAATACCCAGTTTGTGGGCAGGGAGTGGGCAGAGACTTCCCAGAGACTTTTTTCTACTCCAAACCCATTGAGCGCTGACCCCCTCGACAATTGTATTAGAACAGCAGTAACTACAGTTAAATGGGATTCAAAGGGTTACAGCATGCATAACAGAGGTCCAACAGGCTGAAATTGTAATTTCCCTTAAACCATCCACAAAAGGCCTACTACGTTTTTTTGAGGCTGCCATGTTAAAATGCCATTTACCCAAAAGTTATTTATTTTTAAAGAGTTTTACTTGCTTGTTTTCATATACACATATATACAGGGCCCTCCTGTACCTTTTGTATTGTACTGTAATTGTGTTGTCCTCCCCTATACATTGTAAAGCGCTGCGTAAACTGTTGGTGCTATATAAATTGTGAATAATAATAATAATATACACCACAACCACTGTTAATTAATTACACCCTGATCCCTAAATCCCTAAATCTTAACCTAAATCTTAGGCTGACCCAATATAACCTTCTCCTTACTGAGTTCTAGAACTTAAAGTGGTGTTGCCACCAAAAAAATAAAACTACCGTATATACTCGAGTATAAGCCGAGATTTTCAGCCTCTTTTTTGAGGCTGAAAGTGCCCCCCTCGGCTTATACTCGAGTCATCGCTGTCTGCCCGCTCGATCAGCGTGTCGAGCAGACAGACAGCGGCCATTCTATTCAAAAGCCGCGCCTCCGGCTCCGCCTTCGCCTGTGATAGGCGGAACACTGAATTTCCCAGCAGCCTGTGTTCCGCCTATCACGGACATCGTATCATCCTCGTACTACGGACGAGGATGATACGACGTCTGTGATAGGCGGAACACAGGCTGCTGGGAAATTCAGTGTTCCGCCTATCACAGGCGAAGGCGGCGGCGCAGCTTTTGAACTTTACAATGGCCGCCGACGAAGAGGGCACGGGACGGAGGCAAGGGAAGGCACGGCACGGGACGGGACGGGACGGCGGCGGCAAGGCAAGGCAAGGCACGACACGGGACGGATGCAAGGAGGCAAGTCACGGCACGGGACGGAGGCAAGGAGGCAAGGCACGGGACGGAGGCTCGGGACAAAGGTAGGCTGGACACACACACACACACACACACACACACACACACACACACACACACACGGATGGAGACACACACAGGGATGGATGGATGGATGGAGACACACACACAGGGATGGATGGATGGATGGATGGAGACACACACACACACAGGGATGGATGGATGGATGGAGACACACACACACAGGGATGGATGGATGGATGGACACACACACACACAGGGATGGATGGACGGACACACAGGGATGGACGGACACACAGGGATGGACGGACACACAGGGATGGACGGACACACACACAGGGATGGACAGGCATGTCTCACCCTCGGCTTATACACGAGTCAATAAGTTTGCCAGTTTTTTTGGGGGTAAATTGGGGGCCTCGGCTTATATTCGGGTCGGCCTATACTCGAGTATATACGGTACTTAAAATTCTTAAAAAAAATCAAAAAAAAATAATTGGCAAAAAAAAAAAATTTTACTCACCTCTAAATACCGGTTGCTAGGGGGTCCCTCGTAGTCTGCCTTCTTCATTGCCCGGGCTGGTGACATCACTTCCCCTCGCGCCGCACATTCACCTGGGACCTGTCATGTGTCCCAGGTGACTGTACGGCGTATCACGGCGCCCTGCGCCGCTCGCGCATGCGCAGTGGGTGCCTGGCTGTGAAGCCACAGCCGGGTGCCCACAGTATGCATGACGGCGCCGCGAGCGGAGCGGGGAGCGAGGGGGGGCTTCGTTCCCCCGCATCGCTGGACCCTGGGGCAGGTAAGTGTCCGATTATTAAAAGCCAGCAGCTGCAGTATTTGTAGCTGCTGACTTTTAATTTTTTTTTTTTTAGGGGGTACCCCACTTTAACTTATCTCCTAAACTAAACATTCCTAAATGGTAGACCATGTGACACTCCTGTCCAGAATTCAGCCAAACCATTTAGTAGCCTGAGTTGAGCAACTCCCACCCTGACCAATGTGACTCAGGTGGCAAAAAAATAAAAATCTTACTCTATCCACCCTTACAAATCTAGCTTTAAAGTGCACTTGTACCCAGACTATATGCATTAAAGTACTTGTAAAGGCTGAAGGTTTTTGACCTTAATACATCGTCTTCATTAAGGTAAGAAACTTTCTGAGTGCAGCTTATACTTATACTTACCTGAGCCCGGTCTCGATCCAGAAATGGGCATGAGACTAGCTGCTCTCTCTGCTCTCTCCTTCCTCATAGGCTTAGAGACAGCGGTGGGAGTAAGTGGCTGCTGCTGTCAATCACAGCCAGTTAGGATAGGAAGAAGCTGGGGGGGGGGGGGGGTTGTCGTGGTCTGTCTGCTTTTAGGGTCCAATCGGGTAAGGAAAAACTCACAGGCGGACATGATTGGTCTGCCCGTGTGAAAGAGACCAAACTCTAGACTTAGAAATCACATTACGGGCAGATGAATTCTTTTCACACTTCGTATAGCCAAGAGACATATATAACTAGTACAAGAAAACAAAATAACAGAACATACTAGATTGTGCAGATCCCTAATAGAATTAAAATTTATAGTGCTGCGAGGGATTGGGATGGGAATACTGCAGGTAGTTAAACCCATACTTTAAAGCAGCAGGCTGAGGATAATCATGTAAATCAATGCAGTCAGACAAAATTACTGATATGCAGGTTTGCACAGAATAATGGTTAACTCCTTGGGGGAGTGAGTGGCTTAATTAAAACAAATTAAGTTAATCAACACTACTAATGGCAATCGCTGTATTAGTAGTGGCCATTGGCAGTGTTTATAAACCCCATGCATTACTGGTTAGTGGCAATATTAATGAACCCCCCTCACTCTCCCGAGGGGTTAAGTATTTCTCTGAACAAAGCCGCATTAGTGGTCAGTGGCAGTGTTTATTAACTCCTTCATGATGCATTAGTGGCCACTGGCCAGTGTCTGTTACTTAACCCCTTCATGCTGCATTAGTGGTCAGTGGCAGTGACCTCCAATGGGGAAGGATGTTTAAAAAAACACCACTGACCATCAGTACAGGAAAGTTAATAGGCTACCAATGAAGGGGGGGAATACATGGCATTGCACCACTGATCACCAATTTAGGTGTTATTATTGCAGTCACTAGCACTAATGCCGGTGGTTATTATTGCATAAACTATCACCAGTGTTGGAGATTATTATTGTATAAACTGGCACCAGTGCTGGGGTTATGTTTGTGAAAACTGCCACCAAAACTGGGTGGGGTTATTGCAGAAACTGGAATCAATACTGGTGGTTAATAGTACAGAATCTGGCACCAATGCGGGGGTCTGTTATTGTGGAAACTGGCACCAATGATGGAGGTTATTATTGTGGAAGCTGGCACCATACCTGGGGATTATTATTGCTTAAACTGGCACCAATGTTGGGGGCTATTATTGTGGAAATATGCACTAATGCTGGGGGTTTGTTACTGTGGAGACTGGCACAATGCTGGAGGTTATTATTGTCTGAGAATTCACCAATGCTGCGGGTTATACTATATTAACTGGCTCCAATGCTGGGGTTATTATTGCATCAGCTGACATCAGTGCTTGGGGTTGATATTAATGCAACAGTGTAGCTTATATTACTCCTGCATTCTCTTTGATGTGCCTTGTGGTAAAAAAGACATTTTACAGTATATTATGTGTCCACACGAGTGGAGCTAGATTAAAAGAACACTGTAGAAGCACTGAAGCTACTATATGAATACTGTTAAAATGTGTGAGTGATTTTTCTTTTTAAAGAAATTGAACTTAATTTAATTTATAATACCATCAGAGTAGGAAAGTTAAGAAGCTACTAATGAAAGGGGGATTAAATGGCATAACACCACTTACCACCAATGTAGATGTTAAAAGTGCAGTCAATAGCATCAATGCTGGGAGTTATTTTTGCATAAACTAGCACCAATGCTGGGGATTAATATTGCGATAACCGACACCAATGCTGGAGGCAATGATTTATTAACCTCTTGCCAGCCAGCTGACGCCAATATACATCGGAAGAAGGACACGTACAGGCAGATTAATGTGCCTGTAGGTTGCCCTTAAAGAAGCGGTTTGCAGGCGCACGCTCAGCCCGCCACAACCTCTGTGAGTGTGATCGTGAGTCCCACAGAGTCGATGTCCACAGGGATACCCATGATCGTCTCACCTGCTGATGTAAACAAGCATTTCCCCATTCTGCCTGGTGACAGAACACTGATCACTGCTCCCTGTAATCGGGAGCGGTGATCAGTGTCGTGTCACACATAGCCCCTCATACCACAGTTAGAATCACTCACTAGGGCACACTTAACCCCTACAGCTCCACCTAATGGTTAACCCCTTCACTGCCAGTCACATTTACACAGTAATCAATGCATTTTTCATCGCACTGATCACTGTATAAATGTGAATGGTCCCAAAATAGGGCCAAAAGTGTCCGATCTGTCTGCCATAAAGTCGCAGTCACAATAAAAATCGCTGATCGCCGCCACTACTAGTATAAAAAAATAAATTAAAAAAAAGTAAAAAATAATGTGTTTTTTTCAAAATAGTCGCTTTTTTATTTATAGCGCAAAAAATAAAAAATCGCAGAGATGATCAAATACCACCAAAAGAAAGCTCTATTTGTGGGGAAAAAAGGACATCGATTTTATTTGGGAGCCGCGTTGAATGACTGCGCAATTGTAAGTTAAAGCGACACAGTGCTGAATCGCCTACGCTCTATTCTTTTGCCAGCCAAATTGTCCTGGGCTTAAGTGGTTAATGTACAGTATAGTATACCTAGCATCATTATTTTTAATCTTTTACATCTGCATTGAGTTCAAAATGATTGCACACTTTTGCCAGCTCTCTTTCATGCATTATGTTTTAAATGTTTATTTCTGACATCTAAAAAAACATATACTTATTTTTGTGCTGTTGTGCATCAAAAGTACCATTATTTGAAAAGCAAGTTTCTTTAAGAAGACTTGTTGCTATTCTGGTGGTCTTCTATTAGCAGAATTCCTAGGAGATGTTCCCATCTCTTGCCTGTGCTCGACAAGTAAATCATTACTTAGAAAAACAGACATGTGGGTGGTATGCTACTGTGACTGACGGCTGTTAGCTGTAAGAATAGATCAAGATAAAGCTATGAATATTTTCATTTATTTTCAACCAACCTATTTTAAATACATTTGTGAGATAAGGTTAATAAGGTCATCACCAAGTTGCATTGTCATTCAGTTTACTTCAGACACAGCCATGACCGTCTAGAGCTCTGTAGAACAGTGGAGCTTGTAGCTATAGCTATACAGTATATTCAGCAGCACGACTGCTGTATTAATGGCAAAAAAACTATGTTTGTAATCAAAAACAGAAGCAGGCCAGATACAGCAAAGGGATTTGCTAAAATACTTGTAATATAGGCACTGGGAAGTTGGTTATTTTGTTAAAAAATAATTTATGCAGATAGCTGTAATAATGTGAGCTGCTTAAACAAGGGCTGAAGCAGAATATGTGTTATTTGTCCTGCACACTGTTAGCATGGTTTCTTATTCCTGAGTAGAGCAAACATCAAATAACATGATACCACTCAGATGCCTCAATCTGTCATCCCAGCTGACTGGCCTTACTGTTAGCGGGTGCTGGTCATGTTGAGAACTGGCTCGACAAGCACATTCAATGCTACATCAAAACAGTGCCCATCCGCACACTGTATCAGCATGTAGATAAATCTTACTTCATTAAACATTGTTTTAGCTTGATACTCAAAGAACTCCCTTTAATGCGTTTTGTTAGCTGTTGGGTGTACATTTAAGCCCCTACATTTAGTGAAACATAAAGCCATTTATACTAAAGTAAGGGTTAACTACATACCAAAACAGTGTGTGGAATAGGCACTGTTTTGTTGTTTCATTTGTCCTATTACATTGTAATATTTAAGACAATTTCTTACTCTTGAAATAAGACTGGTTGTAATATGATCAGAGTTACTATTACTGCTCACCCTAAACTTTTACATAGCCTATGCTTTCATGGACAATGATTAGAGATGGGCCGAACACCCCCCTGTTCGGTTCACATCAGAACAAGTTCTGACCTGAATGGCGACCCTAATAAAGTCTATGGGACCCAAACTTGAAAAATCAAAAGTCCCCATTTTGAAGACTTATATGCAAGTAATTGGCCATAAAAAGGAGTATGGGGCCCTGGGGACATGTGTCAATGCAAACAGTTTTAATGATGCTCAAAGCGCAACAATAAAAATGAAAAAGTCTTTTAAATACAGTGCCTGGGGGTCCTCTTATGACGCTTACACACGATCAGACTATCCGGCAGACCAGAATCCACCGGACAATCCACCCATGTGTGGGCTCCGGCTGACTTTTTTTTCTCAAAAGTCCGGCGGACTTAAAAAGTAGTTTTGACTCAAAAATTGTCCTCCGGACTTCGAGTCCAGCTGACAATCCGGCCGTCTGTGTGCTAGTCCATGGAACTTTTGAAATGAACGGACTTTCCCGCACAAGGAGAAAAGTTTGTGCATTTTGAGCGCGGCTCTGGGTAGCTGGGACTAGCAAAGGAAGTCAATGTCGCCGCTTTCGGCGGCGAGATTGACACGTCGCTGGCCCCGTCACCTGGTATGGACTTAATGGGGACCTTGTGTGCCCTGGCTTACATAAATCTCCATTTAGGTGGGTGGGAGAGATATATCCATTCGGATGAAAAGTTTGTGGAATTTCTTGATAAAGTTCTCGCTTGGTTCCGATATATAGATGATTTATTTGTGGTTTGGACTGGCACGAGGGAAGCACTTCTTGAATTTATCCACAGCCTGGATGATAATGACTTCAATTTGAAATTCACCTAATGGCCAGATCCCATTTTTGGATCTGTCCATTATCAAACAACCTGATGGTACTCTGGGCACTGATTTATATCAGAAGCCCACAGCTGGGAACACCTTGCTGTATGCTACCAGTGCTCACCCTAAACCACTGGTGCGCAGTATTACGTATGCGCAGTACCTGCACTTGCTCAGGAATTGCGCATCGGAAAATGGCTTTAGAACCCAGGCTGATGGCCTATGTGAATGGTTACTATCACGAGGTTACTCGTGTACAAACCTGGGAAAGGCTCTTAATAAAGCCTAATCACGGTCTAGGCATTCCCTCCTTTACAATCGCCCACCCTCTTTCTCTAACAATCATGTTAGATTGGTCACTACTTTTTCAGCTCACCATCAAACATTGAGAAACATTTTATCTAACCACTGGCATTTGCTTACCGAGCACCAGGTCTTGGGTAAACATGTGAGCTCGGCCCCCGATTTGGTGTTTCACAGAGCACGTTCCCTTCAAGATCAGCTGACTTGTAGCCATTATGTTCCCTTTAATACTTCCAGATCGGGACCATGTGGGACTTTCAGATGTGGTGACTGCCCACGTTGCCCACCCCCCTTGGTTCTTGAAGGTAATCATTTCACCCTAACGAATGGGGAGAACTTCATTCCACAATCTTATGCAGACTGTGGCACTAGGGGAGTGATTTATTTGATGATATGCAAGTGTAACGCTTTTTACGTCAGTAAGACGATTAGAGAATTTAGGCAAAGAATAGGCGATCACCTCTATTATTCGGGTAATGGCAAATTGACTACCATAGGTAGACATATTGGTTTCTACCATTGTTTTGATATTTCCATGGTTCAGTTCCTTGTTCTAGAGGTGGTCCATCAAGATACTAGGAGGGGCTATTGGGACTGAACAATCTTGCAGAGGGAGACACTATGGATTGAGCGGCTCAATGCTGCCTCTCCCCCAGGCTTGAATGAGTTGGTTTCCTATAAACTTTTTTTATGAATATTTCTTTTTTTTTTTCTTTTTTTCCCCTTTCCTTATTTAACCTGTTTTTGGTGCCCTAAATCTATGCCGTTTATAATACTATTGTTGGCCATGAATGAGGCCCCCATGATGCCATTTTGGTGGTGCCTGAAACATGAAGGCAGTGATTTTCCTCAGTTGTCACTCACCCTTCCTCTTATGCTTACATACCGCTGAGTAGAGGAGAATGTATGGGCTGTTATCTGGGTGGCTGGAGAAACCGTGGGTGTGCTGACAGATGCTGGATACCCGTGACGGTTAGAGGAGCTGTGGGTTAAGCGTCCATCTTGCTCGCTTGCCACACCCAATACAGGGGGAACTTAAAAAACCAACCAACCTGGTCACCCCCCTGACCAAACGTATGGATTAACAAGTGAGAAGGAATGGAAGGAAAACTGACAGAGCTGCCATCTGGCTTCTAATGACACTTAAGACCAATATTTGCACCCCTTATCAAAGGAAAGACAAAAATGCAAACAAGTGTACTTTCAGAGGTGCCTATTTATGGTTTCAAATCAGGGCACATAAGACTCCTAGTCTTGTCACCCTACTGATTGATATATGCCACCATTGTGGCATTGTCAGACTGAACACTTACTGGAAGATCCTGCAATTGGTTTGTCCAGTGATCCAGTGCAAACTGAACAGCCTGAAGCTCCAGAATAGTGGTGGGTAAAACGCCTTTCCTGGGGGAGACCAGGAAAGCCGCCAATGGGGCATTGGCAGGAAAGCTGCCAATGCCACATTATGGCTTTGCAGATATGCAAGTATGCAGGTATGCAATAATCATAAATATCCTCCAATAAGCATGCAATTATGCAGTTACGCAAGTATACAAGTATGCAGACATGCAAATATGCAAGTATACAGCTATGCAGGTATGCAAATATACAGATATGCAGGTATGCAAGTATAGAGGTATGCAGTTATGTAGATGTGGAGGTATGTGGTTCTGCAGGTATACAACTAAACAGGTATGCAAGTATGCAAAGGTATACAGGTACGCAGTTCTGCAGGTATGCAACTAAACAGGTATGCAAGTATGCAGGTGCAGAGGTATGCAGGTACACAGGTATGAGGGTATACAGTTATGCTAGTACACAGATATGCAGATTTCCAGGTATGCACAAATTTGGGAATGCAAGCTTGCAAGTATGCAGTTATGCAAGTACAACATTATGCAAGCATGCAGTTATGCAGGTCTGCAGGTACACAGTTATGGAGTTATGCATGTATGCATTTATACAAGTATGCGTGTATGCAGCTATGAAAGTATGTAGGTACACAGTTATGTAAGCATGCAGGTATGCAGGTACACAGTTATGCAGGCATGCATGTATGCAGGTACGCAGTTATGCAGGTATGCAGTTATAAGCAGTACATATCAGCCAACAAACAAGCAAATGTTGCATAAAGTAGTATTTCTTGCAGCAATCATGCACAATTTTACATTGTAGAAAGGTAGTACAATAAGCATTAATGCAGTGTCCACTGTGGCTGCCAGCATCCAACCTCCTTGATAGCATGTATGTGCCTGTGCAAACCGGCTGCATCTGCCTCAAGCAAGGTCATGTAATCAAAAACTAGGATTGCCACTGGCCCCATGTACAGTACACACAGCTTCCCAAACCAGAGCACACAAGGGCATGAATATGATGAGGTGCAATCCATAATGTGAGCACACTCTGGCAGCCCCATTTTTTTTAAACAAGCCTGCCACTAAAAAGGTACTAATTCTGCTGCAGAATCCTGCTACAAAAAAACAGAGATCCAATCTTCACCCATCATGGCGAGCTTAGTCACTCAGGACCTTCAAGGATTCGGTCCCTTTTTCTTCTTGCTCTGGGGTCCACTGCTATGGATCTGTATAGCATCCTCCTGGAAGCTTCCTTGGTCATTGCAGACTGCCCATGGTTCTGTAAAGTAGGGTCCAGCACTAAAAGGCAGCATTACAGGGAATCCAAACGGAGACTTCTATCTCTGCTACAGGGCTTGAGCACCATCCATTTTAGCATCCAACCAAATGGATCTGATTATCCAGTCCCTTGATTCCTATTAGAACTATTTTGAGACTAAATGTATTCTCATAAAATGCTGAACTTTGGTGACAATCACCTTCAAGACACTGGCAAAAAAAAAGAAAGAAGAGGGACTTCCTGTATGGGAGGGACTCCCTGTCTGCTTTTGGTCTGCCATTGTCTATTCACCCATAGGTTGCACATAACCTAGGTAGTAATGATTATAGCCTGTTCTGTGTTCCACGATGTAGGATAAAGAAATGTAAATTTCCTGAATATTTTCTGTTAAAGGGAATGTAAAATAAAATGTGGGGAAGGGGGGGGGGGGCACTGCCCTGGGGAACTTGAAAAAACAAAAATGCCAAATTAATTTAAATAACATGCTTAGGGGGCATACCGAACAGGCAAAAAAATTGGCAGAACACACAAACACCGTTAATGTCTATGGGACATGAACATGAATAATCATAAGTGCTAATTTTAAAGGCTTATATGCAAGTTATTGTCATCAAGAGTGTTTGTGGAACCGGGTCCTGACCCAGGGGACATGTATCAATGCAAACATTTTTTTTTAATAAACAGACATTTTTTTGGAAGCAGTGATTTTTTTTAATACTTAATCTGAAACAATAAAAATGAGATAATCCTTTAAATATCGTGCCTGGGGGGTGTCTATAGTATGCCTGTAAAGTGGTGTATTTTTCGGGTCTGATATGGAAATTAAGGGGATCCCCCTCAAAATCCATTCCAGACCCTTATCTGAACATAAACCTGGCAGGCCACAGGAAGAGAGCTCTCTCGCCCCCCCTCCTGACCCATACCAGGCCACATGCCCTCAACATGGGGAGGGTGCTTTGGGGTAGCGTGTACTGTGGGGGGGGGAGTGTACTGACAGGCATTAGAGTGAGATCACTGTTCTTGATCACTAGGAACAGACAATCTCTCTGTACTTCCCTGTCAGAATAGGGATCGGTTTGTTTACATCAGGCATGTCCAAAGTCAGGTCGTGGGCCAATTGCAGCCCGTGTTCTGGTTTAATACGGCCCCAAAGGTAATTTGGCAAAATCTTTTGTGGCCCCCAATGAATCCCCAAGTGCCACTCAGGACCCCTGAGATCTATGGATCTCTCAACGCCGTGGGACTTCACTCCTCAGTCTGCGTTTTCGCAATCTCTCAGACGTTGTGGGATTTGGTGCATTCCTTCTTCCTGCGTTGTGCCTCAAGGCAAGAGATCTCTGGCGAATTTTTGTTGGGCAGTATATTAGAGCTGGGGCGAACATACTTAGACCAAAACCTCTGGTACTGTGCTCACATGAGCCTATCCCCTTCTGGTCAATTTCTAAAATGGCGACTGTAAAGAAGAGAAGGAAGGAAGGAAAGTTGACAGTGAGGGCCGCCGCGTCCAGGACAGGTGGAAAGTGGAATATTTGTTCACTAAAATATGGAATCACTGTGTTTGTCTGATATGCCAAGAGACTGTGGCTGTTTATAAGGAATTTGATGCCAAGAGACACTACCAGTTGAGATATAACACACACGGCAAGCTAACAGGGTGTGACCGCAGTGAAAAGTTGAAGCAACTTGAAGCTGTTTTAATGTCACAACAGCAATTTTTCACAAGAGTAACTGAAAATGCCAAGTGCGAGCTATGAGGTGGCAATGTTAATTGCTAAAAATTGCAAATCTTTTGCTGAGGGTGATTTTATCAAAGAATGAGTTATAAAAATGGTTCAGAATATCTGTCCCGAGAAGAAGCAAGAGTTTTCCAACATTTGCCTGGCTTGTAACACTGTAACACAGAGATTCAATGATATTTCATCAGATATTAAGAGACAGTTGACATCCAAAGGAGTGGATTTTGACTTGTTTTCAATAGCCTGTGATGAAAGCATGGACCTGACTGACACAGCTCAGTTGCTGATTTTTATGAGAGGAGTGAATTATGAAATGAATGTGACTGAAGAGCTACTTGACCTTCAGAGCCTTACGGACCAAACAAGAGGAAAATATTTGTTTCTGTTAGTTCTGCCATAGATGACATGGAACTGCCTTGGAACAAAGTTACTGTGGTTATTACTGATAGGGCACCTGCCATGGCTAGTGAACAAAGTGGATTATCAACCCTAATATCTAACAAGGTGTTCGAAGGAGGAGGCAAAGCTATTCAACTTCATTGTATCATTCATCAACAAGTTCTCTGTGCTAAACATCTCAAATATGATCATGTTATGAAACCAGTGGTGAAGACTATTAATTTTATTCCCTCTAAAGCCCTGTGCCACCGCCAGTTTAAACTGTTTCTAGTTTAAATCCAGGCTGAATGGGAAGATGTTTTATATCACGATATAAGATTGCTCAGTCAAGGGTCTGCACTGCAGCGTTTCTATTCTCTCAGAAAGGAAATCAGTGAATTATTGGTAACAAAGGGACAACTGATGTGAGGACTATCTGATCCTATTTGGCTGGCTGATTTGGGGTTTCTAGTTGACATAATAAAGCATCTGAATGTACTGAACATGAGTCTTCAGGGGAAAGATGCACCGGTGAACCAGCTTTATTCATACTTCAAAGCCTTTGGAACAAAGCTGCAATTTTTCATAAGGCAGTTGTCACTAACACAGCCCAATATCGTACATTTTTCAGCGTTGCAGGAAATAATGAACAGTTTTACACAGGAAAATATCAGTACGCAAATGAGCAGGTATGCAGCAGACATCGTATTTCTGGCTGGGGAGTTTAAAGGGCGCTTTCAGGATTTTGCAGCTATTGAAAATGCGATCAGTCTTTTCTCCTCTCCATTCTCTGTTGACCCTGATGATGCTCCAGATCAACTGCAGCTCAAGCTCATTGAGCTGCATTGTGACAAGTTACACAGTCTTCACCAACAGCTTTCTCTTGTGAACTTTTACTGCCAACTGAATAAGAGCCAGTTTTTAGAGATTCGAACATTGGCTAAGAAAATGCTGAGTTTGTTTGGCTCAACATATTTGTGTGAGAAGACATGCTTTGCTATGAACTTTAAGAAGAGCCACGGGAGGACAAGACTAAGTGACTCTAATGCCACGTACACACGTAGCCAACTATCCGGCGGACTTAGTCTGACGGACTTCCCGCCGGACTGCCCGCCGGACTTTCTGAACGAGCTACTTACCCACACACGGCACTTTTTCAGCGGTCTAATGCGGCGTACTAAGTCCGCCGGACTATCCGCCGTACTTTTGAAATGAACGGACTTGCCCACACACGCGGAGGAAAGTCTGCTAATTTTGAGCGCATATCTAGGTAGCCGGGGGCCAGCGAATGAGGTGTTGCTGGCCCCGTCACCTGGTATGGACTTAAAGGGGAATCCCTACGCCAGAAAATCGGCGTGGGGGTCCCCCCTAGGTCCACTGTCGCCATCTTCTGTTCTTTTCTTCTTCTCTTCAGATATTGCCTCGTCGCTCTCTCTGCTCACAATGACGGGGACGCAGCATGTGGCGACTTATATAGGGAGGATGCTGGGACTGTGACATTATAACGGGTGGGGACATCATCCAGTGATGTCCCTATATAAGTCGCCGCGTCCCTGCCATTGTGAGCGGAGGCAGCGATGAGGCAACATCTGAAGAGAAGAGAAGAAGGGAAGAACAGAAGACGGCGACAGCAGACCGGGCCACCGCCTGTAAAAGAGCTAGAAGAAGGCGCGGTGGCCCGGCAAGAAGAACCGAAGAGGGGGACAAGACCCCCGAAGAGGGGGACAAGACCCCCAAAGTCGGAAGAAAAGGGCAGCGGTGAAGAAGAATGCCGGGAGCGAGTCCGGCGAGAAGACCCCTGAAGACGGACAGAAGACCCCCAGAGCTGTGCAATAAACTATTTTAACCCTTGTGTGTTGTGTTTTATTTTTACTTTTTTCCACAGGTGAATGGGTGGGGGTACATTGTACCCCATACTCATTCACATAGGGTGGGGGGCCAGGATCCGGGGGCCCCCTTATTAAAGGGGGCTCCCGGATTCCGATAAGCCCCCTGCCTGCAGACCCCGACAACCAACGGCCAGGGTTGTCAGGAAGAGGCCCTTGTCCTCATCAACATGGGGACAAGGTGCTTTGGGGTGGGGGAGCCGCGTTGAGGGCACGTGGCCTGGCACGGCTCAGGAGGGGGGGGGCGCTCACTCGTCCCTACCCCCTTTCCTGGCCGGCTGGGTAGCGTGCTCGGACAAGGGTCTGATGTGGATCCAGGGGGCGACCCCCACGCCGATTTTTCGGCGTAGGGATTCCCCTTTAAGTCCATACCAGGTGACAGGGCCAGCGACGCCTCCTTCGCTGGCCCCGGCTACCTGGAGACGTGCTCAAAATGAGCGGACTTTTCTCTGTCCGGGAAAATTCCACTAATTTCAAAAGTATGGCGGACTCGCACACACGCGGCCGTACTGTGCGCCGAAAAGGGGGGTAAAAAAAGTCCGCCGGAGGCTACACACAGGCAGATTGCTCCGGCGGACTTGAGTTTGCTGGACTTTTCTACCGGATTGTTTGATCGTGTGTACGTGGCATTACTTATATTTTGCATATCAATACCACTGCCTTTGAACCAGATCTAGCCTATGTGCTGCAATCCAGATCTCAGTTTCACCCTTCACATTAGCACAGGCAAGTTTCTTTTTCTTTTTAGTTGAGATGAATACTTTATAAAATTTCAGTTAAAGTGGCGTTCCACCCATATAAAATTTATCAGCTACAAAAAGTGTAGCTGCTGACTTTTATAAATTGGACACTCACCTGCTCCACAGTCCAGCGATGCGGGCAAAATGAAGCCCCGCTCCTCTCCCCCTCCTCTCTGTGAAGCCACAGCCGGGCATGCACTGCGCATGCGTAAGCTGTGCTGTGCACTGTGACTGGCTGGGCAATCATCTAGGGCCAGTGACGTGTCCCAAATGATTGCTGAGAGGGAGGGGGGAGAGGTGAACTTCCTAAAAAGAGGGTATCCGCTCCCCCCCAAAAAATAAATGACATGCCAAATATGACATGTCAGGGGGTCAGCTGCACTTAAAGCAGAGGTTTCATTTTTGGGTGGAACTCCACTTTTATGTCAGTTGGTCTAAATATATAAATATATTTGGACACAACATGTATACTTGGTGTTATGTTCATGTTGATATTTTTTTTAATTAAAAGTTGACAGACAACCTTTATTAGCAATAAAATGTAATGTACTTTACAATGTTCCTGACATATATTTCAGCTTCCTGAATTATTTTTTCATCTGGCCTTCAGATGTGAAAATTTGGGAAAAAAATACTGCGCTAAAGAAATCTCTCAACAATCAGTCTAAATATATAAACGCTGCGATTGATACGATGTGATACACACCTATAAAGCATATAAGTCAGGAATTTCAACCGCGCTCACAATTACAAAAATCTAAAAAAATATATATCTAAAACCTATAACAGAATAATATGTATACACTATAACTAGTCAAAAATTATAATACAAAAAGTAAAAAAAAATAATAATAATTGTATTAGTTAATTTTTGCCCTCACCCAATATGGAGCATGTGGTGTCACGTGGCGGCCATGTTGGTGTGATGTACTTCCTGTTTTCCATCATTTCCGGTTTCCTCCCCTCAGCTCAGAACGAGGCTTGGTTCTAGTTTGTGTATATAAAACGTGATGCGTCAGCTCGTCGCCCATGCCCCAGACGATGCCACTTATGGCGAAACGTACGTAGGGAGGTCTTGACGTGCTTGACGCAAATCACATGACATTTGGGCGTTCGCTTTGCTGGCCGGCTTTTCTTAACGCTGATTTGACCTTTATGTTTGTGAGTATGTTTTTTATTATGGAATAAAAGATTTTGGTTTACGGTTTTACGCTATAGGAGTCTTTACTTGCCTTTTATGAATGGTCCAACCACGTGAAAACGAGGTGATGTCCCTGTGTGATGACCCCTAAGATTTCTGATATCAAATGCCTTTCTGATTCTGGGATTTGGTAAGCGCGCATTTTTACCATTTATCAGCATGGTGTTGGTGAAGGAAATTCTCTCTCTTGCACCCGCATAGGATTTCTTGAGAAGAAACACTTATGATTTTTGGACTGTTATGCCCACGATTACATCTTGATGAAGAACTGTTTTCTTATATATAATTTTTGAGCACTCTATTCATAATATTTCTGATTGTTCACAAAAATTCTGTGCACTTTACCACTGTATGCTCGTTACTACGTCTTTATGAGGAACTGTTGCTTATATATAATTTTTGAGCACTTTATATATATATATTTTTTTGTACACTTGATTATTGTATGAGTTATAGAGTATATTTTTATTATTCACTTAGTTGGGTTTTTGTATTATAATTTTTGACTAGTTATAGTGTATACATATTATTCTGTTATAGGTTTTAGATATATATTTTTTTTGATTTTTGTAATTGTGAACGCGGTTGAAATTCCTGACTTCAGATATGAAAGGCAGAGTGATTTAATACCTGTTTAAATTTGTCATCCATGTGGCTACATGAAAAGTATGCCATTTGCAATAAACTTTGCATAAAATAGTTAATTTGCCATTAATTTTAATGGTTCAAAGAATGTCAGGCAAAATGGATGCCCCTCAGGCATGTTCACTTCATCAAATCTGACCCTCTTTGAAAAAAGTTTGAACACCCCTAGTTTACATTGACAGATCCCCATTCTGGCTCCCTGTGGAGCAATCGCGGGTGGCAGGAGGACATCACAGCCCTTGCTCTTAAATCGGCAGACGTATAGCTACGGCGATTTGGGCAGTCGTGCCAACCTGCCACAGTATAATGATGTCAGCTGGTCGGCAATTGGTTAAAAATCCTACATTTAAATTTAGTTGTTAAAGTGGCAAAAGCATCCTTAGGCACAAAGGAGTCATTTTTAGATATGCAATCTTATCTACTTTCAAAGTGAGATTGCTTAATTCTAGAGAGTCTAATCAATGACTGTGATTAGTCACTTGTAACTACCTGAAAAAATCAAAAAGTGGGGTTTTCCCAAGACTGGTAAACTTTTAACCATAAGATTTTTACTGCTGACCATAGTGAACTGGCCTGGGGTACATAACCAATGATGGATGAAAATTTGAGTTAACATGCATGCTGACTATGCTGTCCTTTCTTTTTAAATGGCCAACTTTTTGACTGGAGTGTATCTTTAATTTACCATCCGAAGTCCTTAACCATTTCACCCATTTTTTGAACAATAAGACATCATTATTTTCTTATGACTTCCAAAAACTTTTTATGGTTCTAGTTATTTAGTTTAAAATGCATATTGGACCTTTGTGCACGGATTTAAGTAAAAAGTGCACAAAGGTCTGCTAAAAGAATGTGACTGACAGGATTTCATTTTCCTGCACTCCAGAGGCACTTCCCTTCCTTTAAAGGGGTTGTAAAGGTTTGTGTTTTTTCACCTTAATGCATCCTATGCATTAAAGTGAAAAGACAATTGTCAGTGACCGGCCCCCCAGCCCCCCCATTTTACTTATCTGAACCCTCGAACTTGTCCCATGGGGACGTGTTGTCTCTCTGCTAGAGGGCTCTCGGCTGTTGATTGGATTGATTGATAGCAGCGAAGCCATTGGCTCCCACTGCTGTCAATCAAATTCAATGATGCGCCCGCCGGGGGGGCAGGGCAGAGTCCTGCATTGGGCGTCTATGGACGCTGAATGCTGGACTCGGGAGCATGCCCGCATGGTAACCCCCTGGGAAAGCACTTCTCCCAAGGGGTTATCTAATGTGGGGAGGAGCCGAGAGAGCCTCCGAGGGACCCCAGAAGAGCAGGTTCGGGGCCACTCTGTGCAAAACAAGCTGCACAGTGGAGTTAAGTAGGACATGTTTGTTATTTAAAAAAGAAAAAACATGAACCTTTAGTGTCACTTTAACTATTGGCAGGTTTCATTATCTTACTTTATCTCCTGCCTGCGATAGTATATTTTGTTGACTGTACACAGCAGATATTTTTTCAACTTCATTTTTGGTTTTGGCAGATTTATCAAATACAATATGAGTAACTCAACTTATGTTATCTGATTTTCAGTCACATAAGCTCAGAAAACCATGTTTACCTGTTTCCCAGATGTATTAACATTTGTTATATTTTCCTTGAAGGAAAATACACAAAAGAAAGGAAAAGACCCAATAGATCAATTTCCTTTTGAAAATAAGTAAAATTTATTTTGCATACTTGCTTTAATAATATCTCCCTGGTATAATGATAATTTTCAATAAATGAACTATTTTTAAATGAGGTCTAGGAGATTAATTGTGTTTTTTTGCTAATCTCTCAGTTTGAGAATGTTATTTTTCTTGCTGTCGCTCTAAAGCCTTGTACACACAATCAGATTTTCGTCCAGGAATTGTGCGATGACAGATTGTTTGCCTACAATCCTACCATTTGTACGCTCCATCAGACAATTGTTGGACAACTTTCTGCCATCAAATGTTGGATGGCAGGTAAAGGTAGTAGGCAGGTAGTGAATTTCTGGCGGAAAACGGTCTGTTTTCATATTTTCCTATCGTGTGTACACAAGTCCGTCACACAATAGTCCAAAGTACAAACATGCATGCTCGGAATCAATGCTCACCAAACACGACACTAGCAGAAGGTGCCCAAAGGGTCCTGCTCAAGAGCTGAAATCCCATGTAGTATGTCACTACATTTGTTTGTTGGCCAACAATTGTGTACCATTTGTATGCAAGACAATTTCACAGCACACACCCTTCAGACAAAAGTTTGGCGCTTTGTCTGCTGAAAATCCAATCATGTGTACGAGGCTTTATGCTTTGAATTTAGAGCTGCCTGGAGTCACTGACACAGAACATGTATAGAAGGAGGTCTAACACATTTCTGACATTTCTTGTTTAAAGTATATAATTTAAAAATACAACAATTAGAGAAAGTCAGACATATAGCATTTCCAGAAGCAGAATTGCAATATCAGTTCCAATACTACTCTCATTTCACATTTCCCTTTAATACAGTGAGGTTGTTAGAACTTCTGTCAAGTATTCAGGTAGACATTACATTACTCCAATTAATCATTCAATAAAAATTGTAATCAAATAAAGTCCTCCAAACAAAACATTAAAATATTTTAACTAAAATGAATTTCAAATCAGATGAGTTCTAATAAAACAATTCAATGGTGTAATGACTAAAAAGTTCCCATCAGTTATATTATGTTTCCAAGTACAGAATAATCCTTGATTCGCTAATACAGGAAAAGGCGCGTACCAGTACTCACCAGTACTCACTACAAGATTTGACAAACACTGCTTGTATTATTTCCAAAAAACAGGTGCATTCCACTTTAAGGCTTCACCTCCCCTGCTGTCCTCCCCCTATTCAGTGGTTTGATTTCATAGCCAGCATTAAAATAACAAAAGAAAACCCAGAAAAAAACAGGCTTCCATAGTGTATTATCGTAAACATCTAAATGTATTTGACACAAGTACTCAAGGTACTCACAAAAACTGTTTAAGCATAAGCCTGAAACCAAGCATATAGTTTTGACAACAAATAGTGCTGGCAAAAGTATACAGTCAAGCCATCGGACGCCAGCCTCTTTAATCCATCCCAGGTCACAAAAAAAAAGCAAAAATGACAGGATACAGTTCCTATTTACTCCTAGCATCAGGCATCCTGCATGTTTCGTCTGTTCTGACTTTATTGTTTGAAAATAATTTTGGTTAGAAATATTTTCATGTATTGTGTGGAGGACTTTATTTGATCACAATATTTATGGAATGATTTATTGTGCATGAATTTTCACAAATAATAGTTTATAATTTTGAATCGGTGCTGTATTATTTTGCTATATCACTTAGGGGATTATATTTATGTATAGCAACTGGTTTTTGATAGAAGAATAAGTTATTTGGTTCACTGTTTTGCAAAATAATATTCTCACAATTTATTATATTCATCAGCACAGAAGGGTTTATACAATTACATGTCTCCACTTCACTTAACAATAAAAAATGTATTTAAAAAAATCATCCAATGTTGTGATTTTAAGCAGAACTACACTGCATCTGAGGACCACAAACAAAAAAGTGCTATTTAATTAGATTTCATTATTCAAAGCAAGCTCATCCATCGATCAGTGTCTCTTTATTTTGTTGAGAAATCACACTGAAAAACACCTCCTTGCATTTCTGGCCATTGCCATCTTGAGTAAGGGTAATTACCATGTAGCATTTACTTCCTGGATCCATCTGCCCTTAGCTGAGGCATGCAGGTAGGAGGATGTGATGTGCTTAGCTAAGAAATGTCATCCTCCCCTCTTGAAGACTCATGGAATGTATGAGAATATACAGGGCCTATGTCATAGGGTTCTTCCAAATTTTGACATCGTCTATGCCCCAGTCAAGAAGCAAAATGTGTAATGCGTAGGTCCACCACACGCTTATGTGCATGGCCAGAGAATGGGTGTCATCAATAAAATGGGTGCTTCACAGCGTGTGGCTTGTAGAGTGCCATCTTTCCCCCTTTACTTTGCTATGTTTTAGAAAAAATAGGGTCTGGGACTACACCGAAGAGATTGTGGGGGTTAATTTAACCCCATTGCTGGAGTTAGTGGCAATAATTAAAATAATCAGCATTATTGTTAGGACCAGTGATGACACCCAACAGTAACCCCTAGCAAGTGTTGGTATTTGGGGTAATTTTTGTAGTCAAATAGCGTGTCTCACTTATACACAGAGAAAAAGCAAGTTGTATGTTATTTATTGTAATTACAAGTGTAAAAAAGGAAACAAAAGAATGCAGGAGAATTACTGTAATGTCCTAAAGGTAAACCTATTTCACAATGTACAGTATGTATCCACAGCAAGTGCCATGAAAAGTGTCAAAACAATATATTAGGACTTACCAGAAGAACATGGAAGAGATAAATTACCTGACTACATATCACTTTGTTTTCTTCAAGATGTGATCTAGTGACCTAGTGACCATATTAACCTTTGCAGCTACATAGAAAAAGTGTTTATGACTATGGCTCAGAGGATGCCTTTCAGTGCCTGATGCTAGAATCAAATATGTTTGTGGGGATTGAGGGCAAGGTTAAAGCAGTGGATAATGGAGCAAATGTTTCATAGCATTACCTCCCTCTTCACAGCAGCCAGGGCGCTGGCTGAAGACTGACATCAGCGGTTCTGATTTTAGCTTATAGAATTGCTACACAAGATATGTTATATTATCAAAAATCACATTTCCTTTTCAATTTGTAAAAATGTTGTTTTCTGTAAATTTTAATGCAATATGACAACCTGGAGGCGTTCAGTACAGAGTTAGTGTACAGAGCGCCTCCAAAATTTTAATTTACTGCTTGTGTTTTTGGCTCACTAAATTCTCCCAGAAGTCTGCACTAAGATACAAGTCAGATTTTAGGCACCCACTGCAAAAAAAATATAAGTGTTGTTGAGAAGCTCCCCAATGATTAATCATTTATAAGGGGATGCAGTCACTGCAGCTTTCCTCATTAGAACACAAAGTGCATCGGCTGATTAATATTGAACCAGACTCATCAATCAAAATGAGTATGTGATCTGTCTGGTGAAACAAACAGTTATTTCTTCACAGCAACAAAAGCTAGGAATCTGATACAAAGTTTGTCAAAATAAAATGTACACTGATCACCCAGAGGGAATTGTTTCTTCTTAACAAAAGTTGAGGAACTCTTTAGAGTCCATTCACACAGGGGCAACACGACTTCCAGCGAGACTTTGGGAGGCAACTTGGACACAAATTGAGTATGAATCACAGCACGACTTGAGGCAACTTAAAGTTGCCTCCAGGACTGGGGATTTTGCCAGTGGCCAATCACATAATAATCATCTCTGTGGGAGGGAGGGGTTTGCCTAGAAAACTATTTTTACTTCCTGGAAAGTTGTTTCAGTTAAGACAGGGGATCCAACTTGGAGGCAACTTCCTTTGAAATCAATGGGCACAAGTTGCCTAGAAGTCGGATTGAAGTAGTACAGGAACCTTTTCTGAAGTTTGAGCGACTTCAGTGGACTCTTAAGGTTTAGTCTGAGCAAGAATTCTATAAAATAAAAAAAACTTGGCTGTTTTGATATTTTGACGAATGCCCAAATATTTTGCCATTCAGCAGGAATTCCAGACAACAGAGCCAAAAATAGTTAAAACAATGGCACCACTACCTTACCCCTGCCCCAACCCCCCCCCCCCACACACACACACACACATACCACCACCACCACCAATTCTAACTAGGTCCTTCAGATCTGGTGTGAATTTTAAGGGCACACATGCAATAGAAAACAACAATGTGAACCTCACATAAGTGCTATACCAGAACCTTTAGGTCTGGTATGCATTTTAACCACTTGCCAACTGCTGCATATACATCGGCACAATGCCAGCAGTGGGAAAATGGGTGTACCTGTATGTCCCCTTTAAGAGCCAGGGATGGCAGGCGGTCATGCCACATACAGCGTGACCATGGCCGTGGGACTCGATGGCCTCCTGTCTCCTGGCAATTGTGTCACAGAGCCTCAGAACATGGGGAAGTGCCTATGTAAACAAGGCACATCCCTGTTCTGGCTTGTGTCATGACAGAGATCACCGCGCCCTGTCATTGGGAGCGGTGATCGCTATCATGGGACTTGAAGTTCACCCCCCCCACAGTTAGAAAACCTCCCTAGGACACACTTAACCCCTTCATCGCCCCCTACTGGTTAACCCCTTTACTGACAGTGTCATTTACACAGTAATCAGTGTATTTTTATAGCACTGGTCGCTGTATAAATGACAATGGTCCCAAAATAGTGTCAAAATTGTCCAATGTGTCCGCCATAATGTCTCAGTCCCGATAAAAAGTAAAATTTACTGCTTGTGTTTTTGGCTCACTAAATTTTCCCAGAAGTCTGCAAATCCATACCAGACCCTTATCCAAAAATGCAACCTCGCAGGCCTCATGTTGATGGGGGCAAGGGCCTCATCCCCACAACCCTTGCCCACAATGTCCATTCATCTTCGATCACAGCATCTGACAACCTGAGAAAAAAAACTGAAAAAACTCTACCTCCATGGGAGGCTCCCACTGACTGAAGCCTATTCGCGATGACAGCTGTTATAAAGCTGAGGGTGGGGCCATCCGGTGACATAAATGGGTGACCTTGCCCCCTCTGATGCCACGTGGCATCAGAGGAAGGCGGGGTCATACGTTTACATCCCTGTGTGGCCCCGCCCTCAGCTATATAACAGCTGTCATTGCGAAGAAGCTTCAGTCAGCAAGAGCCTCCCATGGAGTGTTTATTTGGGGGGGGGGTTCGGTTTGTCGGATGGCATGATGGATGATAGATTAACATTGCAGGACTTTTTTATTTTTTTTAATAAAGAATTTGCCCCAAACTGTCTCTTGTCATTTCTACTATTTTTGACACTTCTTTTGGTGAATGAGTAGGTGTACAATGTACTCGATACCCATTCACATGGGGGGCAGGATCTGGAGGTCCCCATGTTGTGGACATTTGGCCTGGTATGATTCAAGAGGGAGGGTGCTCTCTCACCCCCCCTTTCCTGTGGCCTGCCAGGTGGTGTGCTCAGATAAGTGTCTGGTATGAATTTTGGGGGGACCCCTACACCATTTCTTTATTTAGGCGCAGGGTTCTCCTTAAAATCCATACCAGACCTGAAGGGCCTGGTATGGCTTTTGGGGGGACCCCTACGCAATTTAAAAAAAACTAAATTGGCGCAGAGTTCCCCTTAATATCCATATCAGACCCGAAGGGTCTGGTGTGGATTTTGGGGGACCCCACACATTTATTTTTGTCATTTTGGTACGGGGTTCCCCTTAATATTCATACCAGAGGGCCTGATAATGGACTGAGGGGGGAACCCATGCCATATTTTGCAATGATTTTTATCTATATTGCCGACATCCAAAAATGTCATTTTGCTCTGTTATTGTTCTAAACATGGGAAAGATGTGCTACATGACAGGCATACTATTTTATTTTATTGTTTCACTTTGAGCATTAATAAAATCACTGCTCCTGAAAAAACTGCAGTTTTAAAACTTTTTTTGCATTGATACATGTCCCCTGGGGCAGAAGCTAGGTCCCATGCACTTTTTATGGCAATAACTTGCATATAAGCCTTTAAAACTAGCACTTTTGATTTTTCATGCTCGTGCCCCATAGACTTTAATGGTGTTCGCTTGTTCGTACAAATTTTTTGGCTCTTCGCATGTTCTGGTGCAAACCTAATGGGGGGGGGGGGGGAGTGTTCGGCTCTCATCCCTACTCACCACCTGTTTAACATACAGTGGTGTGAAAAAGTGTTTGCCCCCTTCCTCATTTCCTGTTCCTTTGCATGTTTGTCACACTTAAGTGTTTCGGAACATCAAACCAATTTAAACAATAGTCAAGGACAACACAAGTAAACACAAAATGCAATTTGTAAATGAAGGTGTTTATTATTAAAGGTGAAAAAAAATCCAAACCATCATGGCCCTGTGTGAAAAAGTGATTGCCCCCCTTGTTAAAACATACTATAACTGTGGTTGTCCACACCTGAGTTCAATTTCTCTAGCCACACCCAGGTCTGATTATTGCCACACCTGTTCACAATCAAGGCATCACTTAAATAGGAGCTGCTTGACACAGTAAGGTCCACCAGAAGATCCTTAAAAAGCTACACATCATGCCGAGACCCAAAAAAATTCAGGAACAATTGAGAAAGAAAGTAATTGAGATCTATCGGTCTGGAAAGGGTTATAAAGCCATTTCCAAAGCTTTGGGAATCCAGCGAACCACAGTGAGAGCCATTATCCACAAATGGCGAAGACATGGAACGGTGGTGAACCTTCCCAGGAGTGGCCGGCCGCCCAAAATTACCCCAAGAGCGCAGCGACGACTCATCCAAGAGGTCACAAAAGACCCCACAACAACGTCCAAGGAACTGCAGGCCTCACTTGCCTCAGTTAAGGTCAGCGTTCATGCCTCCACCATCAGGAAAAGACTGGGCAAAAATGGCCTGCATGGCAGAGTTCCAAGGAGAAAACCTCTGCTGAGCAAAAAGAACATCAAAGCTCGTCTCAATTTCTCCACAACACATCTGTTGATGATCCCCAAGACTTTTGGGACAACATTCTGTGGACCGATGAGACAAAAGTGGAACTCTTTGGAAGGTGTGTGTCCAAGTATATCTGGCGTAGAAGGAACACTGCATTTCATAAAAAGAACATTATACCAACAGTAAAATATGGTGGTGGTAGTGTGATGGTCTGGGGCTGTTTTGCTGCTTCAGGACCTGGAAGACTTGCCGTAATAAAAGGAACTATGAATTCTGAATCCTGAAGGAGAATGTCCGACCATCTGTTCGTGTACTCAAGCTGAAACGAACTTGGGTTCTGCAGCAGGACAATGATCCTAAACACACCAGCAAGTCCACCACCGAATGGCTGAAGAAAAACAAAATGAAGACTTTGGAGTGGCCTAGCCAAAGTCCTGACCTGAATCCTATTGAGATGTTGTGGTATGACCTTAAAAAGGCCGTTCATGCTCGAAACCCCTCTAATGTAACTGAATTAGGACAATTCTGCAAAGATGAGTGGGCCAAAATTCCTCCAGGACGCTGTAAAAGCCTCATTGCACGTTATCGCAAACGCTTGGTTGCAGTTGTTGCTGCTAAGGGTGGCCCAACCAGTTATTAGGTTTAGGGGGCAATCACTTTTTCACACAGGGCCATGATGGTTTGGATTTTTTTTCACCTTTAATAATAAACACCTTCATTTACAAATTGCATTTTGTGTTTACTTGTGTTGTCCTTGACTATTGTTTAAATTAGTTTGATGTTCCGAAACACTTAAGTGTGACAAACATGCAAAGGAACAGGAAATGAGGAAGGGGGCAAACACTTTTTCACACCACTGTAGTTACAAAGTTACATAGTTACATAGTTAGTCAGGTTGAAAAAAGACACAAGTCCATCCAGTTCAACCTTAAAAACAATTAAATAAAATAAAAAAAATAATCGTACAATCCAAATACCCAATTTTATGCCCACAATTGATCCAGAGGAAGGCGAAAAAAACCCCCAGCAGAGCATTCTCCAATTTGCTACAGCAGGGGATCCCCCCAAGAGGCGATCGGATTCTCCCTGGATCAACTTTACCTATGTTAGTACCTAGTTATATTATGTACCATCAGGAAAGTATCCAGGCCTTTCTTAAAGCAATCTACTGAGCTGGCCAGAGCCACCTCTGGTGGGAGTCTATTCCACATTTTCACAGCTGTAACTGTGAAGAAACCTTTCCGTACTTGAAGATGAAATCTCTTTTCCTCTAGACGTAAAGAGTGCCCCCTTGTCCTCTGGGTTGACCGTACAGAGAACAACTCAACACCAAGTTCACTATATGGACCCCTAATATATTTGAACATGTTGATCATATCCCCCCTTATTCTCCTCTTCTCAAGAGTGAATAAATTTAGTTCCTCTAATCTCTCCTCATAGCTGAGCTCCTCCATGCCTCTTATCAGTTTGGTTGCCCTTCTCTGCACTTTCTCCAGTTCCCCGATATCCTTTTTGAGAACTGGTGCCCAAAACTGAACTGCATATTCCAGGTGAGGTCTTACTAATGATTTGAACAGGGGCAAAATTATATCTCTCTCTCTGGAGTCCATACCTCTCTTAATACAAGAAAGGACTTTGCTCGCTTTGGAAACAGCAGCTTGGCATTGCATGTTGTTATTGAGCTTATGGTCTTAGCTCCTTTGCCTACATGGCCAAGGATTTCTGACCATGTAAGTAAATGTGGGTGGTTACTTTACTAGTTGTTAAGGTCTAGGCAGTGCACCTGCTGGTTTCCTTAACAAGTGCCAACAGCTGGAAGCTGTCATGTATAATATCAGAAGTAAAACTACTTTTATCAATGAAGTTCAACTTCTGCCAAACAGGTAAATATTCAAGCTTTAGTCCATACACCTGAACAACCAAAGTAGGGTCCAAACGTGCGTTCAGACTAAACCTTAAAACCTATCCCTCTTGACTACCACTTTGTCTTATGAGACCTTCTCTCCCCAACGACCGCTATGCCTTTTGATAAAATTGCACATACATTTACAGGTGTATCCAAGGATTCCAATGGAGGAAGCACACAACAGCACATCAGGTAAGCAAATTCTTAATAGCAAGAGTGTTTTAGCAAAGGCTCTTTTGAAATGACAAGCTAAGCTAGACTGAGAAACAGGGTACAGGTATGAGCGGTAGCATCAGGATGGAGACACAGGATGAAAGACAGAAGATATAGCCAGCAAGGTTAACAAATCTAGAAGTGTGTGAACTAAGAGGTTTGCATAATAAGTAAGTGAAAAGCATTGCAAGGTAGTGGGAGCAATATAATAGGAGCAAATTTGGATGGATCCTTACCAAAAATTGCTCTACAATTTATTTTACCAGTTTGAGATCCCCAAGAACACATAGCTACAACTTTTTTAGCCCCTGAGTTTACATTATCAGGTGCTACATACTGTATGCCTTTAGTTATCTAACTCAGTGGAACATATAAAACTTTTCCAATATACCTCTCCCTGCCCCATGCAAATGTACTTTTTCCTGGGTCCTCTGTGTCCTCCTCTGTCTGGCTAATTGTGGGTGATACATGGCAGCAAAGTTTTCCCTGTGTGCTTTTAAATAAGGATGCAATACTAGTGATATATTATTTAAAAAAATGTGGTCAGTGTCCATATACAATATTGTTGTATGTTTTTTTTCTAATTGTGCACTAATTATGGATGTCTTCTGTTTGATTTTTATTAGTTATTACAGACAACTTATGTTTGTTACTGAAACCCCTAGCCCCATAAAACTTGAAACACGTTGGACATTCTCTGTCCTTTCTTAACATTCACAGAGTCCAGTGGTTGTTTGTATAATTTTCAATATCGCTCCTCATTTGTATATGCATCTGTAGCACTAACCCCCGAAGGAGCTGCTGGTTTTTGTTGGGTTTACGGTTACCTCACCTGTTCACTGTGTCGGTCTTAGGGGTCCCATTGTAGAGTGGATTAAAGAATGTTAGCTCAGACACTTAAGCCCCGTACACACGAGAGGACTTATGTCCGACAGACTTCCGAAGGAGTTCTGTCGGAGTTCTGCCGGAGTTCCGACGGAGTTCTGACGGACTTTTCGGCGGAGCGGACTTGGCCACACACAATCACACTAAACTCCGACGGATTCGAACGTGATGACGTACGACTGGATTCGAATACGGAAGTTCATAGCCAGTAGCCAATAGCTGCCCTAGCGTCGGTTTTAGTCCGTCGGAATAGCACACACACGAGCGGAGTTTTGGAAGGGACCCGGGTCCGGCGGAGTTCCGTCGGGAAAATTTGAAGCATGTTCCATATTCTAAAGTCCTTCGGACTTTGGCGAGTCAAAAGTCCGTTGCAGCCCACACACGATCGAATAGTCTGACGGACTCAGTCCGTCGGACTTTGGACGTTGAAAAGTCCGCTCGTGTGTACGCGGCTTTAGTCCTTTTTCCAAAGATATATTTGAAAGAACATGAAGTTTTGCAATAGAGGGATAGAGGGTTAAGGGGGATTCAGGTACCTTGTAATTACGGGTTAAAGGTATTTCCTAGCAATCACTGGATAGGCCTCTCTCACTGACCTAGCAGCCGGTGAAATGCTCGAACAAAGTCTCTGCCACAGACTTGTCAATTCAATTGAATCATTGCGCAATCCTCTGCCACAGTAAAGCACAACCAGCAACTTGTTATAAAGTTAAAGAGTTGTCACACAGTACCAGTTTCTTTCAGTCGATCCGGCGATACTGTGTGATAGGTGACCTGGGATGCGTCCTCCAACTGAGACTCCAGGCTCTTCCAGAGATACCGGCCTTGTTGCTTGGTCCTCTCCTGAAAAAGTCCTCCCCTGGATCCTCCAGTCGCTTATCTTCTCCCCGCAGGCAAGATAGCACAGGACCACTCCTGGATGGGTAGTCCCCAAGACTTTTGGGCCCACCCTTTCAGTTGCAAAGCCTCGGGCCAGCCGGCCCAAAGACATAGAGAAAGGCAGCACACACCTCAGACCAGGAGGACCATGAGGTCGGGATAACAAACCCCAAAATATGTCACCTCTACCTTAAGTACTCTTACCCAGAATGCACAGCTGGTAAACCACTCCCACCGGGCTATTTCTGAGTAAAAGGGGTACCCAATGCATTCAGCCTGTTGCATTTCCAACACTTACCAGTGGTGAGAGCGACATCCATGGCCAAGTGGAAACTAGCACAACCCAGCTGAACTGGTACAGAAACCAGAACTTTGACATAATTAGTCTGAGCCAAACTGCAGCTTCAGACAAACTTAAATTTACAAAAATAATAGCGTCGGTATTGAAAATAGCAGCGCTACACATCTAATTTTGATTTTATTGTGTTACAATTTATGTTTTTAACTTTGCAAATTAAGTATAAAGATATTTTCATGTCTGTGTGATCACTAAGGAGTTTCTGCCATAATTGTAGCTAAAACCATGTGTGAAAGCTCAATCAAAGCCATACTTAGAATGTTGATCTGTGCATTGATGAAACTGAAATTTCACTTATTTACCTTCCACTAGAAATTCAACGTTTTCACTTAAAAAGGTCACACGTTTATGGTCAGTCAGTCTTGACTTGCATAAGAACATTTTTTTTTTTTTTTTGAGATAGTTAAAAAACAAACGCGGTTACTATAGAGTGTTAGGCCGCGTACACACGGGCGGACTGTTCGCCCAACCTTGTCCGCTGAACAGTGTTTGGGCGGACAGTCCGCCCGTGTGTGGGCTTTCAGCGGACAGTTTCAGCGGACAGTTGGACGGACAAAGTCTTTCGGAAATTCCGAAAAACTGTCCGCTGAAACTGTGTTTGAGCGAACAGTCCGCCCGTGTGTGGGCCTGTCCGCTGTACTTTCGAAATGAGCGGACTGTTCCCGCTCGGAAAAGTCCGCCCATTTCGAGCGCGTGTACAGGTAGGCGGGGCCCGCGAAGGAGACGTCGCGGGCTCCGCCGCCTGGAATGGGCTTAAAGGGGAGCCCCAACGCCGAAAAAAATCGGCGTGGGGGTTCCCCCAAAGTCCACACCAGACCCTTGTCCGAGCACGCTACCCGGCCGGCCAGGAAAGGGGGGCGAGCGAGTGCGCCCCCCCTCCTGAGCCGTACCAGGCCGCGTGCCCTCAACATGGGGGGGTGCCTTGGGGAAGGGGGGGCCGCATGTTGATGAGGACAAGGGCCTCTTCCCGACAACCCTGGCCGTTGGTTGTCGGGGTCTGCGGGCGGGGGGCTTATCGGAATCCGGGAGCCCCCTTTAAGAAGGGGGCCCCCGGATACCGGCCCCCCACCCTATGTGAATGAGTATGGGGTACAATGTACCCCTACCCATTCACCTGTGAAATAAAGTACAAAAAAAAAACACAACACAGGGAAAAAATATTTTATTGCACAGCTCCGGGGGGTCTTCCGTCTTCGGGGGTCTTCGGGGGTCTTCTCGCCGGACTCCTCCGCTATCTGTGTGTAGCTCTTTTACTAGCGGAGGAGTCCGGCTTTCTTCCTCCCCGCCACCGGCCTCTTCTCCCGACTTCGGGGGTCTTGTCCCCCTCTTCGGTTCTTCTGCCGGGCCACCGCGCCTTCTTGTAGCTCTTTTACAGGCGGTGGCCCGGTCTTCTGTCGCCGCTGCCTTCCGTTCTTCTGTCGCCGCCTTCGGTTCTTCTGCCGGGCCACCGCGCCTTCTTGTAGCTCTTTTACAGGCGGTGGCCCGGTCTTCTGTCGCCGCTGTCGTCGCCGCCGCCGCCTTCCGTTCTTGTTCTTCTTCTTGTTCTTCTTCTTGTTCTCCTGGAGATGTTGACTTGACGAGCTCTCCGGCCGGAATGCCAGAGCCGCGCTGTGCGGTCACTTATATAGTGACAATGGGGCGGTGTCACATGGTATATGTCACATGGGTTGGTCACATGGGTTGATGTCACATGGGGACTATGACATCGTAAGGGGGCGGGGTCACCATGTGACCAACCCATGTGACATATACCATGTGACACCGCCCCATTGTCACTATATAAGTGGCAGCGTGTCCCTGGCATTCCGGCCGGAGAGCTCGTCGAGTCAACATCTCCAGGAGAAGAAGAAGAAGAAGAAGAACAAGAAGAAGAACAAGAACGGAAGGCGGCGGCGGCGACGACAGCGGCGACAGAAGACCGGGCCACCGCCTGTAAAAGAGCTACAAGAAGGCGCGGTGGCCCGGCAGAAGAACCGAAGGCGGCGACAGAAGAACGGAAGGCAGCGGCGACAGAAGACCGGGCCACCGCCTGTAAAAGAGCTACAAGAAGGCGCGGTGGCCCGGCAGAAGAACCGAAGAGGGGGACAAGACCCCCGAAGTCGGGAGAAGAGGCCGGCGGCGGGGAGGAAGAAAGCCGGACTCCTCCGCTAGTAAAAGAGCTACACACAGATAGCGGAGGAGTCCGGCGAGAAGACCCCCGAAGACGGAAGACCCCCCGGAGCTGTGCAATAAAATATTTTTTCCCTGTGTTGTGTTTTTTTTTGTACTTTATTTCACAGGTGAATGGGTAGGGGTACATTGTACCCCATACTCATTCACATAGGGTGGGGGGCCGGTATCCGGGGGCCCCCTTCTTAAAGGGGGCTCCCGGATTCCGATAAGCCCCCCGCCCGCAGACCCCGACAACCAACGGCCAGGGTTGTCGGGAAGAGGCCCTTGTCCTCATCAACATGGGGACAAGGTGCTTTGGGGTGGGGGGGCCGCGCGGCCCCCCCTTCCCCAAGGCACCCCCCCATGTTGAGGGCACGCGGCCTGGTACGGCTCAGGAGGGGGGGCGCGCTCGCTCGCCCCCCTTTCCTGGCCGGCCGGGTAGCGTGCTCGGACAAGGGTCTGGTGTGGACTTTGGGGGAACCCCCACGCCGATTTTTTTCGGCGTTGGGGTTCCCCTTTAAGCCCATTCCAGGCGGCGGAGCCCGCAACGTCTCCTTCGCGGGCCCCGCCTACCTGTACACGCGCTCGAAATGGGCGGATTTGCCTCCTCCTTACGTGGGCGAGTCCGTTCATTTCAAAAGTTGAGCGAACTGTTTGCCCAACCTTGTTCGTCAAACAGTCCGCTCGTGTGTGGGCAAGTCCGCTCATGCAAATTTTGAGCGGACTGTTTGCCGAAACTGTTTGACGAACAAGGTTGGGCAAACAGTCCGTGCGTGTGTACGCGGCCTTACAGAACATGTCTGTACTGAAGAAGTGTCATGACATATAAGTAGAGGCTTGCATTTAGGGCAGAATATTTCCCTATGGCTCTCATCTAACTGTTGCTTTGTTTACTAATCAGAAAATAACTTAAAAGCCGGTGACAGGTTAGGGGATACTCTTTGCGGCACATTTATAAACTGCAAAAACTTAATACATTTTACAACATGATAAATTGCTAATTCAAATTAGCTCTCTATGGATTAATCTCTTAAACATGCCGATTCCGGTCTTCCCTTTAAACCGTAATCAATAAATCTCCTGGGTGAATATACTAGGAATATTAGTGACACAGCATCTTAAAGAAAGACACCAATTCTTTTCAGCAAACTACTGTACTGCAATTAAATATGGTTAACCACTTCAGACCCAAAAGAATGTTACAATGACCAATGACCAGGCCATTTTTTGCAATACGGCAATGCATCGTTTTAACTGACAATTGCATGGTTGTGTGTGCTGTACCCAAACAAAATTGATGTCCTTTTTTTCCCACAAATATAGCTTTATTTTGGTGCTATTTGATCATCTCTGCAGATTTTATTTTTTGCGCTAAAAACAAAAAAATAGCATCAATTTTGAAAAAAAAAAAAATATTTTGTACTTTTTGTAACTTTTTTCACAAAATATTTGGTACTTTTTGTAACTTTTTTCTCAGTTTAGACCGATATGTATTCTTTTACATATTTTTGGTAATAAAGATTGCAAAACGCGTATATTGATTGGTCTGAGCAAAAGTTATAGCGTCTACAAAATAGGGGATAGATTTATGGCATTTTTATTACAATTTTTTTTTTTTACTAGTAATGGGAGCGATCTGTGATTTTTATCAGGACTGTGACATTATGCAGACATATCGGACACTTCTGACACATTTTTGGGACCATTGCCATTTATACAGCGATCAGTGCTATAAAAATGCACTGATTACTGTGTAAATGTCCCTGGCAGGGAAGGGTTTAACCGCTAGGGGGCGATCAAGGGGTTAACTGTGTTCCCTATGTGTGTGTTCTAACTGTGGGGGATGGGACTGACTATAGGAGATGAGAAATCATGGTTCCCAGCTCATAGGAACTCACAATCTCTCTCTCCTCTCCTCACAGAACTGGGATGGGTTTGTTTCCTGTTCTGCCTCTTGTGCCCGCAATTGCTTGTGGCCGATGGTCATTGCGACCACCGATCATGACCATAGGCACCCCCACTGTGCAGTGGCCACGCGTGCCTGCTATCACGCTTAAAAGGGACTGAAATACAGCGACGAAGGTTCACGATGTTGTGCCAACCTGCTGCAGTATAATGATGGTGGCTCATCAGCAAGTGGTTAAAGAATAATCTCTTTCAAAAAAGTCTAGGGTGTTGTTCTCTACATCACAGCTACAGGAGTTCTCTTGAAATCCCCAATCAGTTTCAGGAAAACTGGTCTCTCTTGTCAATGTGATTACTTACTTGGCATCCCCATATATTGTTAACCACTTGCCACCCGCCATATAACAAAATGACAGCGGCAAAGTGGTTTCAAAAACCTGACTGGACGTCATACGATATCTTAAGCATATTAAGTCGCTGCGTGCCCCCCAATCATGGCTGATCACGATGTAAACAGGAAGAGCCGGTGATTGGCTTTTCCTCACTTGCGTCTGACAGACGGAAGTAGAGGAGAGCCGATTGGCTGCTCCTCTGACAGGGGGGTCTGTGCTGATTGATTATCCGTGCAGCACCCCCGAGGATGCCCACACTGTACCAGCAGGGATGCACTAGGACCACCAGGGACGCCACTAGGACCACCAGGGATGTCACCACCAGGTATGCCACCCTAGACCACCAGGAATGCCAATCAGTGTCCACAATGGATGCCAATCAGTGCCGGTAATGGGTATCATTGATTGGCAGGCAATATTGTTTGGCACTAATTGGCATCTATCAGTACCATACATAACAGTACATCAGTGCCACCTATCAGTGCCCATCCATGCCCATCCGTGCCACATATCAGTACCCATTTGTGCCCCCTATCAGTGCCCATCTGTGCTGCCTATCAGTGCCCATCTGTGTGGCCTATCCATGTCCATCCATGCCACCTATCAGTGCCCATCCACACCACCTATCAGTGCCACCTATTAGTGCCCCATCAGTTCTGCATATTAGTGCCCATCATCAGTGCCACCTCATTGGTGCTCATCAGTGCTGCCTTATCAGTGCCTGTCAGTGCAGCCCCATCAGTACCCATTAGTGAGGGAGAAAATTTACTTATTTACAAAGTTTTGTAACTGAAACAAAAAAACTTTTTTTTTTCAAAATTTTCGTTCATTTTTTATTTGTTTAGCAGAAAATAAAAATCCCAGAGGTGTTCAAATACCACCAAAAGACAGCTATATTTGTTGGAAAACAAAATGATAAAAATGTAGTTTGGGTACAGTGTTACATGACCACGCAATTGTCATTCAAAGTGCGACAGCGCTAAAAGCTGAAAATTGGTCTGGGCAGGAAGGTGTATAAGAGCCCTTTATTGAAGTGGTTAAGTGCATTCATACAGAGGACGTTACTGTTTTAATTGTGCACATTACACTTTTAAATTATGGTTATTGGCTTAGTAGATGATTTGGTGGAGCTAAAAATTTTAACTGCTTATGCACAATTACACTCTTGCTAAAAGAAAAGTTGCTTCAGATTTCTCAAAAAAGTCTGCAATTTAGAGCAGTTGAACAAGTTGTGGGGCACAAAAACTAGGTGGACATGTGTGCATTGGCAGTGAATTAAGATTTAAAACTTTCTAGTTCTAGGACAATTCAATTAACGTGATACTGCAGTTTTAAGGACAGCCTGGTGAGCTTTGTTACATACTGGCTAATGGTATTTGTTTTGTGGAGTCTAGTAGCCATGGGGTTTAGCCATAACTATTGTCTACAACAACACCCAATGTGGAATTTTAGATATTCTCATTCCATTTGTCACAATATGCAATGGATATAACAAACTGAAAATGCAACAGTGAGAGTGGAATCTTCCCGTAACTGCTGTGGCAATTGCACAGCCATATGCCAAGGGGCTAAGGTTTCAAGTTAAAAGATAAAGCCAAAAATTAAATTCTAGAGTATCCAAATGATATTAACCATTTCGGCCCCGGAGGATTTTACCCCCTTCCTTACCAGAGCACTTTTTGCGATTTGGCACTGCGTCGTTTTAACTGACAATTGCACGGTCATGCGGCGTTGCACCCAAACAAAATTGACGTCCTTTTTTCCCACAAATAGAGCTTTATTTTGGTGGTATTTGATCACCTCTGCGGTTTTTATTTTTAGCGCTATAAACAAAAGAAGAGCGACAATTTTGAAAAAAAAAAACCACAATATTTTTTACTTTTTGCTATAATAAATATCCCATCTACTGATTTTTTCCTCCGTTTAGGCCGATATGTATTCTTCTACATATTTTTGGTAAAAAAAAAAATCGCAATAAGCTGATATTGATTGGTTTGTGCAAAAGTTATAGCATCTACAAAATAGGGGATAGATTTATGGCATTTTCTTTATTTTTTTTATTTTTTTTTACTAGTAATGGCGGCGATCTGCATTTTTTTTCATGACTGCGACATTATGGCGGACACATCGGACACTTTTGACACATTTTTGGGACCATTCACATTTACACAGCGATCGGTGCTATAAAATTGCACTGATTACTGTGTAAATGTGACTGGCAGGGAAGGGGTTAACACTAGGGGGCGCTGCAGGGGTTAATTATGTTCCTTGGGAGTGATTCTAACAGTGGGGGGGACTCACAAGGGGAGGAGACCAATCGAGTTCCTCTGTACTGGGAACACACCATCGGTCTCTTCTCCTCTGACAGGATGTGGATCTGTGTGTTTACATACACAGATCCACAGTCCTCCTGTGTTCCCGGGCAATCGCGGGTGCCCGGCAGACATCACGGCCGCCGGGCACGCGCACCAGGTCCCGAGCAATGCCATGGGTGTGCGCTCGGCTACATGGCCCGAAAATGAGAGGATGTCATATGACGCCCACCCATGATGGGAGATCCCATCTGCGGACGTCATATGACTATACGCCGGTGTTGAAGTGGTTAAAAAACAAATGCTTGGTTTATCTCTCTGTCAAGTATCAAAAGCGAAAATATTAATGTTGGGTTAATTGATCCATATACATACCCATATACTCCTCTAAACATATCCTAGTTTATTTCCATTTGCAAAAGTATGGTCTAAATTAAGACGTGTATATACTCTTTTATTATTTAATATATACAAAAGAGCAAAACAGGGCCCCCCCGCCCCCAACACTCACACACACACACACCATAGTTGCCAACATTGTAAAAAAAAAAATCGGGACACTTTTTTGGCAGTAGGCGGAGTTGTGTTATAATTAGGGGGCGGGGCATGGTGTGGCATAGGAAAAGGATAAAATGCAGCGTGCACAGCGGCAAAATATGGGCGTGGTTCAATTAAAATGGTGGGCGTGGCTTACATGGGGCGTGCCTTAAAGGGGTGTGGTTAATGTCTGAGATGAATGCGGGATGGAGAGGGAAAGGGAAAGGGAAAGGGGGGGGAGGGGGGAGGGATGGAGGGACAGCAGCCCCCCGATCCTACACCACAATAGCAATGTGTTTTCCAGAGTTTGACAATCAGCAGATAAAGATACTCCAAATACCTGGTGTTAGCGCTTCAATCATCCCGGCGCCATGATTGTTATGGTGTCAGGATGATTGAAGCACATGAAATGAAATCATTCAACTCACCATAATGCAGAATCAGTGGGAACCATGAGCGCGTCACTAGCCACCTTGCCTGCCACCAGATGCCAGAGGGTGCCCCATCAGAGCAGCCTTCCTCACATCTGGTGTCCATCAGAGCAGCCTTCCTCAAATCTAATGTCCATCAGAGCAGCCTTCCTCACATCTGGTGTCCATCAGCGGTGTCCATCAGCGGAGCCCCTCCTAACATCTGGCGCCCCTCTGACTGCGCCCCTTTGACATCCAGACTCACTGGCGCCCCCTCTGACATCCAGACTCCCTGGCGCCCCCTCTGACATCCAGACTGGCCCCTTCTGACATCCACAGACTGGCCCCCTCTGACATCCCATCCACAGACTGGCCCCCTCTGACATCCCATCCACAGACTGGCCCCCTCTGACATCCCATCCACAGACTGGCCCCCGACATACCACTGGCCCCCGACATCCCGTCGTTCACGTTTCCGCGCGGAGACCAACTTTGAACTGTGGCGCCGCCCACTGCACTTTACACACACACACTGGCAGCGGGGGTGGCGCCACAGGTTCTCTATTGAAGACCAGCTTCTGGTCTTCTTAAAAATGGCGGCCGGCGGAGACATTGTCTCCACCGGCTGCGAAAAACAGGAAATTTGAATTTCCCGGGACAAACCGAATTTCCTGGGACCGTTTGGGACTGTTGGCAACTATGACATACATACATACATACATACAAAGACACTTATGAATACTAATGGACCAGGAAGAAACTTACAGCCTTAGCAAATTCATCTCTAAATTGTGCGTGCTATAAATATAGATAAACAACAAAAACATTCTTAAAAATTGGAAAGAATAGCACTTATGTAACAATACTGACCCTGGCATTTTACATCCCAATTTCAGAAAATAAAGTCAAAATGGTAAAGGAAATGGAAATTTTTTGAAATAATAACTAAAACAGAACTGAGTGCTCTCCTTTTACCCTTTAACCTACAATTGCTTTCACTTTTCATACTGGTGACACACTTCAAGGCCAAACAGTAGAAAACATTGCAATCTGCAACAGCATGTAGACTGTTTGTGGAATGTATTTATGCATTTATTTTATTCTTGAGCAATGTAATATGCTTTAAGGCTAATTTTGAGAACGCTTTAATTTTTATTTTTTTCCATATGTTTTTATTAAAGGTGAATAAAACATACAAAAATATAGCATTTTGCAAATGTTGTCAAAAGTACATGATGACTTGGCAAGTAGTACATTTAAATTTGAACTATTACGTTTCTACAACTAGCACATGGAGCCAAAATAATGAAATTGTATAAACATTTTGATGATAGCTCAGCATATAGAACTATTACTCCACATATACACTAACTGTTTTTTTTTTTATACCAATCTTTATGTTATGTTAGGTTTTATAAATGTTATTTTTATTTGTTGCTTATTTATTTTTGGCAAAATTGTAGGTTGTACTTGTAGGTGTAGTATGTAGCTAAAGAAATGGTATATAGGTAGGGAGGTGGGTCGGGAGGTAAGAAGGAAAGAAAGGCAAGGGAAAAGGGGGGGGGGGGGGGTTCCAGACTCCTCTCTATCTCAAGCTACAGTACGCTGAAACAGATCAATATAGAACTAGTTTGGGTTAAGAGCATAAGAAGTGTGTATGTTGGTTCCAGTGTTCTGTCATATAGCGTCTGGCCATCTAGAAGAAGTGTCTGCCCCGGACTGCGCAGGCGCAGTACAGAGAAGAAGGAGATTCGGAAAATCTCAGAAGATGAATGGCGCCTGTGCCGTTAGTCGAAGTACAAGCCCCGCCATCCAAGTGGACATAGGGCTGCACATATTAGAGGGCCCCTCATGTGCTCGCTTCGCTCGCCACACTTCGGGCACGGCCTCGCTACGCTCAGCTCTTTTTATTCTAACTCTATGTCCACTTAGATGGTGGGCTAGAACCTGGACTCACGGCGCAGGCGCCGTTCATCTTTGGATATTTTCGGAATCTGTGTGTCCTGTGTATTGCGCATGCGCAGTACACAGCAGACACTATCCAATGGGGGACATTATGTGATAGTACACCGGTTCTCCAAGAGGATCATAAATGGGACCAGGATTGGAAGCAGTAGTAAATTGTTAATATTTTTCTATTTTCAGCAAGTGTATTGAGTTGAGAAGACCTAATCTGTCGTTTGCTTGATATGCCCCTCTTGTTTTAAAGCATTACCAACTGTACCATGTTGATGTAAATTTGGGTATCTTTTTGTGTGAGATACTGATGAGTTCTTCAATTTTTTCTATATCGTTGATTCTACAATACCATCCCTCTTTCGTTGAGGCATTTAGTTTATCATAAGCATTGTCAATGATTTAAGATGTCGCCTTTTGGGAATGGTGGCATGTTGGAGCAGGTATACTGCAGGAGAGTATTCTAATGCTTTTATTATGTTTTGAGCTAGGTGCAGAAAGCTAAGGGGTTTGAGGACTTGGTGTGAGAGGTACTTCAAGGTAAGTTTTCATGGACTCCAGGCACGAAAAACATGCACAAATGAATAAAGCTCTAATCATAACAAATTATTAATACTTTTTGTTAAATTGTTACAATTAATGTAACGATTTGGAATCCCCTCCCTTGTTAGACAGGACAAGGCTCTGTGCAAGAGCTGTGTAATACTGAAGATTGGATAGATAAAAATACAAATACTATGGCAGATAAAGCAGATATCATACACATATCTCATATGTCTGTAGCACTGACATTTTTACCTACTAATGCAATGTTAATGTGAATACAATGTAAACCTATGGGCAATGTTATTTCTTAGTATTTGGCGCCATCTAGTGACCAAAACAGGAAATTGACTTGGATGATTTCCTTTTCATAGTGTTGGAAAATATAACAGTAAGTGACTGTGTTTACTTTTTATATTTGCCCTCATTTACCCAGAATGCCCGGTGACCTACCCATGATCACCCTCTACAGAACTGCATGCTGGGTAGGCTATATAAGAGCCCGTGCGGACATTTTCTTTCTCTTCTGGACACATGGCCTGGCTGTGAGGACCTGTGAGGAGGTCTCCAGAGAACTGCAGCCTGCTGAGCAGAAACCTAAAGCCAGAGGAGGACTTCACATCACACCACAGCGTGCTGGGACAGCAGTGTGGTTGGATTGGGAAGGATCCAGAGGCACCCTGATGGAGGTAACTGAGAGCTCCTGGTGGAGCGGTGTGGTGGAGCCAGCCAGCTAGAAATAGACTGAGACCAGCAAAGTGGAGCTGACTTATTCTTCAAACCCAGTTTCCCACAGTTTCTTACGCACTTGCATACCCCTAGACTTTAACACAGTGTTGCTGGGACCTATAGATCCACGGAGGAGACTTTAATAGACAGACTGAGTTTAAGCAGGCCTCAAGCCTATCTTTCACTTCACTATTAACATTATGTTATACTAGAGGCAATTACAGATGTATCACACTACAGGAACAGTTCTAATATTCATCTCACATTAACCCTTGTTGCTCCACTGTTGGATTACAATTGTTACAACAACTATAGCTAGCAGAAGAAATAAGATCAAAGACTGCATCCTTTATTACAAGGCCTTGCATCTTATTAACCGCTTCCCGCCCGCCCTATAGCCGAATGACGGCTATAGAGCGGGCGCTCTCGTCCAGAAGGCCGTCCCTGGACATCCTCATGTTTACTTCCGCAATGTGCGCCGCCGCGGGCGCACATCGGGGAAGTTTTGTGTTTGCCGTGTCCCCCGGAGACAGGCAAACACAGATCGTTGTAAACGTATGAGATCATCTCTCAGCGCCGCTCTCCCTCCTCACACAGACAGCGTGTGAGAGGGGAGAGATGAACGGCTGCAGCGGACGTAAGTGAAAAAAAAAGTAAAACAAAAGTGCCATCCTCCCCCAGTACCATCCGCCCCAGTGCCACCCTCGCCCAGTGCCATCCTCCCCAGTGCTACCTGCCCCCCAGTGCCACCTGTTGTCAGTGCCATTTGTCCCCAGTGCCATCTGTCATCAGTGCCACATAGTGCCGTCTGTCATCAGTGCCACATATTAGTGCCATCTGTCATCAGTGCCACGTATCAGTGCCATTTGTCATCATCAGTGCCACCTGTCAGTGTCACGCGGCATCTGTTGTCAGTGTCACGTGCCATCAATGCCACTTATCAGTGCCATCTGTCATCAGTGTCACGCGTCATCGGTGCCACGTATAAGTGCCATCTGTCATCGGTGCCACGTATTAGTGCCACGTATTAGTGCCATCTGTCATCAGTGCCACGTATTAGTGCCATCTGTCATAAGTGCCACGTATTAGTGCCACGTGTCATCAGTGCCACATATAAGTGCCATCTGTCATCAGTGCCACATATAAGTGCCATCTGTCATCAGTGCCACATATAAGTGCCATCTGTCACCAGTGCCACATATTAATGGCATCTGTCATCAGTGCCAGGTGTCATCAGTGCCACGTATAAGTGTCATCATTGCCACGTATCAGTGCCATCTGTCATCAGTGCCATGTGTCATTGTCCTGGTGCTCCAGGGCCTTCAAAAGTGTAATAGGTAGTCAACAAGTTAGGCCGCGTACACACGGGCGGACTGTTCGCCCAACTTTGTCCGTCCAACAGTTTCGGCAAACAGTCCGCTCAAAATTAGCATGGACGGACATGGCCACACACGACGAACGAACAGTTTGCTGAAACCGTGCGCGATGACGTGAACGGCACGTACGACGGGACGAAAAATACGACGTCCTATACACTGCATTATAACTTTCGGCGTGAAAATCCTTTCTGAGCATGCGCACAACTTTGTTTGACGAACAAGCCTACACACGAGCGGACTGTTCGCTGAAACAAGGTTTCAGCGGACAGTTTTACGGAATTTCCGAAAAACCTTGTCCGTCAAACTGTCCGCTGAAACTGTCCGCTGAAAGCCCACACACGAGCGGACTGTCCGCCCAAACACTGTTCAGCGGACAAAGTTGGGCGAACAGTCCGCGCGTGTGTACGCGGCCTTAGATGTATAATTTATGCTCCTAGAACACCTGATGGCGCTCCCTGCATGTTGGGCCTCTCTATGTGGCCAGGCTGTGAAAAAGTCCCACACATGTGGTATTGTAATATTCAGGAGGAGTAGCAGAATTTTTTGGGGGGTGTCATTTGTGGTATACACATGCCCTGTGAGAAAAATAACCTATTACAATGACAATTTTGTGGAAAAAAATTAAAAAAATAATAAAAAAATCTTAATTTTGCAAAGAATTGTGGGAAAAAAATGACAACATCAAAAAGCTCACCATTCCTCTTACTAAATACCTTGGAATGTCTACTTTCCAAAAAGGGGTCATTTGGGGGGTATTTGTACTTTCCTGGCTTGTTCGGGTCACAAGAAGTGAGATAGGCCACCATTACATCAGATGTGATCAATTTTGTATGATTCGCACCACAGCTTGTAGACTCTCTAACTTTCACAAAGACCAAATAATATCCACTAATTTGGGTTATTTTTACCAAAGATATGTAGCAGTATAAATTATGGCCAAAATTTATGAAGAAAAACTAATAATAAGCATAATTCTGTCACAGAAACAAAGAAATGTGCGTTTTTTTTCAAAATGTTCGGCTGAAAATTGGTCTGAAAATTGGTCTGGGCAGGATGGGTGTTTAAGTGCCCAGTAGGCAAGTGGTTAAAGTTGGGGGAGCTCCCTAGGGACTGTGTTGTAATACATTATTGATCCTGCATGTCTATCACTACTAGAGTGTGCTGGAAGTGGGAAGGTGTCCAGAGTAAGGTGTAGTCACTCTGAGCCCTAGTTCCAATTGGAGACACATTCTTAGGGATCACTTAAGACAACTGCACATGTGCATACTGTTGTGTGTTCCTACTGTGCTGTCATATTATGTTGGTGTGACAGTGCAAATGCTGTAATTACTATTTTACACTAACCTTGATAAATATAAGTTATTGGTTAAGTACAACTGGTGTGGAATGTTGTTCCTTTCCAAGCAGGTGGAGCCATTGGATAACCAGGTAATAACAAAGGTATACTGTTATTATATTGTATATTGTGGGGTCATTTTTCACCATTAGCTTCACACCATCTTTGCACCACAGCTGTGTCAAGGGGACTGAGCCAAGTCAGTGGGGGTTCACTAGCAGAGTACAGGCCCAAACAAATTCAGCAGCTCCATCGGGGGTTAGTGCTACATGTCTATGTGGTTATTTGTCTGGAGTTCTGCTTTAGGTGATCTCACATATAGGCTATATGATCTACTAATTCTTGATCCTCTTCAAATTATTAGAGGTAGCCTGCATATTTAGCACCAACTTATTTTTAACCGTGCAATCTCCTGGGCTGGAATCCTATATTTGTATTGGAGCCCTTGATCTGGAACACGCATGCAGGAGAGAAGTATAGATTTTTAAGATTTCAATGGCTGCATGCTAGACAATGGTTTACTACAAAATTAAGCCACTATCAATATGACTTAATTGTCATTCCTCTTGTATGAACTGCTTTAAAACAGCAGTGATCTAAATCTGGCCAGGCATACAACTGGCTCACAATTGATCCATGTATGGCTGTTCTTGTTTGATTGATCAGCGCATGCAGCCATTGAGTTGCAGTGCTTATCAATATATTCTAATGTTGAGGAAGTCACTCTGTTAGAATTCAATGACACATTGGGGAGAATTCCCGCATCCACAATGAATGTATGGCCACCTTAAAGGGGTTATAAAAGTATAAAAGTTTTTTTACTTTAATGCATTCCTTGCATTAAAAAAAACGTTTAGGTGGCAGCACCCCCTCAGCCCCCCTTTACTTACCTGAGACCCCTTTCGATCCAGCGCTGTGCACATCTGCAGATCTTTACTCCTCTCTCTTTTGGGTCTCACTGGCTTTGCTGGGGCACGGAGAGCCATTGACGAGGGAGCAGGGGGGGTCCCACTCTCGGTGTCAATGGACGCAGCAGAGGGACTCGGGTGTGAGCACGCATGAAGCCGCTTCCCATGGGGGCACTGGCCAGAGAGGAGGAGCCAGGAGCACCGGCGGGAGACCCTAAAAGATGAGGTTCCCACCCGCTCTGCACGATTCCATTGCACAGAGTAGGCAAGTATATGCATGTTTGTTATTTTTTTTTATTTTTTTATTTACCTTTGCAATCCCTTTAAGTTGTTTACCAAAAATGAAGGTTGGATTAGAATAATAGCTCTGCAGCCTACACAATGAAAAACAAGTCAGTAATGGCAGCTTCAATATTTCTATATTTACTGAATGCCTTTAAGGGTAGTTTTATACTCCTTGTGCCTTTAAATGTGCAAAGCAAAAATTAAACATTGAATATTAAACCTGAATAATTGAGTAACATTCAGTTTTAGCTTTTTCTTAGCTGGCAATGGGAGTTGGAGAATGTAGTGAGTGTTTTTAAATATAAAAATATATAAATGATAAAAATGATTACACCCCTTATTTGCACATACATGGCAGGTAGTAAGTGTGATGACCCCCTGCCATTCTACTTCTGACCACCATATGTTTCAGCAAAGGAGGGGTTGAGGTGCCCCACCTAAAAAAACCAAAACAGCCAGTTCCTGTTGCTGATGGAAACCACATCAAATAGTAAGTGCCCATGTGTGTGAGGGGTTCTGTGCAATATATCATCCAACCTACATTGGGACAATTCTTAAATATACACTAATGCCCCATACACATGATCGGACATTGATCGGCCATTCCGACAACAAAATCCATGGATTTTTTCCGATGGATATTGGCCAAACTTGTCTTACATACACACAGTCACACAAAGTTGGTCGGAAATTGCAAACATCAAGAACGCTGGGACATACAACATGTACCATGAGCCAAGAAAAATTAAGTTCAATAGCCAAATGCGGCTCTTCTGCTTGATTCCGAGAATGCGTGCAACTTTGTGAGTCGGAATTGTGTACACACGGTTGGAATTTCTGACAATGGATTTTGTTGTCGGAAAATTTGAGATCCAGATCTCAAATTTTGTGTGATGGAAATTCCGATGGAAAATGTCTGATGGAGCCTACACAAGCCCCCATTGAACATTCTCCGTCTAATAATCCGACCGTGTGTACGTGGCATTAGTGTTAAAGGGCATGTGGGTTAATATCATTGTGGCACGGGACCATACACTGGTTTCTTTGTCTTTGCGATAAAAGCCTACATTCCTGTATAAAATTGCATAACAAGTCGCAACGGAACTATGAAAATTGCTGCGAAAGTTGCAGTAACTTTTAAAAAGGTTCCTGCACCATTTCTGTGCGCTTTCATGTGCAACTTGCATTGAAATCTGTGTAAATAAAGTCGTACAGATTTCAGCAAGCCATACATGAAATCACACTGATTGTCAGCTTTGCAATTGCACTGAAGTAGCGTGATTTCACAGCCACACTCATGTGAGCCAGGGCTAAATGTTACAGAAAGCATCTCTCATTAAAAAATAGACGTTGTTTGAATATTGGCAAACACAAGTAGTGAATCTGACCACCGTATACTGTATGTGACTGTGTGTAGAATGTCTTGGATATCACTGTATTATACCATTGATAAAGAATAATAAAAGGATGACCAGCTCATTCATTTGTAATTCTTATTATGCTTTAAATCTAAAGGAATCAGCTACATGTGTTGAATACAGTGTAGGCATCTGTCAGGATTTATTAATTTAATTATTATGTAGATAGGAAGGGTTGCTTATTTAAATCAAATATACCGTAGTAGTAAGTAAAACAAATGGACAATTAAAATAGATATGCAACACTGTGCAGGTCTGTGGAATTCTACAAACCTTATTTTATACCTGTGTTCTATTCCATTATCCCATAAAACAAGGTCTTTCATAAAATTCAGACTGGTATCTAAGCTTATTTGCATTAATTGCACCTTCCATCTGCATGGACGTTTGCAGTGGAACTTTGCAGCAATATGATTAACTACACAAATATATATTGTCAGCTTGCAGTAAATCCACCCTTGGTACTCATACAGAGAAAGGAGGATAATAATATATCCGCAACACTAGATGGCTCTGTGTGACCACTATTGAATCAAAAAGGAAATGCTGCAGTTCAGCTTACTTGTTAGAGACAAGTGAATATGGAAAATCCACATGGCCAGCGGTTTGTCTGATCCATTTTTGTGATTTTGCTTGGCAATCTGCTTATGTTTTTCTTTCTGTATTGATCCTTTTTTTTTAATGCTAGTATTATTCCATATACTGCATTTTAACAAATTAACTGATTACTTTATATAAGTGTGGAAAAAACATATTATTCCCAACTCTGAAAAAATAAATAGTGAATTTTAACGAAGTTCACTACTACTTTGCTTCCCCAAGTTTAACTCTAGTTGTTTTTATTCTTTTTAACTATAAGAGAAGCTCATGTAAAGCAATGAAAACATAACATTGTGGGAATTTTGTGCATATTTTCCTTTTAAGTTTTACCATTATGTGAATGGTAAGGTTGTTTATCGGATTGAGTCTTATGGATCAGCTAATATCAAATCCAATATTTGCAGATATTTTCTAATTTTTATGATCCAGAACAGATTGTGATGTGTGCCTACAGTTAGCTTACAGGTTTTATAGTATATTTATTCATCATTTCTTTTAAAAGGATGAGTTTATAGAGGGTAACATTTAGACTCATATCTGTTTAATTTAGCATATTACTGAAAAAAAATAAATCAATTTGACATCTTGGTGTCTTGCCAAGGCAACTAATCTAACGATATCGTAACTATTTTAGAACAAAGTTTGCAATATTCCATTATTATTTTCCTCCTAAGAGTAATATTTATAGCAGTCATTGACAGGCATGAGTGGTAGGCTTAGTTAATGAGACTGTTATTTAGTATATGGCACTTAGGAAGCATATTTGTGTGCAATAATAGTGTTCTTCTTAGAGAGTTCTCCTGGGAGACACTTTAACACATTTATGTTCAGCAGGAAAACAATTGTAAAGCTGGATAGTGTTCTCATAATACTTTGAAGCTTTGAGATGCATTCCAGCTCACATGCATCTGTGATTTGGTTGGTAAATGTGTGCCTTCCTGCTGTCTAAGAATATACCTCAGTAAAGCACAAGTAAAATATTCTATCAACAGTTCTTATCTAGAATGGAGTTTATACCTCCATTTCACCTTGACAGTAGGAGACTAACATATTCAGCAAATCGTTCAAACAGCTAGAGAAGTCAATCATTTTAATTAAGAACCACAATCATCAGCACTATTTTCTGAAAAGAGGGCTGCCTAAGTTGTCAGCAAAAGCTAGGAAAAATATAGTACAGACTATAAATGTACTTGTCAAATTTCTGTATGAACCCAAATTAATCTCTACTAGGAAACAATGACAGTGCTTTACAGGCATCTCGAATACGCTATGCTGAAATTCACTAGTAAATTAACAAATCCATATTTTAAGATTGCCAGGCAAAGCTATTATTCCCTTCAAGAGCCTAAGGAGAAGTTCAATAGGAAATGATTATACAAGTTTAGAGTTAAAGATGACATCAGCATGTACCTGGATAATCATGAGCGCATTAAAAGCATGAGTAGTAGAGCTCTGGTGGATTTCAGCACCACTGTGCTGTGGACAGAGCCACTCTGGATCAACCAACTTGTAGCCTGTAATGGATCAGATATTTTCCAATGAAGTTCAAAAGTATGTATAAGCTGTCTTATGACAGAATTATCTCTTTTATCAAAATAATTCACACACCTCGGACATACAATGCACACCCAATAAAAAATAAAAAAGTGAACTGTGCTTGATTGATATAAGTTACTGCACTCTACGAAGCTCTGTGCTACCCAATTAATAATTCTGAACATGCATCATTAGAAGAAACAGAAATGATACAATGACCATTTACTTACCCAAGATATTTCCAATAAGAGCAATAATAAATACTGCAATATATCCAGCAATGAGCACCCATTCGTATTCCTTTGGGTGTAGATATTCCCTCCAAAGAAAGCGTAGAAACTCATCATCATAATCAGAAGATGGGTTCAGAAGTGGTTCCTGTGTCACATTTGTTTCCAGTGCAGACCTATTCCTATACAGATTATCATCAACTTTAGTTCCTGGCATTCTTCCAGCGCTTGATTGCTTCAGATATAACGCATAAAGAGCTATAAATTCCAGTGGATGAATCAACTTATATAGGTGCACACAAAAGCATCCTTTTATGGATATCAGAATCCATGCCAAAACAAAATGCTGCAGAAGTAGGATGGGGTTAAAGTTAAAGGCACACAACTCTTTTCCTGTAGTTTTCCTTTACAAATGTTGTTACTTTACTTAACATTTTTATCCCTTTGGCTTGAATAAAACAGAATAAGCATAGAGGGAGAGTAGAATAGCATGCTTCAATCTCGGTGTTTGAATCCATATCACTGGGTCCTGTACAGAAGTGCTCACTCCCCCTGCAGTTCCTCCCCCTCCATCCTTACGGTTTAGAGCTTGGCTGCCTGTTGTGCACTACACAGAAAAGATCATTGATTCTCTCTATGAATGGTATAATTCATGCTAGCAGCTCAGTTCAACTGCAATCATCATGCAATTCATTTTCATCCAGGTTAGCTAATCGGTAACTCATTTCTAATAACTGTTCTACCCAGTCTGTTTGAAGGGTTGTTTTTTTTGCAGTCCCAGCTCTAGAACAACTACCCTTTTCCAGTTCCCAAAACTGCTGCCAGACCACTGTGCTTCTTGATTTGTGTGTTGCAGACTGCAGAGAACTGAGGCAGTGTGCCTGTCATAAGGCTTTTTGTGACTGGGAGCTCTGTGAGTAGAATGAGCAGGGTGTTAGTTTTTGCACTGGAAAGCTGGTTAAAGTTATTTGGAAATTGTTGTGTTATTGTCAGGGTTAACGTGTAGAAAGGACATCATGACAATGCAATGTAGTGGACCTTATTGATGTGTGAACATTATAAAGCTTTCAGTTTAAATGTACTGTATGCACTCACTTAAAAAACAAGATACATCTTTATTTTTTTAAGAGTGTTTAATAAGGTACTTTAGTGTAAAGCAGAACCTTGACAAATTACTGAAGGTGGGGATGACAGCTGTGTAAAGCTACCAAGTCACTTCTGTCAGTGTACCCTGCTGTGCAGCTGTGGTTCTGACTGCCACTCATACTGCCCTGCAGAACACAGTAGTGACATAAGTGCTGGCAGGAAGAACCATTTAGCGCATCAGAAAACCAGGCACTCAGCATACCATGAAGCATGTTGGATATGAATATTCTGACAGAGGCTTAAAGTGCTTGAAGACAGTGTGGTTGATTTACTAAAAGGTAAAAATGCTGTTGACTTTGCAAGATATTCTTGAATTAACAAAGATATAGGAGTTGATTTACTAACAGCGTAGGCTGTTCACTTTGCAATGGAATTCACCCTTAGTTTAAAAAATACAGTGAAAATTCACATTGCAAATAACATCCAAACAAGAGTGGGGTTGATTCACTAAAACTGGAGAGGGCAAAATCTGGTGCAGCTCTGCATAGAAACCAATCAGCTTCCAGGTTTTATTGTCAAAGCTTAATTGAACAAGCTGAAGTTAGAAACGTGGAGACCTAGGATATGTCTGTATGTGCAAAAAAAAAACCCCCACCTATCTCTACTTTTAGGTCATCCAGCTAGGCATTCACCTTTCCCTGTTTTTCACATTTTGTATTGGGGCTAAAACCTTGCACGTTATTAGGTTTTTCTTTGCCTCCATTTTGGCGTCTAAATGCATCTTAACCTTAGTGGTCATTTAAACTGCATGTGGGTCCCTGATAAAACATGTGTTTTACAAGACTCCAGCAAAAAAACTTCACAGCGATGGGTTCTGTACTTAGATCGATGCTGGTGAAGGCTTTGTTCTACTCTCCCCCTTCATCCCTTAGTCATTTTCCCACCCTCCTTTTTGAGTGGTATTTCTCTAGCACAGGGGTGCTGCACCTGGACATGACATTTTTTCATCCTAATTTTGCTTTTTCAATGCCTCCCCGGGTGTTGCTGTCTCCTTCTTCTCTGTTGAGCATGTGATCTCTCGTGTTTGAAACGTTTAATACATGAGATTGTTTGTATTAATTTGGAAGCTTTCAGCCCATTTTTTTCCCTGAAGAAGATCCTCACCTCACCTCACATGTTGAAACGCGTTGGATTTTATTTATCTTTTTGACAGCTGGTTTGAGCCTCTTCCATTATGCACATTTTCATCTTGTGTCCAGATTATCTTATTGTTATCATGTGTTTTATTTTTTGATGTATAATGTTATTTATCTTATGTAATAGATTTTCACTATTTTACATCATTTTAATTTTGTTGAGTGTTCATGGTCCTTCAAAGTCCCATTTTTGTGGAAATTCCCTTTTACATATTGTACCAAGGATGTGGACCTGGACCTTTTTCCTTTCCCAATCAATTAGTCTAAATTGTTTCTGTCCTAGTGTTTTTACCTTACATACTGAATACATTTGTATGCTGCTTGGCGCTTCTCTCTCCTCTCTTTGAAGTTAGAAGCGTATTGGCTGCCACGCACAGCTGCACCAAATTTTGCACTCTCCAGTTTTAGTAAATCAACCCCAGTATGTTAGATGGTGCATGATTTGATGGTGAGCAGAGCTTTACCTCAAATCACTGAGCTAAAGATAAATTCTTTTTCAAAGTGAAAATTCCTTTGCAAAGCATCAATCCCAGAGAGGCAAGTATTCAGAGATTTCTTTTTCAGGGCACAGTGTTGCTTGAATATTATATAATTAATCTAAGCAACCACTGCCAGCATGCTTTTTAAAAGTGCAGTGTTTAAGGTTGTCAGTCTGATCCACTCTTCATTACCTAATGAGTAAGCAATACAAGAGTTGAGACTTCACTGGCTGCATGCTAGTTTCTAGTAAGTATCTTACTTTGCACTGAAGTGAGGATCAAGATGTGAGTCTCAGAGTCATCATTAAAAGTCAGGTATGACAGCTGTCATATTTTTTTGTTCTCATAGGTTAATTTTGACTGTCATTTTATTGATATGTGGTCTTTATTCAGTTTAAAGTTATCCACTTTTCTGTATAACCTTTGAAAAAAATTACAATTTACAATTATTTATGTTTTTATTTAATTGTTTGCATCAGGTTTGGCACTTAACTACTGTTAACACAGTATCCTGCTAAATAACTTTACTTTCAAATTGACCTTTTACTACAATTCCCTCTGAGTATATCAGTTTTGAAAATAAAAACAATAAGTACTTATTTTTCTTTTTCAAAAATTGCCACGTGATTTTTAATTTCCAGAGTCTAATAATATCAGTTTTGGATAGCTGAGCTTAGGTAGAATAGTGCCTGTTACCCACATAGTGCAGGGAAAGATTTATTAAATCAGAACTACAGTGAAAACCTCAATACGGTGTACAAACATTCAGCAATGTTATAGCAGTTTCATCAACTGTGACAAATGTTGACCATAAAAATAAGAGAATGGATCTAGGCAGCTTACCACCAACAGTTATTGGGGATGAGCAGTTGGTTCAGACCAAAATTTTGACTGCTTGGATGTCTAAACAAATGCCCAAACTTTTGCCTGTTCAGCCCCCTATTAGCAAGCGGCTGAACATTATCAAGTTCTACCACTTCTATATATGACAGCTTCCTGTTGTCAGTGGTTCAGAGGAAAGCAGCAGGTATTGGCACCACCTGCATCCCTAGCAACTGACACCATCACTATAACAACATTTGCTTACCTGGCCAAGAATACCCTGAAATGGGGGAGGTTTCTGGGGCCCTTTTCTATTTTTAAAGTAGTCTTTCAGGTTTCGATAAGCCTTTCACCTGTAGACCCCAACAATCACTGGATCAAGATTGTGGTGAAGAGGGCTCTGAAGACATGTGACTTGGCATGGTTCAGAAGGAACAGGGCTGTACACTTTCAGGCATGCAGACTGCATGCTCAGATTAAGGGTCTGGTATGCACTTCCTGGAAGACTTCAGGTTGAGCACCCTGAGGTTATAAAACGTCACCTGAAAGTTGGTGCCCTGGAGGTCCGCTCCAGGCATAATAACATTAAAGTCAGGGGGTTATCTCCTTAGCTGAACTGTCATATCTACACCAACTATTCCGCAAATTGCTTCCAGCACTTATGCCACAGAATATACTTATTGACGGGGCCCACGGAATCCACAAGCTACAGCATTTACCTTCTGCCCTTCCTAGAGATATTCTGGCCCAAGTCCAATTTTTGATACTAAGAAGCAGGTCATGCGAGCTACTAGATTCATGCATTCTCTGCTTGAGCCCTTCTCTAAACTAGCACTCTTTAATGAAATCTCTGCAGCCACCTCGCAAGCATGCATCTCTCTCTACTCGCCATCCTCAGCCAAACACCATTCTATGTGGCATATGGATATGTCAGATCTGAGATCACTTCTTTTTTCACATGCAACTTTGGCTCTGTTGCTATCCTCACGACTCTTTGGAATGCCCACAAGTCAGTCATGAGGAAAACTTTCCTAAAACTAGGTGCCCAGGGAAAACAATTAATTGCAATACTACCATTAAAACAGAGCCCTCATATATGAACCTTACGGAGTTTAGAAAACTGTAGTCTGAATAAGGCTCTTTTTTACAAAATGGCTTTGATTTCTATCTTAGAAAGCTTTGATTCACATGGTGTGCCCAGGGCAATAAGGCAAGTGAGGTCCTAGCACAATAATATAAGCACAATGTGGCACAGTCTAAAATTCCATTTATTATGGAAATAAACACTAAGGGACAGAGACTCGCTAATCTGAAAGACATGCCAACTGCTTAGGTTCCTTTTATTCACGGCTATATAATCTTCATCTCTCCCCTGCTGACCCACCACCTATTCAACCTTTAATTCAGGCTTTTTTAGTCCCAATTCAACTCCCACACAACTAGAAGCCCTCACTCAACTGTTTACGCACAAATAACTTCAGGCAGCTATTAAATCACTCCCACTATATAAAGCTGATGGCTTTTGCAATGAATACTACAAAACCTACCAAGAACAACCCATACTCCATTAAATGTAATACTCTCAACAGATTTTTGATAACTGGGTTGATTCCTAATGAATCCTTCAAAGTTGTTGTTGCGAACATAACTAAACCAGGCAAATTACCCCATGACCCAGCAAACTACTGCCCCATCTCCCTACTCAACACAGACTTAAAGCTATATGCCAAGCTATTGCCCTAGCTCATACATCCTGACCAAGTAGGATTTATTCCCCATTACCAGAAGCAGACGGAACCTAACCTTTTATTGATATCATCCGGTGGGCTGCACATTATCAAACGCCTTCTTTGCTGATCTCTCTTGACACAGAGAAGGCTTTTGATAGAGTCCACTGGAAGTATCTAGAAGCAGTTTTAAGAAAATTTGGCATCACATGTAACTTCTTTTATGCTATCTTAGGCCTTTACTCTACCCCCAGTGCCAAAGTATGGACATAGGGCACATATATACCTGTGCTCAAATCCTAATAGCTCATACATATATTTTGTAAGGGTAGGGAGAGTCACCCTTTAAGTTTATACTCTTCTTATTACATTTAGACTCTGCTTGAACAGATATAAACTGAAGTTTAGAAACTGCTTCCCACACCATGCTTTGCAAGTTTCTTCTGAAGTCTGCAAGAAACAGGATGCATCTGTGGTCAGAGCTAGCTGTTAGAATTTTATAAGAAGTAGGAAATATTCATAAGGTGAAATTAAATTATTGTAGACAGTTTTTAAGGTCATGAAATATATTTTTATACATATGTGTCTGGGGACCTTTTATCAAAAATTCCCCTAAAAATTCCGCTTAATGTCGCACTAATGTCAATGACGCACTGATGTCAATGTTTTATGATTGGTTGTGTCTTGAATGTCTTGTCTAATCCTGATTGGCTGACAATGCAATGTTCAAAGCACATAAAAGTGGTATCCAGGAAGTAAAGAACGTAGTCATGATAATCCTCAACTTGTATGATTGTCTGATTTACCCAATCGATTGAGAGGGCTTTCCAGTGATCACTAAAGTCCAGCTCGAGCTAATCAAGGAGGGGCGCACCTAACATAATTGAACTATTAGGTGCTTAAGGGGTGTGACCACATATTAACACTACAAATTCTGGATGGACCCTCTGCGCACTGCTACACCTTTCCCAGCAAACTATGCAAAGAAAAACAGGGATATTTAGTTCACATATATTACAATATGTGTTTAAGCTGACCAACTGCATCAAAGAAATCCCTTTTCTGGCCAGTCTTATATTGCCTTGCCACTGCAAATGCTAAGGTGGACACCATGCAACCTGCCTTACAACAGAGAAAAGATATGTGCTCAAATGCCAATAGCTTGTACATGTATTTGAACTATCAGGTGCTAGAAAGGTGTGACTATATATTAACACTACAAATTCTGGATCGCCCCTCTGCACACTGCTATACCCTTCCCAGCAAACTATGCAATGAAACACAGGGATATTTAGTTCATATATATTGCAATACATGTTTAAGCTGATCAACTGCGTCAAAGTAACCCCTCTTCTGGCCAGTCCTACACTGCCTTGCCACTGCAAATGCTAAGGTGGACACCATGCCAACATGGAGCATAAAGACCCAAGGAGGTGGAGAGCGACTAGGTTCAGATCTGGTCACTGACCTGCGTTAGAACAGATAAGATATACCTGTGCTCAAATCCTAATAGCTTGTACATGTATTTGAACTATCAGGCGCTAAAGGGGTGAGACCACATATTAACACTACAAATTCTGGATGGACCCGCTACACACTGCTACACCCATTTGCAGGGACAAGGCAATGTAGGACTAGCCAGAAGTGGGATTACTTTGACGCAGTTGGTCAGCTTAAACATGTATAGCAATATACAGTATATGAACTAAATATCCCTGTTTTTCATTGCATAGTTTGCTGGAAAGGGTGTAGCAGTGTGCAGAGGGTCCATCAAGAATTTGTTCCATACACAAGTTGGCACAAAGGGGTTTAAATGGCTATTAAAGGTAAGCACCCCCACCTGTGATCTGTTTGCTTGTAATTAGTGTGTGCGTATAAAAGGTCCATGAATTTCTGTATTCCTGACAGACCTTTGCATCTTTCATCCAGTGCTGCACTGATGTTTCTGTATTCTGAGTCATGGGGAAAACAAAAGAATTGTCCAAGAATCTGTGGGAAAAGGTAGCTGAACTGTATAAAACAGGAAAGGGATATAAAAAGATATCCAAGGAATTGAGAATACCAATCAGCAGCGTTCAAACCCTAATTAAGAAGTGGAAAATGAGGGGTCCGTTGAAACCAAAGCAGGGTCAGGTAGACCAACTAAAATGTCAGCCAAGGCTGCCAGGAAAATAGTTTGAGATGCAAAGAAAAACTCACAAATAACTTCAGGTGAAATACAGGACTCTCTGAAAACATGTGGTGTGGCTGTTTCAAGATGCCCAATAAGGGGGCACTTGAAGAAAGATGAGCTGCATGGTTGAGTTGCCAGAAGAAAGCCATTACTACGCAAATGCCACAAAGTATCCTGCTTATAATACACCGAACAGCACAGAGACAAGCCTCAAACCTTCTGGCACAAAGTCATTTGGAGTGATGAGACCAACATTGAGCTTCTTGGCCACAACCATAAACACTACATTTAATGAGGAGTCAACAAGGCATATGATGAAAGTTACACCATTCCCACTGTGAAACATGGAGGTGGATAGCTGATGTTTTGGGGATGTGTGAACTACAAAGGCACAGGAACTTTGGTCAAAATTGATGGCAAGATGAATGCAGTATGTTATCAAAAAATACTGGAGGGAGGGGGGCGTGTCCGGCAGCCGACCTGGAAGGACGCACGTTGTGAGTGCTCTCCTTCAGCCCGCCGCTACAAGGCACTTATTCGGGGACTAACCTGCGCCTTATGGGGAGATCACGGGCCACTCGTTCCTCCTCACTCCGGGGAACGCCCCAGCCTCCGCCGGGACCCGCCACGGCCTTTAAAAACTACTTTCAGCCGCCCGAGGCCTTGCCGGGCGGCGGATGCAAGATGGCGCCGGACGGTGCGGAGCCTCTCGGACGGACTCCTCCGGCCCCCTCTGACCTCCGGACGGATGCCGCACATCAGCCCCCGCTCCCCCTGGAGCCCGCGGGGGAGCGGGAAGCCTTCCGTCACCCCTCGGACCCGGCTCTGGACTGCTGGGAGGCCCCGGATGGGCTGGCCAGGGATCCACTCCTGCTAGGCCGCAGCGACAAGATGGCGCGGATCGGGCGCCCGACGTCCTCCCAGGTATGCCAGCCTTCTCCCCTGCCTGCAACCGCACAGCCCCTGTCCCGGCCTGCCTCCTCCCGGGACGCTTTGCAGGGTAGGCAATGCACAGGAGAGGCCACCCAGGGTTCCCCATCTTCCGCTCCCCCCTCTGTGCTCTGGGGGGAGCAGGCCGCAGATCCACCACCCCCCCTGCTGTATACCCAGTGCTCAGAGGCCTTCCCCCGCCTTCTCCGCTCAGCTCCTCTCCCGAGCACGGCCCTCAGCTCATCCCTGTCCCCCACATCCCCGGGCATCTTGGAGGACTCTCGGGAGTGCTCGGACTGTCCCCCTAGTGGGGATGCTGGAACGCCCCTGGCGACTGTGGGGGGGGCCCCAGTGACAGGGCCGCGGCCTGCCTCTCCTAAGGCGCAGAGGCCCCCTCGTTCTCGGGACTCTAGTGAAGTCAGGGCCCGTTCAGATGTCACCCCCTCCTATGCCCAGGTGGCCCGGGCCCCTGGCCGCCTCCGAGGAACTGCCCAACTGGACCCCTCACCCTGCCCCCCCCATGCTACCTCCTGGGCTGACCCCGGGGGACCTCTGCCATCGTGGCCCCCCTCTCCCACCCGGGAACTGCAGCGGGGCGACCCGACTCTCCATTCTCCGCCCTCCTTGTCTTCATCTCAATGCCATGAGGCCGTCCGTCCTGACTGGCAGATATACCTGCAATCTATGCCGACGAAAGAGGACTTTAAACAGCTTATTACGGAGGTTCAGGCCACTTGCCGCGCTGAGATCCAGTCCCTGCACACTGGCCTCAAACATCTATCTGACCGTGTGGAGATGGTGGAAGAGGAGGTCCAGGAGACCAAGCTGGCGGTCCACCGTGTTCAGGTGGAGACCTCGGATCACCGTCTCCTGCTTCGGGATATGCAACGCCAAGTGGAAGACCTCGACAATAGGGGCCGCAGAAACAACATTCGCATTCGCGGCCTGCCTGAGTCGGAGGGCGCCGAGGACCTTCAGTCTTCACTGCAAATGCTATTCAACGAGATGTTGGGGGAAGACCCGGTCAAGCACATTGAAATGGATAGAGCCCATCGGGCCCTGCGACCCAAAGGCCCAGCCTCCAAACCCAGGGACGTTATTTGCAGAATTCACTCCTTCCCGCTCAAGGAAGACATTATGCGCAAGTCCCGCACCATCCGAAATCTGGCCTTCGATAACTCACCGATTCAGCTTTATCCGGACCTCTCCTGGATCACACTCCAAAAACGGAGGCTGTTGCAGCCTCTTCTCAGAGCCCTGCAAGATAAGAAAGTTCTATACAGATGGGGCTTCCCCTTCAGCCTGACCGCGAGACACCAAGGAAAATCGGCAACTCTCCGCTACCCGGAAGATCTTGTCCCCTTTTGTGACACTCTCGACATCCCTGTCCCTCATCTGCCTGATTGGGATCTGGTCGCCTCTCCCCCTCCGATGCCGGTGATCTGGCAGAAAGTCCCTTCGGCCAAACGGCGCAAAGGCCCGGATCCCCACCGTGGATCACCCAAGCGCGACTGAAGTACTGGCCCTGTCCAACGGACGTCTCCTCTCTACGGTTTTTCTTTTTCCCCTATTTTTTGGGGTTTTGCTGCTTTTTTCCCCGATTGCCGGAGCTACATGTTTTTCCAGTTTTCATTCCTCGGGCTGGCCTAGGTTGAGTCTCGGACCGGATCGACTCCCGGGTTACTGCCCCCCCCTGTGGTTTTCCACTTGTTGGTTCCTTTGGTGGAGTGGACTGTTGGTGCCTCCCTAACCCGACTTTTATTTTATTTTTGGGTTGGGGAGCCGATAAGGAACCGTGCGGATCCGGTGTCCCTATAGGACCTCCGGACCCGTTATTTGACAATGTTTTCTTTTATTTTGTACTGTGTTTCTTTCTCTCTTTTTTCCTCTCTCTCTAGGCTCTTTCCTCTTCTTGTTTCCTCAGAAGTGCCATGCCAGTGGTCCTCTCGGTTGCCGTCTCTCCTCCGGTGGTCGCCGCTCCTCCCGAGGCACCTGGGCCTCCAACAGACCGAGCTAAGTATGCCCTATGCTCTACCCCCACTTGACCATGGCTAAGATCCTGTCCCTTAACGTTCATGGCCTCAACTCCAACAAAAAGCGGCACCTGGCACTCAGGGAGTTCCGACAGGCGGGAGCGGATATAGTAATGGTCCAGGAGACGCATTTCAACCGGGGAGACTCCTTTGCGTTTGCCTCCAGGCATTTCCCTCAGGTTTACCAGGCCTTCAACCCGCGGAAGAGAGCGGGAGTAGCCATTCTTTTCCGGCAGGGAGTTCCCTTTACCTGTACCTCCGTGCACCTTGATCCACGGGGCCACTACATTATACTCCGTGGTCTGTGGTGTACGCAGGCACTGACCCTATGCGTCCTCTACGCCCCCAATGCCCATCAACATAAATTCTTATCTAAGGTGTTTTCCCGTTTGTTTAAGACACCCCCCGGGCTCCTGGTGATAGGGGGGGACTTCAACCTTACTCAGTCCGCACTCCATGATCGCCTGGTGGTGGGCCTTCGGACGCCTCAGGCTAGGACCCTGAGAGACTCCAGGCTCTTCCGCCAAATTACCAGACGGCGGGGTCTTTTTGACGCCTGGCGAGCTTTGCACCCGCAAGACCGCCAGTACACCTTCTTTTCCGCTCCCCACGGCACGCACTCGCGCATTGATAACTTTTTTGTTAATAACACGACACTGCGGGCAGTCCAATCTGCAAATATACTCCCCATCTCCTGGTCAGATCACGCCCCCATAACTTTGACTCTAGCGCTAGACTCCCCCCTTTATAAGCCCTGCACCTGGAGGCTGAATAATTATCTCCTACAGCATGCTCCGGCAAAGGCAGAGCTGGAGTCTTCGCTCCGGCACTACTTTGTTGAGAACGACACCCCAGACATTTCACTTCCTACCCTTTGGGCCGCCCATAAGGCTGTCATCCGGGGGCGCTGTATAGCTCTGTCTTCAGCCTTGAAGCGGGACGCACAGGCCGCCAGGTTGCTGGCGGAAAAGCGACTTAAGACCCTTGAGGCCCGTCTCTTGGTCTCCCCCTCCGTCCCCACCCTTAAGCAAATCGTCCAGACTAGGCAGACACTTCGGGACCTGGCGTTGGGATCGGTTGAGAAAGCTCTGGTCCGCTTACGACAACTGTACTATGACAAGGGGAACAAGGCGCAGTCGCTACTGGCCCGGAAACTGGCGGACCGTACGGCGACCTCTGCCCCAGCCCAAATTAAAAATAAGGGGGGGGACCTTTTGACTCACCCCCAGGCGATAGCAGATGCGTTCGCGGACTACTATACTGACTTGTACAACAGACCGGACATCCCCCACAATCCCCCGACCTCGGACCAGTCCGCCCGCATCACCCAGTACTTGGACAATATAGTCCTACCCCGTCTACAGGACGCGGACCTCCGAGAACTGAATGCCTCTGTTACCGAAGAGGAGCTCTTGGAGACTGTGAAGACCCTCCCCGCCCACAAGTCCTCGGGACCGGACGGGCTCCCCTATGAATATTACAAGGCGTTTATACCCCTCTTAAGCCCATACATGACCAAGCTTTTTAACTCCTTTCTTCAGCAGACCCCGGTCCCGACCGACATGCTAGGCTCGTTTATCTCCCTTATTCCCAAGCCAGACAAAGACCCGACTGTTTGCGCTAGTTACCGACCTATAGCCCTGCTGAACGCTGATTTGAAAATTTTTACGAAGCTCCTAGCGAATCGCCTTAACACAATCCTCCCTTCCCTAATACACAAGGACCAAGTGGGATTTGTCCCCTTGAGACAGGCAGGGGACAATACTAGAAAGATCATTGACCTTATTGACGTGGCGAATAGGGATAACCTAGAATCTCTGGTTCTCAGTTTGGACGCCGAGAAGGCGTTTGACCGCCTCAGCTGGCCTTTTATGGAGGCCACGCTACACCGCATGGGCTTTAGGGGCCCGTATCTGCGAGCGGTGCGGCACCTCTACACCACCCCCTCCTCGCGGGTTAAAACCCCCTTCGCCACGTCCTCTACTTTTGCTATAACTAATGGCACCCGCCAGGGCTGTCCGCTTTCTCCTCTCCTTTTTGCTCTCTGTGTGGAGCCTCTGGCGGCTGCCGTTAGAAACAACCCCGATATTCGGGGGATCCCGGTCGGGGGCAAGGAATTCAAGATTTCGCTCTTCGCAGATGACGTTATCCTTACCTTGGCTCAGCCCGGGATCTCACTCCCCAACCTCCACTCCGAGCTGGACCGCTATGGGGAACTCTCCGGCTACAAAATTAACCCGTCCAAATCGGTGGCCCTCCCCCTAAACATGGGGGCGTCTGAGACGACCCGCCTACGCTCTGCTTTCCCGTACAAATGGGAAAGCTCTTCCCTTAAATATCTTGGGGTCCTTCTTACACCATCATTCCACTCCCTGTATCAGGCTAATTTCCCCCCCCTCTTTCGGGCGATTAGGGATTTACTACGTAAATGGAAGGCCCACCACATATCGCTCATAGGACGGATCACGTCTATTAAAATGGTGATCCTCCCCAAGCTCCTGTATCTGTTCCAGACGTTGCCGATCCCAGTCCCGTATGCACAGTTACGCGCGCTCCAGAAGGACCTGTTGAAATTCGTATGGAATTACAGAAAACACCGGGTCCCGAGCTCTGTCCTGACGGCCTCGCGCTCTGACGGCGGTTTGGCGTTCCCCGACCTAGTCCGCTACTACCAGGCCACTCAGCTGCGGGCCATAGCCTCCTGGTTTCCCCAGAAGTCTTATAATAGGTGGTCGGAGATTGAAAAGATCTGGCTGGCTCCTATACACCCGAACAGTTTCTTATGGGGAGCGAGGATTGATATAGATTCGGGTCGACTACTGGGGCCGATGGCCCAGCTTCGTCTCCTCTGGCGGAAGCTCTCCCGCGATCACAGCCTCCACTCGGAGTTCTCCCTACTGACCTCCTTCCTCTATAACCCGACTCTACCGACCAGCTTGACCCACCAGATGTCCTGGCCTTGGGCCTCGCGTGACCTGTTCCACTTGGGGCACCTAGTGGACCCCAGAACACGACGGCTGTTGTCCTTCTCGGAACTCCAGGCTAAGCATGACCTCTCCCATCAGACGTTCTACAGCTACCTACAAATTAGGCACTTTGCACAATCTAGGGCCCCTCACCTACGGTTCTCCCGCCCTCTCCCTTTGAACAGATAATCCTGGCAGGACGGGATCGTAGAGGGTTGATTTCAGACATATACCGCGTCCTCAACACATACCATTTTCAAACGAAGGGGAAGCACTCCTACATGAAACGCTGGGAGGGGGAATTGGGTGAGGAGCTCCCCCTTGAGACCTGGCAGGGGGTGTGGCGCCAGGCAGCCAAATCCTCTCTGTGTACATTGTACAAAGAGAATTTCTACAAAATTCTTTTCTTCTGGTACCAGACCCCGGATATTCTCCACAGGATATACCCCTCTACCTCGGATCGCTGCTGGCGATGTCTGAGGGAGCGGGGCTCCCTGTTCCATATCTACTGGGCCTGTCCCCTGATTGCCCCATACTGGCTTATGACTCGTGAGCTGCTCCAGCGTCTATTCGACGTTCCTGTACCCCACTCCCCTAAATTCTTCTTGATGGGCCTGTCCCAACCCGCTCTGACTAGGCCAGGCCGGAAGCTCCTTAGGCACATCCTGACAGCGGCCCGCTGCCTGGTAGCCCTTAACTGGAAGAATCCATTGCCCCCGTCTAGAGAGGCCCTTTACTCTAGGATCAAGGACGTTGAGCTCATGGAGAAGATGACTGCCAGGGTGAGAGACAGGATTGAAGAGCATGACCTGGTCTGGGGGAGATGGCGGCTGCTGGAGGATTGATGGCGAACCGGTGTGGACATGGTGGAGTGGACCCTTGGCACTCTATTTCCTTTTCTCTGTTTTCCCCTCTTTCTTCCCTTTTCTCTCCTCTTCTCTCCTTCACTCTTCTCGTTCATACTACTGATGGTCCTTGTTTTGTTTTAAGTTTGGCATGTAAGCTACGCAGCGGACCCCGGGTGGCCTTTTGGTTTCCAGCACGGATAACTGACTTTTGGTGTCTGCCGTCCTGCTGTGCACCCTGGGTCGGTTGGTTTGATCCCGCTGTATTTCCCGGTACTGTACTTTTATGCACTGCCCACTTGCGATGGGCCTCCTGTATTTTGGAAGCCATGTTACTATTGCTGTATGCCTGTACTACTACTTTTGTTATGCGACCACGAAAACTTAATAAATTGTTATTTGGAAAAAAAAAAAAATACTGGAGGAACATTTGCATTCATTAGCCAGGAAGCTGCGCATTGGACGTACTTGGAAGCTCCAACATGACAATGATCCAAAACCCAAGGCCAAGTCGACCTGTCATTGGCTACAGCAGAATAAAGTGAAGGTTCTGGAGTAGATATAGCTGTCTCCTGACCTCAATATCATTGAGCCACTCTTAGCCCTTGTACACACGGTCGGAGAATCTGTCGGAATGAGTCTTATCGGACCGTGTCGTCAGATAATCCGACTGTGTGTGGTATGCATCGGACTGATTCCGTCCGAATCTCCGTCCGACCCAATTTTCCAACATGTTGGAAAGATTTCCCGACCAACTGGGCCGGACGGACCTAATCCGATCATGTGTAGAGCATTTTCATCGGATCAAGTGCCACGCATGCTCACATTCAAATTCCGACACGGAAGCGCTCGTTCAGGTAAAACTACTGCTCGTAAGCGATATAGCACATTCGTCACGCTGCAATGTTAAAAAAACATTCATCAAGCGCATTCTCTTGTTCTTTACAATGCTGCAAGAACCAACTTCTTTTGATGCTCATAGTCACACACACTTCTCCCGAACAGATTTCATTACTCTTTTTTAACCATTTCAGCAATACAATTTTAGTTTAAGTCACATCTACACAATGTTTTTTTTATTTTTTTTATTTTTTGGATGTTTTTTTGGGGGGGGATTCCCTAAAAATCTCCTTTAAAGACACTGTTCATTTCTCCTTTTTTTTTTACTTTTTATTTTTGGGTGTAAACTTACAACAACAACATTATTGTATTTTTTTAGATTTTCTTTTGCTTTTTTAATCTACAGGAGGTTGTTTAGTGTTGGTACCCCTTGTTATTTAGTTCACTTTGTATTTTAGAAATGTACCTGCCTGCTCACAAATAAACTCTACTTTTTGAAGGAAAACACATTACACAAGTATTTCATCAAACAAAAATATTTTTTTTTTGCTCGAAAATAAAAATAGGAACGCAGCACTGGAGAAACTTCTTAACTTTGGTGCAGCCTTTGGCCCCCAGGGCAGACATGACTAAATGACATATAAAAAAATTGGTGGCCTGAGGAGTACATATCTCAGGGAGAGAAGTCTGCTCCTGAAGTCCTAGAGAGCAGGAAATTCAGATGACATTTCTGTCCCCAGGATGGTTATCTTGAAGAGGCTGCATCTTCTGGCACACCAGACTCATCCCAGGCCATCACTCTCTGGTCTTCCTTTGTGACTTCCCACCAGGCATCCTTCCAGGCTGTGGCTGGGCTCCTGTAGCTGGGGCAGGAGGAGGAGAAGGGCGTTGGTCGACCTCCTAGCTGCCACTTGCCACAGCCTCCCCCCGACTGAGGTCTTCCTGTGTATGAAAAGGGGACATAGTTTTAGTTTTTTGATCATCAATCACAACATTTTGTGCTCCTGGCTTTTGCTATTTGACTGTTACCAAATAGAACAGACTATCAATCTGACACCAGCATTTTTCTTTCCTGTCCCAATCATTATTGGTCACTACTGTCTATTGAGATGTAAACCACTTTGAGAAATCACAACTTACTGATCAATAAGAACATCTAGTTAACATCATTAAATGTAACACAAGAAATATGTTCAACAATGCAATACCTGTCTAAAGCTGGGCCCCACCACATGGTGCTGCCTTGAAGGCCCAGGTTGTACATCAGAAGCCTCAGCTGGGGGTGAAGGATGCCTTGGAGGAAGCCTGGAGAGTGGTGGCCTGAGTGGTGGCCTGGGTACCCCCTGGTCTACCAGAAAATGCAGCCTGTCAAAGTGCACCATCCTGGGGTAATAAACAGCATCTGGATCTCCTGCTCTCAAGGACTCCAGGTGCTTCTTTCTCTCCCTGAAATATGTAAGCTTCATGGCCACAATTTTGCAATTCAGATATGTCATGTCTGCCGTGGGGACCCTGATCTGCACCAAAGCAAGCAGTTTCTCCAGTGCTGCGATCCTCTTTGATCTGTCATAATAAAATTTGTTGTGGAACTGCCACAGGCAGGGTATCTCCATGTAGAGCTCGAGGAATAGCCCCATAAAGTTGGGATTGTTGAATGGGTCCATTTTGTCTGCAAGACACAACACAAGACAAACCCTCAAATACTAATAATGCAATTAAAATCCCTCCTAATCTTGTCCCAACAGTGGCCTAGATACAAGCAGTCTAATCTAGTGAAGCACAAAGTTAAAAATGTTACCTTAGTTTCGACGTTCGCCGCGTCCATGACTCACACTCTCCTCCCAGATCGTACGGACGATACACATGTGTGGCGTTTTATATACAGTGCGCATGCGTGAAACTCCGCCTGCCCCTGACGTTCTTTCCAGACTATTCCCCGCCCCTTCGCTTCCCGCTCAGTGGGGAGAGCACATGGCAGAGAGAACGCAGGTGCGCAATAATAGTTCCACTAACGAGGAGGAGGGTGAGGAAAGCCCGGAGCCTGAAACGTCCCGATCCAGGAAGACAAGATTTAAGGCCTCAAATATGTCTTTTGGAGAGATGTTGGAGATGGTCAACATATTGAACAGGACCGACTATGATGGGAAGTATGGACCTTACCCAAATATCAGAAAGGCCAAGATCATGAATAAAGTTGTGAAGAGTCTTCAGAAGAATTTTGGGGTACGCGGATCCAAGGATCAACTGAGAAAACACTGGTTATACCTGAAACTGAGGGAGCACGAGCAGTACCTAAGGATCAAGCGTGTTCTTAAAAAAAGTAAGTAGTTGTCGTGTGTTCATATGATTATTCATGCTTGCATACATGCTCCATGTGCTTTGATTTCATGTTGTGCATTTTAAAATGGCCACTTTCAAGGTCATGGTTTCGTTCGTTCGTATGAAACATAGTTCTGCAGGGAAGTATTCCAGCTTAACAAAGTGGCCCCAATAATGTTCTCACCTTGTAACTCGGCCCAAAAAAATAATTGTACAACACTTCCAAGTAATGTTTCATATTCCTATTTATGCCCTCTGTGTGCTAATTAATCTTTGTTTACATTCTCATAGGGGAGAGAAGACTTGGCAAGTATGAGGACACCAGGGACCATGAGGACACCAGGGACCACACCCCTCCCAAAGAAGGGCAACTTCCAAAAGAAGAAACAGAGGAGCAGGAGGAGGAGGAAGAAGGAGAGATCGTGGAGGTTGGCCAAATTGTCACCACAACAGGTGAGTGTCGGAGAGCACAGCTTACGGTAAGCTCATCAATGTATATCACCATATTTGAATTACATGGTGTGTTTGTTTTTTTTCTAGGTGATGTGGAGGAAGATTCCCGTTTTACCAGTGAAAGTGCCCAGATCTTGATCGGGGAGATAATGGGGTGCAATAGGGATTTGGAAATTGTACAACAAAACATCAATGATGTTAAAAATAAAATGAAGAACATCATTGATGTTTTGGGGAGAGTGTGAAAACGAAAAAACTAGATAGGGTTTTATTTTTGATTTTTTTTTTTAAATGTTGTATTTTGCATAATTCCAAATTTGGAAGATGCACAGAGTGTGTAAACATGCACTATCTCCCATCATGGGGGATCAATGTACATGTTTTGTGGAAAGTGTCTGAGATGAAGGGGTTGCAGCCCCAAAGCATGTACATTAATCCCCCATGATGGGAGATAGCACATGTTGACACACTGTGTGCATCTTCCAAATTTGTATTTTTCAGGAGTCACACCCCATGTGATGAAGGCAATATCAGCCCAGTTTGTACATACTCATGTCTGATATTGTCTTCACTTTTGCAAGTTGAACTTTGTAAGTTCCTGTGTTCTGTATTTTACGGTTTGATACATGCCTGTTTACACAAAAAAACAAGTAAAAAATAAATATGATTAAACTGGGTTTTGGATACCCAAAATATCTTGGTTTGTTGTAAAAACCTTTACTAAACGCACATGTGAATGTGCTTGTATTAAAAAGTTGAATTCTCAATAATGTGTGGCTTCCTTTTTCATTGGGATTAAAATGTATTTGTAGTGAAATTTGAGTTTGTGCTGAGAAGGAGTGTGATTTACTAAAGGCAACTCCACTCTGCACTCCAAGTGCAGTTTCAGGTGTACTTTTGCAGTGCACTTGTAGTGCATAGTGGATGTGCCTTTAGTAAAAAGCACCCACAGTGATGTGTAAATTTGGACAATCATGCCATTTTCCTGCCAGGGTGCTGAAAATGAGCATGATTTAGATCAGTAATGCACTACACATTAGTTAACAAAAAGAAGGTGTGTGTGTGTAGCAGACCCACAACATAATAAGATTATCTGAAGAAGAGACTGTCCCCTCATCTCACTCTGAACTTGGGTTTGCACTGTTGCTGAAAAAGGCACAACTTGACGAAAAATGGCAAAGTGGGAGGTCACAGTCTGCCATTCCTGTGGCGTTGAGGGACACTGTGTAGTGACACAAGAAAAAAAACTAGTAATTTTACAAATCAACATTGCATGCAGGTTAGACACCCACATTTTTGGACAAAATTAGTATAACATTTTTTAAAATGAGTATTTAAAGCCTAAAGTATAAGGTCCCCTTATGAGAGTCCTAACCCCCCCCACCCCCCCCATCTGATGGGCCCTTGATAAAAAATGAGGGGGGGTGTTTAGGAGAGGTAACCCTCTACACTTGATTGAGAGCTGAATGCCTTAATAATGTGTGATACTTTGTTAAGCCCCTCCTTAGGCCTCATGCACACGAGACGCAGTTAAACGCGCGTTCAGATGCAGTTGGACAGTTTTTTCAACTGCACCTGAACTCATTCAATGTTATCCTATGTGTCCATGCACACAGTCTCGTTTTTTTGCGTTTATATGCAGTTGCGTTTAATCTCGTTTTTCCAGAAGCAAAAAAATGCGTTCAGAGACAAAAATTTCTGCGTTTCAGACGCAAAACGGGGCTAAACGCGGCTAAACGCGGCTGAACGCGGCAACCGCGTTTAGCCGCGTTTGCGTTTATATGCGTTTTTAAAGGAACCCAATTTTTGGTACCTGAAAATTCTGAAATATGATTTAAACTCATAGAAAACAATAAAAAATGTTAGGAAAAAGTTGTAATTACTTTATATAATTCATAGAGTGTATTTACTTTGTGACACAATCCCATAATATCTCTAGTGTTTCCATTAGCTTGTACAATGAGGAATTCCTTCACTTCTTTGCCCCAAATACTCATCCAATTTCTAATCTAATCAGTGGCTCCACCTAGTCTGGCCAAGCCATAGCATTGTCATAGAAAAACTTAATGTCTAGTCAGCCCCCCTCCCCCACCATGTTTCCATGTAGAACACACATCCTTCATGAAACTGAAACTTTTTTCCACAAGCCACCCCCCTTCCCCCAAGCTAGGCTTGTCCACACCTTGGATTGCCATCTTTGAAGACACATCTCCTACACCTTGGATTGCCAGCTTTGAAGAAACATCTCCTAAAAAATGACTTCTGATGTGAGCCAAAACAACTTAATTGAAGTAATTCAAAACTATGTACAATTATGGGACAAATCCCATGAATTGTACCCTGACCGGATTGCTAAACAAAGGACATGGGAAAATGTGGCCAAAGACTTGACCCCAAACTGGGAAGACCTCTCCAGATCCCAGCAAGAAACTCGAGGTAAGTTCAATCTATATTTGGTCAAAATTTTGGGGTATGTTAATTTGTATTTTCAGTTTTTAAGTTGATTCTTAATCATTGCACAGTGGCATCATTTCAAAAAAGATGGAGATCTTTGGCCGACAGAGTAAAGAGAGATCTAAAAAAAGAAAAAGAATCAAACCGCAGTGGAGCCCAATCCACCTACAAAACTCACCCCTTGACTGTCCAATTGTCTTTTTTGAGGGACAGTTTAATTTCAAGAGCGTAAGTAAACTTAAATTTATTTATCAATTTATATTATTTTGTAACATTAATTTTTTTTTTAAAAGTAAAATTTTTAAAATTTTAACTTGAGATCTAAATTCTTAATTTTTTTATTTTAATATATGTTATTTATATTTTTAATTTTTCTATTATAATTTTTTCGGTATATTTTTTGTACAATTTTCTCTATTTTTTGTGTTTAAAATAGATTCTAATACATTTATAATTTTTTTATTTTTTGAAGATTAATTTTAGACTGGATAATATAATATCCGTTAATATATTAAATTTAATTGTTAGATAATTGTGTTTAGTATGCATGTATGTATGTATTTATGTATGCATCTCAACCCACTGTCCCTCTCCATCACCCCCTCCTCTTCTCATATTCTATCTCACTCTGCCTCTCTCACTCCCTCCTCCATCTTTATTTCATTCAGTGCCTCTCCACCCCCCTCTCTCCCTCTGCTATTCTACTCCCTCTCCCCCCCTCTCACTCCCTCCTCCCTTAGTTGAGTCACTGCCTTTCCACCTCCCTCTCTCCCTCTGATCTTCTCACTCACTCACTCTAGTCCCCTCACCCTCCCCCTTCTTTCTTCATACACCTCTCCTCCTGGTCCTCCTTTCTCTCCATCTCCCATCCATTAACCTTTAAGTTATGTTAGGGGTTAGTGCTTAAGGGTGACAGTAAGGCAAGGGCATTGGTTATAGCTAAGGTCAAGGTTAAAGGGTTAGGGATTCTGATTCGGTCCGGTGGTTATGGAGTATGGGTAGTGCTGAGGGTTATCAAATAGGGATTAGTGTTAGCAGGTAGGATTTTAGTTACCAAATAGGGGTTACTGTTACCAAATCGGGGTTAGGGTTAGCAATTGTGGTTTAGGGTTAGGGTTATCAATTTCGGTTTAGGGTTAGCAATTAGGGTTAGGGTTAGTGTCAGCAATTAGGGTTTATGGTTACCAAATCGGGGTTAGGGTTAGCAATTGGGGTTTAGGGTTAGGGTTATCAATTTCGGTTTAGGGTTAGCAATTAGGGTTAGGGTTAGTGTCAGCAATTAGGGTTTATGGTTACCAAATCGGGGTTAGGGTTAGCAATTGGGGTTTAGGGTTAGGGTTATCAATTGTGGTTTAGGGTTAGGGTTATCAATTTCGGTTTAGGGTTAGCAATTAGGGTTAGGGTTAGTGTCAGCAATTAGGGGTTACTGTTATCAAATCGGGGTTAGGGTTAGCAATTGTGGTTTAGGGTTAGGGTTAGCAATTGTGGTTTAGGATTAGGGTTCTCAATTTCGGTTTAGGGTTAGCAATTAGGGTTAGGGTTAGTGTCAGCAATTAGGGTTTATGGTTACCAAATCGGGGTTAGGGTTATCAATTGGGGTTTAGGGTTAGGGTTCTCAATTTCGGTTTAGGGTTAGCAATTAGGGTTAGGGTTAGTGTCAGCAATTAGGGTTTATGGTTACCAAATCGGGGTTAGGGTTAGCAATTGGGGTTTAGGGTTAGGGTTATCAATTTCGGTTTAGGGTTAGCAATTAGGGTTAGGGTTAGTGTCAGCAATTAGGGTTTATGGTTACCAAATCGGGGTTAGGGTTAGCAATTGGGGTTTAGGGTTAGGGTTATCAATTTCGGTTTAGGGTTAGCAATTAGGGTTAGGGTTAGTGTCAGCAATTAGGGTTTATGGTTACCAAATCGGGGTTAGGGTTAGCAATTGGGGTTTAGGGTTAGGGTTATCAATTGTGGTTTAGGGTTAGGGTTATCAATTTCGGTTTAGGGTTAGCAATTAGGGTTAGGGTTAGTGTCAGCAATTAGGGGTTACTGTTATCAAATCGGGGTTAGGGTTAGCAATTGTGGTTTAGGGTTAGGGTTAGCAATTGTGGTTTAGGATTAGGGTTCTCAATTTCGGTTTAGGGTTAGCAATTAGGGTTAGGGTTAGTGTCAGCAATTAGGGTTTATGGTTACCAAATCGGGGTTAGGGTTATCAATTGGGGTTTAGGGTTAGGGTTCTCAATTTCGGTTTAGGGTTAGCAATTAGGGTTAGGGTTAGTGTCAGCAATTAGGGTTTATGGTTACCAAATCGGGGTTAGGGTTTGCAATTGGGGTTTAGGGTTAGGGTTATCAATTTCGGTTTAGGGTTAGCAATTAGGGTTAGGGTTAGTGTCAGCAATTAGGGTTTATGGTTACCAAATCGGGGTTAGGGTTAGCAATTGGGGTTTAGGGTTAGGGTTATCAATTTCGGTTTAGGGTTAGCAATTAGGGTTAGGGTTAGTGTCAGCAATTAGGGTTTATGGTTACCAAATCGGGGTTAGGGTTAGCAATTGGGGTTTAGGGTTAGGGTTATCAATTTCGGTTTAGGGTTAGCAATTAGGGTTAGGGTTAGTGTCAGCAATTAGGGTTTATGGTTACCAAATCGGGGTTAGGGTTAGCAATTGGGGTTTAGGGTTAGGGTTATCAATTTCGGTTTAGGGTTAGCAATTAGGGTTAGGGTTAGTGTCAGCAATTAGGGTTTATGGTTACCAAATCGGGGTTAGGGTTAGCAATTGGGGTTTAGGGTTAGGGTTATCAATTGTGGTTTAGGGTTAGGGTTATCAATTTCGGTTTAGGGTTAGCAATTAGGGTTAGGGTTAGTGTCAGCAATTAGGGGTTACTGTTATCAAATCGGGGTTAGGGTTAGCAATTGTGGTTTAGGGTTAGGGTTAGCAATTGTGGTTTAGGATTAGGGTTCTCAATTTCGGTTTAGGGTTAGCAATTAGGGTTAGGGTTAGTGTCAGCAATTAGGGTTTATGGTTACCAAATCGGGGTTAGGGTTATCAATTGGGGTTTAGGGTTAGGGTTCTCAATTTCGGTTTAGGGTTAGCAATTAGGGTTAGGGTTAGTGTCAGCAATTAGGGTTTATGGTTACCAAATCGGGGTTAGGGTTAGCAATTGGGGTTTAGGGTTAGGGTTCTCAATTTCGGTTTAGGGTTAGCAATTAGGGTTAGGGTTAGTGTCAGCAATTAGGGTTTATGGTTACAAACTTGGGGTTAGGGTTAGCAATTAGGGATAGTTTTTGGTTTAATTGTAGTGAATAGTTGGGTTAGTGTTATGTCTACGTTTTTTTTTTTAGGTTGGTGGGTGGGGGTTTGGTGTTAGGGGATAGGCTTAGGGTTGTGAAGAATAAAATAATAACATTTTAAAATGTGCACATGTCTAACTGTACTTAAACCTTATTATTTAAAGGACAACATCCAACATTTCCGAGGATGAAGGCAGTGTCCATCAGGATATAGTAAATTAAATGGAGGATGTGCCAAGTGCATCACAAGCGAGTTTGTCTTTGGCTACAGTTCCAATCTCACGCGACCGTGAAACACCGGTTGCTTCTATACAGGTATAACACGACCTATGGTCTCTGATTTTTTATAGAAAAAGAATGTATCATCATTACTTTTGGTCATATAAGTGCAAGATGTATATGTCAATAACTGTATGTATTTTATTTTATTCAAGGGTGATCGCAGTCGATCTCCTGCAAGAAGCAGGCCAAGGGGGCGTCGGTCGCGTGAGATAGACCAGGAACCGACCAGGGTGGAAACCAACATTATTAATTTAGTAGAAGAGCTACGCCAGGAAAGACATCGGAGCGATGTCTTCCTGGACCTAAATAATGGGCGCAGTATTTTTTGCCGTAGCCTATATGTTATTCTTGAACAATTGTCTGAAGACCGCGAGCGTCAATGCCGTGAAAACATTTATTGTTATATCGTGGCATGTCTAAATGCAGAAAGACAGTCGCGGCCCCCACCGCCACTGAACATTGTCCAAGGGGGGATGCAGACTACTCCTTTCATGGATATACCAATCCAACGAGGTTCATCATATAGCCAGGGAGTTACAGGTAACGTCTTACACACACAGAGACCACCAGCACAATATGCTATGTCGTCAACAATTGGCACACCATTTATGCCACAGACAATGTCCCAGCTCCCACCCCTTCAGCCACGGATGGGTAATCCTTCCCCCGTTGAGGAAAGTTCACAGGATAACTACGGGACATATCATAACTTATAATTTAATTATTACAATTTGTTTTTTTTCCTTTATTGATCATATTCTTAGTTAGCACTTTTCACACCCTTTTGCACTAAATTTTTTTGATATTTGCACTGTTTGAAAAAATGTTTGATTTTGAATAAATATTATACTGTTTGCACTTTTTGATTATAATGTATTTTATATTTTCTTTCAATTTTAGATTTTAAATTTTCTTTTAATAAAGAAATAATATTTGAAAATTATGAATTGGTGTCCATAAATATTAGATGTGTGGATAAGTTGAAATGTAATGAAATCTTTTATTTATATACATTTATATATATTTTTGGTGGCTCTATATTTAGAGAAGTGTTACATTATCACATCCTTTTTTTAATCTAAGACATTATAATCCCATAAGGTTTTACGAGATTACAGTATTCATGCCCATTCTCCATAATTTAAAGTGTTTATCGATGGTTATAATACAGTAACCTAGAAATTATATTAAAAAATAATTACCAAGTGAAACAAAGTAACATGCTTAAATTAAAAAATGTAAATATAATTAAAAATTGGGACAAAGAAAAAATCCTTTATTGAAACTGAATGAACCACAGTAGCATTTTTCAAAAATGTCAATAACTTTGAGCTAGCAATCAGACTAAATATGGGTATCCTGCCAGGGCACGCTACCAACAGGTGAAACAAAGTATTCTGCAAAATTGTTTCGAATGGTCATTGCTCTGGCTGTTGGGCGTAGGTCCATGTATTGAATGTTCTGATTGGTGTTGGGAGGGGCAGGATCTGTGGATATTCTATCATTTTCAATTACAAAGTTATGGAGAACACAGCATGCAAGTACTACTTGGATAGCGTTTTCAACATCTAACTGCATTGTACTTAGTAGTACCCGCCATTTTCCTGCACTTATCCCAAATGCACATTCCACAACGCGTCTTGCACGACTTAGTCTGTAATTGAAGATTTTTTCTTGATAACTATGTCCTTGTCCACTGTATGGTCTCATTATATTTTCTGAAAGCCCGAATGCCTCATCAGCCACAATGACAGCAGGTAGTATGGGCTCTGTAGTGTTGGGAAGAGGCCTCCAACCCGGAATTCCAAAGCAACCTTCATGTATGCGACGGCCCATGGACGATTCTCTAAAAATACGAGAATCCCCTTGACTGCCGTATGCTCCAACATCAACACATATAAATTTAGATTTGGCGTCAGCTAGTGCAAGCAACACAATTGAAAAATATTTCTTATAATTAAAGTACATAGAGCCCGACTTTGGTGGCTTTTTGACGCCTACATGTTTGCCGTCCAGTGCTCCAATACAATTTGGGAAGTTAGTTTTTTCCCAAAATTCATTAATTATGTTCTGCCACATACACTGTGTTGGAACTGGCATTACCTCTCTGTGTAGCACCTCCCAAAGTATAGTGCTGGTTTCTCGTACGACTTTGGAAATAGTGGAAACGCCCATTAAAAAATAATGATGTAGAGATGCATATGATTGACCGGTTGCCAGAAACCTAAATTTTAAAAAATAATAATTTATTAGATATAATGTCTTCATTAATAACAAGGATAAATATATATTTTTTCAATATAATAAAATGAATACTGTATATACGTGAATCAATGTTTTAAAGCACATTGTTTTGGAGCTGAATATGGCACCATAGGATTATACTGCAGTCATGCACTTTTCTGCATCAGAGAATCAATTTTTGCGACCCGAATTGGGGGCCCATATCTTGGGGCCACTTATTGCCAGGAACCCCAAATTCGGTATGCTGACACTGTGGATCTAGGACAACAACATATCCAAATTTGAGGATCCTCTCACTAAGTGGCCCCGAGATAGGGGGCCCTAAAGTAGGGTCTTAAAAATGTCATGCACTTTTCTGCATCAGAGAATGACATTTTGCGACCCGACTTTGGGGGCCCATATCTTGGGGCCACTTATTACCAGGAACCCCAAATTCGGTATGCTGACACTGTGGACATAGGACAACAACATATCCAAATTTGAGGATCCTCTCACTAAGTGGCCCCGAGATAGGGGGCCCTAAAGTAGGGTCTCAAAAATGTCATGCACTTTTCTGCATCAGAGAATGACATTTTGCGACCCGACTTTGGGGGCCCATATCTTGGGGCCACTTATTACCAGGAACCCCAAATTCGGTATGCTGACACTGTGGACCTAGGACAACAACATATCCAAATTTGAGGATCCTCTCACTAAGTGGCCCCGAGATAGGGGGCCCTAAAGTAGGGTCTCAAAAATGTCATGCACTTTTCTGCATCAGAGAATGACATTTTGCGACCCGACTTTGGGGGCCCATATCTTGGGGCCACTTATTACCAGGAACCCCAAATTCGGTATGCTGACACTGTGGACCTAGGACAACAACATATCCAAATTTGAGGATCCTCTCACTAAGTGGCCCCGAGATAGGGGGCCCTAAAGTAGGGTCGCAAAAATGTCATGCACTTTTCTGCATCAGAGAATGACATTTTGCGACCCGACTTTGGGGGCCCATATCTTGGGGCCACTTATTACCAGGAACCCCAAATTCGGTATGCTGACACTGTGGACGTAGGACAACAACATATCCAAATTTGAGGATCCTCTCACTAAGTGGCCCCGAGATAGGGGGCCCTAAAGTAGGGTCTCAAAAATGTCATGCACTTTTCTGCATCAGAGAATGACATTTTGCGACCCGACTTTGGGGGCCCATATCTTGGGGCCACTTATTACCAGGAACCCCAAATTCGGTATGCTGACACTGTGGACCTAGGACAACAACATATCCAAATTTGAGGATCCTCTCACTAAGTGGCCCCGAGATAGGGGGCCCTAAAGTAGGGTCTCAAAAATGTCATGCACTTTTCTGCATCAGAGAATGACATTTTGCGACCCGATTTTGGGGGCCCATATCTTGGGGCCACTTATTACCAGGAACCCCAAATTCGGTATGCTGACACTGTGGACCTAGGACAACAACATATCCAAATTTGAGGATCCTCTCACTAAGTGGCCCCGAGATAGGGGGCCCTAAAGTAGGGTCTCAAAAATGTCATGCACTTTTCTGCATCAGAGAATGACATTTTGCGACCCGACTTTGGGGGCCCATATCTTGGGGCCACTTATTACCAGGAACCCCAAATTCGGTATGCTGACACTGTGGACCTAGGACAACAACATATCCAAATTTGAGGATCCTCTCACTAAGTGGCCCCGAGATAGGGGGCCCTAAAGTAGGGTCGCAAAAATGTCATGCACTTTTCTGCATCAGAGAATGACATTTTGCGACCCGACTTTGGGGGCCCATATCTTGGGGCCACTTATTGCCAGGAACCCCAAATTCGGTATGCTGACACTGTGGATCTAGGACAACAACATATCCAAATTTGAGGATCCTCTCACTAAGTGGCCCCGAGATAGGGGGCCCTAAAGTAGGGTCTTAAAAATGTCATGCACTTTTCTGCATCAGAGAATGACATTTTGCGACCCGACTTTGGGGGCCCATATCTTGGGGCCACTTATTACCAGGAACCCCAAATTCGGTATGCTGACACTGTGGACATAGGACAACAACATATCCAAATTTGAGGATCCTCTCACTAAGTGGCCCCGAGATAGGGGGCCCTAAAGTAGGGTCTCAAAAATGTCATGCACTTTTCTGCATCAGAGAATGACATTTTGCGACCCGACTTTGGGGGCCCATATCTTGGGGCCACTTATTACCAGGAACCCCAAATTCGGTATGCTGACACTGTGGACCTAGGACAACAACATATCCAAATTTGAGGATCCTCTCACTAAGTGGCCCCGAGATAGGGGGCCCTAAAGTAGGGTCTCAAAAATGTCATGCACTTTTCTGCATCAGAGAATGACATTTTGCGACCCGACTTTGGGGGCCCATATCTTGGGGCCACTTATTACCAGGAACCCCAAATTCGGTATGCTGACACTGTGGACCTAGGACAACAACATATCCAAATTTGAGGATCCTCTCACTAAGTGGCCCCGAGATAGGGGGCCCTAAAGTAGGGTCTCAAAAATGTCATGCACTTTTCTGCATCAGAGAATGACATTTTGCGACCCGACTTTGGGGGCCCATATCTTGGGGCCACTTATTACCAGGAACCCCAAATTCGGTATGCTGACACTGTGGACCTAGGACAACAACATATCCAAATTTGAGGATCCTCTCACTAAGTGGCCCCGAGATAGGGGGCCCTAAAGTAGGGTCGCAAAAATGTCATGCACTTTTCTGCATCAGAGAATGACATTTTGCGACCCGACTTTGGGGGCCCATATCTTGGGGCCACTTATTGCCAGGAACCCCAAATTCGGTATGCTGACACTGTGGATCTAGGACAACAACATATCCAAATTTGAGGATCCTCTCACTAAGTGGCCCCGAGATAGGGGGCCCTAAAGTAGGGTCGCAAAAATGTCATGCACTTTTCTGCATCAGAGAATGACATTTTGCGACCCGACTTTGGGGGCCCATATCTTGGGGCCACTTATTGCCAGGAACCCCAAATTCGGTATGCTGACACTGTGGATCTAGGACAACAACATATCCAAAGTCGGGTCGCAAAATGTCCTGCACTTTTCTGCATCAAAGATACATGGCCTCAAAGTCAACTGTGACCATCAGCGGCAATATAATTTGGTCATTAGGGTTAGGGTTAGGGTTATTGTTTATGATTTTTTGGTTGGATTAGGGTTGTTTAGGGTTAGGGTTTGTGTAAGGGATATGGTTAGCTGTTAGGGGTGGGGTTAGTGTTAGGGGTTAGGGTTAGTGTTAGGGGTTAGGTTAGGGTTAGTGTTAGTGTTATTGTTTAGGGTTAGGATGAATGGTTATTGTTAGGATTATTGATATTTTAATAAGGCATTAAAAAATATAATAATACCATATACTGCAGCAATAAATTTAAATATATTAATCAGTACATATTTGACGATGAAAATATATTAAAAAATTGGTCAAATAAATAGAAAAAAATTATAAAAAATCTAATTAACATACATTTGATTTTTAAAAAATCAATTTGAAAATAGAAAAAAAGAATAAAAACATATTAAGATTAAAAAATAAATAATTAACTATTTTAAAATTGTTTTATATTAATATATTGTATGAAAACATGTTAAAAATTGGGAGAATTAAATTTTATAGATTTTAAATAATTGGATAATTTACTATAAATAGACATAATTTTTTTTTAAAAGGACAGAGAAAGTTTTTAAAGTGTGCATCTATAGATAAATATATTTTTAAAATATATACACATACCTGATCGTTACCAACAGACGTTCCTCTGGTGACACACTGTTTCTCATATTGGTGTCCACGAATGTCAGACCAGGTCGTACTTTTTCTAAAAGCAGATCAAATGTGACAATGGTCATCCGGCTAAAATTAAAAAACTTGTCGGGGTAGGTACGCAGCTGAACATACATGTTTGTGAAATATCCAAGGGACATTCGCTGTCCCATCAACGGATGGGTCCAATATCGACGAGCTCTGACTCTGGACCTCTCACGAAATTTGCGACGACGTTGCTGTCTCATCAAGAGCAACATCAGGAGCATTTCCTGACATATATTCAATATGGGATCCATTTCAAAATATATACTACAGAAAGAGAGGCAAATGCAAGTGTACAACTGTTCTCTATGCTGCTGCTGCTCACTCTGATCAAAATAGCAGAAATCGTTAAAAAAACATGCTTTGAGAGCTTGGGGAGGGTCTACATGATGTTATCTTTATAAACGCGTTTAAACGCAAACGCGTCTAAACGCGTCTAAACGCGTCTAAACGCGGCTAAACGCGCGTTTCTAAACGCGCGTTTCTGCAGAGGTTTCATCTGCGTCTCGTGTGCATGAGGCCTTAGTTACATTATTGGCAGCCCACCGGACAGGTAAGAAGTGTCATAATAACAAAATGGAAGCACATTTTGACATTCTGCTATTACATAGCAAGAAAATTAATGTGTTAAAAAAATCAAAATAGCATTTGAAAGTATTGAGGCAGGCCCTTACACTACATGCTTTGGTGAATTGTTCCATAAATGTTATCATGAAAAAGGTATTTAGAGTGTGTATTGGGTTGGGTCAAGTCATCAGAGGACTGCTATCAGCTGAGGTAACAGTTGGGGAGAGGGGGGTTACTAATGAGTTTGGCACAACTCCAAAAAAAAAAAAGGTCACTTTGCATGAATTGAAGCAAACACATCACATTTGTAGACATTTTAGGGGGTGTTTAGGGGAAAGCAATACTATGGAGCTGCCAAAAGACATTGTCAAGTGACTAGACTATAGTTTTAGGGGCCAAGAAGAGCATGGTGGGGAAGTTAGTGAGGCAAATCCGCATGAGGACAAAGGGACAGAGCATATGAATTAGAGCATATTGCAATGATGGTAATTAGGGAATGAGGAAAGAAATGCAAGACATTAGCAATCATGAAATACATAGAATGTGATGTTTAAGGTTAAAAATATAATATAGTCCTTCAGCAGGGGCTGAATGATGGTAGAACAGGTCTCTGGAATAATGATCCCCAGAGCCCGGGGGGAGATGCCTGTAGAGAACTTGAGGTCCTGAAGGTTCGTCTACCTACTCATCGTACCGTTTGTGCTGTGCAGGGGTTCTTACTTTGACTTTGGCTTGTGTCAAAGTCAAAGTAAGAACCCCTGCACAGCGCAAACTGTACGATGAGTACGTAGACGAAACATGTTTGGAAAATGGTCGGCTGGTCAGAACGGACACCAGAAAGCAACGCTAAACAGCAAGGCCTGAAAGGACGACCTGAACAGCAGAAGCAAGCAGACAATAAAAAATGCCTTTCAAAGCGTACTATACCAAGATAGAGTCCACAATGAGAAGCAAATACTTAATGACTGCACGCACTGATTATCAGATACGCAAAGACAAGCAAACTGAAGAGCAGTAGCGATCTGAATCACTAATCTGAAAAGCGTGAATCGTCTTTCACCAAACTTCTACTAAAACAAGAGATCAGCAGAAGGAGCCCAAAAGGGTGCCGGACGTGGTGCTGAACTTCCTTTTTCTAGTCCCGCCGTACACGGCTTACGTCACCGCGTTCTTGGCAACCGCAAAATCAGACAACTTGGCCCGACCGTGTGTATGCAACAGTTTCGGACACAATCCGTCGGACTAAATCCGACGGGCAAAATCCGACGGATCTGGTTGGCAAAATCTCCGACCGTGTGTACGTGGGCTTAGGAGATCTCAAACATGCAGTTCATGCAAGACAGCCCAAGAATTTACAGGAACTGGAGGCTTTTTGCCAAGAGGAATGGACAGCTTTACCATCTGAGAAGATAAAAAGCCTCATTGAAAAATACCACAAAAGACTTCAAGCTGTCATTGATGTTAAAGGGGGCAATACACTGTATTAAAATATAGAGTATGTACGTTTTGATCAGGGTCATTTGGGTAGTTTCTGTTGGGATTATGATTTAAAAAGAGTAAACACGGTTGATTGATAGTAAATGGCTTTTCTCTGAAAAATGGCCAAGAAAGCATAAATTCTGCCAGGGTGTGTAAACATATGAGTACAACTGTACCTATAAACCCCCCTTGAACCTTAGAAAAAAGATACTCAAGGCTCTCCCCCATTGATAAGATATAATACACTGATATGGGTTAAGTAATATATCCTTTAGAATGGCAAAAGGACAAGTTTAAACAGATTGCCAGCATTCTTAATCTATTTATACACAAAAGGGGGAGGGGGAAGGAAAATAAAATAAAAAAGAGATAACCTAGTGGGGAAATATAAATGCACCTCAGCTTGCCCACTTGTAGTCCCCACCACCCAATGAATCACAGGTATATGTGACCCTAAAGGTCAGATGGTGTATGGTAAATGATAGATGTATACCTCGTCCATGGAGAAGATGGACCAACAGCTGATGGTCAACGGCCACAATCCACAAAGAACGATATTACCAAAATGTCCCTCTTTTCCGGGGCACCAAATTCCATGATGACATACTTGGTCATCAAACTCACTTCCTCTCACTACTACTACTACTACTACACACTAACCTCACTTCTCTATTACAGGAACTCCAGAATATGTGTACATCCATGTCATCAATTAAAACCTCATGGAAGGGGCACCTAGCTCTAATTAACACGTTTTCTTTATTTATTTGGAACTCTCCTATCCAAAATCTAGCCCATCCTCAATCTGGGCATCTCACAAACCTCACCTGAAGTTGAGTGTACCTACAGCTCTTGCTGGGATAAGCACATTTAATGTCAAATTATAGTACAAAGTGGCTCTCCTGGACCAGGACAAATGGTGGTGATCCACCCACCCCACCACACCACACCACACCATGACTCCAAATTGAAGCAGCCTTGCTCTCACAAAACCTTGCCGTACTACCCGCGGTGATATGGCTAGATCATAATTCATCTCGCTCCTTCCTACCCACAGTTAACGGCATAAATGCAACAATCCTCCCACAGAATCCATGTGCAGGCCTTACAACAGCTGCTGCTTCTTTCACTACAAGTATTATCCCTGGAATTCCCTCTACAACTTTGAGCCACAGCAAGAATTCCAAAAGATTGGGGGCCTATTCTCTCATCAAGGCCTTAATCCTTTCCTCAACTCTGTTACCTTTTTTGCTCTCCACCAGGAATTTTGATACATATATCTTTGAACAGGTCACATCCTTTTTTTCCTTACCCATAACCACCAAATCTCTACTAAAAATTTGCTTTCATTCTACAATGCAACAACCACCAACATCAGGGGGATCTCATACATTTATAATATGCTATCTCGTCCAGCTGCTGATGAGAATTCCACTGCTATGGACTTTTGGAAAACAACCCTACAGATTAAAGTACCCCCACCCTTTGGTACCAAGCTCTCTGTACCACATCTCTTTTCTCCAGAAATGTGACACACTGGGGAACACTAATTAAAGTATACTACCACTGGTATTAAACGCCCGTGAACTTGGCTCGCATATACATGACCTATTCCTCAAAATCCTGAAGAAATTGCAATTTTAATATTACTATTTTTCATGTTTGCCCCCTCATCGCCCTCTTTGGGAGAAAAATATCCACCATTATTTTTTAAATTACTAATGTCTCATGTGTTCTAAGACTGTAAATCTCTTTCTTTGGCCTGGGCTTATCTACCTGACTTAATAAATTCCACCTTATTGTTACACACACATTGATAGCAGCATGCTTGTCCATTGCATGCTCATGGAAAAATCCTTTCCCACCATTACTCTCCTCTGGCATCTCTAAAATTAATGACCAAATGTCAAATGGAATTCCTTTTTGATAAAACTCACTTGACAGCAGATACATTTACTAAATGCTGGCTCTTTTGGTTACTAGATGCCAGAATTATCTCACTCTCTTGATGGCTTATTCTTTAAGATTTACCAAGATATTGTTAGACTGGCTCATTTTCAAAGGCTAAATATTCTTACCCATCAGACATAACAGAGCCAGAAGCCCAACAGGTGCACATAACATGCCTATATATTTTCAAAAAAGGCCTATTTCTCTCTCTCTTATTCTCTCTCCCCTTCTCCCTTATCCATGGCTTTCCCTTCCTGCTCCCCTTACCCTTCAGATTACTCCTGCTTCAAGGAGTTTGAGTCTATGTGTCACAGTTTACTGCTAGGTGAGAGTGGGTAGCACTCTCACCTAGCAGTAAAAAGGGTCGCTGGTTCGAATCCCAACCTCTGCACTACCTGCCTGCTGGAGTTTGCATGCTCTCCCTGTGCCTGTGTGGGTTTCCTCCCACACTCCAAAGACATGCTGGTAGGTTAATTGGCTTCTGTCCAAAATTGGCCCTAATATATGAATGTGAGTTGGGGACCTTGGATTGTGGGCTCCTTGGGGGTAGGGAGCAATGTATGTGTGGAGTGCTGTGTAAATTGATGGTGCTATATGGTTACCTTAAATAAATAATGATATAATCGATGAGCATCTTAAAAAGACACAATGTACGGGGGTAGGGACAATTGTAGACACTCACACTGGATGGACTGGTGTCTTTATTCAACCTTGCTAACTATGTTTGTAACTTTGATTCTCATAATAGTACATTGTGCCACCTGTTCTCATTTTGATATACTTTTCATAATGTTGAGGAATGGATTTTCCTTTTTGCTTATGTATCTTGTAAAAACCTTCTTTTCTTTCAATAAAAATTATTGATAAAAAATAACTCCTGTAATTCCCCCACATATGTACTATGTTGTTTCAAATCTGATGGTCTGTATAGCAAGACTGTGGGGGACAGATGAATAAAAAGTCCCCACATCTAAAGTACCCACTGGAAATTGGACAGGCAATGGAGACTCCAAATTTAGAAAAGCATTGTTCTAGTGTCTTTTATATAACCTGGTAGCAACAGCACCAGTGGTCAAAGATGTTATCCTATCCATTCTGCTAAATGCTATAAAAAGGAGCCAATGCCTGGCTCAATTGGATGGCCTTGCATTGTTCCCCAAGATTTGTGTATGTTTGACAATAAATGGAAAATGCGCACAGCTGGATTGTATATCAAAAGATTATCCACAGATTTGGGGCTCAATTCCACTAATAACTTATCCCTATTAACCAAATCCACTAATGCTGATTGGAAAATCTTTGCAGGGTCATATTTGAGAGGCTGATAGATGGAGCAGCCGCTAAGCTGCCTTAAAGCATTGGTGCGATATTGCACCTTGTTAAGCACCACAACCACACAACCTTTGTCATCCCCCCCCGAATCACTAAGTCTTTTGACTTCTAAAGATGTTCAAGAGCTCTGGTTTCTCTTTAACTTCATCAGTTCTCACTTCACAACCGACTAAAAAACATTCACAGAGGAGCTTCTAGCATGTAGTAGATAAAAATATTTATCTCCGGCACATAAAGCACCACTGTCAATACCACAAAAAACACCAAAAGACTCTATTCACAAATGTTCTAAATTGAAATTTCCACACAAACCAGAAAAAAAGAAAGATGTAGTATCAATAGAAGATCCCATGCTGTTAGTCCCCTACATTGGTATGGTCGTTTAATTTACATTTTGTTGGTGTGGGACGGAAACAGTATGGTATTAATGGAATTTGTGGAGTACTTTAATGACAACATCTACACTCTCCAGTCCACTTATAATTACCATGGGGCTTCCATAGATTGTTTTGCATGTCGCCCTATGGGGCTGTTTTGTTACTGGGTCTGTTGTTTCAAAGGCTTATCAAAAACCATGCTCTGGGAATAGTGCGTTGCTTGTCACTAGCTATCATCCATCCCACTCCATCAAAGCTATACCAGTAGGAGAATTTACTAGAGCCCAAAGGAACTGTTCCACAGAGAAATTATTTAATGAGGAATGTGATGTCATTAAGTCACAGCTTTTGGAGAGGGGGTTTCCAGTTTGAAGTATAGAACGTGGCAGGAGGGTAGCAGGTGCCAGAAATCATGATGAATTATTGAAGGCATGTAATAGGAAGAAGAATAAAAATACAATTATTTATAAGAGTAAAGACAGGTTTTGGAAATTCAGCAGTCATTTATTTTTTTCTGCCATCAGATAGTAAATATTATTATTATTATTCAGGATTTATATAGCGCCAACAGTTTGTGCAGCGCTTTACAATAGGAGGGCAGACAGTACACTTACAATACAAATCAATACAGGAGGTATAAGAGGGCCCTGCTCGTTAGAGCTTACAATCTAGACGTATAGTGAAAAGTAGCCTTCCAATGTTATACCCAGACAAAGAATTACATTCTGTGTTATAAGGGGATGTAGATTCTCAAGTCAAGCACCAACCCTTGTTCTTTTCTAGGAAAGTGTCTTCTGGCATGCATGCTCTGTCTCTTCTGCATTCCTGTGGATATTGCCAAGTAAATCTATGTACTAAAAGCTTTGAATCCCTAGTCACCAGTGAATGTTTTAAGATTAAACACTACATTAATTGTGGGTTTTTGTTTGTTATGTACCTTTTTATACTGCAATTTGTCATTTACACCATGTCAGATGAGCAATATGTACACTCAAAATCTACATTAGGGAACATTTATGCAATTCAGGTAAAACTAAACCGATATCAAATGTTTATCTGCATTTTAGAGAAAAACATGAAGGGGGCACCACTCCTTTTTGATTTAGTGTTAGAGCCAGAGAGATTTACTAATACTGGTGCACACAAAATCTGGTTCAGCTGTACATTTTAATTAACTTCAGCTTGTTCAATAAAGTTTTGACAATAAAACCTAGAAGGTGATTGGTTACTATGCACAGCTGCACCAGTATTAGTAATCTCTTCCAGTATTTCTGCTTCCAAAAATAGGGGACAGACAGTGCACATTATTGCAAAGAAGACATGGTGGATACACAGATTGCGGACCAGGGTACCCCAGGATTTAAACCTTAAGTGAGACTTGTATCTGTATCTGTATCTGTGTTAGTCCATATCAATGCTTGTTGCCTTTTTGGGATGGATGTTATATTTAAATTCTATACTGTCTTTTCCCTTTTTTGAGGGGTAGTTTTTGTATATATTTATGCACACATTTATTTTTTATATTGTGTGGTATATTCTTGTTTTGTCTCCATTCTTGCATCTAGCCTTCCTCTACCACTGCCTAAGGACATAAAGTTTTAAGAGAATGATTTATCTGCTGCAATTATAGTGTGGAGTGTGGGGGCTATATATGTGTCCTGTTAGTTTGATATAATTTGCTATGACTAAGGCCTTTGCAGGCATGTTAGCATTTGTCTTGTATTGGAACATTGTACCCCATATGACGAAATAAAGAGAATACAGTTTTAATCACTGCAATTGTACCTGGTTGCTGACTTTATTGTTGTTTGGATTACTCCTGTGTGGGTATGTGGATGCAACAGTCAGACACGGTGCGGATCCTTATCTTTCTGGTCTTGATCTTTCTATGATCATTTAGTAGCAGCGTTTGTTTTATTTTTGTGTTCGATGGCAAAAATGAAACCGTCTGTTATATTCAGCAGGTAGTCCTTCCACCAAATGCAACCCATCAAAGGTAATGGGGCCACACCACAACTGTCCTCTAACCAAATGCAATGCATCCATTTGTGGCATTGAAGTTTGGCCTCCTAAGGCAGTGATTTTAAACTAGGGTTCCTCCAGAGGTTGCTAGGGGTTCCTTCAGCATTGGCCGCTTCTGCCTCTCTGATAAGTTCCCACCAACACCATTGATCTTTTCAGCTATCTGTAAGGGGGTAATTCTTCCCAATGATCACAAATGTAAGGCCCATTCTTCCCACTGACCATCACACTAATGTATCATGAGTTGTAGATTTATAATTTTTAGCAGGGGTTACCCGAGACTGGAGAACTATTTCAAGGGTTCCTCTGTGTTGAAAAGGTTGAGAAAGGCTGTTCTAAGGCCTAAAGCAGGTGGTGAGGAAGCAAACTGTCAAGCGCCCTTTGAAAAGGGTCCCGCTCCAACTGGAGCTGAAGGGTAATTTAGAAGGCTTCAAGAAACCTGTATAACATTTGCTGAAAGATTTTCAAATGCTTTGTAAAATCTTGGTGTACACACTGATCCTATACAAGCTGAGACAGTTCTGAATTCATTTTCTAGAGCCAGCAGGCTGCATTGAACTGCTTACACATGGTGTTTCTCTATAGGCCTCAATTGGGAAGCTGTCTCTCTGCAAGCTGAAGATAGTGGGAGAATAAAGGAGAGGTTGGCAAAATCTTTTACAAGTAAAGTAGATCTCTGACCTTGACTACACCAAGTTGAAAATGGTTTGAAGAAATATATAAGGTTATACATAGTAAAAAAAAAAAAAACATTTTGTTATAACACGCATAACTGTTAATCATCTTTACAGTTTTTAAGACTCGTAAAGCTTTAGAGCAATTATTTGGATGATTTGTTTATCAAGATCCAGCTGTAATGCTTCTCATGTAAGCCATGCTTTATTGAAATGCTGATTACAGAAACTTCAATAACTTTAAAACACACCAACTTTTATTTAATATACATTATAGAGATTAACAAGTACTAAAAGAACAGTAAAGTCTGTTTATGCTCGTGAATTTATGCTAACATCAAAGACAGTCTCAGTGAGAATAAAAAAGAGAAGATAAATACCCAAAGTAATCATTAAATAGAAAAGTCAATAGTCTTCAATTTTATTAAGCAAAACCTTGGGGAAGTACACATTGGCACTGTCTCACAGTGATAGTTGGCTGATTTAATAACATTAAAGTGGATGTAAACCCTCACATATACCCAGTGAAGAAAACAAAAACAAAAAAAAAAAACAGTATTTTGCTTGCACATAATTGGGTGATGGAAGTTAGAAAAGCTTTACCTAATAAACTAAGCAAAGGGAAAAGTCCCTTGGGAAGTGACATTCACTTTCCAAAGTGAACAGTTTAATAAATCTACTTCATTACTCTTCATTGCACATCATTATTAAAATGGGGTACCCCCTAAAAAAAGTAAAAATAAAAGTCAGCAGCTACAAATACGGCCGCTGCTGACTTTTAATAATCAGACATTTACCTGTCCCAGGGTCCAACGATGCGGGGGAATGAAGCCCCCCCCCTCGTTCCCAGCTCTGCTCAGGGAGCCATCATGCGTACTGTGGGCACCCGAGCAGAGCAGGGCGCCGTGATACGCCGTACAGTTACCTGGGACACGTGACAGGTCCCAGGTGACTGTGCAGCGCGAGGGGAAGTGATGTCACCAGCTCGGGCAAGGAAGAAGGCAGACTACGAGGGATCCTCTAGCAACAGGTATTTAGAGGTGAGTAAAACATTTTTTTTTCCAATTTATTTTTTTTTTTATTTTTTTAAAGAATTTTAAACAACTTTTTATTTTTTGGTGGCAACACCACTTTAACCACCTCAGCTCTTGTACCTGTATATCCTTTATGGACAGAGACATTTTTACTTATATATCCTTTTTTAAACAGAGCATTTTTTATATTTTACACTATGGTGTTTATCTGGTGTTAACTTCATCATTACCTAAGATAATAAATTGATTATTTTGGGGGAAAACAAACTTAGGCTTTCTTTTGCAATATAGTTTAGCAAAGATTATGAAATTGTCAGGGCTGGGCTCAGTCCTTCCTTCTCTGAGCTGGCCACTCAGCTGTCAGCTAATTGCCAGCTCCCATCTCTCTCCATAGTTACTCAGCTGTTGTTCATATCCTGCTCGTCAGTCCTGCCCACTTAAGCCGTCCAATCCAGAGGATCTCTGCCTTCGCCTTAGTCAACATCACAAGTAACATCTCCTGCGTTCCTGTTTAAAGACTGTTTTTTCTGACAGCTGTTCTGGCTCCAGATCCTGCTTGCAGTTCCACTACTTTGATCCTTGACTTCTGGCTTGGCTGACTATTTGTTCAGGTTACTGAGCTCTGGCTATGTTTTGACTATGTGTGTTCTTTTTACTTTTTTCTTTTTCTTTCTTTTTATTATTAAACAGGTGTATTTTGATACAGTCAATCCACTTGTTGGTAATATTTTTTCTAGATTGAATGAACTGGATCACCACATGGATCAATTCGCCATGGTGTTACAAACACTCACCTGGAATCTCCCACTGTGGCCACCCCAGTACAACCTAAGTTGCAGGCTGACCCTGCTGCTGCGCCAGTATCTGTGCAGGCACCCGCCTCGAGTGTTACCTCTATAAGAGGTATGTCTGGTTCTGCTCCACTTCTCCAGTGATTTGGGGGCAATCCCATCCAATGCAGAGGGTTTCTCAACCAAGTTGAAATATACTTTGAGATGCTGCCCAAGGCGTTTCCCACAGACAGAAACAAAGTAGGTTTTGTAATATCTTTGCTTTCTAAAAGAGAGGCTTGGCCTGGGCAAACCCTCTATGGGAGATGCAAAAACCTGTTGTCTTGAGTTACCCTGAGTTTGTGGTTTTGTTTAAAAGGGTATTTGATGTTCCTGTACGCTCTGCTTCTGCTGTCAAATGCCTCATGTCCATCAAACAGAGTATGAAAACTGTTGATGACTACGCCATTGAATTCCATACTCTGAAGTTGCATGGAACAATAAGGCCCCTTTTCTCATGGTCTCTCGCATACCATCAAGCATGAGATAGCGGCCTGAGATATACCCACTGAGCTGGAGAAGTTGATCACGTTTGCCATCTTCATTGACTCCAGACTCACAGAAAGACTCTCTTTTAAGGAGTGCTTGCAGAGTCCTACTGTACGTTTTTCTCCGAGCTTTGCAGTCCCACCCGTGCCTCCCATGCACTTGGGTTTCACGCATTTCTCTCTGGATGAGAGAACCTTTGGGAGGAGGGAGAGATCGGGCCTTATTGTGGCCAGGCAGGTGACTTTTTGAAGTCTTATTCTACCTGTCCAGTGAACACCTGAACCTTGAGGTCCTGGCAGGGACAGACCTTAGGTAGTGTTGTTTCATCCCCAGTTATCCAGAATGATAAGCCTCTGGTTTTGGTTACCCTTTCTTGGGCTGAGTCGTCCATCGAGATTCAGGCTCTAATCAACACTGGGGTTGCAGGCCTGTTCATTGATGCTGCCTTTGTATCATAGCCCTTGATTCCACTGCAGCTGTGTGACATTCCACTTGCCATTGAGGCTCTTGACTGGAGACCTCTACAGCCTGCCTATGTGACTCATGACTCATGAGACTGTTTCGTTGTCCATGGCTGTAGGGGCTCTTCACCATGAGATAATCTAATTCCAAGTTATTTCCTCACCCAAGTTTCCGCTGGTTATTGGTTATCCTTGGTTACAGAGGCCCAACCCCTCTTTTGATTGGCTCTGAGCTGAGGTTCTCTCCTGGTCACAACAATGCAGTGAGACATGCTTCCAGAAGGTAGCCAAGTTTCTGTGCACCTCTTCACTCTCCTCCCTGCCAGAGGAGTACTGCAATTTTAGCAATGTAGTTTGCCTCCACACCGGTTGTATGATTGCGCAATTGACCTTCAATCTGGGGCCATACTCCCTCGTTTACCCTTTGTTGCTCTTAGAGGATAAGGCCATTGAGGCCAATCTTTGTGAAGAAGAAGAGTGGTGAAGTGAGACCTTGTATTGATTATAGGGGTCTCAATTGCTTCACGATTAAGAATGCCTATCCGATTCCATTGATTACGGAGTTATTTGACCGTCTCAAGGGAGCAACGGTTTTTGCAAAGCTTGATTTGAGAGGGGCATACAATCTTGTGAGAATTAAGGAGGGAGCGATGAGTAGAAAACTGCTTTCAATACCAGAACAGGGCATTAGGGATGGGCTTTATGTTTGGGTCAAACATAAGTTCAACTCAAGCATTGGCTGTTTGCTGAATAGCGAACAATTTGGGGTGTTTGCAGCAAATTCGAAAACCACGGAACACCCTTTAAAAGTCTATGGAAGAAATCAAAAGTGCTACCTTTAAAGGCTTATATACAAGTTATTGTCATAAAAAGTGTTTGGGGACCTGTATCAATGCAAAAAAAGTTTTAAAAACTGCATTTTTTTTGAGAGCAGTTTTAATAATGCTTAAAGTGAAACAATAAAAGTGTAATATTCCTTTAAATTTGGTACCTGGGGGGTGTCTATTGTATGCCTCTAAAGGGGCGCATGTTTCCCGTGTTTAGAACAGTCTGACAGAAAAATGAAATTTCTAACGGAAAAAAAGTAATTTAAAAATACTCGTGGCTATTGTCGGTCCGACAATACACATAAACGTTCATTGATAAAAACTGTAAAAATCCATACCAGACCCTTATCCAAGCATGCAACCTGGCAGGCTGCAGGAAAAGAGGAGAGGGCGAGAGAGCACCCCCCTCCTGAACTGTACCGGGCCACATGCCCTCAATATTGGGAGGGTGCTTTGGGGTAGCCCCCCAAAGCACCTTGTCCCCATGTTGATGGGGAGAAGGGCCTCATCCCCACAACCCTTGCCTGGTGCTTGTGGGGGTCTGTGGGTGGGGGGCTTATCAGAATCTGGAAGCACCCTTTAACAAGGGGACCCCCAGATCCATCTCCTCTTGTGTGATGTTAATGGGGTACAAATGTACCCCTACCATTTCACAAAAAAAAGTGTCAAAAATGTCAAAAAAAGACAAGAGACGGGTTTTGACAAGTCCTTTATTAATTTCTTCTTATTTCCCTTCTTTCATCTTCTGTCTCAACCTCCTACCTCTGAGAGTGCTATGCATACTTGTGGCTACTTTTCCAAGAGATTGTCACTCGTGGAGTGCAATTATGAGAATGGTGACAGAGAGCTGTTAGCGATCATTTTAGCAGTGAAAGAATGGAGACATCTCCTCAAAAGGTACAACTGCACCGGTTCTCGTTCTTACTGACCATAAGAATCTCACATTCTTGTCTGAGGCTAAATGCCTCTTTCCCAGAAGGGAGCGATGGGCTTTTTTCTTGTCAAGTTTCAATTGCGTTGTCTCATTCTTACCCAGTACTAAGAATGTAAGGGCTGACACCTGGTCACAACAATTTTCCTCCACTTCCAAGTTGGAGTCGGTTCCGGTACCTGTGATTCCTCCTGATTATATTCTGGCTACCGTTCGCACCAGCATCACTTGGAGAAAAAATTCTTGTTGCTCAGGTCCTTGCTCCGCCTTAGAAACCTTGTGACTGCTGCTTTGTCCCAGAGAGTCTCTGACCTGCCATGCTCCAGACTTACCATTCTCCCAAAGCTGTTAGCCACCCTTCTGGTCTTCGTTCTACTTGGGCACAAGTCCAGGAGGTTTTGCGTCATGCTAATGATAGGTACAGACGCCATGCTGACCTCAGACGCCTGCCTGCACTTTCCTACAAGGTTGAGGACATTTGTGTTCCCTCACTGAAGTTCACACCTCGGTTTATTGGGCCTTTCCGTATTTTTGCAGGATTAACCCAGTGGCTTACGCATTAGACCTTCCTTCTAATATGTGTATTTCAAATGTATTTCATGTCTTCTTATTAAAATCTTTGATCTGCAAGCACTTTACCACCCCGGTGCCACGTCTTCACCCTGTACAGGTTGAGAACCATGAGGAGTATGAAGTATAGTGCATTGTTGACTCCCGTAGGGTCTGTGGGCACATACAGTACCTGGTGCATTGGAGGAGGTACATTTACAAAGTATGGATGTTAACTACTTGCTGACCTTACGCCGCAGTTGTACTGCGGCAGGTTGGCATAGCTGCGTGAATTGCCTTCATTATATGCTGGCTTTTTAAATAAGCTGTAGCGTCCCAGGAGCTGATGTATGTGGCCAGCGGCGGTGATGCCCTCTGGCCACCCACGATTGCTCCTCACAGGGACAGAATGTTCTGTCAGGGTAGTAGAGAGATATGCTGTTCCCAGTAATCAGGAAGAGCTTTTTTCTCTACTCCCTGTCAGTCTCATCCCCCCACAGTTAGAAACACCTCCCTAGGACACATTTAACCACTTGATCGTAAAGTGTTAATCCCTTCCCTGCCAGTGACATTTATACAGTAACCAGTGGCTATTTTTAGCTCTGATTGGTGTATAAATGTCAGTGGTCCCAAAAAAAGTGTTAAAAGTGTCCCATTTGTCCCCCACAATTTTTCAGGCCTTCAAAAAATTGCAGATCACTGCCATTAGTAGGGAAAAAAATAATAAATATGCCATAAATCTATCCCCTATTTTGTAGACACTATAACTTTTGCGCAAAACCAATGGTTTGTGGCACTGCAAGAAAGTAACAAACTAAACAAATCAAGGCATAAAAATATGAATGGTAAAAAACAAAGAAAATCATCAGAAAAAGAATAGCTAAGGGCAGAAAGGGAGAAAATAATTAAGTAGGTCTGATTAGGGTTAACTAAGGGTCAATATAATGTTCAATAGGAAAACATAATTTTTTTGGTAAAAAGGCAAGGCTTCTCTTTGACAGCCGATAATTACTGGTAATCTATAGTGATGGATGAACTTCCGACGGGACATTTCGCGAACGCGGACCGCGAACGCGGCCGATAGTTCACGAACCGTAACGTTTGCGGCGGGCCCCATTTACTTCAATGGGAGGCGAACTTTGCAAACCTACAGGTCAAATTTGCAGCCACAAAATAATTACTAGCTGTGCAAACATAGTCCCACCACATGGCCAATGACATAACACAAGTATGAGGTGAATCTGGGATCGACAACTACAAGCATTCTTTTTTTATATGTGAAATTGTTGTGACAATTCAGGACTGTGGAGCGCATGAAGGCAATGGAGGAGAGGGAAGGTCAGGGTAGGCAAAGAAGAGGGTGCAGGAGATGATCACCAGCAGCGTGACATACAGCAATGACACCTGCACCGTGATAGAGTGATCTGACAGCAATGACACCAGCACCGTGATATACAGCACTGACACCAGCACCGTGATATACAGCACTGACATCAGCAGTGTGACATACAGCAATGACACCTGCACCGTGAGAGAGCACTGACACCAGCAGCGTGACATAAAGCACTCACACCAGCACCGTGATATACAGCACTGACACCAGCACCGTGATATACAGCACTGACATCAGCAGTGTGACATACAGCAATGATACCTGCACCGTGATAGAGTGATCTGACACCAGCACCGTGATAGAGAGCACTGACATCAGCAGCGTGACATAAAGCACTCACCCCAGCACCGTGATATACAGCACTGACACCAGCACCGTGATATACAGCACTGACATCAGCAGCGTGGCATACAGCAATGATACCTGCACCGTGATAGAGTGATCTGACACCAGCACCGTGATAGAGAGCACTGACATCAGCAGCGTGACATAAAGCACTCACCCCAGCACCGTGATATACAGCACTGACACCAGCACCGTGATATACAGCACTGACACCAGCACCGTGATATACAGCACTGACACCAGCACCGTGATATACAGCACTGACATCAGCAGCGTGGCATACAGCAATGATACCTGCACCGTGATAGAGTGATCTGACACCAGCACCGTGATAGAGAGCACTGACATCAGCAGCCTGACATAAAGCACTCACACCAGCACCGTGATAGAGAGCACTGACACCAGCACCATGATATACAGCACTGACACCAGCACCGTGATATACAGCACTGACACCAGCACCGTGATATACAGCACTGACACCAGCAGCGTGACATACAGCAATGACACCTGCACCGTGATATAGTGATCTGACACCAGCACCGTGATAGAGAGCACTGACATCAGCAGCGTGACATACAGCAATGACATCAGCAGCGTGACATACAGCAATGGCACCTGCATCGTGATAGAGTGATCTGACACCAGCAGCGTGACATAAAGCACTGACACCAGCACCGTGATATACAGCACTGACACCAGCACCGTGATATACAGCACTGACATCAGCAGCGTGACATACAGCAATGACACCTGCATCGTAAGCAGCCCCAGGAGGAAGTCAGCATAGCACAGGGATGGTGGGAGCCCCTCATAATGAGCATAGCACAGGGATGGTGGGAGCCCCTCATAATACGCACAGCAGAGGTACAGCCCCAGGAGGATGTCAGCATAGCACAGGGATGGTGGGAGCCCCTCATAATAAGCAGCCCCAGGAGGAAGTCAGCACAGCACAGGGATGGTGGGAGCTCCTCATAATGAGCATAGCACAGGGATGGTGGGAGACCCTCATAATAAGCAGCCCCAGGAGGATGTCAGCATAGCACAGGGATGGTGGGAGCCCCTCATAATAAGCAGCCCCAGGACGATGTCAGCATAGCACAGGGATGGTGGGAGCCCCTCATAATGAGCATAGCACAGGGATGGTGGGAGCCCCTCATAATATGCACAGCAGAGGTACAGCCCCAGGAGGAAGTTAGCACAGGGATAGTGGGAGCCCCTCATAATGAGCATAGCACAGGGATGGTGGGAGCCCCTCATAATATGCACAGCAGAGGTACAGCCCCAGGAGGAAGTCAGCACAGGGATGGTGGGAGCCCCTCATAATAAGCAGCCCCAGTAGAAATATGACACCTCTCAACCTCTTCAAACAGGAGGGTACGGGCATATAGTACGGTGTGCTTTTTTTGGACAAGGAAGTGAGCCAAATGAAGAAAGAAGGTCTTTGTGCTCGATTAAAAAATTGGTTTCTAGACATATACATGGTCTACTGGTCACATGTGTTGAATTCCTCCGAGATCCATGCCTCATTCATTTTTAGAAATGTGAGGTAGTTAACACTGTCGTGAGATAGGCGAGTACGCTTATCGGTCACGATCCCCCCTGCTGCGCTGAACGTCCTTTCGGACCGGACACTGGACGAGGGGCAAGCCAACAGTTCGATTGCAAATTGGGCAAGCTCTGGCCAGAGGTCAAGCCTGCCCACCCAGTAGTCCAGGGGTTCATCACTCCTCAGAGCGTCCACATCGGCTGTTAACCCGATGTAGTCGGACACCTGACGGTCTAGGCATTCCCTGATGCTGGATCCGGGTGACACCTGTCGATGGGTCGGCTGAAAGAATGACCTCATATCCGAAGTCACCAACACATCTTCAAACCGGCCTCTTCTTGCAGGCGCTGTTGGATTGGTACCCGCAACTCCTTCTCTGGGAGTGGGAATTGCTCCTCTGCCAGCGCACGCAAAAGCAGAATGCAGCATTTCTCGAAGCAAGGCCTGGAAGTGCTGCATTCTGACAGTCCTCTGTGACGGCGGTAACATTTCCACCATTTTGTGTTTGTACCGGGGGTCTAAGTACATTGCCATCCAGTACTGGTCCTTGACCCTTATGCTTTTTATACGGGGGTCCCTATTAAAACACTGGAGCATGAAGGCCCCCATTTGCACTAAACTGGAAGCGGTGTGTTGGCCTGGCTCCTGCTCATCATCCAGGATAATGTCGTCCTCTTCATTCTCCTCTCCCCATCCACGCACAACAACAGGGATCCCAGAAAGGTTTGAAGCATGCTCTTCTTGCTCCTCCTCATGTGCCCCGGCACCATTCTCCTCTGACTCCTCTTCAGACTCCTGTTGTTGACTTGTCTCAGATAGAGTAGCTCCCCCTGGGAATTCATCCAGCATTGCGACTTCCTCATCTTCCCGCTCCTGCTCCTCCACAGCTTGATCAATGACATGACGCAATGCACGCTCCATAAAGAAGGCATAAGGTACCATGTCACTGATGGCGCCATGGCTGCGACTGACCAGTTTGGTGATCTCCTCAAATGGCCGCAGAAGTCTGCATGTGTTGCGCATGAGCAGCCACTGGCGCAGTGAAAAAAACAACAGCTCCCCAGAACCTGTTCTGCCGCAGAATTCATACAGGTAGACGTTAACTGCACGTTTCTGCTGGAGCAGCCTATCAAGCATATAGAAGGTTGAGTTCCATCTCGTCGGGCAATCGCAAATAAGACGTCTAACCGGCAGATTGTGTCGCCGCTGAATGTCAGCAAGACGAGCCATGGCCGTGTAAGATCTTCTGAAATGGGCTGAGATTTTCCTTGCCTGCCGCAAGATGTCCTGGACCCCAGGGTATTTGATAACGAATCGCTGCACGACCAAGTTTAAGACGTGTGCCATGCATGGCACGTGCGTCATTTTGCCCTGTTTCAATGCACTAAGCAGATTGGCACCGTTGTCACACACCACTTTACCAACTGTCAAATTGAGCAGGGTTAGCCACTGATCTGCCTGTGAACGCAAAGCTGTAAGGAGTGCCGTGCCAGTGTGGCTCTTGGCTTTCAGGCACAACAGACGCAGCACGGTATGGCAACGTCTCACATGTCGAATGGGTTCTGGGGAGCTTGGGCGGCGCAGCGGAGGAGACGCTAGCAGCGGAAAAGGAGGAGTCAGCCGAGGAGGAGAGGGAGGAGGATGGAGTAGGAGGAGGAGGAGAAGAAGAGCCAGGCCTGCATGCAATCCGTGGCGGTAAAACCAAATCTACACGGGTGCCATGGGTTACATGCTTGACGGCCGTCAGAAGGTTCACCCAGTGGGCAGTAAAAGTGATATACCTTCCCTGCCTGTGTTTGCTAGACCACGTGTCTGTGGTCAGATGTATCTTGGGACCGACACTGTGTGCCAGAGATACATTCACTTGCCGCTGAACATGGCCATATAGCTCTGGGATGTCCTGTGAGAAATACTTCCTTCCTGGGACCTTCCATTGTGGTGTTCCAATGGCCACAAATTTTCGAAAGGCCTCCGAGTCCACCAATTTATATGGCAGTAGTTGGCGGGCTATCAGTTCTGACAAGCCAGCCGTCAACCATTGGGCAAGAGGGTTATCCGGCGTCATCATTTTTTATGCTCGAACATTAGGCCCACGGAAGCCTGCCTTTTTGCAGAAAAACGTGAGCTTGGCGTGATGGAAGGTGGAGTGGAGGACAATTTGGAGGAGAGAGGACAAGGAGAAGTAGAAGACAAGGCTGGACGGTGAGAGCCTGGAGTGTGGCTTTGTGTGTTCCATTGCTCCCACTGGGCTCGGTGATGGCTGCTCATGTGCCTTCTTAAGGCGGTCGTCCCTAGGTGAGTGTTGGGCTTACCGCGACTAATGCGTTGACTGCAAAGATTGCAAATGGCAACGCTATTGTCAGCGGCGGACACGTTAAAAAAAGCCCACACTGCGGAGCCATGTGCCCGCGTCCTGGGAGCGCCCAATTGTGACCGTACATGGTCGATGACTCGCTCCTGATACAGTGGTGTGAAAAAGTGTTTGCCCCCTTCCTCATTTCCTGTTCCTTTGCATGTTTGTCACACTTAAGTGTTTCGGGACATCAAACCAATTTAAACAATAGTCAAGGACAACACAAGTAAACACAAAATGCAATTTGTAAATGAAGGTGTTTATTATTAAAGGTGAAAAAAAAATCCAAACCATCATGGCCCTGTGTGAAAAAGTGATTGCCCCCTAAACCTAATAACTGGTTGGGCCACCCTTAGCAGCAACAACTGCAACCAAGCGTTTGCGATAACGTGCAATGAGGCTTTTACAGCGTCCTGGAGGAATTTTGGCCCACTCATCTTTGCAGAATTGTCCTAATTCAGTTACATTAGAGGGTTTTCGAGCATGAACGGCCTTTTTAAGGTCATACCACAACATCTCAATAGGATTCAGGTCAGGACTTTGGCTAGGCCACTCCAAAGTCTTCATTTTGTTTTTCTTCAGCCATTCGGTGGTGGACTTGCTGGTGTGTTTAGGATCATTGTCCTGCTGCAGAACCCAAGTTCGTTTCAGCTTGAGTACACGAACAGATAGTCGGACATTCTCCTTCAGGATCTTTTGGTAGACAGCAGAATTCATAGTTCCTTTTATCACGGCAAGTCTTCCAGGTCCTGAAGCAGCAAAACAGCCCCAGACCATCACACTATCACCACTATATTTTACTGTTGGTATAATGTTCTTTTTATGAAATGCAGTGTTCCTTCTACGCCAGATATACTTGGACACACACCTTCCAAAGAGTTCCACTTTTGTCTCATCGGTCCACAGAATGTTGTCCCAAAAGTCTTGGGGATCATCAAGATGTGTTGTGGAGAAATTGAGACGAGCTTTGATGTTCTTTTTGCTCAGCAGTGGTTTTCTCCTTGGAACTCTGCCATGCAGGCCATTTTTGCCCAGTCTTTTCCTGATGGTGGAGGCATGAACGCTGACCTTAACTGAGGCAAGTGAGGCCTGCAGTTCCTTGGACGTTGTTGTGGGGTCTTTTGTGACCTCTTGGATGAGTCGTCGCTGCGCTCTTGGGGTAATTTTGGGCGGCCGGCCACTCCTGGGAAGGTTCACCACTGTTCCATGTCTTTGCCATTTGTGGATAATGGCTCTCACTGTGGTTCGCTGGATTCTCAAAGCTTTGGAAATGGCTTTATAACCCTTTCCAGACTGATAGATCTCAATTACTTTCTTTCTCAATTGTTCCTGAATTTCTTTGGGTCTCGGCATGATGTATAGCTTTTAAGGATCTTTTGGTGGACCTTACTGTGTCAAGCAGCTCCTATTTAAGTGATACCTTGATTGTGAACAGGTGTGGCAATAATCATGCCTGGGTGTGGCTAGAGAAATTGAACTCAGGTGTGGACAACCACAGTTATAGTATGTTTTAACAAGGGGGGCAATCACTTTTTCACACAGGGCCATGATGGTTTGGATTTTTTTTCACCTTTAATAATAAACACCTTCATTTACAAATTGCATTTTGTGTTTACTTGTGTTGTCCTTGACTATTGTTTAAATTGGTTTGATGTTCCGAAACACTTAAGTGTGACAAACATGCAAAGGAACAGGAAATGAGGAAGGGGGCAAACACTTTTTCACACCACTGTACATTAGCAGTCTGCTTTGTCCCTCCTGTGCAATGTAAGTTATTCCTGATTCTCCTCCCTATCTGCTGGTCCATATCTCCCTCTGAACTCCCCTCCTCTTCCTCTCTTGTGGGCACCCACGTGACATCACTAGACACATCATCATCAACGTCACTTTCCCCACCGCTATAAGTAGAGATCTCGGAGTAGGCAGCAACACCGGGGACCAACCTCATCCTTGCGCTGATCTGGGTACTGTCGTCAGACTGCTGAGTGGCGGTTGTTGCTACCTCCTCTTCCTGATCCAATACCAAGAATGGCTGTGCATCAGAAATGTCTTGATAATTCCTGTGACTCAAGCGGAAGGTATGTGGTGGCGGTGGTGTTGTTGGTGGTAGTGTCTTTGGGGGTGCACATAGCAGAGAGTGAAGAAGAGGGTGCAGATCGAGAGGATGAGGAGGGTGCAGAAGAGTAAGGCTGAGTGAGCCACTCAACCAAGTCTGGTGCATCCTTTAAATTGAACGCACCTTCTGCAACTTCCCACTTTGGCTCAAGCCTGTTGCTCCTGCCCTACCCCTACCACCCCTGCGTTAGGGCCTGCCTCTTCCTCAGCCTGTCATTTTTTAAATGACCCTGTGACAAAACTCTCAGTCCCTATACTGATAAAGGACTACTGCAGTATAGGGCAGCAGTCGGCAGTAGTGCACCTCAACCCTATATATTGTTGACCCTTTACCAGTCCTTAAGGAATAGCAGACTGTACCTCACTCAACCCTATGTACTGTAGTACCCTATACCTTACCAGTCCTTATAAGGACCTTTGTGGAACGAGTAGGTTGTGAATGATTAGCAGACTGTACCTCAGTCCCTATACTGATAAAGGACTGCTGCAGCAGAAGGGCAGCAGTCAGCAGTAGTGCACCTCAACCCTATATATTGTGGACCTATACCAGTCCTTAAGGAATAGCAGACTGTACCTCACTCAACCCTATGTACTGTAGTACCCTATACCTTACCAGTCCTTATAAGGACCTTTGTGGAACTAGTAGGTTGTGAATGATTAGCAGACTGTACCTCAGTCCCTATACTGATAAAGGACTACTGCAGCAGAAGGGCAGCAGTCAAGTATAATATTCTTTCTATATTTGGAAGAAAGAATATTATACGTGTACAAGCCTATTACCATACCAGTCCTGAAAAGAACCTTTGTGGACCTAATAGTAACAGCTACTGATTAAACTGACTGTCCCTCACTGCCTCACACACAGCTTCCTGCCTGTCCCTATTTAAACTGACATAACACAGGCTGCTGGAACAATAACTTGAATAGCACTTTTGTGGACCTAATAGTAACAGCTAATGATTAAACTGACTGTCCCTGCAGCACACAGTGTCTTGTCCCTCTCTCTACACTGACAAAAGACAGGCTGCTGCAACAATCAGTAGCACAGCAGTGCCTAAAACCTATATCCTGAACTACACCTAACACCTATACCAGTCCTGAAAAGAACTTTTGTGGACCAAATAGCTAGCGATTTGGGTCACTGCAGTCTCTCCCTGCTCCACACAGCAACCTCTCCCTATAGTGAGAGAAGAAAGAATGTAAAATGGCCGCCGGATCGGGTCTATTTATAAGTTAGAGGGAATGTCCAAGTGTCCATGTGCTGTAATGTCTCAATTGGCTGTCCTGTACCCCATGATGGATGTATCATCATAGGTCAAAATTCTGTTACACAGAAAACACAGAGGTCCACCGGGCAAACGGCGGCAATAGTCCGCTAATCGGGCGGACAGCGAACAGCCGAAATTCGCCGCGAAATGACCGCCGGGCGAACCGTTCGGCCATCCCTAGTGATCTATATCTTGCATTCCAAATCCTCAAGTGGTTCAGAAAATAAAACTTCCTCAGTAATAACTAGTGATAATCTTTGCGTTTGGGTTCAACATGACTCTGACTGAAACCCAACCTATGTCAAACATGCTCCACATGCTGCTTCAGGTGAAATCATGCTCCACAATCTCAGGTGTTCAGCTCGTCTCCACCAAAGCAATCAATTGTACCAGCAACAACTACAGGAATGCCAGACAGTGAGATGCAAAATAATATACTTCCATTATTAAAATAGCCAGAAACAAAAAGAAAGTGCTGTGCCTAGCACAAAACATATCATAATAGAACTTGTTCCTGCTGGCTATTTTAATAGCGTAAGACAGTTAGTGTATCTCAATGTGCAGCATTTCTGTTTCTGGAGACAAGGGAACAAAAAGGAAGCATCACCTAAGTGCAATAAGTTAAGTAAGATTTTAATGACACAGCATTAAATGCACTTACAGGAAGGTGAATAAAATCAGGCTCATCTGTGCTGTGGGCACAAGGTGCAGTCCAGTGGCTGGTCCATCCTAATCCACAGAGAGGTGGTTGTGGGAGACAAGATGTGCAGTATTTTCCTGTGGCCACCAGGAAGACAGCCAGGTCCGACATGGAACGCAGGTGGAACACAGGTGATGACGTTACAGGAAGGAGAATCAGGGGAAGCAACAAGGGAGGAAGTTCTGGAGAGAACAAACAGGCTACGCGCTCGGAGTCTACTGCTCCTTCTACAGGCCTATTCGAGCGCATAGCCTGTTTGTTCTCTCCAGAACTTCCTCCCTTGTTGCTTCCCCTGGTCCTGCTTCCTGTGACGTCATCGCCTGTGCTCCACCTGCGTTCCACATCGGACCTGGCTGTCTTCCTGGTGGCCACAGGAAAAGGCTGCACATCTTGTCTCCCACAACCACCTCCCTGTGGATTAGGATGGACCAGCCACTGGACTGCACCTTGTGCCCACAGCACAGATGAGCCTTTATTCACCTTCCTGTAAGTGCATTTATTGCTGTGTCATTAAAATCTTACTTAACTTATTTGCACTTAGGTGGCGCTTCCTTTTTGTTCCCTTGTCTTCCTTTTATAGAGCTGGTTTCTCTATAAGGATAGCTGCCACACACCATTGTCTCCTTTTAAGATCTTATAGCTTATAGCTTATCATATGGACTAATGAACTGTGACTGTTGCATGTATAGAGGTACACATATCTCTGCGCTTACAGTTTTCCTTTAGTATATTTGTGTATTTCTGTTTCTGGAACCCAGCCTGTTTGCAGTATAGTGAACAGACAAACTGGGCAGATTTGACTGGTTCCCCTGTCAGCCCCAACCTTCAGCTGATGCATCTAGAAGTCTGTCATTTAGCAGTTGTATCACCACCACAACTAAATGAAAGATTCTTACACATTTCTGTTTCAAATTGTTAACAATTGTGTGGGGATTCTGGTTGATGTCATTGACCAAGTATGGTCATCCACATAGTATGGTCAAGACAGCCACCCATGTTCCCCGATTATGTTGTTTACTTTCCAGAAACACCTTGAACCTGTTATTTGCAGGAGTAGCAATGGGGCAGGTTCATTGTAGCTTTGGGTTGTCATTCAGGGTCATCATTCAGGAATTTCTCATTGTGACTGACACTGGATTTTCATTGCTGTTATTTTCAATTGTATTTTTATTGAAATGTTCAATTTTTGCAAGACATAACATGTGAATGTAGATAATTGTTATATATCAAAAAAGATGTTCAGTATTCAAAATAAGTTCAGAAGCCATGATACAAAATGTAACTCAGACAACAATTTTGAAATCACATCATATAGGTATTAGAACATATTACAAAGATGCATAGCATCTCATTAAGGTGTCTGTTATGTACACAAATCATTCACCTAGTAGTGACCAATAGGAAGAAAATGAAGGCATGAAAAAGTGAGGAAATAGTTTCATAGTTAGTAAGGTTGAATAAAGACACCAGTCCATCCAGTTCAACCTGAGCGAGTGTCCATCCCTATCCCTGTACATTGCACAATCACATTGGTCCCTACCCTCAAGGAGCCCACAATCAAAGGTCCCCATTCATATACCAGGGCCAATTTTGGACAGAAGCCAATTAACCTACCTGCATGTCTTTGGAGTGTGGGAGGAAACCAGAGTAACCGGAGGAAACCCACGCAGGCACAGGGAGAACATGCAAACTCCAGGCAGGTAGTGTTGTGGTTGGGATTCAAACCAGCAACCCTTTTTACTGCCAGGTAAGAGTGCTAACCACTACACCACTGTGCCGCCATAAAATGTTGTCCATTGTTTAGAAATATAAGCATATGTGGGAACAAAACCATGGGGATCATACCAGAGTGTTTGAGATACATTTTTCAGTAATAAATGAGATGAAGTGGCACCATCAGAAGAGTTGGACAACCCCACAAGTGCAACATTTGATTAAAGCAGTTTATTCTTTTTGCCTTTCTTGGCTGTGAGGAATTCCAGTCGCTATACTTCTGACATAGTATTCAGGAGTAGTGTCTGTGAAAGGGTTATAGAAAACTTCCACTTGACTACTAGTCTTTGAACAGCAGTCAGAGGTTTTGGGAATGCTGGTGAAAGGCAAGCCAAGAAAGCGTTAGATGGGATCTAAAGGCAAAGCTATACCCAAAACTTGTTCCAGTATTTTCAGCACTGTTTCCCAAAAAGCTTTTATAACAGGACATTGCCAAAGTATATGGTATAGAGTACCAGGAGCCTGGCCACATCTCCAGCAATTTTTTGACACTTGTGGGTTATAAGCATGTAAAACTTCAGGGGTCTTTTACCAGAACATCAAGATCTTACATATTTTTTTTTTTTCATATATCGCACATAATGAGGATTTGGCAGCTGCTGTCCATATTGTATTACACAATTGGAAATATGGGGCGTTGAAGCGCCTTTTCCCAATTGATCATATATAGATAGGGTTCTTCTTCAGTTGTTGGCATGGTTTTGTGCAGTTATTTGTAAATAGAGGAGATCAAATGTATTTGGGAGAGGCCTTGGCACATGTACTATATATTCAAATTTAGTAGGTTGATCTAAAGAGATAAAAAATGTTTTTTTTTAATGACAAAATGGTGTTTAAACCCTTCACGCTTAGAGCCGGTTCACACTGCGGGCGATGCGAGGCGACACGACTTGCCTCGCCTCGATCTGACAAGTCGCCCCCGTTCTGTACAATGGAACCGTTCTGAGAGGAGCGACTCGAGTCGCTCCGACTCAGAAAAAAGGTTCCTGTACTACTTTCGGGCGACCTCGGGGCGACTTGCATTGACTTCTATACAGAAGTCATCTGCAAGTTGCCGCTGAGGTCGCGGCAGGTCGCGGCGAGGCAAGTCGGTGTCGCCTCGAATCGCCTGCAGTGTGAACCGGCCCTTAAGAGTAAAACAAATTTTAATGCCCAAGCATAATTTTGCAAATTTGATATGTATTGGTAAAAGTGTACATATCACCACAGCTTCTTTGTGCATCCAAGTGAATTATAATTTGTTTTGTTTTTTTCAGGACAAATTGGGCTATCATTTGGTGGTACATGGTTATGGATACCGCCTGATTTTATTTTTTTTATTATTATTATCAAAGGAAAAATGTCTCAAAAGAATAAAAAAAAAATAATAATAATAAAAAAAAATGATATATATTATATATATTATTTTTTAATGTAGCTGTATATTTCTTGTTACTACCATAACCTACTACCAATGAACAACACAAAATAAATTACCCTGCTCCTGATGATCACAGCGATACCACATATGTGTATGTTATTTTTTGCTTGTACCCATAGTACAGCCCAGAAACAATAGTGCACATTTTGCTTTTTTATGTCCTACCTAAAACACACTGACACTGATCATAACTGACACTGATAACAATTAAAAAAAAAAATTCCTGCCCAAAACATGATGACCTTGACCTAACCATTAATCCTGGCACTAACCTAAATCAAACCTTGATCTAGGTATTTTTTACATTTTCTTACATTTTTTAACATTTATTTATTTAATTACATTTATTTTTTTTACACACTTTTTTTCTCTGTGCAAGAACAGAAATAGAGAGACAATGTAACTTTCTCCTCCATTCACAGAGAGAGAGAGAGAGAGAGAGAGAGAAAAACACAGGGATGGGCTTCACATTGTCTGATTATTGTGGTAGCCAATTAGAGGCTACCACAACGATCATGTGACCCGGAATCCGGAGTTCCGAGTCCCTATCATTAGTTTGGGGCTCAGGGCTCTCTGTAAGATCCCGGTCTCTGTGCTGGGAGCGTGATGTGTGGGAAATGTGCATATATACAGCCCCATGAAATAAAAAAACAGCGCAGTGAGCAGCATTTATGTGTTATGCCAGCATCGAGGGGTTAAAATGTAAGTTTTCTATTTTTCTATTGTATTTTTTTTTCTATTCTATTATAGTCTATTCTATTTTTTTCTTCTATGTTTTTCTAGTCTATTCTTTTTATTCTTTTTATTTTCTTTTGTATTATTTTCTATCATATTCTAATCTATTATATTGTATTTTATAAAGCAGCCTAAGAAGCAATGATCCTCTTATTTCACAGTTCTCTTACTGTAATTTATTGTAATATGTTTCCATTTCTAATTCAAATACATTTTCAAATACAAATTTATTTTGAATCAATTTGAAAATAATGAATGATGAATCAAATCCGAATATATGGAATTAATTCAGAAAGCGAATCATTCTAACATAACGAATGTGATTAAAAAAAAAAAAAATTATTAACGTATGTGACAGAAAGCCAGGAAAATCTATGGGTTGTGGCCAGTATGTGAGATATATTTTTTCCCAGGTTCATGCTGTACACTCATTGCTTTTGTTTTTGTGCTGTGTAGTGAGCCCGTTTGGGCTCAATGAGGATTAACAAACTCAGGTGTAAGCCCTTGTACACACGGTCGGACATTCCAACGGAAAATGTCCGATCGGACCATGTTGTCAGATAATCCGACTGTGTGTTGGCTCCATCGGACTGTTTTCGTCGGATATTCCGATGGACAAAGTTTTAGAGCTGGGCTATAAAACTTTCCGACAAGATGATCCGATCGGACTTTGTCCGATCGTGTGTGGAGAATTCCGATTGGACAAAGTGCCACGCATGCTCAGATCAAATTCCTAGACCAAAGCTATTGGCTACTACCCTGAACGTAGTCCCGTCGTAACTAAATAACGTCATCACGTTACGAACGATCGGATTTTCTGACAACTTTGTCCGACCGTGTATATGCAACACTAGTTTCGGACAAAATCCGTCGGACAAATTCCGACGGATTTTGTTGTCGGAATGTCCGACCGTGTGTACAAGGGCTAACAGATTAACACTCAGGGCTCTATAAAACTCCCAGGCTGCTTGAGCAAGGGGCTCCACCCTGGAACCAGAGCAGTATCAAAGAATACCAGCCAACCATTTGGCTAATAGAAATGTGCATGTCAGAAGACGTTTGCCTAATAGAAATGCGCATCTCACAATAAATGTTCACAGAACGGAATGCGCATGCACACAGGAATAAGCGCACATGAATGGACGCACGCACAATGTATCTTGGCGCCAGATAGGTTTGTTTTAAGGATGCTTCTACCTGTGCTCTATGCTTACTGGTGTAGCAGGGGACATTTTGAACAAAATGTCATACGCATGTAAATGTATTTTTTGCTTCAGAACAGTAGGGGTTCTGAGGGTTAATTACGTAGGTTGGTCTTGACATCAGTCTGGCCGGGCTGTGTTGGAAGTTCTGCCTGGTCATGCAAGCAGTGAGGTGCACATGACAGGCCAGAACCAGGCCTGGTTGGACGTTTTGAGTATCAACCTTCTCGGAACCAATCAGTGGGAGTGCCAGGCCCCACTGGGGAGTCTGGGAAGGGGTACTTAAGATGTGTGGGTCACGTGTTTGAAAGAGAGGAGTTTGTGAGGCCTGTGTGGTCTGTTCTGGTTCCAGGACCGGGGTAGCCCCGTGAGGGGTCCCGGTCATGGGGTGTTTGACATCCCGCAACATGTTCCTGTTAGAGGCCCCTAATAGACCTGCCTGGTCTGGGGTAGGGATCTGTCTGTTCCCGGGTCTCGGAACCTGCACGTGGAAGTGACCGGGGGAGGACTCTTCGGCGGAGGGCCGACAAGTGGCATCCTGGGAAGTGCCTGGTTACTGAGTTGGGAAGGACATTGACGAATTCACGTTTTTCCAGTACCATTGAGGAGACAGAGAACATTCCAGGTACTGAGGAAAAAGGTTCCTGTTCACCCTTAGTTACAACTTGTACACGTTCATAGGATTGTTTCAAGTATTTTAGTCGACGTACTGACTGCCATGATCTCTGGCTAGAGATCAGTTCAGCCTTGAGATACCCAGCTGCGAGTGGCTACTCTCTGGGTGGAATTAGAGACTTTGCTAGACCTGCCGTTCAAGGTGCCTGAGTTCTTCCCCCGTGCCCTCTATTCCCATGAGAGACTGTGTTATTGGATGTTATTACTGCAAAATAAAACCTTTCAAAAGAACTTTATTTGTGTCAGCGTTCATGTTGTTGGGTATCAACCCTGGGAACCCCTAGACGTGGAAGAGCAGGCCAAGAGGACGTAACTGGTAAGCCCAATAAGTCAAGGCCACCCTGCAAGGGTTGTGGCCGCTACACTGGTCTTCAGCTTTCCCTGTGTCCTGTGTACCTCCAGTGTGTTCCCTTGGTTGCTGATCCCGGCTTACTCCAGACCTGATATCGGATTCCGCTTCTGTCCTGTCGTTAGTTCCTGACCCGGCTCTGATCCTGATTTGGTACCTCATTGCCCACCTGTTGATGACCCTGGCTATCTGATGACCACGTTCCTGCCTCTGATCCTGACTTACAAAAACAACAAATTCTCCTGCGCTCTGGTTTACTGGTCTTTGAAATGTGATATAGACAGTTTGAAATGGTGTTGTCACTAAGTCTTGCAGCCCTCCTTTAGAACATTGGGTGTTCAAATACTAGAGAGAAACAATACAAAAGAGGGGAAGGCGCACTGACCTAGTGCATTACTATAAAACAGCTTTATTTAAAAATAAATCAAATATCAAAATGGCTACTCACAAACGAGTATTGATCAAAGGCAAAATCAATACAAATAGATCCATCGCACCAAACATTTGGCGAATCCAGACCAGATGTCAGAGGAATTGGTAAATACCTCTACGGAAATGGCTAACGCGTTTCGGGAGTGACCCCCTTTCTTCAGAGCCATATATATAAGGAAGCCTCTTAAGCCATGTGGTCGGAAGGGTCATGAAGCTCCACCCAAAAAAAAAAAATTTGACCACCCATTCACATATAGGGAAACATTTTCTAGTAAACACCTCCATGTAAAAGAGGGGACGACTACAAGTGTCCCCTCTTTTACAAAAAAACACACGCGTGTGCTCATACACACACATGTGTTGGTGTACATACGCACATAGATCACTCTAATTTACTTATTATACTCCTATCTGTATACTCGTGCGGGAAAGGGGGACAAGGCTTTACCTTAGATTTACGCCAGTGACCACTCCGGCATTTTATTCGTTGATACATGAAAACCGCACCTGTATGTACAGGGAGGAAGTACTCGGTGATCGCTCTCATGTAGGTTGGAGCGCACCTAGTCCCGTATAACAAGAAGTGCGGGCGGATATGCGTTCCACCCGCAACTTCCGGCGGCCCCAGCATGGACACTTCCACTCAGGCGCACATCGAGGACACCCGAGCACAGGCGCCCATCGGCATATCCTGCTCCAATCCCGCTCCTGCGTGTAACCAGACCGCTGGAGCGCAAGCTGGAGCCAGGACCCGGAAGCACGGGCGGAGAAGAACCCGCCCACAACTTTAGGCTACCGGACTCAACCCACCCTCCCATACGTGCACCAGCCTAGTTACTGGGGGCAGCAAAGTGACAAAATAAACTATGCTAAAATATAGGGGAAAAAGGGGCGGTATTCAAAATAAATAGTGGAAAAATGGAAAAACAAAAGGTTGTAAAAAAAAAAAAAAAAAAGGGGTTGTAAAGAACTTCCAAAGGTCACACCAGCTCTCCAGCGAGAAGCCACACGCCCTAATTAATATTGCTACAGTTATAAAATGGAAAACAAATGGCAAAACATTTTTGAATTAAAAATTAAAAAATTCGATTAATTATTGAATAATTAATAAATACATAAAAAAATCAATTAAATCATCAATTAAACACAAAAGAGAGGGGCATACTTTAGAACTAATTAATTACATAGGTAATTAGTTAAAAAATGAATTAAAAATGTATTAAAAAATGAAAAGATATATAAAAAAATATAAATAAACCAGGACTAAGTCTATCTGGCTGGCCAACAGGTCTTATACCCAAGGCTGGGTCTACCATCATTTAAGTATGTATGCTGCCTCTACGGGAATATAACATGAATACATCGCCCTATCAGAAGGTTTGGGCCCTCAGTTACAATGGACCACCAGGGGGAAAAAGATTAAAAAACTAAAAAAGGAGACATTAGTTGAAAATTGATAATTGGAAATTGGAATTCATTAGTTAATTGGTTAAAACCTGAACCAAGACTAAGTCTATCTATCTAACAGTCACTACTTAAGGCTGAGCCTAGCGCTAATTGCCTCTGTATACCATATCTAAAGAAATGTACCCAAGGTACAAGCACCTTGTCTAAAGAGTTGGGCCCTCGTATGACCGAAGGGCCCCATAAACCGATCTAATGGGCCTCATGTAGCCATGATTGAATAAATAGATTAGATTAAATTAAATTAAATTGAATTGCCTCAGCTACATAAGGCCTTAGCCCACCCCAGGGCTCGCAAGGGCTACCCATCTTACAGGAGGTTGTGTAGTTCGATTTCTTCATTTAGGCCCTTAGGGGCCATAGTTCCTAGACAGAATATCCAGTAGGCCTCTCTATTACAGAGTAGCTGATGTTTTTTTGCCATTGTCCACATCGTTTGGCATAGCCTCAATCCCAAAAACCTTCATGCCCTCCACACTACTGGCGTGAGTCTCTTTAAAATGTCTTGGTAGCAAATACTTGTCCTTCTCCATCTGAATGCTACTTCTATGTTCGTTCATTCTGGTTCGCATCTGTCGTGAAGTGCGGCCAACATAGAGGAGGCCACAAGGGCACAAAATGCCATAGATGACATAAGTGGTCCCATAATTAATGAACTGCTTGATCTTGTGGACTTTACTATCAGTGCCTATTACGTCTCTTTTCCTATGGCACATATACAAAAGCATGTCTGAGGATGTTTGTAATTGTGGGATGTAATTGTCTGAACTTCTTCTCCAGTCTTGTCATGCAATAGCAGATACTTTGAGAAGGCTTCCTCGATGTACTTTTCCTTGTATCCCTTTTCTCTGAATTTGTTTTTAAGAATGAGGCTCTGTGTCTCGAAGTCTTGTTTGAGGGTACAGGTCCGCCTAAGTCTGCAGAATTGCCCAAAAGGGATATTTCGGATCCATCTTGGGTGGTGGTGGCTATGGGCATGAAGATATGAATTTCCAGAACTTGGTTTGAAGTGGGTTTTGGAATAAATCAATCCTTCTTCATCAACTCGCAGTTCTAGGTCTAGGAACACCAAAGACACCTCATCCACCACATGCGTGAATGCGATTCCAAAGGGGTTTTTGGCAAAGTGCGTCAGGAATCCTTCTAGATCGTCATCGCTACCATTCCAGATAATGAGGACGTCGTCTATATATCGAGCGAATAGAACTAGATTCTTTCCAAATGGATTGTTGGTTCAAATGTACTTTTGCTCCCAATAGCCCATAAAAAGATTTGCGTAGCTTGGCGAAAATCTAGCCCCCATTGCAGTACCTTTTACCTGTCTATAGAAATATTCCATAAACATAAAATAATTGTGGGTTAAGGTGAACTCCGTGCTGTCATAGATGAATTTAGCCTGGCCTGGGTAGAACAGATGTGCTTCTGCCAGATAGTATTCGATTGCTCTTAGGCCAAACTCATGTTGCATGGAAGTGTATAGTGATACCACATCCAAAGAGAGCCATCTATACCCCTTTTCCCAAGTATGTGCGCTAAGGATATCCAACGCATGACCAGAATCCTTAATGAATGATGGCAAGTTGGTTACCAACCTTTGAAGGAAGTAATCAATATAGCTACCGAGATTACTGGTAAGGTTATTCATTCCAGCAATAATTGGTCTGCCTGGGGGCTTTTTCAGGTCCTTATGAATTTTTGGAATGTGGTAAAAATATGGGACTAATGGGTGCTTGGCATACAAGAATTGATATTCATTCTTAGTGATGACATCATTGGATAATGCTTCATCCAGAAGTTTTTTAAGTTCAGTACTGTAGTTGACTGTGGGATCACAGGTAAGCTTCTCATATGTGTTATTATCTCCAATTAGTTTGGAGGCTTCATCCACATACTGTTCCCTGTCCTGTATCACCAGACCACCTCCCTTGTCTGCCTTTCGTATTACGATGTCAGAATTGTCTCTAAGGCCGCGTACACACGGGCGGACTGTTCGCCCAACTTTGTTCGTCAAACAATCCGACAAACAGTCCGCTCAAAATTTGCATGAACGGACTTGACCACACACGATGAACGAACAGTCCGCTGAAAGCGTGCGCGATGACGTGAACGGCACGTACGACGGGACGAGAAATACGACGTCCAATACACTGCAATGCAACCTTCGCCGTGTAAATCCTTTCTGAGCATGCGCGAAACTTAGTTTGTCGAACAAGCCTACACACGAGCGGACTGTCCGCTGAAACCAAGTTTCAGCGGACTGTCTTACGGAAATTCCGAAAAACTTTGTTCGTCAGACTGTCCGCTGAAACTGTCCGCTGAAACTGTCCGCTGAAGCCCACACACGAGCGGACTGTCCGCTGAAACACTGTTCAGCGGACAAAGTTGGGCGAACAGTCCGCCCGGTTGTACGCGGCCTTAGGCTTTTTAGAGGGCCGTCTAAAGATGTATCGTGACCCTTATTGTATTTGCGAGTCCCATTGCCACAGAGCCTTCTGAATTCCTCCAACACCACTTCATAGAAGGTCGGTATAGAATTCCCTTTATTCCAGTGGGGATAGAAGCTTGATTTGGGTCTAAAAGTGGTCTCGATGGTCTTATCTTCGTAAATCATAGAAGAGAACTCATCTAAGCAAATCTGTCCCCCTTCCGCATACAGGTCTTCAAGAATCTCCAATGTTTTTAAATCTTCTCGGGAATCCGCAGAGGAAATGGGAGAGGTTGGTATAATGTTAGTGTCTGCCGTTCCATTGAGTTCCTTCAACTTAAAGTGACGTTTTACTATAAGGTTGCGTATGAACTTATTCAGATCTATAAAGAGTTCGAAGAGATTCGGTGGATTTTCAGGAGCATAGTTGAGTCCCCTTCTAAGCGGCCTCAATTCAGACTCTGGGAATTCCTGCTTTGATAAATTGAAAATCTTGATTGTGGATTCACCCTCTATTATTTTGAAGGCTTTTGTGATTTTCCGCCCTGCCCTACGGCCTCTTCTCGTTGCTTTTGCTGCCACCAGTGTTCGGGGGTGGTAGTAGTCGAGATATATTGTTTTTCTGCGCTGCGGGTTTTGTCTTTCCCACAGCTCCTTCTACCAAAAAAGAAATCTCACCATTTAGTTGAAGTGTTCTGTTATTAGTGAGGTTTTCATTATCACCTAATGAATCCTGAGTTCTTGCTCCTTGGGTCTGTTTTTGGTGTTTCTTTGGTGACTCCATATTTGGGTACACCTTCAATGTCAAATCTGATTGTTCTTCATGCATTGTACTTCCTCCATGTGATGAAAAAGTCACTTTACTTATGTCAGCATAGCACATACCATCTCCCACCTGGCCCCCTTGACATCCTTGACATCCTTGGTCCCTAGTGATATTGGGATCAGGGGGTGCCAGTGGCACCTCTACAGCTGAGGGCGGCGGAAAAACATTGCGCACATTCATTCTATAGGTTCTGTATTCTAACCTATCGTTATCACCACTGTATGAATTGGTACTGGTGGTTACAGCCAAGTGCTTGTTAGTATTCTTATCTACCCCTATTTTCATATCATTATTGTTGTTTATATTATTTTTGTATTTATTCCTATTTTTGGTTTTATTCTTGGTTTTATTCTTGGTGTTACCATCCCTGTTTTGGACCCAATACCTATTTTTCTTACTATTATTATTACAGTTGCTCCCCCTCTTATTATGCGTCTCGTACCTACTTTTCAGAACATCTACACTGTCAGGTGGAACTCCCAAACCGTTGCTCTGATCACCTAGTCCAGCTTCATTGGATTGCAATTTTCCTTTCTTCTAATTAAACTCACAACCTGCCAGGTAGTCCTGCCTATCTCTCTCAAACTTCCCAGATTTTCTGACTATTAATTCTGCCTCAAATTTAGATGTTTGTTCATTGATTTTTGTGTCCCATTCACTGAAGTTTTCTAAATCTAAAAAACCTCCTAACTGTTCCTGAATATTAAAAATATCTAACTTAATTCTTTCTAAATTTCTCTCTCTTTGTCTAATGATTAATTTCAACCATGACTGGTTGAATATTCGCATCTCCCTTGTCCATTCCTCCCCAATATCCTCATCCAGGAAGTTGCACAATTTAGTAATTCGCAACCCCCTGGGGATTCTGTTAACTTCCAAATATTTCTGTAGCAAAACAATGTCCCACCATTGAGTCATTTCATTTTCAAGAAGATGCTTCAGTTTATAAAAAAACTATTTCATTTCTTCTTCTCTGTTAGGTGTAGTTTCCGTAATTTTGACATTGTCGCGTAGTACTTGTTCATGTTCAAAGTCATTGATACTGCTTCATGACCCTTCCGACCACATGGGTTTAGAGGCTTCCATATATACATACCCGTAGCCTCCAGCGAGAGACCATTGCCCTTTTTGGCTCTGAAGAAAGGGGGTCACTCCCGAAACGCGTTAGCCATTTCCGTAGAGGTATTTACCAATTCCTCTGACATCTGGTCTGGATTCGCCAAACGTTTGGTGCGATGGATCTATTTGTATTGATTTTGCCTTTGATCAATACTCGTTTGTGAGTAGCCATTTTGCTATTTGACTTATTTTTAAATAAAGCTGTTTTATGGTAATGCACTAGGTCAGTGCGCCTTCCCCTCTTTTGTATCTGATCCTGACTTACCGCCCTGCTTGAGTGTCTGCCCGGCTGTCCGCTGCTGCAGTTCTGCACCACGCTGAATGTTCCTGCTGCAAGTCTGCTGAGAGCGCTGACCAGCCACATATCCTGGCCCCACAGCGCAAGTGGAGTGCTTCCTTAACCTCAGCTAAACTGCTGTACACAGCTACAGTTCCAGATCTGATGTTTCTCCTGCTGCTTTAGAACCACATCTCCCAATGCAAGTCCGTAACCTACATCTGCCATTAGGGATGAGCTTCGTGTTCGAGTCGAACGTACGTTCGACTCGAACATTGGCCGTTCGGCGAATTCCGAACGTTTTGGCCGTTCGCGTCAAAATTCGAGTGACGCGCGCGCGGACCACAATGCACTGCGGTGGCGCAGTGCATTGCTGCCCCATGATTGGCCAAGCATGCACTGTGACCCCGCATGCTTGGCCAATCGCAGCGCCGGCAGCGAGGAGAGCCATGATTGGCCACAGGCATCCTGCCTGTGGCCAATCATAGCTCAGGCTGTGTAGTGCACGCCCCACACTATATAAGACCGCCTTTAAGGCAGCCTCCTGTAGTGTGTTACTTTGCATCTGAAGCAGTGGGTGTTCTGTGTACCTTCAACACAGTACACACCAATCGTTTTTGGCTGATTTCCTATCTTGCTGCTGTGTAGTGGTTGTTGTCTGTGCCCTGACTGCAGTATACACCACTATATTCACCTCACCTATATAGCTAGTGATCTAGCTTTAACCACTTAACAACTGCCCATTGCCGATTAACAGCTTCAGGGCGGTTGTTTAACTCAGAGAGGCCGTTAATTAACGGCCTCCCAGAATTCTGCTCTCGCGTGCCCCGAGGTGTGCGCACTCGAGAGCATCCGTGACCGCCGGGTCCTATGGACCCGTCGCATCACGGTAAACGGCCGCTCATAGTGGCCGTTTACCACGTGATTGCTCCGTCAAATGACGGAGTGATCACTTGGAAACAAACCGGCGTCATGTTATGATGCCTGTTCCTCCCTCCCCTTTCTGTACCGATCGGTACAGCGGAGGGGAAAGAGATCGGTGTCAGCAGCGATGTGGGCTGCATCTGCAGTGCCCACATCGCTGCTCACCGAATTTAACCCCTCAATTCCCTGCCAATACTCTGCAATACCAGTGCATACTCTGCAGTACCCTGCCATTACTCTGCAGTACCCCGCCATTACTCTGCAGTGCAGTACCCCGCCATTACTCTGCAGTGCAGTACCCCACCATTACTCTGCAGTGCAGTACCCTGCCATTACTCTGCAGTGCAGTACCCTGCCATTACTCTGTAGTACCCCGCCATTACTCTGCAGTGCAGTACCCCACCATTACTCTGCAGTGCAGTACCCTGCCATTACTCTGCAGTGCAGTACCCCGCCATTACTCTGCAGTACCCCGCCATTACTCTGCAGTGCAGTACCCCGCCATTACTCTGCAGTGCAGTACCCTGCCATTACTCTGCAGTGCAGTACCCCGCCATTACTCTGCAGTACCCCGCCATTACTCTGCAGTGCAGTACCCCGCCATTACTCTGCAGTGCAGTACCCTGCCATTACTCTGCAGTGCAGTACCCTGCCATTACTCTGTAGTACCCCGCCATTACTCTGCAGTGCAGTACCCCGCCATTACTCTGCAGTGCAGTACCCCGCCATTACTCTGCAGTGCAGTACCCTGCCATTACTCTGCAGTGCAGTACCCCGCCATTACTCTGCAGTACCCCGCCATTACTCTGCAGTGCAGTACCCCGCCATTACTCTGCAGTGCAGTACCCCGCCATTACTCTGCAGTGCAGTACCCTGCCATTACTCTGCAGTGCAGTACCCTGCTATTACTCTGTAGTACCCCGCCAATACTCTGTAATACCCTGCCATAAATTGCCATACCCAGCCATACTCAGAGATACCCAGCCATACTCGGTGATACCCTGAAATACCCAGCCATAGACGCCCCCCACCCCTCACCGCCCTCCGGTGCTTCTACCAACTCGCCAGTACGATCAAAGCCAGAATCTTTTTTTTATTTTTTATTTCAGGCTTCCCAGCCTAGAGGTGAGATGTGGGGTCATATTGACCCCCCAGATTTCACTGTAAAGAGGACCTGTCACCCCATATTCCTATTACAAGGGATGTTTACATTTCTTGTAATAGGAATAAAAGTGATCAAAAATATTATTTTGGGAAAAAAAATGTCAAACTAAAATAAATAAATAAAGTAAAATGAACAATAAAAAAATAAAATAAAAATTAAAGCGCCCATGTCCCCATGTGCTCGCATGTGCCACACATGTGAGGTATCGCCGAGAATGTTAGAGCGAGAGCAATAATTCTAGTCCTAGACCTCCTCTGCAACTCAAAACATGTAACCAGTAAAAAAATATTTAAAGTGTCGCCTATGGGGATTTTTTAAGTAGCGACGTTTGGCGCCATTCCACAGGCATGTGCAATTTTGAAGAGTGACATGTTTGATATCTATTTACTCAGCATAACTTCATCTTTCACTTTATGCAAACATTGGGCTAACAAGTGGTTAATAATAGAGCTTGCAGTCAGTAGTGTTAGGAGTGCGTGCTGTCTGCGTGCTCTGTACCCAGTACATACCGCTATAATATAGGGCAGGCCCCTACTTTCAAACATCCAACTTACAAACATCTCCTACTTGCAAACGCAAGGAGACAGCAGCAAGTGAGATGAAAAAAGATGGACGACAAAACAAATTATACAGGGGTGATAACCCTTCCCTATGTTTTCCAAAAAGCTTAAAGATAGTTTTTTTGACTGGAGCTACACTTTAAAAATGTACCGGTTGAAAATGACAAACAGATTCAACTTAACACAACAAACCTACACAGTCCCTGTCTTGTTTGCACCGCCTGTATACTGCTGTTCTGAGTATATAGGGCCTGGGGGCCACACGCATTTCCTTTTTTTAATATGGGTACGGGGTTCCCCTTAATATGCGTACAAGACCCAAATAGGCTGGTAATGGGCAGGGAGGGCTACCCATGCCATGTTTCTCAATGATTTTCAACCATATTGCAGGAACCAGATATAACATTAAAACCGCAAGCAGTTTTAAATGGTGTTATTTCCGTTTAATGTCATTTTGTGCAGGGACTGTTCTAAACACGGGAAACACGTGGCACTTCACAGGCATACTACAGACACCCCGCAGGCACCATATTTAAAGGAATATTTCACTTTTTTTTTTTCACTTTAATCGTCATTAAAATCAGTGCTCCCGCCAAAACGGTAGTTTTTAAAACTTTTTTTTGCAGTGACCCATGTCCCCTGAGGCAGGAGGCAGGTCGCCAAACCCTTTTTAGGACACTATCTTGCATATTAGCCGTTAAAATGAGCACTTTCCAATTCGAACGTTCGAGTCCCATAGACTTCAATGGGGTTCTAACGTTCGTACCGAACGCGGGGGTCGTTCGCAAGTTCTGGTGCGAACCGAACCGGGGGGTGTTCGGCTCATCCCTATCTGCCATCACTCGTGTTCCTCCTGTCCCTTGGTGCCCTCTGTTTAACTTCCAGTGGGGCCATGGCTGAAGATACAAGAGACTTTGTTATATCAGTTTCCGCTCAGGTATGCGACAAGCAGCTACTTCTGAGTGGTGAGATTAAGTCTGTGTGACTAAAAGACTCTGTTTTTCTATGTGTCAATAAGGTGTTTGGGCAGCGGTAGGCTATTCCAGACCTAGTAGATAGAGTCCTGTGTTTTGCAGTTAGTCGCCCAAAGTGGCAAGGGTTTATTTTCTGTTTCGTTTTATTTTTGCTGTTTTTGATACCTGCACTTTGTAACCACAAACATGTAAATAAACCACAGTTTTGTTTTCACAAAGATCCTGATGTCTGTCCATGCCTACTCCACTGTGCTGTGACCCATCCAGGGTGTCCCGTATACCCTGCTACTGAGCCAATCCCGCACACTTAGCAAACAAATCCAAAACAAAACAAAGTTTTTCCATCATGCACATCTCTAGAGATAATCAGGAAGTGATGTGAGCATAATAGATCATTTTAGCCCTGAAAGAATGGAGACATCTCCTTGAAGGTACCGCTGTGCCTATTGTTATTCTTACTGACCATAAGAATCTTACATTCTTGTCTGAGGCTAAGCGACTCTCTCCCAGAAGGGCACGATAGGCTCTTTTCTTGTCGAGCTTTAATTGTATTGTCTCATTCTTACCCGGTACTAAGAATGTAAGGGCTGATGCTTTGTCATGACAATTTTCCTCCACTTCCAAGTCGGAGTCGGTTCCAGTTCCTATGATTCCTCCTGATCGTATCTTGGCTACGGTTCGCACCAGTCTTATTTCTCCTTTGGGTAACAAAATTCTTGCTGCTCAGGTCCATGCTCCTCCTGAGAAACCTTGTGACCGCTGCTTTGTTCCAGAGAGTCTCCGTACTGCCAGTTCTCCTAAAGCAGCTGGCCATCCTGAGAAGAATCAACTCATTTGGGCCATCTCCCAACAATTCTGGTGGCCTTGTCTATGGGCTGATGTTACTGCCTTCGTAGCTGCCTGTCCGGTGTGTGCTCAGAGTAAGACTCCACAACACCTTCCAGTGGGCCTCCTACAACCCATACCCAATGGAGAGAGGCCCTGGACTCACCTGTCAATGGATTTCATTGTGGAGTTGCCCAACTCCCAAGGCAATGCTGTTATCCTTATGGGGGTTGACCGGTTCTCAAAGATGTGTCATTGTATTCCACTTAAGACCTACCTCTAAGGAATTGGCTTCCATTTTTGCTCGGGAGATCTTTTGCTTACATGGGCTACCCAAGGTGATTGTCTCGGACAGGTGCAATCAGTTTGTCTCTCAGTTCTGGCGAGCCTTTTGTGCACAGTTGGGAACCCAGCTTGCGCTCTCTCTTCTGCGTATCACCCACAGTCTAATGGGGCTGCAGAGCGAGCCAATCAGTCCTTGGAGCAATTCCTACGTTGCTAGATTTCTGACCACCATGACAACAGACCTATTACCATGGGCAGAGTTTGCTCACAACAGTACCTTGAATTCTGCCTCCCGATTGTCTCCATTTATGACAAATTATGGTTTCCAACCTTCCATGTTGCCTGACTCATTTGTTCCGCAGAGTATTCCTGCTTTAGAGGAGCATCTCCGTGGTCTTCGATCCACTTGGATACAAGTCCAGGAGGCTTTGCGTCATGCTAATGATAGGTACAGACTCCATGCTGACCGCAGATGCCTGCCTGCGCCTTCCTACCAGGTTGAGGACAGGGTCTGGTTGTCATCTCCCAACCTCCGGCTTCGTGTTCCCTCACTGAAATTTGCACCTTGGTTTATTGGGCTTTTCCGTATCCCTCGCAGGATTAACCCAGTGACTTACACGTTGGACCTTCCTCCTAATATGCGCATCTCAAATGTGTTTCATGTCTCCTTATTGAAACCGTTGGTCAGTAACCGATTTACCACCTCGGTGCCACGTCCTCACCCTATTCAGGTTGAGAACCATGAGGAGTATGAGGTACAATCCATTGTTGACTCCCGTAGGTTCTGTGGGCAAATCCGGAGGAACGCTCCTGGGTTTCTTCCTCGGATGTACATGCCCCTGTCCTCCGCGAGTTCCATAGACGTTTCCCCCTTAAGCTCAGTGGCCCTCCCAGGGAGAGGGGTCATTGAGGAGGGGGTACTGTCAGGGCTGGCTTAGCCCTTCTCTGGGCTGGCTGCTCAGCTGTCGGCTAATTGCCAGTTCTCATCTCTCTCCACAGTTACCAGCTGTTCCTTATCCAGCTCGTCTGACCTGCCTACTTAAAGCTGTCCAGCTCACTTCATATCTGCCTTCACCTTGGTCACAAGAAACCATCTCCTGCAGTTCTGCTTAAAGACTGGATTGCTGACATCCCTTCTGGCTCCTTATCCTGCTTGCTATTGCTCTACTTGGATCCCTGACTTCTGGCCTGGCTGATTACCCGATCTGGTTATTGAACTCTGGACTGGCTGACTACTCGATCCGGTTACTGGACTCTGGCTATGCTTTGAATACGCTTACTCTATTTACCTTTTTATTTTATTAATAAACAAGTGTAATTTAATTGTACGTCTGTCTCGGTCTGATTCATGGTTTCTGACAACTACCTGCTCCTCCTAAGCAAACTACACTCCCTTGGCCTCTGTGATTCTGCTTTATCCTGGTTCTTCTACCTATCTCAGCGCATTTTCAGTGTGACTTACAAATCCATCTCCTCCGCTCTGCTTCCTTTCTGTTGGGGTACCCAAGGCTCTGTACTTGGGCCCCTCCTATTCTCGCTCTATACCTCTTCCCTGGGCCAGTTGATAACCTCCCATGGCTTCCAATAAAACCTCTATGCCGATGACACCCAGATCTATCTCTTCACTCCTCAATTCACCCCCTCGATCTCCTCACAAATCTCAGACTTACTGAATGACATATCTATATGGATGTCACACCACTTTCTCAAACTCAGTCTTTCTAAAACTGAGCTTGTTATATTTCCTCCTTCCCTGTCCACCCCCTCCCTCCCATGACTTTACCATTAAGATCAACAGAACAACTATTGGTCTCTCCACCCATGCCAGGGTGCTGGGTGTAATCCTTGACTCTGAAATCTACTTCAGCCCCCACATCCAATCATTGGCTAAATCCTGCCACCTTAACTTCCGCAACATCTCCAGAATTCCACCCTTCCTGACTATTGACACCGCAAAGCAACTTATTCCCTCCTTGATCATTTCCCGCCTTGACTACTGCAACTCTCTCCTTAATGACCAGACACAGGCTATCCCCCTTCAGCCTATTATGAATGCTGCTGCTAGACTAATACACCTCACTAACTGATCTGTGACGGCTGCCCCTCTCTGCCAATTCGTTCACTGGCTTCCCCTACCCCACCGTATAAAATTCAAAATGCTAATAACAACATACAAGGCCATCCACAACAGGGCCCCCTGCTACATCACCAACCTCATCTTCAGATATTGCCCTAATCGTCCCCTCCGCTCCTTCGTGGACCTCCTACTCTCTAGCTCCCTTGTTACCTCCTCTCATGCTCACTGTCAGGGAACTCACCGTGTGAATGTCTGTCCCCGTATAGCAGCAGCTTATTTTTGTTCCGTTAATGCTAAGGGCCATGCACGGTGTCCCCGAATGAGGACCGGAATGAATGCACGCACACGGCAATACGAGCACATGGGCGCACTCGTGTGCCAATCCGAACGTGTGTACGCGCACGCACGACCACATCCACCAATCCTGGCACATGACACCATATATAAACAGGGTCCTGACCTGATACCAGTGCTGGATCGTCTTCAGCTCGTTCCTGAGATATCTGACCACTGTTGTGCCTGTTACCTTGTTCCTGATTACCCGGCTTGCTTGACTATTCTTCTGGATCACCCCTGCTCTCTACTTACCTGGATTTACTATACTGACCTCGGCTTGGACTCTTTACTTCGGCTTGCTTCCTGACTTTGTACCTCGCTGCCACCACGTTGCCAAACCTTTGCCTGTCCTTGACTATGAACCTGCCTTCCGTTCCTGTACCTCGTTGCCAGCCAGTTGTCAACCTTGCCTGTTCCTGACATGCAGTATTTCTACATACCTGCCTGGCTCCTGCTGAACACTTCCGGTGACCAGTCTTCAGTTCTTCCTCCATGAGGATCCAGTGTCTTCGAGCCTCAATCTTCAACCTGCAGGCACCTGCACCCTTTCGCTGCCTCAGCACTCCCTGTCCTCACTTCCAGGGGTGTTGAGACGGGAACCGTGCAAGAGGCCACCCCCAGCATTCGGACTCCGCTGTAAGGTACGTGACACTCACCTTCAGGACTTCTTCAGAGCCTCTCCCATTCTCTGGAACTCCTTATATCCGATCAGCCCCTAACCTGTCCACCTTTAGCAGATCCCTAAATACTCACTTATTCAGGGAAGCCTATCCTACACCCACCTAACAAACTGTCCCTGAGCCACCCCTATCAAATTATTCCCTGCATCTATTGCCTTTTGTAATAAACATAGGAAAAGGGATGACACAGCATGCAAAAGTTTAACTGGTGAGGTAGGAAAGAAGTACAAAGCTTGGATTGCTTTAAAAAAAAAAGAGAGAACATTAAGCCCACAGGGTGGAAAACATATATGGCCATTCTAGCCTATCAATGGCTTTCTGAGCATGTAAGATCAGTAGCAGGGCAGGAATGTTATGTTTATTTCCCAAATCAAGTCAATGGTCACCAAGGTATGCTGTAGGTAGTACAATATGACTTTTTGATTGAAGTCCACTAAGTATCTATCCTTATAGGGCAGTGATGGCAACCTTGGCATCCCAGATGTTTTGGAACACAATTTCCCATGATGCTCTAGCACACTGCAGTGTAGTGGAGCATTATGGGAAATGTAGTTCCAAAACATCTGGGGTGCCAAGGTTTGCCATCACTGCTATAGGGGGATATAATTACGGTAAAGTCACCCCCTACTATTGTGAGTGGGCTTGACACTTGAAACAATGTATCTAATGTTTGATGTAGAAATTGGATTTGATCAGTGTTAGCTGCATAAATGTTCAGCAACACCATGGGAGTACCCACCAGCATACAGTTAAGCAATGTATATCCCCTATGAGGGTCCAGTGTGGAATAACCTTCAAGGGGGACTTTTTTACTTATGAGAATCGCAACCCCTGCTTTACCAGAGTAGCCTGAAACCTGGCACGATTTCAGAAAATATTTGAAAGCAAACTTTCAAGAGAACCTCCTTTACAGAAATGTGTTTCTTATACAAAGATCACATTAGCTTTAGAGGCTTTATATTATTTCAGTACTAATCATCCCTTTCTGATGAAATATAAGCCCCTGACATTACAAGACAATAGCTTCAAAGACATTGCAAAATAAAATTGAATAATGCACAGTATATTGTATAAAATACAAACGACAATCTGGTGTGTAAGGGTGAAAACTGATAAAAGGAAACACTAAGTAGATGGAACATGAAAACCATAGAAACCCAGAACTAATAACACAGTATAGGGCCAATAGGAGCCCATAATAAAAATAAAATATGTTTGTAAATCATAAGATGTATCTGCATCTCAGGACACCATGGGATAACCAATACTGTAAATAAGGGAGCAGATAGACAGAAGGAGTGTTTTTCTACTTCCTACATTAGCGTTTAACAAAAAAAAAGGGAAAACAGAGGGGGTGTGGTCTAGTCCATGATCAAGGTGGATGCTTTCTAGGAGAGCTTTGGCACCATGGGGAGACAGCACCACCAGGAGCAGCACAAGACAGCTTTAGCTGTGGGAAAAATAGGAAGAGCAGCCCCCAACATGATTCCCACACTCCCAGCTGCGCAACAGAGTGAAGTCTCCTCCCAGAGCATGCAGGCCGCACAAAACATGACCACAAGGATAGTATAGGGAGCCGATCACTCCTCTGTCTTTGCTTTGGTATAACAGATCTCCAAAATGGCTGATCTTGAAGGTATTGCCTCAGACATTAAAATCACCTACTTTTGAGCCATTGTGGACCTCAAGGATGACCTCCGATCAGTGACGGTGGGGCTGGCTGTTGTGGAGCAATATACTGACAGCTATGACTATTCCCTCATAAAGCTCTAACGCGTGTTCAATTAGCATAACCGGCACATGATCGAAATGCAATGACACATGGAAGACCTGGATATTAAAGGCTACCAGAGAAAATTACGAGCTAGGAAATACTGTAGTCGGTCAAACCAGAGTAAATTCCTCAAGCCCTACAGTCACTATTTAACAATTTTCTAGAGCAGCCTCCAGTGGATGTGGAAAAGGGCACGCAGAATACTCCAGCTGTGCAGAGGGAGACTTGGACCCTCCAAGAGACATTGTCTCTGGATCAACTGTGGGTATAGGAGTGTAGTGTATATGGAGGTTTTCTGTATGTGTGTTTTTTTTTTTTCTTTTTTCTTTGGTATTGATTGAACTGGATGGACTTGTGTCTTTGTACAACGAAATTAACTATGTATCTATGTAACTATATGTTACCAATTTTCATTCTAAAGAAAAAATATTGTGCAAGAGTAAATCACTTTTAACAGGTCAGAGGAAATATCTTGGAAGACTTGAAAGTCTATCACATTGTGGAACCGTAAAGCCCTTCAACCCCTCCTGAAAAGGGATGCCATACCACTGACAATTCCCTTTTAGCCTTTCAGTGACTTACATTAGAGGGACCATGGTGCTTTGGATCCCTGAAGACCTCTACCACTTCTGTGATATTCTACACATTCTACTTGTGAAAGTTCGGGACTTGTAGCAGGAGTTCCATCTCCCTGATGCATATCAGGCTTGAGATATGCAAGAACCTGAGCTCAAACCCAAAGGCTGAGCAAGATCAAGGGCGACACACCGTGCCACCCACCAGCAGGACTCAATCAAGAACTCATCTTCTGAATGAGTTCTTTGGAATGGCTACAACTCAGATAAGTACTTTTTTCAGTTTAATTATTTTTTAACTTTTTCAGTATTATAGCACTGAGGGCTTGGGAGTAGCCTTAATTCTCCCTGGCTTGTCTCCAGACACATTTAAAGCCCTACTCTCACTGCATTGTTCTACAGTTTTCATATTCAAAATTACACATTGCCTCCTGGCACCTTAAGGGAACAGTGAGAGCCTCTGTATATATCATCTGAAGCACTGTCTCATTTAGGGCAGTTTGCAAATATGCTCACTTTGAATGGAGCTTGGACTACAGGCTTTGCTTTCTTAGACTGAACAACTTCTTTTGAATTATTGTCCCCCATGTGGATCTTTTGCCAATGGGCATCACCCAGTCTGCATGGGGAACTACTGCACCAGAGACCCTGCAGTGGGGGCTCTTCGGGCTCTTGGGTGTCAGCTTTGAACAATATCCAGCTTTTGTTTATGTGCCTGAGGGACTTGGACATCTGCACAGGAAGGACCGACGGACCTTCACAAGCCCCCCTCATCTCTTCACACATGACCCATCCTGCCCACCCATCCTGCCTGACTCCATCTTGTTCAATAGAGGTGTATCAAGGAAACCAGACTGTGGAGCATATTTTCTGTGTAGGCATGTCCGTTAGAATATCAATGAGTATTTGGAGTTTTGCCACTGTAAGGGAGGGGAAGGGATTGCAGGGAGAGGAGCTGGATCTGCCTATGGGACCACTGCAGTGAGGGGTTCTGATCTCTCTTTGTGGTGAGTTGCTCTGAGACCTCCGAGACTCTATTGGGATCCTACTATAGTTTGACAATCTCTGGTTACCCCGTTATGTTGGCGCTGCAAGAGGGACAGCGCTCATCATCTAGGTTAATCTGTATGGTCTAGTGGTCCTTTTAGTATGCAGATGGCTCCCAAATGGTCCCCACTAGGTTACGATCTTAAAATGGACATGTTGTGATATTGTATGTTACACTCGTTCATTTTTTCTTGCTTTCTTGTTGAACATGGCAGGTACTTTAACTGCTCCGAACTATTGCCTGCCCAATATTATACAGACACCACATGTATGGTAACTGCTAAACCTCATGCTGGAGTAGAACGGGTGGACTTCTTTAGTTGCATGAGCGGGTGGAGTAGAGTTGGGTTCTCGGGCACCTGGCCAGCTACCTCTGAGGCTGGTAGATTCAGTTAGCTGATAATACAATGGACCTATGGAACCCTGGTGAGTTTGCTTTAATCAGCTTGCCAACACCCCCGTATGTTGGCTCTTTAGACTTTTACAGCACTTAGACTGATTACTCTGAGGTTGGGTACCTGCTGGCCAAATAAAACTGGGGCACATTCATGATATGAGATGCCTGCGTCTGGCAGATGTTACATAGAGTAGTCTCGCCTGTGCCTGTGCAGTGGCAGTAGATCAACTTTTTTCCTGCAAATTGACCTTGGGCCTGTTTGCATCATTGGTTATTGATAGCATGTTTCTCGATCTCTCACTTGTGCCCTGGAGGGGTCTGAGGGGGGGTAGAAGTGGGGAGGTGGTAGTTAGGGGCATTACTCGGTGCATCCATACTCAGATGCCCCATCTGGTACACAGGATGCTCTATCCTAAGTAGGGGGTGGATAGGGATGGTGGTATGGAGGTTGCTCTGTTTGTGTCTGAGGCTCCCCCCTGAGACTCTCTCCTCTGCATGAGATGAAGACAGTTTGACTTCTCTCGGGAGCAGTGGGGGGCAGTACTGCCATAGAGTCCTAGACTGTGGCCATTAAAAAGTATGGAGATCAGAGCAGGTTCTATCCTGGACAGTTGTGGGCGGTATGGCAGTGCTGATCTCCACTCTGAGGGAGCGTTTTGCACTTAGATGACTTGCCCTGTGTCAGAGAACCAACAGCAGGAGAAGGGCTCTAGGATCTAGCATATTTTCTAGCACTTATGGCAGGAGAAGGAATTTTGGACCCAACTTCTCTTCCAGAAGGTCACATGGGCCTATATAAGGAAGTCTGCTAGTGGCTTTAGTTGCTGGTTGATCTTTGGCTCCTCCGGTGTGTTATCTCTGTGATATTTCTGTTTCTGTGTCTCCTGTTACCGACCCAGCTTGTCCTTGACCTGTCTCCTGTTTGCTTCCTGTTTTTCGATCCTGGCTATCCACCAGGCTCATGACCTAGGCTTCCTTCTGACCATGCTCCAGTCTCAGCATTATCTGAATCCTGCAACACCTCATGGGCGCTACCTGTCTGCTGATTCTACGGCAGCACACCAGCTGTACTCTGGAACCCCCTGCATACAGTCCAGCAGGCAACCTGTGCTACTTTAGGCTTGACCTCTCCTGTTTCCACCCTCAGGGGGGTCTGGAACTTAGCCACAAGTGAAGCCCTCTATCTCCATTGGCCTCTAGCATCAGGTACATGATACCCTGGTAGACATGGGGATATCTCGCTTTAATTTTTGTATGCAGGAGCTCAAATGTGACCCCCGATATCAATAAACATAGCCTGTTCCTGGTAGGGTGGGTCTCTCTGTAATCCCTATAGTACAGTTAGTGGTTACATACTTCTTCTCCCACAGTATGGTGTGACTAATTTTTTTAGTCTTTTTTTTTTCTTTGTGGTGTGACCACACTTACCTTCTCCATCTCAATACAGAGGACTTTGACAGTGCATTCAGGGCGCTCTTCTAGTATTTTGGGGTGATTTAATATCTTGCCACTCCTTTTACTTTTCTTTTTTTTATAACTTCCTCTTCTCTGTCTTCCCTGTCTCTTGTTCTTAAACCCCCCTGTCTGCTCTCTCTGTTACCCCTCTCTGGGGGATTGGAGTGGGGTACCTCGGCACAAAACTGCCCCCCCAGCACCAGATTTGCTTTGAGGGAATGCTCTGGTGGAAGTTCTACCTGCAGATTATAAAACAGTATTCATTGTATCCCTAATTATGGAGTCCTCAGAGTTCCATGCACACAATCTTCAGTGGAAACTTGTGTCCCTAAATGTGTAGGGACTTAACACTCCTGAGAAACACTAGAGCATGTGCAAATGTAAATTCGGACTCATTTTTGATTACATTCAAATTTCCAAATAAATAGTAACACATTTTTTTAAAAAAAAATTGAAATTCGTTTCGTTTATACATTTTCTAATGGATTCCAAAATTTTCGGAACGTTTTGAATTCAGATCGGTTGAAAAATGATTGACCGATTCAAATTCTGTGTGAAGAATAGCTGGTTGTTAAGGAGCCACCCGCAGCATCCCGCCGCATCCTTAACTTAACAGCCACTGACTCATCAGCTGTAAGCAGGCTTGTCCACTGAGAGCTGAAATGTAAACAAAAGATTCCCAGCAATAGAAAAGTCTGAACAAAACTGCTTCCCTCCAATCCATACCTGGCCGTTGGGTGGTCGGCATGTGGGAAACTTTCCATGTTTCAAATTAGATTGAAAAGCTGCACACTTGTCCACTATCAAGGACCCCCCCTTTTTTTGGTTTTCTGCCTCCTGTGAACCTATATGAGACTGATTCTATGTGTCTCCTTTTTGCTGTGCAAGATTTTCCTATGATTTTTGGATCTGTGCTCTTCTGCACGTAAAGCCTCTAAAGTTTTTAATATTTGAAGAAACACTTTATGGAAAAAAGTACAATAGAAATTAAACCACATTAGTCCCTATGGAGACGACCCGGGCATCCATAGAGGGATGAAGAGCTATAAGCAGAATAGTAATAACTTACATAAATAGATGTATCAAGCTCATGTTTCACCAAGACAGTTCAAATTGGTAGATGACATGGTGAAATACATTGAAGAGTCAACAACATCTGTTTGTTTGCATTTAGCTGGGGTCCAGATCTTGCTAGGTGTTGTAAATGGACGTTGTCTAGGAAAACAAACGCTGAAGGCCTCTTCCAAGAGAGGTGGCATTCTCAGACTTTTTAGAACACCTTCACTTTGGAGATCTCTGATGCTAGATCAGGAACCCTCCTTGGTGACAATCTGAAAGGAAAACCCTAGTGATACTGCAAGCAATAGTATAGTAGAAGGGTCGCTGGAGATCTGGATTTTTTTACAATGGTAATCAGTGGTAGATTTATTTTGAATGTTCAGAAGTAAGGTTTCCTTGTTGTCATAGTAGTTAAATCAGACAATAATGTGCTGTATAAAGGACGTAAGCCCACAGGGGGTTTAGGGTCCAGGGACCAATGAGCACAATCCATACACCAGTCTATGGTATGGATGGGGCTAGGGTAAAATAGGCCCAACAGATATGTTTGCATGTCCCACCACTTTCAGGGACAACCCTAGGGCACAAATTCTGACACCTTTCCCTCTTCTCCAAATCTTCCTGTTGAAGATGTAACTGCAAGACATTATGTTTCAAATAAACAACATGACCATATTGAATTAGAGCATCAAATTTAGTGTCAAGATGATCAATTCATTCCTCCAGTAAAGCAATCTCTTCTCTTAACTCCTGAATGATGTTACACATCTCTGTGGAGATACTGCTTGTGATATGCTGCAACAGGGCCTGTAATTGATCATCTAGCATGAAGATTGAAAGAATGGGCCCAGAGGGTTGGATTTGTATAGGAGCATTAATGGTGGTGCCCTTACCTGGATCGATAAGGAGTATCAAAGCACAGAGGTAGGGGTGGGTCAGGGGTTTTCTGCTTTCCGATATTCCCCATGGGGGCTGCCAGAAATGTGTATGCACTATGTCCTGCCCCCCCCCCCCCTGTTGAATGCAGCTTGTGTACGCTTACCAGGAGGCAGAGGGGCAGACTCTCAGCCAAGCTCAGGATTCACACGTCTGCCACCTGCTGCTGCGCATGTGCCTTGACTCAGAGTTTTGAAGCCAGAGATAGTCATGAATCTTTATAAAGAAGTCAGCAGTGGCAACAATTATATTTATCTCATAACAGGTTTCCCTTAAAAATAAGGCAATGATGGCAGTTCCTATATTTACATGTCTACTTTAATTGCATATATGCATTATCCAGTTAGACTGCTAGTGTTGTTGACTGCAAAATTTGCAGTCTATCATTATGGCATTGTAATATGAATAATTCCCTGCATTGCATATTTGTCAGTATACGAACAATGGCAGGCCACTGCGATGTGATGCCTAGCAACAAGTGTCCTTCTGGAATACTAATGGTAGAAAATACAAGAAAAAAAAATCACCAAAACCCAAATATAATGTCTGAGAGCTACAATATACTTTTATCCATATATTTACAGTATCTTTTAATTTTCAGCTAGCAGTACTTTGTGCTAACTACAATGCTCCCTAAGATGTTTAATGAGTACATGCATTGTAGTTATGTAGTTGAAGCCTTTTTATTTCAATGCCATTGGGTGGCATGGTGTGGTAGGAGTTCCAATCATTTGTCATTACCTGGGTATTTCACAGCACAGAGTAGACATGTACTGTGCATGACAAAAAAAGTGTTTTGTTTTGTTTAGATTCGTTAATCTAGTTATTTTAGTTTTGCTACATTTGGTTGATTTGTTCAATTAGTATTTGGGATTCATATTCAGGATTTGTTTTACGTCTTTTTCAAATTTTCTTTGAATTTACAGATTTATTTATTTTTTGAGACGTTCAAATCGATAAATTTCAAATTGTTTGAATAAAAAATTATAGATTTTTTTTCAATTTGAATGCGACAAAGGGGACAAACAAAAGAAAAATCTTCATCAAATGATTACAATGACTCTTTAAATCATCTTTGGCTTAACAAAAACAGCATAATTTTGAAATGGTCCTCTAATAAGATTCATGAGTTAATCCTAGCCTAGTGGTAGGAAACTCTATTCTAAATGACCTTGGCATAGAGATTATAGTGTCTTGCAGACTGTGTTTGAACTTACCTACTTTGTGTTAATTTATGTTCAAACCACCATTTATTTTCACCCATACCAATACATTGCGTTCATCTAACTAAACAGTCTTATGTCTGTTTCCTAGTTCAAATTTACAAACTAGTTAAAAGTTAACTTTAATTCAACCATATGTGTCAGATGGGTTGAGGATGTTATTGGAGTCAAGGCATAGAACAGAGAACCCAAATTACTAAGTGGCTCCTGCGGGGGTAGTGCTACAGACATAATAGTAATATGCATAAATATATCTAATAGATTTGATAAACTATGCACCATGCTGCTGGAAGAAAAAGTCCTGCATGAAATGAAAAATATTAACCATGTGCCGACCAGCCATCGTCTTTATACTGCAGCAGGGCGGCACGATCCCACGAACTGTTGTAGCTGTACGTCAGCTCCTTTTAGTGGGATTTTTATTACCAAAAAATATGTAGAATACATATCGGCCTAAACTGAGGAAAAAATTCGCTTTTTTAAAAAAAAATGGGGAATTATAGCAAAAAGTACAAAATATTGTGGGTTTTTTTTTCAAAATTGTTACTTTTTTTGTTTATAGCGCAAAAAATAAAAAAATGCAGAGGTGATCAAATACCAGAAAAAGAAAGCTCTATTTGTTAGGAAAAAAGTGCGTCAATTTAGTTTGGTTACAGCGTCGCACAACTGCACAATTGTCAATTAAAAATGCTGCAGTGGCGCGTCGCAAAAAATGGCCTTGTCATTGAGCAGCCAACTCTTCCAGGGCTGAAGTGGTTAAATTGTTAACATGATCTTTTGCATTATACGTGAGATATAAGAAGGGGTAAACAGCTTTAGGACCCATGTTGCTATAGAAGTAGTGGTCATGTCTAAAAGCAGATGGGAAACAGTTAATTGTGTTGAGTGTTTTTATTGAAACAATGACTTGGTTGGGATTGAAATCATCATGGTAAAAGTCGAGGAAAAGTAATTGCAATGATGGGCCCTCAATTAAGTGACCACAGTGGTTGACAAGGTTATTCCAGCATTCAGCACCTAGTTCAACTGTCTTTTAGGTGCGGGGCAATGTAGTAGTGTTTATCTGAAGTAAAATTCTGTATTGAAGTCTGTGCAGCTAGACTTTTCTGACTATGGATTAAGTCTTCAGGCAGAAGGAATTTGGCTGCTATTGCAATTAACCCCAATTTTACAGTAGCCACTTTTGGCACTCCTGCAGGTTAGAGCAGAGCCCATCTGTAATTAAACTGCCAGTAAAATCCAGAGATTTCAGTGGTGGGGAAGGAAGAGCAGGGCATACAAAGAACTTATATTAAGTTTTTATGGCCTGTCATGTGCATGCAAGATCCACCACTGTAAAAAAGAACCAAATAGATTACACAGTAATACTCAAAACTGTCCCAATTGGACATGTGGGATTTTTTGACAATGAAACTTGGTTAGTCTAAGGCCGCGTACACACGGGCGGATTGTCTGTCCAACTTAGTCCGCTGAACAGTGTTTCAGCGGACAATCCGCTCGTGTGTGGGCTTCAGCGGACTTTTTCAGCGGACAGTCTGACGAACAAAGTATTACGGAATTTCCGTAAGACAGTCCGTTCAAACTTGGTTTTGTCCGTCCAAACTTGGTTTCAGCGGACAGTCCGCTCGTGTGTAGGCAAGTTGGACGGACTAAGTATGGCGCATGCTCAGAAAGGGTTTACACGGCCGAAGGTTGCATTGCAGTGTATAGGACGTCGTTTTTCTAGTCCCGTCGTACGTGCTGTACACGTCATCACGCACGCGTTCAGCGGACTGTCTGCTCATCGTGTGTGGTCAAGTCCGTTCATGCAAATTTTGAATGGACTGTCTGTCAGATTGTCTGCCGAACTTAGTTGGGCAGACAATCCGCCCGTGTGTACGCGGCCTCAGTATCAATTATGTTCTCTGCTTCATCATATCAACCATTCATCAAATTCTATGGCAATGTCCTTTGCAATCTTCTTGAACATACTGTACCTAATAGTTAGAATCTGATTGTAATAGTCAGGTTCTCTGTTTTCATTTGTTCCAGTTTTTATAAAATGTACTTACATCACATATAAAACTCAGTCACTAAAATGACATATACCGTATATACTCGAGTATAGGCCGACCCGAATATAAGCCGAGGCCCCCAATTTACCCCCAAAAAACTGGAAAAAATTATTGACTCGTGTATAAGCCGAGGGTGAGACATGCCTGTCCATCCCTGTGTGTCCGTCCATCCCTGTGTGTGTGTCCATCCATCCGTGTGTGTGTGTGTGTGTGTGTGTGTGTGTCCATGCATCCGTGTGTGTGTGTGTGTCCATGCATCCGTGTGTGTGTGTGTGTGTGTGTGTGTGTGTCCATGCATCCGTGTGTGTGTGTGTGTGTGTGTGTGTGTGTGTGTGTGTGTCCGTGCAGCCTACCTGTGTCCAGCCTGCCTGTGTCCGTCCAGCCTGCGTCCCGTCCAGCCTGCGTCCCGTCCAGCCTGCGTCCCGTCCCGTCCCGGCCCGGCCCGTCCCATCCCGTCCCGAGCCGAGCCTCCGTCCTTCAGCTCTTCGTCGGCGGCCATTCTAGGATTCAAAAGCCGCGCCTCCGTCGGTGATAGGCGGAACACTCAATTTCCCACTGACTGCTGGGAAATTGAGTGTTCCGCCTATCGGATGTCCGTGATAGGCGGAACACTCAATTTCCCAGCAGCCTGTGTTCCGCCTATCACGGACATCGTCTCATCCTCGTCCGTAGTACGAGGATGAGACGATGTCCGTGATAGGCGGAACACAGGCTGCTGGGAAATTCAGTGTTCCGCCTATCACAGGCGAAGGCGGAGGCGCGGCGTTTGAATGTTAGAATGGCCGCTGTCTGTCTGCTCGATACGCTGATCGAGCAGGCAGACAGCGATGACTCGAGTATAAGCCGAGGGGGGCACTTTCAGCCTCAAAAAAGAGGCTGAAAATCTCGGCTTATACTCGAGTATATACGGTAAGCTTAAACATGGTAATGTAATTTCTCAGAATTTTTTAATCTGCAGCTTTCAGTGAGCAAATACCTGGTGATCCTGCAATGAACTTCCCTCCTGTCATAGGAGGACACAATTCTGTCCCCGTCTCGCAATTGTGATCCTGTACTTTCACCCTAATGTCATTCATAGTTCAGAAAAAAAGCAACTAATCACCAATAATGCACTTCCTGGCCTTTGAACTGTGGTCTGGTTTTGTGCACCATATTAGTAGGCCCCAAGGCACCACATCCTCAACTCCTAGTGGCATTGCTGCTAATAATGTTAGATAATCATAGAAACGTAGAAGAATTACAGCAGAAAAAACACCAAGCGGTCCATTGAGTCTGCCCCTCCACCCCCCCCCCCCCATTTATATATTTATTTAAAACATTTTGAGTATAGATCTATGTTTGTCGCAAGCATGTCTTAATCCACTTACTGTTGACTGACTCAATAATTCTGCTGTAACTCTCTCAACTACTCTTTCAGAAAAATAATACCTCCTTAGTCTTAAACTTTCCTATTGCTAGTTTGAGGTCATGTCCCCATGATATTGGCTTCATATTGAAAATACTGCGCTCCTGAACCTTATTCACCTCCTAAAGCCTTGTCTCTGGACTGGTTTTAGCGTCTTAATATCTTTTTGACAGAGATTTCCAGAACTGGATACAATATTTTAAGTGATGTGTAACCAGTCACGGCCCCTGAAATGTGGCACACCTCCGCTGCTCTCCCTATTCACATGCCCGTCCCCTTTCAGGATGCCAGACACATGAAATACTATGGCCGAGATAGGCGGGGGGTGTGCATTTTGAAGTACATGATTAGAGCCAGAGGCTTTAATAGGCTTCAAAATAGGGTGGGCTCGGGGGGGCAGAGCACTGCGCTCCGGACCCACCCTGTTGTGTGGCATAGCAAACTAATTTTCACACTAACGTTCCTGAGTGAGACCTGTCTCCCAATTGGCCAAAGCATTAGGCGATCCTATTGGATGCCTACCGCTTAGGTGGAAGAGGAGACATGGTGGAGGAAGCCTGAGGAGCCGAGCAGACACAGGAGCCGCAGTCACTACTTCCCACCACTACAGAAGAGAAGGGGAAGAGCCTCGTAACTCCAGGAGAGGAGCAGAGCCCGCCACATAAGTGGTAAGTCCTGCTGGACTGGCCGCGGGGGGGTTAGTGAAGTGACAGCGCCTGGCTGCATTTGATGGGCACAAGTGGCTGCACATGATGGGGCGGAGTGGTTACATATGATGGGCACAAGTGGCTGCAGATGATGGGCACACGGGGCTGCATTTGATGGGCACAAGGGGCTGCAATTGATGGGCACACTGGCTGCAATTGATGGGCACACTGGCTGCAATTGATGAGGGGGGTTTAAGTATTTTTCACTTTTTTTTGCCCCCCCCCCAAAAAAAATTGAGCACCAGCCACCACTGGGTGTAACCTAGTACAGAGCCCTGTGGTACACCCCTAGTGACTAGCGATGGGCCGAATTACCCCCTGTTCGGTTTACACCAGAACTTTCGAACATTGTGAAAATTCAGAGCTAAATAGCAACCTTCGTTGAAGTCTATGGGACCCAAACTGAAAAAAATCAAAAGTGTCAATTTTTAGGGCTTTGATGCAAGTTATTGAGCATGCACGGGGTATGGGGGTCTGGCGATTGCACTGAGGGACATGTATCAATAAAAAAAAAAATGTGTAAAAACAATTTTTAAATGAGCAGTGATCTACTGATGCTTAAAGTGAAATAATAAAAATGAATAATCACTTTAAATATAATGCCCCCATAGACTGCCTGTAAAGTGAGACATATGTATCATGTATAGAACCTGCTGCAGAAAAAATGAAATTTATAAAGGCAAAAAAAAATAGGATTTTTATATACAGCTTACCTGTAAAATCCTTTTCTTGAGAGTACATCACGGGACACAGGAGCTTCATTACATAGTGGGTTATATAGGCACCTCTGGTGATTGGACACTGGTTAACCCCCAATTAAGGAGAATTCCTCCCCTATATAACCCCTCCCATATGGGAGTCACCTCAGTTTTGTAGCAAGCAATAGGAAACCACGTAAAACCCAAGAGGGGCAGGAGCCCTGTGTCCCGTAATGTACTCTCAAGAAAAGGATTTTACAGGTAAGCTGTATATAAAAATCCTATTTTCTTGATCATACATCAGCTTTCCTTATCTGAGCAGTTGCCTGAAGATAGATACTGATTGCCCTTACCACATTCAAAGTGTGCAAAGACTCTTCTTCTGCGGACTATGGTTCCAGAAAAAGGATGGTAGGATTACATCTTGATTCAAATGGAATCCCGAGACCACCTTAGGCAAAAAGGACCTGCTGGGACGCATTACCACCCGGTCCTTATGAATAATTAGATACGGTTCCTTGCTGGAGAGAGCTGCTAGCTCTGACACTCTCCTAGCCGAGGAAATGGCTACCAAGAAAACCAATTTTTTTTTATAGTCAAAAAGGACTAATGAAGCCAGATGCAAAGGTTCAAATGGTTGCCCCTGCAAAGCTGAGAGAACCAAATTCAGATCCCATGGGCACACCGGAGGTTTGACTGGCGGCCTTATCCGCATAGCCCCCTGGATGAAACCCCGCACAAGGGAATGTGATGCAAGTGGCTTCTGGAAAAACACTGACAAGGCCGAAATCTGCACCTTGATAGTGCTTACAGCCAAATTCATTTCTAGGCCTGACTGGAGAAAGGCCAAGATCCTGCTAATGACATACTTTCTAGGATGCCATTCCCTGAGTTTACACCAGGAAATATATGCCTACCAGATCTTGTAGTAAATAAGCCTGGAGGCCGGCTTTCTGGCATTGACCAGAGTAGAAAGGACTGGCCCCGAAAGCCCACGATCCCTCAGAATGTGGGACTCAGCAGCCAAATCGTCAAATTCAGACTGCGTAAAGCAGGATGGTAAATTGGACCCTGTGAGAGCAGATCTGGCCGGAGAGGAAGGAACCATGGCCTGCCTACTGCCAACTTAATGATCTCTGCGTACCAAGGTCGCCTGGGCCAAGCCGGGGCTACCAAAAGCACCGACTTTGTTTCCCTCTTGATTCTTCCCAGGAACCGTGACAGAAGCGGGCACGGGGGAAGGCATAAATTAGATTGTACTGATCCCAGGGAACTGTCAGAGCATCCGACCCCTGAGCAAGAACATCTCTTGTCCTTGACATGAATTTTTCCAGCTTTCTGTTGAATCTGGACGCAAACAGATCTACGTCTGGAGTACCCCACCTGCGACATATGTTCTGAAAACACGTCGGGGTGCAGAGCCCATTCTCCTGGGCACAACTGCTGGCGGCTACCAATTTTCCACTCCTGGAATGAGGATTGCAGAAAGGGATGGAACATGCCTTTCTGCCCAGGCAAGTATGCGATTCACCTCTTTTTGTGTAACCAGCCTCCTGGTACCACCCTGGTGATTGATATAGGCCACTGCGGTGGCATTGTCGGACTGAACTCGAACAGGGAGACCCCGTAGTCTGTAAGACCACTTTATGAGAGCCATATAAACTGCCCGGATTTCCAAGACATTTATAGGCAATAGCTTCTCGATCGCAGACCATTTCCCCTGCGAGCACGTCTCCTCCAACACTGCTCCCCAGCCCGTCAGGCTGGCATCTGTCGTAATAATCTTCCATGGAAGAGGAAGAAAAGTTTTGCCTTTCAGCAAATTCTCGGTTTGTAACCACCAAACTGGACTCTTGTGTATCCCTGGGGACAAACACTTAGGAAGATCCAAGGACTGGGGCTTCCTGTTCCAAGCCGCAAGGATGCATCTTTGCAGAGGCCTTGAGTGGAACTGGACGAATGGAACGGCCTCGAAGGAGGCGACCATTTTCCCTAACAGTCTCATGCACAACCGAATGGGGAAGATCTTCTGCCCAGAATTAGGCGCACCAGACCCCCAATGGCCAAGGCCTTTGGCCTTGGTAGAAACACCCCGCCTTGAGCGGTGCCGATAACCATACCCAGGTATTCCAACCTGGTAGCAGGCTGTAGGGACGACTTTTCTAGGTTTATAATCCAACCTAGGCGTTTCAGGTGTTCTAGCGTTCTGGTAACACTGTGGTTCAGGAGCACTACTGTTTTCTCTATGTCGTCTAGATACACCATGACGGCTATACCCTGAGCTCTTAGGTTTGCCAAGAGAGGGTCTAGAATCTTTGTGAAGACTCGAGGAGCCGTAGCGGGCCTGAACGGCAAAGCCACAAATTGAAAATTGAGCCTCTCTACCGCGAACCTTAGATACTTTTGGTGTGCAGAAAAAATTGGCACATGAAGATATGCATCCTTGATATCTATTGATGCCATAAACTCTCCCCCTTACAGGGAGGAGACCACAGCGTGTATTGACTGCATTCGGAAGGACCGGATGCGTAAAAACCGGTTCAGATCCTTCAGATCCAGGATAGGTCTGACACCTCCATTTGGCTTTGGAACGGTGAAGAGATTCGAGTAAAAGCCTGAACCCTGTTCTTTTGGGTCCACTTCCACTATCACTCCCTGGGATAGTAAGTGATCTAAGGCCAGGAATAGCGGTCTTTGCTTTACTGGATCCCTGGGGATCCTTGACCTTAGAAAGCGAGAAATTGGAATCTCCTGAAACTCTAGCTTGTAGCCCAGAGATACTGAGGAGACTACACACTTGTCCCGGATCTCTTCCCGCCAGGCTTCTGCAAACTGCAGGAGCCTTCCCCCCACTCGGCCGAGCGGGGGCGCCCCTTCACAAGGAAGCTTTTGGGCTCTGCTTGGCAGGCTTTCGCCCCCAAGTCTTTTGCTGCCCCTGGGCCCGGCCTTGAGCCTTTCCTGTAGGGGGAGGTTGGGAAGGCCGTCGCCACTGCTTAGAGCTTGATGCTTCGGGAGAGAGAGAATGCCTAAATGATGGATGTTTGCTCCTTTTGATTGGAAGGAGAGTAGATTTACCCCCTGAAATTCTTTGGACGAACTTGTCTAAAATAAACATTCCCCCTTAAACGGGAACCCAATCAAATGCTTCTTGCATGATAGCTCAGCTGCCCATTTTTTAGCCATAGGGCCCTTTGCATGTGTACCAAAAGGAGAGACCAACGAGATGCTTGTTGGACAGAATCCAAAATCGCATCAATCATAAAACACAGAATTTGAGGTATTTCTGCATAATTCTCCACTTCCTCACTGGGAAGGAGGCCAAGCATCTGCTTAACTTGTTCCTTGAGGAACTGACACAACCCCACGGCTGCGACTGTAGGTTGCACTACTGTGCCAGTCATGGAAAAGGAGGCTTTCAACAAGGTTTCCAGCTTCTTATCAGTTGGATCCTTAAGGACAGGTCAGGTTTCTATTCACGCAAGAAACAGCCGCATCAACAAAACTTTCCTCCAGAGGATAAAGCATAGAAAACCTTTTAGGAGGAGCAAACAGTTTATCGGGATGTCCCCAATCCTCATACAACAATTTATCTATTAAGGGATGAATTGGAAAGGAAAAGGCAGTCCGTGGGATTTTCCTGATTCCCAGGGAAGAAACAGAGGACGTAGCGACCTCAACAGCAGGCATTCGGAATGTGGTACGCACCAATTCAGTATAATACTGCACCTGTTTTCTGAGCGCCTGGGAGGAGGGGATTCTCTCCTCTTCCTCTGATTCATCCGACTGCTCATGATCCCTGTCTCAAATAGGGATCTCTCCTCATTGTCAGAAGTGTCATCTAAGAGAGGAATCTCAGCAGAGGGAGGGGATCTACCCCTTTTCCTGCTATCTTTCAGGGAAGCTGAAATAAAATTCATGATTCTCCCTTCAAAACCCTCCAATGTAGCCCTAAGGGAGTCCTCAGTGACATATACCGGGGCTGAGACATTAGGAGAGGATGCAAAACCTGACAGGTGCACTGACTCGTCCTGTGAGGCTGGCTCCAGGCTTGCAGGGGGGGGATGGTAACCTACAGGCATTTTTAAAACCCCTAGACCTAGGCGGTGATTTACCAGTGCCTTTGTTACCTCCCCTTGAGACCCTCTTACGAGGAGACATAGTCCTAAGCTACAAAGCAGAGGTACTAGTACAAAGTGAAATCACTGTTGTGCACTGTTGTGCTCAAAGTCTCACAATAAATCTACATGCTTAAACTGCACAACCTGATGCTGAGTAGGTGTCTTAGGTTTGCCTGGATCCAATCCTCGGGGATGCTTACTGCCCACAGCTCCTGTGTCTCACACTTACAGCCCCCTGGCACTCTGGGCTTTTTTAAAATTGCCGCCTGGCGCCTGCGCAGTACAGCGCTGTGCACACCAACATGCACTCTGGGCTTTTTTAAAATTGCCGCCTGGCGCCTGCGCAGTACAGCGCTGTGCACACCAACATGCACGGCTCGAAATCACACTCCCCCCCGCCATTAGCATGGGAGCACGCTTAGCACGTGTGCACGAGGACCACCGGACGTCCAGGGGGTAAGGGGACCACCATCGGACCCCCAGACTACGTGGGACCCCTGTATTACCTTTATTGTGGCAGGGATAGCAGTGGAGATGTGAGTCGTCTCGGAGAACCAGGCTTCACTGAGCGTGTGTATCTGAAAGGCATGTAAGTATGCATCAGGCTGCTCTTACTCCCTCTAGTGGTGGAAACCAGGTAAGACATACAACTACTCAAATGAAGAAATCCATAATATACATTTATATAGGATTAACTTCCCTTACCTGTGCTGAAAACAGACAGATTCCAGCCTTCACCCGTCACGGCGGGCAGAGTTTGCCAACCTTCAGGTTTTTCTTGGGTTCTTTCTCAGAAGAACCTCCTACCTGGACCTTGTAAAAGACTCTGCCAGAAACTTTCGTGCCACATGTGTAAACAGTACACCAAGTCTGGTTTTCCCAGAGCCCTGTCTTCCAATAGGAGAGGACTTACAGGCCAAACCTCGTTTCTTCGGATGACGAGGCCCGGGTACCATACCATCTTGGGAGTCAAATATCGACCCGAGATATGGATCCGGTTTGATGGTGCCCTTAGGCCCCCACAGGGACCTGCACAGAGCTTTCTTCATAGCATATGTTTTACGTGACCAACCACCATAGACACTGGCGACAAAACTGAGGTGCCTCCCATATGGGAGGGGTTATATAGGGGAGGAATTCTCCTTAATTGGGGGTTAACCAGTGTCCAATCACCAGAGGTGCCTATATAACCCACTATGTAATGAAGCTCCTGTGTCCCGTGATGTATGATCAAGAAATTATATTTTCCCTGAAAGCTCTTTTTTTTTTTATAAACAGCAGCTTGGAGAGCCCGTCTGTATGATACGGTCACAATTTAGTGCACTCAGAACAAGATTAGAGATTTTTTGGGATAACTTCTCTCTATTTTGCAGACTTTGGATAGAAGTAACAGGTGCAGAAAAATTGGGCTTTAGGTGTTGGTGGTCCCTTCACACCCTAACCCAATAGAGATACTCTTGATAAAAGCAACAATTTGCTTTGCTGTCAAAAATATATATGCCCCGGTCAATGAGGTGTGGAAAAATTGGGCTATGGATGTTGGTGGTGCATTCTCACCATAACCCTATAGATGTACTCTTGAGGAAGACAAAAAATGGCCTTGCAGTCAAAAATTTAAATGATATGCACCTGTCAAACAAGTGAAGAAAAACTGGTCCTTGGGTGTTAATTGTGGCCATGAAACCTATGGCAAAATGTTTCTTCATAATACAATTGACACCACAAAGCTAGATAGCCTAGACTAGTCTTAACCAGCAAAATCTGCATCAGGGGATTGATAGCTGCCACTAATCCAAGAATGATTCATTTTGATAAATGTCAGCTAGTCAACATTCTGTGGACAGATGCGCTCTTTTATCTTTCACAAACGTCCAGCAGCACTAAATGTCCATTCAGAAAGCATGCTTGATGCAGGGCAGCTCAATTGCATACTGGGCAAGCTCTGGCCAGTAGTCTATTCTCATGACCCAGTAGCCCAGTGGATCGTCAAAGCTCTCCATTTCTGTTTTCACCCCTAGATAATCTCTCACCATATAATGCAGGCGCTACTGATAAGATGTGGAAGCTGCCAGTCTTGAGGGCCAAGGACTAAAAAAAAATTGAAATGCGTCACTGAGGCGGCCTCCTCCACCGCTCCTCTCTTGACCAGCAGAAGCCTCAAAACTAGCCTTTCAACGAGACCTTAACCTAGCAGAGTCTGGAAAGACATTAAACTCCTCTTTACGGTATCCTCAAGATATTTCAGCCTCTGCTCCTTCTGTGAGGATGGGATATGTGGGAAGATGGGAAATACTTTCCTCTTGTAACAGTGGTCAAGTAGGTTTGCCAACCAATAGTGATCCTTCTGCTTGATGCCACAAATTCTCAGGTCCTTTTGCAGGCTTTGAAGAATAAGGGAGCCCATGCACCGCAAGTTTGCAAAGGCATGAGAAGCAAAGTCCTTAGAGTTACTGTGGATTACAGTATTTGGAACTGCCTCCTCCCATCCACGTACTACTTCCATGAGTTCTGGGGGTGGAAAACCATCTCTTAAGGTTTGAATTATGGTTGTGTATGACTGCCTGAAATGGCTACAGACTTCTGGCTTGCTTTAGCAGATCTTCCAACCCCGGGTACCTGTTTAAGAAATGCTGCACCACCAAATTGAGGACATGTGCCAGGCATGGCACGTGTGTCAACTTTCCCTGTTCAAGGGTGGACAGGAGGTTAGTGCCATTATCACACACCACCATTCCTGGCTCCAGCTAGCATGGCGTGAACCACCTCTGTGCCTGCCCATGCAGAGCTGAAAGAATCTCTGCTCTGTTGTGGCTTCTGGCCCCTAGACAGACCAGCTGAAGTACTGCATGACATCCTTTAGCCTGACTCATTGAATAGCCCTTTAAAAACTTAAGGGGTCCATAGGACAATTCAGCAGAGGAGGGCATGGAGGAGAAGGAGGGGGTAGAGTTGACAAATCTTGCATCATCCCCACCAGCTGTATGAGGACATGACGGAAAAACAAGCTGCAGCACTGAGCCCTGTCCTGCATTCTTTTGTGTTGTAAGCAGAGTTACCCAGTGTGCTGTGAAGGAAATATAGCGTCCCTGACCATGCTTGCTGGACCACATATCAGCAGCAATGTGGACCTTGTGACTGACTGCCTTGCCCAACGCTGCCACAACATTGCTTTCCTCATGATGGTACAGAGCTGGAATAGCCTTACGTGCACAAAAATAGTGACTGGAAACCTGCCATTGTGGTACAGAACATTCTGCAAAATCACAGAAGGGGGCAAAATCCACTAGATGGTAAGGCAGAAGTTGTAGAGCCAGCAGCTTTGACAAACTTAAATATGGACACTGGGCATGTAGGTGGCATTGACTATTTTTTGTTTTTTTTGTTTCATATAGCTAGTGGTGTGCTGCTTGCAGACGTGCTACAAGGACCTGTGACACTCTTTACTATACCATTATCCCTGACAGTGGAAGCTGTTGACATGTCATGAGATGTAGCGGGGGTAGACCTGAAAGATGAGGAGTGAGGAGGAGCAGAATTGCATCCCTTTTGTGTGGCTTTCAGGTGCTCTTGCCAATGGACTGAGTGGTGAGAGGTTAAATGCCTTGTCATGCATATGGTACCCAAATGGCTGCTGTTTTTTCCACGCATGATCTGCTTGAGGCAAAGTTTGCAAATTGCAACAGTGTGATTGACTGCACATGTGCTAAAAAAGGCCCAGACAGCTGAGCTCTGGGAAGGGGGCCCAGGAGATAACAGCTCCACAATGTGACAGAAAAGGGTGGTTGCTCTCTTCTGTTCCACAATGACTGCCTTGTTGGAGTTGTGCCTCACCATCACTTTCCTCCTCTGCTCTATCCGGCACCCAAGTTGTGTCAGTGACATCATCATCCCCTCCATCTTCATTATCACTGGAGCCAACTTGGCAAAACGCTGCGACTGCGGGAACATGACTGCCAATTTGTTGTTTACCCATGTTCTCCCCTCTCTGTAGGCTCATGTTCCTACCTTTCTCAAACTTAGAACCAACATCGGAATCAAGTAATGCCTGTGCATTGTCAAGGGGTAAATGGCTGACGCTGTGCTCAAATAGCTCAGCTGGCTCCTCCATACATGATGCTTTGGCAGGGGTAGCTGTGGACAAGGAGGCAGAATAAGCCACTCTGACAGCTCTGGGGTACTGCGCACTAGTCTCTGCTTGGGTGACAGAGCATGAGGATGGTTTAGTAAGCCAGTCCACTACCTCCTCTGCATGCTGTGGCTGGATAGCACAGGCAACATCATGAATCAGAGGAAATGAGGCCCTGCCTAAGGACAGACCATGTCAACCTTTGCCTGTGGACACAGATGCTGCTGGCCCCCTCACAGTGCTATGGAAACGTCTGCCTCTCCTTGCTGTCCTCCCAGACATGATGGGGAGTTATTACCAAAATGTAATAGAGAAGGGGAAACGTATACTTGGATGCACTTTAATCAATGGAAAGTGGTGTTTGGTGCACTTTAACTTGAGTACTGAATAACACACATACACTCCACTGACACACTTAAATATACTGCAGTAAAGTCGCACTGATGCAATTCAATATACTGCAGTAAAACTGCACTAATGCACTTCAATATAAACGGCCGTGAAAGTGCACTAAGGCACTTCTATATAATGCATTAAAAGTGCATTAATGCAGTTCAATATACTACAGAAGCCGTGCACTAACAAACGTTAATATACTGCAGTAAGTGTGCACTAACGCATGTCAATATACTGCAGTAAAGGTGCACTAACACATCTCAATATGCTGCAGTAAAGGTGACTAACGCACATCAATGTACTGCAGTAAACGTGTGCTGAAACACTAAACTGACACTAAAGTAAAAGTTAATGGTGACACTACACTCACACTGCAATATCACTAAAGTAAAAATTAATGGTTGCTCTACACTCACAATAGAATCAGAATACCACACTATAACACAATAATTGGCCAGTAGCAATGAACAGAGCCCTGTTATATCTATCTCCACTCCAATATCATACTGCAAATGGCTGCTGTGGGAAAGATCCTTTTATATAGTGGGTGGGTCTATGAGAAATGAGCCATGATTGGGCACAGTCTTCATTACTTTCTCCAGTCATCACATCAGCCAGTAAGGCCTTCCAATGCACTGTGTGCCACGCAGTGTATTGTGGGGCGCTCAGTGTGCTAAACAAATGGCCAAACACCCTGACAATTTTGTTGCTCGTCAAACAAGTGAACAGCCGATGTTCGGCCCAAATTCATGCTTGGGTCGGGGAACTGTTCACCCAACACTACTAGTGACTGAACCCCACTTACAAACACATTATGGTATCTATCCTTTAGCCAACTGCATATCCACTGAATCACCCAAGAGTTAAGTCTTAGTTTGTACTACTTTTTTATCAGTAATATAGTCAAAAATTTAATCAGATTAGTCTGACATGATTTACCCCCAGCAAAGCCATGCTGCTTGGAATTTAGAAAACTGTGTTTTTAAATGATTAGTGATCCTTCTTTTTAGAAATTATTCTATCAGCTTGACTACAACAGACGTTAACTCACTGGCTTCCAATTGCCAGCTTCTACCTTGCTACTCTTCTTGTGGATAGGTACAATATTAGCAGTCTGAAAGTCATGGGGAATTATCAACACTGAAGAAATGCCTGCATTCCAAGATCCATCATAATTCTTATTTAACCACTTGCTTACTGGGCACTTAAACCCCCCTCAGTCCCAGACCAATTTTCAGCTTTCAGCGCTGGTGCACTTTGAATGACAATTGCGCGGGCATACAACACTGTATCCAAATGAAATTTTTATAATTTTTTTCCCACAAATAGAGCTTTCTTTTGGTGGTATTTAATTACAGCTGGGAGTTTTATTTTTTGCTAAACAAACAAAAAAAGATGCAAAAAAAAAAAAATCATGTTTAATATAAAATTTTGCAAACAGGTCATTTTTCTCCTTCATTGAAGTGCACTGATGAGGCAGCACTGATAGGCTGCACTGGTGGGCACTGATAGGCTGCATTGGTGGGCACTGATAGGCATAGTTAAGGCGGCACTAATAGGCACAGATAAGGTGGCACCGATAGGCACAGATAAGGCAGTACTGAAGGGCACAGATAAGGCGGCACTGATGGGCAAAGATGGGCACGGATGGGTGGCACGGATGGGGGGCACTAAGGGGCACTGATAGATGGGACTGATGGGCACTGATAGGTGGCACTGATAGGTGGCTCTGATAGGTGGCACTGCTGGGCACTGATGGGCGGCACTGCTGGGCACTGATGGGCACTGGTAGATGACACTGATGGGCACGGATATGTGGCACTGGGGTGCAGCACCGTTGTTGAGGCAGATTGTGGGCACTGTGGGTGGCACTGTGGGTGGCACTGCTGGGTGGCACTGTGGGCACTGCTGGGTGGCACTGTTGGCACTTATGTTTTATTAAGGTGGCACTGGCAGGGGGCAGGTGGGCACTGGCAGGGCTGATGTCCCGATCACGGCCGCCGGTGATCGGCTCTTTTTTTTCTCCTCACGCTGTCAGCGCGAGGAGGAATAATAGCCGATTACCGCCTCCGTTGCATCACATGATCAACTGTCATTGGCTGACAGCTGATCACGTGATAAGGGGTCGGGATCGACCCCTTGCTTGGATCAGTGATCAGGTGAGTCTCATAGACTCGCCGATCACAGAGCGCGCCGCTCATGCACGGGACGACGTCAATAGACGTAGTCCCGGCAAAGGAGGTCCGCGCTGTAGCCATCATTCGGCTATAGCGCGGATCTCAAGTGGTTAATAAGGAACATCCCAAGTGTTACAGACAGTACAAATGGTAGACGCGTTTCACACACTAAAAGGTGCGCTTATTCATTACAACGATAAGTCAGCATTATTCTCCTTATATAAACCTATTCAATGTAGCAACAGGTGATACAGATCATGAAATTGCAGACTTCTTTCTAGCCACATGTGATTCACATAAACATTAATGAGAAGGAAAAAACAGACATATACATTTGCACATATTTGTATATCCATTCATAAATAAATGGTGGTAGTGAGGATATACCAATATGGACATTTCATGTGCTATGCTATGAAGAAAAAAAAACAGGAGAAAAATGTGAAAAAAAAATGTGTGTACATATAAAAAATGTGTAAAAAAACACACACACACACACACACACACACACACACACACACACACACACACATATATATATATATATATATATATATATATATATATATATATATGAAAGAAACATCAATTTAAATTTAAATTTTAAATTTTAAAATTTAAAAACATTACCACCTATTTATATCCCAATGATTAAAGATGAATGTATGTTTGCTATACTCCATTAACCTGAATAAATTTATATGTAAATACATATAGCTGAACCCTGTAATAAAAACATCAATGAAAAGCATGGGGAAGCTGTCAAGGTATAGATATGGAACAAGGAGGAGTATAGAACGAGACAAAATTGACCCAAATCAATCAACGGCACATGGTTCACATAGAACAAAGATATCCACTGATTATCCGTTCCATATGAGTGTCGCACCATGGTTTATCCTAACTGGATAGATGAATTCATGTTCGGTGTATAAATTTGTATACATATTGAGCAGTACGGATGGTAAAAACACAGCTCAAATTTTGGATCACCCCTATATCTTCTGCAATATATAGGAGAGACTTGTATTTAGTAAATATATATGAGTGACCAGCTGTTCTGGGTGTGCATAGTATCACGTGGAAGGTAAAACTTATGGGCGGTAAAAACACAGCGCCCAAATTTTACATTACACCTATGCCTTCTACGATCTATAGGGGGGACTCATGTTTAATATATAATTTGAACAACCAACTATATTGAGTGTACACAATACCATATGGAACAATGTGGGCGGTAAAAACACGCAGCCCACATTTTAAATTAAACCTATGCCTCCTGCGATCTATAGGGGGACTCATGTTCAATATATGATTTGAACAACCAAATATCCTGGGTGGGCACAATACCAAATGGGGCAATGGGGACGGTAAAAACACGACTCAAATTTTAAATTGTCACCTTGCCTACTGTAATCTATAGGAGGGACTTGTATTCAATAAATTGAGTGACCGGCAATTATCTGACACCTGTACCTATATACGTGGGGGGTCCCACCAAACAGTATAGATCAGTTCTAGAAGGCATTGTTAATAGGGGTACTAGAGTGGGCATTTTTAATCAAAAAGAAGCCAGTAAAATAATAGCAGAAAGCCCAGTAGTCCCCACATTTTACCACCTACCTAAAACCCATAAGGGACTGGACCCCTTACAGGGATGACCCATTATATCAGATATCAATTCCCTCAATGCGAAACTGGGACAGTGGCTGGACAGGCAGTTGCAGCCTCTAGTCCAGCAACTTCCAAGATATCTCTAAGATACAAATCACGTTCTAAAAATCGCAGAGAGTTTTGAATGGAGAAGCAATTATTCATGGGTTACATGCGATGTTGTGAGTTTACACTCGTCCATCCCACACAATCTAGCTATTGTATCAGTAGCCTTCTTCCTTGAAACACTCACAATCTACCAATTGAACAGAGAGAGTTTATTGTGGAAGTTTTAGACTATCTGTTATCTCACAATTCTATTTCATTTGATGGGGAGTTCTACCTCCAGAGATGCGGGGCCGCGATGGGGGGCAAATTTTGGCCCTCATTAGTCAACCTCTATATGGGTTGGTGGGAGCGGTCCCGCATCTTTTGAGGGGAGAACCCCTTTAGGTCTTCCATTAGACTTTATTTAAGATTCATAGATGACCTCATTTTTGGAGTACCTTGATTGTAACAATAAAAACCTCACCTTCACTGGTGAGGCTGAAAACGGCGAGATACATTACTTGGATGTACTCCTTAACCACTTGACAACTGGGCACTTAAACACCCCTCCTGCCCAAACCAATTTTCAGCTTTCGGTGCTCTCACACTTTGAATGACAATTACTCAGTCATGCAACACTGTACCCAAATTAATTTTTGTCCTTTTTTTCCCCACAAATAGAGCTTTCTTTTGGTGGTATTTGATCACCTCTGGGGTTTTTTATTTTTTTGGCGCTATAAATAAATGAAAAAATAACGAACACTTTGAAAAAAAACGCATTTTCTTTGTTTCTGTGATAACATTTTGCAAATTATTAATTTTTCTTCATAAATTTTGGCCACAATTTATACTGCTACATATCTTTGGTAAAAATAACCCAAATTAGTGGATATTATTTGGTCTTTGTGAAAGTTAGAGAGTCTACAAGCTGTGGTGCGAATCATACAAAATTGATCACATCTGATGTACTGGTGGCCGATCTCACTTCTTGTGACCCGAACAAGCCAGGAAAGTACAAATACCCCCCAAATGACCCCTTTTTGGAAAGTAGACATTCCAAGGTATTTAGTAAGAGGGATGGTGAGCTTTTTGATGTTGTCATTTTTTTCCCACAATTCTTTGCAAAATGAAGATTTTTTATTTTAATTTAATTTTTTCCACAAAATTGTCATTGTAATAGGTTATTTCTCTCACGTGGCATGTGTATGGCATGTGTATACCACAAAAAATGCCCCAAAATACATTCTGCTACTCCTCCTGAGTATTACGATACCACATGTGTGGGACTTTTTCCCAGCCTGGCCACATAGAGAGGCCCAACATGCAGGGAGCGCCATCACGGGTTCTAGGAGCATAAATTACACACCTAACTTGTTGACTACCTAATACACTTTTGAAGGCCCTGGAGCACCAGGACAATGACACGTGACACTGACGTGGCGCTGATGACAGGTGGTACTTATACGTGGCACTGATGACACATGGCACTAATACGTGGCACTGATGACAGATGGAACTAATACGTGGCACTGATGACAGATGGCACTGATACCTGGCATTGATGACACGTGACACTGATAACAGATGGCACGTGACACTGACAGGTGGCACTCATGACAGATGGCACTGATACGTGGCACTGATGACTGATGGCACTAATATGTGGCATTGATGACACGTGACACTGATATGGCACTGATGACAGATGGCACGATGTGGCACTGATGACACGTGGCACTGATGTGGCACTGATGACAGATGGCACTATGTGGCACTGATGACAGGTGGCACTGATGACAGATGGCACTTATACGTGGCACGATGGGCACTGTATTTTTATTTTATTTTTTTCAACTGACCGCTGCAGAGATGCAGCAGTTCATCACTCCCTCCTCACACGCTGTCTGTATGATGAGGGAAAGCCGGTGATGAGAGATGATCTCATACGTTTACAGTAAGGGGGAGGTGATGTGTTCCGGGGGTCACCAGTGAGGGGGGTGATGTGTTTCGGGGTCACCAGTGAGGGGGGATGATGTGTTCCGGGTCACCAGTGAGGGGGTTGATGTGTTCCGCGGTCACCAGTGAGGGGGGTGATGTGTTCCGGGGTCACCAGTGAAGGGGGGTGATGTGTTCCTGGGGTCACCAGTGAGGGGGTGATGTGTTCCGGGGGCACCAGTGAGGGGGAGTGATGTGTTTCGGGGTCACCAGTGAGGGGGGTGATGTGTTCCGGGGTCACCAGTGAGGGGGGTGATGTGTTTCGAGGTCACCAGTGAGGGGGGGGGGGTGATGTGTTCCGGCTGTTGTGCCGGAGAGAAGTTTTCTGGATATTTCACCTCCAGACTCGCTCCCCACATGGGTTAAACTTTGAGTGGGATGTCACCCATTTTTATGACTAGCTAAATATTCATCCTCTCCCTCAGGCAGCACATTATCAGCCCTGTATCCCCCCTCCCCCTCGTTCTTTATGGTTTGCCTTTTGCCAGATCCATTCCCTGCTATATACTACTACTATTTGTTGGCTTGTGATGCGTCTGCTGATCGATACGCCCTTTTTCCATCTAGTGCCTTTTTAGAATTCAGCGCAAATATGACAGTCCTATTATGATAGCTTTGTTCATGGTACTATGCACACCCAAGATAGCTGGTCACTCAATTTATTTATTGAATACAAGTCCCTTTTATAGATTACAGTAGGCAAGGGGACAATTTAAAATTTGAGCCATGTTTTTACCGCCCACATTGCCCCATTTGGTATTGTGCACACCCAGGATATTTGGTTGTTCATATCATATATTGAACACAAGTCCCTCCTATAGATCGATGGCATAGGTGTAATTTAAAATGTGGGCGCTGTGTTTTTACCACCCATACTTTTTACCTTCCATATGGTATTGTGCACACCCAGGATAGTTGGTTGTTCAAATCATATATTGAACATGAGTTCCCCCTATAGATAGCAGAAGGCATAGGCTTAATTTAAAATGTGGGTGTGTTTTTACCACTCATAAAAGAGCTGGTCACTTATATATATATTTACTAAATACGAGTCTCTCCTATAGATTGTAGAAGATATAGGGGTGATCCAAAATTTAGGCCCTGTTTTTACCGCCCGTACTGCTCCATATGTATACAAACTTATACACCGAACATGAATTCATCTATCCAGTTAGGATCAACCATGGTGCGTGACTCATATGGAACGGATAATCAGTGGATATCTTTGTTCTATGTGAACCATGTGCCGTTGATTGATTTTGGTCAATTTTGTCTCGTTCTATACTCCTCCTTGTTCCATATCTATACCTTGACAGCTTCCCCATGCTTTTCATTGATGTTTTTATTATGGGGTTCAGCTAAATGTATTTATTCAGGTTAATGGAGTATAGCAAACATACATTCATCTTTAATCATTGGGATATAAATAGGTGGTACTGTTTTTAAATTTGGATATTTCTTTCTTCTATATATATATATATATATATATATATATATATATATATATATATATATATATATATATATATATATATATATATATATATATATATATATATATATATATATATATATATATATATACACATTTTACAAATTTTTTATATGTACACAAATTTTTTTTCAAAATGTTCTCCTGTTTTATTTTTTTTCATAGCACATGAAATGTCTATATTTGTATATCCTCACTACACCCTTTTCTTATGAATGAATATCCAAATATGTGCAAATGTATATGTCTGTTTTTTCCTTCTCATTAATGTTTATGTGAATCACATGTGGCTAGAAAGAAGTCTGCAATTTCATGATCTGTATCACCTGTTGCTACATTGAATAGGTTTATATAAGGAGAATAATGCTGACTTATCTTTGTAATGAATAAGCGAAAATATTAGTGTGTGAAACGCGTCTACCATTTGTACTGTCTGTAAGACTTTGGATGTTCCTTATTAAATAAGAATGATGATGGATCTTGGAGTGCAGCCATTTCTTCAGTTCAGTTGATCGTATGCGGAGATGAGCCGAGGCGGGCACCTGTGATATCATTAGGCTTCCTGTCTCACCTGGAGCAGCCAGTTCTTTTGTTTGCATGGGGAACTATTCCTGTTAAAAAAAAGATTTATTAAAAAGAACAAATAATCCTCCAACAGCTATACTTTGAAGTTCTCTTCTAACTCAGGAATTAATACCATCAAGACCCATTGCATTATTAAGATTCAACCAAACAAGTCCCTCTGCTACCTCTGTCTCTAGAAATCCTGAAAATTAACCGTCATTAGAACCAAAGAACACAAGGTCAATCATCTGTATTCATCACATCTTGGAGGCCTAAGGCTGGATTCACACCTATGCATTTTTAGTGATTTTTGCATTTTGCAGACTTGCACTACAGAACGTGTTCCATAGGAAACCATGTTAAATGGACTGTAGTGCAAATCTGAAACATGCAAAAAGCACTAAGAATGCATAGATGTGAATCCGACCTAAAGGGATAGGCAGAAATAAGTGAGGGAAAGATACAACAGTAGCATGGTAGCATTTCATCCAGGGTAAAGGGCTTCTTGCAGTACCCTGTTTCCCTGAAAATAAGACCTAGCGTGATTGCCGGTGATGGCTGCCCTACCCCCCAAATAAGCCCTACCCTGTTTCCTCAAAAATAAGCCTTACCCTGAAAATAAGACCTACAAGGACTTTAACTAAAGCTTATTTGGTGGGTAGGGCTTATATTGCGGCCATCACCGACAATCACGCTAGGTCTTATTTTTGGGGAAACAGGGTAGAGTGGAGGGAACAGGTATCCTACTCAATCGAATGACACTGCCCCAAGGGGCAAGTTGATGTTATTCCTGGTGACGCTCCACATAGCTCAACAGTCTGGGTTTTTTTTCAGCACATCTGCTGCTGACAGTATTGTAGTAGTTTGTAGCCTCTGCCTGCAGCGTATCATATGTTGTAAATGTACCACTCATTTGGGTATCACATGCATCAGGATACATGAATCTTCACTACAACGTGGAAGATGCACATCAGTGATACCAGTCAGTAATATCATTCAAAGGGTTTGTTCCTTATTCCACTGTTAACAAGCTGCAACATCTTGGTCTCTATTGATAGTGAAAAATCTGACAAGGGATGTGATAGGAAAAATGATCAAGAATGACGCAGGTAGACACTTTAATACTCAGTTATATTACTCTGTTGGGCACATGCGCTTTTTTAAAATTATATGTACAGTACTGTGTTGTTTACCAGCTTACATGTGTGTACCTCTCCATCCCTGTCATTGTACTGAATCATTGTCCACCCTGTTTTGCTTTCCTTCTTTCGGGGATAATTATTGCTTGCCCTCTACCTTTGTATGTTTCACCCCTTCACGCCTAGGCCTTTTTCTGATACTTGTTGCTTACAAGTTAAAATCAGTATTTTTTTGCTAGAAAATTACTTAGAACCCCCAAACATTATATATATTTTTTAGCAGAGACCCAAGAAAATAAAATGGCGATCATTGCAATATTTTATGTCGCACTGTATTTGCACAGTGTTGGCCCAATTCTTTATATAATGTGAAAATTGATGTTACGCTGCGTAAATAGATACCTAACATGTCATGCTTTAAAATTGCGCACACTCGTGGAATGGTGACAAACTACGGTACTTTAAAATCTCCATAGGAGACACTTTTAAAAATTCTACATGTTAGAATGCGCCGTAGACAGCTGTCACTGTCTTTTAGTAAATATCTCCTAAACCATGTAGGTTTAGGAGATAATTCTTGGACCTACAGGTAAGCCTTAATTTAGACTTACCTGTAGGTCAAAGTGGTTTGTAAGGGTTTACAACCACTTTAAAGAGTAAAGGTACGCAGAAGGCAGTAGCTGAAAAAAGATCACTACTGACAGTCTGATGAATATTAAGCAAAGCCATGAGTTGCTCTCTCATGTTTTCTTTCTAAAGTTCTGCTAATTTAATTAAATTGGATAAAATGAATGTGGTGGCATGGGTCCTTTTTAATTCAGCTCCAATTATTTTACTGCCAACCAACAGATTACACAGTTACAACTGCTTGATCCCATGTTTCTAAACCACTGACTGTGTCAAGTATAAGAATATACTCTTGCATATGATGAATATTGTTATAAGTACAGAAAGTAAAGACTTGACATTACTGCCAAAGGCATTGCGGAAAAGGAAAAGAAAAGAGAAAAGGTTTAGTATTATAAAATGTAAGTTTATTTAATAGAACATTGCTCACTCACAGTAAATGTGATAGAATAGTTAATCCAGTGAAACACAATTGGTTTCTCTAGCAGAATGTTGTTTTACAGAGATCAGAGCATTCAATAATCTATTAATTTTTGACAATCGTACACATCTGTTTGTGGAAAGCTATAGTATGAGAAGAGATGACAAAAACAATGCAATTAAAGCAGTTTGGCTGATTTAAAGGAAACATTTATGCCATATGTCTAGGATATGATTTTCTTATCATTATAATAATTAACATGTAATACAAGCACTCACCAGTAGGGATGAGCCCGGTGTTCAATTCGAACCCATGTTCGAATCAAACATCGTCCGTTCGGTCGAAACCAGAACTTTGTGGATCATTCGCATCAAATTTGTGTGATACGAACGGCCCACAATGCACTGCGCCAGAAAAAGACTTCTCTCTCCCTGTGGAAATCACTCAGCGAGAGGGACATCCTGTGTAAACAGATTACAGCACCCGGACACAAGGGGCCCCCTGCTGAGGAGGAAACCGACGCCTGGATATAGTCTATACGCCTGTTACCCCTGCAGGAGTGAGGCGCTCTGGTGAGTGCAGCTACAAAAGGGGGGACGCACCTGGAGGAAGGGAGCACTGAAGAAGTCACCTTTTTTCTGCTGTCACATGGATCACCATTCACAGATTGTTATTATTATTTTTTTGGATGATTTTAGATGATTTTGCATTTTTAATCACATCTATATTTTTTATTAGCTTTTTTTTTTTATATGTTCGACTCGAACATTGCCTGTTCACCTGTTCAATGAACAATTTGGGGTGTTCGTGGCAAATTCGAAAAGCCACCGAACACCCTGTACAAGTCTATGGGAGAAATCTAAAGTGCTAATTTTAAAGGCTAATATGCAAGTTATTGTCCTAAAAAGTGTTTTGGGACCTGGGTCCTGCCCCAGGGGACATGGATCAATGCAAAAAAAAGTTTTAAAAACTGCAGTTTTTTCGGAAGCAGTGATTTTAATAATGTTTAAAGTGAAACAATAAAAGTGTAATATTCCTTTAAATTTCGTACCTGGGGCGTGTCTATAGTATGCCTGTTTCCCGTGCTTAGAACTGTTCCTGCACAAAGTGTAATTTCTGCAGGAAAAAAAGTAATTTAAAATCACTTGCGGCTATAATGAATTGTCGGCTCCCGTAATACAGAGAACACTCATTGAAAGTCATTGATAAAAATAAAAAATAAAAGCGTGGGGTTCCCCCAAATTCAATTACCAGGCCCTTCAGGTCTGGTATGGATATTAAGGGGAACCCCACGTCAAATTGAAAAAAAAAATGACGTGGGGTTCCCCCTAAAAATCCATACCAGACCCTTTATCCGAGCACGCAACCTGGCAGGCCTGGCATCATTTTTTGTATGATTTTAGATGATTTTGCATTTTTAATCACATCTATATTTTTATTAGCTTTTTTTTATATATATATATTTTTATGATTTGGACATTCTTCAATATAAATTTTTTTGTACATTTATTTATAAGATTTTTTATTATCTAAAACATGAATAGGGATGAGCTTCGAGTTCGAGTCGAACTCATGTTCGACTCGAACATTGCCTGTTCACCTGTTCGGCGAACAATGAACAATTTGGGGTGTTCGTGGCAAATTCGAAAAGCCACCGAACACCCTGTACAAGTCTATGGGAGAAATCTAAAGTGCTAATTTTAAAGGCTAATATGCAAGTTATTGTCCTAAAAAGTGTTTTGGGACCTGGGTTCTGCCCCAGGGGACATGGATCAATGCAAAAAAAAGTTTTAAAAACTGCAGTTTTTTCGGAAGCAGTGATTTTAATAATGTTTAAAGTGAAACAATAAAAGTGTAATATTCCTTTAAATTTCGTACTTGGGGGATGTCTATAGTATGCCTGTAAAGGGGCGCATGTTTCCCGTGCTTAGAACTGTTCCGGCACAAAGTGTCATTTCTGCAGGAAAATAAGTAATTTAAAATCACTTGTGGCTATAATGAAAGTCATTGATAAAAGTAAAAAATAAAAGCGTGGGGTTCCCCCAAATTCAATTACCAGGCCCTTCAGGTCTGGTATGGATATTAAGGGGAACCCCGCGTCAAATTGAAAAAAAAATTACGTGGGGTTCCCCCTAAATATCCATACCAGACCCTTCAGGTCTGGTATAGATATTAAGGGGAACCCCACATCAAATTAAAAAAAAATGACGTGGGGTTCCCCCTAAAAATCCATACCAGACCCTTTATCCGAGCACGCAACCTGGCAGGCCGCAGGAAAAGAGGGGGGGGGATGAGACAGCGCCCCCCCCTCCTGAACCGTACCAGGCCACATGCCCTCAACATTGGAAGGATGCTTTGGGGTCCGCCCCAAAGCACCGTGTCCCCATATTGATGAGGACGAGGGCTCCCGAAAAACGTCCATTTTTAAAACTTTTTTTTGCATTGATACTTGTCCCCTGGGGCAGGACCCAGGTCCCCAAACACTTTTTAAGACAGTAACTTGCATATTAGCTTTTAAAATGAACACTTTAGATTTTGAACGTTCGAGTCCCATAGACTTTACTAGGGTTCAAAAGTTCACACAAAGTCTGTTTGCAGGTTCTGGTGCGAACCGAACCAGGGGGTGTTCGGCTCATCCATAACATGAATTAGGATTGATTTGTAGCGGATAATTAGCACTTGTCACTATATATATATATATATATATATACCGTAGGTTATATATATTGCACATATATATGGTTTGCACTTTAAATTTGTAGTGATATTGCACTTTAAGTATTATTTTATTTATATATTCCCATCAGTTTGTGTCATAGGTTTTGGCATTTGCACTGGTTCACTTTTCAAACACAAGTGCTGGCACTTGCACTTTATATACATATCGGGAGCAGCAACAGATGACATATATGTCCCCAGGTTGTGGTCTTACAACAGCCTGCATTTTTTTCTAGACCAGACCGAATCCCGGCCATCGCTCTCAATTTTTCCTTCTACACAAATAAAATAAATTAAATAAAAAATGCATTCTCTGCACAAATAAAAAGTAGAACAACTCAAATCATAATTTTCAAAATAAACAAAAAGAAAATTACAAATTGTAGGGGTGAAAATCCCCAGCCCAGTAGGCTTGTTGGGGTTGCATTTGACGCTGCTGTGGTGGGTGGGGTGGCTGTGGTGGTGGTGGAGAATGGTACTCTTTTTTGCAGATGTGGGTTTCTGTGTAATTTGGCCCCTCCTCCCCTTGTTGAGGAGCTGCAGGATCAGCTCCTCACACATACTGTGTTGGTCCTCCTCTATATCCTTCAGCTTTTTTACAGTCATGTAGCCAAAAGCCTCCTGTGCATCTGGTGCCATGCTAATGGCACTTGTTGTATGCCTGTGGAAGGCACCCGCAGGGTCATCCAGGTTTCTGGCCATCCCGGTCCTTTTAGTAGAAGGGCATAGGGGAGGGATCTGGAAATCAGTCAGGCTGCAGGGCATGGGCTCCTCCTGACTGAGACTTTCCTGTGTATGAATATGGTACATATTTTAAGTTTTTTTGTCATAAATCACACACGATTTTGAGCTCATGACTGTTGCAAATTGAATGTTAACAAATAGAAAAGACTATTATTCTGACCCCTGCATTTTTCATTCTTTTCCCAATCATTTTTGGCCACTACTGTCTATTGATATGTAAACCACTTTGTTAAGGCATATATTTGATCAATAACGTCTAGTTAACATTATTAAATTTTTGTCTACAAATATATTCAACGATGCTCTACCTGGGTCAAGCTGGGCTCCTCCACATGTTCTTCCTGTGTAGAAGGACCAGGATGAACCTCAGGAGCTGTGGCCTCAGCCCATGTGAAAGGAAGCGTTGATCGGCGTGGTTATGTTTAGTCTGACAAAAAACGCAGGCTGTTGTAGTGCCACAGCATAGGGACATATATATCATCTGCTGCTGCTCCGATCTCTGGGATTCCATGACCTTCCTGCACTCCCTATTATATGTACTATGCAGCCTACCCTTATGACCTTCAAATAATTGATGTCTGCCATGGAATACAGAGGCTTCACCAATTCCAACAGTTTCACCATTCTTCCTCTTGATTTTATTTGAGTAATCCCTGTTTTTGAAATCTGGCGCTGTGAATTTATCCACCATTGTGCCTGCAAGACACAACACAAGACAGACTCTAATGTTAGGCTAAATGCCTAAATAATATGGTCCCAATATAGGCCTCAATCTATAAACAGTATAGGCCACTAACCACTAATGTCCCAATTTACAATTGTACATTCATTTTATCTTTCCTTTTGGTGATGTGGATCGTTCATCCTACACTCCCAGATCATTCCTACGGCCGTTACAACGACCGTGCGTTATGGCTTTATATACACTGTGCATGCGTGAAACTCCGCTCTCAGTGTGTCATGGCGCTGGGGCATGACCATCTCTCTTCTGTGACACACACAGCGGAACATTTGGGACTGTGACAGCATGGCAGATTCCGAGGATTCCAGGCATCCCCGAGGTGGTGTATCTTATAGGAGGCACAAAGCCACCCCCATGAACAAGGCTGAGATGGTGGAGATGGTGCGTATCCTTGAGAAGCATGACTACGACTATCCCCATACAGTTATAACACATCTAGGGAACAAACATTTAACCCTTTGGTCACCCCCTTCGACTATGAAAGGCCCAACAGCTGAAAAGAGCTAATTTTAGAAAAGGTCCTCACCATTTTGGAGGTTGAATTTTCAGTCAAACGTATGAAGGACCAAATCCGAAAGCGATGGTCAGATTTAAAGCGCTGCGAGCAAAAGCAGAGGGTGTCCATCCATCACATCAAAACAAGTAAGCAATATTTGTATCTAAACAATATGTATATGTGTAAATTAACTGTCTGTATATGTGCTTTCTCCAAATAGGTTTTTAAAATTATAGATGTTTTCTCTAATCTTTGTCTGATTTTTTTATTTATTTTTTTAACATGAAGTTAAATATAAAGCACTTGCATTGCACTTGTAGTTCAAAGTAGATTGGCCTTTCGGAAATAACCCCCAGTGTGTCAACATGTGCTAGCTCACATCATGGGGGATCAATGGACGTGTTTCGGGGTGCAACCCTTTCCTCTCACCTACTTTAGTCTTGAGGAAGGAGTTACACCCCCAAAACGCGTACATTGATATCCCATGATGGCAGATAGCACATGTTGACACACTGTGTGTTTTGGGGCTTTAGGAAATAACCTGTTTGTACCTACACACATTTTAGGCAGGGGGTCATAAGGGTCATTTTAACAGTTATCTGTACGTATACGTGGCTTCAGGAGGGGTAAGATCACCCCATCTGAGGAAGGCAACAGCAACACAGTTTTGGGATACTAATGTCTCATATGGCCTTCACTTTAGCAAAGTCAAACTTTGTATGTTCCCGAGTTGGGGTTGTGTATATTATGTTTTTAATCATGCCTGTTTAGCCCCATAAAAAGGCAAAATAATATTAAACATACATGTTATACACCAAGATGTTGGTTTGTTCAAAAACCTTTTAAAACGCAAATGTTAGTTTGCTTGGAGTAAAATGTTTTATACTAAACAATGTGTGGCTTCTTATTTTAATGCTCAATACCAGTGTATTTGTTAAGTTGGTGTAGTTGCAGTGACAATGTGCTCTAAAATGTGGCAAACTCAGGCAATTTTAGGGCCTCAAAGCAATTAGTTAAAGTAGTTGAAAAGGAAGAATATTTTTATTATTAATCACTTAAAGACCGCCTCACGCCGATATACGTCAGCAGAATGGCACGGCTGGGCACAAGCACGTACAGGTAGGTTGCCCTTTAAGAGCCCAGCCATGGGTTGCGCTCGCGCCGCCGCCGGTGCACTAGCAACCTGGTCCTGAGCTCCATGACTGCGTGGGACCCGCAGACCCAATCGCCACCGGTGTCCCACGATCGCGTCACAGAGCTGAAGAACGGGGAGAGGTAAGTGTAAACAAAGCTCTCCCCGTGCTTCCTAGTGAGCCTGTCACTGATTGTCTGTTCCATGTCATAGGGAACGACGATCCGTGACGTCACACACCAAGCCACGCCCCCTACCATAAGAAACACACATTAGGTCACACTTAACCCCTTCACTGCCCCCTAGTGTTAACTCCTTCACTGCCAGTGACATTTTTACAGTAATCAATGCATTTTTAATCGCACTGATCTCTGTATTAATGCCTATGATCCCAAAAATGTGTCAAAATTGTCTGACGTGTCTGCCATAATGTCGCAGTCACAATAAAAATCGCTGATCACCGCCATTACTAGTAAAAAAAATATTAATAAAAATGCCATAAAACGATGCCGTATTTTTTATACACTATAACTTTTTGGCAAACCAATCAATAAACGCTTATTGCGATTTTGTTTACCAAAAATATGTAGAAGAATACGTATCAGCCTAAACTGAAGAAAAAATGTTTTTTTTATTTATTTTTGGGAAGATTTATTATAGCAAAAAGTAAAAAATATTCAATTTTTTTTCAAAATTGTCGCTCTATTTTTGTTTATAGCGCAAAAAATAAAAACCGCAGAGGTGATCAAATACCACCAGAAGAAAGCCCTATTTGTGGGAAAAAAAGGATGCCAATTTTGTTTTGAAGCCATGTCACATGACCACACAATTGTTAGTTAAAGCAACACAGTGCCGAATAGAAAAAAGGGCCTGGTCCTTTAGCTGTAAAATGGCCCAGGGCTTAAGTGGTAAATGCATTACATACATTAACAACAATAACACTGTGTGTGTGTAGCAGACCCACAGCACAACATAATAGTTAGCTGAAGAAGAGATAGTCACCTCATGGAGCAAATAAGGTACATTTGCACTATTGTAGAAAATGGCCAAAATTAAGGCCATTTGAGAACCTAGAAGACAGATAAGAAGCACAAACAGTAATTCAAATGAAATGTGAGTTTAGTATCAAATAAAAGTTTATTCCACATCAGCAACATTTTGCTCCAAAGCCACTGCTCCTCTACCCACAAAGTAGTCCATATACTGTTGCCGGGCGTCTTGGGCAGTTTGGGAGGGCAACCCAGCATGGCCACTTTCCAGAGCTGTCATCACAGCAGGATCACCTGGGCCTGACACAGAAAATTCAACCTCACTTGGAAGTGAGGCAAGGTAGCTGCTTGCATTCCTACGTAAGTAATTGTGCAGGATGCAGTAGCACAAGACAACACAATTCAGCTTGTATTCGGTCAGGTTAATTGATGTTAGAAAAAGCCTGAACCGACTTGACAGTATTCCAAATGCGTTCTCTACAACTCTTTGGGCACGAGACAGCCTATAGTTGTAGATCTGTGGTGAGCTTCCTCATGGGAAAGGGCCTCATAAGATGTTCCCCCAGAGCAAAAGCCTCATCTGCAACAAAAACAAAATTGAGGCCCTCAACATTCTCCTCGGGATGTGGCAAATGTAAGATGCAATTCTGTAGCCAATGGTAAAATTCGGTCTGGGCAATCACTCCTCCATCCGAGTTCTGGCTGTTCTTCCTAACATCAAGATACAGGAACTCATAATTTGCAGACATCACCACTAGCATCACTATACTGCAAAAGCACTTATAATTAAAATAATAGGAGCCCAAGTTGGGTGGTGGGACAATATGTGCATGCTTCCCATCAATCGCCCCACCACAGTTGGGAAAATCACACTCATGGTGGAATTGGGAAGCAACAGCCTGCCATTCTTGTGGGTTGGAAGGAAACTGTGGAGTCAAACAAGAAAAAAAATACTACTTTTGCACATAACTTTGCAAGCAGATTAGACACAAACATTCTTGGCCAACATAAGTATAACATTTCTTTAAATGAGTATTTAAAGAGAAAAGTATAAGGTCAACTTATCAGAATCCTCACCCCTCTGGTGGCCCATTCTAAAAATGTTATGGGGGGATGGGTAGATGTTTGGACAGGTAACCCTCTCCACTTCCATGAGAGCTGAATGCCTAAATAATAATCTAGTACATCACTAAGTTCCTAATTGTTGGCCAACATGTGTGTGACCGTGTATATGCAAGATAAGTTTGGACCAACACCCTTCAAACAAAATTCCACGGTTTTATTTGCAAACAATCCAATCTTTTGCAGCTATAGCAACTTTATATTTCTTGGGAAGGCTGTCCACAAGGTTTAGGAATATGTCTGAGAATGTTTGACCATTCTTCCAGAAGTGCATTTGTGAGGATGAAGTGGTTCCAGTGAAGGGAACTCTTCTGCCGTGTACACATGAGCGTTTTTTCCATCGGAATAAACTCTGAAGGTTTCTCTGACAGAATTCCGACGGAATTCCGCTCAAGCTGTCTTGCATACACACAGTTACACCAAAGTCCGACCGTAAAGAACGCGGTGATGTACAACAACATGTACGACTGGACTAGAAAAAGGAAATTCAATAGCCAGTAGCCAATAGCTTCCGTCTTTTACTTGCTTCAGAGCATGCATTGTTTTGGGTATGTCGGAAAAAAGCATACAGATAAGCGGTTTTCCTGATAGGAATTGGTTCCGTTGCAAAAATTTAGAACGTTTTTTCGACTAAAAAAGTCTGATGGGGCATACACACGATCAGAATATATACGATGAAAAGCTCCCATCTGACTTTTTCTGTCAATAATTTTGCTTGTGTGTACACGGTATTAGGCATCAGCATACCAAGACATTTGAACAATTTCATGCTCCCAACTTTGTGGGAACAGTTTGGGGATTGCCCCTTCCTGTTCCAACATGACTGTGCACCAGTGCACAAAGAAAGGTCCATACAGACATGGATGAGCGAGTTTGGTGTGGAGGAACTTGACTTATCTGAGAGTCCTGACCTCAACCTGATAGAACATCTTTCGGATTAATTAGAGTGGAGACTGCGAGCCAGACCTTCTCGTCCACATCAGTGTCTGACCTCACAAAATGCATTTCTGGATGAATTATTAAACATTCATAGACACACGCCTAAACCTTGTGGACAACCTTCCCAGAACAGTTGACACAGTTATAGCTGCAAAGGATTGGCCGACTCAATATTGTACCCTACATTAAAGGCTGGTATGCTAGTCTGGAATGTGTGTGTAAAGGCAGGCATCCCAATACTTTTGGTAATATAGTGTATGTCAATGAATGATAGAATAGAGAAGATTCAAGAGAAAATTGCTTTTAACAGCTCTAACATAAGGTCTTAAAGCCAGACTCCAGTTTAAGTCTTCTGTGGTTGCTGGCTTTTTATATCTCTCATGGATTCTAACAATATATGTGGCTGTTTTATGTAATGTTTTTAACCGCTTTAAGGACCGCCTCACGCCGATATACATCGACAGAATGGCACGGCTGGACACAATCACGTACCTGTACGTTCCTTTTAAGTGCCCAGCCGTGAGTCACAAGCGCACCGCCGGCGGCGCACTCGCGACCCGGTCCTGGGCGGACCCGATCGCCGCCAGTGTCCCATGATCGGGTCATAGAGCTGAAGAACGAGGAGAGGTAAGTGTAAAGAAACCTCTCCTCGTGCTTCCTAGTGAGGCTGTCACTGATCGTCTGCTCCCTGTTATAGGGAAAGACGATCAGTGACGTCAGATGCCAAGCCACGTCCCCCTACAGTTAAAAAAAACCACACTTAACCCCTACAATGCCCCCTTGTGGTTAACCCCTTCACTGCCAGTGACATTTTTACAGTAATCAATGCATTTTTAACAGCACTGATTGCTGTATTAATGCCAATGGTCCCAAAAATGGGTCAAAATTGTCCGACGTGTCCGCCATAATGTCGCAGTCACCATAAAAATTGCTGATTGCCACCATTACTATTAAAAAAAAATTATTAATAAAAATGCCATAAAACTATCCCCTGTTTTGTAAAAGCTATAACTTTTGCGCAAACCAATCAATAATTTTTTTTACCAAAAATATGTAGAAGAATACGTATCGGCCTAAACTGAGGAAAATTTTTTTTTTATATATTTTTGGGGGATATTTATTATAGCAAAAAGTAAAAAATATTGAATTTTTTTCAAAATTGTCATCCTATTTTTGTTTATAGAGCAAAAAATAAAAACTGCAGAGGTGATCAAATACCACCAAAAGAAAGCTCTATTTGTGGTAAAAAAAAGGACGCCAATTTTGTTTGGGAGCCACGTCGCACGCCCGCGCAATTGTCAGTTAAAAAGATGCAGTGCCGAATCGCAAAAAGGGGCTTGGTCCTTTAGCTGGAAAATGGCCCGGGGCTTAAGTGGTTAAAGAACCGTTAAGGCATTTTGGACTCTTAACCCTTTTGCAGTAGTGGCTGGTGGTTCTATTTTATTTTTTGGGAGGTGGCAAACAACCACCCTCCCACCTGATCGCTGTCTTCCAGTTGGTCTAGCACTACTTACCCCATCTAGGTGGCAGGTGGCAGGCAGTGGGCATCGGGCATCAACTTTGGGCAGCGGGCATTGACAGTGGGCATCAGCAGTGGGCAGTGGCTCCTGTGTCCTTTCCTCCATCACAGCGGCCATGTATCTCCTCCCCTCCTCCTAAGCATCTAATAGGATGGCCTGTCCTTTCAGTCAATCAGGTGATTGGCCAGGAGGAGGATTAAAATATTGAATATTCATTGGCTATTGTAACACACCTGGATGGGCTCTGTTCGCCTTTGGCTCTAATCAGGTGCTTAAAAAAACACCCACTCCCATTGGAATCCGTGCATCTGGCGTCCTGCAAGGGGTCGGACGCATGGGGCCGGACGTATGAATGGAGGGGCGGCCATGGATAGGGGGAGCAGCGCCCGTTCGCCCTTTTGGCTTGGTGCTCCTGTTGTATTTTGTGCTTGGACAGAATGTAAATAAGGAGGCATTATAGGGAAGATGAGAGCGGTAAGGGCTGCTGATGTACTTCCACATAGGGGAGCTCAGACAGAACTGACAACTCTTCCTAGGATGTGGCAGTGTCAGCCCACTAGAGGAAGGTATCTCTGGCAAGATCTTGGTTGTTTTTTAGTACTCACAAAATTTAAAAAAATACATAACATGGGAAAATATGCATGTATTTGAGAGCTGTGATTAATATATATTTTTTTTTTCACTCCTGTAAATATTTTTTAGTAATGAACATTTTTTTTCAGTGTTTACATGTTTAAAACTGTTTTTTTTTCTAGAAAAGTACTTAGAACCCCCAAATATTATATATATTTTTTTCCTAACACCCTAGAGAATAAAATGGTGGTTATTGCAATACTTTTTTTCACACCGTATTTGTGCAGCGGTCTTACAAGCGCACTTTTTTGGGAAAAAATTCACTTTTTTGAATAAAGTAAAATTAGCCCATTTTTTTATATTGTTAAAGATAATGTTACGCCGAGTAAATTGCTACCCAATATGTCACGCTTCAAAATTGCACCCGCTCGTGGAATGGCGTCAAATTTTTACCCTCAAAAATCCCCATAAGCTACATTTAAAAAATTCTACAGGTTTCATGTTTTTCATTACAGAGGAGGTCTAGGGCTAGAATTATTGCTCTTACTTTACCGATCGAGGTGATACCTCACATGTGTGGTTTGACTACCGTTTTCCTATGCGGGCGCTACTCACATATGCGTTTGCTTCTGCGCGCGAGCTCGTCGGGACGGGTTGTTTTACTTTTTTTTTTTTTTTCTTATTTATTTTACTTGATTTTATTTGTTTTTACACTGTTAAAAAAAAAAAATGGATCACTTTTATTCCTATTACAAGGAATGTAAACATCCCTTGTAATAGAAAAAAGCATGATAGGTCCTCTTAAATATGAGATCTGGGGTCAAAAAGTCATCAGATCTCATATTTGGACTTAAATGCATTGCAAAAAAATAAAAAAAGTCATTTGAAAAAATTACAGACATTGAAAAATGTGCCTTTAAGAGGTATGGGCGGAAGTGACATTTTGACATCGCTTCTGAGACGGGTGGGGGCCATCTTAGCCACACTTGTCTCCAGACCAAGGACGTGAAAGGACCCGATTGGCTCCGGTAAGCTGCGGAGGGTGCGGGAGAGTGACGGGAAGGGGGGTGGCACCTCTCCTGCCGCCAATAACTTTTATCTCGCAGCGAACCTGCCACAGAGACCACCATTATCGTACACATGACTGGCGCCTGAAGATATGGATATCTCGGTTGTGGCAGCAGCTGCTGCTGTTACCGAGATATCCCTCTTCAAAAAATGGACGTTCATCGTCGTGCGCCGGCTTCTATGCCCTTGGAGGACCGGAGTGATGTCAAACGTCACTTCTGCCCTCCAGCCTTAACCACTTGGCACCCACACTACGTCATATGACGTCATGGGCTTTGTGGCGGTATATGTGAATGATGCCTGAGGCTACAGACATCATTCAGATATCAGCCGGCGATTCCCTGCACCATAAGAATGATCATAGCGGCTGTTCCGCCGCTTGATCCTTCTTACGGGCGGCGGGAGGGGACGACCCCCCCGCTGCCCTCCGGTGCTTGTACCAACTCACCGCTTCCATCGGTGAGTCGGTCACAGGATCCGCCGGCCCCCGGATGATACCATAGAGATTTCCGGCGGACCAGATCATCCCCGGAGTCTCTATGATCGTTCGGAGGCCGGGCGCGATGTTATAGCGTCACGCCCGGCCTCTGCATTCAAATTAATGGGCACCGTTTTGGCTGGGAAGCCAGGATCATTTTTTTTTTATTATTTATTTTAGGCTTCCCAGCCTAGAGGTGAGATATGGGGTCTTATTAACCCCATATCTCACTGTAAATAGGTCCGATCATGCCATATTCCTATTACAAGGGATGTTTACATTCCTTGTAATAGGAATAAAAGTAATCAAATTTATTTTTTTTTTTTTAAAGTGTCAAACTAAAAAAAAAAAAAATAATTAACAATAAAAAAATAAAAATAATTTAAAGCGCCCCTGTCCCCGTGAGCTCGTATGCAGAAGCAAACACATACTTAAGTCCCGCCCACATATGAAAACGGTGTTCAAACCACACATGTAGGTATCACCGTGAACGTTAGAGGGAGAGCAATAATTCTAGCCCTAGATCTCCTCTGTAACCCAAAACATGTAACCAGTAAAAAAATGTAAAGCGTCGCCTATGGGGACTTTTAAATATCAAAGTTTGGCCCCATTCCACGAGCACGTGCAATTTTGAAGTGTGACATGTTGGGTATCTATTTACTCGGCATATCTTCCTCTTTCACATTATGCAAAAAAATTATTCTGAAAAAAACGTATTAGAAAAATTGCTGCGCAAATACCGTGTGAGATAAAAAGTTGCAACGACCGCCATTGTTTTCTCTAGGGTCTTTGCTAAAAAAACATATATAATGTTTGGGGGTTCTATGTAATTTTCTAGCAAAACAATTATGAATTTTACATGTAGGAGAGAAATTTCAGAATTGGCCTGGATGCGAAGTGGTTAAAGGGACAATTTATTTTTATTGGAAAAAAATGACTTAAAAAAATAAATAAATAAATTATATATATATATATATATATATATATATATATATATATATATATATTTTTAAGTGTAAATGTGAGATCTGGGGTCTTTTTGATCCCAGATCTCACATTATAGAGTCCCTGTCATAGACATCCCAAGTCTCCCGCATTGCTGCTACAGCTCCCAGACTGCAGGGCTGATCCTGGATGGTCCCCTGGTTCAAAGCAGGGAATGATGACTGCAGCAGGAAGGACAGCTATGAACAATCAATCTCCCTGTATAGTTTTTTTAGCTAACAGCTACTTCTCCTTCTCTCCCTCCCACAGCTGTTGGCTAAAAAGCTATACAGGGAGATCGGTGTTCACAGCTGTCCTTCATGCCGCACAATCATTCCCGGTTGTTCCCTCTGTGCTCCCCCTCTGGCCGCTCATCTTGTCTCCTGTCCCCCTCCATGTCCTCCTCCACCCCTCATGTTCTTCTCTGGCTCCCTGTCCTCCTCCTCTGTCCCCCCTCATCCCCCACAGCCGGCTTCCCTCCTCTTCTCTCCCACCAGCTGCGGGGGATCTGTCTGTACGGAGAGCGGTGGAAGGGACTGGTAAATATGTAATTTACTGTCTCCCTCCTTTTCTGAATTGGACACAGTGAGCAGTGCTCTGCTTCAGTTTATGAATGGACACCAGCCACTGTCTCTGTCCATTCGTCTTCGAGAAAGGGACTGGGGAATCTGTGTACTCAGTCCCTTTCTCTGTCTCAAAGGGGAGATATCAGTGGTCTAACCCCTTTATTTAAAAAATTATAAATAAATATATTTAAAAAAAAACTACTAACACCACTCCCCCACCCTAAAAATATATTAAATTGTAAAAAAATCTAACTACTGACACCGTCCACTACCACATACCCTACACCCCCTTCCCCAGAAGTACTGTGAAAATATATTTTAAAACAATTTTAAAAACGTTTCGCCACGGGGCGACTGAAGTGAGTTTGCCACCTCCCTGAAATTAGTTTTGCAGGTTGGGATGTCTGCTGTCATGCTTTTTTCTATTACAAGGGATGGTTACATTTCTCGTAATAGGAAAGTGATCCCAATTTTTTTTTTAAAGGGACAGTGTAAAATAAAAAATAACTAAGAAAAAATAAAATAATTTAAAGCATTCTGTCCCTCCAAGCTCGCGCACAGAAGTTAATGCATACGCACGCCAGTTGCGCCCACATATGTAAATTGTGTTCAAACCACACATGTGAGGTACTGCCACGGTTATTGGAGTGAGAGCAATAATTTTAGCCCAAGACCTCCTCTGTAACTCAAAACTGGTAACCTGTAGAACATTTGACACATTGCCTATGGAGATTTTTAGGGTGCCTGGTAAAAATTATTATATATATATAGTGTTTGGAGGTTCTAAGTAATTTTCTAGCAATTTTTTTTTTTTATCTTGTAAACAACATGTGTCAGAAATATGCTCGGTCCTTAAAGTGGTTGTAAACCCTTACAAACCACTTTGACCTACAGGTAAGCCTAGATTAAGGCTTACCTGTAGGTCCAAGCAATATATTTGCCCGAAAACGGGCACCGCTGTCTACGGCGCATGCGCCGTAGACAGCGGCGCGCAGGCGCACTGAGCGCGGCATTCTAAGCGACGGAGCTGCCGCGCGTGTCGGCTCCCATGCGCATGCGCGGGAGTGACGTCATCGCGGCTTCGCCGAATGACAGCGGCGGAGCTGCGAGACCCCACCAACAAGATGGATGCGGTGGACTACAAGGGACAGCGGCGACTTCGCTGGCTCCTGTGTCAGGTAAGTGACACATAATGGGCTACTATGCGATGCATACCCTGTTTCCCCTAAAATAAGACCTAGTGTGATTGTCGGTGATAGCTGCAATAAAAGCCCTACCCCCCAAATAAGCCCTAGTTAAAGTCCTTGTAGGTCTTCTTTTCAGGGTAGGGCTTATTTTTGAGGAAACAGGGTAGGGCTTATTTGGGTGGTAGGGCTTTTTTTGCAGCCAACACCGACAATCAGGCTAGGTCTTATTTTAGGGGAAACAGGGTAGTAGTCCATTATGCTTTGCCTTTGCAGGGAATGAAAGAGGAAGTAAACTCATCAGGGTTTACTTCCTCTTTAAGTGGTTCAACTGGCTTGTACACTTTTGTACAATTAGGAGATCAGTAATTTATGGTTAAAGCAAAATTTCAGCCAAAAATGGAAGGATAAAAATGTATAAAATGAATGGCTACATGTCGATTGCTTATTTTGTTTTTACACTTTGCATCAACTATATTCACCAGTCTCCTTAAAGCAGACTTCCAGATAAAAATGAATAGCCCTCTATCTACATATCTTTTTTCAGTATTTTCATGCTTTTAATACAGAGATTTCCCCTAAGTACTTTTTTGCTACCGCTAGATGATGGCCAGCATCATTTAACCCACTTCTCCCCTGAGCCCAGGTCATCCTTGATCTAAAATGAGTAACTCTGCTTGTTCTCATTGTCAAAACTCTCCCTGTACAGATTTGCTGTACAGGGACTGCAAGAGGCTGATACCAGGTCAAATTCATGTTCCTACACTACTTGCATTTAAAAATACATTGGATCATATAATAATTAGTACAGAATTGCATTTATTTGTGCCTCGTATATCTTACTAGTGTTCACCACCTCAGCCCCAGAAGATTTTCCCCCTTAATGACCAGGCCATTTTTTGCGATACGGCACTGCATTACTTTAATTAACAATTGCGCGGTCGTGTATCGAAATAAAATTTTTGTCATTTTTTTCCCACAAGCAGAGCTTTCTTTGGGGGTATTTGATTGCTTCTGCAGTTTTTATTTTTTGCGCTATAAACAAAAAAGACCAACAATTTTGAAAAAAAAAAAAAAAAGATTTTTTACTTTCTGCTATAAAACACACCCAATAATAAAACAAAAAATTAAAGTCACATTTCTTTATCGATTTAGGCCAATTTGTATTTTGCTACATATTTGTGGTAAAAAAAAAAATCCCAAAAAAGCGTTTACTGAGTGGTTTGCACAAAAGTTATAGTGTCTACAAAATAGGGGATAGATTTATGGCATTTTTATTATTATTTTTTTTACTAGTACATAATGGTGGTGATCAGAGCTTTTTAGCGGGACTGCAACATTGTGGCAGACAGATCGGACACCTAACTGACTTATTTGACACTTTTTTGGGAACCAGTGACATTATTAAAGTTATCAGTGCTAAAAGTATCCTTACTCTTCTGCACCTTCCTCATCCTCTCGATCTGCACCCTCTTCTTCACTCTCTGCTATGTGCACCCCCAAAGACACTACCACCAACACCACCACCATATACCTTCCGCTTGAGTCACAGGAATTATTTTCCGATCCATATCAAGACATTTCCGATGTGCAGCCACTCTTGGCATTGGATCAGGAAGAGGAGGTAGCAACAACCGCCACTCAGCAATCTGACGACAGTACCCAGATCAGCCCAAGGAGGAGTCTGGTCCCCGCTGTTGCTGCCTACTCCGAGATCTCTAATAATAGCGGTGGGGAAGGTGATGTTGATGATGACGTGTCTAGTGATGTCACGTGGGTGCCCACAAGAGAGGAAGAGGAGGGGAGTTCAGAGGGAGATATGGACCAGCAGATAGGGAGGAGAATCAGGAAGAACTTACATTGCACAGGAGGGACAAAGCAGACTAATGTATCAGGAGCAAGGCATTTTTAACGTGTCCGCTGCTGACAATAGTGTTGCTATCTGCAATCTTTGCAGTCAACGCATAAGTCGCAGTAAGCCCAACACTCACCTAGGGACAACCGCCTTAAGAAGGCACATGAGCTGCCATCACCGAGCCCAGGGGGAGCAACGGAACACACAAAGCCACACTCCAGGCTCTCACTGTCCAGCCTTGTCTTCTACTTCTCCTTCTCCTCTCTCCTCACAATTGTCCTCCACTCCACCTTCCATCACGCCATCCTCACGTTTTCCTGCAAAAAGGCAGGCTTACGTGGGCCAAATGTTTGAGCGTAAAAAAATGATGACGCCGGATAACCCTCTTGCCCAACGGTTGACGGCTGGCTTGTTATAACTGATAGCTGGCCAACTACTGCCATATAAACTGGTGGACTCGGAGGCCTTTCAAAAATTTGTGGCCATTGGAACACCACAATGGAAGGTCCCAGGAAGGAAGTATTTCTCACAGAAGGGCATCCCAGAGCTATATGGCCATGTTCAGCTGCAAGTGAATGTATCTCTGGCACACAGTGTCAGTGCCAAGATACATCTGACCACAGACACGTGGTCTAGCAAGCATGGGCAGGGAAGGTATATCACTTTTACTGCCCACTGGGTGAACCTTCTGACGGCCGTCAAGTATGTAACCTGTGGCACCCGTGTAGATTTGGTTTTACCGCCATGGATTGCATGCAGGCCTGGCTCTTCTTCTCCTCCTCCTACTCCATCCTCCTCCCTCTCCTCCTTGGCTGACTCCTCCTTTTCCGCTCTTAGCGTCTCTTCCGCTTCACCGCCCAAGCACCCCAGAACTTATTTGACATGCCAGGTGAGACGTTGCCATGCTGTTCTGCGTCTGTTGTGCCTGGAAGCCAAGAGCCACACTGGCCCTACACTCCTTTTCAGCTTTGCGTTACCCACAGGCAGATCAGGGGCTAACACCTCTCAATTTGACAGTTGGTAAAGTGGTGTGTGACAATGGTGCCAATCTGCTTAGTGCATTGAAACAGGGCAAAATTACGCACGTGACATGCACGGCACACGTCTTAAACTTGGTCGTGCAGTGATTCGTTGTCAAATACCCTGGGGTCCAGGACATCTTGCGGCAGGCCAGGAAAATCTCGGCCCATTTCAGAAGATCTTACACGGCCATGGCTCGCCTTGCTGACATTCAGCTGTGACACAATCTGCCAGTCATACGTCTTATTTGCAATTGCCCGACGCGATGGAACTCAACCTTCTATATGCTTGATAGGCTGCTCCAACAGAAGTGTTCAGTTAACGTCTACCTGTACGAACTGTTCGGCAGAACAGGTTCTGGGGAGCTTGGTTTTTTTTCACCGCCCCAGTGGCTGCTCATGCGCAACACATGCAGACTTCTGCGGCCATTTGATGAGATCACCAAACTTGTCAGTCGCAGCCATGGCGCCATCAGTGACATGGTAACTTATGCCTTCTTTATGGAGCGTGCATTGTGTTGTGTCATTGATCAAGCCGTGGAGGAGCATGAAGATATGGAAGACAAGACTATCTGAGACAAGTCAACAACAGGAGTCTGAAGAGGAGTCAGAGGAGGATGGTGCCGGGTGGATGAGGAGGACCAAGAAGAGCATGCTTTAAACCTTTCTGGGATCCCTGTTGTTGTGCGTGGATGGGGAGAGGAGAACGAGGAGGACGACATTTTCCTGGATGATGAGCAGGAGCCAGGCCACCACACCGCTTCCCGTTTAGTGCAAATGGGGGCCTTCATGATCCAGTGTTTTAACAGGGACCCCCGTATAAAAAGCATAAGGGTCAGGGACCAGTACTGGGTGGCAACATACTTAGACCCCCGGTACAAACACAAAATGGTGGAAATGTTACCACCGTCACAGAAGTCTCTAAGAATGGAGCACTTCCAGGCCTTACTTCGAGAAATGCTGCATTCTGCTTTTGCATGCACCGGCAGAGGAGGAATTCCCACTCCCAGAGAAAGAGTTGCAGGTACCAATCCAACAGCGCCTGCAAGAAGAGGGCGGTTTGAAGATGTGTTGGTGAATTCTGATATGAGGTCATTCTTTCAGCCGACCCATCGCCAGGTCTCATCCGGATCCAGCATCAGGGAACGCCTAGACCGACAGGTGTCCGACTACATCGGGTTAATGGCCGATGTGGATGCTCTGAGGAGTGATGAACCCCTGGACTACTGGGTGGGCAGGCTTGACCTGGCCAGAGCTTGCCCAATTTGTAATGGAACTGTTGGCTTGCCCCTCGTCCAGTGTCCTGTCCGAAAGGATGTTCAGCGCAGCAGGGGGGATCGTGACCGATAAGCGCACTCGCCTAGCTCACGACAGTGTTGACTACCTCGCATTTATAAAAATGAATGAGGCATGGATCTCGCAGGAATTCAACACATGTGACCAGTAGACCATGTATATCTCTATAAACGATTTATTTAATCGAGCACACATACCTTTTTTCTACATTTGGCTCACTTCCTTGTACAAAATAACACACCGTACTATATGCCCATACCCTCCTGTTTGAAGAGGTTGAGCGGTGTCATATTTTTGGGGCCCAGCAATGAGTTGCTGGTATCAGTGCTGCTGTCAGTGCTCTATATCATGGTGCTGGTGTCAGTGCTCTCTATCACGTTGCTGGTGTCAGTGCTCTCTATCTTGGTGCTGGTGTCAGTGCACTCCATCACGGTGCTGGTGTCAGTGCACTCTATCACGGTGCTGGTGTCAGTGCACTCTATCACGGTGCTGGTGTCAGTGCACTCTATCACGGTGCTGGTGTCAGTGCTCTATATCACGGTGCTGGTGTCAGTGCACTCTATCTCAGTGCTGGTGTCCGTGCACTCTATCACGGTGTGGTGTCAGTGCACTCTATCATGGTGCTGGTGTCAGTGCTCTCACGGTGCTGGTGTCAGTGCACTCTATCACGGTGCTTTTGTCAGTGCTTTATACCACGGTGCTGGTGTCAGTGCTCTATATCACGGTGCTGGTGTCAGTGCTTTATATCATGGTGCTGTTGTCAGTGCACTCTATCACAGTGCTGGTGTCAGTGCTCTATATCACGCTCTATATCTATATGCTCTATATCTTGTACAAAAAAAGCATACCGTACTATATGCCCATACCCTCCTGTTTGAAGAGGTTGAGTGGTGTCATATTTTTGGGGCCCAGCAGCGAGTTGCTGGTATCAGTGCTGCTGTCAGTGCTCTATATCACGGTGCTGGTGTCAGTGCTCTCTATCACGGTGCTGGTGTCAGTGCACTCTATCATGGTGCTGGTGTCAGTGTTCTATATTACGGTGCTCGTGTCTCTATATTACGGTGCTCGGGTCAGTGCACTCTATCACGGTGCTGGTGTCAGTGCTCTATATCACGGTGCTGGTGATGATCTCCTGCACCCTCTTCATAGCCTACCCTGACCTTTCCTCTCCTCCATTGCCTTATGCGCTCCTGAGTCCTGAATTGTCAAAATGTCACAGATAAAAAAAGAATGCTTGTAGTTGTCGATCCCAGATTCACTTCATACATGTGTTATGTCAGTGGCCATGTGGCGGGACTATGTGTGCACAGCTAGTAAGCATTTTGTGGCTAAAAATATGACCTGTAGGTTTTTAAAGTTCGCCTGCCATTGAAGTCAATGGGGCCCGCCGCAAACTTTGCAGTTCACAAACTTTTGGCCGCGTTCGCGGTTCGCTTTCGCGAAACGTCCCGTCGGAAGTTCGTCCATCTCTATGGGACAACACACAGCTCTGTCTTCCTGCATAGCAGAAAGACAGGATCTCTGTGTGATCCCCTGTCAGAACAGAGCTCTGCCTTGTTTACTATGGCAGATTCCCGTTCTGTCACTGCAGGGAATGATTGCAGGCGCTGACGGACATCAAGTGCGCCGCACCCGCTGATTAGCTTCCCTGCCCACAGATCGTCATATATGAGCCGGCATAGAGCTACAGCGATAACTGTGACTGCTGGTCGACAAGTGGTTAAGAAAATAAGTTAGTGTAGATAATGTTATGTGATTATTGCAAGAATGAGCAGAGAATGGTGACTAAGAGGTTCAGCTGGCACCAGGGGCAGACTGACCATTTGGCCACTCGGGCACTGCCCGAGGGCCCCGGGCCACTAGGGGGCCCAATCAGGGTTGCCAGCCTTCGTAAAATCAGGGACATTATGTAAAAATCTGTGTTTTTTTTACATCTGTCTATGAAATGTCCCTTACTGACATCCTTTTGGTCTAAAAATACTGGGATTATAGCTGCCCCATCTCTCCAGTACCTTCTCAGCCAATAGAAACATGTCTGTGTATACTGTGTATACATACTGTGTGTGTATACTGTGTGATTGTATACTGTGTGTGTATACTGTGAGGCCCTATATTCTCTGATTGCCTGGTGGCCCCATAATCTCCTATTGCCCAGGGGCCACATGAGTTGTGAGTCCGCCCCTGCCTGGCACACTATCTGCATAGAGTTTTCATATTTCCCCCAAGTTTACAAAAATATACTCATGTACTAAATGGTGCCTGACTAGACATAATGCATATGTGTGGGAGGGACAATAGACTGTGAGCTCGTTTGACAGAAAAGAATAGTGTGAATGCTGCTATGTATTATGGAAAATATGGCAAAATGTATGTTCAACCTGCCAACATATGGGGTATAAAAAATGTTGTTTATGCAAATTGTTATGTGTCCTTAATTTATTTATTTTAATGTTTAAAGGTAATAATTAGTGATGAACTAAAAGCGGTTCTTCACCCTAAAGGGGAAGTTCCGCTAGTATTATCCCTCCCCCCCTCCGGTGCCACAATCGGCACCTTTCGGGGGGGAGGGGGGTGCAGTTACCTGGATAATCCAGGTAACTGCACCCACTTCCGGCCAGACCGCCGCATGGCTCCGCCCACCGCCGCATGGCTCCGCCCCCCGTTGTGTTCTGGGAAACACACAGTTCCCAGAGACACAGCGGGGAACCAGCGCAGCGCGACTCGCGCATGCGCAGTAGGGAACCGGGCAGTGAAGCCCTCTTGCTTCACTTCCCGATTCCCTGAAAGAGGATGGCGGCGGTGGCTGCAGCGAGACGAGCGATCGCTTGTCATCTGCCGCCGACATCGCTGGAACCTGGGACAGGTAAGTGTGATATTATTAAAAGTCAGCAGCTGCAATATTAGTAGCTGCTGGCTTTTAATATTTTTTTTTTTTGTGCAGCTCCTCTTAAAGATACCTTTATTCAGTTCGAGCAAGGTCTGGCGAACATTACAAAATCTCGGGTGCCAAATCCAAACCCCATTGAAGTCTGCCAGAGCTGAATGTTATGGCTAGGTTACCCCAGATATATAATTATCCTCATACCAATCCTATACACTACCAAACTTTGGATATATAAATGACACTTGACACTGAACTGGAGAAAAGTATTAAAAAATAAATATTAAAATCCCTTTACAATCAATAATCAAAAACAGTACCCGTAATGTATCACTAGAACTAGGTTGCAGGTTATGCCCCGTACACACGAGAGGGATTAAGTCTGACAGACCTCCAAAGGAGTTCCGCCGGAGTTCCGCCGGAGTTCCGACGGAGTTCTGGCGGACTTTTCGACCGAACGGACTTGACCACACACCATCACACCAAACTCCGACGGAGTCGAACGTGATGACGTACGACTGGATTCGACGTAGGAAGTTCCTAGACAGTAGCCAATAGCTGCCCTAGCGTCGGTTTTAGTCCGTCGGAGTAGCACACACACGAGCGGATTTTTCAAAGGGGACCGGGTCCGGCGGAGTTCCGTCGGGAAAATTTAAAGCATGCTTCATTTCTAAAGTCCGTCAGACTTTAGCTTAGCTAAAGTCCGTTGCAGCCCACACACGATCGGATAGTCCGCCGGACTCAGTCCGTCGGAGTTTGGATGTCGAAAAGTCCGCTCGTGTGTACGGGGCATTAGGAGGCATCCCATAACCCAATTCAGCTTGGGTTTCACTGTTATACTCAATTATCCCCGGCCACACAACACCAGCTCGAGGGCCACACAACACCAGCTCTGGGGCAAACCCATTTCACTTTACTATCCCCAACCACGCAACACCAGCTCAGGGACAAATATTACCACTCCAAATTGTAAATGCCTTCACAGACGACAACCACCACACGTCTAGGCTATAAAAATAAAAAACAATCCACAATTGAAGGGTGGGAGGACGGGACTTCCTTCTTCTTTTGATCCACCACTAGGGATGAGATTCGAGTTCGATTCGAACTCATGTTCGACTCGAACATTGCCTGTTCACTGAACAGTGAACACTTTGGGGTGTTCGCTGCAAATTCGAAAATCCGCGCAACACCCTAGAACAGTCTATGGGAGAAATCTAAAATGCTAATTTTAATGGCTTATATGCAAGTTATTGTCATAAAAAGTGTTTGGGGACCTGGGTCCTGCCCCAGGGGACATGTATCAATGCAACATTTTTTTTTTTTTTAAACGCCCGTTTTTTCGGGAGCAGTGATTTTAATAATGCTTAAAGTGAAATAATAAAAGTGTAATATTCCTTTAAATTTAGTACCTGGGAGGTGTCTATAGTATGCCTGTAAAGGGGCACATGTTTCCTGTGCTTAGAACTGTCCCTGCACAAAGTGTCATTTCTGCAGGAAAAAAAGTCATTTAAAAGCACTCGTGGCTATAATGAATTGTCGGCTCCCCGTAAAACAGTCATTGAAAGTCATTGATAAAAAATAAATAAAAAATGCGTGGGGTTCCCCCTAAATTCAATTACCAGGTCCTTCAGGTCTGGAATGGATATTAAGCACAAGAGATAGCACAACCCATTGGTAAACATCAGTCAACGTAAAACAAATCTAACCACCTACAACCCAAAAGATGAAAACTCTGCATATGCACTGGCAATAAACAGAAAGCCACTTCAATATCAGTTTTAGCCAATAGGGCACCTTGCCCATACCGACGCACCCAAGAGATAGCTGCATTCAAACAAGATACCGCACAAGATGGAACTTCCCAGGTTCTTTCTTGGGAACCAAACCCAGAGGAGACACCACCAAATTAGTAAGAGGGGGTTGAGCAAAAGGCCCTACTATGTGACCCAACCCAACTTCTTTGGCTAGTTTGTCAGGAACCACCTTGGGATAAGCCCTAGTGGAATGCCAAATTGTCAGCCAATGGGGGAATACAGGAAAGAGCACGGGATAGCAAAATCCACCGAAAACCCTTCCTCCAACAGCGGAGCACACGCTCGATCCGGATTCCTACCTAGGAAAGGCTGCATCCTTTCCACCATCTCCGGTGTCGTCCCTCTTACCTGAAGCATCCACAGCATGCCCCTTGCCTTGTTTGAGGCAGTGGGAAAGGGCTGTGCACCACAACTAGAGCACTCGTGCTTGTAGCGACACGCAGAACCAAAACAGCATGTGCCCTCATTGAACTGCCAGCAAGACCCCTGGTGCTTACTGCTTAAATGTCCAGGGGTGCTTGGACTTCCAGCCCTGCTTGGGAAAAAAGGGAGACCCAGTGCACGCCAAAGTCATGAGGCACATCCATAAACTTATATCTTTGTGACCCCAGTGAAGAGAAGGTCGAATGGCCTTACGTTGACAAAATTGTTCATCATAATGAATCCATGTCACCCCTCCTGATCGGAGCCAGATAGCAGAAGAGAGCTGAACAATTTTCCAGATGCTTCTCCCCTATCACACTGGCCAGGATTGCAAAGGCTTGCAACCAATTGCTGAATGTGCGCGTAATCAAACAAAACCAATGCTTCTCCTCATGTTCTGGACTCCTCTGGCTTCAACCTATCCAGGTTGAACTTTTCCAGAGGGAGTAACGTAAATAATTCCATGTACTCATCTTTCCAAATTTATTCCCGCACCTCTGGCTTGAGGTGTTCCCCCAAGGGGCCCTCAAAGCATACATAAACCTCACATTTAGCAGAAACTGCCAAGTGGATCGAATCTACGGACTTACCTCCAGCCTTGGGGTCCACAGCCCAGTCCCCTTGCGTAGATGTAGATGTCGCAGTCCCAGGCAAAACCACAGGCCCTGGGACAGACGTAGAAGCCATACTGCTCACTAATGTCATCGTGGCACTAGCGGAAGAAACTGCAGGTGTCCTCGGCACCCATGTGGATACCGGAGTCACCACTGACACAGAGGCCGAGTCCAAGCGATACTAACTCTGGTAGGCCTGCCACGGACCCAGGCGCAGCGGGCCCTGCATCCGCTACCTGAGGGACTGAGGCCACATGTGATGTTCCCGGTGACCCCCCCCCCCCCATACTAACAGGCTAACCCTTGCCCAAACCCACATTAAAAGAATCCCGCAAAACAGAAATTAAGACATTATTAGAAATGTTACAGAACTTAACAGGCTGCACAGGGAGCGGTCCTGCAACAGCAGATCCCGAATCCACTGCTGGTAGGGCCCCCGGGTCTCCGCCACCATCAGATCTGCATAGCTCGACTTCTGACCTGCCAGTCGCCACAATCCGGCTGTCCTCGATAGCGGAGGGTGGCACCGAGTGTCCAGGCCACTGATCCTCATCTGCACGCTGGCGGGAAGGCCTCAACCCACCATCGGACATCCTGGGCCTCTTCTGAGCTGTGCTCCGACTGGGCCACTGTGCGATCACTACCGCCGGGGACAACACCAAGCTCCTGGTATGCCAGGAAGGGGTGCCAGTGGCTCCATCCGACTGGCTGATGCCCACAGCAGCATCTCTGACACACGCTGAGTCACCCTACTGGCCGGAACATCACCCCTGCTGCATGTCTCCCCTCACAGCAGCCCCCACTTTCCTAAAAAAACAACCAGCCAATCCTGATAACCTTCCCCTCCTTACACACTGTAATTAACCCCTTCTTGTCAGTTATCACTGTCTCCCCTATCATGAAGCCCTTTGCCTATTTTTTTTTTCCAAGGACTTGTCTAAACAGTTCTGCCCAATTTCTGGTCAAAAGGACAATTAATTGTCAAACAGAAGGCATATGGGGGTGGGTACTGCCCTGGAAGACATGTACCAAGGAGAAAAACAATTAATATAAATACAGTTTGCACTGATCTTAGTGGAGCATCTGTACAATGTATGTAACTTACCATTGCAAAACTGACATTTTACAAAGAAAACAGTGAGTGGCGGCTGGTGCTATATTTTTTTGGGGGGGTGGCAAACAATCCACTGGCCACCCCCCTTCCCACTCCATCCCTACCAGCACACAGGACTGCACTCCATCCACAGCATACATTGCTGCAGCCTCTGCAGTCACACACAGAGCTCCCATCACTGTGTGATCACATCATCGCTGTTGGCGGAGTGGATTGTGGAGCTGCACGGAGGAGATCTAGGGAGTATCACACAGAAGTGGGAAGTTTTGTCAGTGGGAAGTTTTGTCAAACATATACAGACTGGAAAGTTGTGTCATACATAACTGGGAAGTTGTGTCACAGTAAGTTTGTGAAGACCGGCCACCCCCCTGGATGGTTGGCTCAGTCGCATGGCTCCCCCCTAGGCTGTGGGCATCATTTCCTCTGGGTGGCAGGTGGCGGCTTAACCCTGCATCTTCTCCTCCTCGGCTTCACAGCGGCTTTCCCTGATTCTCCTTCTCCTCGGCGGCCAATATGATCGCTTCTCCTCTCGGCCAATTGGGTCTCAGGAGCCACTTCCTGATTGGCCGGGAGGAGAATCAGGAAGACAATGGCAAATATTTATTGGCTATGGTCACAGAGATGGGTGGCCTCAGGGCGGAGTGCTCTGCACCCAAAGCCTACCCTTTTTTAAAAGCCAATTAGAACCTCAGGCTCTAGTCATGTGCTTCTAAAAAACAAAAAAAAACCCTCAAACATTGGAATCTATGCACCAGGTGCATGGATTAGGGGGGCAGCACCCCTGTGCCCCATATGGATGGGCCGCCACTGAAAACAGTGTGTGTTTAAATTACCAGCAAAATTAGATCTCCTGGCTGCTTCATTTTGTTTGTAATCAAACAGGTCCCATTCATCTATACCAGACCCTTATTCTAGATGTAGATTATACCAGGCCCTTTAGGTTTTTTTTTTTTACAATTGAAAGAACTTTTTTATTAAAGTAAACGCATGTCAGTAACAGAAAATAGTTGCATATTATACAGAAAAGTGCAAGCATACATGTTCACTACACAGAGAAAACTGTACAAGGGTAGACAATTTGCATACATCTAACATAATAGATTACTTAGTTGGAGCATCTGATAAAGGTCAGGAGCACATCCCCACCTGAACCAGTGGGTTCTGGACAGACATTGGAGGGTCCTGTATGGAAAAAAAAAGGGGGGCCCAAGGGAGCGAAGGGTAGAAGAGAGAAGAGGCAGGGTGATAGAGTGCAGGTGAGAGGGTGGAAGAACCTGAGGATAAATGAGTTCACCAAGACAGGGGGGGAGTGAGCAGGAGGGGAGAATGAGGTTCCCCTCCATCATGTCAGTGGAGACCCAGTCAAGTAGCATGTTCAATTCTATGGGTCCACCTCTGGGCTAGGTGGATAAATCTTCATTTGCAGGGGGCCCCAAGAGTCTATCCAGAAAGACCAGATCTTGTCAAATTTACTCGGACAGTTCCTATTTATCTATGTAATTTTATACAAAGGTAGGACATTATTCAGAGTATTTCACCAGGAGACAACGGAGGGTGACAGTTAGGGATGAGCTTCGTGTTCGAGTCGAACGTACGTTCGACTCGAACATTGGCTGTTCGTCCGTTCGGCGAAATCCGAACATTTTAGTCCGTTCGTGTCAAATTCGTGTGCGATGGCGCAGTGCATTGCTGGCTCATGATTGGCCAAGCATGCACTGTGACCCCGCATGCTTGGCCAATCGCAGCGCCAGCAGCGAGGAGAGCCATGATTGGCCACAGGCAGGATGCCTGTGGCCAATCATAGCTCAGGCTGTGTAGTGCACGCCTCACACTATATAAGGCCGCCATCGCGGCGGCCTCGTGTAGTGTGTTGGCGTCTGAAGCAGTGGGTGTTCTGTGTACCTTCAACACAGTACACACCGATCGTTTTCGGCCGATTTTTCTATCTTGCTGATGTGTAGTGGTTGTTGTCTGTGCCCTGACCACAGTATACACCGCTATATTCACCTCACCTATATAGCTAGTGATCTATCTTTTATAATAGAGCTTGCAGTCAGTAGTGTTAGGAGATAGTGCGTGCTGAGTTAGAGTAGGATTTTGCAATATCAATCAATTGGATCGCTCTGCAAATGCTGTCTCATGTACCCCTTAAATGGACAAAGCCTACTTGATCTTTATGCGCAGCCACTGCGCCCATCAAGCGCAGCCACTGTGCCTATCAAGCGCAGCCACTGTGCCCATCAAACGCAAGTACTGTGCTCATTAAACGCAGCTACTGGTGCCACTAGCGGCTGGTGCTCAAAATTTTTGGGGAGGCGCAAACAAACTGAAAAAAGAAAATCAATTGCGGCCATTGTACCATCAAACTAAGCCACTGTGCCCATCAAGCCCAACCACTGTGTCTATCAAACGCAGCCACTGTGCCCATCAAGCGTAGCCCCTGTGCCCAGCAAGTTCAGCCACTGTGCCCATCAAATGCAACCACTGTGCCCATCAACCACAGCCACTGTGCCCATCAATTGCCACCACCGTGCCCATCAAATGCAACCACTGTGTCTATCAAACGCAGCCACTGTGCTCATCAAGCGCAGCCACTGTGCCCATCAAATGCAACCACTGTGCCCATCAAACGCCGCCACTGTGCCCATCAAATGCAGCCACTGTGCCATCAAACGCAAGCCACTGTGCCCATCAAATGCTGCCATTATGCCCATGAAACGCAGCCACTGTGCCCATCAAAGGCAGCTACTGTGCCCATCAAGAGCAGCCATTGTGCCAACTACCATACCTATCAATTGCTGCCAGTATGCCCATCAATTTCTGCCAGTGTACCCATCAATTGCCGCTCCTGTGCCCCATCAAATGCTGCCAGTGTGCCCATCATTTGCCGCTGCAACTGTGCCCCATCAAATGCTGGCAGTGTGTATCACCCCGGCACTTGCCTGTCTCGCAGCGGGTCAGTGGCGGTGTCCTGCGTTCTCCTTGATGTCTTCTTCCGTCCTCTCTATCAGGCGTCCAATCACAGCGTCTGATGTTTCAGCCAATCAGGTGACAGATAACAGACCCGAGCACCTGATTGGCTGAGAGGTGGTTCAGTGTTAGCAAAGTGAATTCCTTCGCTTTGCTAACAAACAATTGAGTGAGCAGCAAACGCACAGCATTGCACCCGCTGTTCACCTTTTTGGGTGCCTATTAGAGTCTACGGCTCTAATCAGGTGCTTCCAAAAAAAAAAAAACATCACTATAATTCAGGTGCCCAGCGCCAGAAAAGGGGCCAGACACCTGAATAGGGGGTGTCAGCGGGGACTATAAATAGATTCATGCAAGGCATGAATCTATCTATGGTGATAGAGCGGTGACAGAAGAGAGGGGGCAGCGCTCCTGCGCCCTTTACGGACGCACTGCCACTGTATGTTATACTTTTCATTTAAAGCCCCTCTCAGAGATAAAATCCACACACCTGCCTGTTGTAGCCACTTCCTATTGGATGGGCTATGGTAAAAAAAAGGTGGACGTCAGCAGAGAGGATTGGAGGAGACTGGTGGTCCCCTGGGTCGGTGGTACTCCTAACAGTGGGGATGTGGGATCTAGTTTGGGGATTTACGTGGGTATATCTGGCTTCACACAGTAAGGGGGAAAAGGCCTAATAGAAAAAGATAGTGGGTATTTAAGTCAAATAATGAAGAGGTAGAGAAAACATTTTGGGAGCCCAATGGATCCAGCAAATTATGCATTCTAATTATTTTCCTATTGCATTCTTCTTTCTTTTCTCCAGTACCACTACATTAAACTCCCACTTAAATTAATATTTTATTGCTTCATAGGCAGAACAAATGTCATTTGTAATTATATGGCAGAGGTTGCAGTGTGGTGGCACCAGCACCAGTGCCTAAGGCCCAATTTTTCTGCCCCTGTTTAACAGGGGCGTTTAGGTACAATTTTTGATGCAATGCTTTGCAGCAGGGCTAATTCCTGCAATAAAACTAGAGTATATGGAAGAGGTTGCAGTGTGGTGGCACCAGCACCAGTGCCTAAGGCCAAATTTTTCTGCCCCTGTTTAACAGGGAAATGTAATTACAATTCTTGATATCATATTTCACAGGAGGGCCCCTTCCTGTGCCCACCCAGAGTAACGGTGAGGACCACAACCACCAAAGGTCAATTTTTCTACCACTGTTCAACAATGGCATGTAATTACAATTCTTGATATAATCGTTCACAGCAGGGCGCTCCAGCGCCCAGCAAGAGTCACTTTGAGGGCTTACAATGTTGTGGCAAAACCAACACCTTGTTCCGCCATTTCTGCAGAGCATATAGGGCAGGCCCCTACTTTCAAACATCCAACTTACAAACATCTCCTACTTGCAAACGGAAGGAGACAACAGCAAGTCAGATGAAAAAAGATGGACGACAAAACAAATTATACAGGGGTGATAACCCTTCCCTATGTTTTCCAAAAAGCTTAAAAATAGTTTTTTTGACTGGAGCTACACTTTAAAAATGTACCAGTTGAAAATTACAAACAGATTCAACTTAACACAACAAACCTACACAGTCCCTGTCTTGTTTGCACCACCTGTATACTGCTGTTCTGAGTATATAGGGCCTGGGGGCCACACGCATTTCCTTTTTTTAATATGGGTACAGGGTTCCCCTTAATATGCGTACAAGACCCAAATAGGCTGGTAATGGGCAGGGAGGGCTACCCATGCCATTTTTCTCAATGATTTTCAACCATATTGCAGGAACCAGATATAACATTAAAACCGCAAGCAGTTTTAAATGGTGTTATTTCCGTTTAATGTCATTTTGTACAGGGACTGTTCTAAACACGGGAAAGACGTGGCACTTTACAGGCATACTACAGACACCCCCCAGGCATGATATTTAAAAGAATATTTCACTTTTTGTTTTCACTTTAATCGTCATTAAAATCAGTGCTCCCGCCAAAACGGCCGTTTTTAAAACTTTTTTTTGCATTGACCCATGTCCCCTGAGGCAGGAGTCAGGTCCCCAAACCCTTTTTAGGACAGTATCTTGCATATTAGCCGTTAAAATTAGCACTTTTCATTTCGAACGTTCGAGTCCCATAGACTTCAATTGGGTTCTAACGTTCGTTCGAACTTGGGGTCCGTTCGAAAGTTCTGGTGCGAACCGAACCAGGGGGTGTTCGGCTCATCCCTAGTGACAGTGTAGCCTTCCATTTCAGCAAAATCTCTCTACGCGCACAGTATGTAGCGTATATTATGAATAGTTTGGTATATTTCCACACATTGGGTCCACAATTATATATAGCAATGTGACCTCAGGGGTTAGTGCAGGGGTAGTTCCTGCAGCCTGATTAATGTCCACAAGGGCCTTCTCCCAAAACTCCTGCAAAAGGGGGTATGACCAAATCATATGTAGAAAAGAAGCCTCCATATTCCCACAGCGGGGACATGATGAGGACCTTTCAGGGTAAATAGCAGATAGTCTCTGATGTGTATAGTAAGCTCTATGCAGAAACTTCAATTGAATAAAGTGATCTTGTGCAGAGATCAAATTTGTGACATAGGAAGAGACGCAGCCCTCCCAGTCCTCGTCACTTAAGGAAGGGATATCTTGTTGCCACTTCAAAAAGACCTTGGTCAGTTTAGAGGATGGGGCTATCGTGAGGTGGAAGTATAGTGAGGACAGGGGGGCATGGAGAACTTTTGACGACTACTGGCTCTGACTCGAGTGCGAATCCACCCGGGAACTGGTGCTGAAAATCATGCTTCACCTGCCGGTACCCGAAGAACATCCAATTGAGAAGTTTATAAGTTATTTTAAGTTCTGAAAAGGTACTTAGTCTACCCTCTGTCACCAAATGTTTCAACCCCACCACCCCTCTAGAGGCCCATATTTGAGGGTCGGGTATGCTACGCAGCTGAGGGAGGATGGGGTTGCCCCAAGTGGGCATATGAGAGGAGTATGTCTCGGGGGGGCGCAACACTGCTCATTGACCCGGTTTCACACTGTTATTGTTGTACGCATCAAGGTAGTTATCATAGAATGGGCCCTCACCCCTCGGTATACTAGATTAATCAGAGCAGAGTATGACCCCATAATCACCACCTCCAAAGTCACCACAAGATTGTCCATTTGGGAGAACCACCAACGAAATTCAGAAGAGCGAGTCCACCTTGACCAACTGGTAGCCACAGCGTGAATATCGCCAGTCTGGGCACTTTTCCTAGCAAGATAAATTCAATTCTATTCGTAATCTAAAAATTAAGAAACGTATACATATACATACACACGATCAGAAATTCCGCTAGCAAAAGTCCGATGTGAGCTTTTGGTGCGGAAATTCTGACCATGCGCACGTTCCATCGGACTTCCCGCCAGCAAAAGATTGGTAGCAGGTTCTAAATTTTTCGGTACGAAAAAAGTTCAGATCGGAAATTCCCATCATCTGTACCAATTCTGACATGCAAAATTCCTACGCATGCTCGGAAACAATTTGATGCATGCTCTGAAGCATTGAACTTCCTTTTCTCGGCTCATCGTAGTGTTGTACATCACCACGTTCTTGGCGGTCAAAAGTTCAGCCCTGCCTAGTGATCCCTAACATGGGGGAAAGCCAGCAAGGAGAATGTTGTTAGATGCGCACCCGAGCGCTGGGAGAAGAATACATTAGACGCAGCCATTTGATAAATGCTGGTCCAAACCCAAATTTTTGAAGGTTAGCCCAGAGATACTCCCACTCCACCGAGTCAAATGCTTTCTTGACGTCCAGGGATACCATGGCCTCTAGGCTGTCCTCCGAAGCCCTACCTACATGCGTCAACAATCTGCAAATGTTTATGCCGGTGTTGTAAAATTTCCTGCGACCCGTGAAATTCGCTCACCCCGTCACTTCCGGTGCGGCTCCGTCACTGTAACAGCTGACGGCGGGCCTTTACTGCGCATGCGCCAAGTCCGTGATATTAACGGCACATGCGCAAGATCTTTATTTAAGCGGTGGTTAAAAATTCTACAGTCAAGTGGGCGGAGACTTGCGGGTGGGCGGGCGGAAATGAACAGATGCTTAGAACGTCAGCAGCAGCCCCGCTCACCCCACTAACATGCCCCTGAATCGCTGGATCTTTGTTTATGGTCGAGAAAATGTATGGCTTCAGCTGCTATTAACAGCAATCGCGCATGCGCGGGATCTTTGCTTATGGTCGAGAAAAATTATGGCTTCAGCTGCTATTAACAGCAATCGTGCATGCGCGGGATCTTTGTTTACTGACCAGAAAAATTATGCACTCAAGCACATTCTTATTGGTGATGAAAATTGATAGACTCGGGCGGGCGATGGCTTTATTATATCATCGGCAGCACCAATATGTATAGTATTTTTTAAATCAGAAGAATATGCAGTGTATTTATTAAATCTGAAGAATATGCAGTGTATTTATTAAATCAGCAGAATATGGGCACAATGTCTGCGTTTGGGGACAGTGTGTGCGTTTGGGGCACAATGCCTGCGTTTGGGGACAGTGTGTGCGTTTGGGGACAGTGTCTGCATTTGGGCACAGTGGCTGCATTTGGAATGATCACAGTCGATTGCGTGGTAAACAGCCAATGGCTGTTTACCAGCATCAGTGGCGAGCAGTGTTCCCGGGAACACGCCGCCACCAACGTGCACGCGCAGAGCATGCCAGCGATCGCCGTGGAGAGGTGGGGCGGCCACCAACGTACACGCACAGAGCGCGCCCGCGGTCGCCGTGGAGAGGTTGTGCGGAACCATCTGTGATCACGTGGTAAACAGCCATGACCAAAGCCTGTTCACCACCCTCGGTGGCGAACGGTGTCTCCATGACACGCCGCTACCAAAGGAACAGGGATGCAGGTGTTGTAAAATTTCCTGCGACCTATGAAATTCGCTCACCCCGTCACTTCCGGTGCGGCTCCGTCACTGAAACAGCTGACGGCGGGCCTGTACCGCGCATGCGCCAATCCCCTGCCATTAACAGCGCATGCGCTGTATATTTATTTTGTCGGTGGAGAAAAATTCTAGCCTCGAGTGGGCGGAGACTTGCGGGTGGGCGGGCGGAGCTGAACAGATGGTTAGAACGTCATCAGCAGCCCCGCCTACCCCAAGATTTTCTTCATTGGTCAAGAAAAATTATGGCTTCAAGCTGTATTAGCGCATGCGCGGGATATTTGTTCAGCGGTCGACCAAAATTATGGACTCAAGCGGGCGGAGACTTGCTGGGAGGGAGAGATAGAGTGGAGCTTAGAGAGGGGGCGGAGCTTGGAGAGGGGGCGGGGCCCCATGCATAGCACTGACTACATATACAGTACATTGTTCTGCCAATAAATACACCTCACTGCGCCCAGCAAACACCACCTCACTGCGACCAGAAATCGCCGCCTCACTGTGACCAGAAATCGCCGCCTCACTGCGCCAAGCAAACGCCACCTCACTGCGCCCAGAAATCGCCACCTCACTGCGCCCAAAAAATGCCGCCTTACTGCGACCAGAAATCGCCGCCTCACTGCGCCAAGCAAACGTCGCCTCACTGCGCCCAGAAATCGCCACCTCACTGCGCCCAAAAAATGCCGCCTCACTGCGACCAGAAATCGCCGCCTCGCTGCGACCAGAAATCGCCACCTCACTGCGCCAAGCAAACGCCACCTCACTGCGCCCAAAAAATGCCGCCTCACTGCGACCAGAAATCGCCGCCTCACTGCGCCCAGCAAACGCCACCTCACTGCGCCCAGAAATCGGCGCCTCACTCTGCCCAGCAAACGCCACCTCACTGTGCCCAGCAAATGCCTCACTGTGCCCAAAAAATGCCCCTCACTGTGCCCAGCAAACGCCACCTCACTGTGCCCAACAAACGCCACCTCACCATGGCCAGAAAACGCCTCACTGTGCCCAGCAAACGCCTCACTGCACCCAAAAAATGCTGCCTCACTGTGCCCAGCAAACACCTCACTGTGCCCAGCGAACACCGCCTCACCAAGAAGGGGGACCCCCTTCTCTCTTGGGGACAGGGACCCCCTTCTTTCCTGGGGACAGGGACCCCCTTCTCTCCTGGGGACAGGAACTCCATCTCCCCTGGGAACGGGGACTTCATCTCACCTAGTTACCCCATCTGCCCTGGGGATCAGGGCCCCACCTCCCCTAAGAACAGGAACCTGATCACCCTGTGTGCGCCAACCTCACTGCCCTGCCGGCCATGTGTCCTGTGTGAGGGCCCTCCTGTGACAGCTCTTATAAGGACTTCACCCCACTGTGTGATCCCCCTACATGACTGATCCCTCTGTGTCCAAAACTTACACGGGGAACCCCTCTGTTTGCTCCCCCTACATGTCTGCATACTCTGACCACCACCTGTACCATTTCCACATCCACTGACTGCCTCCTGTATCCTGTGCACATGTTCCGACCCCTCTTGTACCATGTCTGTAGCCTCTAGCCACCTCCTGTGTCCTGTCTGCAATCTCTGACTATCTCTTGTCTTTTAACGTGTCTGCAGTCTCTTAGGGGGAGTCTGGAGAGGAATCAAGAGTGAGAGCACCGCCAGGATTGGGATTACGTGAGGAGTCAGATGTGTATGGACTGTGGAGAAGAGACTATAGAATAAAAACCAGAACCACCAACCTGGAGACGTCTAACTGAGCCCTGCACGCTGCACTGGAGAGGAGGTCAGTGACAAGAGGGCACTCATATAAAGGTTTCCCATCATCTCAGTAACACCCCTCCCCCAGTGTATTCACTCTGCGGAAGGTGGTCTCTGGTCACCAGAGTTTCCAGAGTACACAGAGGATACATGGGATAGATTAGAAGGAATGAAGGCCCAGAGACATGTCCAGAGTACACAGAGGATACATGGGATAGATTAGAAGGGATGAAGGCCCAGAGACATGTCCAGAGTACACAGAGGATACATGGGTTAGATTAGAAGGGATGAAGGCCCAGAGACATGTCCAGAGTACACAGAGGATACATGGGATAGATTAGAAGGGATGAAGGCCCAGAGACATGTCCAGAGTACACAGAGGATACATGGGATAGATTAGAAGGGACACCCGCATCCCTGTTCCTTTGGTAGCGGCGTGTCATGGAGACACCGCTCACCACCGAGGGTGGTGAACAGGCTTTGGTCATGGCTGTTTACCACGTGATCACAGATGGTTCCGCCCCACCTCTCCACGGCGATCGCGGGCGCGCTCTGCGCGTGTACGTTGGTGGCCGCCCCACCTCTCCACGGCGATCGCGGGCGCGCTCTGCGCGTGCACGTTGGTGGCGGCGTGTTCCCGGGAACACTGCTCGCCACTGATGCTGGTAAACAGCCATTGGCCGTTTACCACGCAATCGACTGTGATCATTCCAAATGCAGCCACTGTGCCCAAATGCAGACACTGTCCCCAAACGCACACACTGTCCCCAAACGCAGGCATTGTGCCCCAAACGCACACACTGTCCCCAAACGCAGGCATTGTGCCCCAAACGCACACACTGTCCCCAAATGCAGGCATTGTGCCCCAAACGCACACACTATCCCCAAACACAGACATTGTGCCCATATTCTGCTGATTTAATAAATACACTGCATATTCTTCAGATTTAATAAATACACTGCATATTCTTCTGATTTAAAAAATACTATACATATTGGTGCTGCCGATGATATAATAAAGCCATCGCCCGCCCGAGTCTATCAATTTTCATCACCAATAAGAATGTGCTTGAGTGCATAATTTTTCTGGTCAGTAAACAAAGATCCCGTGCATGCGCGATTGCTGTTAATAGCAGCTGAAGCCATAATTTTTCTCGACCATAAACAAAGATCCAGCGATTCAGGGGCATGTTAGTGGGGTGGGCGGGGCTGCTGCTGAAGTTCCAAGCATCTGTTCAGCTCCGCCCGCCCACCCGCAAGTCTCCGCCCACTTGACTGTAGAATTTTTAACCACTGCTTAAATAAAGATCTTGCGCATGCGCCGTTAATATCACGGACTTGGCGCATGCGCAGTCAAGGCCCGCCGTCAGCTGTTACAGTGACGGAGCCGCACCGGAAGTGACGGGGTGAGCGAATTTCACGGGTCGCAGGAAATTTTACAACACCGGTTCCTCTGCCCAGCATGAACTCAGATTGGTCAGGGTGTATCAGGGCAGTAATTACAGAGTTCAAGTGGCCGGCCAAAACTTTAACAAGAATTTTTAGATCTACATTCAGGAGTGATATCGGCCGGTATGAGGAGCATAGTTCAGGGTCCTTGGCAGGCATGGGGGGCACCACTGCCTCAGAAATAGATGAGGGCAAGGAGCCCTCCTCCAAGACCTTCAGTAGCATCTGACAGAATTTGGGGAGAAGGTAGTCAGCATAATGTTTAAAGAATTCCGCCGGGAACCCATTTGGGCCTGTCATCTTCCCAGCTTGCAGAATCTTGACCGCTCTTGACCTAATTTCTGTAAGGCTAAGTGGACTATCTAGCCTCTTCCTGGTCGAGGCTGTAAGGCATGGCAGGTCAGCTAAAGCCAGGTATGTATGCAGTTCTCCTTCAGTATACTTTACTCGGGAGGAAAACGGACCATTAATCTGCAAGGGATCTACCATAGCTTCCCCAGTAGGGGATCGGATACAGGATATGGACACAGGGGTGGAGTGTTCCCACGACAACCAGGCCAACAATCGACCACTCCTCTCCCCTTGTTCAAAGATTCTTTGACTCTGATGGAGCAGGTGAATTTTTTCGTGGCAGATATACTGATAAGGAAGACATTCCGCAGAGCCGCCCGAAGAGAGGAATACATCAGAGGGTCCCTATCCCTAGCATTAATAGTCTCCAGGGCCATAGCTTTATTTTCCACCTCCTGTAGCTCCCTATTTGCACCCCTTCACACCCTCCCAATATGGGTCTGGAAGCTACCCCTTGTAAAGGCTTTAAAAGCATCCCACATAATAGGGATAGAAACAGTGATCTTGGGAATTCCAAAAAGTTATCATATCAGTCTTGCAAGGGATGTCAACCCTCTAATCAGATAGCCAGAACCCAGATAATCAAAAGGTATGTACTAATGCGCTAATGAAGCAATCTGTGCTGACTATGAGGTATATACAAATAAATAGATAAAGTGCTAAATGGAAATAAAAAGCAGCTAAACTTCTAAAGTTACCAGCACCCATAACAACTGTTTATAAAAAGTGAAGTAGAGCTAGTTAACCACTTCAATACCGGGTACTTAAACACCTTCCTGCCCAGACCAATTTTGAGCTTTCAGCACTGTCGTACTTTGAATGACAATTGCGCGGTCATGCTACACTGTACCCAAATTAAATTTTTATCATTTTTTCCCACAAATAGAGCTTTCTTTTGGTGGTATTTGATCACCTCTGAGGTTTTTATTTTTTGCTAAACAAATAAAAAAATACCGAAAATTTTGAAAAAAAAAATGTTTTTTTTTGTTTCAGTTTCAAAACTTTGTAAATAAGTACGTTTTCTCCTTCACTGATGGGGTTACACTGATGGGCAATGATAAGGCGGCACTGATGGGCACCGATGAGGTGGCACCAATGAAGTGGCACTGAGGTGGCATTGATGGACACTGATATGTGGCACTGATAGGCGGCACTGATGGGTGGCACTGATGGGTGGCACTGATGAGCGACACGGATGGGCACTGATAGGTGGCACAAATTGGCACTGATAGCTGGCACGGATTGGCATGGATGGGCAGCATTGATGGGCATGGATAGGCGGCACAGGTGGGCATGGATAGGCGGCACAGGTGGGCATGGGTAGGCGGCATAGGTGGGCATGGATGTGCACTGATAGACGGCACAGGTGGGAACTAATAGGCGACATTGTATAATAATATACTGTACTAATGGATGCCAATCAGTGCCAAACAATAATGCATGCCAATCAGTGATGCCCATTGTGGGCACTGATTGGCATCCATTATGGGCACTGATTGGCATCCTTTATGGCACTGACTGGAATCCCTGGTGGTCTAGGGTGGCATACCTTGTCCTGGGCATCCCTGGTGGTCTGGTGGCGTCCCTGGTGGTCCAGTGTGGGCATCCTCGGGGGGCTGTGTTGATAATCGATCAGCACAGGCCCCCCCTGTCAGAAGAGCAGCCGATCGGCTCTCCTCTACTCGCGTCTGACAGACGCGAGTGAGGAAAAGCCGATCACCGGCTCTTCCTATTTACACTGTTATCCGCCGTGATTGGACACGGCTGATCACGTGGTAAAGAGTCTCCGTCGGAGACTCTTTACCGAGATCGTAGTTGCAGGGTGTCAGACTGACACCCCGCAACAACGATCGCCGCGATGCGCGCCCCCGGGGGCGCGCAGCGGCTCATAATCCTGATCACGTCATATGACGTCCGATCAGGATTATGCAACCACTTTGCCACCGTCATTTTGTTATAGGGCGGGCGGCAAGTGGTTAAACCAATCTAGTAAACAGGTGAATAAATATCTGACCAATTATCAACAATGGATATATGTATCCATAAACTGTGATAAGTACGTTTGAAGAAATATAAATGATAATCCCACAAAACATGATCTAAATCAATAAAAATTAAAACGCAATACAGAAAACATACTGACATATATAGGCATATAGCAAAGAAAACATAAGTTGTTACGCCGATTATGATTTTCTGCATCTTTCACTCTGGTCTCCAATGTCTTGACCCTGGCTATAAGGGTATGGAGGTCACCTGCATGATCTCTAATGGAATCCTCTGTCACAGAGATCCTCTGCTCAAGCTCAGCCACCCAGCTGCGGCAGGAGTCCAGATCCCTGTGAATAAAATCCACATTCATCTGTATGTAGTCTATTTTGTCCATAAGTACAATTTAAAAATAAAAGGATAGGGCGCGCTATGGAATTTGTTTGACAGAGAGTATATATAATATAATGTAATGTAGGTAAGAGCAGCCTCTATTTTGTTTCCGTCCTAATGGATGGAACAATAAGAAAAGTGAGGTAGAGAAAATAGATATGGCGCTATACCTTTTTGGACTCACTAAATATAAATATCATAGAAATGTACAGATTTTTCAGCTTGCTGGCTAATGGTTTTAAACTCTAAAGAATCCTGAATGAACCAAAATATACTGGTATGATAAACCCAATAAATAATGTATCCGTCAATATTAAATTGTAAATACAAAAATAAATATAAATTTTCCAGCGTGCTGGTTAATAAATTAATATAAAAATAGGGTGAAAATAGGAATTGGAATAAAAAATATATATATATAAATGTGAATTGCACAATAAATGAATTAGATGCCTAAAATAAATGATGCTATTTATGCTAAACTCAATCTATAATCAACAGTGAAACTTTTAAAAAATATACTAAAAAATATACTAAAAAATACCCAATGTGCCTGTGACTGTGGTGATGGCGTAACCAAGAACTTTGGTATACAAATTCAATCAAATAACCATAAAGCAAAAACCAAAAAATTCAAATTTGTACAATTGTGAAACACAAGTGAAAAAATGAAATATGAAAAGTGCAACAAATATATACACACTGTGTTAAATTTCGAAAAATTCCCAATTGTAGATATGAAAATTGGGAAAAAATACAAGAAAAATTAGAGATATTAGTCCATAATATAAAAAAATGTAAAAAATATAAGAAATAGAGATTTAGTCCATAATATAAAAAATGGAAATTAGATAGTGAAAAAAGAGAGATTTTCTATGTATAGAAGAGGAATGGAGGGAGTAACTTCGCTTATCCGTTTGTGTTTATGAATTTTGCTCTCACCAGAAATACGACCCCGTCCGGTCAGATACGTACACCTTCAGTGCAAACGGCGTGTTAGCCGAGCGGAAGTTCCGAACGCTTTTTTACAATACCTGTTTTATCGTACTAAATGTGAGTACTTTTAAGTTATTACAAATAAACTGAGTTGCAAACATACTATACCATGGAAAGTCCTCTTCTTTACCTTATGTAATACGAGGTACAACATCCCCACGGAAGAACGAGGGATATCCCCAGCATTCCAGCAAAGACAGCCCAAGAAGCGACACAGTGGCTTATACTGTGGAGGCTGATCCACCCCGGACGGGGTCGTATTTCTGGTGAGAGCAAAATTCATAAACACGAACGGATAAGCGAAGTTACTCCCTCCATTCCTCTTCTTTAGTGAGTCCAAAAAGGTATAGCGCCATATCTATTTTCTCTACCTCACTTTTCATAAGTACAATTTGACCACTCGCAATAGTCTGCATGGTGGCCGTGAGGTCTGCTGCTGTTGCAGACAGAGAAACAGAGGCCTCTGTCTGAGAGGCCATGTGCGCTGTTATGGTCCTGCCCGACCTAAGGAGGTTGCTGTGGATTTGGAGCGACATGATCTACCACCAGTGATGACCCGGAGGCATTGCTGGGGGTGATACAAAAATCAAGAAAAAAAAGCATCAGTTCTCCTAAAAATACAGACTCTGTCCAAGCATGTAGTCTGTCAGACCAAGAATAGGGGGGTGAGCATGCCTCCCCTTCCTGAACCATACCAGACCATGTGCCCTCAACATGGTGGGGTACTTTTACCCATGTTTATGAGGACCCTGGCCCAATGGTTGTGGGAGCTTGGGGGTGGTGGACTTATCTCAATCTGGAAGCCCCCTGTAACAAAAATGGGGCACCCGGATGGGAATTTGTAAGGGACATTTAGGCAAGGATGGTCACTACCCTACATCATACCCTTCTGCTTACAGAATGTTGAAAAGTAATTAACCATAGCCAAGGCTCATAACTCCTCATATATCTCTAAGTGTAGGCATATGTTGTATAGCTTTCCCCCCTTGAATCTACTTTCAAATCATTAGAAGGTAGCAGATGTCCAATGTATGGAACCTGTCATTTTTATTTCAAACTTACAAAGCTTAGTTTGCTTTGGTTTTGTCTAAATGTATCAAATAATTGCACCCCCTCCATCCCACAAAAAAAATCCATACTAGACTCATATGTGAGCATGTAGCCAGGCAGGCCAGGAAAGAGGAGATGAGTGTGCCCCCTTCCTGGGGGAATCACACCAGTCTGCATGCCTTTAAAATGTGGGATTACCTTTAAGGGGGGAGTCCCTGGCAAAGGCCCTTGTCCCATGTTGCCAGACTGAATGCCTTCAAAATGGGTACCTTGCTAGGGGGGAGTGATTGTGGTAGTCTGTGGGTGGGGGCTTATTACAATCTGGAAGCCCCCTTTAGCAATAAGGGACACACAGATATTGGCCCCCACATGCCTAATGCCTGCCAAAGAAAAGCACAGACCAAACATGACAACACCACTCACTGAATGATAGCAATTTAAGGGAAGGACAGGAATAGTGGTGGCATCTTTGCCAAAATATAGGCATGTGGTTAGGTGCCTATATTTAGGCAATCATGCTACCTTCTCATCTTCTGATCATGAGCTTTTGTATCAGATTCCACATCATCACTTTCCCCAACTATTATTATATCTTCATTTAACTCTTGTTTAACTAGTTGCTGACCGCCGGCCGTCAAATGACGGCCAGGTGGCGTACCTATTGTGGCGGGAGGCCGTCATAGGACGGCCTTCCGTTTAAACAGGGAATGCACACGATCGTGAGCGCGCACCCCTCTTTCTTCGGTGGCGGCGTGTCACTGAAGGGGGTGAACAGCCATTGGTTATGGCTGTTTACCACGTGATCGGCCGTGATGAAGTCACGGCTGATCACAGATGGTCACACCCCGGCGGTGCACGGCGCATGTGCGCAATCGTGAGCGCGCTGCGCGTGCACGTCGGTGGCGGCGTGTACCCCGGGAAAGCTGCTCGTCACCGATGCTGGTAAACAGCCATTGGCCGGCTGTTTACCCACGTGATCGGCTGTGATCCTTTCACAGCTGATCACTAAAATGTAAACAAACCGCGGTAACGAGATGTTACCGGGTTCTCCTCCTCACACACCGATCGTGTGTGAGGAGGAGATTGCGGTAACATCTCGTTACCGCCTACAGTACACATCAAGCACACTGATTGCCCCCCCCCCCCAATAAAGAGGACCTGTCACCACCCCTCATAGTACCTGTCAATAGTACCTGTCAATCACAGTCCATCAGAGTACCTGTCACAGTCCATCAGAGTATTTGAGTACCTGTCACAGCCCATCAGAGTACCCGAATACCTGTCACAGCCCATCAGAGTACCCAAGTACCTGTCCCAGTCCATCTGAGTACCCGAGTAACTGTCACAGTTCATCTGAGTACCGGAGTACCTGTCACAGTTCACCTGAGTACCGAGTACCTGTCACGGCCCATCAGAGTACCCGAGTACCTGTCACGGCCCATCAGAGTACCCAAGTACCTGTCACGGCACATCAGAGTACCCGAGTACCTGTCACGGCACATCAGAGTACCTGAGAGTACCTGTCACGGCACATCAGGGTACCCGAGTACCTGTCACGGTCCATCATGGTACCAGAGTACCTGTCACGGTCCATCATGGTACCCGAGTATCTGTCACGGTCCATCAGAGTACCCGAGTACCTGTCACAGCCCATCAAAGCACCCGAGTACCTGTCACAGCCCATAAAAGTACCCGAGTAGCTGTCACAGCCCATCAAAGTACCTGAGTAGCTGTCACAGCTCATCAAAGTACCCGAGTAGCTGTCACAGCTCATCAAAGTACCCGAGTACCTGTCACAGCTCATCTGAGTACCCGAGTACCTGTCACAGCTCATCTGAGTACCCGAGCACCTGTCCCAGTCCATCTGAGTACCCGAGTACCTGTCCCAGTCCTTCTGAGTACCCGAGTACCTGTCACAGTTCATCTGAATACCTGTCACAGTTCATCTGAGTACCCGAGTACCTGTCACCAGTCCATATGAGTATCTGTCACCGCCCTTCAGAGTACCCAAATAACAGTCACCAAGCCATCAGAGTACCTGTCACCAGGCCATCAGAGTACCCAAGTACCTGTCACCAGGCCATCAGAGTACCCGAGTACCTGTCACTAGGCCATCAGAGTACCAGAGTACCTATCTCCAGCCCATCAGAGTACCCGAGTACCTATTTGCAGCCCACTGTCCTGGTGGTCCAGGACCTTCAAAAGTGTGATGGGTAGGAATGAAATAAGATGTGTCATTTATGCTCCTAGAATGCCTGAACGTACTACTTCAATGTTCGGCCTCTCTATGTGGCCAGGCTGTGTAAAAGTCCAACACATGTGGTATCGCCATACTCGGGAGGAGTAGCAGAATGTGTTTTGGGTTGTAATTTTTGCTATATAAATGCTATGTGTTAGAAATATCTTATAAATTGACAATTTTATGTAATAAAAAAAAATGCGTTTTAATTTTTTTCCACATATTCCAAAAACGTCTGGAAAAAAATTAACCGTTCAAAAGACTCATTATGCCTCACAGATTATACGTTGGGGTGTTTGATTTCCAAAATTGGGTCATTTTATGGGAAATTCCATTGTCCTGGTACTCCAGGGCCTTCAAAAATGTAATAGGTGGTTGAGAAATGAGATGCGTCATTTTTGCTCGTAGAACGTCTGAAGGTACTACATCAATGTTGGTGCTCTGTATGTGGCCAGGCTGTGTAAAAGTCCCACACATGTGGTATCACCGTACTCGGGAAGAGTAGCAGAATGTATTTTGGGGTGTAATTTGTTGTATGCATATGCTGTGTGTGAGAAATAACCTGATAATATGACAATTTTGTAAAAAAATAATAATAATAAAAAAAAAATCTTAATTTTGCAAAGAATTGGAAAAAATGACAACTTAAAAAAACTCACCATGCTACTTACTTAATACCTTGGAATGTCTACTTTGTAAAAAGGGGTCATTTGGGGGGTATTTGTTCTTTCCTGACTTGTTAGTGTCTCAAGAAATGAAATACACCTGATGTACTGAAGGCCTGATCAGATGTGATCAATTTTCAGCGATTGGCACCATAGTTTGTAGACTCTATAACTTTCACAAAGACCAAATAATATATACTAATGTGGGTTATTTTTACCAAAGATAGGTAGCAGTATAAATTTTGCCCAAAATTTATGAAGAAAAATTACTAATTAGCAAAACTTTATGACAGAAACAAAGAAAAGGCATTTTTTTTCACAAAATGTACGTTTTATTTTATTTATAGCACGAAAAATAAAAAACCCACTAGTGATTAAATACCACTAAAAGAAAGCTCTATTTGTGTGAAAAAAAGGATGCAAGTTTCATATGGGTACAGTGTTGGATGACTGAGTAATTGTCATTCAAACTGTGAGAGCGCAGAAAGCTGAAAATTGGTCTGGTCAGGAAGGGGGTGTAAGTGAACTGTATTGAAGTGGTTAAAACCTTCTGAGGTAGAACTTATCTGGTCTTCCCTTAATCCTGAATCCTGTCAGCTTAATGATCATTCTGCCATAGGTATTTCTTAGGCCGCGTACACACGCGGGGACTGTTTGCTCAACTTTGTCCGCTGAACAGTGTTTCGGCGGACAGTCCGCTCGTGTGTGGGCTTTCAGCGGACAGTTTCAGCGAACAGTCTGCTGAACAAAGTTTTTCCGAGTTTCCGAAAAACTGTCCGCTGAAACTTTGTTTCAGCGAACAGTCCCCTCGTGTGTAGGCTTGTTCGTCAAACTAAGTTCCGCGCATGCTCAGAAAGGATTTACACGCCGAAGTTTGCATTGCAGTGTATAGGACGTCGTTTTCTAGTCCCGTCGTACGTGCCGTTCACGTCATCGCGCACGGTTTCAGCGGACTGTTCGTTCGTCGTGTGTGGGCAAGTCCGTCCATGCTAATTTTGAGCGGACTGTCCGCTGAAACTGTTTGACGGACAAAGTTGAGCGAACAGTCCCCGCGTGTGTACGCGGCCTTAATGATGATACTCAATTGGTATCCAGAGCTCAGGGTATTCCTTAAAGCTGACTGAAGGAAACTGTGATGTGTGAAATATTCCCCTAGGTTTTCACAAGCAACACTATTAAAGTGGTTGTAAACTCTGTTACACCACTTGTACCTACAGGTAAGCCTATAATAAGGCTTACCTGTAGGTACTGTAAATATCTCCTAAACTTGCACAGTTTAGGAGATATTCACTATATACACTGTTGCCGACATATTCATTCGGTGCTTGCACACTGAAGAAATAGCCTGCTGGTGCAGTTTTTTTCAGGGCCCATGCGGTGACTGGCGGCTCCCACATGCATGCACGGAAGTGACGTAGTTGTGGCTCAGGCCAATCACAGTGCTGGAGCCTTTGAATCCGGAAGTGACTCCGCCGAAAGGTCAGCCGTGGGAGCGGAGTGTGGGCGGCACTGCAAGGTAATGTTTTAACTTTAAGGTAAGTATTTCATAATGAGTTAGTATGCGATTCATATAATACTATATATACATTATATACAGTATACTATACGGACTGCACTATGTATACTGTACTGACTGCACTTTTTACTCTGAACTGCATTATATTTACTACACTAACTGCACTATATACTCTGAACTGTATACTACTACACTGACTGCACACTACACTACCTGCCTAATCTCCATTCATTCACTATATATACAGCCACCATGTAAGCAGCAGCCTTATATAGTGTGGGCCATGGACTTAACCCAGAGCCATCATTGGCCAAAGGCACCCTGCTTTTGGTCAATCATAGCTCTCACAGCACATTGTGCTGTGATTGGCCAAAGAATGCAGGTCAGGTGCATGCTTTGGCCAATCAGCAGCTGTCAATGCATTGCGATCTTGCAGTGCATTATGGGGCATTCCACGGCACTCGAATTTGCCGCAAATGCTCCATATGTTTGTTTGTTCTGAGAACAAATGAACACCCAATGTTCGACTTGAACATTGGGACCATCCCTAGTATTCTGATGGAGGGAGAGTCTCCCCACTGTCAGAATAAGAATGAGGAATAAATACACATGCTTGCCAGCACACCATGGATCTTGAATTGCAGTCCAAAACTTTTATTATAGAAAGATCACATCACACAGGATATGTGTCAAGCACAATTTAGGAGATGTTCAGTGTTTTTCCAGCAGGTGAAGGACTGTACCCTTTCCAATGCACCAGGTACTGTATGCGACCACGGAACCTATGGGAGTCAACAATGGACTGTACTTCATACTCATCTGGCTCCCTGACATTTTGGCTTGTCTGACTATCCATTCTGGTTCCTGAACTCTGACTATGTTTTAACTACGTTCGTGCTGTCTGAATGGACACACAGAGCAGCGGCTCGACTCGGGTGCCCCCATAGCAAGCTGCTTGCTGTGGGGGCACTCAGCAGGAGGGAGGGCCCAGGAGCACCGAAGTGGGACCCGAGAAGAGGAGGATCTGGTCTGCTCTGGGCAAAACCACAACAAAGAGCAGGTAAGTATAACATGTTTGTAACTTTTAAACAAAAAATACAGAGACTTTGGTATCATTTTAAAGAGAACCTGTCACCAAATCATGCATCACGCGGTGAACTGTTTTTCCTGTATGTGATTAAAGGAATAAAAGTTTAGTTAAAAAAAAGTAAAACAGTGTAAAAAAATTTAAATTTCACCCAATTACTCAAAATTTTTGACCCACCCCCACCTACACACATGTACAAATTTAAATACATTCATAAGGAGGTGTCTAGGCATGAAAACATTGATTGCACTATACATGTTACATATCACTGTGCATGCTGAAGTGACAGAAATCATTTTAAGCCCAATTATCCACTGTTAACTCCAAAATGACCTGTAAGGGCTTTTAAAGCATTGAAGAAGAATGTTTGAAAAAACATATTCATTTAATATTAATTAATTTTACACACCTTTCGCCAATAATAAAGGGTAGCAGCCATTTGAATTCCAACTTCGTTTTTTTGCATTTAATTACAGTTTAGTTATGGTGATATGCAGTGCTGCCTACAGTTCCATCTTGGATTCCACAGAGAATTCTTCATAGAAAATTCTCCAATAACCAAGCTCACATCTTGCTGTGAGCATTAAAGTGGAAGTAAACTTCCATCGTTTACTTTTACCTATAGGTAAGTCTATAATAAGGCTTACCTCTAGGTAGTGTAAATATCCCCTAAACATGCACCATTTAGTAGATATTTACATTACATGCAGCCAGTGGCATCATTTGAGCATGTGCTCTGAAGGAATGGCCACTCATGCTGTTCCTTCAGAGCCCTGTGCCGTGAACAGCGGCTCCCATGTGCAGTCACAGAACCGGAATCTGTCAACCCAGAAGCAAAACGTGTAAAGATGGGAGCCCCTGCAGCACTGACTTCACGGCACGGGAGGGCTTTGTTTTAAGGTAAGTTTAACATAATGTGCTAGTATGCGATGCATGCTAACAAATTATACCTTTACCTTGCAGGTTCCAAAAAAATCTTTCCAAGATCCACAGTTATTAATCACTGGAGAAAAGCATATCTTTCCACAATTTAATTCCTTTTGGGATCATAGTGTTTATCAATTGCTTTGAAAATGCTTTTTAGAGTTGGGTTTTCTGTATCATTTTCTCTGAACATCTATGAAAATGCTCTATCTTTTTTCCCAGTTAAGTAATGAGACAACTTTATTTTACATTTCTCATCATTGGGTGCTACTGTGAGATCCACAGGGAAAAAAACTGTTATTTTCAGTGCTTCCATGTTTAAAACAGATTAGAAAAACTCCCTTCTAGTCTCCTATGGGGTTTTCAGTCAACTCTATGATGTCTTTGTATGCACAGTGACACTTATAGTTGCTGTGGCTCTATCTTCAACTGCAGGCTTTGCTTTCTCTCTAAACTAACTACTTTGGGGGTTATTTATGATAACTTGGAAGTACAGTTACTGTGGATCTGAGGGGGACATGCAAGGAAAATAAAAAACATCATTTTCCACTCCATGGGAAAAAAAATACTGGAGCAGGATTTTTAGCTTAGCTAACATTATTATTACTATTTTTGACAATAATAATAATAATAATAATAATTCTTAATTTCTTCCTTTTTTCATAGTTTCTGTTTTTAAACATTGCTTCCATTTGTGTGTTTTTTCTTCTATTAGATGCACTTCTTTCTGAAAAAAAAAACTCAGCTACTGCCATTGAAGTGAATTGCTTGTCAGAAATTTATTTAGAAATAATAGGCTAATTTTATTGCCAAGGTTAAACTGCTCAGAAAACAGATTTCAGAAAGAAGCTTACAATGTCAGAGTGGGTAGTAAAATAATAATAATTGTTCAATGTCATTTTCAAGTTTTTTGCTTTGAAAAAAAATCTATGTAGGAATGTTTGTATAGTATAACCTGTGCAAAGCAACTTTCTCATTAAACTGCTTCCAAACTTCCCAAGCGCCTTAACTTCTCCAAGTTGCTTATATGTTTATACCCTTTCGTCTCCTACAAGCTGCAAGGGCAAAGAGAAGAAGCTCTGGGACTCTGGGAGACATTTATAAAGCACATTAGCAGCACAATATGAGACATATCAGGCTGCCCTCCTTTAGCCAACCCATGGTGTGGATGTGAGCCACTCGGGCTGCAAGGAAGTATAGTTCTGTGCAGGGCTTTTTTTATCAGAGACTAGGTACAGGAACTCCTCAACCTCAACCATGCCCTGCACACAACCCGGGCACCTGCATCCCCCTTCTCCCCATCCTGCACTTAGTGGGAGCCACTCAGGAGATCAGAGGGAGTCAAGCTGTCACTTGTAATTACAGAAGTGCGGCTTCTGTGTATACAAGTGACAGCGTGGCTCCTACAGAGTGATAGAGTTGAGCAGGGAGTAGCCTTATGCAGTATTTTCTGAGCATTTTTGCTTTATGCCATAAATACAGCATAAAGTAGTAGTGAATTGAAAATTTCAGGATCGCATGCGGCATTTGGGAAAACACCTAAATACTGCATACAATCTAGTTATGTAAATGGAGCCCACTATTTGTTCAGCACAGTTTTTCGTTTAACTATTTCAGTTCTGGAAGAATTTACTCCCTTCCTGACCAGAGCAGTTTTTGCGATACGGCACTGCGTCGCTTTAACGGACAATTGCGCTGTTGTGTGATGTTGCACCCAAACAAAATGTACATCCTTTTTTTTTTTCCACAAATAGAGCTTTCTTTTGGTGGTATTTGATCACCTCTGCAGTTTTTATTTTTTGCGCTATAAACAAAAAAAGAGCAACATTTTTGAAAAAAAAGCAACATTTTTTTACTTTTTGCTGTAATACATATCCCCAAAAATATATAAAAAAACAAATTTCTTTCACAGTTTAGGCCAATATGTATTCTTCTACATATTTTTGGTAAAAATAAATCTCAATAAGCGTATATTGATTGGTTTGCGGAAAAGTTATAGTGTTTAAAACATAAGGGATAGCTTTATGGCATTTTTATTATAACAATTTTTTTTTTATTAGTAATGCCGGCGATCTGCAATTTTTATCAGGATTGTGAAATTATGATGGACACATCGGACACTTTTGACACTATTTTGGGACCATTGTCATTTATACAGCGATCAGTGCCATAAAAGTACACTGATTACTGTGTATATGACACTGGCAGGGAAGGGGTTAAACACTAGGGGGTGATCAAGGCTTGACATGTTGCTAGGCAGACCAGGAAAATGTCTTGTTTTCATAGGCATCTCCTTATTCTGCCTCTCCGTGTCACAATCGCGGGCCCCCGGAGGACATCGAGTCCGTGGGACCCGCGGGCATGCTCTTCCATGGGGTTACCTTGCGGGCACGCTCCTGAGTCAAGAATTCAGTGTCCATAGAGGCCGAATGCAGGACTTGGCCCGGCCCCCGGCGTCCGCGTCATTGGATGTGATTGACAGCAGCGGGAGCCAATGGCTGCGCTGCTATCAATCTATCCAATCAAGAGCCGAGAACCCCAGGTAGAGAGACAGCGCGTCCCTGTGGGTCAAGTTCTAGGGCTCAGGTAAGTAAAACAGGGGGCTGGGGGGGGCCAGTCACTGCCAGGTGTTTTTTTTACCTTAATGCATAGGATGCGTTAAGGTGAAAAAACACGAGGGTTTACAACCCCTTTGAAGGACAATTATTGTGCTTCAGTGCTTGTTGTATTTTAATGCAAATTAAAAGAAAGCTCTGCCAACAGATCATCACTAAAACCCATAAAACCTGTAGTTGGCTTATCCTAGAACAGATTTTTTTAACAATTGTTCCCTGTTTGACATTCATATATTACAGTGTGTACCTAATGATCTGCTTATTAAATATGGGCAAGAAAATAAGAGAGCAATCAAGTGAAAAGATGTCATCCATTTTCAAGTTCGGAGAAACTATTTAGTGTATTTATAGATTCATTGTCAGCTTTTCTACACCCTTGGGATTTTCTCCACTTGAGGTTTAAAATGATTGAAGTGATTAGACAAGAATTATTTGTAAGAGTATGTACATGTTTTGTATTATGATTATTTACAGGTAGATGAATGACGAAAATGTGTTCATATACTGTACGTTTAAACCAGCAGGTAGAAAAGTAGTCAGTTTCATAGCAGAGATGAGCCAGGTGATTATCTGTAGGCAATTTGTTTCATGCCAGGGATCCTTTTTTTTTTTTGTAGTTGTTTCCTATGGGCGATGCCAAAGAAGCAATTTTTAATCGCTGAACAAGCTTTGGGAAATTATTTTCTACAAAGCTAAGCGCAGCTTAATTTTCTGAGAACATCTGGTGATTTTGCTTTTAACCATTTTTGTGAAAATTGGCAGTCATTGTCAACTGTCGATTGCAATATATAATTGTATGTCTTACAGAAGCTCAGCAATTATTTCTAAAGTTCTTGGTGTTCCTCTACTAAAAGGAAACGTGTGTCAAAACAAAAAACACTAGCCTCTTCTTCTTAGAATAATTATTGCCTGGCAATCCTACTGATCTAATGCTTTTGTACTTTTAGTAAATAACTAAAAAAGTGGATCACAGACTAAAAAAATGTTAAGTCAAAGGTTCAGCATTGGTGTCAGGCAACTAACATTTTAGAAGGCAGTCAGCAATGGCATTACCCATAATTTATATATATATATATATATTATACACAATAATTACTTTATTGCTCCTTCAAACGATGAAATGAATAGTATGCCAGACCTTCAGAGTGCATGCATCGGTGATGTCCATGGCAGCATCCATTGGGATTATCTCCTAAACACCGCAAGTTTAGGACATATTCAATGTACCTACAGGTAAGCCTTTTTATAGTTCAAAAAAAGTCCAAAAAAATACTTTGTGTAAAGAATAAACTAGTGCGCTCCACCTAATATGTCATAAAAAAATATAAAATTGATGCGCATAGGAAGCAGCCAGCATAAAAACAGTGATCTCTGCACTACAAAATATTTTCTTATTAATCTATACAAAAAAATACTTTACTACCACTTTAACTTATGTTGTGTTAAAGCGGTGTTCCACTTAAAAAAAGAAAATATTAAAAGTCAGCAGATACAAATACTGCAGCTGCTGACTTTTAATAATCGCTTCACAGCCGGCATGCGCGAGCTGCACCATGACTGGCCACGCAATAATCTGGGACCTGTCACATGTCCTAGATGATTGACAAGAGGGAGGGAGGAGAGGCGATCTCCCTTCCTGCGCCAAGGGAAGGGACGTCAGGAGCCCAGGCGCCAAAGGAGGCAGACTTCGAGGGATCCCCTAAGCAACAGGCATTTAGAGGTGAGTAAAAAAGAAAAATAGATTCTCCAAATGTTTTATTTTTTATTTTTTTTAAGCACATTAATATTTTTTTTTGGGTGGAACTCCACTTTAAGGCAGCCTATTTCTGGGAATGGATCCCAAAGCACAACAGCAAACCACAAATCAGGCACGTTGAAAGTCTGGTGAGCACAACACACTAATTAACAATAAATTACAGTGTAGAGCACTGATGCATGCAACATGACTTACCACACAGTAAAGAGAACTAAAGAGCACAGCAAAACATATATGATGCATATATTGCACTGGTGTAAGTGGACCCTAAAAGAAAAAGCACAGTTTTAACACATAGATATTTTAGGCTGGGTTTACACCAGTGCGAATTGGATAAGGATTTCCTCCTCATCCAATTTGCACGTCAGGAGATTGTGACCGGCTCTCAATGGACCCGGTTCACACAGCCCAGGGACAGTTGCCGAGCAAATTGAAGAAGAGTACTGTGTGTCTTCTGGTCCATTTCAGGTCTGAATCCAGCCCAAAATTTGGGCCTGATTCATCCCTGAAACTGAGAACAGGGGCGCTCTGGGCACCTGCTGTGAGCTACTCCATGCAGCAGTGTAAACCCAGCCTTAAAATGTGTATAAGCCAAAACTTTTTTTTTTTTTCATTTTGGAGAGAATAGAGAATAATTATCATGTGAACAGGTGTCCCCATCTGAAAATGTAGCCCCAGTTCACACTTCTGCAACGTGTCGTGCACCTTGTTGTGACTTGTGACACAGAAAGTTGCATGACAAGTCAAAATACTTTAATTTCATTGGGTGCTGTCTTAATTGCTGTGATGACTCCAAGTTGCAGTGACTAAAAAAAGTTCCTGCACTATTATTCTGCATTTTTGGTGTGACTTGAGATTACAATGTTAAAGTAAAGGAAATTGTATCTTTGTCTTATCAAAGTTACTTTGGCTGCGATATGATCTGGCTTCATAGGGGTTTGTTTAACCCTATACTCCACTTGCAGTTTTTTGTCTGCTGTGTACTTGTAACTCAGCCCAGCCCTACAGCTCAAAATCTCCTCCCAAGCATTGCCACCTCCCAAAGCACATTGTTCACCTAGCAAGGGTGATAGCTAAGCACCATCCAACAAAGGGAAACAAGGAAGTAAAAAGGAAAAATAAATCAATGTAGAAGGAAAAGGAATTGTGTCACACTATGTATTGTTATGATTGGTCAAAGCCAAAGTCTCAAAACATCAAGGTCCCATGAAGGTCAAATTGAAATCCCATCAATTAGCAATGCAAAGTTGAACTTGGAGTTGCAGGATTTTGGGGGTCGCAGCAGTGTGAACTGAACCTGAGCCTCCCCACTTGTTTTTGTGATTCCTTATCTTTCTGTTTCAGTGGTCTCTTCTTGCATATACCCCTGAAGAAGGAGGCAACCTAGCACTCTGAAACGTGTCGGGCGTGAGAAATTATAAACTGTATTTTTTTATGTACAGTAATATATAGATTTATACATATGTTGAAACATTCTTTGTTTTTATATATGATTATTGTTCTTGTTTATATATCTTCTCAATAAATGGTCTTTTAAATTATCAATACACCTTACTATAATTCTTAGAAAAACTATAGTGCCTTAAAAGTCCACCCAATAGGTGATTTTCCTTGTTTCTGTTTAATACTGGATGTTGCACTCCCCCTTGCACAATAATACTAGCCTATAAATTTTTTTATTTTTTTTTAGTAAAAAAACAGAACGTGAATTCCCCAGCAGAAACATAGACAGCAATAAATGCCAGGGTTCTAATCCTTCCTACTCTATTCCAAACTAACAAAAAAGTTGCTATGCATATGCTTTAATGCATCCAGGCAAATTAAGCAGGTTTTCAAACAGAACTTTCCAAATTTAAATTTCTCATTCCTGGTTCTCAGCTAACAAAATGGAACACAGTGGTACCTTGGATTACGAGCATAATTCGTCCCAGAAGAATGCGTGTAATCCAAAGCACTTGTATATCAAAGCAAGTTTCCCCCATAGGCGTCAATGGATACTCAGATAATTTGTTCCACAGTTACTGCTATTGTTTGCAGTACCGCATGTGGCCAGAGGTGGGGGGGGGCGGAGACACTCGGAAACATTCAGTGACTGCACAGAGTGTTTCAGAGTAATTCCGAGTGACTCCGAGTGCATCCGAGTGGCTCTGTAGGTTTCCGAATGTCACCAGCGCCCCCACATCTCTGGCCAACTTGGGTACTGCACACCCCATTGGCTTGAATCTTGCTAGTCCTGCGAGACAATGATCGCAAGCTGAGTCAGGATTTTTTTTAATAATAGCTCATATTGCGAAACACTTGTAAACCGCGTTACTCACAGTCTGAGGTGTTACTGTACTTTACTTTATACAACCAAGGCAAGATCATCAGGTATATTTCAGTAAAATATGAATATGGCTGTCATGGAGATCTGTACTGAATATATATTTTAAAAATGTTGCCGACACATTGAGACTGAAGTATATTTTGCCAGCATGTTTCCTGTCAGCACAGTGGCATACAGCAAAACCTGTTTAGGTCATAAGGCTGCCCCTACCTCATTCAGTCAATGCTAGGCAGATGATGACAAGCATGATATTCAGATACTCATGGCTGCTTCATGTAAAACTCAGATACTCATGGCTGCTTCATGTAAAACTACATGCAGTTGTTTTAAAGCAGGGATATGCAATTAGCAGGCCTCTAGCTGTTGCAAAACTACAAGTCCCATCATGCCTCTGTCTCTGGGTGTCATGCTTGTGGCTGTCAGATTCTTGCTATGCCTCATGGGACTTGTAGTTCTGCAACAGCAGGAGGCCTGCTATTTGCATATCCCTGTTTTAAAGGAACAGCTCTTAAATGTCGTGTTTTTACGTCTGCCTGCAGTTCAGCTCTAACTCATAGGAAGTTAGTGTTGTTACAAGTCTAGTCACCTAGCAACACTTCCATTTCTTATATCTTTAAAAAAATATATATTGTGCAAATGTCTCAAGCATTCACTTAGGCAAATGTTTTGTCTAATACATTTCTTTCCTATGACTGACAGCCCCATCTAGTGGCCATAAGACTGTTTTTTTCCTGACTGAGGTATTTCAGTAAAATACTGCAGTTGCTAGGTGGCCCTGATGATCATAGGAAACAAATGCATTTGGCAAAATATGGAGATATTGATGACGGCTAAACAAATGCTTGAGCCATTCGCACAGCAATTTTATGTAGAAATAGACCCCTTAGATCAGCCCACAAAAAATCCACTAGCCTGCTTGCATTTTGCGAGTTGATTTTGAGGGCTGACGAGCTATATGGCTGCCTGGGTGAGGGGGACAGGCACCGCCGGCAGCCTGGGTGGAATGGGAGTCCTTCTCTCATCGATCGCAGAGGGGAAGAGGGAGAGAGAGCCGCCCAGGTGATCAGAGCGCAGTGCAGGGAACACAGCGATAAGTTTTCATTTAAATTGCCGTGTTCCCTACCACTCACTGTTAGATACAGCCCCTCCTCCTGGTCCCCAGACTTTGATAGACGGATCACTCGTCCAATCCCGTTGACGGGTGATCTATCAATCAAAGTTCCCCATCCAGGGAGCAGGGATGTATATGACATTGAACTGCGGGAACACAGCAATTGAAATGAAAGCTGTTATCGCTGTGATCCCTGCACTGTGCTCTGATCACCTGGGTGGCTCTCCTGTTCCTCTCCTCCCCCTCTCCTCCCCTCTCCTCCCCTGCACAGGTAGGTTGCATAGTGGACACAGGCTGAATGCTGGGCACAAGGCTGCACTGTACACAGAGGTCCCCCAAGCTGATAGGATTATGAAAGGCCTGGGCACCTGAAGGACAAGAATGACGAGGTGCGTCTAGCGAGCAATGACAAATGGTAGGTGTGGCCTCACCGAGCTGACTGTGGGGGAGGACTAAAGGGGCTTGCTTAAATAAAACCTAATCCTATTTGCTGAATGCACAGCATATATATGCCACAATCCTTATACCTTATACCTATAAAATATGTTTTAATTACCCCAGAAGGCCCAAATATAGAACAAAACTGCAAAAAAAATGTATTCACCTTTTAGATATTTTTGTAGGAGGTCTCTAATGCAGAAATCAATGAGTTTTAACCTTTTTTTTTTTAGAACGATTTTAGGTGAACGTTGTAATTTTGCAACATTGTGTCACAAGCAAGTCTCACAGAAACATGTAAACCTCAGTGCAATGAATTTTAATTTGCATTACATATTCTTTTCTACACATATAATATATACAGAGAGCTAACACTTTGTCTGAGCTTACATTAACAACTTTCTGCCCAGCTGCCACATTTGCCATAAGTGTACGTCAGTCCCTTTAATGGCTATAGCAGGCGCGCTTCTCCGAAGCCGATGTGAGCGGCCAGCGGCCGCGATGCCTGCCGGCCACCTGCGATCGCTCCACAAAGAGCCAGAACAGGGATCTGTCAAGTTAAACAAACAGATTCGCGTTCTGACAGGGGAGTAGAGAAAGATAATCTGTTCCTAGTGATCAGGAACAGCGATTTCACTCTACTCCCAGTCAGTCCAGGGAGAAGGAACGCACCAAATCCCACAACATCCGAGAGATTGCGAAAAACGCTAACTGAGGACGTGAAGTCCATCGGCATTGAGAGATCCAGGGGTCTCAGGAGTCCTGAGCGGCACTCGGGGATTCATTGGGGGCCACAAAAGATAGATTTTGCCAAATGACCTTTGACTTTGTATTAAACCAGAACATGGGCCGAAATTGGCCCGTGGGCCGGACTTTGGACATGTCTGATGTAAACAAACAGATCCTCATTCTGACAGGGAAGTACAGAGAGATTTGTCTGTTCCTAGTGATCAAGAACAGCAATCTCTCTCTAATCCCTGTAAGTACACTCCTCCCACAGTTAGAAAAACCTCCCTAGGGAACACTTAACCCCTTGATCGCCCCATAGTGTTAACCCCTTCCCTGCCAATGACATTTATACAGTGATCAGTGGCTATTTTTAGCTCTGATCCCTGTAATAATGTCACTGGTTCTAAAAAAAGTGTCAAAAGTGTCCGGTCTGTCCACCGCAGTCCCACTAAAAACTGCTAATCACAGCCATTACTAGTAATACAAAAATAATAAAAATGCATTTTTGCTTGCACATTATTGGATGATGGAATTCAGCAGGGCTCTGCCTCATTTACTAAGCTCTCGAGAAACTGCACTTGCAAAAGTGCGCAGTCTATTTGCCTTTAGTATTAGTAGTCAACCCCATTATGTGCAGAGCAGAGTGGAATATTATGTACACCCCTAAAAGTAACCATCCACTGCTTACCTCTGGGCCCCTCTACCACAGCTTATCTCTTTGCACCTTGCCTACATCTCTCATCTCTGCCCCATCCACACTTCTTCTCTGCAGCCCCCATTCATAGCTCGCCTTTTTGTCCCCTGTGCACAGCTCACATTTGCATCCCAGTCTACAGCTCACCTTTGTATCCTCTGTCTACAGTTCTCCTTTGAGCCAACCCATCAACAGCTCTTCTCTGAGCCCCCCTACCTTCAAAACTCACCTTTGTGTCCCTTGTCCACAGCCCACGTCTGCAACCCCATTCCCAGCTCATCATTGCATCCCATGTCCTTACCTTACCTCTGCACCCTGCATCCACAGCTTATCTCTACACCCTCCACCCACAGCTTATCTCTGAACACCCCACCCACAAATAACCCCTGCACCTATTCCACATCTCATCTCTTCCTCCTTCTACATCTCACTTCTGTGCCACCTGTTCACAGCTCACCTCTCCACCCCCTGCTCATAGCTCACACTCATCCACAGCTCTCGCCTTTGCACCTCCCTCCATCTACAGCTCTTACTTATGCAACTATCACTATTTGCCCTTCACAGATCTCACCTATGTACCCAGTCCCAACCCATCCACATCTCTAACGCCTCTGCATCTAGCACAACCCCCAATCCACAGCTTTCGCATCGGCATCTAGCATCAACCCCAATCCACAACTCCCAGCTCTGTACCTAGCAGAACCCCCAATCCACAGCTTTGACCTCTGCATCCAGCCCTAATCTATCTACAGTCCTCACCCAGCACCCAACAGCCCCCTTCCCTCCTGTTTACAGCTCCCGTTTTTTAACAAACAGTGCACTCACTGCTCGGTATTTCTTACAGAGCAACAGTGTGCAAGGAAACATCGGTGGCATCAGATTCCCACCCCCTGAGTCTCAGGGAAGCACTGAGTGCAGTGAGGGAATCCCTCAGCAGGATGGTCAGGAGGACAAGGAGGGCTTAGGCCTGCATAGAGCCCAGAACAACCTGAGGAGACGCTACTGAACTCTTGGAGGGATCAAACCCCCTCGACCTCAAACCTTGGTTTCTAACCTTACCATTATATTGTCACATTTTGATTGGTGTTGCTTGGGGCATGTTCTGTTTAATTTGTGCACAGCTCCTTGGTGTGTAATCATTATCTTGCTACCTACTTATATGTCTTGGCAATTTGGTAATATTGATCAAGGGGAATATTCTTTTTTTTTTTTTTTTTCTCGAAATAGGGTTTTCCCCCATTATCATTTTTAACTAATACTGGAGAACGAAATGTGTTTTTTTTTCTTGAATAATATGTGTCTGAAATGCTAAGGTTTAAGGATAGGTTCACCTTTAAAAATAAAATAAATGCACATTTTTTGCAGGTAAAAAAATGTGCATGCAATATTTTTTTCTAAGGAGCCTGCAGAGGATTGCACCCATGATCAGCAGATTGTGGATGCAATGCCCAGCTCTTGCAGGCTCTCAGCATAGTTGGCCGCCTGTACCTTGTATGGCCAGACAGTTACCTGAGAGCAGGAAGAATCAATGAACTACGAGGACACTTACTAGCATCCTCGCAGTTCATTGAAAACTACAAGCCGTCAGCCACAATGGCTGATGGTACTTGTAAGCATTTATATACAGGAAAATGTGAATGAATGACACACCCGTGCTGCTTTCAAATAGTGACAGCAGGTGTGGTGAGAGAATCCTTGGCTTCTGTCACAGGGAGAGGGGTCAGCAGGGGAGAGCTGCAGATGTTGGAACATGTTACGTAATTTATTGTAGTTTGACTATATTTATAATCCAACCATTATATTTAGCAATAGCGGCATCAATTTAAACTAGTCCTTCAAATATTTTGTAGCAATGTTAACAAATACATCTCTTAAAATGTATGACTTTTCCTACCAGTATTAGTTGTCTTGCTGACTTGGTGATCCAATGCCTTCAATACTTTTCTGGATAACTGACCTGAAAAACAACACAATAGGTAAAGAGTGAAGTGCTCTGGCTGGGGCGTTCAACTCCCAAGGTAGTAGATATCAATAAGATTAAAGCCGGTGACTCGGAGTGCTCTTGCAAAGAAATTTTTTTATCGGCTAACTGTATAAATGCATGATACAAAAGATTCTAATGCATTTCTGCTTTTGCTGCCCTCCTCATAGCATAAAGAAATGTTTAAAATGATGATGATATATATATATATATATATATATATATATATATATATATATATATATATATATATATATATATATATATATATATATATATATATATATATATATATATATATATATATATATATATATATATATATATATATATATATACACACACACACAAACAGTGCCTTGAAATAGTATTTATATACCTTGAAAATGTAAAAATGTTCCACATTTTGTCATGTTACAACCAAAAATGTAAATGTATTTTATTGGGATTTTATGTGATAGACAAAGTGGCACATAATTGTGAAGTGGCAGGAAAATGATAAATGGTTTTCCAATTTTTTTTTTTTATATAAATAAATATCTGAAAAGTGTGGCATGCATTATAACTTGACTTTTAACTTTTTATGATGACCAGCAATAATGATTCTTTCTTTTTTAGATATGCAAATTTATCAAACGAGAGACATGTAAAAAGTGAAGTCTGAAAGTTTGATGTTCATTCTTGCAAGGTCAGTGATTTAAAGTCTTCAATTCAGCAAATCTGTGTGATACTCATGAAAATAGCTTTTCTAGGCAATCAACAATGGTAGCATATGCATTTCTTTTGTAGAAGGTTATGCTATGTTTTCTCATATCTTTTAATTTACAAGAAAGCAGTAACTGCATTTTAACTACCCATTTGCAATTATTTTTCAGGATGAAATTTCTGATTTAAGAAATACCCTACAGGACATTAGGTGTCTTGATGCTGATAAGAGAGCTATGGAATTGTGTACCTTTAGGATATTCTATTGACATACAAATGAAACAGCTAGCTATCATTGCTTTGAAGCTTTTTAAACTCATACTGCAGTAATTGCACTTTTATACTGAAATGCATAATTTGGAAAGGATAATTAAAACTTGCAGAATTAGAAGCTCAGAAACATTTTATGGAATGCTATTACCGTATTTATGCTATTACCGTATCATAACACGCACCCCAATTTTAGGAAAGAAGTTTAAGGAAAAAATGTACATTTTAAATAAAGAACTTTGAAGAAAAATTAGAGTCACATCTCATCATTGCACCCTGCTCAGTGCCCATCTACCACCTCTAAATTGCCCATCAATGCACCCTGCTCAGTGCCCATCTGCAGCCATTAAATTGAAGATGCAGCCTGTTCAGTGTCCATCTGCAGCCTATAAATTGACCAACAATGCAGCCTGTTCAGTGACCATCTGCAGCCTCACTTTTCCCATCATTGCAGCCTTGCCAGTGTTGGATTATCCCTGCTGTCTCAGAGGGAAGAGGAGGAGCGAATAACACAGAGCCAAGATCTCCTGTGGACCGGCGCTCCATCACTCACAGCCACGCCTCCTGGCCCTGCTCATTTGATAGACAGAACAGTGGCCCAATGCGGGACCAGGCATGGCTGTAAGTGATGGAGCGCCAGGTACACAGGAGATCGTGGCTCTATGTACGGCAATTCAGAGGCACTCGCTCCTCTTCCCTCAGAGACAGCAGGAATCGATGTATAACACGCACCCACAATTTTCCACTGATTTTAAGGGGAAAAAAGTGCACGTTTAAAATTTTATCTTGAATTTTTTCACTTACATTATGCATTATTATACATTAGTATATGCATATTCAACACATTATATACGCAACAAAGCTCCATTATTTTCACACTGTAAATTATATACTTCACACATCTCTATTGTGCACCTTTGCGATGTAGCTTTTCATTGTCTTCTGTCCATATTCATTGCCATGAACCATTCTGTGCCCAAGCAAATTAGCTAGCTGTTATTTATGTCATGATTGTTGGTACATTTTGTTAGGAAAACTCATATAACCAAGAATTCTCCATACACTGGTCTGTCTTCTGGTTTACTAAAATGGGAATTGAATAAACTGCAGTGAGGTGAACTAGTATTCACTTCAAATCCAAACATGAAAGTTTTATTTTATAAACTTTATTTTAGCATTATTGGATGTGTATATTCACTTTAATTCACTTCAGTGCATTTTGCCTCACTTTAAAATTTAGGCCCAGTATCTTTGAAAGATAAAACAATATTCCCCTATTCACATTTGATAATTTTTCTGCTCCTTTCTCTACTTTTAACTGTGCTCAACATACAGAATCCTATTTTTTGTAATTGTTCCTATTTACACTTGTAAGCTAAGTTGCCCTTTGCTCCAAAAAGTATATTAGTGTAATCAAGTATTTTTGGTCTCCTCGATTTAAATAGGAGTGCCTGTAAACCCACAATATGGGAATTTTGCCATTATGCCTCTCTATATATGAAGTATTCCTCTCCTCCTATAGAACCCCTACATAAACACCCCCGACATTAATCTAACAAAAATAAACTTCTGCTCTACCGAGCCTTACTGTGCCCGTAATCTGATCAGTCCTTGCTTTTGTAGTAAGTGTCCTTACAAACGCAAATACTTTGTATCCAAAGTCAGGCAATAACCAGCCATGCTCCTAGTTGCCTGCTCACATGGAGACACATACTCTCTTTGAGAGCTAGGACCAGCTGCCTTAATCAAGACCTGAAAAGAATACATTAAACTTCAGTCCATGGACTTGGGAGTCTGTCCCAATCAGATCTTTATCAGACTCACAATAAAACCAACCCCGGAACGGACTTTACCAATACAGAGTAAAGAACTATCCTTCTTTACCCTTTGACCCTTTTAGTCTTTGCTGGTATTATCTTAGATTGCAAATATAAGAATTCGTGGAGGAACATGTATCCCATCAATCACTTTTCCTGAAATTTTAACCTGTTTCACAGGCACCCCCACTACATATCCTCCCCCCGCTCAAACTTGGGGGAGGGTTGAGCAACTTGGGCAAACAGTAAACTGTAAACTGTAAATTCTGGAGAGAGCATCCACATTAGCTTGTTGGCTACCTGTTCTACTAAAAATGTAAAACATTTCTGAGCCAAGAACCATCTAGTTACTCTTGCATGTTTCTCCTTATTTTGGGCCATCCATTTGAGAGGGGTATGGTCAGTTAGGAGCTTAAACTGTCACCCTAACAGATAATATTTTAAACTTTCAAGAGCCCATTTGATGGCTAGACATTCCCTTTCTACAATGGCATATCTTTTTTTTCAGCAGGGGTCGATTTTCTGCTTAAGAATGCTATGGGGTGTTCCCCATTCACCACTTGGGACAACACTGCACCTAATCCCACTTCTGAAGCATCCGTCTGCACTATAAATTCCTGTGTGAAATCTGGGGCGATTAAGACAGGGCTATTACACAGAGCTGTCTTTAGGTTCTGGAAAGCTTTCTCAGCTTCTGGAGATCAAGTCACCCCTGTGGTAAGATCTGTAAGGGGAGCGGCCAACGTAGCAAAATTGGGGACAAACCTTCTGTAGTAACCTACTAACCCCAAAAAATCCCTGGCCTGTTTTTTATTAAAGGGTCTTGGCCAACTTTGGATTGCCTGGACTTTGTGACTTGGGGTTTTACTACCACCTGCCAATAGTGTACCCTAAATACCGGGCCTCCTCTAATCCCACAGCACACTTCTTAGGATTGGCTGTCAGACCCTCACAACGGAGGGCATTAACAGCCTGCACTTTAGGTAAGTGTCTCTCCCAGTCTGCACTAAAAATGACCAGGTCATTGAAATATACAGATGCATAGGCTTTGTGGGGTTTAAGGATGCGATCCATCATCCGCTGAAAAGTGGCCGGGGCCCCAGACTGCCAGTGCCCTTCAGGAGTGGAAAAGGCTGTCTTCTTTTTCACACGTTCTGTAAGTGGTATTTGTCAATACCCCTTTGTAAGGTCCAGGGTGGTGATATATCGAGCATGTCCTAAACACTCAATTAGCTCATCCACCGTGGACAATGGATAAGCATCAAATTTTGACACCTCATTAAGCTTTCGGAAGTCATTACAAAATTGTCTAAAAAGTCCATCTGGCTTGGGAATAAGGACGATTGGACTATACTACTCACTATGGGTTTCTTCTATTACATCAAGTTCCAACATCCTCCTTATTTCCTCTGAGACTACTTGGCACCAAGCTTCTGGGATGCAATAAGGTTTTAAGTTAACTTTCACCCCTGGCTCGGTCACAATATCATGCCTTATTACTGAAGTTACCCCTGGAAGATCAGAGAAGAACTCCCTATCTCTTAGTAGAAATTCCTTGGTCTCTTGTTTCTGGCTTACCGACAGGACCTCAGCGATCTCTACCCCAGGCATGGTAGAAGGACCTGCGGTAGTCATCGCCAAGGGATTCTCTGTCTTTCCAGGGCTTTAATAGATTGACATGATAGATTTGGTAGGGCTTCCTTTTGCTAGGCTGATGTACTCTATAGTTAACGTCCCCCGCCTGTTCTAAAACCTTGTATGGCCCTTGCTATTTACTTGCTATAACTTGCTCTCCACTGTAGGTATCAGCACAAGAACTCTGTCACCGGGATTAAAGGTTTTGATCTTGGCTGAATGGTTATAGACTCTAGCCTGAGCCTGCTGAAACTGTTGCAAATGGGATTTAACAATGGGCATGACTTTTCCAATCCGGTCTTGTATATGTTCCACTACACATTTCAGCGGGGTTGCCTCTTGTTCCCAGGTCTCTTTTGCTATATCTAATAGGCCTCTCGGATGTCGGCCATACAGCAACTCAAAAAAGGAAAAGCCGATGGAGGCTTGGGGTACCTCCCATACAGCAAACATGAGATAGGGCAAGAGGCAGTCCTAGTCCCAATATCCCAAATATCACTTGTTTTAACATTCCTTTCAGTGTTTTGTTGAACCTTTCCACTAGACCATCTGTTTGTGGGTGGTACACAGAAGTGCATAAGTAATTCATTTTAAACAATTTACGCAATTCTTAATAACCTTTGACATGAAGGGCGTGCCCTGGTCAGTTAACAGCTCCTGAGGAATACCCACACGTGAAAACATAAGAAAAGGCTCTTTAGCAATACTCTTAGCTGAGGGGTTCCTTAATGGGATTGCCTCTGGGTATGGGGTGGCATAGTCCAAAACAACCAGAATATACTAGTGCCCCCTAGCGGACTTAACCAAGGGACCTATGATGTCCATGGCAATCCTGTCAAAGGGCACCTCAATGATGGGTTAAGGTACCAATGGACTTCAGAAATGTGAGACCAGAGCAGTGAGTTGACAAACTGGGCAAGATTCACCGTACAATTTTACCTCTTTGTGTAAGCCTGGCCAATAAAACCGGTTCAATATTCTATCCTTAGTTTTATCCATCCCAAGAATATGAGAATGTGCCAGGTCTAGCACCATACATCTATGAGTTTGAGGTACTAGCAACTGTTCAAGTCTCTCTCCTCGTATTTCATTGACTCGGTATAACAGGTCATTTTCTATAGCAAAATGGGGGAGCAGAGCCTCTTCCCCTGGCTCTTGGGGTACCCCATTTACCACTTGTACCTGTTCCCTTGCCCTAGCTAAAGTGGGGTCCCTAAGCTGGGCCGTGCCAAACTTTTCTTGGGTCTTGGGTAGGTCCGGTAGGTCTAACTCCAGAGGGGGGCCCACTGTGACACCTGCAAGGACCTCCATTCAGCCTCTCCAGTAGTTTTGGGCAGTAGGAATTCATTCCAGCTGGGGGTCCTGCTCCCTGGGCCTTTCCCCATAAGTCCCAGAAAAGAGGGAAGTCTTGTCCGAGGACATTGTTATACATGAGATTTGGGACTACTCCAAACTCATGGTCCATGGTGCCACAAGGAGATTCAATAGACACAATGGCCGTGGGGTGGCACTTGATATCCCCATGAATACAAACAATGCCCATTATCTGTTGCTGCAACTTTTGGGGTTCACAAGACTGGCATGCACTAGAGTTACTAGACTGCCAGAATCCAGCAAGACAGTCATCTGGCAACCGTCCACTTTAATGACGCAAATCTGTTTCTCAGTGCCGCTTGACTGTTGCAAAAAAAGAGCTTTGTTGGGTCATACTGTAAAACATAGATTCCTGATTTAGTGGACAGCTGGCAGTCAGGTGCCCCAGTTCTTGGCAATGCCAGCACAATATAGTGTCCCGGTCCTGGCAGGTCTCCCTTTGGTGATTGAGCCTCTTGACACCTTGCGCCTCAGGAACCTCAATCACATTTACCTCCTTTTTCCCCCACTTTAGGATGGGATCACCTTTTCCAAGGTTGGTGGGCTTCTTTCTCTTGGAGAAGGATTCTTTGGGTAATACCCCCGAAGAAAATCCTCAGTACACAAGTACCACTCCATGAGGGCCACCAACTCAATGGCATCTTTAGGATCAGCTCTCCCGGCAAACCGTTGTATAGGGGTTGGAAGGGCTCTCACAAAGTGGTCCACTACAACTCTCTCCACAATTTGGGCTGAGGTGGCAACCTTTGGCTGTAACCGCATCAGTGTGAGGTGAATGAGGTCATACATCTGGGACCTTGCAGGTTGTAATCGTTCATAGTAAACATCATTCGTTCGACCGCTAATATGATGTTTTTGGCAGATGGAGGTTAACTACATTTGTTCAGGCCTATTTGTATAAAAATACGTTTAGTACATTGTTGTCTAGATGCGTTTGTGATGGCAATGAAATGCAAACTTGATTCAGTGTAAGGAGAGGACACTCAGCAGCTGTTTACACATCTGGATGCAGGAGCACTAGTGTGGGACATGAGAACACCCTTTTTAGGGTGTCCCACGCAGGTGCTCCAGTGGATACTAGGGGTCTCTCCATGTGTGAAACTTTACCAAAACAGGTAAGTATTCCAGCTTTAAGAAAGGGAAAAAATAATGTCTTCAGCTTGGAACTCTGCCAAAACAGACAATTGTATGACACTTCCAAACAATGTTTCATATTCCTATGTCTTGCCTCAAATATCTGTGTGCTAAGTATACCTTTTTTTATTCACATAGGGGAGAAAAAACACGGGACTTCCGAGGACACCAAGAACACCACACATCTTAAAGAAGGGAAAATCCCCACACATCATGAAGAAGATGTGGAGGGAGCAGAGGTTCGGGAATTGGGTGAAATAGTGACCACAACAGGTCAGTGTCTGAGACCACTGCTTCAGGTAATACATGTATCAATGATGTTGAAAAAAGTCTCAATATCATTGATGTTTTAGGCAGAATAAAAACACCCAACATTTTTTACAGTTTGTCGTTATATTTTTTAATTTTAAAATTTCTTTAAAGTAATTTGAAAGCCAAATTTTGAAGAATCACACAGTATGTCAACGTGTGTTATTTGTCATCACGGGATCACGGCGTGCTCGCGCGCATGTAGCGCTGTTTGGCGCCAGTGGCCCTATTTAAAGGAGGCTGCTGCATCTACTCGGTGCTGTTTGTCTGCAGCTCTGTACCCGAACTACCTGCTATCTGCCTGCTGTTGTGATATCTGACCCAGCTCTGACCCCTGACCTTGCTTTGGACTGTACCTTTGTTGCTGAACCTCTGCCTGCCTGCACTTCTCTTCTGCCTGCTGTACTTACCTGTCTGCTTATCCGTTGTGACCCGGCCCGCCTGACTATTCTTCTGCTGTTCAAGTGTGCTGCACCCGGTCCTTGCTGCTGCTGCCTTGCCTGCTGATCGCTGCCTGCCTGTCTACCATCTTCTCTGCAGTTCCAGCATCCAGAAGAAACCAGCCGCTGCTTCCAGTCAGACACTGCTACCCCGCTGCGCTCACGGGGCCACTGTCTCCATTCAAGTGGTCCCTGAACCAGAGCTGTAAGAGAAGTCTTCTTCCATCAAATCGGGCTCATCACCAGGTACCTAACATCACCCCATATGATGTAGTCAAGATCAACACAGTTTTGACATACTAATGTCTAATATTGCCTTCAATTTATCAAAGTTGAAATTTGTAAGTTCCTGAGTTGTGTATGTTATAGTTTTGTTTCAAATAGTTTTATTGAAAGTCAAGTAAATCACACGGAATAAGCAGAACAGTTTACAGTGGTAACAGTAACAAATAATAATCAAATGAGCTGCTACCTAAGTTTGCAGAAGTAGATACTCCAGAAAAATCTAAAGCAAGCTCATGGACCCTTCACATAAGTAGTATAGCGGACATATAACATCCGAGGAGGGGGTCGAATAAAAGCAAACTGACGGTTTCCAAAGAAGGAAAAACATTTAACAAACATTGTTGTAATGGCAACTATTACCAGGGGTAATGGCAGAGAGAAGAGTTCCGCTGGATAAATTTTACACATATAAGAAAAAGAAAGAGGGGAAAAGAAAGTAGGAAACAAGGAGAGGGGTGAGGAGGAAAAGAAGAGTAGGGACACAAAAAGGGAAAAGAAGCGATACCAGATGGCAAGACAGAAGAGGTAAGAAGAAAAAGAGAAAAAAAAAGGGGGGGGGGTATGGTCGGAAGGCCCGCGAGAACCACGGACCACAAACTGATGCCCGTTCCGGGCTAAGGGGCCATAAGACGAGTATCAAAATCTTTCGGTAGAAAGTGGTCCACCCAAGGTTGCCAAATTCTATTAAATAACGGGATTCTATCCAGAACGACTGCCTCTATTTTAGCATGAATCATTGCCTGTGTGATTCTATGTTTAGTTTCAATTATGTTCAGGGATGGTGTCCTCCAGGCTCTCGCAATCGTTTGCTTAGCTGCAGTTGTTACTTGAAGAAAAAGTCGATTTTGGGCTTTATTAAGATCTTGAGGTAGACAATTCAGTAAGGCCATTGCTGGGTCAGGAACTACGGGGTGTTGCAACAATTTAGTTAGCAGGTGGAAGACCGAGGACCAGAAATTTGCCACGATGGGACAGGTCCACCAAATGTGGAGATGGGTGCCCTGATCTTTACAACCTCTAAAACAATCGGGTGAATAGTTAGGTACAAATTTGAAAATTCTAGAGGGGACCAGATACCACCGCATCAGGACCTTATAATTCGCTTCAGATGCCACAACATTTTGTGAGGAATTTTTAGTATTGGTCCATATATCGGTCCACGACTCTGTATTAAGGTTAAGTGACAAATCTGTGGCCCAAGCGGTAGCATAAGGCGGAAGGTCGTCAGAGATGGTTGAAAGGCAGGAGTATAGGCAGGAGATAATGCCCGGGGCATGTGGATCAGAAGAGCATATGGATTCAAATTGGGACATGGAATTAGGATTAGAGTTGAGATTAATATGTGTTAGAAAGAAATGGAATATCTGCAGGTAGCGAAAACATTCTCTAGGGGACAGTTGGGCCTGTGTCTGCAGGTCAGAAAATGTTGCGAGAGATTCACCTGAAAAAAAGTCACAAACTCGAGTAAGGCGTGCACGGGACCAGGCCGAAAAGGTGCCTGGCTCCGCGCAGGCCGGATAGAAATTTGGGTGACCCATAAACGAGAGCAAGGGGAGATGAGGGGACAGTAGTTTAAAAGGAGTACGTACCCTGTGCCAAATTTTAAGGGAGTGACTCGTAACGGGGTTAGTAAGTGACCTGCATGCCTGTGGGGGGAGCCAAAGTAAATTGGAAACGGAAACAGGGTGAGCCTCCACTGCCTCTAGACTGACCCACAGCGGGATTTCAGACATAGCGTGGTATAGGGCCATTTGCGATAGCTGAGCTGCATAGTAGTAGTTTTTAAAATGTGGTATTCCTAGGCCCCCTTGAAGTTTATGCCGAAAAAGAACAGACTTAGAGATCCTGGGTCACGTATTACCCCAAATAGGGATGAGCCGAACACCCCCCGGTTCGGTTTGCACCAGAACTTTCGAACGGACCCCGCGTTCGTAACGAACGTTAGAACCCCATTGAAGTCTATGGGACTCGAACGTTCGAAATGGAAAGTGCTAATTTTAACGGCTGATATGCAAGATACTGTCCTAAAAAGGGTTTGGGGACCTGACTCCTGCATCAGGGGACATGGGTCAATGCAATAAAAAGTTTTAAAAGCGGCCGTTTTGGCGGGAACACTGATTTTAATGACGATTAAAGTGAAAAAAAAATGAAATATTCCTTTAAATATGGTGCCTGGGGGGTGTCTGTAGTATGCCTGTGAAGTGCCACGTGTTTCCCGTGTTTAGAACAGTCCCTGCACAAAATGACATTAAACGGAAATAACACCATTTAAAACTGCTTGCGGTTTTAATGTTATATCTGGTTCCTGCAATATGGTTGAAAATCATTGAGAAAAATGGCATGGGTAGCCCTCCCTGCCCATTACCAGCCTATTTGGGTCTTGTACGCATATTAAGGGGAACCCCGTACCCATATTAAAAAAAGGAAATGTGTGTGGCCCCCAGGCCCTATATACTCAGAACAGCAGTATACAGGTGGTGCAAACAAGACAGGGACTGTGTAGGTTTGTTGTGTTAAGTTGAATCTGTTTGTAATTTTCAACTGGTACATTTTTAAAGTGTAGCTCCAGTCAAAAAAACGATTTTTAAGCTTTTTGGAAAACATAGGGAAGGGTTATCACCCCTGTATAATTTGTTTTGTCGTCCATCTTTTTTCATCTCACTTGCTGTTGTCTCCTTCCGTTTGCAAGTAGGAGATGTTTGTAAATTGGATGTTTGAAAGTAGGGGCCTGCCCTATATGCTCTGCAGAAATGGCGGAACAAGGTGTTGGTTTTGCCACAACATTGTAAGCCCTCAAAGTGACTCTTGGTGGGCGCTGGAGCGCCCTGCTGTGAACGATTATATCAAGAATTGTAATTACATGCCATTGTTGAACAGTGGTAGAAAAATTGACCTTTGGTGGTTGTGGTGCTGGTGCCACAACACTATAAGTCCTCACCGTTACTCTGGGTGGGCACAGGAAGGGGCCCTCCTGTGAAATATTATATCAAGAATTGTAATTACATGTCCCTGTTAAACAGGGGCAGAAAAATTGGGCCTTAGGCACTGGTGCCATCACACTGCAACCTCTGCCATATACTGTAGTTTTATTGCAGGAATTAGCCCTGCTGCAAAGCATTGCATCAAAAATTGTACTTAAACGCCCCTGTTAAACAGGGGCTGAAAAATTGGGCCTTAGGCACTGGTGCCATCACACTGCAACCTCTGCCATATACTCTAGTTTTATTGCAGGAATTAGCCCTGCTGCAAAGCATTGCATCAAAAATTGTACTTAAACGCCCCTGTTAAACAGGGGCAGAAAAATTGGGCTGCTGGCATCACCCAGAACCAAAAATGTTCTTCCAACATATCAGCGGAGGAGGAAGAGGATAGACAATCAACATAACAGGACAGTCACTCAGCATCAGCATAGGCAGTCTTGAAGGGATGTGGTATTTCAAAAAAAATTATTCGGTTACATCAGCTTCAGGTGCTTGGTAGCTTTGGGTGATCCAAGACTGATTCATCTTGATGAAGGTCAGTCGATCAACTGATTCGGTGGACAGGCGCACCCTGTGATCGGTAACGAAGCCACCAGCAGCACTGAAGGTGCGTTCCGAAAGAACGCTGGATGCATGACAGGCCAGTAGCTCAATTGCATACTGTGCAAGCTCTGGCCAGTGATCCATCCTCAAGACCCAGTAAGCCAGAGGATTTTCAGTGGGAAAGGTGTCCAAGTCTAACCTTGCCCCTAGGTATTCCTGCACCATGTAAATTAGACGCTGGCGATGGGTGCTGGAACCAATCATACCTTGGGGCTGCGGACTAAAAAATGAAAGCATCAGTCAGACGGCCACCTTCTCCACCGCTCCTTCTGACTGATGCCTCAGCAACACGTTGTCCAGGACCAGGAGTTTGTGACCTCCCAGTCTCTGGGAACGCGTTGCACAGAGCTTTCTGCAAGGCCTCCCGGAGATGTCTCATCCTCTGCTCCCTCTGCGATGGCAAGATAAGGTCGGCAACCTTACCCTTGTACCGTGGATCAAGGAGAGTGGCCAGCCAGTAATGGTCCCTCTCCTTGATCCGAAGAATACGAGGATCCTTCCGCAGGCTTTGCAGGATCAGGGAGGCCATGCAGCGTAGGTTAGCTGAGGCATTCGGTCCGGAGTCCTCTGGGTCACTAAGGACAACATGATCCGCAGCTACCTCCTCCCAGCCACGTACAAGTCCACGTGTTTCTTGGGACTGTAAATCATCCCTATAAGACTGCTGCTGCTGCTGCTGATGCTGAGTGCCAGCCTCCACCTCCATGCTGACACAATCATCCTCCTCCTCCTCTTCCTCCTCACCCTCTTCCTGTGTGATGGGTGGCACAGCAGGAACACTGTCTGGATAAAGGGGGCCTTGAGAGGCAAGGAAGTCCTCCTCTTCCTGCCTCTGTTCTGCCTCAAGTGCCCTGTCCATTATTCCACGCAGCGTATGCTCCAAGAGGTGGACAAGAGGTACAGTGTCACTGATGCATGCACTGTCACTGCTCACCATCCTTGTGGCCTCCTCAAACGGTGACAGGACAGTGCATGCATCCCTGATCATGCCCCACTGGCGTGGTGAGAAAAAACCAAGCTCCCCTGACCCTGTCCTGGTGCCGTAGTCGCACAGGTACTCATTGATGGCCCTCTGCTGCATGTGCAGCCGCTGCAGCATGGCCAATGTTGAGTTCCATCTGGTGGGCATGTCACATATAAGGCGGTTCTTGGGCAGGTTCAACTCCTTTTGGAGCTCAGCCAGCCGAGCACAGGCATTAAATGATCGGCGGAAATGCACACAGACTCTCCTGGCCTGTTTCAGGACATCCTGTAAGCCGGGGTACCTGCCCAAGAACCGGTGCACCACCAGGTTAAGGACGTGAGCTACACAGGGCACATGGGTCAGTTGTCCCTGTCGGAGGGCGGAGAGGAGGTTGGTGCCATTGTCGCAAACCACCATTCCTGGCTTAAGCTGGCGTGGCGTCAACCACCTCTCGGCCTGCCCCTGCAGAGCTGACAAAACATCCGCCCCAGTGTGGCTCCTGTCCCCCAATCAAACCAGCGCAAGCACGGCATGGCATCGTTTTGCCTGCGTACTTGCGTAGCCCCTGCAACGCCTACGGAGCACCGCTGGTTCTGAGGACAGAGCACTGGAAGAGGCCATGGAGGAAGAAGAAGAGGAGGGGGTGGAGGAGAGAGGTGTGTCACAACCAATAGTAGCATTTTGGAGGCGTGGTGGTGGAACAACCTCCAACACTACTGCACCTTGTCCTGCATCCTTCCCAGCAGCCAGAAGAGTGACCCAATGGGCCGTGAAAGACAGGTAACGTCCCTGTCCATGCCTGCTGGACCATGAGTCAGCGGTAATATGCACCTTACCGCTGACCGCCCTGTCCATCGAGGCAAGGACATTGCCTTCCACATGCCGGTAGAGAGCCGGAATCGCCTTCCGTGAGAAAAAGTGGCGTTTGGGGACCTGCCACTGAGGAACCGCACATTGTACAAACTCACGGAAGGGGGCCGAGTCTACCAACTGAAAAGGCAGCAGTTGAAGTGCTAGCAATTTAGCCAAGCTAGCATTCAACCGCTGGGCATGTGGATGGCTGGGAGTAAATTTCTTCCGCCGGTCCAGCAGCTGGGGCAGGGACATTTGCCTGCTATAATCGGACGTGGATGTACCACTAGCAGAGTTCCCGGAAGCACTTGGCTGTGACACACCTAATTCTACACCTTCATTCCTCTCAGAGCAGGTTTCAGAGAGGACTGAAGGTCTAGTGGGGTTGGAGATGCCAGCTGATGAGGAGCAAGGAGAGGTCCGCTTTGTTCTTTGGTGTGGGTCTTTGAGGTATGCTTGCCAACGAGCTGCATGGCAGGTCAACATATATCTGGTCAAGCATGTGGTGCCCAAGCGGCTGATGTTTTGGCCACGTGAGATACGCTTGAGACATATGTTGCAAATAGCAGCGGTGCGATCTGATGCACTCGTCTCAAAAAAGGCCCACACCAAAGAACTTTTAGAATAACGCGCAGAGGAAGCGCTCTGCGCAGGCGGAGCTCTGCGGTGTGATTCAGTCGGTGTGCTGCCCCTAAGCTGGCCCCCGGAGGGCATCCTGCCTCGTTGGACATGTGCCTCCTCCTCCTACTCCTCCTCCTCCCTCCTTCCAGGCACCCACGTGGAGTCAGTGCCCTCATCATCCCCTCCCTCTTCATCGCTGTAGCAAACCTGGCAGTATGCTGCAGCTTGTGGAACATGACTGCCAGATTGCTGTGCTTCTTGAGCATCCTCTCTCTCTGCGCTCACGCTACTGCCTTCCTCTAGCTGAGTGTCATCATCAGAGCCCACCAAACACTGGGCATCCTCCTGGAGCATGTACCCAACACTGTGCTCAAAGAGTTCAGGAGACTCCTCAGGAGGACGTGGTGGGTCTAGGGAAGGAGTCACTGATGATGACATTGAGAGGAGGGACGACGATGTGTTGGCAGCTGCTTTTCTACTACCCTGAGACTGGGTGAGAGAGGATGAGGAGGATGAAGAGGGCTTGGTCATCCACTCTACCAAGTCGTTGGCATGTTGCGGTTCAACATGTCCAGCTGCAGAAAAGAAGGACAAGCATGTCCCATGGCCACGTGCTGATGACAATGCACCGCGTCCACGACCAGCACTGTTGTCTCTTGACACAGAGCCTGCTTGCCCTCTTTTATCGGCTCGCGCCTGTCTGCCTCTCCTTGCTGGCCTTCCAGACATGGTAATGGCCTGAAGGGAGTTGGGTAAAACAGTAGTTGGGTAGCTTATATTGTGCTGGAGGCACACAACACCCACTAACTCCTGCAGATGCCTTTTTTATAGAACAGCAGAGTTAAAGGGGTATATACAGATGTATACTGTGCTGTGCTGGAAGCACACACAACTTCCAATAACTCCTGCAGATGACAATCGGGCCCAAATAGAGAACAGCTATGTAGGTGGATTATAGCGGTATGTACTGGGTACAGAGCACGCACACAGCACGCACTATCTCCTGAGTGACACTACTGACTGCAAGCTCTATTGTTAAAGATGGACCACTAGCTATATAGGTGAGGTGAATATCACGGTGTATACTGCGGTCAGGGCACGCAGACAATAACCAGAAAACAGCAGAGTTAAAGGGGTATATACAGATGTATACTGTGCTGTGCTGGAAGCACACACAACTTCCAATAACTCCTGCAGATGACAATCGGGCTCAAATAGAGAACAGCTATGTAGGTGTATATAGTGGTATGTACTGGGTACAGAGCACGCAGACAGCATGCACTAACACTACTGACTGCAAGCTCTATTATTAAAGCTAGATCACTAGCTATATAGGTGAGGTGAATATAGTGGTGTATACTGCGGTCAGGGCACAGACAGTAACCACTACACAAGAGCAAGATAGTAAATCAGCCAAAAACGATTGGTGTGTAACTGTGTTGAAGGTACACAGAACACCCACTGCTTCAGACGCCAACACACTGCACGAGGCTGCCTTAATGGCGGCCTTATATAGTGTGGGGCGTGCACTACACAGCCTGAGCTATGATTGGCCACAGGCAGGATGCCTGTGACCAACCATGGCTCTCCTCACTGCTGGCGCTGCGATTGGCCAAGCATGCGGGGTCACAGTGCATGCTTGGCCAATCGTGAGACAGCAATGCATTGCGCCATCGCAGTGCATTGTGGGCCACACAAATTTTGCCGCGAACGGCCCAAACGTTCGGAATTCGACGAACGCACGAACGACCGATGTTCGAGTCGAACATGCGTTCGACTCGAACACGAAGCTCATCCCTAACCCCAAATATATTTGAAAGTCCGACTTTGGATAGCTTTGTGAAAGTATGGTGGGACCATGACCGGGAGTACTCTATATAAATATAATAATTTGGGCAACAGGGACATTTTAACAGCCGCAATGCGTCCAAGCCAAGAGACACATAGGGGTTGCCAGGAATTGAGAAGTGATGACAGATTGCGCAGCATGGGTAGATAATTAATTTGGTATAGGTGGGCTGGGTTACTGGTCAATTTAACTCCCAAATAGGGAATGTGGGATGTGGACCACTGAAACAAATAATTCGCACGCGAACATTGAAGAGTCTCTGTAGGGAGGGATACTGCAAGGGCTTTAGACTTAGCCTGATTCACCTCAAGGCCTGAAATTTGTGCAAATGAGTCAAGGAGTTTAAACAGGTTAGGCAGGGTAGTATGGGGTGAGGTGATAAATAAAAGGGCGTCATCCGCAAAGAGACATAGTTTATGGGTTGTGGAGGCTACCTCTAATCCTCGGATATCAGGGTTGGATCTGATTAGAGCTGCTAATGGCTCGATGGTGAGGGCAAAAAGCAGGGGCGACAAAGGGCACCCCTGCCGAGTGCCTCGCTGGATCGGGAATCTGCTAGAGCTAAAGCCGGAGTAGCGAACGAATGCTTGGGGATTGGCATATAGGGCATCAATCCAACGAAGGAAATGAGGGCCAAAGCCCCATCTATGTAGAATGTGTGTAAGGTAGGGCCAAGAGACGGTATCGAAAGCTTTCCGAATATCAAGGGATAAGAGATGCATGGGGATACCTCGAGATCTAGCTAAATGCTGCAATAAAATAACCCGACGTACGTTATCACTTGCTTGGCATTTGGGAATGAACCCTACCTGGTCTCTATGGATCAACCCTCCAATGTGTGGATTTAGGCATGAAGACAAAATCTTTGCTAGGAGTTTTATATCAATATTCAAAAGTGATATAGGCCTGTAGTTGGACCATACGGAGTGGTCAGTGTCGGGTTTAGGTATCATAGAAACGGAGGCTGTAAGTGTATCACTACCGAAAGGGCCCCCTTTTAACAGGGCATTAAAGGAGTTCGCCAAAAGAGGGGCCAGGACATCTGCAAATTTTTTATAGTATAGCCCTGTAAACCCGTCAGGGCCAGGTTGTTTATTAGGTTTAATTAATTTGATAGCCTGGATTACCTCAGAAGGCGAAACCTCCGCGTCAATGGCAGTGCGAATCGGGATGGAGAGGGAAGGGATCGGTAGATCACGGAATAGGGCCTCAGCTCTATCTTGGGGGAAGGGGGCGGGGGATTCGTACAATTTGGCGAGGCGTTTAGAGAATTTGTTAACTATTCTAGCCGGGTTACTAGTATGGGTCCCGTTGTGGACTTTAAGCCTAATTGGTTTGTGGACTCGCTCAGGTTGTCTAAGGCAGAGAGCTAGAAAAGTGTCAGGCTTGTTGGATTTTGTGTAAATAGTATGATAGGCTCTGCACAGAGTTTTGTCAGCCGCTTCTGAAAGGAGCAAGTCCAACTCCAATCGGATATTGTCTAACTTAGACTTGTTCATCTCCGAAGGGTCGGTCTGAAACAGCAGAAATTGGTGTTGATATTTGGATTCTAGGTGTTGTAGACGTTTGAGTCTATCTTTTTTGAGGAAAGAGGCGGTGGAAATACATTTATATATGTATAACTGGTATAACTGGTTTATGAGCTTCCCATAAAAGAATAGGAGGGGTGCCTGGGGTGGCATTGTGCATGAGATAATCACGTAGTGCTACTTCTATATCAAGCCGAAAGGATTAGTTTGTGAGATATTTATCATTCATACGCCAAGATCTTTCTTTAGATTTTGGTATAAGTGAAGAAATAGTGGTAATCACTGCACAATGATCAGACCAGGTGATTGGATGAATAGAGGATTCAAGCAATATTGGGGAAGATGCTACGGGGATAAAAATATGGTCTATTCTAGAGAACGAATTATGGGGGTTGGAATAAAAAGAATAATTTTTCTTTGTAGGGTTACATTCCCTCCAAGTATCCAGTAAGGAATATTGTTGGAGTAGAGATCGGAAATGAACCGATAGGGATAGGTGGTCTGGTGCATAGGGGGATTTATCAATAGATGGGTGAATAACTAAATTTGAGTCCCCACACATAATCAAGGTGCCTTTAAGGTGGGTTTTAATTACCTGAAAGAGGTGAGAAAAAAAAGGAATGGGGTTAGAGTTGGGTGCGTAATAGGAAACTAAAGTAACATCGGACTCTTGGAGGGAGCCTGTCAGGATAATATACCGCCCCTCAGGGTCTTTGATAGCTGAGGAAAAGGTAAATGGGAGGAAGCGATGGAGAGCCAGGAGGACACCTCGCTGTTTCGTAGCCGCAGAGGCTGTATATACCAAAGGGTAATTGCTGTTGAAGAATTTAGGGGTACTATGTGTAGAGAAATGTGTCTCTTGGAGTGCCACTATACCTGTTCGTAATGATACAAAAGTGCGAAATGCTTTGACCCGTTTATTGGGGGAGTTAAGACCTTTTACATTTAACGACAATATATTCAAGGGGGGCCATAGGTCCAAATATAGGTGAAAGCTATGTTGAAGCTCCGAATCCCCCCGGGCCAACCGACCACAAGTAGTAGTAAGGACAAGAAAAGAGAGTAAGTAGGGAGAAGAAAAATAGAGGAAGAAGGACAAAGAAACATCAGAGTAAGTATGTAAGGCGAAGCATGAGAGGGTTGGTACGAAACGGGAAAATCCGGATCGCCCGACTCTAATGTGCGTGGTCTCCACGGCAGACTGTTCCGCCATAGAGAGAACGCACTAAGTAAGGGGGAAGCAGTGACTATCCCCCGCAGCATACCAGGAAAGGAAATAGCATTTTTGGTGTGAACATAAGATACGCCAAGACAGCTTAAAACAACTCTAGTGAGTGTATAAAGAGTAAACTTACGATAAACTTCGTAGAGCATAGAAACAAAAAAGAAATTGCATTAAAGTTAACAACATTATTATCGAACCCTGCGTGAAGGAGGAGGGAGGGGGGGCAGGGGGAGGGGGGGAAGAGGGGAGGGAAGGGGAAGAGGGGGGGAGGGGAGGAGGGGGGGAGAGGCAGGTGCGTCCGGGGAGGTACAGGTGTATTGTTGACCATTATAGGTAAAGTGGAGAGCAAAAGGGAAACGCCACATATATTTAATTTGGTGGTGAATAAGCACCTGTAATTGCGGTTTCATGGCTCTTCGCTTCGCGATTGTGAGAGGGGCTAGGTCAGTGAACAACTGATAAGTGTGGCCCTGAAATGTGAGGGTATCCTCTTTGCTGCGGGCAGCTGCGAGAAGTTGCTCCTTAGATCTAAAAAAGTGGAGTTTCACAATAATGTCTCGCGGGGGGCCCTCAGGTTGACGGCGTGTCAGGGCTCTATGGATCCTGTCAAACTCCAGGCGTTCGATCGGGATCGATGGGGAGAGTTCTTGGAATAAGGCCGTGGTGAAAGATTGTAAATCTAGCACTGATTCCGGGATGCCGCGAAGGCGCAAATTGGACCTTCTTCAAGCCGAGAAAGAAGCACAGCGTTTTCCTCACGAAGGGCTAGGTGTTCCTGGGCATGTTCTCTAAGGGTCAGTTCCATATCATCAGCCCTGGTTTCAAGGTCAGCAGTGCGCTGTCCTAATTTGCGTATCTCATGCGTCAGTTTGGTGGTTATTTGCTCTGAGGTCACTTTAAGGGCCTTATGGAGCATTTTTTCTATATGGGCAAGAAAGTCTGCTTGTGGCATACCTGGGGTTGGGAGTGCAGGGAAGTCCTCCGAGCTAGGTCCACACTCCTCATCCATGTCGTCACTGTGCTGATCGGCTGTATCAGCGGGAGAGCTGGGGCGCTGTGAGGCGGCCTGTGCTTGTGCTTTCGCGGCCATCTTGGAGGAGGCCCGCGCGAGCGCTTCCTTAATAGGCTTCGGCTTAGTTTTACCCCGGTGTCCCGTTAGGACCATCCCGGGGGGTGCACGGCGGTATCGGCCAACCGTACCGGCGGGATACTTGCTAGTTTCGCTGTCTGAGGCTCTGTAAAATCCCGGAACCGCTGCGGGGAGTGCGGAGCTCTAATGGAAGACGTCCATCACGGCGAGCTGCGCGCATGCGCCCCTGTGTATGTTATAGTTTTAAACATGCCTGTTTAACATAAAAAAGGATATTTCTACTGTCAAACATAAAAATGCTATACACCAAAGATGTTTGTTAATGTTTTATACTCAACGATGTGTGGCTTCTTCTTTCAGTGCTCAATACCAGTTTTTGGAGTAAGATGGTGTAGTTTACAGTGACAATGGGGGTATTTACTAACCGCAAATTCACTTTGCACTACAAGTGCACTTTCAGTGCAGTTTCTGTGCACTCTCACGTGCACTTGTAGTGCAAAGTGGATTTGCCTTTAGTAAATAACCCCCACAGTGGTCTAAAATTTGCCCCAATCACGCCATTTTAGGGACTCAAAGTAATTAATTAATGGAGCTGAAAAGGATGATTATTTTTATCATTAATGCATTACATACATTAACAACAAAAACAATGTGCGTGTGTAGCAGACCCACAACATAATAGTTAGCTGAAGAGATTGTCACCTCATGGAGAACCTAGGAGACAGCTAAAAGAATCGTGGCAGTTAGGGGTGAACCAAATGGATTTTTTGGTGCCAAAACCAATACCAAAAATACACTAGGTCGAAAACCGAAACCGAAAATTACATGGTACAGGAGATGGTCAGAGACTGTGGACATGGTACAGGAGATGGTCAGAGCCTGGGGACATGGTACAGGAGATGGTCAGATACTAGGGACATGGTACAGGAGATGGTCAGAGATTGGGGACATGGTACAGGAGATGGTCAGAGACTGGGGACATGGTACAAGAGATCAATGCAGCCTCGCAAGTGCCCGTAACATCCAGCCAGCCTGTGTCCCCAGTGCAGCCAGTGTCCCCAGTGCAGTCAAGCCCAGCCTGCCAGTGTTCCCAGTGCAGCCAAGCCCAGTCTGCCAATGTCCCCCGTGCAGCCAACCCAGCCTTCCAGTGTCCCCAGTGCAGCCAGCCCAGCCTGCCAGTGTCCCCATTGCAGCCAGTGTCCCCAGTGCAGCCAGCCCAGCCTGCCAGTTTCCCCAGTGCAGCCAAGCCCAGCCTGCCAGTGTCCCCAGTGCAGCCAAGCTCAGCCTACCAGTGTCCCCAGTGCAGCCAAGCTCAGCCTGCCAGTGTCCCCAGTGCAGCCAAGCTCAGCCTGCCAGTGTCCCCAGTGCAGCCAAGCCCAGCCTGCCAGTGTCCCCAGCGCAGCCAAGCCCAGCCTGCCAGTGTCCCCAGCGCAGCCAAGCCCAGCCTGCCAGTGTCCCCAGTGCAGCCAGCCCAGTCTACCAGTGTCTCCAGCGCAGCCAGCCCAGTCTGTCAGTGTCTACCAGATAGAGAAGAACATTTTTCTCTTTAGGCAAATTGCCACAAAGGCCATTTTCGGCCGATATGTTTCAGTGGCCGAAATTTTGGTGCATCCCTACAAGCAGTAAATCAAATGAAATATGAGTTCAATTTATACCAATTTATACCATATTTATTTTTAAAATGTTTCACACATTTACTGGCATATCAATGACCCCCTACCTGTAAAGTACTCAACATACTTCTGTCTAACTTTGCGGGTGCTTTGGGGGGGGGGCAAGCCAGGACGGCCAGGTTCAAGTGTTATCAAGGTAGTTGGATTTGGATTTTGAACGCCGGCCTCAGTCCCAACTGAAATTGTGGACAATGCAACAGGCAAGGACAATAAGATTCAGTTTATATTCCGCCATATGAATCGTTGTCAGAAATAGGCCGAATCGGCCAAGTACCGCAAGGTGGCGACTAGCCTTTGTTCGGGAGTGATGGTTTGCCGCATGCAGGTGTCCTGCTTCATAATATAAGAAGACAGCAAAGCCAGCGGACGGTAAAAAATTGGGTCCGTCATCCGGAGATAATTCCTGAAATCATCAGGAATATTCTCCTGGATTTCCTGCAACAAAGGCATGTGTGAGAATTGGTCACTCTGGAGCAACCAATTCTTCGTCCATGAACTCCTCCTCGCCCTGTTCCTGGGCTGGACTTGGGTTAAAGCAAGAACTCCAACCAAGCCCCTGCACAGCATGAACTCTAGGATGAGTATGTACCTGTCTGGTAGGCTGGTCAGAACGAACGCACTGAAAGTTAGAAAGGCCTGAGAAGAACAAGCTGAAAATCAGAAACGAGCGGACAAGAACGCACTGAAAAACATATACGAATTAGTAAATAGAACTCACTGAAAGACAGTAATGAACTGACAACACACAGAAGAACATAGTTATATTATTATTATTATTATTATTATTATACACGATTTATATAGAGACAATAGTTTACGCAGTGCTTTACAATGTATGGGGGGGGCAACACAATTACAGTACAATACAAAAGGTACAGGAGGGCCCTGCTCGTAGAGCTTACATTCCAAATGGAGGGGGTGGTGGTACAAAAGGTAATAGCTGCAGAGAATGATTTGATGGGGGTGGCTCAGGGACAGTTAGGTAGGTGTGGGATAGGCTTCCCTGAATAAATGAGTTTTCAGGGAACTCCTAAAGATGGACAGGGTAGGGGCTGATCGGACAGACTGGGGCAGGGAGTTCCAGAGGATGGGAGAGGCTCTGGAGAAGTCTTGAAGGCGAGCATGAGAGGAGGTAACAAGGGAGCTAGAAAGCAGGATGTCCTGGGAGGAGCGGAGGGGACAATTTGGGCGATATCTGCAGATGAGGTTGGTGATGTAGATGGGGGCGATGTTGTGGATGGCTGTTATGGTTAGTATTTTGAATTTTACACGGTGGGGTAGGGGAAGCCAGTGAAGGGATTGGCAGGGAGGGGCAGCAGTCACAGATCGGTTAGTGAGGTGTATTAGTCTAGCAGCATCATTCATAATAGATTGAAGGGGGGATAGCCTGCTTAAGGGTAGGCCATTAAGGAGAGAGTTGCAGTAGTCAAGGCAGGAAATAATCAAGGAGTGAACGAGTTTCTTTGTGGTGTCATTAGTCAGGAAGGGTCTAATTCTGGAGATGTTGCGGAGGTGAAGGCCGGCAGGATTTAGCCAGTGATTGGATATGGGGGCTGAAGGAGAGGTCAGAGTCAAGGATTACACCCAGGACCCTGGCATGTGTGGAGGGACCAATGGATGTGTTGTTGATATTAATGGTGAAGTCACGGGGGGGTGGATTGTGAAGGAGGAAATATAACAAGCTCAGTTTTAGAAAGATTGAGTTTGAGGAAGTGATGTGACATCCATATTGATATGTCATTCAGTAAGTTGGAGATCTGTGAGGAGATTGAGGGGGTGAGTTGAGGAGTGGAGAGATAGATCTGGGTGTCGTCGGCATAGAGGTGGTATTACAGATACGAACCCAAAAGCACAAATTGAAGAGCAGTATTGAACTGAAAAGCATGAGGCTGAAAAGCACGAATTGTCTCTCACCAAACTTCTACTAACATGAGATAAACATGAGATAACATGAGATAAACATGAGATTAGCAGAAGGAGCCCAAAGGGTGGCGCACTTGGTATTGAACTTTTTTATAGTGTCGTCGAACATGTTGTACATCACCATATTCTTGGCAATCGGAATCTCCGACAACATTTGTGTGACCATGTGTATGCAAGACAAGTTTGAGCCAACATCCGAAAAAAATCCACGGTTTTGTTGTCGGAATGTCCGATCGTGTGTAAAGATCATAAGACATGACTATGCTTTGATCTAAACCATTCCATTGTAGCTATGGCTGTATGTTTAGGGTCATTGGGGGTTATTTACGAAAGGCAAATCCACTTTGCACAGCAAATGCACTTGGAAGTGCAGTCGCTCTAAATCTAAGGGGTAGATCTGAAATGAGGGGAAGCTCTGCTGATTTTATCATCCAATCATGTGCAAGCTTAAATGCTGTTTTTTTAATTTTCCTTGCATGTCCCCCTCAGATCTACAGCGACTTTACTTTCAAGTGCATTTGCAGTGCAAAGTGGATATTCCTTTAGTAAATTACCCCCATTGTGTTGCTGGAAGGTAAACCTCCGCCCCAGTCTCAAGTCTTTTGCAGACTCTAACAGGTTTTCTTCTAAGATTTTCCTGTATTTAGCTCTATCCATCTTCCCATCAACTCTGACCAGCTTCCCTATCCCTGCTGAAGAAAAGCATCTCCACAACATGATGCTGCCACCACCATGTTTCACGGTGATGTGTCCTGTTAGTTTACCACCACACAACGTTTTGCTTTTAAGTCAAACAGTTCAATTTTGGTCTCATCTGACCAGATCATCTTCTTCCACATGTTTGCTGTGTCCCCCATATGGCTTTGGAAACTGCAAATGGGACTTCTTATGGATTTCTTTCAACCATGGCTTTCTTCTTGCCACTCTTCCATAAAGGTCAGACTTGTAGAGTGCACGACTAATAGTTGTCCTGTGGACAGATTCTCCCACCTGAGCTGTAGATCTTTTTAGGTTTGTAGCTTCTCTGAATAATGCTCTCCTTGCCAGGCCTGGCAGTTTAGGTTGACGGCCATGTCTTGGTGGGTTTGCAGGTGTGCCATACTCTTTCCATTTTCAGATGATGGATTGAATGGTGCCCTGTGAGATGTTCAAAGCTTGGGATTTTTTTTATAATCTAACCCTTTAAACTTCTCCACAACTTTATCCCTTACCTGTCTGGTGTGTTCCTTGACCTTCATGATGCTGTTTGTTCACTAAGGTTCTCTAACAGACCTCTGGGGGCTTCACAGAACAGCTGTATCTATACTGAGATTACATTACACACACAGGTGGACTCTATTTACTAATTAGGTGACTTCTGAAGGCAATTGGTTCCTCTAGATTTTAGTTAGGGGTATCAGAGTAAAGAGTGAAGAACAAATAAAAACCACATTTTTTATATAATTATTGGTAAAAAAAAAAAGAGAAAACCATTCATCATTTTCCTTCCACTTTACAATTATGTGTCACTTTGTGTTGGTCCATCACATAAAATCCCAACCAAATACATTTACATTTTTGATTATAACATGACAAAATGTGGAAAATGTCAAAGGTTTAAATACTTTTTCAAGGCACTGTATAATGTCTAACATACACCCCCAAAAGGGGAGGCAATGTTTCAATAAAATAAAAACAATCAAGGTAATTACTAGCACATGGAACAAGGAACCAAACAGAGAAACAAACAGAGAAAAAACTGAGAAAAAAAAAAAAGAGTCCGGCCTCCATGACCCCACTTGACTCATAACTGAAGAGGAGGGGAGTACTGGGGGACAGCACCGCTGTCCCACTACCTTCTCACTTCTAATAGATAGTACGCTCAGAACTAGCGCCTTCTCTGTGTCAGACTTTCCTCTAGCTGTTTGGGTAGCAGGAGATCTGCAACATTAAGAAGATGCGAGAAAGGCTTCTAGTGAGCGATTCACCTGGCTGGCATATTCCAGTCATCACAATAGCTGGGATTAGTCTCACTGGTCTGTTCGGCCTGCTCCCTCTCTTAACCAGTGCGGATGACCAGAGCTGTTCCATCTACAGTGAGTTCCCATTGGGGTGGCGGGATTGGCTCTTGGCCCTCATCTACATCCAGGTGCGTTGCTCCCTACCTATTCCGCCAATAATCCGGTGTAAACTTTACTCAGTTCTTGTCTGGACAGCCTGAGAGCGCTAGGTTGCTAGGTTATTCACTCTCCTATTATTTCAGACTGTATGAGGCACACTGGGTTAGGTGGATGTCTTACCAATGCTACCATTCCCAATATGAAAGTTGTTTGCATATACGTTAATGTCTCTTGTTTATACCTGATTACCTTATTTGATGATGTGCTTAACATGTAATCTTGTTTTCTGAAAATTCTATAAAAATATAATGGGTAGCAGGGATTTCTAGGACACCAAAACAAACATAATTTATTTGGAAAAAATTGATACAAAACTTTATTATTACAAAGTGAAACCCCTAAATATGTGCCAAGAATTCTTTATAGACTCCATCTTAGATACAATCATAAAGCCATGCAAACTGTAAAAGAGGGACAATAGGTTCTAAATACCCCCAAACCAAAGTGTCATACAGCATTTTTACAACCAGTTGTATCATGCCCAAGTGCTTGACTCATTTCCAGTGGCAATCTGGTGGACCTTTGTATTAGATATAGAAAAAGTGATAACTACATATACTGTATGTCAAACCCTACTCTGTATGAACAAATTTGTTTGAAAAAGTTAGAGGCAAAAGCCTAATTTCTGAGATATATGCACTGCTAGTAATCAGACTCCAAACGTGGAATGCTCTTTGGAACTGACGGCCTTGGATTAGGATTAATGTGTGGGCAACCTGAAGAAATACACAAGGTCTGTTAATATTAAGGAAATGGCTGTTAAACTCTTTACTAGGCGGTAACGGACTTCAGTCGGTTTACATTCTATCTTCCCTACAGTATCTCCCCCTATGCTTTAGAGGCTGTCAGGACATTTCTCCATTTGTTTTGGGATGGTTTGGAGAGAACTGACTTCCTTTGCTTCTACAATAACAGTTGTTCTGGTTTCTCTCACCCCAACTCATTGCCCATGATTCTCTCCCATTTTAGAGGCTACTATACTACAGATGAGATTAATTCATACAGTCTGTGTTGCCATCCATTGGTTAGTTGCTTTACATTGGAGAATCCCCATAGTTCTGTTCTTCCAAGTTAAACTTCAAGTAGATTCCATATGTAGAGTAGAAAAAAATTCTGCCTTATTATGATTGTAATGGACACCTTGGTTTGATCATTGTACTATCTTTGATTCAATTGTGATGTTTAGTACTGCATATGTCCTAGCGCTTTAATGTTGTTATCTTCCCTTTTGTCTTCTCAATAAGTAATTACATTATCAGCATTTTTATCTTCAGATGTGCCAATTTAATTACACAGTTCCAAGTATCAGTTTTTTTTAGCCATATAATTTCTTGATGTTTCAAAATGCTTTTTTTTTGTACTACCTTTTGCAACTTTCTAATAAAAAAAGTTTGTAAACAAAAAAAACTTCCACAGTTGCATACCAGTAAGTAAATTACTCCCTCTCTTAACAAAATTATATAACTCATACTGATCTCCATTAGATAACCTACAGTTCCTATCAGTATTGATAAACTAACAGTAATTACCTTTACCCCAATGGAAGATACCCCAGATCTTACAAAAGCCCATTCTATTAGATCTCTGGTAGTGGTTATGTACATTAGCTGAAACCAATCTACCAGCTACAAGCAGTGGCATTGTATGAGGGGGGTGCAGAGGGAATGGTGGCCCAGGGCACAACATCTAGGGTGACCACATGTCCCAGATTGCCCGTGATCTGTTGCCCCCTAAAATGTCCCTGGTATCATCGTCTCTGTCACTCACTGTCAACCTGGGCTCCTGGCCGGCGGAGAATACTGATTATTAAATTAGCATTCAGAGCAGAGGATTTAACTTTCTCCTCCTCTGCGCCTACTGCTTAGCTCCACCCACCTCCTCCCTCTATCTTCTCTGGTGGCATGCAGAAGAAATATCTGGGGCACTGACTGCTGCAGTGCATAAACGAGATGAAATCCAAAGCAGTCACTGATGAGAGATCAAGCTTAGAATCCTCAGTCAGGTCTCCTCTAGAAGCCAGTGTTCTATGCTGAACTGTCAGCACTCCATAGCAGGGAGCTCAGTGTGTGTGGGTGTGTCAGCCTGGAGCCACTATCAAGCCTCTCAGTGCAGACAGTACAGTCGGCAGATGAGTATGCTGGCAGAAGAGGAGAGGGCAGATGAGATGACACCCACGGAGGGATGAAAGAAGGACACAGCCTTAGATATTAAGGCAGGGTTCATGCTGGGAATTGTTGTTCTTCACATTTGGGGGATGTGTCCCCCAAAAGTGAAGGTCTACGGGTCCCAGCATGAACCCCTCAGAGCTGAAGATGTGACCCCCCCAATTAGGGAAGAACTACAGGTCCGAGCATAAACCTGTGGAATTTATGGGGTCACACCCTTAGATCTCAAGGGTTCATGCTGGGACTTGTCCTTAATTTTTGGGTCAGCCCCGGCATAGGAGGAATCACATCAGCAGCCAGCGGTGGGAGGGACATTCACCTTCCCGGAGTTCCGGTTTGTCAGACTAGTGGTAGGCTGTGGGTGGCAAGTGACACTGCAACTGGTAGCAAGCTAAGAGTGGCAAGCAACACAGAATCTGGTGGCAGGCGATGGATGGCAAGTTGTACACTGCATCTGGTGGCTGGCTATGGGTAGAAAGTGGCACACTGCATCTAGCGGCAGTCTATGGGTGGAATGTGGCACACTGCATCTGGTGGCAGGCTATGGGTGGGAAGTTGCACTGCATCTGGTGGCAGGCTATGGGTGGCAAGTGGCATATTGCATTTGGTGGCAGGCTATGGGTGGAAAGTGTCACACTACATCTGGTGACAGGCTATGGGTGGCAAGTGGCACACTGCATCTGGTGGCATGCCATGAGTGGCAAGTTGCACACTGCATCTGGTGGCAGGCTATGGGTGGAAAGTGGCACACTGCATCTCGTGGCAGGCTATGGTTGCAAATTAGCACACTGCATCTGGTTGCAGGCTATGGGTGGCAAGGGGCACACTGTATTTGGTGGCAGGCAATGGTGGCAAGTGATAAGCTGCATCTTGTGGCAGGTAACTGTTGCATGGGACAAGCTGCATCTTATGACAGGCAATGGTGGCAAGTGACAAGCTGCATCTGGTGGCAGGCAATGGTGGCACGCTGCATCTGGTGTCAGGCGACAAGATCAGGGTTCCCACTGATTTTGCATTACGGTGAGTTTATTATATATTGCAATGTAGTAATAGTCATAATGTGATTTGATCATCCTGACACCGTGGTGTTGGGATGATCTAAGTGCTAACACCAGCCATTCGCCAGACAAATCCCCCCACAGACAAATCCCCACTTTATTTTCACACTGTCCCGGTGGCCCAGTGTTCCCCATGTCACTGTGCTCTGACCACTGCCCTGTGATTAGCCAAAACTGTCACATGGGTGAATTTTGTGGTTGGCATCGCTTGCTCCTGGAATTCCACCTAGCTGTCTGGTCGCGTCTCCACTGGTGCACTGTATATCCTCCACTCCGGATCTCCTCCTCATTGTGGCATTGTCTGGCAGAGGTTGCATAGTAGATGAGAGGCAAAAAGAGCAGTCCATGAGTGATGTGTTACCGGCCTGCTGGACCCAAGGAAGTGGATGGTTGCCAGTGGTGGGTCAGCGTGTTGTTGGGCATAGTTACAGGATGGGTCCCCATTATGAAAGGCAGGACAGTTTATTATAATACAGCATTTACTTTGGGGGTGAGTACTAGAAAAGCCTAACCTTGGGTACATACAAAACAAAAATTAAGCCAGCAACAAATTAATTAAAAACACCACTAAATGTTATAAGAGCTTGAATTCTGTTATATGCATTTCCCCTCATCTCCTGCATTGCAAGACTCGAAGACTGGGAGGACCAGGAGAAGGAAGGTGGCAGCATTTGAGCCAAGAGTGATTTTATTGCTTTGCGCTTTGCTGTTAGTCTATGGACTGTGAAGATTCTTAGAGTAGGGGAGAGCACATGGATGATCCCATTGGTCTGATGCTGGTGGTATTTCAAGCTGGAGATCTAGGATCTAGTTATGCTGCCTGGTTGGAGTTCTTGGATCACAAGACTAGCTGAACATAATTACAAATCTTTTGACAAGTAAAACAGTTTATAAACACAAACACACACACACACACACACACACACACACACACAAACACACTATATACACACTGTGCACACGCACACACATACTGTGCACGCCCACACATGCTGACACACACACACACATACTGTACACGCACACACACACACACACAAATACATGCTGACACATACACATATACTGTGCACGCACGCACACAAACACATGCTCACACACATACTGTGAACACACACAAACAAATGCTACACAGAAAAGAGAGAAAGAACAAGTAAGACGGATAGACAGAGAGAAAAGGGAAAGCTAGAAGGAGAGATGGAAAAAAAAAAGAAATAAGGAAAGAGAGATAAAAGGGAAAGAAAGGAGAACAGAGGGGGAAAGAAAGAGAGAGAGCAAAGAAATAGGGATTAAGTGTGAGAGAGAGAGAAAATAAAAAATTACTTACCTTGCCCGAGCACTGACAACCCACACTACACCACTGGCTACAAGGTCTGTGCAGAGGAGGTGCCAATGCTTAGACAAAATCTTTATAACTTAAAGTTATTTTTAAAAAGTCAGAATAATTATTTTAGTCTGCTACTTCTTCTGGGGCTTTTTTCTGTATAATAACTCATTGCAAGATTGAGCCCTGTCAGTTTTAAACATTTTTGACTATACCCTCTTTTCATTCCCTGTAACAGGTTAGACAGGTGAAGAAAATTGTCATCATCTGAGCAATTACGGAGAAGACATAAACATTGTCCGTAAGGAATACATTTAATTAAAGACTCAGGAAGAAAAATACCCGCATGTAGTAAACTTTTACCCGCAGTCTCCTTCCAGAAAAAAATACTACTTTAACATAATGAACTTATGATTTCTAGAGTTGGAATGGCTATTGGTGTCCCTATTCAAATTAGGGTGCAAATAAATGAGTTCTTGGAATGTGCTCTATACATTTGGAATGTTTTTTTTTCTTTCTTGAAATAAATAACACTGTAATGTGGATTTTTAGATTTTAAAAAAATCTGTTTTAGGTCCTGTTCATAATAGGACATGGGTGCAAATAAAATAATATTGGGAATGTAGGCACAAAGATCTTTTATTTTTTTGTTTGTTTTTTTCTTGGAATAAATTGTACTGTAATATTAATTTCAGGGTTTACATTTTTGTTGGTGAGTTAAATTGGGGTGTAGTGTTAATATGTTTTATACTGTCAACATAGTTAAAACATTTTATCTGTGGACCTTTTTCTGGGAATAGAAGACACTTCAATCTCGATTTATAGATTTTACACTCACACATCACTAATATAGGTCAGCTTAATCTCTCCCAGGCTGTAACACTCCACACCACTAACTCCAGTGCGAGTGTCAGTCAACAATCCGTTATAGTGTCACAGTACTGTACCCTCAACCAGCTAGTTGTGTCACAGATGGACTTCTTCAGGAGCAGCGAGTTGGAAAGATTGAGCTGACATACTTTAGTGCTGGGTGAGCACTTATAATGCCTGATTGATTTTAATGGTTTTTGTTCTTAACTTTTAATAAATTGGTTGTGCTTTGATGGTCTCCTTCTTCCTCTCTTATCCATTTATGTGCGTGTTTTCCTGGAGAGGGGGTTCCTTTTCTTGTATTGACAGCATTTTATCTACAAATTTCACATAAGTCCGCTAGGACCTACTTATTGATTTTAGAGGTCATTTTGAATTGGTGAGTCTCTGTCTATGGGGAAAAAGTGTCTATGGTGGAGGAGTTAACATCTTCTTTTCTGGTTTGAAGTACTGATTTAAAATGGATTCTTTATGAGCTCATCTGAACTGCCTACTGCTAATGCTGTTAATCTAACATGCTTAATGTCTATGCACTTTTTTAGGCATTTTTACCACAGACTTAATTATCACATATATTTTGCACTAAGGCTCCAATGTTAATTTTTTTAAGCACTGTATAGTATGAATTATTTACTATTTATACTTAAAGTGGAGCTCTACCCTAAAGTGGAGCTTCCGCTCATTGGAACCCTCCCCCCCTCCGGTGCCACAATTGGCACCTTTCAGGGGGGAGGGGGGTGCAGGTACCTGTACAGTACAGGTATCTGCACCCACCTCCGGCATAGATATCTGCAGAAGCTACGCCCCTTTCCGCAGAATCTACACCCCTTTCCGAAGGTCCCCCGCTGTCTGCTGGGAAACACACGGATCCCAGAGACAGCGGGCACCATCCTTATTGCGCAGCGCGACTCGCGCATGCGCAGTAGGGAACCGGGAAATGAAGCCGCAAGGCTCCACTTCCTGATTCCCATACCCAAGATGGCGGTGGCAGCACCCGAGAGACGATTGAGAGATCGGCTTCGGGTGCCGACATCGTGGGCACGCTGGGTGAGTAAGTGTCATTATTTTAAAAGTCAGCAGCTGCAGTATTTGTAGCTGCTGGCTTAAAAAAAAAAAAAAAAAACGGCAGACTCCCACTTTAAATCCTTATGGATATCTATACAGCAGCTGCAATACCTATTTATTTTTTATAGATTTGTATTTATTTAGCACAAATTAATATAATTTATACATATTGGCCATAGCTAGCACAGTACGTTGTAATTTCTATTTTACAAAAAAAAATCATATCTCGTCTCTGATTCCCAATAATGTTGGCAACAAGGTGAACTTAAAAACTTTATTTATTCCAAAAGGAGTAAAAGATTCCATACAAGAGCCAACGCCAAACACAACTGGGATGGGAACAAGGCAGCAGGATACTGGAAGGGTAAGAGCAAGATCAAGAATAAATGGCTACAGAATCAGGCAGCAGCATGACAAACAGGGTACAAGCAGGAACAGCCAAAACATTGAGGCAAGGAACAGTACAAAGGCGGAGCTTAAAACATAACTCCACTTTTGTTGAGAAAAAACATTCCCCTCTGTGTGATCAATGTGCAAGGATTATAACAAATTTTTGTTGCAGATTCCTACCTTTTGTTATTCTATAGAAATCCATGTGTGTTTGTCTGGACCTCTGTACTAAGTGGGCCTAATGGGGGTAGTTTCATAATTAACTGTCAGATGTGGCAGCTACAGGGCTCTAATGAGGAAATCTGCTGTGCCTGCATTCCTTTAGACGTGCTCCTATTGAAAGTATCTCTCTCATAATGTAATTTTTGTTGCGGGGGTGCCTGAAATCTGACTTGTATCTTCACACAAGCAGGAAATTATGTTTCTGGGGAGTGGTCAGTATACACTCTGTGTACATAACAACTTCAGGTGGCCATATTGCATTGTATTCTCAGAAAATTAGAGTGACTGTAAATTAAAATGGAAAAGTAATTTAGCATTCAATTACAATATGATTAGTTTCGCAATGATATGTGCTATATTATTTTTTCTTTATTTTCTATTTTTTTTCCCCACAAAAGTTTAGTTACTCTTTAAGTACCCTCCCAGCAGGTGTGGCCAAGGGGAGTTGATCGCTGAAACCTGCTGGCTGCTGTGAGACACCAGATGGTGGAAATTAAAAATGCAGCTTTCCACCCAGAGCTCCACAGTGCCACCAGCAGGCAAACTCAGTCCTGACAAAAGTGTTATTAAGCCCTAAGGCCGCGTACACACGGGCGGACTGTTCGCCCAACTTTGTCCGCTGAACAGTGTTTGGGCGGACAGTCCGCTCGTGTGTGGGCTTTCAGCGGACAGTTTCAGCGGACAGTTTGACGAACAAGGTTTTTTGGAAATTCCGTAAAACTGTCCGCTGAAACCTTGTTTGAGCGAACAGTCCGCCCGTGTGTAGGCTTGTTCGACAAACTAAGTTCCGCGCATGCTCAGAAAGGCTTAACACGCCGAAAGTTATAATGCAGTGTATAGGACGTCGTATTTTTCGTCCCGTCGTACGTGCCGCTCACGTCATCGCGCACGGTTTCAGCAAACTGTTCGTTCGTCGTGTGTGGGCATGTCCGTCCATGCTAATTTTGAGCGGACTGTTTGCCGAAACTGTTTGATGGACAAAGTTGGGCGAACAGTCCCCGCGTGTGTACGCGGCCTAAGACAACATATTACCTCTTAAGAGATGATCCAATCATGCCTGTCTTTCATTTTCTACCCAAAATACAGAAATTGGGGTAGCCCATGGTCAGCTCCCTTCTAGAATGATTGGGAGTGTGCTGATAAAACCTTCAACCATTAGTCCTCTGGTTATGGGGCTATATTAAAGATACTGGAACTGTACTCTCCCACATTCAAAATATCCACTGGACTTCTAGCTTTCTATGTGTGACCTTAGATGTAAGAGAGCTAAATTCTTCTATCCCCTACACTGGTCTGGTCTCTTCATAGACAACGTATTGTTGGTTTGAAATGGTGACAGCAAAACATTAATGGAATTAGTAGAATACCTTAATAACAATAACCACAATCTCTATCTGTCTTATCAAGCTATTTTTAATATTTTTCTGTATGTCACTTTGGAGAGCAGCCTGGATACTGGGATAGCGATGTCCAAAACATTTCGGAAATCATGTGCAGGTAATACCACTCTATATGCAACTAGCTGCCACCCACCCCACACCATTAAAGCTACAATATACCAGTATAGGAGTTAATCGGAACTTGCAGAAATTGCTCCACTGAGGAACTCTTTGACAAGGAATGTAAGACTATGAAGAGACAACTTTTAAATAAAGGTTTCCCCATTTGGAGTATTGAACTAGATAAGAGAATTGCAAAGGACAGGGACCAGAGTGAACTTTTGAGAAAGGGTAACATAAAGAGGGACAGAAATACGGGCTACAATAAGGAGACAGAATTTGGAGAAGGATATGCTCAATTGTGTTACTACCTTCCCTAAAGAATTCCATCATATAGTAAATATTCTAAAAAGAATCTCCCTATATTATACGCAAACAAAGAGCTACATCTTATATTAGAGCGGAGGTGTAGGTTTTCCAGCGTGCTGAGTCTCTACCCTGTCTGTAAAGCGAAATCTTCCACTTGGCTGATATGTACTGCCTTCTATGCTTGTGGAGTGAACACATGCAGATATTGTAGACTGAATTTGTGTACAAAATGTTTTGAATTTTTAGTTACTGGTGAAAGTTTTAAAATCAAACATTACATTAATTGTGGCATCCCATTTGTTATGTATCTCATTTGTTGCACAGCTTGTTGCTTGCAGTATGTGGGATGCACGATATGTTCTGCCAAGACTCACATCGGGAAATTTTTTTCTATTCTAGCAACGTTCAAGCAAAACTACATTTTAGAGAAATTCATGGGGGTGACACCACTACATTTAGATTTTGTGGCATAGAAAGGGTTCATCCACTTTCCAGAGGAGGAGATAGACATTGAAAATTTGTTACAGAAAGAGACATGGTGAATACATACAGTGCCTTGCGAAAGTATTCGGCCCCCTTGAACTTTTCAACCTTTTGCCACATTTCAGGCTTCAAACATAAAGATATAACATTTTTATTTTTTGTGAAGAATCACCAACAAGTGGCACACAATTGTGAAGTGGAACGAAATCTATTGGATTTTTGACTAATAAAAAAATGAAAAGTGGGGCGTGCAAAATTATCTCTATCAGTTTTGCACATCGAGAGACTGAAATTCTTGCCCATTCTTCCTTGCAAAACAGCTGAAGCTCAGTGAGGTTGGATGGAGAGCATTTGTGAACAGCAGTTTTCAGCTCTTTCCACAGGTTCTCGATTGGATTCAGGTCTGGACTTTGACTTGGTCATTCTAACACCTGGATACGTTTATTTGTGAACCATTCCTTTGTAGATTTTGCTGTATGTTTGGGATCATTGTCTTGTTGGAAGATAAATCTCCGTCCCAGTTTCAGGTCTTTTGCAGACTCCAACAGGTTTTCATCCAGAATGGTCCTTTATTTGGCTGCATCCATCTTCCCCTCAATTTTAACCATCTTCCCTGTCCCTGCTGAAGAAAAGCAGGCCCAAACCATGATGCTGCCACCACCATGTTTGACAGTGGGGATGGTGTGTTGAGGGTGATGGGCCGTGTTGCTTTTACGCCAAACATATCGTTTTGCATTGTGGGCAAAAAGTTTGATTTTGGTTTCATCTGACCAGAGCACCTTCTTCCACATGTTTGGTGTGTCTCCCAGGCATGGCCGGATTAACATAGGGGCTATTGGAGCTGCAGCTCCAGGCCCCTTTCTCAAGATAGGCCCATTTGCCCAAAAAAATAAAAAAATAAAAATAAAAATAAAAATAAAATAAAAAAAAGATCGACTTTGAGGATTGTAGCTCGGCGATCAGGAGTCACAGAGACCCCACATTTGGGGGGTAGGTAGCTAAAGACCCACTCCAGCACTGGTTAAAATATGGGGCTGCTATCCTCTATGGTTCCAGAGATACGGGGCTGCTTGCACAGCCTGTCAGAAGCTGCATACAGAGCGGCAGTTTAAATACAAGCTGGAACACTCTGCAGCAGACTGAGAGGATGAATTCACAGTGCTTATAATAATTATTTGTATATTACTTATGATAATTAACCCCTTGCCACCCAGGCCCATTCTGAGACTTCTTTCCTACATGTAAAAATCATCATTTTTTTTATGCTAGAAAATTACTCAGAACCCCCAAGCATTATATATTGTTTTAGCAGACACCCTATGGAATAAAATGGTGGTCTTTGCAACTTTTTATGTTGCACGATATTTGCGCAGCAATTTTTCAAAAGTTTTTTTGGGAAAGAAACTGTTTCATTCATAAAAAAAACACTAAAGTTAGGACGATTTTTTGTTGTGTACTAAGCGATGCTTAACATTTTTTTACAGGTTACATGTTTATAGTTACAGAGGAGGTCTAGTGCTAGAATTATTGCTCTCGTTCTAACGATCGTGGCGTATGTAACCTGTCTGTATCTTGCTCTGATACTAACCAGTGCCTACCCAGGGACTGACTAGTATCTCTCCCCAGCCTGTCCCCACACACCCTCTCACCTGCTGACCTGTGAATGGGGCAATCACTCCCACAGTGTTATTGTGTTCTGCCAGTGAATACAATGATTAGTGTTGCTAACTATAGCTGGCAGCACTGATTGTTTTGGGGAAAACCTGACTGGCTAGTTGTACTCAAGTCGGTTAATAGGTTGACTTGTGTAAAACCAGCTAGCCCATACCTAGATCGACTATGGCTGGTCTCTGCTTAATTGGTGTAATTTCAATCCATGTATGGCCCGCTTAACCACTATGCAGTCCCTAAATATCCTTCCGCAAACATTTACATTTTTCCTTCTCAGATTACTTCATCCTCCTCTCCTATACATAGTGCCCACTGTCATACTCTCCACACTTCTCTCCTGTACATAGTGCCCACTGTCATACTCTCCACACTTCACTCCTATACATAGTGCCCAATGTCATACCCTCCACACTTCTCTCCTATACATAACGCCCGCTGTCATACCCTCCACACTCCTCTCCTGTACATACTACTCACTGTCATACCCTCCATACTCCTCTCCTATACATAGTGCCCACCGTCATACCCTCCTTCCACACTCCTCTCCTTTAATTACTGCTTACTGTCCTACTCTCCACACTTCTCTCCTGTACATAGTGCCCACTGTCATACCCTCCGCACTCCTGTACATATTGCTCACTGTCATACCCTCCACACTCCTCTCCTGTACATACTACTCACTGTCATACCCTCCATACTCCTCTCCTATACATAGTGCCCACCGTCATGCCTCTCCTGTAATTACTGCTTACTGTCCTACTCTCCACACTTCTCTCCTGTACATAGTGCCCACTGTCATACCCTCCGCACTCCTGTACATATTGCTCACTGTCATACCCTCCACACTCTTCTCTTATACATAGTGCCCAATGTCATACCCTCTACACTCCTCTGCTGTTCATACTGCCCATTGTCATACCCTTCACACTCCTCTCCTGTACATAGTGCCTTCTGCCATACCCTCTGCACTCCTTTCATGTACATAGTGCCCACTGTTAGACCCTCCACATTCCTCTCCCTCCCCTGCACATACTTCCCACTTTTATACAATCCATACTCCTCCCCTATGCCTCTTACCCACAAAAACTGTTCTTTAAAATTATACTGAATATCCTCAATGTTACCAGCTCTAGAATGGGCACTTTTGTCAGTTTAACTAAAGGAAATCTCACAGTCCTCATATTTGTTCTGCCCCATTATTAGTACTTATTAAATTTTGTAATTACTATTGTGATGTATAGAGGAACATACTAAATATAGCACTTAAAGCGGGATTCCACCCTAAAGTGGAACCTCCGCTGATCGGATCCCCCCCCCTCCGGTGTCACAATTGACACCTTTCAGGGGGGAGGGGGGTGGAGATACCTGTCAAAGACAGGTATTTACACCCACTTCCGGGCATAGACTCCCGTGGGAGTCTACGCCATTTCCTGCCCTGCCGCGCTGTCTGCTGGGACACACACGGGTCCCAGTGACAGCGCGGAGATTTGCGCAGTAGGGAACCAGGAAGTGAAGCCGATTCGCTTCACTTCCTGATTCCCTCACCTATAATGGTGGCGGCAGCAGCCGAGGGCCGAGCGATCGATCGGCCTCGGCTGCCGGCATCGCTGGAACCCGGGACAGATGAGTGTCCATTTATTAAAAGTCAGCAGCTGTAGTATTTATAGCTGCTGGCTTTTAATATTTTTTTTTGGTGGAATCCCTCTTTAAAACTTAAAAAAACGTAAAAAAAGCGTCCCTGAAAATATTTTTGAAATGTTGATAACTATGTACTTAATCACTGCCCAAGGGCCACAGGGTCAGTAGGGGCCCCATGAGAGGCTCCTGTGATATTAAAGCGGTAGTAAACTTTTCTAACATTACTACTTTTTAGAGGCCCTGGGGTAGGTTATGCCATAATGTACAAGTATGCACAGCATATTAGCACATTAGGGTACACATACCTGTCAGACTGAGCCCTCCAGTGCTGTGCTGTGATCAACCCGCCGGGGGCCCGGGCACTTCCATCTTCACCCGATCTTCCTTCTGGGTTCTGTGCCTTCCGTCACTTGCCTTGGCCAGGCTGCGTTGATGTCATTCCCACACATGCTCACGTGCATCCTCTTTCTCTCATCCTCCCCTTTCTCTCTCATCCTCCCTCCCTTACCCCTCACACCTCTTTTATCCCCTTTCTCTCTCTCTTTCTCTCTCTCTCATCCTCCCTCTCTCTCTCTTTAATTGAATTTGTTATAACAAAAAATTGTTTGCATTTTTATTTATTTACTGTTCATAAAAGGCCCCACCAAAATCCTCAGCACCAGGCCCATGATGTTCTTAATCTGGCCCTGCTCCCAGGTGGCTTGTGGCAAACTTTAGACGAGACTTTTTATGGATATCTTTGAGAAATGGCTTTCTTCTTGCCTTCCATAAAGGCCAGATTTGTGCAGTGTACGACTGATTGTTATCCTATGGGCATACTCTCCCACCTCAGCATTAGTTCTCTGCAGTTCATCCAGAGTGATCATGGGCCTCTTGGCTGCATCTCTGATCAGTCTTCTCCTTGTCTGAGCTGAAAGTTTAGAGGGACGGCCAGGTCTTGGTAGATTTGCAGTGGTCTGATACTCCGTCCATTTCAAAATGATCGCTTGCACAGTGCTCCTTGGGACGTTTAAAGCTTGTGAAATTTTTTTGTATCCAAATCTGGCTTTAAACTTCTCCACAACAGTATTACGGACCTGCCTGGTGTGTTCCTTGGTCTTCCTGATGCTCTCTGCGCTTTCAACAGAACCCTGAGACTATCACAGAGCAGGTGCATTTATACAGAGACTTGATTACACACAGGTGGATTCTATTTATCACCATCAGTCATTTAGGACAACATTGGATCATTCAGAGATCCTCGCTGAACTTCTGGAGTGAGTTTGCTGCACTGAAAGTAAAGGGGCCGAATAATTTTGCACGCACCACTTTTCAGTTTTTTATTTGCTAAAAAAGTTTAAATTATCCAATAGATTTCGTTCCACTTCACAATTGTGTCCCACTTGTTGGTGATTCTTCACAAAAAATTAAAATTTTATATCTTTATGTTTGAAGCCTGAAATGTGGCAAAAGGTTGAAAAGTTCAAGGGGGCCGAATACTTTCGCAAGGCACTGTAGATTGCAGACCAGGGTATGCCAAGGGTTACACCTTGGGTGGGACCTGGATTTGCATCTAGGTTAAAGTATTCCATATATTGCTCCCCTCCATGAGATTTGGCATGTTTATTCTAGACTACAGTGATTTTAGATTTTTATTTGATAGATTTCTATGTGATGGATTTTTGTTTGTCGTGCGATATTTTTTGCATTGCTTGCTTTGTTATTATATTTCTGTTTTGAAATCAGTGATAAAATATGGGATTGCATAAGTAAATAGATACCAAACATGCCAAGTCTTAAAATCGTGTGCGCCCATGAGATTGTGAGGCGACACTTTAAAAGCCTTTACAGCTCATAAAATATGAGTAAACTTTGAGCTCTAGTGCTAAAATTGTTGCTTTCACTCTGATGTTTGCACAATAAGTAGAAAAGGATATTGCTTTGTCTCCTTTCGCCCACCATTTTGAATCTCACTGATGTGTTCCTGGGTTCCAAGTGGGAGAGCCTCGAGACCAGGTGGAAGGGAGCTACTGGCAGACAACCACGCCGCCCGTACTGTGATCCACTGTGATCTTCTCCACTGGCTGAGGAAAATGGGCACAGACTGATGGCTGCTATTGTAGAAATCAGCTGGTGATTAACTCTTCACTTTTCAGATGTACTACAAACAATACGTTCAAAGAGCTGAACTGGTTGAAATGACTGGTGGGTGTTCTGTTTAAAATGGGGCCTGCTACAAAAGATCAAATACTTTGCACATAGAAACTACAACATTTTGGGTGAATTTTATACTGACACAAAATATGTATTTCTTGATTATAAAATGGCTGGGGAGAGTCCTGTTCAAAATGGGGGCCAGGCCATATGATTAAATACTGGGCAGAAAAATATTTTGACATAATTTTTCTGTGGCTATATTGCACTCCAATATTGATCTCTAGATTTGGCAAACAAGATTGGGGGTACTGTGGTAAATAGCAGCTCCTACTAATGATTAAATAATGGACTCTTGGCACATGAATATTTTTGGTGATTTTTGGACAGTGAATGATTCTGAGCTGAGAGAATGCTTACTGCAAACTCCTAGCTCAAAGAATAAACTGTGAAAGACAGTTCTTGGTTTCTCCTAGTTATGTGATCACTGTGACAGCCAATTACAGTGGCCATGTGATCAGCCGATCCTCAATCCTTCTTGCCCCCCCCCCCCCCCCCGGTGCATTCAGAACTTTTTAAAGAGGAGGACAGACAGCCCTTTCCCATTAGATATGCTCCTTCACCCATGCCTGCAACCTGGTGGTCTGGCTGGAGCCTGGACTGAGACTGTTACACTTTCTTACCTGGGTTTTGCAGATCTGTGTGTCTCAAATTAATATTTTCTTCCTTGTACATTGCTGTCTGGAGGCGGGACAAGCTCCATCCTAGCCTGCACTCACAGTGGTTGGCTTTATTGACTGGGATTCCTACAACCTGAGCAGTATCCACAATTTTGGTTTGGGGTCTAGTGCCTGGGTTTCTACACCATCCAGCGTGTGCTCCAGCAAGAAGACCAGAGGGGCCATGAGCCTAATTGTGGTTCACCCTTAGTGACCATATAAGGCCATTAAGGAGAAAGTGGAAGGTATCCACAATGTCAATATCACCCCAAGGTGCAGGGCATAAGCAGCACCACAAGCTACAGCACTGTGCCAAGTTCGTCATCCTTCGCAATCGCCATCTTATTTGCTTGGTTTGCCGTGAAGGTGATATACTCCCCCCCCCCCCATACTTACTAGACTACATGTCTGACACCTACAAAAAAGCTGCTTGTGCTTTAATTTATAAAATAAATAAATAAAAACAACAATAAATAAATAAAACCATAAATAACCATAAAACCCATAAATAGTGCACAGTGCTAAAAGTAACACCGACTAAGTAGTCTAAAAATTGTACAATGGCATATGTACAATTTTGGAATTTAGTGATGAAACAGTGGAGATTGCTTATTGCTAGTACTGTTTGCATTTCTTTTGGGATGATTTACTTTCCTTACTTTAATGTTTATGTACTTGCAAGTTTTTTTAGAATATTTATTCAGTGTTGTGCTCAGCACTGTACATTTTTATATTGTTGTGTCTGTGAAGCTGTGGTCCAGCTGATGAAGGGGAGGCAAGGCTTTCTGGACAAACACTGGTGTCCAGTTCCCTGCCTCTGCAGCACAGCTCATAAACTAGTGGGGATGTGTGTGTGTGTGTGTGTGTATGGGGGGGGGGCTTTACTGCTGAACTGGAGTTGGGGGGGGGGGGCTGCAGGCCTTGCCATTCTCAGTTTGAGTGGTCAAGGACCTTGGCGTGAGTATAGACCCTTTTCTGCCTAAGTTCCTCATTGCAGTGCTTCTCCCACCCAACTATTTGATACATAGTTCTGTGTTTATTCATGCATGCAGTAACCAAATGGCTGTTATTTTTTATCACGGCTGTTGCACTGCTTCCAGAAGCTGCAGACCATGGTGCTGTTGGCAGCCGACACATTAAAAAAAGGCCTACACTCCAAAACGCTTTCCATTTTGCTGCCTATTCAAGTACTTGGTTATATCTTGGAATATTTTGGGAACATTGCAGGTGCAGGGATTGGAGAGGGGGTTTGGGGAATGTAGAGATGTGGTTTTAGGAGTTTTTTGTCTGCTCTCTTTGGCCTTTGGCCAATTTTGAACGAAGTTGAGCATGTAAGCTTTATTTTTTGAAGAGTACAATTTTCCTATAGCTTTCAAATCTGTTGTTGCTGCCTTCCAATCTTAGTGCAAAATTCATGACTATTACAGATGGTTAAATATATAAGATGTCACATCAACAACTACCTGAAAAAGTTTTTTTTCTGAGTTTCAATGAGTATTCTTAGGATGATGCTGATGCTATAGTAAAGCCAAGCAATATTTTAATATAAAAAAAAAATGTGTTACACTTGCAAATTATGTGATGCCACATGCTCTTTTGCCGTTGTTCTTTGTAAGAATCATACTGTTATCTAACGTTACATGCAACTTAATGAGATCTCCAAAGCATGTAATTGAAAGGTAAAAAGTAATGTGCCTTGGTAATATGGATTGATTATTTAGTTAGGCTGCTGCTGTGAGTACTGCCCCTCTTAACCCCTTCAGATCTGCGCTATAGCCGAAATGATGGCTGCAGCGCTGACCTACTTTGCTGGGAGGGCGCTATAATCACAGAGTCAATGAGACTTGGGAGATCACAGATCAGAGTAAGAGGTCGATCCCGGCCCCTTACCATGTGATCAGCTGTCAGCCAATGACAGCTAGTCATGTGATGTAAACAGAAGATCGGTAATAAGCTTCTGTGCAAGGGACATAGGTCCTGAAGAGAAAGAGATGAAGCCGCCTCATCTGTGCCAACCAGTACCACCTGCCATTGCCACCTATCAGTGCCCACCGTGTTACAAATCAGTAAGGATGAGCCGAACACATGGTGCTGTTTGCAGCCGACACATTAAAAAAAGGCCTACACTTCAAAACGCTTTCCATTTTGCTGCCTATTCAAGTACTTGGTTATATCTTGGAATATTTTGGGAACATTGCAGGTGCAGGGATTGGAGAGGGGGTTTGGGGAATGTAGAGATGTGGTTTTAAAGTGTTTTTGTCTGCTCTCTTTGGCCTTTGGCCAATTTTGAACGAAGTTGAGCATGTAAGCTTTATTTTTTGAAGAGTACAATTTTCCTATAGCTTTCAAATCTGTTGTTGCTGCCTTCCAATCTTAGTGCAAAATTCATGACTATTACAGATGGTTAAATATATAAGATGTCACATCAACAACTACCTGAAAAAGTTTTTTTTTCTGAGTTTCAATGAGTATTCTTAGGATGATGCTGATGCTATAGTAAAGCCAAGCAATATTTTAATATTAAAAAAAAATGTGTTACACTTGCAAATTATGTGATGCCACATGCTCTTTTGCCGTTGTTCTTGTAAGAATAGAACAGACCTAAACTTCGTGTGGACTTTAGAACCCTATTAAAGTCTATGGGACTCGAACGTTCACAATCGAAAGTGCTAATTTTAAAGGCTAATATGCAAGTTGCTGTCCTGCCCCAGGGGACATGGATCAATGCAAAAAAAGTTTTAAAAACGGCAATTTTTTCAGGAGCAGTGATTTTAATAATGATTAAAGTGAAACAATAAAAGTGTAATATTCCTTTCAATTTCGTACCTGGGGGGTGTCTATAGTATGCCTGTGAAGGGGCGCATGTTTCCCGTGCTTAGAACTGTCCCTGCACACAGTGTCATTTGTGCAGGAAAAAAAGTATTTTAAAATCACTTGAGGCTATATTGTCAGCTCCCGTAATACAGGAGAACACTCAATGAGTGTTCTCTGTATTAGCCGACAATTCATTCATTCATTGATAAAAAAATAAAAAATAAAGCGTGGGGGTTCCCCTAAATTCCTCCGGGACGCATGAGGCGGCACGGCCACAGCAATTCCAGGAGCAGGTACAGGAGCTCCAGGCAGTACAAGCACAAATGGCAGCAGCCCATCATCTGGAGCAGTCAGTCCTACAGAGCAGCCCTCTTAAACGGAAGAAAAGGACAGAGTCCCCAGACGGCCTGCAACAAGACCCCAGCATGGAGGTAAGCAGGGATACAGAGCTGACTGGGGGGACACAAATTCAGACCCCTGACCCCATAGCAGCGTACCCCACCTCAAATAAACCTGTGTCAAACACAGTTCTAAAGGAGATGTCGATGTCCCTTAAAGCATCCCTGCAGGCAGACCTCATGGCATATATACAGACTTGTCAAAGAGAAGTACAGGCCCTGGGGGGAAGAGTGGACCAGCAGATGGCAGATGACGGACTACTCCATTTCCTACAACACACTAGTAGACGCACAGTTGTCTCACAACGACAAATTAATATGGTTGCGGAGCAAGGTGGCAGACTTAGAAGACAGGTCTAGAAGGCAGAATATATATATATATATATATATATATATATATATATATATATATATATATATATATATAATATAGAGGAATACCAGAGGCCATACCAGCCACGCAGTTGCTCCAATACACCCAAAAGCTGTTTTATACACTAATTCCTACTCTAACGCCACAAGACCTGATCATTGATGGAATTCACAGAATTCCAAAGCTGTCATTCCTACCAGACAACACTCCCAGAGATGTCCTTTTAAGAATGCACTATTACCACATTAAAGAAAAAATCTTGACAGCTGTGCGCAAAGATGAGAACAAACCACCGCAATAAGCGGAAATAATTTTGCTCCCAGGCTTGTCAAGATATACCCTTCAACAGTGTCGCAACCTAGCCACCATCACTAAGGCCCTATGGAACCACAAAATTCCCCACAAGTGGAAGTATCCCGCAAAACTGATGATAACGCATAACGGTACCACAGTACTTGTCTCCACTCTAGATGAAGGGCTAGCAAGGCTGCGTCAATGGGGCATAATATCCCCAAAAAGGCTAATGATCTAACACCACCTGCACCAAAACCGATACATGAAGAATGGCAAGTAGTTTCAAGGAAAAGGTCAGGTAAAAAAACTGCCGGCAATCGCGGGAATAATCATACGACATAAATGTAACTTTCCCTGGATCCGGGAGGCACAGCATAGCTCCCAGGTTATCCCTCCAAGTCTATTAGCAGCTACGACTGCACATGAATCGAAAGGAAGATCCCCTTATTAACGTTTTTCTAACTTTAACTTTGATTCTAACATCTTTTTTATGTTTACATTTATTGCTGAGCACCATTTTTATCACCGGAATGGAAGGAAGAGGACAACATACAACAAAAGAACAGCTGAACGACAAGGACTGATACTACTCATCCATGGAACATTGGTCACAGTGACTACAAATCCACTTCACACCTCCTAAGTTAGCACAATGACAATTAAATATCTATCCCTCAATGTCAAGGGTCTCAACCACCGTCAAAAAGACGATCCATGTGGTTGGAAGCCTTGAAAAAAACTGATGTTCTGTGTGTGCAACAAACACAATTCTCAAACAAACAACCATCCAAAATGCTCACACAGGGAATACCCACACATATTCCTAGCTACTACCCCAGAACGCAAAAAAGGGGGAGTTCTCCTGGCAGTAAGGAACACAGAATCTTTCCAGCACAAGGAAACATTATCGTCAGAAAATGGGAGGTATGTCATAGTCAAAGGAGACATAAACTCCATCTCATATACATTAGTCTCAGTGTACGCACCAAACTCGCATCAAATGAGATTTATTAACCAGCTATTCAAGAAAGTACACTCCCAACTATATGGCAAAATCATAATATGTGGAGACTTTAACATGATAGCAGACCCGAGATTGGATACTACTGCCCAAAAATGCATCAACACCATGTATCTGAACAATCTACTGCACCGATCAGAGCTATATGATGTTTGGAGATGCATGCACAGAAATGAAAGAGACTATACCTTTTTCTTCCATAGACACTGCTCATACTCGCATATAGACATGTTTCTAATGGACAAGTGGTCTCTATAAAACATAGACTCTGCCCAGATCTATGATATCACATGGTCAGGCCATGCCGCGATTTTAATGACCATAAATGAACAGGGTGTCTCCCCCTCCTCACCTATCTGGCGCCGTAATGTTTGGCTACTACAGGACCCAAAAGTTGCCCAAGAAATATATCATTTTTTCAAAACAAGGAGCATTTGGTAAACAACCCATTCACAATCTGGAACACGCATTAAGCCTATATGAGAGGCATATTAATTCAAATAGGAGCCAGGGAAAAAAAACATTACACGTTAGAACTTGACACCACACTAGATGATATTCACAAACTAGTAGCACAAAATAAAACAGCACCAAACGCACAAACAGCCCTCAAGTTGACACTTTTCAGAGAAAAGCTATGGAAGCTCCTCTCTCGTCAGTATGATACATACATTAGATGCCTACAATTAAACTCATACGCCAATGCCAACAGAGCAGGCAAATAACTGGCAAATAGAATCAAAGCAGTTAAACGAGAATCGCACACCTCATACATCCCATCCACAATCAAAAAATAATCAATTCACAAGAGATCGCAGAACAGTTTGCTACATATTACGGTGACCTATATAACATCCAAAACGATCCAAATACCGCACAACCCACAATCCCCAAAATAAAAGCTTTCTTAGAAAAAATAAAACTACCATCCCTATCAGAGGAACAAATAGATAAATTAAACCTGCCTTTTATGGCATCCAAAATTGAAGAAACGATAACCTCTTTGCCTAATGGCAAGTTTATCAATGAATATCTAAAAAATTTTAAGCACATTTTAGCACCACACATGCAAAAGTTGTTCCAGAAGGCAGCCGCTGAAGCATCATTTCCCCTGGAAATGCTAAAAGCCTAGTAATTTTAGACCCATATCGTTGTTGAATGCAGATATCAAAGTATATGCCAAACTCATAGACAAAAGACTAGCAGAATTTGTCCCATATCTAATTCAGTGCGACCAGATAGGCTTTGTGTGGGGGAGAAAAACCTCAGATGCTTCAAGACGCATTATAAATGTAATACATCATGCTGAACAGAACCGAACACCTTCTCTGCTTCATTCAATAGACACAGAGAAGGAGTTTGATAGAATTCATTGGGAATATATGTCGGAGACACTAACTAGATTTGGATTCCGAGACCACATACTACATGCAGTAATGGCATTGTACTCACACCCATCTGCACAAGTGTACTCCACAGGTATGCTATCTTCTCCATTCAAAATAACTAATGGAACCCACCAGGGATGTCCACTGTCACCAACTATCTTTAATCTTATGATAGAACCCCTGGCAGAGATCATTAGGACACACCCTGATGTCTGTGGCTTCCAGTTTGGAACTCAAAAACATGTAATTAACCTATTCGCGGGTGATGTCAGCCTTATGTTGTCTAACCCGCTCAAATCACTTCCAAAAGTTCACAAAATCCTACAAGAATTTGGAGGAGTTTCGTACTACACTAAATCCCTAATCCCGGACCTTGGAATATTCCAGCCTAATAAAAACAACCTACAAAAATTCCTCCCCTACACATGGAGCAACAAAGGGGTACCCTATTTGGGCATAAACCTAACAGTATCCACAAAAGATCTGCCAAACGCTAATCTCAAGCCCCTCTTGTCCAGACTGGAGGCCCAGACCAGAGACATGGCAAAAAAGGAATTATCATGGATGGGAAGACTTGCAGCGTATAAAATGAATATATTGCCACAAGTACTATACATACTCAGAGGGCTCCCAATCCCTATCCCCTTTCACTACCTCAAATCTATATCCACTTCCATGTGGAAGTTCCTGTGGGGAACCAGAAAGGCCAGATGCACACCTAAAAACTTGATCCCTCATAAGAGAGCAGGAGGGGCAGGATTAGCAGACATCTTTGACTATATGTGGGCAACCAGACTAGACCAAATTAGGCAATGGTTTGTGCACACCAACACCCCACTATGGGTAGAAATTGAAAAAGTAACTGCCCCACACCCTAATCTCGGAAAGGTTTTGCTAGGTGATATATGGATACCCTGGGAGAGTCAAAAAATGCCCCACACCATATTAGTCTCCTTGCAGGCACGGAGATTCCTCTTAAAACAACAAAATATGGAATATACCAAATTAAGCCACCGTCTTTCATTGAATATACTCGAAACCATAATCCCGGCCCTGTCAGTTTAGAGATTCCCACTTTATGGTCTACATACTCTACAATACCTTTTCATTGACAACCAGCTACTGACGAGTGATCAGCTAATCTCCACATTCAAACTGCCGAAACATTCACTTTACATGCCTAAGAATCACACACAGTATTGTATACTCCTACTTTATCAAAGACAGTACAAAACATGAGTGCTCTCAGCTATGTTAAACTTAAGTTGATGTTCTTTCTGTTTTATGTTGTTCTCCTTTGTTTTAGTTTTTCTTTTTTGTACCTCATTCTCACATGAGATTCAATGCAATAATGCAACAATATATTGATCATTAATGCACGAGGAAGCTCCTCTTTATCAGGTGCAGTTAGATCCTACGAGGGATTGTACCTACAGTTAGAATGAATGAATGGCACAATAGGACCATGAGAATACAGAGGTACAACTAAACAACAATATGAAATATCAACCGAATTCAGAGATGTAATGTCTTCATTAAATCAAACTGATTTTGTTACTTGTTCTTATATTGTACTGAAAAATTCTTAATAAAAACTTAATGTTAAAAAAAGTGTAAGAGGTAATCAAGAAATTATATGTGTCATTTATGCTCCAAGAACGCCTGATGGTGCCTCTGTAAATGGCCACGCTGTGTAAAAGTCTCACATATGTGGTATCTTCATATTCAGGAGGAGTAGCAGAATGTGTTTTGGGGTGTAATTTGTGCTATGCATATGCTGTGTGTGAGAAACAACCTGCGAATATAACAATTTTGTCAAAAAATAAAAAATAAAAATCTTGATTTTGCAAAGAATTGTGGGAAAAAATTACAACTTCAAAAAACTCACCATGCCTCTTACTAAATACCTTGGAATGTCTACTTTAGAAAAATGGATAATTTGGGAGGGTATTTGTACTTTCCTGGCTTGTTAGGGTTTCAAGAAATGAGATAGGCCGTCAGTACTTCAAGTGTGATCAATTTTCAGAGATTGGCACCATAGCTTGTGGACTCTGTAACTTTCACAAAGACCAAATAATATACACAAATTTGGGTACAAGATATGTAGTGGTATAAATTGTGGCCAAAATATATGAAGAAAAATTACTAATTTTCAAAATTGTATAACAGAAATGAAGATAAATGCAATTTTTTACAGAATTTTCTGTCTTTTTTCTTTTATAGCGCAAAAACCACCAAAAGAAAGCTCTATTTTTGTGAAAAAAAATGACACAAATTTCATATAGGTACAGTGTTGCATGACTGGGTAATTGTCATTCAAAATGTGAGAGCACCGAAAGCTGAAAATTGGTCTGGTTAGGAAGGGGGTTTAAGTGCCCAGTGGTGAATTGGTTAATTTCGGTCTTGATTATTTTTTTTTTAACAAAAAATAAAAAACCCAGAGGTGATCAAATACTACCAATACCACAACTGTCAGAATTAGGAGCTGAGTATAAACATAAATGGATGCAATATCAACAGTTAGATACATATATTAGGACTAAAATACAACTTCCTTTAGTGGAGAGACAACTAACCATTTTTGAACAATTATTAATAAAAGAACAAAGACCGACTCATAATCTATCAACTATATATAAGCTTCTACTTCCTATGGAAATGCTAAACGAATTAATGAATGTGAAAAAATGGGAAAGGGAAATGGGAAGCTTGATCACACCAGTAGAATGGGATAGAGCACTTTCCTTGACACATAAAACATCAATAGCGATATGAAATCAAGAAAGGAATGACAAAATTATTATGAGATGGTATAGGACCCCAGTCAAGCTACACAAAATAAATGGAGGAAATTCAGAAATATGCTGGAGATGCCTTAAAGATAGGGGGGACTATGACACATATATGGAACAACTGTTCTATGGTGAAGGAGTTCTGGAATGGTATTTTCAAAATTTATCGGAAGATATCAGGTCACACAACACAATCAAGTGTAAAAATCTCTATATTGAATATTATTCTGGGAACCAGAAAGACAATTAAGATAGATTTCCTACACCATATGAAAACATCAGCCAAAACAATAATATTCTGAAAATGGCAACAAACTAACAGCCCCACAATAGCAGAATGGATTTGTGAGATGAGTGTAACAGCAAATAGAGAAAGGAAACGCCTGGGGTTTGTTTTTTGGTTTGGTTTGGTTTAGATCCTCGGCAAAGATACAAGAATATTTATGAGACACCCCGATGTATAGGGTTAGGGGAGGGAGGAGGGGGTGGAAAGTTTAGGAAACTTTTTTTTTTAAGGGAAGATGTGGTTGAATGGAATGAATGATAGGAGGATAAGGTGAGTGTATAGGTGTATAGGAATAAAATATTGAGATTGTTTTAATGTATAGCTAATATATAGAAATCCAAAAATACAGCTGCGCTAGAACTTATAAAATACCAGAATAATCCTGTGACATATTATATCCTGTTTTTAAATACTGAAAAGTGTATGTGACTATAAAAAGTGCAAAAATTACTCAAAATTAAAACACATAAACAGTCCAAAAAAGGAGGGAGAGAGACACAAGGAGATGAATTTCAGTCCATTAAAGTGACTCCATAAAACACCCTTCAATTATATAGCAGGTGCACCCAGAGAGAGAGGTTCATCCACCACCAGATTCAGTAAGGCTTACCAGCTGACAAGATCTCTTTTTAGGGAGATCATACAAGCTTGCAAACAAAACGATCGTTCCTGGTCCCTTCAATAGGCTCTGCTGGCATCTCCAACTCCTGTACCCCTTTCTCAGATCGTCTCACGTTCCACCATAATCATTTAGTAGGAAAAAAGAGAAAGGCTCCCATAGCGTAACTCCATATAAAATTTTAATCCGAATGTAATAAAATAAAGTAACAAACTCACAGATTTCCAGCTGAATACAAGCGTGTGTATAATATCGAGCCGGCTGGCTCTCTCCTATTTACACTGCCCGCCCTTCCTGGTCAACGGGGAATGGCAGTGACGTCAGCAAGCGGCGTCAATCTGGAAATCTGTGAGTTTGTTACTTTATTTTATTATGTTCGGATTAAAATTTTGAAGGGACCAGGAACGATCGTTTTGTTTGCAAGCTTGTATGATCTCCCTAAAAAGAGATCTTGTCAGCTGGTAAGCCTTATGCAGGCCATACACGGTCGAATTTCAAACAAATTTTCTTTTCAAAATCAGAAAATTTGTTTTTTTGTGATCCGATCATGCCACCATTGATTTTCAAAATTCAGCCGACCAAGCCTTCAATTTCACCTCATGTTGCTACAGAAAAGAATTTTCTTGGCTGGGAATCTTCTTTTCTCTCCGTAAATTTTCTTTTATCTCCGTACATTTTCTTACGTTTCTCGCACGATTCTCCCATCATTGATTAGAAAATCGTTCATTTTTCTAAAAATTTCCAACATGTCCGATTCCTCAAATTTTATTTCCGCACGAAAATCGGCTGTTGCTGCAGCCCACTAATGGTGCAAAATTCATACGAAAATTCTTAGATACGATTTTCGAAAGAAAATTTGTTCGAAATTCAAACCGTGTATGGCCGGCATTACTGAATCTGGTGGTGGATGAACCTCTCTCTCTGGGCGCACCTGCTATATACTTGAAGGGTGTTTTATGGAGTCACTTTAATGGACTGAAATTCATCTCCTTGTGTCTCTCTCCCTCCTTTTTTGGACTGTTTATGTGTTTTAATTTTGAGTAATGTTTGCACTTTTTATAGTCACATACACTTTTCAGTATTTAAAAACAGGATATAATATGTCACAGGATTATTCTGGTATTTTATAAGTTCTAGCGCAGCTGTATTTTTGGATTTCTGTGTATTGTGGGTATCTCACATTGTGTTGCGGCAAGAATTTATTATTTATTATTATTACTTGTATTATTATTATTTTAAATCTTGCCTCACTGGCACAGGTTTTTTCTTTTGATCATTTGAACAATTTTTTGGACAGCGCTGTTTTCTAATGATTTTTTAAGCTAATATATAGAGTCGCTCAGTCTGAAAACTTTTTAAAGCTGTATATTTGTATTTGTATTAAATGAAAAATAACAAAAAAAGATTGAAAACAAATACCACCAAAATAAAGCTCTATTTATGGGGAAACAATGATAAAAATGTAATTTGGGTACAGTGTTGTATGACCGCGCAATGGTCATTCAAACAGTGACAGCATTAAAAGCTGAAAATGGGTCTGGGCAGGAGGGGGGTTTAGGTGCCCTGTAAGCAAGTGGTTAAAGGAACAGAGAAGTGATATAAATAGCTAACCAGCGCTTGCCTCACCACACCTATAACTAAATTAATCTCTGTGTGATTATTCTGTGTCTGGACTCTGGATAAATATCTTTATATGAACCGTTCTATCTAGTATAGTCCATAAATGAATAAATAATTAAAGATAAAATTTGGATGATAATCTTGTGATTATGTGACTGGTAAACTGTGACTGGTAAACAAATTATACTATTAACTATATAATATGCTTTTAAATAAATAATTAATAAATTGTGAACAAAAAATAAATGATGACTAATGAATACAATAATAAAGTGACACGTGATGATACGTCGTGCAGACAATATCTTTTTTAAAGTGCTCTTGTGCTCCATGCTCCAACAGTGACTTTATTCCACTTCTTGTGAGGCTTTATGGTTCCGCAGCCACCAGATTGGTTGGACTCCTCTACCTTATGGTCAGAAGGCATCAGCTGAGCTTTTAGGTCTCTTGGGGGGACCTATCCCACCACGATGTCCACTGGGTACTGTCACTGTAGAAGCTTGACTCTTATTGCAGCGCTCCTGGACCAAGGTGTGCAGACATGTAATAAGTAAAGCGTGAACCCTACATGGTGTAAAATCCTTAAGATATTTATTTGAACAGCGGCATCGTACAATTAAAAATCCTTCTTAAAATCCTGTAAACAGTAACTCAAATGTGCACATGATGACTTGTGTGGGATGACGCTGTCTGCAGATCAGCGTGTGTTCCACCGCCCGTGGCGGAAGTGACATGTAGGGAATTCAGGCTTGACGCGTTTCTTCATCTGCGTGTAATTTTATCAAAAGCAGAAAGTCCCCTTGCATTCCAGTCACTTAAATAGGATGAACATAACAATCTACACTCCTCCCCTCCTTACTATTGGGCCCTATGAGGACATCTTGTGTTTGATTTTATTATTACACACTTCTGTTGCCTATGATTTTAAAAAGAAATACTTCTATGCCACTTAGACTTTTATTCACTTGTTATATTATATAAATGAGAAAATTGTGAATGATTAAAAATTAAATAAAATAAAAATAAAGATAAAATAAAAGATAAAATAAAAAATAAAAATTAAAATTAAAACATAAAAATAAAATAAAATATGATAATAAATTAAAGAAATAATAATAATAAAATTGAAATTACATCCACATTATACGCAACCACCAGCATGGGCACCAGCAACATCACACAAACACACAGAAGATATAGACGGAAGACACAGAGGCAGTAGAGATTGGGGTCCCAAAAAGGAAGAGACAGTAATAGAGCATGGGATTTTTAACTTAAGTGGGATAGAGGTCACAGAGGCTGAAATTAAACTGCTGGACTCTGGACTTAAAATTTGCCCCAGATCAACCATGTAAATGCGTTTAAGGCATATATTGATTTTCAAAGATTCGTACATAAATGAAAAATTAAGAAATATTATGCAGAAGCCCAAAATAATAACCAGGGCATTACTAAGAAATATAAGCACAGTGGAATGAGAGAGAGTTCAATTTTCAATCCTCAGAGTTCTAACCACCAGCATTTGGAAGTTTTTAAATCTATGGTGGAAAATGAATTGAAACATAGTAATACTATATAGTCAGATATTAAAGCCCTAGAAGAAAGAAAGGACATAGTCATCCGGCCTGCGGATAAAGGGGGAGGCCTGGTGATACTCAGTAAGGAGAAGTATTATAGGGAACTCAATAGGCTGGTGTAAGATTCCACAACTTATGAAAAATTAAAACAAAACACCTTGATAAACTATAGGTCCAAATTGAAAATATTAACCAAAAGAGCTCATAAACAACAAATTCTGAGCAAGAGGGAATATAGGTACTTGCTACCAGATGCACCTAGGTTGCCAGTTATATACAAGGTGCCCAAAGTCCACAAGAATCAATCTGAACCACTGGGAAGCCCCATCATTAGTGGTGAAGAATCCCTCTTTTCCAGAATAGGAGAATATATTGACCATTACTTACAACCCATAGTGAAAACATTCCCTTCTCACCTTAGAGATAGTAAACTAATGAACATCTTATACAATGTTTCACAAGAAAACAACCTCATATTAGCTACAATAGATGTAGACTCCCTTTATACAATTATCCAACAGGATGATGTCTTGGAGACTGTGAAATGGGCCTTAATGGCATAATCAGAGTTGGAGGGCCTACAACAAGAATTATTTTATTATTGCTGAGGTCCTAGAATTGACTAGGAAAAGCAATTACTTCTGGCATGATAAATCCTATTACCATGAACATAAAGGTGTAGCCATGGGTGCTAAATATGCACCCAGTGTGGCAAACACTTTTTCAAGTAAGTGAGAGCAGGAAGAAATGTATGGTAAACAAAGGCCAGACATAGCACTATACAAAAGGTATATTGATGATGACATCATCTTATGGAGGGGAATGAAGGAACCCCTAAAGTAGTTCCTAGAGGAGATCAACCATAATTGTTATTACATTACCTTTTCAGGGGGATGGAATAGGGAGCAGGTCAACTATCTGGATCTAGAAGTATATAAATATGAGGATCAATTATATACCCATACGTTTTTCAAAGACACAGATTGCAATGGGTATATACCTATACATAGCTGCCATCACCCCAGGTGGCTAGGTGGTATACCCAAGGGCCAAATGATGAGGAACCACAGAAATTGTAAACATATAAATGAATATAAGAAACAGGCATACATATTAGTAAAGAGATGTGTGGATAAAGGCTATAAGGAAAACACAATTAGAGAAGTAAAAAAGCTAGTGGAAGCAATGAATATGAAGGAGTTACTAAAGGATAAAGCAAAGAAAGAAAATAAATTTAGTATGGTGCTGGTAGGGGATTATCATAGGCAATATAAAGCATTTGAACAAATAATATATAAGCATTGGCCTATTCTCCTTCAAGATAATGCCCTGGCCAATCTATTGCCAGCCAGACTGGGGTTTGTTTACAGAAGAGCACCCAATCTTAGGGATAAATTAGTGAAAAATGTACCAGATCCTCCCAAAAGACTGGGTACTTTTTTCGGTCACAAATGGTTTTACACATGTGGGAGATGTGTAGAAAGGAGGGAGGGGGGGGGGAGGGGTCTTCACAATTCCCATCACATTCTAACACATTATTTTATTTCATCTTTAGCTGTATATTTAATTTCAATTATTAATTAGTATTATTTATTTATTTATTATTATTATTATTCTTATTTTATTTTTATTTGTATTTATTTGTATTTTTTTATTCTTATTTGTATTCTTCTTTTTATTTGTATTATTTATTTTTATTTTTATTTATTTTTAATTTTAATTTAATTTTATTTTATTTTTATTTTAATTTTATTTAGTTTTTAATCATTCATATTTTCTATTTATTCACAATTTTCACATTTATATAATATAACAAGTGAATAAAAGTCTAAGTAACATAGAAGTATTTCTATTTAAAATCATAGGCAACAGAAATGTGTTATAATAAAGTCAAACACAAGATGTCCTCGCAGGGCATAACACAAGTGAATAATTGAATAGAAGGGGCCAATACGTTTTTGCTCATTCATCCAATGGGATTCATTTCCTGGTGGTCTGTATTGAGCCCAATAATAAGGAAAGGGAGGAGTGCAACTTGTTATGACCATCCTATTTAAGTGACTGGAACGCAAGGGGACTTCCTGCTTTTTTTTTGTTTAATTCATTTTTATTGAAAGAAATAAAATTTGTCATACAAATCTTAATATGTAGGTATTAAAACATACACATATCAAGCATACAAGTATCAGAACATACAAGTATCAAAACATACAGGTGTCAAAACATACATTGAGGTACAACCAGTATGAGTTTCGAGACAGTAGTTTTCTTCTGATTGACATTGGGAGTTGTCAAGGAGCTACCTGGTAGGAGATAGAGGGTAGTAGGAGATAGATGTGTGTATCAAGGATGGAAAGGGGTGGAGGGGGGTAAAGGAGGGAGCAGAATAAAGGGAGAAGATAGAGGAGAGAGAAGAGAGAAACATAGAAGAGCCAAGAGTACAGTGTTACAGTATGAATCAATTGTGAACATTATTACAGCAGAGACCAGAAACTGGGACTACCATGCACACTTCCGGGGACTAGGGATGAGCTTCGAGTTCGAGTGGAACTCATGTTCTACTCGAACATTGCCTGTTCGCCTGTTCAGCAAACAGTGAACAATTTGGGCTGTTCGCAGCAAATTCGAAAAGCCGGAACACCCTATACAAGTCTATGGGAGAAATCTAAAGTGCTAATTTTAAAGGGTAATATGCAGGTTACTGTCCTAAAAAGTGTTTGGGGACCCGGGTCCTGCCCCAGGGGACATGGATCAATGCAAAAAAAAGTTTTAAAAACGGCCGTTTTTTCAGGAGCAGTGATTTTAATAATGATTAAAGTGAAACAATAAAAGTGTAATATTCCTTTAAATTTCGTAGCTGGGGGGTATTGTCGGCTAATGCAGAGAACACTCATTGAGTGTTCTCTGTATTACGGGACCCGACAATAGCCACAAGTGATTTTAAAAGACTTTTTTTCCTGCACAAATGACACTTTGTGCAGGGACAGTTCTAAGCACCAGAAACATGCGCCCCTTCACAGGCATACTATAGATACCCCCCAGCTACGAAATTTAAAGGAATATTACACTTTTATTGTTTAACTTTAATCATTATTAAAATCACTGCTCCTGAAAAAACGGCCGTCTTTTTTGCATTGATCCATGTCCCCTGGGGCAGGACCCGGGTCCCCAAACACTTTTTAGGACAGTAACCTGCATATTACCCTTTAAAATGAGCACTTTAGATTGTGAACGTTCGAGTCCCATAGACTTTAATAGGGTTCTAAAGTTCACACGAAGTTTAGGTCTGTTCGCAGGTTCTGGTGCGAACCGAACAGGGGGGTGTTCAGCTCATCCCTACCGGGGACTATGCCCTAGTGCTCCCTGTCATCCAGGTGTTCCATAACTTTCAGTGTTGTTCAAAAGAGCGAACATGCCCTTGTCTGCATGCTAGTATGTGCTCAAATGTATAGTTATATTGTACCATATTAACCACTTCAAGGACATTAGGGGCCTGGTTTGTTTTCCATCTTCTAGTGATGAGCAATTTGGCTGCTAAGAGAATATGAGTAACTATTCTGCGATAATCAGGAGGGAATTGTTCTATGCCGATGTTGATAATGGCCAGGGCAGCTGTAGGAGGAGTAAGAATACTAGTTATATCTGAAATGACACGGAACAACTTGTTCCAAAAGCTCGTCAGGTGTTTGCAAGTCCAGAAAATGTGCATGATCTGTCCCACTTCCCCGCACTCTCTCCAACACAGTGGGGACTGCGACGGGAGGAACTTAGACAATCTATACGGGGTGAGATACCACCGCAAAGTAATTTTATGGGATAGTTCCCAGTGGTTAGCGCATTTTGAGGCCTGGTATACCGATTTAGAGGCTACAATCCATTGGGCATTGGTGAACAAGGACTCCAACTCTGACTCGCATTTCAAGTGTGGTGCAGTTTTTTGAAAAACAAGTTTGTTTTGTAGAAAGTTGTAAAATAGTGAGGTTCCCTTGGATTTGGGGTGTTCTACGCTCATGAGATATTGCCAACAAGGGGCAAACACTGACAGCTTTGTCGAGCTCAAAGAAGTGATACAATGTAGGATGCAAATGTATGTGTAGTGTTCCGTGCTAGGTATGTCAATGTCAGCTTGAAGTGATTTAAACATTCTAGGGGAGCCGTCCAGGAGTAGCTGCTCTAAAACTAAGATACCTTGATCTCTCCATTTTTGAAGAGACTGGTTAGGGATCAGCAACTCTAATGCCGCGTACACACGAGCGGACTGTATGGCGTACTTAGTTCGTCATACAATCCGACGGACAGTCCGTCGTACTTTCGACTGAACGGACTTGACCACACACGGATGCACAAACAGTCCGTCGAAAGCTTGCGCGATGACGTGTACAGCACGTACGACGGGACTAGAAATAGGAAGTCCAAGACACAGCAAAGCACCCTTCCGCCGTGTAAATCCTTTCTGGGCATGCGCCATTCTTAGTCCATCGAACTAGCATACTGACGAGCGGATTGTCCGCTGAAACCAAAGTACGACGGACAGAATTTCGAAAAGTCCGAAATTCTTAGTACGCCGGACTGCACGCTGAAAAAGTCCGCTGAAGCCCACACACGAGCGGATTGTCCGCTGAAATGTGTTTCGACGGACTAAGTACGCCATACAGTCCGCTCGTGTGTACGCGGCATAAGACCTCTATTGGGATTGGTATGAGGTGTTGTTGTGATAGAGGAGAGCTAGTCGATATAAAGCATTTCCAGGCTTCCAGAGAGGCCTGAATGGGGCGAAGCATTTTGTTAAGCAGGCCAGGTTTCCATGTGTCCTCTATTAGTAGGTTCACCAGGGCTGGGGTGGAAGCAGAAGAAAGCTCAATATTGGTCCATCTATTGTTTATGTCTGGTTGGAACCAGCTTCTGAGTTGAGCCAGCTGTGAGGCCGTCCAGTAATCTTTCAGATCGACCATGCCCATGCCACCAGCAAATTTATGTTTTAAAAGTTGGGCGTGGGAGCTTCTAGGTTTCATGCCTTTCCATATCTGGGCCCTCATCAACCTAGTAAGCGATATGAAATGAGAACGCTTGGGGAGGATAGGCAATGTTCTGAACAAGTATAGAATTTGTAGCAGCGTAAACATTTTAAAAGCCGCAAGGCGGCGCATCCAAGAAAGCTCATACCTAGTAGAACTTTGAATTTCTCCGCTTAGTTTTTTAATCAGGGAGGAATAGTTAATTTCAACTAACTGCGTAACATCGGCAGTCAGTTGAATCCCTAGATAGGGGATCGCTCCTGCACTCTACGTGTAGGCATAAGAGTCCTGTAAGCTTTTACATAGACCCGGCTCAACACCTAAGTTGAAGATAAGCGACTTAGTACAATTTACTTTGTAGTATGAGATTTTACTAAAGGTATTAAGAAGTTGGTGTGTTGCTGCTAAGGACGTCTCTGGTTCTGTCTTGAAGATGATGATGTCATCCGCAAATACATTAAAGACATGGGAGTCAAAGTCTAGGTTCAAGCCCTTAATCGCGGGTGTAGATCTTATTGCCTCTGCTAGGAGTTCTATCAACAGATTGAAAATACTCGGGGACAACGGGCAGCCTTGTCGAGTTCCATTCGTGATTGGGAAGGAAGAGGATCATGAGTTAGAAGTGTATACCCGCGCCGAAGGAGCGGAATACAGCGCCAGTATGGCCGCTAAAATAGGACCTTTGAAACCGAACTTCTCCAGCGTAGCTCGCATATAACTCAGTGGATACGGTCAAATGCCTTCTCCGCATCCAAAGAGAGGAGCAGAGAAGGCACCCGACCGGACCCAGCATATTGTATAAAATTAATGACTCTCCTAGTTGCATCGGACGCTTGGCGTCCTTTCAGAAATCCCGTCTGATCCGGGTTAACCAGGGTAGGTAATATATACGATAATCTATGGGCAATGATCTTCACATGTAGTTTGACGTCTGTATTAAGCAAGGATATAGGCCTGTAGTTAGCTGGGCAGGCTGGGTCCTTGCCAGGTTTGGGGATAGTTACAACATGAGCCTGCAGCATTTCTGCTGGGAACGCAGCCGAGGCTGCAGCCGCCACGAAGACCGGAGAGAGATTCACACTGAGTGTCTCATGAAACTGTTTATAATAATCATTAGATAAACCGCCAGGTCCTGGGGATTTCCCTAGGGGTAATGACTTAATGGCTCTGCATATTTCTGAAGGGGAGATTGGTGCATTTAGGTCCTGTAATTGTTCATTGGTTAGTTCAAGCAGTCGGAGAGAGGACAGAAAAGATGATATCTCTTCTGGTCTCGGTTGAGTAGTCTCAGGGTCTTATCTTAGGTTAGATAGCTTACTATAATAGGCCGCAAAGGCATTGGCAATGCCCTTCGGGTCCATAGTTTTGACGTTGGTGCGGGGGTCTACTAGGTGTTCTATTTTGGATTGTAACTTTTTGGCTTTCAATCTGCTAGCTAAGAATTTGCCTGCTTTGTTACCAGAGGAGTAGGTTGTCAGTTTAAGGGCTTTAACATGTTTATCGTGTTGTTCTAGAAGCATTGTTCTCAATGTTGTATGAAGTTTAGATTCAGTTTTGTAGCTAAGGGCGTGGAAGGGTTACATTTTTTATTAGCCTCAGTCGTGCGAATCTCTCTCAGCACCTCATCAAGCAGCCGGCGCCTCTGTCTCCTCATACGTGAACATATTTGAATAAGGATGCCCCTGATAAAGGCCTTATGGGCACAACAAGTCACAAACGAATCTGATACAGATGGAGAGTTAAGCCTGAAATATTCCTGACGTTGTTTGTCAATAATCGCCACTTGTTGTGGGGAGCTAAAGACCTGCGAGTTAACTCTCCAAATATATGCAGGGTTGGGCGTGTACTCCTCCAGGATAGATATTGAAACAGGTGCATGGTCCGACCACGTTATGTCATGTATACTGGAGGAGGACACTGCCTGTAATAGAACCCTATCCACCAGAATCACATCCAACCGTGAGTATGAGTTGTGGCGTGCCGAGTGGAAAGTAAAATCTCTTTCTTCAGCATGCTGACAGCGCCACACGTCATACACATTCTCCAAGTGAAATAAAGGTTGGAGCGCTCTAAGTGAGCGTGAATGTTTCACTGAGATATCCATGTCTGGATCAGCCGTCAGGTTAAAGTCCCCACAAACAATCAATGCACCTTGTTTACATTTAGAAACTGTCAAGAACAACCTTTTAGCAAAACAGTTTGACGACTATTTGGCGCATAAGCATTGACAATTGTATAAAGTTTACCATTGATATCGCAAGTGAGGATCAAAAATCTACCGTCTGGATCTTGTATGGAGTTGTGGAGTTTGAAGGCCACCGAGTTCTTAATCGCTATAAGGACTCCTTTCCGCTTTCAGGAGGCTGAAGCAGTAAAGACATGGGGGAATTTCTTGTGTGTGAACACTGGGGAGGCCGAAGCCTAAAAATGTGTTTCCTGTATGCATACCATGTCACTCCCCAACTTGAGGGCCTCCTTCCAAAGGGAGGCACGTTTTGCCGGGTGGTTGAGGCCTAGTACGCTAAAGGATGTTACAATGAGAGGCATAAAAAGATGGAGTACCTTATGATCGTTGCATTCCAAACTTAGAGATATGGAGATCCTAGATCTTCGAGGCCTGTTCTTACCGTTAGCTCCATTGTGGTTTTCCGTAACCATACAAATAGTGGGTGCGTCGAATGGTAGGAAGCTGTACATCTGGCTCAACAAACTGAAGAAGAAGGAAAAAGAAAGAAAAAAAAGGAGATACAAAAAGAAAACCAAGTCAAAATTCTGTGGTAAAAAGAGGGGAGCGACCTCAAAAGGGGTCTGATTGCAGGCATACTGCACAAGATCCATGAGAAGGGGGGGTTTCACGTGGAGAAGCTCCAGTAAGCCGGGGAGCGTTGCAAAGAGAATATAATCAAAGTAGTGGTCCAGAGGTGGCTGCACTTCGATGGATTTGGTGTTTCCTCTTGGCCCAATATTCTTGGGCCTGCGATTTGGGGTGTTGCAGTCGGGGAGTTGGTAGCTGTTCAGGGATGATGTCCCATTTTCGGAGGAAAGCCAGCCCTTCCTCTAGTGTATTAACCACTGACGTAGTGTTATTTCTGGAGATGACCAGATGGGTAGGGTAGCCCCAACGATACATAATGTCATGGTTCCGCAAGGCTTTTGTGATTGTCAGGAGCGACTTTTTCTTTTGTAAGGTGTATTGAGATGTCAGCGAACAGTTGAAGATTTGAGAATCGCTCGGGCAATTATTATTTTTTGTGGAAGCATGCCGAAAGCTGCTCTTTTATGTGAAAGAAATGGGCTCTCATTATTACGTCCCTGGGTACATCTTCATGAATAAAGGAAGGCTTGGGCAGTCTGTGTATCCTGTCAATAACTACCTCTGTGTCAGACACATTAGGTATAGCTGTGCGGATCAGGTCACAGGCGTATTGGTTCAAGTGGCTCACTGGGACTGACTCAGGGACACCTCTGATCTTAAGGTTGTTGCATCTAGCCTGGTCTTCAAGGTCTGCGATTTTAGAAGTAAGCGACTCTATTTGGTCATCCTGTTCATTGTGGGCGTCAATAAGCATGTTGTGTGAAGAGGCAAATTCGCCCATTTTGCTCTCTATATGATCCACCCTGTTCCCCAGGTCAGTCACCTCAGCTTGGACTTTAGCCACACATTGCAAAATATCAGTATTAAGAGAGGCCCGCAGTGAAGACAGTTTCTAAGACAGGCTGGTTTGAGGCAGGGAAGGTATGGAATGAGTAAGGCAGGTCAGTGATGGCGGAAGCAGGGCTGCGTTCAGGGCTTACCTCTGCCTGTATGGAGTCTTCCGACAGGCTGGGCTTGCTCTTGGCTGGGCTCTGTGTTAGCAGAGTTGCAGGGTCTGGAGTTCCAGGCCGCGAGCCAGGAGACTTCCCAGTGGATCTGGAGCTGGGATGCGCTGGGGACGACGCGCTGGAGTTCCCCGGGGAAGATCCGCCGGCGCCATCTTGGCCACGTGTGTGGCGGTGGGGGGGGGGGAGAGAAATGAGGGAGCTTCCCCACACTAACCATGTCTCTCCTCCTCCTTCCCATCCCGGAGTGGTCTCTGCAGCTGGCGGGTGCAGGGGGTAGCTTTAGGTCGCCGATCCGCCACCTCTGTCTGTGCTAATCCCCGGCTGTGTGGAGGAGCTACAGGCTCAAGCCTCCATTCAGGGCTTCCTGCTTTTAATAACTTTGCACTCAGATGACGAAACGTGTCAAGCCTGAATCCCCTACACGTCACTTCCAGCACGGGTGGTTTAACACATGCTGATTTGCAGACAGTGTCATCCCACACAAGCCATCATTTGCACGTTTGGTTGATTTACTGTTTACAGAATTTTAAGAAGGATTTTTAATTGTAAGATGCAGATGTTCAACTAAATATCTTAACGATTTTACACCACAAGGAGTTCTCTCTTTACTTATTATATGCCTGCACACCTTGGTCCAGGAGTGCTGCAATAGGACGCAAGCTACTACAGCGGGAGTAATCAGTGGACATTGTGGTGGGATAGGTCCCCCCTAAGAGACCTGCTGACTCCATCTGACCATAAGGTAGAGGAGTCCAACCAATCTGGTGAGTGCGGAACCATACAGCCTCAAGAGAGTTTAACCACTTGAGATCCGCGCTATAGCTGAATGACGGTTCCAGTGTGGACCTGCTCTGCTGGGACGACGTCCCATGAACGAGCGGCCTGCACGCTCCCTACAGGGTGCACGGCGCACTCGGTGGTCAGCGAGTCTATGAGACTTGCTGGAACAAAGATCAGAGTAAGGGGTGGATCCCGATTCCTTACTACGTGATCAGCTGTCAGCCAATGACTGATAGGTTATATCTGCTTACTTCATGTATTTTAAATGGGTCTTAGGTTAGAGTTACAATTTCCGGTATGTTTTTAAATATATGTTTTATTGTAAAGATTATGTATCTATATGTATTAAATTGTTCTTGTATTGTATTGTACTTTGTATGGATATTATGATGTTTGAATGTAGTGCAGAACGCATATAGCGGCATGATGATGCATTACACTCCCTGGTCACTATGGCAACCGGCATGCACACTGTAAATGCTAAGCAAGGTCATCACATGGCTGCCCTTGAAAAAGTCACGTGTCTAGTGATGAAACTGGTCCGGAGGAGCCAGTGACGAGCAGTGCTGTGTGTGCATTGTTGGCGCATGAGGAGATCCCAGCTGTTAGCTGTATGCAACTGAGCTTACCATGTGCGATTCATTCTGCTGAAAGTGTGAGTGAAGTTTATCCATAGTTTATAGGGAATATTCAATATACTATCTGCGTAATTGGTCTTTTTCTTTTGTTGTTTCATACCGTGGAAATTCTTTGAAAGCCAGAAGCCAACCCATGCTAAAGAGCAGCTGAATATATGAGCAAGGCATTTCTATCATTGGGGTTACTCATTGTAACCTGTCTTAACTCATCAATCACTAAAGACGTTATATTTCTTCACAGCGGTATGCTGTCCTATTGAGATATTTGTGCACTGTGGTTCATCACATTATTATATCTAATTTTTCTTTCTTTTTTATTGTGTTTAATAATTTATCATCACATTGATATTTAGTTTTAGGATTTTGTTGTGGTGAAGGATGTTATGTTATTTATAATAGGCTCCATTTGCTTATTTTGCACATGATTCACTGATTAACCATTAGGAGGTTACACCATGTTATATTGGGAGGTTAATATTAGTGCATTATACATTATAAATATAAAAAACATTTTTTGTGTGATATCAGTTCACATACAGAATAATTGCAGCTATATTATTAGGGCATTTTTTTGTATTTGTCACTTATGTATTTATTTATTTATTTATTAGTTCATATCAGCGCATTAGTACACTTTTTACTTTAATGTAAAGTTAACGACAACCCCAGATCGCAGTGTGAACTGTGAAATGGTGCAGGAATCGGGTCCCATAGGTGAAAACATCCATGTGATCTGATTCCAATGCAGGCCAAAAATAGGGTCCTGCACCATTTTGGTGTGAATGCAAAGCAATTTCAGCCATACAGTTTGTATGGCTGAAATTACATTGCACAGACGTTGCATGTGATCTGCACAGCAATGTGGTGCGAATCACATGCAATGTCTGGAATCACACTAGTGTGAACATGGCCTCAGCCAGTATGGGATTCAGTACTATCCAGGAGGAGTATGAAAAACTACCGCTATGCTAAGACAGGGATTCCTCCAGTCCTAATGCAGTCTGTTCAGTCCAGGATCATTGCAGTTTTGTTCTCCATGTTTTGTTATGAATTACATGATCAGGAACTACTGGGTCCTGCCACCATGCTAAATTCATCTTTGCAGTGAGGATACATTTCTGCAGCTGAGTGTTTACCTTCAAGTGGGAGGTGGTGGATTGTGTTTTTTTTTTACTTGGAGCACACTTTCATTGACGAAGCCTGATTTTGCACTACTGGGATCTACGTTTTTCTTCACTTGGGACTATTTATGCTTTTAGATTTTTCAACCATTTATTTGTGTGCAACATATGATCTGTTTTTGGCAACATATGAGTTTTTTTTTGGAAAAATGATTGTTGTCACTTTGATACACACATTCTGTATTTTCTATTTTTTTTTAAACGTGACTGTAAAGTCTTGTTTTTTTTCCTATAAAAATAACAAACATGTTATACTTACCTGCTTTGTTGCAGTGGATTTGCACAGAGCAGCCCCGATCCTCCTCTTCTCAGGTCCCTCTTCTGTGATCCTGATCCCTCCCTCCCATTCAGTGTTCCCACAACAAGCAGCTTGCTATGGAGGCACCCGAGCTGAGTCACAGCTTCCTGTCCATTCACATGGCGTTGATTGACAGCAACAGCAGCCAATGGCGCTGTTGCTGTGAATCAGCCAATGAGGAGGGAGAATCTCGGATGGCTGAGACACTCATGGGCATCACTGGACAGAGAGGGACGTCAGGTAAGTGTGAGGGGGGCTGAGGGCGGCTGCTGCACACAGAAGGTTTTTTTATTTTAATGCATAAAATGCATTAAGATAAAAAAAAAATCTGCCTTTACAACCCCTTTAAGGAGATTTTTACTGCAATTATTTACATAATATTTGTACAGATCGTTATGTAGTTTACAGCGCAGCACATTTATACACATGTGTTACACATATAGGTGATTCAGGGTGCATGCAGCTATAGTTAGGAATACATCACAAGTGCTATTTTCACAAATAGCTAAGCAGATAAGCATGACATTTCGTTTTTTTCATAACAGTAAGAGAATAAATGGAACACAGCCCTGGGCAATTCGCATTCTCTTTCTTTACAAAAATGACTGTACAATGATACACAATGATTTAATTACAGTAATTCAGCCTACGTGTAGTAATATAAATGCAGTATGCAAAAAACTATTAAGTAAGCTACTGAAAGTTTAAACTAACACAGTGTAACCTTACAAAAGGCTGAGCTAATTAAAAAAGGTAAAAGCAATTTTTTGCTCTGTGTCTTTTATCTTTTTGCTGATTGGTGCTGTGCCAGTTATACCATTAATGCTGCATTCCAACAGTTCTTTTTGTTCATTTGTCATTCAAATTTCACATGTTGTCTGAAACTTAATTCAGCTCCAATCCTTTCCAATTAAAACATATAAAATAAAAATATATGTATAATAATCTGCTACCAGTTACATTAAGCAGTAATAAGAAGTAGAACTGACACATCAAAAAAAAAAGACGGTGAGACTTATGCCGTGTACACACGATCAGACTATCCGCCCGTGTGTGAGCTCCGGCTGACTTTTTTTCTACAAAAGTCCGGTGGACTTAGAAAGTAGTTTTGACTCAAAAATTGTCCCAGCATCATCTGGGACTGTGACATCATAAGGGGTGGGGACATCACCCGGTGACCCCCGCCCATTTTCCCTATATAAGTCGCCACGCACCGTGTCCCTGTCATTGCGGCCAGAGAGAGCGTCAAGTCAACATCTCAAGGAACAAGAAGAAGAACAAGAAGAAGAGAAGGTGGCGGCGACAGAAGACCACCGCTAGTAAAAGATCTGGAAGGAGCGGAGGCCCGGCAAGAAGAACCGAAGAGGGGGGACAAGACCACCGAAGTCAGAAGAAAGCGGAGGAGTCCGGCGAGAAGACCCCTCAAGACGGAAGAAGACCCTTGGAGCTGTACAATAAATTATTTTAAACCCTTGTGTGGTGTTTTTTTTTTTTTTTACCAGGTGAATGGGTAGGGGTACATTGTGCCCCATACTCATTCACATAGGGTGGGGGGCCCGGTATCTGGGGGCCCCCTTATTAAAGGGGCTCCCGGATTCTGATAAGCGCCCCGCCCGCAGACCTCGACAACCAATGGCCTGGGTTGTCGGGAAGAGGCACTTGTCCTCATCAACATGAGACAAGATGCTTTGGGGTGGGGGCCACAGGGCCCCCCTCCCCCAAAGCACCCCCCCATGTTGAGGGCACGCGGCCTGGTATGGCTCAGGAGGGGGGGCGCTCACTCATCCCCACCCCCTTTCCTGATCAGCTAGGTTGCATGCTCAGATAAGGGTCTTATATGGACCTTGGGGGGACCCCCACACCTTTTTTGTGGCGTAGGGCTTCCCCTTTAAGGCTGAAGGCGGCGACATTGACTTCCTTTGCTAGTCCCGGCTACCTGGAGCTGCGTTCAAAATTAACAGACTCTCATCCGTGTGTGGGCAAGTCCGTTCATTTCAAAAGTATGGCGGACTCCCACCATAGTCCGGCGGACCTAGTCTGCCGGAAAAGTCCGGTTGTGTGTTGGCAGGTCCGCTCGTTCGGAAAGTCTGGCAGACCTCCGCTTCAAAGTCCGGTGGTTTGTCTGCCGGGCTAAGTCCTACGGACAGTCTGATCGTGTGTACGTGTCATTAAAATTATTGTAAAGCTACTTTTTTTATTTTTAAAAACAACAAACATATCATACTTACCTCCAATATTCAGTTTTATTTGCACAGAGTGACCCAAACTTCGAATTCTGGGGTCCCTCGGTGGCTCTCGCAGCTCCTCCCTGCATCATATAACCCCCTAGCAGAAGTGCTCTCCCTGGGGGTTACCTTGCGAGTGTGCTCCCGAGTCTAGCATTTGTCGTCCATAGATGGCAAATGTAGGATTCCGTCCCGCCCCCCGGCACCCGCATCATTGGTTTGGAATTGATTGACAGCAGTGGGAGCCAATAGCTGCACTATTATCAATCTATACAATCAAGAGCCTAGAACCCCAGGCAGAGGAAGAGCGTGTCCCCCCCATGGGAAATTACAGGGCTCAAGTGAGTGAAACCGGGGGGGGGGGGGCTGGTCATTAGAAGACATTTTTTCATCTTAATGCATAGGATGCATTAAAGTGGTTGTAAACCCTCTTAAAAAAAAAAAATCCTGCAAGATAATGGCATAATGAGCTAGTATGCATAGCATACTAGCTCATTATGAATTACCCGAAAATGAAGCCCCCTCAGACATGGGCGTCCGCAGCAGGGGGCAAGGGGGGTCAAGTGCCCCCCCCCCTGGAATCCCCAAGGTGTTGCATGCCGTCATGCTGCATTTTTTTTTACTGAGTCCGCTGGCGGCTGCATCCTCGCTCTCTCCTCTGGATCACACAACACTGGCTGGCTCTGTGATCAGCGGCCGCTCTGTAACACAGTCCCGCCCCCCCAGACCTGCTCGCGTGATAGTAGAGAGAATCAATTTTCCGCCTATCACACAAGCCGGTCTGGGGGGGCGGGACTGTGTTACAGAGCGGCCGCCGAACACAGAGCCACACAACGGCCACTCTGTAAGGAGGAGGAGATGCCCATCTGTGCCACGGTCCCTGGATAGGAGGATCGAGGGGGGATGGGGGCTGCAGTGCTCTCATCCACCACCACACTCTCCTGCCCCCCGTGCTCTCCTCCACCACCACACTCTCCTGCCCCCCCAGGGCTCTCCTCCACCACCACACTCTCCTGCCCCCCCCCCCAGTGCTCTCCTCCACCACCACACTCTCCTGACCCCCCCAGTGCTCTCCTCCACCACCACACTCTCCTGCCCCCCCAGTGCTCTCCTCCACCATCACACTCTCCTGCCCCCCAGTGCTCTCCTCCACCACCACACTCTCCTGCCCCCCCCAGTGCCCTCCTCCACCACCACACTCTCCGCCCCCCAGTGCTCTCCTCCACCACCACACTCTCCGCCCCCCCCCAGTGCTCTCCTCCACCACCACACTCTCCTGCCCCCCCAGTGCTCTCCTCCACCACCACACTCTCCTGCCCCCCCAGTGCTCTCCTCCACCACCACACTCTCCTGACCCCCCAGTGCCCTCCTCCACCACCACACTCTCCGCCCCCCCCAGTGCTCTCCTCCACCACCACACTCTCCGGCCCCCCAGTGCACTCCTCCACCACCACACTCTCCTGCCCCCCCCCAGTGCTCTCCTCCACCACCACACTCTCCTGCCCCCCCAGTGCTCTCCTCCACCACCACACTCTCCTGCCCCCCCAGTGCTCTCCTCCACCACCACACTCTCCTGACCCCCCAGTGCCCTCCTCCACCACCACACTCTCCGCCCCCCCCAGTGCTCTCCTCCACCACCACACTCTCCGGCCCCCCAGTGCTCTCCTCCACCATCACACTCTCCTGCCCCCCAGTGCTCTCCTCCACCACCACACTCTCCTGCCCCCCCCCAGTGCCCTCCTCCACCACCACACTCTCCGCCCCCCAGTGCTCTCCTCCACCACCACACTCTCCGCCCCCCCCCAGTGCTCTCCTCCACCACCACACTCTCCTGCCCCCCCAGTGCTCTCCTCCACCACCACACTCTCCTGCCCCCCCAGTGCTCTCCTCCACCACCACACTCTCCTGACCCCCCAGTGCCCTCCTCCACCACCACACTCTCCGCCCCCCCCAGTGCTCTCCTCCACCACCACACTCTCCGGCCCCCCAGTGCACTCCTCCACCACCACACTCTCCTGCCCCCCCCCCCAGTGCTCTCCTCCACCACCACACTCTCCTGCCCCCCCCCGTGCTCTCCTCCACCACCACACTCTCCTGCCCCCCCAGTGCTCTCCTCCACCATCACACTCTCCTGCCACCCCCCCCCCCAGTGCTCTCCTCCACCACCACACTCTCCTGCCCCCTCCCAGTGCTCTCCTCCACCACCACACTCTCCTGCCCCCCAGTGCTCTCCTCCACCACCACACTCTCCTGCCCCCCCCAGTGCTCTCCTCCACCACCACACTCTCCTGCCCCCCCAGTGCCCTCCTCCACCACCACACTCTCCGGCCCCCCCAGTGCTCTCCTCCACCACCACACTCTCCTGCCCCCCGTGCTCTCCTCCACCACCACACTCTCCTGCCCCCCCAGTGCTCTCCTCCACCATCACACTCTCCTGCCACCCCCCCCCCCCAGTGCTCTCCTCCACCACCACACTCTCCTGCCCCCTCCCCAGTGCTCTCCTCCACCACCACACTCTCCTGCCCCCCCAGTGCTCTCCTCCACCACCACACTCTCCTGCCCCCCTCCACCACCACACTCTCCTACCACGCCCAGTGTTCTCCTCCCCTACCACACTCTCCTGCCACTCCCCCAGTGCTCTCCTCCACAACCACACTCTCCTGCCCCCCAGTGCTCTCCTCCACCACCACACTCTCCTGCCCCCCCCAGTGCTCTCCTCCACCACCACACTCTCCTGCCCCCCCAGTGCTCTCCTCCACCACCACGCTCTCCTGCCCCCCCCAGTGCTCTCTCCTCCCCTGTTCTTGCCGCCCCCCTGCTCTCCAGCTCTCCCCATACTTCTCTAGCCACCATCCCAGTGCTCTCCACCCCCCCGTTCACCCCCCAGTGCTCCCCCTGCCCCCCCAGTGCTTTCCCCCCCTGTTCTCCCCCCAGTGCTCTCCCCCCTGTTCTCGCCTCCCCGTGCTCTCCACTCCCCCCAGTGCTTTCCCCCTTGTCCCCCCCAGTGCTCTCCTCCACCACACTCTCCTGCCCCCCCCCCGACAGTTTTCTCCTCCCCTGTTCTTGCTGCCCCCCCTGCTCTCCAGCTTTCCCCATCCTTCTCTAGCCACCATCCCAGTGCTGCCCCCCCAGTGCTCTGCCCCCTGTTCCCCCCAGTGCTTTCCACTCCGCCCAGTGCTCCGCCCCCTGCCCCCCCCCACAGTCCTCTCCGCTCCCCCCAGTCCTCTCCCATCCACGCTCTCCCCCGTGTTCTCCCCCCTGTTATTCCCCCCCAGTGCTCTCCACTCCCTCCAGTGCTCTCCCCCCTGCTCTCCCCCAAAGTGCCCTGCTCTCCCCCCTGTTCTTTCTCCCCCCCAGTGCTCTCCCCCTGTTCTTTCCCCCCAGTGCTCTCCCCCCTGTTCTTTCTACCCCCCCCCCAGGGCTCTTTAGCTCTCCCCATCACTCTCCAGCCCCCACCCCAGTGCTCTCCAGCCCCCTATTCTCCCCACCCCTGTTCTTTCTGCCCCCCTGGTGCTCTCCAGCCCCCCCCAGTGCTCTCTACCCTCCGTGCTCTCCACCCCAGTTCTTTTTGGCTCCCCCCAGCACTCTCCACTCCCCACCCCTGTACTCTCCACTCCCCCTGCATTTTGCCCCCACCCATGTGCTCTCCACCCCCCATAGTGCTCTCCAGTCCCCCATGCTTTCCACCCCTGTTCTTTCTGGCCCCCACTGGTGCTCTTAAGCTCCCCCCCATTGCTCTCCACTCCCCCTGTTTTTCTGCCCCCCCAGCGCTCTTCACCACCCCACACTCTTAGCCCCCCCAGTGCTCTCTGCTCCCCACCCCTGTGATCTCCACTCCCCCTCGCTCTTTGCCCCCACCCATGTGTTCTCCAACCCCACTAGTACTCTTTGCTCCCCCTTCTCTCCTACTCCCACCCAGTGCTCTCCACTTCCCCAGGACCAGAGGGCAGGCTGACTGGGGCCGGAAAATGAGGACCACTCCAACTCACAGCAGACAGATCCTCTGGAAGGAGCACCGTCCCCATCCAAAACGAGAACAGACCCTGCCTGCTGCTGGCCATCATGGATATCCTGCTGGCATGCAAGGTACCGTACCAAGCATCAACAACACACCTTCCCACAGACAGGGCCTGCAGACTGGGACATGGGGCACAGGAGGGGCTGCAATGATGGGCACAGTGAGACTGCATTCACGGCATAGTAAAGCTGCATTTGATGGACACGGTGAGGCTGCATTTGATGGACACGGGTGAGTCTGCATTTGATGGACACGGTGAGGCTGCATTTGATGGACACAGTGAGGCTGCATTTGGTGGGCACAGTGAGGCTGCATTTGGTGGGCACAGTGAGGTTGCATTGGTGGGCACAGTGAGGTTGCATTGGTGGGCACAGTGAGGCTGCATTTGATGGGCACTGATGAGGCTGCATTGAGCTCTTGCATCAAGTCTGCAGTCTCTGACCATCTCCTGTAGCATGTCTGCAGTCTCTGAGGGAGTCTGGAGAGGAGTCAAGAGTGGGAGCACCGCCAGGATGGGGGGTCATGGGAGAAGTCAAACTTGTGTGGATTGAGACTATAGGATAAAACCAGAGCCACCAAGCTGGAGCCGACTGACTGAGCCCCACACAGTGCAGAGGAGGTCAGTGAAAGCACCGCCAGGCCAGTTGGGGGTCACTGATGTAAGGGGGGAGTGAATACGATAATGTAAGGGGCACTGATATAAAGGGTTTCCTCCTTATATTAGTAACCCACCCCCCTTACCTTAGAGTATTCTTTCTGCAGTTTCTGGGGTCCCCCTTGATGATTGATCACTTACCACTATTAACTGGAATTTGTATATATGTGTGTGTGTATATATATGCCCTATGTGATTTCATATCTATATCTAATACTCTCTTCATTAAATGTGCTTTAAAATGTATGGTTTTCCCTTTCATGAACAAGAAAATAATGATGTTATGCTGTTGGGCTGGTATAATAAAGCTGTGAGGCTGGTATGAAATTTTTTCCAGGGTTGGTTTTTGAAAGCATGGGCGTCCGCAAGGTTACTCAGGTGGCTGCGTACCATGCCCATATAGCCTAGAGAATGTACATCTTTCTACATTGCAATACATCTGTTGTTGCCATATTTTTATCTTGATGAAAACAGCCTATACAGTGACAGTATGAGATCAAAATATGACCACAACAGATGTATTGCAATGTAAAAAGATGTACATTCTCTAGGCTATATGGGCATGGAACACAGCCGCCAGAGTAACTTCCAATACAAAGTGAAGATGAATTATCTGTTATATAACACATATGTATTACCAGTGGAAAGATTTTTATGAGATTGTCGAAAAGGGGCGGGCATGAGAGGCCTTAAAATGATGCCCCCCCTGGAAAAAGTTCTGCGGACGCCCATGCCCTCAGACATCCTCGTCTCCCCCCCCCCCCCCCAGCCGGCGACATCTATCCCGGAGGTTACTTCCGGGTATCGCGGCTCCGGTGCTGTGATTGGCTGGAGCCGTGATGCTGTCACTCCCCCGCATGCGCGGGAACCAACGTGAATGGCACAGTACAACTGTAGCAGCGGCACATACGTGCCATTGCTTCAGTTGGCTTAAGTGCGTATGTATCATATGATGTCAGCACATGCAAATACAGGGATATCTCCTAAACCCTACTTGGTTTAGGACAGGGATATGCAATTAGCGGACCTCCAGCTGTTGCAGAACTACAAGTCCCATGAGGCATAGCAAGACTCTGACAGCCACAAGCATGACACCCAGAGGCAGAGGCATGATGGGAGTTGTAGTTTTGCAACACCTGGAGGTCCGCTAATTTGATTTCCCTGGTTTAGGAGATATCCAGTGCAGCTACAGGTAAGCCCAATCATAGGCTTGCCTGTAGTTTAAAGTGGTTGTAAAGGGTTTACAATCGCCTTAAGGTGAAAAAACACGAGAATCTACAACCCAATCCTGTGCTTTTTTACACAGGGTTGACATCTCCATTTGCCTATACTTAGCCTCTTTTCTCTCCATTGTTCTATTTGGCCACGGGAGCAAAATAAGAAACCTCTAAAATCTGTATTTTTCTTATTTGCTCTTGAGAAAACCTCGAGTATTTTGGGGGGTTTCAGGGAACTCGAAAATGAACTTTCATACTTACAGCTCACAGGTGGGGGAGAAGTACTATTTTTTGTCGGTAACCCCTCCTACTTCTTCAATCCTTACCTAGCCAAGGATGACATCACTCACATGCCTCCTGGAACACATCATACTTCTGAATACAGAACCAGTCTCCCTGTACTGCACAATTTCACACAAGTGCAGTGGAGAGCCAGCCACGACTAATGTGGAAGTCACAGCTGGCTCCCAAAATCCAATATTGCAAAAGCAGGGTCCTCAGTAGTGAGTAGATTAGCCTGTGGGAAGACAGTGTTGGGCTGGTAAGTACCCGATTTGCGAAAAACTACAGTATTTGTAGCTACTGACTTTTTTTTAAACTGATCTGTGCAGTGCTTTTTAGGTGCATTGTGTTTTAGTTGAGTTTTACATGACTTTTAGGTGCATTAGCATTGAACTCTATATAATATGTGTTTTCAAAGATGCAACAAGCATGGGGCCTAGGGTTAGCCTGGAAAAATCGAAAAAAGTTGCCTAGAGCCCACCTGCTATCTGCATGTAGGTAAAATAAATATTAATAATCAATATTTCAGATTTAGTCAGCTTGATATAAATACTGTATGTACCCAGACATGGAAAAAATACATATTACGGTACTTTTTATTTTCAGTCTCAAGAGCTTTTATTGAGAAAAAAACAAAAGCTATTCAGTACTTTATATTTTCCTTGTGCAGAATGTATGTAATTAGGAGGTAATGCATTAAAAATGTTTAAAACAGCTGAGTATAATGTGCACAGTTTAATGTGAGATGCATACTGAATACTGAGGTTATTTATATGTGGTCCAAGTTTTTGTTACATATTGGATATTGGGTGGGTAAGCTTTTAAATATTGGGGTGTTTAGGGTAAGAGCTGTTTTGTGTTAGTTTGAGCGAGAAAGTATAATATACGATTTTAGAAGGGTTTTATCTACAGTGTATTATGGGAAAAGGTGGGTAATTTAGTTTTTTTTACAGTTGGTGCGGCACATTCCTTATATGAGACTCATTCTAAGCATTAAGATATCTTGAAGAAATCAATGGAGAAAAAGAGGGGTTAGAAGCAAATGTATCTGGATAGGTCATAGTGAGGTGTAGTGTAGAAAACAGGAGGGAATTCAGTTTTGGAGAGGAAACAATGTGCATGGGTGGGGGAGGCGGAGTAAGGAGAAAAAGAGAAAGAAGAGGAGGTAAGATGAACAAGAATAGAATGGAAGGGTGATCAGGACATTCTTGTAATTTTCTTCATGGTTTCCCCAAGAGCAGGACCTGAATTCTATTCTATAGACTGGTTAAAAAGTCTAGTTTCTTGATGCGAGTGGGTGAATGTTATTGTAATTGTACAATATTGATAGTTTTTTTTTACACAAATAGAGCTTTCCTTTGGTGGTATTTGATCACCTAGCCAATAAAATCAAATGTCTTCATAAATTTAGACCAAAATTTATTCTGCTACATGCCTTTGATAAAAAAAAATCCCAACAACTGTATATTATTGGTTTGTGTGAAAGGTATAGTGTCTACAAACTATGGTACTGTATATATACAGGAATTTACTAAGCTTTTAAGCAGCTTTGACTGTCTGACTGCCTATTATATTTCTTGAGGCACTAATAAGTAAAGTTGATCCAGGGAAAATCCGGTTGCCTCTTGGGGGATTTGGAAGACATTTCTTTCCCCCTGCTGTAGCAAATTGGATCATGCTTTGCTGGTTTTTTTTCGCCTTCCTATGGATCAACTGTGGGTATAGGATTGTGTGTATGGGATTGTATGATTATTATTTTTTATTTTATTGGTTGAACTACAGGGATTTGTGTTTTTTTTTTTTATCAACCTAACTATATATTATTTTATAAAATGCAAGGGCAGTATACACCACACAAATTAAGACTTTTTGGAAAGTAGACTCCCCTAGGTATTTTCTGAGAGGCATGTCGCATCCATGGAAGATTTTATGTTTTGCCAAAAGTTTTTGGAAAATGGCAAAAAAGATATACTTTTTTTTTTTACACAAAGTTGTCACTTTATTAAGAAATTTCTCACACATGCCATGGATATATGTGGAGTTACATCCCACAACACATTATGCTACTTCGCCCAAGAAAGGGGAGACCACATCTAAAAAAACTTTTTGGGCAGCCTAGCCACGTACAGGGGCCCAAAATCCAATGACCACCTTCAGGGTTTTAAGGAGTGTTAATTACGCATTAGATCTCCTGACTACCTATCACATTTTAAGGGGCCTAAAATGCCAGGATAGTATAAACAACCCCAAATAACCTTTTTTGGAAAGTAGACATCCCAAGGTATTGTGTCTTTAGTGATTATAAAATTACACAGGGCTAGTGCATATCTCAAAGTATATATATACCCTGTTTCCCCGAAAATAAGACCTAGCGTGATTGTCGGTGATAGCTGCAATATAAGCCCTATCCCCCAAATGGAGCTCACTGAGATTGGCTCTGTTTGGTTTATGACAGAACCCTGCAGCCGGATAAGGTAAGGGAGATTCCTAAGAAATTTTTCTAATTCTTGTGGGTTTTCTCCTTTAAGAAAGTGTTGCTATGCCTAAAGTTGCCACCGGGGACTGTCAAGAGCACGTACCTGTTCCATGCTTGTCAGTCTTGCTCTGTGCCAAAAGCTGCATGCTTCCTCTGAGCCCAAGCTCCAGGTAGGATGTGGGAAGGGGGATTTTTTTTTTCTTTTCAGGAATGTCCCCCCACAGCATTCCTTCCAGACTAGAAGCTATGGGTCAGTCAGCGGTATGCCGCACAGCCGCTCCTGCTGCCACCATCATTACAGCGGCTCTCCATCCACCTGCCCTCCTCTCTCCTCCGCCCCAGCCCCCTCCACGTGCGAACCGGGAAAGCGGTCGTTACTTTTAAAAAAGATGAGGGAGGGCAGAAGGGGTGGTCGAAGGAGGGGGGCGGAGCATCAGCGTGGCATCGGCATGGTTTAATACGCACGACACAGGCCATGCATAGCTATAAAGGTAAGCTTTTTGCAGGTGCACAAAGCTAAAGGAGGGACACAGAGCAGATGGATGACATGTAAGTGTTGGTGACACAGGCATTCCCAGGCATGTTTACTATCATCAGAGTGAGCCTTGATAGCAGCGGCAGTTGCTGAACTATTTTGCTCAGCAGTGGATGCATTTCTGGTAGTACCTCTGCATTTGTGCTTTGTACTATGGGCAGAAGGGGAGGTACAGATACCCTGAAAAATAGGAGCTCAAAGAGATCTCCCTCAGGCTTTGAGCACCCCCCCTGCAATGCCATCTCCCCCTGAAAGACCTAGGGAGGCTGGTCAAAGTGAACCATCGGGGTTAGGGGCTGCAACTGCTTCTGGCATTTCAGCCCCTGTATATATTACTCAGGAGGTTTTTTCCTCAGCCCTGAGTGGATTAGAGGAAAGATTAGTGGTCTTAATCACATCTTCACAAAATGGAAGAAAATGCATTAGGTCCCCTTCCACCACCCAGGACCCTCAAACAGAGGAACTCTGGGAAAAGGGAGACGAATCCCCCTCAGGGGACTGGGAAGAGACTGATGACTCCTCTTCTGAGGAATCACGTGAGGAAGGACCCTCTTCAGCTTCACAGGCTGAGAAATTACAAGTGCATTCTCTTACTGAAATGATCCGATCCACATTTAAGTTACCCGTAACTGAGTCGGTTGAAAAGCCCACTTCTTTTTTGTGTTCACTGAAGCCTCTTCGAGCTGTACATGCTTTTCCTGTTCATTCACTGCTGGAAACCAGCTGCTGGAAACCCAGATAAACATTTTTTCCCTCCTAAAACGTTTTCAACACTTTATCCTATGGAGGAAAGATTTACAAAGATGTGGCGGTATACCAGCAATTGACGCTGCTATATCCTATCTAAATAAAGGTTTGACTTTGTCAACTTCCTGTTGACAACACTCAAATGCTTAGGGATCCAACCGATAAAAAGTTGGAATTCCTGTTAAAAAAACATTTTTTCTTGGCAGGTTCAGTAGCTCAACCCGCAGTGGCGGCAATCGGGGTATGTCAATCCTTGAGAGACCACATGAAACAGGTGCTCAAGGTTTTCCCTGAACAGCAGGCCCAGGAGTTAGCCGAGCTGCCAGCGGCTTTGTGTTTTGCATTCAACGCAATCAGAGATTCTATCCTTTAGACCTCTTGCCTCACGCTTGGGTTGGTGCATATGCGTAGAATCTTATGGTTGGAAAATTGGTCAGCGAGAGTGCCGTGTAAAAATCTCCTGGCTGGTTTTCCCTTTCGCAGGCTGTTTGTGGATGATTTGGACAATTATATCCAAAATATTTCAAGTGGAAAAATTACCCTTTTGCCAGTTAAGAAAAGGATAAAGCGTCCCTCATTTAAACTGGCTCTTTCTACAGTGCCAGGGGCATCGGCCTCCAGGCAGTCATGACAGCCTCCATGGTCAGGTTCAAGAGGTAAAACTCAGTGTCAACCCCAGGGACAAAAGAAGTCCTGGGGAAGGAAACCTACAAGACAGAATGCTAAAGCCTCTTTATGAAGGGGCACCCCCACTCATTTGAGTGGGGGGAAGACTGCAACAGTTCTCAAAGGTCTGGCAGGAGGATTTTCAGGACAGATGGGTGGTCTCCACAATAACTCTAGGTTATAAACTAGAGTTCCGAGAATTCCTGTCTCCTCTTTTACTCAAATCAAATGTCCCCAAATGTCACCCAGAGAAAAAAGTCTCTCCAAGCATTAGACCGAATTTTGTCACAAAAAGTGATCAAGGTGGTTCCCATGGAAGAGCAGGGGTTGGGGTTTTATTCAAACTCTTTCTCAGTGCCAAACCCAAATGGAGATGTTGGACCCATTCTAGATCTCAAAGATCTAAATTGGTTCTTAAAAATTCCACATGGAATCAATCTGATCGGTACTCTCCATCCTACAAGGACTACAAGAACTTATGGCATCAATTGACACCAAGGATGCATACCTGCATGTGCCTCTTTTCCCTGCTCATCAGAATTATCTGTGCTTCGAAGTGAAAAAACTTGATTTTCAGTTTGTAGCTCTACCTTTCGGTCTAGGAACTTCACCTCCGGTGTCAAAGGTCCTGGCCCCTTCTCTGGCCAGATTAAGGGCCCAGGGTATAATGATTATAGCTTACCTAGATTACCTGCTCTTAATAGACCAGTTGATAGCCCGCTTAAACCAAGGCTTGGTCACCACAGTCAACTACCTGGAATACCTAGGTTGGGTCCGCAACCTAGAGTAGTCTTCTTTAAAACCAGTAAGAAGTCTAGAGTACTTGGGTCTGGTTATAGATACAAGCCAGAAGAGTTTTTTTTTACCCTAGGCAAAAATCAGCACCTTAAAGGAGCTGGCTCAGGTAGTCAGGACGAAGTGGGGTCCTTCTATTTGCCTTTGTATGAGGTTGTTGGGAAAGATGGTGGCTTCATTCAAAGCGGTTCCCTATGCTCAGTTTCATTGGCAACTGCTACAAAACAGTATCCTATCTGCCTGGAACAAGAAAGTCCAGGCACTACATTTTCCGATGCGTTTGTCGCCAATAGTGCATCAGAGCCTCAGTTGGTGGTTGATACCTGAAAATCTGTGGGAAGGGAAATCCTTTTTACCAGTTACCTGGAAGGTGATAACAACAGATGCCAGCCTTTTGGGTTGGGGAGCAGTTCTGAAAGGGATGACTGTCCAAGGGAAATGGTCCAAAACCAAGAGGACTTTACCCATCAACATTCTAAAGATACGGGCAGCATACCTAGCCCTAAAGGCCTGGACACTCAGGTTACAGGGTTGTCCTGTCAGGATCCAATCCGACAATGCTACAGCAGTGGCTTATGTCAATCACCAAGGGGGCATCAGAAGTCATGCAGTCCAGAGAGAAGTAAACTATATCCTAACCTGGGCAGAAAAATGTGCCATGCATATCGGCAATCTTCGGAATAGAACTGACAGGCGGACTACTTAAGTCACCAGCAGTTGTACTCGGGGGAATGGTCTCTTCACCCCGACATCTTCCTAGCTATATGCCAAAGATGGGGGATCCCGGATGTAGATCTGTTTGTGTCCAGCTTCAACAACAAGATCAACAACTTTGTGTCAAGAACAAGGGATCCACGTGCATGCGGGACAGATGCGTTGGAGACCCCATGGGAACAGTTCTCACTGATTTATGTATTCCCTCCTATTCTGTTGCTACCACGACTTCTTCGCAGGATCAAGCAGGAAAAGAAGTCTGTGCTTCTGGTGGCCCCAGCGTGGCCCAGAAGATCTTGTTATGCAGAAATAGTAAAGATGGCGGTAGGGCTAAAGATGGCGGTGTTAAAACCACCCCGCAAGTGCCCCCAGACCACCGCTAAAACGACTGTAAAACGCCGCTAAAAATAGCAGCCTTTTACCGCTGACGGCCGCACCAGCCCAGTGTGAAAGGGGTCCTAGAGGCATCAGATTTGCATATGTTATTACATCGGTAATAGTGTAGCTACAAATGTCAGATATTTCTCATGTAGAATATAGCAAATTACATTTTTTATTCATTTTACAGTTTTGATGAATTGCTTCGTCTAGTTTACAACCATCTGGAGCGACAGAACACCTCATATAGGAGGAGCATCTCACCTACTGAAAGATTGATTATTACGCTCAGGTAAACTATCTATTTTTTTGATGCACATTACCATTATCACATTGTTATTATATGTGCAACAATCTAGCCTGAGCTCATTTGTCTTGGCTTCTCCTACGGGTCATATGAGTGCAATTATTTTGCAATCCTGTGCCCCTTTTCAGTGCAGAGTGAGCAGAAGTCCACTTTGTGCAAATATCACGAAGATTAGTTGAGACAGCGCATCATCCTTCATTTGCCAGCAGCTGGCTGGACTGATGACAGTGTCAGCCTCTCAGCAAGCTGCTATCCACCCCTCCACATTGAGCGTGGGGGAGCAGAGCAGCTGAGAGACAGCACCTCCTATCTTGGGGAGAGGACAGAACAGAGACATAGACGATGTATGTTGACTCAGTTCTGTGTGAAGAAACAGCAGTGGACAGATGCATCATTGCTGCGATGTTGCATCCACCTAGGTACTTCTTCCAAAGAAACATATTGTTGAAGAAATATTGCAAAATTCATCACACCAACATCCTTTTTTTTGGAAAAAAACTTTAATTATTAGAACAATATATAACCATATATCAACAAAACAGAATATATTTTTATTTTTAAAATCTTACAGGTTATGGTAAACTGGCTCATATGGTGAGGAGCTGGTGGAAGGCCTTGGGGATGGTGTTGGTGGAACATTAGCTGAAGTTGCTGATGTCAGTGGGGATGGAGAGGGATAGGGTATAGGTGGATGGGCAGGATTAAGGGCATTTCCATACTCATCGGAGTAGGGACGGAAGTGAGGGGGATAGTAGGGATGGGTTCTGGGTGGTGGTGGGGTTGAGTATGTATAGTAGGGTCCGGATGGTGGTGGTGTTCCAAACATGGAAGCGGATGGAATAGGATCATTTCTAATGCTCGCTTCCATGAGATCCATCACTGCCTTCTTTACGTCATTTTTCCTCTCCTGCGGAACTCTTTTTAGCATTCCGGCGACCATGAGTCCAAAATCATGGTCTTCAGAATGCAGCTCATCCAATTTTTGGTTCATACGATCAACCAGTTCGGAAAATCGCTCTATGTTTTGAGAGTTACTTCCCCTCGCTGGTCTACTTCGTTGTTGACGGAGTCGGATAGGCTGAGCCGGCTGCTGACTATTGGAAGCCTCTCCCTGGTTGCGGTCTGGTTCTTCACCTTGCTGTTCTTCCAGCAGCAAAGGATGATCCAAGGAAAGCGACAACGAGCCTTCCACTTCTTGAGATGCTGCCTCCTGTGCTGCATCCTGCCGTTCACCAGCAACTTCCCAACTGGATTGTGTTCTGCAATAAACATATAAAAGAACAGTTACCCCCTTCTTAGTAGAATTGTATAGTATCACTTTACAACTATGTAAGATGTTATCTTACTCTCTCAGCTCCAGGAAAGGCCGCAGAAACTCTAGTTCGTCTGCGTGCACATAGGGGACGATACGCTTTCCTCCAGACCCACTCCTGGCCTCATTCAATTTGCGAATGAAGCGAGTAAAGCAGTCGCGCAAACCCTTCCACCGGATTTGTAATATTGATACTGCAAAACATAAATAGGAACATAAAATGGTTTATGTCTTTTGTCTTTCAGATACCTGGCAACCGGTCATTCCCTAGTTAGTCTACATTATGAGTTCATGTTGGGCAGATCAACGATCAGCTACATTATCCAAGACACCTGCCAAGTCATATGGCATGTGCTTAACAGCATGGTTATGAAGCGGCCTACACAAGATAATTGGCGTGATATAGCACAAATATTTTGGCGTCGGTGCAATTTCCCAAATTGCCTTGGAGCTATAGATGGGAAGCATGTGCGTGTCGTTAAGCCTGTTGGTAGTGGAAGTATGTTCTACAATTACAAAAAATATTGTTCTTTTGTACTTCTTGCTGTTGTCGATGCAAACTACTGCTTCACCTATATCGATATAGGATCCTACGGAAGTAGCTGCGATTCGCGTATTTTTGCAAATTCCTCATTTGGTGAAAGGCTACGATCTAATCAGCTAGATATTCCTGAGAACTGTCCTCTTCCGGGCACAACTGAACCCCCAATACCCTATGTGTTTGTCGCAGATGAGGCTTTTGCATTGTCGCAACACCTAATGAGGCCTTACTCCAATAGAAATCTGACAACCCCCAAGAAAGTCTTTAATTACCGGCTGACAAGGGCAAGAAGGATGGTTGAGTGCACGTTTGGAATTCTTGCCAATAAATGGCGTTTGTTACATACGCCTATTGCATTAAACATTGAAAATGCAATTACTGCTGTCAAAGCAGCTTGCGTGCTGCACAATTTTGTACGGGTACGTGGCGGGTACCGTTTTGAGGATTCCCTTATGCATGACTTGGAAAGTGCACATATCACTGCTGCAAGGGGATCCCGCGATGGTGCCACTGTTCGTGCAAAGTTTGCATCATACTTTATTTCACCGGCCGGTGACTTAGAATGGCAATTGGATGCCATTTCCTAACTGCATTGCTCACTGCTTTACATCTAGAAGTTGCTAATGTGTTATTACGGTTATAAGGTTTTCATGCTATGTAATCTTTATTTCATGTAATAAAAATGATATGTTGGTTATTTTTTTTTCTATAATGTAATAATAAAAGAATCATTCATTCATGATCATTCATTATTAACATTTATTAACACTAGCAGTTAGCATCAGTGAAAGAATACACAAAAGTGACGTGGCAAGTGACGTGGCAGGTGACGTGGCAGGTGACGTGGCAAGTGACGTGGCAGGTGACGTGGCAAGTGACGTGGCAGGTGTTGTGGCAAGTGATGTGGCAAGTGACGTGGCAGGTGACGTGGCAAGTGACGTGGCAGGTGACGTGGCAGGTGACGTGGCAAGTGACGTGGCAGGTGACGTGGCAAGTGACGTGGCAAGTGACGTGGCAGGTGACGTGGCAAGTGACGTGGCAGGTGACGTGGCAGGTGACGTGGCAGGTGACGTGGCAAGTGACGTGGCAGGTGACGTGGCAGGTGACGTGGCAGGTGACGTGGCAAGTGACGTGGCAGGTGACGTGGCAAGTGACGTGGCAGGTGACGTGGCAGGTGACGTGGCAAGTGACGTGGCAGGTGACGTGGCAAGTGACGTGGCAGGTGACGTGGCAAGTGACGTGGCAGGTGACGTGGCAAGTGACGTGGCAGGTGACGTGGCAAGTGACGTGGCAGGTGAAGTGGCAAGTGATGTGGCAGAACACATGCATAATAAATAACACCATGAATTTAATAAAAAGGTTAAACTTACATTTGTCACTACGATCGGTCGGCAGCATTGTTTCCCAATCTTCAATAGTTAGTCTGCATATTTCCAACCAAGCACTATCCCTCTTGGATTGATCCTTGTAGTTGGGATCTTGCTTATTATATATGCAGGGTCGCTGCCTCACATGTCTGATTAGGGACTCATTATCCACTGGCTCCCTGTGCTGCACTTCTCTGCGGGATGACATGTTCTCTCAATTCTTCAATCACTTCTTTTCTTCACTTCACCTCACACCTACCCACACTTCACACAGGAAGTGATCAGTGTATGGGAAGGGGGAGGGATGCCATAATTGTGTTCTTCTTCCTGTTAAGTCGCTTGCTTACAGACGGTGATCCGACTTGTAGGCGACTTGTATTGAAATCTATGGGTACAAGTCGCCTATAAGTCGCCTTGAAGTAGTACAGGAACCTTTTTGGAAGTCGCTCCGACTTGAGTAGCGGTCATTAAGACGGCTCTCATTCACTTTAATGGAATTACTAATGTCAAGCGACTTGGGGCGACTTGCGGTCTGACAAGTCGCGTCCCAAGTCGCGGTAGTGTGAACGGGCACTAACTCCTTTGTCAATGTTCAGTTATTCTGAAAGGCAAATCTCTGTCATGTTTAATTTGTAACAGAGCTTGATGCTAAGCCCCACCCCCACAGATTACTATTAGTCCAGGCAGGAAAAGGCTGGCAAGCTTGGGCACTTAAAGAGGAAGTAAACCCTGATGAGTTTACTTCCTCTTTCATTCCCTGCAAAGGCAAAGCATAATGGACTACTATGCATCGCATAGTAGCCCATTATGTGTCACTTACCTGACACAGGAGCCAGCGAAGTCGCCGCTGTCCCCTGTAGTCTGCCGCATCCATCTTGTTGGTGGGGTCTCACAGCTCCGCCGCTGTCATTCGGCGAAGCCGCGATGACGTCACTCCCACGCATGCGCACGGGAGCCGACACGCTCGGCAGCTCCGTCGATGAGAATGCCGCGCTCAGTGCGCCTGCACGCCGCTGTCTACGGCGCATGCGCCGTAGACAGCGGTGCCCGTTTTCGGGCAAATATCTCCTAAACCATATAGGTTTACGAGATATTTCTTGGACCTAGAGGTAAGCCTTAATCTAGGCTTACCTGTAGGTCAAAGTGGTTTGTAAGGGTTTACAACCACTTTAAGGATGTGCTGAATATTTGACTGTTACAATAGTCTGGCATTCAGCTATAATGGGTGGGTTTAGGAGGATGGCACAGGTATGTGCAGGAATCTATAGGTGACTGCATTTAATACCTGAAACCGTTCCATATTTTTATAACCCCATGGCAATATCCTTTTAAGAATGTTTTAATTCTTATATAACTGAGTTCAGTGGGGGTATGTTCTATCTGCCTACACTTTTGCTTTAGATGAAAAAAAAAATGCAATTAAAGGAATTAATTTGTAACAGAGCTTGATGCTAAGCCCCACCCCCACAGATTACTATTAGTCCAGGCAGGAAAAGGCTGGCAAGCTTGGGCACTTAAAGAGGAAGTAAACCCTGATGAGTTTACTTCCTCTTTCATTCCCTGCAAAGGCAAAGCATAATGGACTACTATGCATCGCATAGTAGCCCATTATGTGTCACTTACCTGACACAGGAGCCAGCGAAGTCGCCGCTGTCCCCTGTAGTCCGCCGCATCCATCTTGTTGGTGGGGTCTCGCAGCTCTGCAGCTGTCATTCGGCGAAGCCGCGATGACGTCACTCCCGCGCATGCGCATGGGAGCCGACACGCGCGGCAGCTCCGTCGATGAGAATGCCGCGCTCAATGCGCCTGCGCGCCGCTGTCTACGGCGCATGGGCCGTAGACAGAGGTGCCCGTTTTCTGGCAAATATCTCCTAAACCATATAGGTTTAGGAGATATTTCTTGGACTTACAGGTAAGCCTTAATCTAGGCTTACCTGTAGGTCAAAGTGGTTTGTAAGGGTTTACAACCACTTTAAGGATGTGCTGAATATTTGACTGTTACAATAGTCTGGCATTCAGCTATAATGGGTGGGTTTAGGAGGATGGCACAGGTATGTGCAGGAATCTATAGGTGCCTGCATTTAATACCTGAAACCGTTCCGTATTTTTATAACCCCATGGCAATATCCTTTTAAGAATGTTTTAATTCTTATATAACTGAGTTCAGTGGGGGTATGTTCTATCTGCCTACACTTTTGCTTTAGATGAAAAAAAAATGCAATTAAAGGAGCCTTAAGGCTGTAACGCATACTTTTAAAGTATGAAAAGTATGCAGCTGCTTATACTGAAAACATGCAACTCCAGAGCAAATACAGTGGGGAGAACAAGTTTTTAATACACTGCTGATTGTGCAGGTTTTCCTACTTAAAAAGCATGTATAGGTTTGTAATTTTTATCATGGTACTCTTCAACTGAAAGATTGAATCTAAAACAACATTCCAGAAAATCACATTGTACGATTTAAAAAAAAAAATAGCATTTTATTGTATTTGATCACCTACCAACCAATAAGAATTCAGTCTCTCACAGACCTGTTATTTTTCTTTAAGAAGCCCTCCTGTTCTCCACACATTACCTGTATTAACTGCACTTGTTTGAACTTGTTACCTGTATAAAAGACACCTGTCCACACACTCAAACAGACTCCAACCTCTCCACAATGGCCAAGACCAGAGAGCTGTGTAAGAACATCAGGGATAAAATTGCAGATCTGCACAAGGCTGGGATGGGCTACAGGACAATAGGCAAGCAGCTTGGTGAGAAGGGAACAACTGTTGGCGCAATTATTAGAAAATGGAAGAAATTCAAGATGACGGTCAATCTCCCTCGGTCTGGGGCTCCATGCAAGATCTCACCTTGCGGGGCATCAATGATCATGAGGATCATGAGGGATCAGCCTAGAACTACACTGCAGGACCTGGTCAATGACCTGAATTCCATTAGAAACACACTACACTGTCATAGATTAAAATTCTGCAGCACACACAAGGTCCCCCTGCTCAAGCCAGTGCATGTCCAGGCCCATCTGAAGTTTACCAATTACCATCTGAATGAACCAGAGGAGGAATGGAAAAAGGCCATGTGGTCTGATAAGACAAAAATAGAGCTTTTTGGTCTAAACTCCACTTCGCAGTGTTTAAAGGAAGAAGAAGGATGAGTACAACCCCAAGAACACCATCCCAACCGTGAAGCATGGAGGTGAAATCATCCATTCTTTGGGGCTGCTTTTCTGCATAGGGGACAGGACAACTGCACCGTATTGAGGGGAGGATAGATGGGGACATGTATAGCAAGATCTTGGCCAACAACCTCCTTCCCTCAGTAAGAGCAAAGAGGATGGATCGTGGTTGGGTCTTCCAGCAAAGACCCGGAACACACAGCCAGGGCAACTAAGGCGTGGCTCCGTAAGAAGCATCTCAAGGTCCTGGAGTGGTCTAGCCAGTCTCTAGACCTGAACCCAATAGAAAATCTTTGAAGGGAACTGAAAGTCTGTATTGCTCAATGACAGCCCCAAAACCTGAAGGATCTGGATAAGGTCTGTATGGAGGAGTGGGCCAAAATCCCTAATGCAGTGTGTGCAAACCTGGTCAAAACTTCAGGGTGCATATGATATCTGTAATTGCAAACAAAGGTTTCTGTACCAAATATTAAGTTCTGCTTTTCTGATGTATCAAATACATATGTCATGTAATAAAATGCTAATTAATGACTTAAAAATCATACAATGTGATTTTTCTGGATTTTTTCCATCTCTCACAGTTGAAGAGTACCTATGATAAAAATTACAGATCTCTACATGGAAAAACTGCAAAATCAGCAGTGTATCAAATACTTGTTCTCCCCACTGTATAAGCAGATTAATTCATTTGCAAGCCCTACACTGCATATTATATTTTAATTTTCATTGATATGGGGCCTTATTTTTTGGTATGTGCCTGATTAGGTGTTTGTGATTACACTGGACCCTACAAATTGCTGAACACACCACACTATCATTTACCCATACAATTAAAATTTGTCTATAAAAATTATAATATTTGACACTGACAAAACATTAGCGACAGTGCTTGAAATCTTTTACTATATTAGGAAATACGGGAATCAAGGTTAGGTTGTCAGCTTTTCTAAGAGGAAATGTTTAACAAGGAAGAAATAAATAAGCAACCTTGAATATAGCTCTGTGCTGCAAGGATAAAGCTTTTTTCTAAATATTTGGAAAGTGTTGAAGAAGCTTATACGTGTGTATTCTGAGTTTAATTTCCCAAAGGATTAGCAGTCTTTCTTTGGGTTTAATTGGATTTGATGAATAAACATCTATTTTGACTATAATTATAATTGCCTATTTCTATGACAATGGCATAAAGACTAATGATGGGTGAACCGTCCAGATTTGATTCACCAAGGGTTTGGTGAATCTTATTTAAAATTTTATGGACCCAAATCTAAAGATGTAGTTAATGAATCTTGTTGAATTCTGCCATTTTTTTTTAAACTACCGTAATAGGCAAATTGGATGCTGGGCACTGCCATTGGGGAGTCCATGTACCAATGCAAAAAAAGTAAAAAAAAAAAAAAATACCATATGGCAAGCAGAATGTTTTTTCAAGTAGCTTTCAGGTAAAATACAAAAAAAACTTTAAATTACATGCTTTTGAGGGATGCCTAATGCCCCGTACACACGAGAGGAATTAAGTCTGACAGACCTCCAAAGGAGTTCCGCCGGAGTTCCGCTGGAGTTCCGACGGAGTTCTGGCGGACTTTTCGACCGAACGGACTTGACCACACACCATCACACCAAACTCCGACGGAGTCGAACGTGATGACGTACGACTGGATTCGACGTAGGAAGTTCATAGACAGTAGCCAATAGCTGCCCTAGCGTCGGTTTTAGTCCGTCGGAGTAGCACACACACGAGCGGATTTTTCAAAGGGGACCGGGTCCGGCGGAGTTCCGTCGGGAAAATTTAAAGCATGCTTCATTTCTAAAGTCCGTCAGACTTTAGCTTCGCTAAAGTCCGTTGCAGCCCACACACGATCGGATAGTCCGCCGGACTCAGTCCGTCGGAGTTTGGATGTCGAAAAGTCCGCTCGTGTGTACGGGGCATTACAGATTTACATGGTGTTATGGAACTACTCTCACTGATGCTAATGTATCCTGCTTCTACCCAATTTCTACCAGGCTCCCAATAAGAATTAAAAGATAATATATAATAGAGCAGGGTAGTTGTTTAACACAAATTAATAAATTACAGAGGTTACACAGCAGTGTAAAACTGACCAGCAACAGGACAATTTTAATCAGGGATAATACGAGGTGCCTAACTTTTACTTTTATAATATAAGGTGATGTAGGTGCACATTGTTTTGCACTTAGTCTTTAACAACCATATCACATGTTGGGTATCTTCTTAACATATGTTTTACACCTTACAAAAAAATTGGGTTATATATTGTGTTTTTTTGCATCAAAATTTATTAAAATGTTTTTTTTACCCCAAAAAATTCCAAAAACTGCTGCGCAAATACCATGTGACACAAAAAATTGCAATGATCACCTTTTTATTTTCTTAGGTCTTGGCTAAAAAATATATAATGTTTGGGGGGTTCTAAGTAATTTTCTAGCAAAAATACCGATTTTTTTTTAAACAAAAAGTGTCAGAAAAGGCCTGGTCCTTAAATGGTTAAAAACAAATATTTCTGTTTGGAAATATGTTAATACACATAAATCTATAGCCTGAACACAGTTCAACTAATGCAGTATTAGCCTCCACAGTTCTGCAGTGTTGACCAGGCCCCTGTGACATGCTTCACAGTGTGCATTGCCATAGAGGAGCCCTTCCTGCTGGCACAGAAAATCTAGTGTGTTCTCCGAAGACACATTTGGATAGTCCATATGGTTGGTGGCAGCTCTTCCTCTTTTAGTTATTTAATGGTTATTTGCACACTTTTATTCAGGGCACTATGCCTACCTAAAGTGCTCAGCAATGGTGAGGATTTTTTTTTCTGCAGCCTGATGATGTTTCTGAAATGGTATTGCCTTGGTAATTGCCCTGGAACCTTGTCCCTCAACAAACAGGGCCCTTGGTACAGCATTCATCTATCACACCTACCCCTAGCATAGGTGGTCCATTAATGTAGCTAGTTCTGTGTTCTACACATAGAGCAGCCCTTTTTCCCATAAAGCAAGTAGGCCTACTGGTACTTGGTTGTCCCCAGGTCTTATACACAATGCCATAATGCTTGGGCACCACACCAGGGCAGGTACAAGATGACAGTGTCTCCTAATTGTAAGTGAAACCTGGGGCAAATTTCTGACTCTTTTTAGACACAATTAAATTACCTTGCTGAATATACCTCTGCATGTCCTTCATTATTTTTGTTGCTATTATTATTTTTTATTTTTTTGTAATAGATTAAGCTATGGCAAATTTTTATTGTCAATTTTGCATTTTTGTGTTCTGTTGTGAGTACCAAGCTGTTACATTGGGCAAAATACAAAGATAACTTGTAAATATAGTGTTGACATTTGGCAAACCATAATTGATTAGCAGTATTTCTTGACATTGTTCTGGTAAGTTACACAGGTACCTGGCAACCTCATTTAAAAAAAAAAATTGATTGGTTTTCTTCTGTAAAATTCTGAACTTAGTGGTAGTGGTATGTGTTATATCACTGAATGTCAATTTTAATCAGTGCTTTTGAAAGTCATCTTTAAATATCATGATTCAATCCTGAGTGATACAGTATTTCACAAAAGTGAGTACGCTCCTCACATTTTTGTAAATATATTATTATACCTTTTGTGACAACACTGAAGAAATTACACTTTGCTACAATGTAAATTAGTGAGCATACAGCTTGTATAACAGTGTAAATTTGCCTTACCCTCAAAACAACTCAACACACAGCCATACATGTCTATACCGCTGGCAACAAAAGTGAGTACACCCCTAAGTGAGTTATTTGCCATGAGGTGCCATGTTGAACTTCCAGTGATCAGTATGAGAGAGTGAGAGCGAAAACACCAAATCTAACACACCTGCTCCCCATTCACACCTGAATCCTTGTAACACTAATGCCGCGTACACATGATTAAATTATCCGGCGGACCAGAGTCCACCGGACAATACACCCATGTGTGGGCTCTGGCGGACTTTTTCTTCCCAAAAGTCCGGCGGACTTAGAAAGAAGTTTTGACTCAAATTTGTCCGCCGCACAACGCGTCCCCAGCATTACGGCCAGAGAGAGCGTAGTGTCAACATCGGAAGAAGGGAGAAGAAGAAGAAGAAGAAGAAGAGGAGAAGAAGAAGAAGAAGCAGAAGGCGGCGGCGGTGGCGACAACAGAACACCGGGCCAACGCTAGTAAAAGAGCTGGAAGAAGAAAGCGGAGGCCCGGCAAGAAGAACCGAAGAGCGGGACAAGACCCCCGAAGACCGGGACAAGATCCCCGAAATCGGAAGAAGACGGCGGCGGCAACGGAGAAAGCTGGGCTCCTCCGCTAGTAAAAGAGCTAGCAAAAGAACAGAAGATAGCAGAGGAGTCTGGCGAGAAGACCCCCGAAGACGGAAGAAGAGACGACCACCGGTGCTGTCTAATTAATTATTTAAAAAAACTGTGTTGTGTGTTTTTTTCTGTACACTTTTTTCCCCAGGTGAATGGTATGTACCCCATACTCATTCACATAGGGTAGTGGGCCAGAATCTGGGGGCCCCCTTATTAAAGGAGGCTCCCGGATTCTGATAAGCCCCCTGCCCGCAGATCCCGACAACCAATGGCCAGGGTTGATGGGAAGAGGCCTGATTCAGGACTTCAGAACACCGGAAGTGACGTCTGAGACACGAACGGAACGCTCGGCTGTGTTTTTGTGAATTACCTATCTGTTGTTTGTGAGTACCTCTCCATTCCTTTGGTTTTATTTATAAAAGTATATATGTACTTCACCATTGGAGCCTTCCTTTCCTTTTCCCTATGAGACCCTGTTATTCCAACAATTGACGTGGGGATAAGATTCATGTTCCGGGAGTAGGGACACACCGCCTGGACTGTTTGAGATTTTTTCTTTCTGCTGTTTACCTTACAGCAGTAAGGTAAGGGGCCACTTCACTTGATGTGTGTGGAACACTGAAGAGGCACAAGAGTTTGTACACGCTGGTTTTCCTGGCACCCTGTACCTGGAGAAGCACCTTATGAATCATGCATCACTTTATATATATTTTTTATAATTATTTCAAAGAGACTTTTGCGATTTTACTTTACTCATGTGTTCCAATTGCACTGTGTGATTCACGTGTGTGTCATTATTGATACAGTTTTTAGTTTATTGTGTCAATTTTTACTGAGGAAAGAGCTTGCTTGCGCTATATATTTCCACCGGTTTATGCGATTGTGAACCTATGAAGGACTGGACACTTTAATATCGCTTATATATTGTATGTTTCATTTTAGCACCTGACACTTTACTCACCTATTATTTTATTTATGGTCACGATAGCTGGTTTACACTATTGTCTAGTTATATGCAATTTGGTATGTAATTAATAGTAAGCACTAGGCACTTTAGATTAATTTATTAATTTATAAATTTTAAGGTAGCGCAGCACCACTTATTTGATTTTGATACACATCTTTCAGTGGTAGGGTCTATACCTCTGTCGGTGTTCTGCTGCAACCCGTCCCTAGTATTCATTTAGGTTTTATATGATAGCGCGGGGATACTCTAATTTTATCCGCCGGATAGTCCGATCGTGTGTACGCGGTATTAAGAGTCACATGACACTGGGGTGGGAAAATGGCTAATTGGACCCAATTTGGACATTTTCACTTAGGGTTGTACTCCCTTTTGTTGTGAGTGGTTTAGACATTAATGGCTGTATGCTGAGTTATTTTGAGGGGACAACACATTTACACTGTTATACAAGCTGCACACTCACTACTTTACATTGTAGAAAAGTGTCATTTTTTCAGTGTTGTCACATGAAAAGGTATAATAAAATATTGACAAAAATGTTAGGGGTGTACTCACTTTTGTGAGATATTGTATATGCCAATCCAGGGAAACTACCGATAACTGAGGTTTCATTACGCCAACCTTTCTAAACTACTTCTAAGCTACTTTGTAATTGAAAGATATGAGTAAAAACAATGACTTAAGTCGGCCATAGATGGTTTGAAGATTCAAACCATCTTTAGGCAGGCTGACTGTACCCATTGATTGACTTGGGTACAACAAGCATGGCAGGAGACTTACCCATGGTCACAGGAAAGAAAATATTATACGGCATGCCTTACCTGGATATGCATTAAGGTAGGAGCACTCGTGCTGTACATTCAAATTAAAAAAAACAAACAATCAGAAATAATCAGGGATAACTAAAAAATGCCACTTTCTCTTACTTTCTTTGATAAACACAACGCTTCTGATTCTTGACCATAGGTTTTTATAGCACCATCTACAGGAGTAGGACACTGAAGGGATTCTGGTCATTATGGTAGCTCCAGACTGGCATTGTCATTAATGATATGCCAGCATGGTGCAGCTGGTCACAGTAGCTCCATGGTGGTTGCCTCTTCAGGAGGACCTTCTGTCCCAGGGTCTGGTCTACCACGTGGCTTCTCCAGCTTTGATGGCATGACTATTAAAAGCCAAGTTTTGAGGGGCAGGGGGTTGTTGGATTTGGAGATCCCCACAATGGTGAAGGCATGCAAGTCTACCCTTTAGAAAATAATGTATATCATGGCATCTAGAAGGCTTATGTTGCCTTGTGCGGGGCTTTAGGTGTCCATCCACGTTCCGTCTCAGGGTCTCGGGTTTTGGCGTTTCTCCAATGGGGAGTTGATTAAAAGCTTGCCTTGAGTAATATTAAGGGTCAGGTCCCTGCCTTGTTGTCCCTTTTTCAGTGTTCCTTGGCTACACACTTATTGAATCACACCTTTATCCAAGGGGTTTGTCATATGGTGCCCCCCATGCATTCCCTGTTGCCACCATGGGACTTGAATTTGTCTCTCTCAGCTCCTCAGAAACCTCACTTTGAGAGAATTTGGGATATTCCCTTGCTTACACCCTCTCAAAAAGTTGCCTTCCTGGTTGCCATCACTTCTGTGCAATGGGTTGTCGGAGTTGGAGGTTGACGGAGTTGGTCGACCTAACTTGTAACTCTCGCTATCTGGTTTTACATAAAGACAAAGTGGTTCTTCCCTTCTTTCAAGGGTGGTCTTGGCTTTTTACCTAAATTAGGACATTGTCTGGCCTTCCTTGTGTCCCCAGCTGTTCCATCCTAAGGAGGTTGTGTTGTGTTGAATGTGGTCTGAATGGTTCATGTGCACCTGTCAACTACGGCCTTCTTCCCAAGGTCAGACTCTCTTTTTGTGCTCATGAATGAACCAAGATAAGTCCCGGCGGCCTCCTCTGCCACTATTTTCCATTGAATTCAGCAGACAATTGTTCAGGTGTACACCATTAAAGTGATAGAAAACTTTTTTTTTTTTTTTAATTGCTCAAAGACAGGATATTTATGACAGAAAAGACCCATCAGTTTCTTCTGTCATAAAAGCTCCCACTTGTTTGTCAGGCCTCATATACACTGAGCCGCGTATGTGCAGCTCAATGTAAATTTTATGCCTCTAGATCTGTGCAGAGTTGATGTGACTCCCTGTCCCATGGTCATTGTGGCCCGCCCATTCAAGGAACCAAAAGCATGCAACCCAAAAGGAAGACTGGGTGAAGATGGAATCACCAAGGGCCTGATGGATCAATGACACTGTAGTGTCGGAGGGTTTATTTGGTAAGTAAGTCTAAAATGCCATGCATACTAGCACATTATGGCATAACCAAACTGAGGGTCCCACAAAACTAAGTTATAGTGAACTTAACTACCGTTTTAAGGATCAGGTCCTCCCTTCACAGTTAAAGAACACTCCACCAGGGCAATTAGTGCCCCCTGGGTTTTTCCAACCTCGGGCACCTGTGTCACCAATTTGCAATGTGGCTACCTGGTCATCTGTACATACTTTTACACAATGTTACAACGTTTATGTGTTTGTATCTTTGGATGATTGTTTTGGCCACAAAGTATTGCTGGCTGCTGATTTAAGTTTCTTGTTGCCCATTTGGGGTTGTTTTGGGTGGTTGGCATGCTTGCCTGGTTGCTCCATTTGTTTTTGCTTTGCCCACCCCTCATTGGTGCACTGCTTTAAAACATCCCTATAGTCAAGAATCAGAAGAGTTGTGTCCTTCAATGACCATATCAGAAAATTGGATTTTTTTTTTGTTACTCACAGTAAATTCCCTTTCTCCCTTTTAATTGATGGGCACTGCATCCACTCTTCTATTGGAGTTTGTTTCTGATAATGCTTTGTAACTAACTGGACTGCCTATGGCAGGGAGTTTTTTATTTTATTTACCAGAGGGTATTGCCCATAGGCAGTGCTCTGTTCTTTTGTCTAGTGTCCTACTCCTAGAGGTGGTGCTATAAATTCCTAACTGTGTCTGTCAATGAACTCAGAGAAAGGGATTTTATGGTGAGTAACACAAATCCCATTTTACAAATCTGTTTTTGTATCTGTAGTACAGCCATATAATGTCACCATAGGAAGAATAATGCTTGAACATTTTCTCACAACTTCAATTTTAAATGATTATTCTGTATGCATTTGAACTTACTTGTGGGGATTATTAAAATTACCAAAGGTTGTTGATTTGTTGTAATACATATTATTCTTTTTCAGCTTTATCAGGTTTTAGTGCATTTAGAACATTGAAAGCAGTTGATTGAATCATATTTTTTCAAGCAGTTTTCACTGCAATAAAAAAAAAAAAAATGATATGATAGCTCAATTATAGTTAAAATCAAGTTGGGAAGGGTTATAACCTCTGCCAGGTTTTTATTTCCATCTGTTTCTCTGCTGGGGAGATGTCACAGGAAGTGAAGAAATGTCAGAGACAGCAATTAAAACATCTGGAGGTAGAACATTTTGAAAAATACTATACCAGTGGTCACACAGTCCAGGAACCTATTTATTTACTTTATATTGTGGTGACATAAGATAAAATAGCTAAGATATTTTTAGTTTCCTTGTGCATCCTATTCACCTAAAAAGCTGGGAGAGTTGCAATCATGGGATCCTTATGTATATATCAGTGGAAATGTGTAGTTCAGTGGGAATTGTGTATATTTAGGGGTTCATAAGATAGCAGTAGGACATGCCTAATCCCCAAAATACATTGTCAGTTTTATCTTAATTTACCCTTGGATGAAATAATTAAAACTCTTCTTGGAATCTATGATCCTGGTATAATACTCCTCTTTCATTTTCTTCCTCCTGAATCTATTCTATTCAGGATGCCCATTTAAAGTGATTGTAAAGGCAGGAAGGTTTTTAATATTAATGCATTCTACGCATTAAGATAAAAACATTCTGTGTGCAGCCCCCCCCCCCCTCAGCCCCCATAATACTTACCTGAGCCCATCTCTATCCAGTGATGTTGCATGAGAGACTCGGCTGCCTGGGACTCTCTCCTCCTCATTGGTTAAGACAGCAGGGGATCGCCATTGGCTCCCACTGCTGTCAAAGGCAGCAAGCCAATGAGAATAATGAGGGGACAGGGCCTAACCAGGGCTCCATGCCTAAATGGACACATGGAGCTGTGGTTTGGCTCAGGTGCCCCCATAGCAAGCTGCTTGCTGTCAGGGCACTTGTCAGGAGGGAGGGGCCAGGAGCACCAAAGAGGGACCTCAAAAAGAGTAGGATCTGGGCTGCTCTATGCAAAACCACTGCACAGGGTAGGTAAGTATAACATGTTTGTTATTTTTAAGAAAAAAAAAAAACAAGACTTTACAATCACTTTAAGTCCCTGGTTAATAAGATCTACCTAACCAGAACCAGGGAATCAAATTTGGTCTTGGCTATATTGGACTCCAAAAGTGGGAGATTGAGTACCTCATTCGCATATCTCAGCAATAAAAAAAAGCAGAAGTTCTTACTTTTCCACACTCTGCAAAAAATATTCATGGCTATTTGTGCCTCTTTTAGAGAAATTTTGCTTGGTTCCTGTATCAATGATCACACAGGAGGAGAAAAAATATCCCTAATGGCTTTAGAAACAGCAATAAAAACCTGCCATTTTGTCAAAAACATTTTTGGTGGGAGTTAGGCTATAATGTTCCGAGATGTTTGCCCATTATACCTCATTCATGTCATCACCATGGATCATTAGCAAAGTTCTATTTAAGTAAAAAAAAAATCTAAAGAACAACCATCAATTATTTTTTATTAAGAAAGTACATATTTAACAAAATGCATAGATATAAATTCCTAGAGCACCAAACACATATTAAACAGTTTCTTATTTACAAGTAAGTTGTAAAGATGAGGAATCAGTGCTTTTTATTGTTTCTTGTGAATAAAGCTACCAAATTTTTGCATGAACCTACCAAATTTGTTTTCATTAGGCTGAACCTGAGTTGAGTTGTAAACATTGGAACTGTAGTTTAAGACATTTTGTGGTCTTGAATAGGTCATCACATTATTTACCATGCTTTTGTTTTGATAGTCTAAAACTTGAGCAGTGCTAGTTTGTGTATTTGAAGGAGGCATATTGTTTTGTAACCTGTACAATGGTTCAAAGCGACTATACACTCTTCTTTCACTTGTGCGAGAAAGGCTTGAGTCCTCCTGAGGCTTTGCAAAATCTGACCCAGATGGTACTCTGTTTATATCTCTACGTAATAACTCTTTGTGGTGCATATCTCTGTGCTGTGAGTGCCTTAAGTGCATTTCTCTTTGCAGCATGGGTGGTATTTCACTATGGTACACCTCTCTCTGAGACAATTCTCTGTGGATTGTTTCTTTTGGATGTCGTAAAGAAAGCTCCCTCTGAATTGCAGGTGTTACTATTCTTCCATATGGGTTGCTGTTGGTTTGCATTTTTGTATCCTGGAACTGAATTTGCTCTGTATTAAATCGTGGAGCAGAAGCATCACCAGTGTTCTCAAGAAACTTGTTTTCCACAGTGCTAAGACCCGAAGACAGGTTTGATTTACCCTCATCAGCAAGATTAATATTAGACTTTCCGGAACCTAGAGCTACATTCTCCTTACTTTTGTTAAGGCTCATCTGAGAAATTGATAGTGTTGCCTTTTCCTTCTTAGGAGATGAATCATTTTTCATTTCAGATTTTTTAGGACTTTTAGGAATTTGCTGGCCATCATCTTCAGAAATAAGCGTATCAGAGCTACTGCACATTCTGTAGAATGCAGGGGCTTTATTTTTAGATAGGGTTTCTTTTTTATCTGGTGCAAGGTTAAGTAATGACTTGAGCTTTTTTGAACCCTTTTTAAGAAAATTAGGTGAACCTTTGCTTTCCTTCTTGCCAGGGGACTCCTTGTTGTTTTCTTCATCTAAGGACTCAGTGGACAGTGCTCCTTTCACAGGTTCTGCTGGCTCGCTGCTGATCTTTTCATTAACTTGATATGAGCTCTTTTCTAATATCTCACTGCTGTTAGCATTTGGGAGGTTTTGAGGTATAGGGGTTTCAGTCTGCCTCTTCATCAGTGAATTGTAAATATAGTTTGGTGGAATTATATTATTACTTTGACCTAAATTTACTTTGCGGTTTTCAAAAAGGGGCAAGCTACGTCGTTTTAGAATATTGTCATTTTGTTTTCTTTCGCTGTCTGTTTGCCTGTTTTTAGAAAGTGATGTGTACAGGTAGCTTGATGGGCCTGGGTTAGTGTTGTAATGCAAACCATGAGTCATAAATTGAGAATTATCTGACACTTGCAGACTATGCCTTTTTAAGACATCATGTTGTTGTGACAAATGGGGTGTGTCATAGCTTGTGAAATTGCTGACACCTTGTGATTCTGCATATCTGATACTTTGTGGTGTTGATGATTTTGGAGTGAGGCTACCCTGAGAATCTACAATAGTGGAATTTGAGTGAGAAGAGTTTGTAGTGCAACTACTAGCTTCTTTTTGCTCTGGTAAATTGGGCTTGTACAGAATTGAAGAGCGGAGCCGTGTGTGACTGTACAGTTGATTGTCCATTGCATTTTCAACTCGCTCATTACTGTCAAGTCTGTCTGCCATAATCTCACTTGTATCCGGAGGTATATCAGAGTGATCATTCAAGTACGATTCAATTCTCCAGTTTCGGAGAAAGGACTTAGTTGTATGCTCCAATGTGGGCATTCTCTGCTGCACTGATCTCACATGATTGTCCGTGCCATGGAAAGACCTTCGTACATTTGAATTTCTTTCAGGAAGGTTTGGTGTTATCCTTTGTGGTAGCCGATTTGAAAAGCTTTGTGTTGTTGAACCATTATAATTGCTAGCATAGCCTCCTCTAGATGAGGACCCTATACTGGCCATATCGGGCTGCTGCCTATTCCAGTGCATGTGAGGATTGTGCATTCTGCTGTTCATAGCTCTGTTCAGCATTGAATATGGAGTTGAATCTGTCTTTTCCCCTGCTGCATAACTGTGTCTTTTCCAGTTGTCATTGCGATCAAACTGCTGGAACTGCTGGATTTTATTTTGTACATTGAAACCTCTAAATGATAAGTTTCTTGTGTTGTACTTATCATCTTCATTATTTATAAATCTACTCCGTGCTTTTAAATAAGAGGAGTCTAATGTGTGCATTTGGTCTTTTCTTCCAAAAAGGCTTCTTTGACTTGAAGCAGATAGAAGGGAAGAAATTGAGTTTTGATAGGAATATGAACCATTTTCCCATGGGATTTTTTTGTGTTTTCCTATGACAGATTCCTCTGGGCCGAATGCTGCAGGTACACAGGAGCGAGCATAGAGCGTTCGAAATTCTTCATCAAATGCCTCAATAAGTTTACCAGTGATGACTTGAATCATACTTAGGTGAACTTTTTCAAATGACCACATGAAGCTTAAAAAAATAATATATAGTTAGATTATTGCAATGAATATATTAAAAACAATATTTAGAGAGAGCATTGATAAGCTATTTAAAACACTTTTGCGCTTTGATCATTGTTAAACCAATCTAACTGATCTTAGTGAATCTTCGTAACCTTTAAACTGTTACACTAAGTAGGTATTTATTAAAAGACTAATCGTAAACCTAGGTAATTCAAAGTGACCATACCTGAGGCTCCCGTAGTGAAAAGTGCATTTCAAAATGATCACTTGGGCCAAATAAACAGGGCACACAATTTTTTTTATTTCTTTGTAGGGTTTAGGCTCCGCCTTGATTTACTAAACAAATAGAGGTTGTTCATTTTCAAAATTAACTTTCGTTTATGTTCATGAATGAGGTGAAATATACTGAAAAGATACTTTGCAAAGAATACCCAATCATGTGCAAGGAAAATCAAATATAAAGCAGGGATATTTCTTGCACATAATTAGATGGAGTCATCATCATATGTTCATCTTAATCACTAAGTGAATTTTAGCTTAGCAATTAGAATTTACACTTCAGTCATGTCCAAGCAATAAGCCTGCTTTATTTTTTTACTTTCCTTGTACATCATCAGGTATTCTTTGAAAAGTGAATTTTCACTTTATTTTCACATTCCTTTTGTATTTTGTCCAAAGATTAAAAAATAAGAGGTAGCTAGGCAAGTGGTTTACAAACAGGCGAGTGGCTCTCCACTGTCAGAACCAACCTGCAGACTGCTGGACCAAAACCTATTAGCACGTAGCTTCTTCAAAAGACCCAGCTACTGTGGGGATCACCTCTCTGGTTGCTACCAGATTACTGTAGTTCCAGTGGAGTGGCCCTTTGTCCTTGTGTCACGGATCCCTCTGTGTTACCAGAGATACCTTGGACTTTGCTGTGAGAGACAGTGGGGGTTATTTACGAAAGGCAAATCCACTTTGCACTGAAAGTGCACTTGGAAGTGCAGTTGCTCTAATTCTAAGGGGTAGATCTGAAATGAGTGGAAGCTCTGCTGATTTTATCATCCAATCATGTGTAAGCTAAAATGCTGTTTTTTATTTTCCCCCTCAGATCTACAGCGACTTTACTTCCAAGTGCACATTCAGTGCAAAGTGGATTTTCCTTTAGTAAATAACCCCCAGTGTCTATAAGGATAATAACAAGTAGCAATGTTCTATACTACTTTACTCAAATAGTTAGCCTCAGCATGACCCTCTGTTGATATAAAGTATTTTAGAAGTTATTTTATACAGCCACACGTTACCCTTATTTTGTCACATAAACTTTGGGTTAGGAGTCCATGCTTGTGCAGCATTTAATATGTTTTGTATTATTCTGCAGTGTTCATTGTCATCCTGAATCTGTTTTGCATTATTAACGTGATTGTAAAGGCAGAAGGTTTTTTTATCTTAATGCTTTCTATGCATTAAGGTAAAAAGCCTTCTCTATGCAGCAGGCCCCCTCAGTCCCCCTAATACTTACCTGAGCCCCATCTAGATTCAGCAATGTTGTACAAGTGTCTCGGCTGCCCGGGACTCCCCTCCTTATTGGCTGAGACAGCATTGTGGTGCCATGGACCCCCACTGCTGTCAATCAAAGACAATCAGCCAATTAGGTGAGAAAGGGGATGGGCCAAGTAGGGACTCTGTGTCTGAATTGACACAGGAAGCTGTGACTCTGCCCCCTATAGCAAGCTGCTAGCTGTGGGGGCACTCAATAGGAGGGAGGGGTTAGGAGCACCAAAGTGGGACCCGAGAAGAGGAGGATGCAAATCCACTGCACAGCACAGGCAAGTAATACATGTTTGTTATTTTACTAAAAAAATATACTTTAGGATCACTTTAAAGCTTAAGTGTAACAAAAAACCTCCAAAAAATTAGTGAAGGGACAAGAATCAAAAGTGCTGACTATGACTGCCCTTTCCTCTCAACACTGCAAGTCATAGAAGTCAGTACTCCACTTCTATAAATGTACATGATCTAAGAATGGAGGGGGTGGGCCTTTCAATCATCCACCCATTCTCCATTCATAGACTATGTTTACTTCATGGAATCTGTAGTACTAGCTTCCATGAATGGCAGAGATAGGCATAGATAGATGGAAAGGGAGGACATAGTCTTGCACTGATGAATGCACTATTAGCCCCTGCCACATCAGAAAATGACAGTGATGGGGGTGGGGGATGGGGATCAATGAAGGGAAATTTTAAGGAAACCAGGAGCTTGTAGCACAAAGGATGCAGTGCATTTATAGTATGATCCATTTCATACTGAGGCATTTTTCAGGTGCTTTTGGGCTAAAAATAGCACCTGTAAAGCACATGAAAAAGGCCTCCTCTGCAGCCCAAGTGTAAGAGCTGGAGTGCTTTCACAAAGTTAGAAAAAGTCCTGCAAACAGCGTCTTTGGGGTGGTGGAGGAGCCGTGTATACACTGCTCCCTCACTGCCCCTGCCCATTGAAATGAATGGGCACAGCTGCCAAGTTGCCTGAAAATCGCTTTGGCAGAGGCATTTTTCAGGCACTATTAACCCCTTCCTCGCCTGCTAATGGGAGTTAAAAGCACCCCACTAGTGGTCGAAAAGCGATGCTAAAATGATGGTAAAGTGCTGCTAAAACTAGCAGCGTTTTACTGCTAACGCGGCTGTATTAGCAGTGTGAAAGGGGTCTAAGTCATGTCCCTTGTGCTGATTTTTGTGTTTTTTATTTTGATCACAATTATTATTATTATTATTAAGGTTTTATATAGAGACAACAGTTTGCGCAGCTCTTTACAACATGAGGGCAGACATTACAGCTACATTACAATTTGGTACAAGGGGAATCAGAGGGCCCTGCTCGTTAGAGCTTACAATTAGGCTTTCATTCTAAATTGGCACCTGTTTCATAAACTGTAAGTTACAGTTACTCCCTGTCTGATCATTTGGCCTATTATCCAATCTGTTAAAACATTCTAGGTAATTGCTTAAAGATCTATTTTTGTTAGTTAGTGAAATAATGTGATAGCCAAATCAATTCAGATCTGTGCAAAATCACACCAAAAAAATAAATGAAGTTCCTACTTTTAGAATGAGAGTTTAATATTACGGAAAATTGAGAACTGGTACTCCTTCATAATCTTTGCCAGTGCACCACTTCCTTTGAATTTATAGATGTCTTTGAAACCATTCCAATAACAAGAAGTATTCAATATGCAGAAACCACTATGATTTTGAGGACATACTATAAATACAAAGATATATAGGTTATATAGGGAGTTTATCCAAAACTAATTATTTTAAATGATGTAAAAATATATATATTTTTTTGGATTTTATATATTGTGCATGTGGTGCCTCAACAGCCCAAGCTTTTTCTATTTCATGATTTCTAATCCCTGATAAGTAGAACAGCACCATTACAACAATTCACTAATGAAGGTTCTACAAAGGTTTTTTTTACAAAGGCCCTTGCTACTGGTTCTATTTAAAGCAGTAGTAGAGACAAATTACCTGTAAGTGCCATACATAACTTTCTCACAGTCAACTAGCAGAAACTTCTGTTCCATCTTCCCACAGAATTTGGCTCCTGATTTGGAAATATATTCTTGTCCTTTAACTGTTCTTACGCGCATATTCTGTGGAAAAAAAAAATACAACAACTTAAAAACAATATTAGTCACTCATATTAATTGTTAGAAAGTCAGTAGGTGAACTGCTTATCTGCTAGGGAAATGGAGAAAGTGTAGAAATGATTGCCTTTACACAACTAACCCATACATATAATATATCTATATATATATAGATATATTATATTTATATCTATCTATCTATCTATATATATATATATATATATATATATATATATATATATATATATATATATATATATATATATATATATATAAAATCAGTAATAATTTCTGACTGATATTGCTGTACTGAATACTGCATTGCATGCAACTGGCCAATAATTCTGCCTACCTATCACACAAATTTCTTCACTATTAACTTGGTAACAGATTTTCATGGTTAGTATACAACCTTATTCGTTTTGTAATAATTGCACAATGCACAAAATGTTTATAAACTATTTTAGATTATTTTAGATAAATGGTTGTGACAATACCAGGAAACAGTATCCATGCAAACCATGCTACAATCACCATAGTTTAAAGTGTATATAAAGCACAATTCCTTTGATTTGGGTAGAGTAGGGAAGGATTAAAATAGCTGTGTGGAATGTATTGCTGTGTGTGCCCACAATAAAAAGATTCACCCTCTGTACTTGTCCTTGTGATCATTGTCACTGGGACTGAATGTAAAAAATGTTACTGTGCTCTGGGATTATAAAAAGAAAATACTCACCCTTGGGACACAGACAGCAAACAAACAAACAAAAAATAGTAAACAAACCATCCTCTATGCGATCCAAAACGAAGGGAAAGTTTGTAGACAAAGACAGAAATTAACTAGTAAGCTAGTAAGAGAAAGTCAGTTAACAAGCTAAATGCCATAAAAAATTATCCATCTTGAAATAAAACATATTTACATACTTTGTGATTAGATCTTTTTTTTTTTTTGCTCTTTATAAAGGACAGCAAACATCTATGGAAGTTAATCACACGAAGTCTGCAAAACATTACACTTAATTCCCTTTCATTTAAATGTAATGCCCTTTTCATTTAAAATAAATGCATTGCTTTAAGGGGTTGTAAACTCTCATGGTTTTTTTACCTTAATGCATCCTATGCATTAAGGTTAAAAACCTTCTGTCACTGACCGGGCCCCCTAGCCCCCCCCCCCCCCCCCCCGTTTTACTCACCTGGGTCCTGCAATTCCCACGCCGGAGACGTGCTCTTCCTCTCTGCCCTTTGTATCAGCTCTTGATTGGATAGCAGCACAGTCATTGGCTCCCGCTGCTTTCAATCAAATCCAATGACGTGAGCGCTGGGGGCGGAGGCTGAGTCTGGCATTCTGTGTCTATGGATGCAAATGCTGGACTTTGCAGCGTACCCGTAAGGTGGGTGCGCTTCATCTAGGGGGTTATATGATGCGGGGAGGATCTACCAGCGCTGCCAGGGGACCCCAGAAGTCGAGGATTGGGGCCACTCTGTGCAAAGCGAACTGCACAGTGAAGGTAAGTATGACAAGTTTGTTATTTTGAGAAAAACAAACACAGCCGTACAATCACTTTAACATGTATATATATATATATATATATATATATATATATATATATATACTCTTTGTGCACAATTGTAAATATGTATACCTCTTAGATCATAAAACTCAATGTAGACTCATACTGTATATAAGCATCATATTCCTTGAGGAAAGTTAGAGGATGCCAAGAGTCCAATTCCCCTTTTTGCACAGATGGCTAGCTGTAGGGATGTCAAAAATAATTGAATTCTCACCCAGGAGGCAACAGCATTGGTTTAAGGTTTAGAAAAAGAAAAATGAAAAGTGAATAATGCTCAGTGATTGATTATATCCATGAAAGACGATAAGCTATAAATATATAAACAAACATATATAATATTTTTTCACTTTTCAACATGAAGCAGAATATTTGAAAATCATATACAGCAGAAAAAACTGAATATAATTAAAAAAATAAATGAAAAAGAAAAAAACAAGACAACTCACTACTCTAACGGCATATAAATAAAATAGCTTTGGCTTATTTAAAAAAACAACTGAAAAAAAATTGTCACTATATACATCAGCCAGTTTAGTGTGTACTTTTATTTTCAATCTAAACTCTGTAAATGAAAATTGAAACATGCTTGGTTATTCTGGGCATTACCTCTACTTGCTGCAGAAGCACTTAGTTTTTGTTTAATGTAAAAGCCATAGGGGTTGTTTTACTAAAACCGGAGAGTGCAAAATCTGGTGCAGCTGTGCACAGAAGCCAATCAGCTTCCAATTTTTTTTTGTCAAAGCGTAATTGAATAAGCTGCACCAGATTTTCCAATTTTAGTAAATCATCCCTATAGTCTCAAACAGATTCTTTCTTCATTCTTCCTCACTTTTTTGGTAGAAGTAGAGGGATCAAATTAATGTATTTTGAACTAGGGATAAGTGGATCTGCCTTTGTTATTCAAGGATGGGGCAGGGCAGGGGGGATCTTAATACTAAGTTCTGGTAACTTTTAAGGCTATTAGGCAAACTATTGTCAAGAATGGAATGGGAGCTGGGCACTGGTATACAATAGGGAGAGGGGCTTTTCAATATGACTTTGAGGACAACATGGAAAACCCACCAATCCTTTAAATTACATGCTTGGGAGATAACTTTATGCTGAGTGTGGTGTTATGGAATAGAATGTTTTTCATGGATAGCATTAGCAATACTGTATTCTAGCATTAAATGATTTGGACATGTTATTAACTTTTCAAGTAGTACTAAACTCTCACCTTTTTTTTTTTTATGAATACACTACTAGCAAGTAGCGAGGTGTGCTCCTGTAAATATAATGTGCCCCCCCATGTGTGTCCAACACTCACATAATATACATCTCTTCCACCACTTACTCCTGGCTGAAAAGTGGTGCTTTACTAAACTTCTAGGTAAGGTGGAGGGTGAGGACACAGGAGAGGAAGGAGTAAGTGCACTGAAACATATAGGAGTTGGGAGGAGAAGTGGCTTAGCGCTCTAGGCAATGCAAGGGAATGAATACACACAGTGAGCTTGCATTCAGGGGTGAATCCATGAGGCATTTTAAGAAGGAGTCACCTGGCACCCATACAGTGCCTGGCTCAAATGAAAGAAAGACGATGTAGACATCAAGAAGTGTCCTATTTAGCATGATTTAAATTCAGTAGCAGCACCCAAGTTCCTTTTTTAGGTAGCTTTGACTAGGACACTAGATTATTTTTATCAAGTGGTAGCAGGCCTCCTTTTGCTTGTGAAAGTCATTGCCACAACAGATCTAAACACTATATTAATGTTTACTCTTACATAAAATACAGCTAAAATTCTCAACTTTTTACACATTGGCCAGTGATCTCTGCAGCCACAGATCAGGAAAATGATGCCTTTGTCTTGCAGTTTTCTTTTTGTTTTGTTTTGTTTTTTTCTGATGCATGTGGCATGTTTACAATGCTGGAGCACTGGAAAATGTATTAAACTTTGAGCTACAATGCAGGATTTACACTGCAGCAAACATTAGAAATTTGACAGCTGATGTCCAGCTGTAGAAATACTGCGTGACACCTTGAAAAACCTAGGTTATACTCTGCAATGAACATGAACATGAACATAAGAAATTTGATCCACACTGTCAGGGGATAGGCAGATTTGTCTTTCCATAGTAAAACCTCCTCCTTCACATCTTAGACAGCACATTGGCTGAAATGCAAGCAAGAAGCTGTTGTACATACTGTCAACTTCGGATATATGTAGTGGCTGTTCCAGGGCTAGCACAAAGTAGGAGCAGAAGAGACACATGCCCCAGGGGCCTTAATAGCTGCTGGAATAAGTGTTTTGCTTTCTCCTCCCTCCAGTTGCAGCCTCCTGTGGGTGGGATTGAAAAGGTGTTCACTGAGAGCACACCTCAGTCTCAACACAGCATTGCTGGGGAGTGAGGCCAGACTGCCCTTCTTCCTATCTCTCCTTGTCATGAGATATAGAAGATGAAGCTGCCTTCATTCCTAGCAGGTGCCACACTGAGAAGGAGGTCTGAACTGTGAGCAAACAGAGGCTGGGGGGAGGACTACTCAGCTCTAGACCTTACCTCCTCTCAGAACCACCTCCTCCCCATAGCCACTTAGCCTCCTTCCCTTTCATAAAGCTCCTTTACTCTTTAGTAACCCTCAGAATAGCTATAAACAATATAATGGGTTTCTGGAGGCATTTGGTAGAGGGTAAGGGAGGTGAAAGCACCTCCTCACCATTTGTTTTAAACCCTAAAATCCCACACCACTGTACTGTACTGTGTATTGCATGAATAGGTCAGTGTGTCACTTGATGTTTGGTAGGTGGTACTACCCATGAAATACAACAGGGGGATCATTTCTGCCACACATTAGTGCAAAGCATTGCAGCTGCAACATTTATTTACATATACAACTGCCTCTGCAGCTTAGGAGGGGCATCAAATACATGATAAACCTATGCTTTTAGTGTAGCAAGTTTAAACAATGCCTTAGGGCTTGTCCGCACGGACAGACAATGAGCAGTATAAGCAGGTGGTTAAGGCATGATTTTACCACCACAGACCACCCACCTGAACAAGGAGATGCAGCCACTCAGGGCTGTATGTATGCAAATATCAAACTACATGCAGCATTTGGTTAATGGTACCATTAAAGAGCCAAACCTACTCAAATGAATGGAGTCATGTCACATGGGTCAGCATTTTCAGAGTTAAAAGGGTGGTGAGGACATATCACCTCCTCACCACCTGTCATACGCACTCTGAAAAGTGATCCACCATGGAACACTTTTCAGAAACTAAAGAGGTCTAGATGGGCACTGAGGGAGGGGAGCTAATTCAGCCCCCCTTCCACCCTTAGTGCCCCTGTAGATCTCTTTAGTTTTCATGAGAAAATATGAGCTGTACATAGCCAACGGAGATAACATGAAAAGATTGATGGTGGATGACTACTCATTCCATGATCAGATATTAAATTCCAGATAGAGGCTATAAAAACAGATTGAAGATGGTTGTAATATCCTGGGCTCTACATGTTACGCGCCTTGCGCTTCTTCAGGAGAATCAAAAAAGAGACTTAAAATATGAAAAATGGTGTTGAAAAATGTGTATAGTAGTAAGTCAACTCCCGACGTGTATATCCAGCTGGAAGCAGAGGATTTCTCTCTATCCTTTGCCTCCAGCAGCTTCTACCTGAGTGGCTGTTCACAAGAAGGTTGCCTCTTCATATGGTTACAAGCAGGTATTTGCTTCAGCCTTCACACCACTGGATTACCAGCAACCTTTTCACTTCATATACCCTCTACCCTATTAGGGGTTTTGATACCCCAATAGGGAGTTTTGTGATACTATAAACGGTCCCTTACTCAGGAACCTGTTTAATGCTGGATATACACATCCGGAGTTGACTTACTACTATACACAATTTTTTAGGCGCTGCTTATATACCTCTATCTACACATTGTATCGACACCCCTTGTTGCTATCAAGATCCCCTTTTTTTAGTTTATCAATCACTCAACATATATAGTTATCACTATATACAATTATTTGTCCTTCCAACACTAGTTTTCATATTTTAAGAACGTATTTTAAGATCTTGGGTTTTCCTTGGAAGCAGCCAATTGAGATAATATTTGGATTACAACTAAGTCATCCTCACAAAACATAGCTGCCTTAGAGGCAAATTACAAAGTACTCACACTAGGAAAATGTCAATACATCTCCCCAGTTTTTTGTGGTAAAATTAGGTGCCTCAGCTTATATTCGGATCGGCTTATTGAGTATATATGGTAAGTAAATTATGCGATTAAGAAAAGTAAAAAGGTGGCGTACCGAGTGTGTGGAAAAAAAAGCTAACTCAGGGGCCTAGTATCTATCGAGGAGGTCCTCCAATAATAGATTAGAGTAGAGATTTATCCAAGGACAGAAAGATAGGGGGAGCAGTGACAATCTCCTGAGACCCCAATGGCCTAGATCTATATACAGAAAAAGAGAAATACTTGGACATCCAAGTTCAACCGTTCAGAAAAAAAAATGAGCAAGGGGAAAAAAAGCTATTAATAACTATACTGTAAGGTGAGTACATATACATATAGGTAACCCTAATGAAAAAATACATGAAAATAAGAAACTGTATAGTTTGCATAGCAATATTACTTATAGAATGGGGGTAAATGGATAAAACATAAAATATGTTTATTTGAGGTTGTGGGGGTTAAAAAGGGGAAGTTCAACACTTAATAAAACAGTATTATTTTAAATAAGTTTAGTCAAATTATACTGAAGGTGGTAAATTACTTTGTGACCAAAGAAAGGCAAAGCCTTAAGATTGGATACAGTCCAAGATGAGGAGTGAAAGTCATTTAGTCCATTGTGTCTACAGAATCTATATCAGGAGAATTGAATCGACTTCTCTTATGCCGCGTACACACGGTCGGAGAATCTGTCGGAATGCGTCTTATCGGACCGCGTCGTCAGATAATCTGACTGTGTGTGGTATGCATCGGACTGATTCCGTCCGAATCTCCGTCCGACCCAATTTTCCAACATGTTGGAAATATTTCCCGACCAACTGGACGTAATCCGATCATGTGTAGAGCATTTTGATCGTATCAAGTGCCACTCATGCTCAGATCAAATTCCTACATCAAAGCTATTGGCTACTAGCCTGAATCTAGTCCCATCGTAACGCAATTACGTCATCACGTTCTGAAAGATCGGATTTTTCGACAACTTAGTCCGACCGTGTGTATGCAACAGTTTCGGACACAATCCATCAGACTAAATCTGACGGACAAAATCTGAGGGCTTTGGTTGTGGAAATCTCCGACCGTGTGTACAGGGGCTTAGAGGAATTTTATCAGCCTCTTTTTCAGATTTGGAGGATTCTTGAGGAGAGCTGGATGTTGTGCATCGACAAGGGCTAGTTGAAGATGTTTTGATAAGATGTAGTTCTTGTAGACTGCTTTGTAGTTCATCTTGAGGATCTACAGGAATGTTTGACACCTTGATAGGTAAAGCGGATAGAAAATGTGAATCCCCGATGATAAGGGATCTGGCGTTGCTGTAGATTATGAAGCAAGGGTTTCAGTGCACATTGTTTAGCCACAGTAATTGGGTCTGCAGCCATGGGTTGTTCTTTGGTGCGATAGAAGTGGAATTTTGCAATAATATCACAAGGAGGTCCTTCTGGTTTGCGTGGTGTTAAACCTCTGTGAATCCTATCCATCTCCAAATGATTGACAGGGATTGACAGTAGTAGTTCTTGGAAAAGTACGGTTATAGTAGAATGAAGGTCAACAATAGTCTCAGGTATTCCTCGTATATGAACATTTGATCAACATGCTCTATTTTCAAAGTCCTCTAAAGGTGTTTGCAGAATAAGGTTTTCTTCCTTAAGAGTCTCTATTTCATTATCATGGGACAGTACATTCGTTTCCATGTCATCCACTCTGATTTCTAGGTCAGAAGTGCACTGGCATAACTTACAGATTTCTTTTGTGAGACTTTTAGTTATATAGTCTGAGGTCTGCTTTCCGGCTTTCTGTAACATTTTTTCTATCTGTCTCAAAATATTTGGATGTAGAGAATCTGTTTGTTTTTCTTGTGAGGCGTCATTATAGGCATCCTGAGGTAACTGCAGTTACTTAGAAGCATGAGATGTGCCTGTGTGTGAGGAAGGACGCTGTGCCATTTTACAGGGGCCTCTTGACTGTGTATCCTTGCCATTCTTTTGTTTATTTTTACCTCGGGCAGCACCAAAGATGATTTTATTTACCCCATGGTCAATGAGGAGGCTTATGCTAAGATTATTTTCAGCTTACCATGCCTTACAGGCAGGGCAGGACTTACCATTGGGCTTGACTGGGCTCAAGCCCATGGGCCCTGCCCAGTAGGGGGCCCCGCAGAGATGCATATCCAAGTGTACTCGGCTCCGCTCCGCTCACAGTCCCGCCCTATGATGGACATAACACAGGGACTGGGCGTAACTGTGAGCCGAGCCGAGTACTCTCGGCTACTCTCGGCTCCGCTCGGGACTGCAAGAGGACCTGAGAGCCGCCGAGAGGACCTGAGAGGCGCCAAGAGGATCAGAGAGCCGCCAAGATACACAGGACTCTGTATCTCGACGGCACCATTTTTAAACTTCAAGACTGCAATGACAAGGTTGCAATTGACACTGGGGCAAGGCTGCAAATGAATGGACAAGGCTGCAGATGGACACTGATAAGGCTGCATTGATGGGCATTTAAATGTGAGTTTTTTTTTCCCTTAAACTTCCCTCCTAAAAGTTTTTTTCCTTAAAATTCCCTCCTAAACTTGGGGTGAGTGTTATACGCCGGTGTGTGTTATACGCTGATAAATACGGTAATGTATAGACGGTAGGGCCCCAAAATGACTCAAGACCAGGGGCCCCCACCACCCTAAGTCCTGCCCTGCTTACAGGTGTCTTTATTAGCCGACGAGTCCTGAGAGATGTGGAGTTTCAGCTAGACATGTCTGTTGCCGGCGACTCCTCTTCCTCCCCTCCATTATTTGTGTCCTATCCGTTGCTAGATGGAATTAAGCTCATATATATCTTTATGCTCTGTAATTGTATACCAGTATACTTCACTTTCCTTTGATACCTTTGTATATTATGCATCTTTAATAAAAGTCAATTGAAATAAAAAAAAAGGCTAAGTGGTGCCTGGCAGGACTGCACAGTGAAAAATCATTGGAATAGGAATGAAGGTAAGTATTTACCTGGTGGACTTTGCTCATGGGGTGGGTGACATTAATTAACATACAACTGTACTAATGGCACAATTGTCCATTAAGACCTATGGCCACCAGTACAGCACATTTAATTTACAGAAGGCACTTTTCAAGGACACTTTATGAGCTTTCCTTTACGTGTTTCCAGGTGCTCCCAGGAACTTAAGAGCTAAGTTATTTGTTCGTAACAAGGAAACTATTCCACAGCAGTATAAGCTAAGAAATGCACAGCATTCTAATGATAAAATAAACAACTATATTTATAAAATAGTTCTGCATTCATTTTCTTATAATTGTACATATATGAGACCTGGCAATTCCCTTGTGCTGAAACCTTAAAGTGGAAGTCCATGCAAAAACTAAAATCCCTGCAAATATAGCCACCAACATTCTAACACTAACCTCTCTAGTCCTGTAAAGATAAAATCGCTACACATACCTTTTCTGTCAGCCATGGCTTTGCTGTGGAGGTGGACATGTCCATCAACGGAAGCCCCATAGTAATGTCACTTCCCATTCATTTCACAGCCGTTGTCGGATGTGTACCCAGCAGAGCTTCCGCCGCTGGAGATTAGGTCGGATCGCCTGCATAAAAGGTATGTATACAGATTTTTTTTCTTTTCAGGGCTAGAGAGGTTAGTTTTAGAATGTTGGTGGCTATAGATGCAGGGATTTTAGTTTTTGTATGGGCTTCCACTTTACAGATATATTTACACAGTGTAAGCATTAATATTCATGATGACTTGCTCTGGATTAAAACATGAAGCTGTCCTTGGAGGAGCTCAGAACCTGCAAGTAGAAAGTTCTACTTGGCAACAAAATTGCAGTCATGTTTGGCAGTGTGTATGTATCTGGACAGGGACTTCTGGATATTGAGAACACACACTTTTTAATATGTATGAAGGGAAATTGTGATGCGAGCATGCATTAATTTGTAGCAAATATCTGATTGTGTCAAAGTATTTTTTTATTGTATTTAAGTCTACATCAAAGCAATAATATATTCTGTAATATGTATTTACCTAAACACTGCTAAGTGTTGCCATTAGATGCCTAGAGGCGATTCAGTTCGCATTGTGCGCTATACAATATTTCATTCATTCATTCATTCATTATAAAGTGTACACTGACAATAATGTAAAAAGCACAGCACAGCTATTCTGTAAACTGTGTTTTACAAAAACTGTAGTGTACTAATAGTTTCTGTATTGATACGTGTAATTATCTCCATAGGATAAAGTGATCGTACTGTGGTAGCAAGATTAAGGTACAACGTGAATTATATAAAATACATTATGAATTGTTATGTATGCTGAACTGAAACAGAGAACAAGAATACAGTTATATACAACTCATTACAGTAGAAATTGTGCTGCAGTTAGTAGGCTTGATTAGGTAATGTTCAATTATTGAGTTTACATTATAAGTATTAAACTCACAAATATTACTTCAGTGCTACTCTGAGGCAACAGTTTAGTTATGAAATGTAAAAAATAAGCATAAATATTAAATACTCAACAATTTCTTTCACTAAAAGAAAATATAGTGTATTCCCAGTAAATGTTTTAAATAAAAATGTTATAAATGATTTTTTAAATTATGGTGAAATTTTACATGCTTGTGATTCCATATTTTAATGACGATGCCTCTGTATAGATCTATAAATTATCTTTTTTTTTTTTCTAGTAATGCCGCGTATAACACGACTGTTTTTTCCATCAGAATAAACTCTTATGGTTTTTCCGACGGAGTTCCACTGAAATGGTCTTGCCTAAACATGATCACACCAAAGTTCCGATCGTCCAAAACGTGGTGACGTACAACATGTACAATAGGACTAGAAAAAGGAAGGTCAATAGCCAGTAGCCAATAGCTGCCCATGCGTCGTTTTTGGTCCGTCAGAACAGCATACAGGAGAACGGTTTTCCCGATAGGAATTGATTCCGTCGGAAAGATTTAAAACATGTTCTATTTCTAGGTCCATCAGAATAAAAAAAAAAAAGTCTGATGAGGCCCACACATGATCGGAATATCGATGAAAAGATTCCGTCTGACTTTTTCTGCCAGAAAGTCCGACCGTGTGTACACGGCATTAGTCGCCATGTCTTTTATTCTACATCCTTAAAGTTCAAGTAGACGTGGCATTTTATGAAAAAATTGTAATGCCTGTGTTTGTATGAAGGATGCATTATAAGTGTGCATGTCTATTAACAAGTGATAAGCAAATGTCAGAAACTCTACTATACTATTGAATTGGTGCAAGGGGATGTCCACAATCACAGCTGCATGATATTTGGGTTCATGTGTGTAGCATGAATTAATGTTAATAAACTATGCAGGGCTCTTTTTCCTCCACAAGATGGTAGCAGCAGATGTGCTTGTTGTTGGGACTGAACTTAGACTGCCGAACACCAAGAAATGTAGTTTGGGCAGAGAGAAAATTCATTACCACTGCTGGGAAGAAAACTACTATACTCAAGTGCACCTAGGAGCAGGAGGAGTGGACACAAGGAGGTATAAAAAAGAAAAGCCTGGGAAGCAAGAGGGGGGGTTTAAGATAGTCGCCATCTGAAGAGCTGCTCCATTATGAGAATTAAGTTGAAGAAAAAATGGTTGATTCAGTGCTGAGCACTGCTGTATCCTAACACAGACTACTGAACTGAGCAAGACAAAGCCTGCACTGTTGGCTGCCTGGGTGCTATTCTGAATCGCCAACCAGTGATCTAAGTCACCGCTGTCCAGGTCTGCCTCAGGAGTAAGGGAGGTGTCCGGTTGCTACTATAGCCATCATCTTTCCTGCAAAATAGAGGGAGAGCATGAAGTGGGGGGGGGGGGGGGGGTTCCAAAATCTTGCCAAGTTGTCGAAGGACATTGGTGAGGGAGAGTGGTGAGAGGGTCGAAGACCCATAGTCAAGCTGGAATACTGACATTGTTTATAATGTTCACTCGCAAATAATTTGTGTTTTCAAACGGATACACATAAGTGCCCTAGTATTCTGTCATTGCTGAACTAGGTCTGCCATAGTCCTCATTGTGAGAGCTCCAAAGTGACATAACCCATACTCAGGTGTGTTTACCCATTTTCTACAGTTCATCTTATGAGTAGAGTTATAGTAAGTGAGGTCTCAACTTTAATCTGTGAGAACCTCCATGCTTGAGCATATAAAGCACTGGATACACTGAGGGCAGGGAACCCTGGAGGAAACCCATTCCTGTTCTGTTATCCACATTTATGCTGTTTCACATTTATGAAGTGTTTGTAGAAACATCATGTTAACTTACCCTAAGCCTTTGAACTTGGATGCCTTGCTTTTCAGCCATTTTCAGAAAATGAGGAAAGTTCACTTCATCAAGAAGAAGGTAAACAGGAACTCCTCTAGTTGATGCCTCTACGACTTCTCTGAATATATCAACATCAGTAAACATATCCATAACGATGGCAATCACCTGTAATAACAAAGGACAATAACTTAAGAATTACATTTTGGACAAATGTAAGTAATTAAAAATAGTCATTTATAAAAAAAAAAAAAAAAAAAAAGCTGGTAAATCTATTTTGTCTGTGCACTGGCTATATACTGAATATCTCCCAATATATGTAGGTATAATGCCATATAGAGAACCATCATGGGAGTATAGCATTAGCATTATGTATACTGTACAGTATATCTCCTGGTAGATTTTGTCAGAACAGGGAGTTCTTACTAATTACAGTGTTTCAGGAAAATCTAAAAAGCTGGTATGTGATTTAACTTGAGCCATATGAGGTATTAAATTTTATTGGCATTGGCTCCTAAAGTACAGATAAAGCAGATTTAAAAACAATGAAAACAAACAAAAATCGAAGTAATCACATGGTTTTAATTTAACATTCTGTCTTTACAAAAGTGGCCTGCCATACAACACTGACAATTTCATGACCGAGTCAAATTTTGTCACGTATATAGATAAACATGGATATAAAATGGACTATCTCTATTTGTAAATTAAGAAAAGCCAGTTCACTAATATTAATTTCGCTGTGAAGTGCAAAAACTGTACAATCATACAATCACCTAGTTTTTAGGATATTCATTACTACATCTACAACTGGCTACATTAGCATACTCAAAATATATTGTGGTGGATCACTTTAAAAATACCTGTAAACATTAAATCAGACATTTCTGAAAATAAAAGCAATATCGTTTTTCAAACAGTTTTGCGATCACCTTGAATGAATATTGATAAATATATATTCTATCCTTAGAGGGGTATATACAAAATTGCTACATTTGTCCTATATATCCCATATTACATACCCATCACCCCACTACTACTATCACCACATTAACAGGAATAAGCAAGCAGCAGAGGAATAAGGCTACATGCCAACAGACGTTTTAAAAAAAATGAGCTGCATTAAAACGTTTTTTTTCTCGTTTTGCATTGACGTCAATACCCATTTAGCCACGCTAGCTTTCAGATGCATTTCTTTGTCTCTATTCAAAATCAATAGTTCCCTATGGGAGCCCATTGATTTGAATAGAAGTCTCATCAGAAGTCAGATCAAGATGATCTGACTTACGGTGCGACTTGTGTACTGAGAATCTTGAAGGGGAACTCAGACAAAATTTTGTGTAAGTTTTCTCCCCAAGATCCATACCAGACCCTTATCCAACCACGCAGCCCGGCAGGTCAGGAAAGGGGGGGATGAGCGATCACCCCCCTCTCCTGGGCCATACTAGGCCACACGCCCTCAACATGGGGGTGGGTGCTTTGGGGCAGAAGGGGGGCCCTGCGCCCCCCCCCACTCCAAAGCACATTGTCCCCATGCTGATGAGGACAAGGGCCTCTTCCCGACAACCCTGGTTGTCAGGGTCTGTGGGTGGGACTTATCGTGACCTCGAAGCCCCTTTTAACAAGGGGCCCCCCAGATCACGGCCCTCCACCCTAGATGAATGAGTATGGAGTACATGGCACCCCTACCCATTTACCTAAATAAAAAATGTGTCAAAAATAAACACACTACACAGGTTTTTAAAGTATTTTATTAAAGCAGCTCCGGCTCTTCTCCTTTATCTTTTGCTTTCTGGGTCTTCTCCCCTCTCTGCTATCTTCTACTCTTTTGTTGGGACTTCTCCCTCTGTTCGTCTTCCGATGTTGACTCTACGCGATCTCCCGGTGTAATGCTGGGTTCACCGTGTGTAATGACTTATGTTGGCATGGGACAGGACCACCTGATGACATAGTTAGAGGACACGCCCCTTGTGATGTCATTGCCCGGGGCATTATGGGGTAATGACATCACAACGGGTGTGTCCTCTAACTACATCATCAGGTGGCCCCGCCCCATGCCAATACAAGTAAGGACACGGTAGACCCAGCATTACAGCGAGAGTTTGCGTTGAGTCAACATTGGAAGAAGAACAGAGGGAGAAGACCCAGCAAAAGAGCAGAAAATAGCAGAGAAGGACCGGAGAGGGGAGAAGACCCAGCAAAAGAGCAGAAGATGGAGGAGAAGAGCCGGAGCTGCTTTAACCACTTCAGTCCCGGACCATTTGGCTGACCAAAGACCAGAGCACTGCGTCACTTTAACTAACAATTGCGCGGTTGTGCGACATGGGTCCGAAACAAAATTGATGTACTTTTTTCCCCATAAATAGAGCTTTCTTTCTTTCTTTTTTGCGCTATAAACAAAAAAAGAGCGAAAATTTTGAAAAAAAAGCTATATTTTTTACTTTTTGCTATAATAAATATCCCCAAAACATTTTTTTTTACTCAGTTTAAGTCGATACGTATTCAGCTACATATTTTTGGTATAAAAAAAACCCACAATAAGCGTTTATTGATTGGTTTGCACAAAAGTTATAGCGTCTACAAAATAGGGGATGGTTATATGGTATTTTTATTAATCTTTTTTTTCTTTTTTTAACCAGTAATGACAGGAATCAGTGATTTTTCTCATGACTGCGACATTATGGCGGACAGATCGGACACTTTTGGCGCTATTTTGGGACCATTCACATTTATACAGCGATCAGCGCAATTAAAAATGCATGGGTTACTGTTTAAATGTGACTGGTAGTGAAGGGTTAACCAGGAGGGGGGTGGGTTATGTTTGACACGACACTGATCACCGCTCCCGATTACCGGGAGCTGTGATCAGTGTCAGCGTCACTAGATACGTATTCAGCTACATATTTTTGGTATAAAAAAAACCCACAATAAGAGTTTATTGATTGGTTTGCGCAAAAGTTATAGCGTCTACAAAATAGGGGATGGTTTTATGGTATTTTTATTAATCTTTTTTTTTCTTTTTTTTACCAGTAATGGCAGGAATCAGTGATTTTTCTCATGACTGCGACATTATGGCGGACAGATCGGACACTTTTGGCGCAATTTTGGGACCATTCACATTTATACAGCGATCAGCGCGATTAAAAATGCATGGGTTACTGTTTAAATGTGACTGGCAGTGAAGGGGTTAACCAGGAGGGGGGTGGGTTATGTGTGACATACACTGATCACCGCTCCCGATTACCGGGAGCGAAGATCAGTGTCAGCGTTACTAGGCAGAATGGGGAGATGCTTGTTTACATCAGCATTTCCCCATGCTTCCTTCTTCAGATGACAGAGATCACCACTGGAAAAGCAGGGGACAGGGATCACTACTGGCAGGATAGAGGACAAGGATTGCCACTGGAGAGGCAGAGGACAGGGATCTTCACTGTAAAGGCAGAGGACAGGGACCACTACTGGCAGGACAGAGGACAAGGATTGCCACTGGAAAGGCAGGGGACGGGGATCACTACTGGAAACGCAGAGGACAGGAATCACTACTGGCATGACAAAGGACAAGAATTGCCACTGGAAAGGCAGTGGACTGGGATCACTATTGGAAAGGCAGAGAGTCGGCACTGGAAAGGCAGTGGACATAGATCACCACTGGCAGGACAGAGGACAAAGATTGCCACTGGAGTGGCAGTGGACAGGGATCATTATTGGAAAGGCAGAGGATCAGCACTGGAAAGGCAGTGGACAGGGATCACTAGTAGAAAGGCAGAGGACAGGGATCACTACTGGAATGACAGAGGATAAGGATTGCCACTGAAGTGGCAGTGGACAGGGATCACCACTGGAAAGGAAGTAGACAGGCATCACCACTGGAAAGGCAGAAGACAAACATCGTAGCTATACATAGGTCCCTTTAAGTGGGATAGCAGGCGCGTGCATGCCCACTGCACACCGGGGTAGCCGATGCTCGTGACTGGTGGTCGCCATGCCCGCCGGCCACGAGCGATCACGGCAGGAGAGGCAGAACAGGTGTAAACACATAGGGAACACAGTTAACCCTTTGATCATCCCCTAGTGTTAACCCCTTTCCTGCCAGTGACATTTATACAGTATACAGCATTTGTATAGCACTGATCACTGTATAATTGTCTTTCGACCCAAAAACGTGTCAAAAGTGTACAATGTGTCAGCCAAAATTTCACAGGCTCGATAAAAATCGGAGATCACTGTCGTTACTGGTAAAAAAAATAATAATAATAAAAACGGCATAAATCTATCCCCTATTTTGTAGACGCTATAACTTTTGCCCAATCCAATCAATATACACTTTTTGTGATTTTTATTAGAAAAAATATGTAGAAGAATACATATCGGCTTAAACTGAGGGAAAAAAATGGGGCTATTTATTACCGCAAAAAGTACAAAATAGTGTTTTTTTTTTCAAAATTGTCACTCTTTTTTTGTTTATAGCGCAAAAAATTAAAACCACAGAGATGATCAAATACCACCAAAAGAAAGCTCTATTTGTGGGGGGAAAAAGGGATGGTAATTTTGTTTGGGTACAGCATCACACAACTGCACAATTCTTAGTAAAAGCAACGCAGTGCCGTATCGCAAAAAATGGCCTGGTCATTGAGCAGCCAATTCTTCCGGGGCTTAATTGGTTTAGTAAAGCCAACTAAATTTTTTCCAGTTTCTAGACCATAGATTTACGTTAGGAATACATTTATGTATGTATTCCTAACTTAAACCTATGGTCTATAAACTGAAAATATTGAGTAGGCTTTACTTAAAGCTATGGTCTAGAAACTGGAAAAATTCTGAAAAACTAAAACTATAGTTCCAGACAAGTTAAGCTATGTATTTCTAACTTAAAACACTATGATCTATAAACTGAAAAAAATGAGTTGGCTTTACTTAAAACAACAAAGTTGAAAACATAAAAAGTCTAATGAGTCAGACAAAAATAAGTTTAGTTGACCATACCTAAAAAGATGATGCAAATAGTTGCCTCGATTCTTTTGAGCAGACCCAGTACAATATTTTTTTATGTGTATTAGATCTGTGTGTTTTATTAATGAGCCATTTAACCCCAGTTTATTTGTTGCTTTTAATATAGTGGGTAATAAAGATCAATATTTTATAGTTTTTTCTGACCCCTAAGTCTGTTTTAAGGGGATTTTTCCTTAGATCTGTTTTTGAGTTGCTTTTTGTCTTATTTTTTTACTTCTAGATACACGTTTTTATTTTTATGTTTTTATTTTTTTTCCCTTTTCCACTTGACACTATTGGTCTTTTAGTACTGGTATTTATTGAGCATTATCCCTTGGACTTATATCACCCTCCTTGCTCTGTTATCCCAGTACAAGGCAAACCTTCACATGACACATTTTCTTTAATTAAATAGTAGCCAATGATGTATGTATGTATTCCTCCCTATACATGGGATCTCTATCCCCATTAATCACTACAGTACCAGACACTTTCACCCCCTTCCTGCTCAATTTTCAATTTTCAGCTTTCAGCGCTGTCACACTGACAAATGCATGGTTATGCAACACTGTACCCATATACATTGTGATAATTTTTTGCATACAAAAAGAACTTTCTTTTGGTTGTATTTAATCACCGTTGGGTTTTTATTCTTTGCTACATAAACGAAAAAAGGGCAAAAAAAACAACAACATGTTTTTCTATGTCTCTCTCTAACATTTTGCAAATAAATTAGCTTTCTTTATAAATTTAGGCTAAAATGTATACTGCTACATTTATTTGATGAAAATAACTCAAGTCAGTGTATATCATTAAGTCTGTAGGAAAGTTATAGAGTCTACAATCTATGGTATATACAGCATATCTGAAGATTTATCAGTCCTGCCAGGGATGAGCCGAACACCCTCCCCCCCCCCCCCACTTCGGTTTCGCACCAGAATTTGCAGATAGGCAAAGAAATTGTGCGCACACCATTAAAGTCTATGGGACACAAACATGAAAAATCTAAAGTACTAACTTTAAAGGCTTATATGCATGTTATTGTCATAAAAAGTGTTTGAGGACCCAGGTCCTGCCCCAGGGGACATGTATCAATGCAAAAAATGTTTTCAAAACTGACGTTTTTTCAGGAGCAGTGATTTTAAGAATGCTTAAAGTGAAACAATAAAAATGAAATATTCCTTTAAATATTGTGCCTGGTGGGTGTCCTTAGTCTGTCTGTAAAGTAGCACATCGTTCCTGTGTTTAGACCAGTACCACAGAAAAATGTAATTTCTAAAGAAAAAATGTAATTTAAAACTGCTTGCGGCTGTAATGTATTGTCAGGTCCCGGCAATATACATAAAAAAATCATTGAAAAAAACAGTGTGGGTCCCCCCACAGTCCATTACCATTACCAGACCCTTAGGGTCTGGTATGGATATTAAGGGGAACCCCGAGCTAAAAATTAAAAAAAATGGCGTGGGGGTCCTCTTAAAATCCATACCAGACCCTTATCTGAGCACGCAATCTGGCAGGCCACAGGAAAATGGGGGATGAGAGAGTTCCCCCCTCCTAAATCATAGCAGGCCACATGCCCTCAACATGAGGAGGGTGTTTTGAGGTCCCCCAAAACACCTTGTCCCCATGTTGATGGGGACAAGGGCCTCTTCCCCACAACCCTTTCCCAGTGGTTGTGGGGATCTGCGGGCGGGGGGGCTTATCGGAATCTGGAAGCCCTTTTAACAAGGGGACCCCCAGATCCCGGCCCTCCATGTGAATGGATATCGGGTACATTGTACCCCTACATATTCACCAAAAAAGTGTCAAAAAAGTAAAAATTACAGTACTTGGAAAAAATATATAAACTAAATATAAACTCGTGCTGACGATATAAAAAAAGTAAAATCAATAATGTGAGAATAATTGCAGCTGCTATACACAAAGTGCTAATCACTTGAAAACAATAAGACTTATAAATACAGCGCTCGCAAACATACTGAATGAAAATAAAAAAAATATATATGTGAAAAACATTATATATAACATGAACCGACACAAAGTCCAAAACAAATCACTGAAGGTGCTCCAATCCAAAGTGAATGAATAGAAACTTCAGGTGCACAACACCCCCTTAAGAGTCCCCATTCCACATGACCCCCAGTTTTTCAGTCTGGAGGGTCAGTTAAGGCTTGGTATGGATGTCTTTAAGATGGTGTGTGGAAAGCCAGGTCAGCAGATTACTCCTCCGCCCATTATTTAAGCTGGCTCAGCCTACCTGAAACTAGGTCCTTGATGATGCCCCGTTGGAGGGCAAAATGTTGACGCTGTTTCCGGGAATACTGACATCAGTTCCGGTCGTTTGGGATGCATGTTTGGAACGCACGCTGCTAACGATGGTTTTCCTAGATTAAGGCTTACCTGTAGGTCCAAGAAATATCTCCTAAACCTACACGGTTTGGGAGATATTTACAAAAAGACAGGCACCGCTGTCTATGGCGCAGGCGATGTAGACAGCGGCGAGCAGGCACACTGGACATGCCGCTGCTAACGTGCGCGGGAGTGACGTCCTCACTGCTCCGGCGCTGTGAGTGGCCAGAGCAGTGATACTCGGAAGAAGATGGACGCTCTGTGCTACAGGGGACAGCGGTGACATCGCTGGCTCCTGTGTCAGGTAAGTGACACATAATGGGCTACTATGTGATGCATAGTAGCCCATTATGCTTTACCTTTGCAGGGAAACAAAGAGGAAGTAAACCCTATGTCCCATTTCCTTACTCGCCTTCTTCTCCAAACTTCTTGAAAGACTGGTCTATAACCGACTGAGCATCCATATAACCATGAAAAAACTTCTTGAGTACCTTCAGTCTGGATTTTGCCCTCAACACTCCACAGAAACTGCTATCCTTAAACTCTCAAATTACCTACTAATGGTTAAAACCAGCGGACACTATTTTGTACTACTTCACCTGGATCTGTCTGCTGCCTTTGACACAGTGGACCCCCCTCAATAAACTCCACTCCTTTGGTCTCCATGACTGTACTCTTCGCTGATTCAGAACTTTGTGGACGGTTCGCACCAAATTTGTGTGGTACGAACGGCCCACAATGCACTACGTCATCGCAGTGCATTGCTGGCTCATGATTGGCCAAGCATGCACTGTGACCCCGCATGCTTGGCCAATCACAGCGCCGGCAGGGAGGAGAGCCATAATTGGCCACAGACAGGGTGCCTGTGGCCAATTATAGCTCAGGGGGTTTAGTAGATGCCCCACACTATATAAGGCCACCAGCACGACGGCCTTGTGTAGTGTGTTCCGGCATGCAGGGAAAGAGCAAAATAGGCAGGGACAGTGTTCTTTTCTCAGGCATCTGCAGGAGTTAAAGTGGGTGTTGTGTGCCTACAGCCCAGTTTACACCTGTATCTACCCTTTTTTGCTGGTGTTCTCTAATACAGGCATCTGCAGGAGTTAGTGGGTGTTGTGTGCCTCCAGCACAGTGTACACCTGTATCTTCCCTTTTATGCTGTTGTTCTCTAATACAGTCATCTGCAGGAGTTAGTGGGTGTTGTGTGCCTCCAGCATAGCACAGTATACACCTGTATCTATCCTTTATTACTGGGGTTCTCTAATACAGGCATCTGCAGGAGTTAAAGTGGTTGTTGTGTGCCTCCAGCACAGTATACACCTGAAGATACCCCTTATTGCCGGTGTTATCTGTTGCATATCTTGCATATTAGCCTTTAAAATGAGCACTTTTGATTTTGAACGTTCGAGTCCCATAGACCTATAGACTTTAATAGGGATCTAAAGTTCGTATGAATTTTTGGTCCGTTCGAAGGTTCTGGTGCAAACTGAACCGGGGGGTGTTGGGCTCATCCCTAGTTATCATCCTGCCTATCCCACCGCTCCTTCAGTGTAACTTACAACTCTACTTCCTCCTCTCCTCTTCCTTTCTCTGCTTGTGTCCCCAAGGTTCTGTTCTTGGACCTCTCCTTTTTTCAATCTACACCACCTCCCTAGGTCAGTTGATTTCCTCCCATGGCTTTCAATACCATCTCTCTGCTGATGACACCCAAATCTATCTCTCCACCCCCCAGCTCTTTCCATCTATGTCCCCATGCATCACCAACTTACTAGCAGACATATCAGCCTGGATGTCACATCACTTCCTCAAACTCAACCTATCCAAAACTGAGCTCATGATATTTCCTCCCCCAGGTGCCACTTCCCCTGATTTCTCTGTCAATATCAATGGCTCAACTATCAACTTGTCCCCCCACGCCAAGGTCCTAGGTATAATCCTGGACTTTGAACTAACCTTTTGGTCCCACATCCTATCGCTATTCAAAATTTTCTGCCTTAACCTCTGCAACACCTCCAAGATATGCCCCTTCCTAACCAATGTCACCGCAAAGCTTCTAATCCACTCCCTGGTCATCTCCCGCCTTGACTACTGTAACTCCCTCCTCATTGGCTTACCTCTAAATATGCTATCCCCACTTCAGTCGATCATGAACGCTGCTGCCAGGCTCATCCACCTCACAAACCGCTCAGCGTCTGCTATACTCCTGCCAATCCCTCCATTGGCTGCCACTCAGCCAACAAATTAAATTAAAGATACTAACTATAACTTACAAAGCCATCCACAACCTGGCTCCCAGCTACATCACTAACCTAGTCTCAAAATACCAACCAAATCATTCTCTTTGCTCCTCCCAAGACCTCCTGCTCTCAAACTCCCTTGTCACCTCATCCCATGCTCGCCTCCAGGACTTCTTCAGAGCCTCTCTCATTCTCTAGAATGCTCTACCCCAATCTGTCTGATATTCTCCTACTTTATCCACTTTCAGATGATCCCTGAAAACTCATCTCTTCAGAGAAGCCTATCTGGTCCCCACCTAACAACTGTACATTTATCTTGTCCATCAGCACATTCCCCACAGTTATTACTTCGTGTATCTCTTGACCTTCCCACTTGGATTGTAAGCTCTAAGGAGCAGGGCCCTCTGATTCCTACTGTATTAAAGTGTATTATATTTGTACTGTCTACCCTCACATTGTAAAGCGCTGTGTAAACTGTTGGTATTATAATAATAATAATAATAAAAAATATTAAAATTCAGCAGCTGCAGTATTTGTAGCTGCTGACTTTTTTCAATGGGAACTCTGCTTTAAGTAAAAAATATCAGATTAGGAATGAATGCTTCTTATAATGAGCTAATAGCTTGCAAATACACTTAATCACATCTACGTAATATTTTCAGCTGTTAAAAGTATAAAAAATGTTAGGTGTTTGATGGGTGATTAACAGTGTAACCCATTTAAAACTAAAAATGAGGAAACCCCACAGAAACATTGATGCTTCCACAGTTAAAAATGGATGTTCCCATAGAAAACATCTCTTTCTGAAATCAATATATTCCTGATTATTTCTTGAATATTTTAAATCACTGACAAGCAAAGAAAAAATTAGTTTTTTTCACCTTTCCTCATCTGTGTATTTGTCTCAGGTCAGAGGTGGATCTAGAAACTTCATTGACCCATTGCAAGAAACCATGAAGGTCCGCTCTTCAAAAAAAAGCATGATCAGTGACAGTCTAGTGGTGTTGGGGGTAATGGGATCAGTGGCAATGCTGGTAGGGAATGGGATCAGTGGCAATGCTGGTAGGGAATGGGATGAGTGACAGTGCTGGTGGGGGATGAGATGAGTGGCAGTTCTGGGGGTTAACAGTGGCAGTGATGGGGGGTTTATGGAATCAATGGCAGTGCTGGGGGGGGGTTGATGGGATCAGTGGCAAAGGTGGTGGTGAGGGGGTGGGATGAGTAGCACTGATGGTAGGAAATGAGATGAGTGACAGTGCTCTTGGGAGATAAGATGAGTGGCAGTGCTAGGGGGTGTTCAGTGGCAATGCTGGGGGATTGATGGGATCAGTGACAGTGGTGGTGGGGGAGATGGGATCACTGGCAGTGCTTGGGGGTTAATAGGATCAATGGCAGTAGTGTGGCAGTAGTGTGGGAGGGAGTTGATCAGTGGCAGACCTGGGGGGATGGGATGAGAGGCAGTGCTGGGGGGGGAGGGGGGGTGATCAATGGCAGCGTTGGAGGGTTAATGAGATCAGTGCCATTTGTGGGGGGTGTGGGATGAGTAGCAGCGTTGCTGGGGGGACGGGCAAGTAGCAGCAGTGCTGGGGTAGACTGGGTTCACTGGCAGTGCTGATATGAAGGTATCGGATCAGTGACAGTGCTGGGTGGGGGTGGGGTCAGTGATGCTCACTTGTTGTCAATGCCCACCCCCCCTGAAAATTGAATGAGCGTAGACTGGGTGGGCGGTAATTGTACTATCTCCCAACCCAACAATAACTAGAGAAGAACCTTCAGAGCACCAGGGTTCCGGATACAAGTGCAAACTTTGCGACCCTGGTAGTTCCGACACTGTCTCAGGTCAGTAACTCTGCCAAAACGACTAACATTTTCAGAAAGATGTCAGCAATTGAAGCCTCCATATTTTTCTGTTGACAGGTCTACTTTGGGCTCTATTTAAAATAAAGATTAAAAATATTTTACAGATTACCAGTTCTTAGATGTGATGGCTGCATTATTTTATTTTTTCCCTTTTATTTTCCACTAGTGGTCCTGCCAGTAACATACTTTCTGCCTTATGGTGCTCACTCGTCATACTTTATATATGGGGAAATAGCATTGGGATCCAGATTAACTTAAATTTTCCTTATCTACTAACCTAATGGTAGGTGTTCTGTAGTCCACAGAAATCAACTAAGCAGAACTGATAATGCTGCTTCAGATTTTAGTGTAACACAGGTAGAGTGTAAAGGTAGCTATAAACTTGCTGGATTCCTGGCATAATCAGCAGGTTTTTCTCTGTACTTGCAGCTTCCCTCACATGACACCAACCACTGATTGCCACTGTGTACTGTACTAATGACAGCCTGGGTCTGTCTGTCACACAGGGCCGGTACCAGCACAAAGTGGGGAGAGGTTGTAAAATCTAAATCCCCAACCATGTGCTGGGGATTTAGATTTTTAAAGGTGCTGCAGCAGTATGTTTTTTAAAACACACCTTGTAGCTATATGTACTTCAGTTAAGCTGACTATTGGCTTTCAATGTGGAAGTGATGCAAGTGGCTGTTAGGCCACTGATCATTTCCACAATGTTCCACCCTCCCGGCGAGATCCCCCCCGCCTTGTTCACCGGGCTTCATTATGGTGAGGTCATAGGAGGGCCCCAGGAAGGATGGCTGGAGCTCCACGGACATCCATCCACTTAGCCTCCCTCCTGAGCAAAGACCAGGAAGTGACATGTATGAGGTCACTTGATGTCCTCCCAGAACTGCGCCCCCCTGCATGCCCGCTTAAACGTCCATCTGGTGCACTCTGTGATTGTTGTGTCCTTCAGACCCAGCTGATCACAGATCGGGGTGAAGGGCCAATCACAGCGGCCCTTTACCACGTGATCAGTTGTGTCCAATCACAGCTTGTAACAATGTAAACACACTTCTGGTTATCGGCATTACTTTCCTCATGCTGTCACAATGTGAGGAGAGAAGAGCTGGTACCCGGCAAGTGTGAAAGGTGACATCTACACTGATCATCAGGGCACTGATCATCAGTGTGCTTGATGATCAGTGCAACCCCAACAGTGCCCATTAGTGCTGCCAATCAGTGCCCATCCATGCATCCCATCAATGCCTCCTCATTAGCCGCCTATCAGTGCTCATAAGTGCCTCATATCAGTGCAGCCTCATAAGTGCCCAGAATTAAATATCACCAAAAGAAAGCTCTATTCATGTGAAAAAAGATAAAAAAATTGCATATGGGTACAGTGTTGCATGACCTCACAATTGACATTCAAAGTACGACAGCACTGAATGCTGAATATTGGTCTGGGCAGGAAGGGGTTGAAATTGCCTAGTAGACAAGTGGTTAAACAAAGTGCAGTGATTAGCAAAATCTCTTTTCTGCACATTGAGACTTGCCAACCACATAGCAATCCACTGAATGATAACACAAAGTTTTTGCCACTTCTGATAAAATAGCTATGTTAGTTTCACTTAAAGGACTAATGACCTGCTTATATTTTTGAACTAGTGACTCTACCAATAGATTTTTACTATTGTCTATTTTCTATTTTCTCTGCTATAGGATAATTATCAACTGGCAACATTCTGATGGGTATTTCTAACTAGCGATGTTACTAATATTCACAGACTAAAAACGTTGTTGACTAATATGTATTGATTGGCGATTTCAATCAAAAGGTGTGTTTAAAGCGGAGGTCCACCCTAAAGTGGACCTTCCGCTCATTTGAATCCTCCCCCCCTCCGGCGCCACAATTGGCACCTTTCAGGGGGGAGGGGGTGCAGGTACCTGTACAGTACAGGTATCTGCACCCACTTCCGGGATAGCTCTCTGCAGAAAGGGGCGTAGATTACGCCCCTTTCCGAAAGTCCCCCGCTGCCTGATGGGAAACACACAGATCCCAGAGGCAGCGGGTCCATCCTTATTGCGCAGCGCGACTCGCGCATGCGCAGTAGGGAACCGGGAAATGAAGCCGAAAGGCTCCACTTCCTGATTCCCATACCCAAGGTGGCGGCGGCAGCACCTGAGAGACGATCGAGAGATCGGCTTCGGGTGCCGACATCGCGGGCGCGCTGGACAGGTAAGTGTCACTATTTTAAAAGTCAGCAGCTGCAGTATTTGTAGCTGCTGGCTTTTAAAAAAAAAAAAAACGCGGACTCCCGCTTTAAGAAAATGGGCTATAATGGCAGATCGTTTACTAAATGTATCCTCCATGATTTAAAATTTCAGGATTTCTACAATAATTCACAATACTGATTAATTTATAAATAGTGTATAAATAATTGTCTGGGTTGTTGATTTTAAACAATTCTGCAACTTTGGTTTGTACTGGTTTGCTAAAGGTGAGCATGTAGCTTCTTATTACTAAGCATCATGATGTTCAAAATATTATATATATGTAATTATACATAATACAAATCTATAAGTAGATTCAATAATAGCAGGTTTGGTTATTTATTTATTTTAATTAGAGTGTAAAACAATATCAGCATATAATGAACATTCATTACATTTAAGGTGACACCCTCTAACAAAACACAATAATACAATATATACAATACAATAATGTAAAATACTGGGGAAATTTGCTTTCAAACAATGGTAAAATCTCACAACACAACCAACATGAATATACCTAACTTTACAATGTAATAAATAAGCATTAGTCCGTAATACCTGTTCACCAGTCATTGCAAGCATGAATTGCTATGGCGATATCTGTAAGAATAAACTCTTTGCTTGCATATGGTGAAAAACATACACATGAGCAGTTTGAAAACCTTTACTCTCGCAAAAGGTATTGAGCATGTGGCACTGAAATCAGTTAAAGAGAAAATTACTTATGGAAAGCTGTAGACACCAGGCCCATTCACATACCAGGAAGTACACTATTCATTTTCAGAAGGAAATGAAGACAAATAATATTTTTTTTCCAAGGTATTTGTTGAGTTCAGGTCTATTTTTTAATAGTTTTTTTTCATACCCTAATTATTTCAATTAAAGAGGGGAAAAAAAATGTTAAGAAATGCATTCAGAATTAAATGTTTTTGGATGCAAGTTATTTATTTGTTGATTATGCACCTCTTCAATCCAGGAGTAACTTACCTAAAACAAATTGCATACTGAGAACTTCCATGTATGAATATGCATTTTCCTGTCCAGGTATGCACATGTCAGAGTGAATCTGAGGTCAACTTTTGTAAGTTAGACCCCTAATATTTAGTCAGAATTTAATAAGTAGAATTTATACCTTCCTCCCCTAACCATACTGATTATATAACTGGGAATACATGGATCTGATTTTGACTAGTTCCTGATGAAACGACGAAATTCACAAAGTGGGTGTTCCTGTTGGCCACCCCCTACCAGATATCCCTTGATTACAAACATTGAAGGAGCTGTACAGACAATTGTCAGCTGAACACTGCACCCATTCGGATGCAGCCACTGTTCAAGAATTTTGACAGCTGATGGGGATTAGTTGCAGTGACAGAGTCGACCATCTGCACTGTGTAGGGTGCATGAGGGAACCTATTAGATGTTTTTCCTTCAGCCTGTAGGTTAAATAGAAAAATCTGTAATTTTATGGCTAGCGTTAGGAGCACTACCCCTTCATGTTTACTTCTTTTGTCAATACACCAAGCCTTTTTCATACCTTGGGCAATGTTTGGAACTTGAGCTCCCTTACCACACATTTTGATTAGGTGTTCAGTAAGTGGTAAACAAAAGGACATTCTATTTGACTATGCAAGTGCTAAATAACACATTCCTACTAAATGCAAACAATTATATTGATTTTTAAGGAATAGCTCTGACATTAGTGTATTTTCACATGTTGCCTGATACTCACTTTACGATGTTGATTAAATAAAAAAAAACACTATTTCCTGATAAAATTACATATAAACAAAAGATTTCATCTCGCATTCACCTTAGAAAAATCATGTGAATTTTGAGTGAGATGATATTAAAAAAGAGCAGGCAATGCAACTGTAATCCTTTGGCTCATTTCCAATGTATAAGTACTATTATTCCATACTTATATTTTGTCATAAGTTTATTGATCGGGTATAATACACATGCATAATTTTTTATTATTAGCTGCCACCATTGCATCCTATGTCTATGAGTAACTTAATGGAAAAAAAAAAAAACAGGCACGCCCTAAATAAGTTAATGCCCTATATCATTAGTTGCCAATTTGTTCTGCTTTTACTGACCTAAATATTTTAATACATATTTTTTAGGCTGCAGAAATCATGAAGTTCCACAATCCTAGGAAATCTATGTGCATATATTATAGTAAAACAAAACATTGACATCTGGCTTGTGAGTAGGGATGGGCAAATTGCTTTGAGCAAGTCAGAGCTTGCAGTAAAACTGGTCAGTTCTCCATGCTTTAGTAGGAATGTGTTCTCTGTGCTAGTGTTTGCAAAGTGGTGATTTTTCTCAATATTTCACCAGTGAACCAAATTTAATATAGTGAACTATTAACTTGACCCAAATTACCAATTTTCATTCTACCCTAGCTTTTAAAACATCCAGCAACCAACTCCCCCCACACACACATATGCACTCCAATGGAATCTCCCTTAAAGTTGTTAAGGCTTATTGAGTAAGAATATCTAACCCTCACAACTTCAACAACCTAATTATAAATTATTATTATGTGCTGTTCCTATAAGGTAGTATATTATCTCCTTATCAGCCCACACTCACATTGGGCCAATTTGTCATGCAATTTGACATGTCAAATCGCATGCCAAATTGGTGGCTATTGCCGGAAATGGCACTGTCCGAATCGGTGTGACGCCTACTTTGCAGCTCTGCAACAATTCCCCAAAAATAATTCTTGTACTACTTTTGGCAACTTTGGGCTTGATTTGAATAGACATCTGTGCAGGAACTCCTACAGATGTCTGTCAAATTGCCCCCGAAGTCAGACTGCATTGCCTGTTTAAAATTGTGTTCTGCTGCACTCGCATGATTTCTAACCCGCACCAGTGTGAATCTGAGCATCCTATTTAACTCATGAAAACTACCTTTGCAATTATGGGGGCAAGAGACAGGTTATGAAATGTATTATATACAAATGAAATGTGTGCAGGGGAGGGAAGTCAGTGTTGGAAAGGGTATGGACAGGGAAAGGGAATAAAGGGAATTTATGTGAGGGGTTGCATACTGAGGTGTATTTATCATAGGGGACCGTTCAGTTAGCAAAACCTATTTAATTTAATGAATAAGCAGAAACAGTGCTCTCAATTAATACCCAATTAAGGGGAAAAATACTAAGATTTATACTTGCACATGATAGGATGATTAAAGTGAAAGCAACTTCACCTTATTTCCCAAGCTACTCTACCATTAAGATTTACAGTACTTTAGGATGTGAACATACACTCCTCTAAATGCACAATGTCTACCCTTTACCCTTTACTTAAATAAAAGCCATATGAGTACTACAGCACTAAAAGATTTCAGTAAAGGAGGTGGGTGTCAGTATGGGGGTCTGGCTGAGCTTCTGAGATCAGCTTCTACATCACACTAATTTTTGTGACCATCGCTAATCTGTTTACTTGTCCTATTAAGAGGTCTGTATAGTACAATCACACAATGTTGTCTTGTGCTGCTGAACTACGTGTACTAGTATGTTAATCACTTGAGCATGAGCTTTAATTTATTTGTAATTCACAATTCCTCATTTGCAGTAAATTGATTTAACTTCAGAAAGTTACCAACAGGAAAATAAATCCCATACTTTTAAGCCTAGCACACATGGCCAAATCTTGGACGGCATCAACCAGATCAATAGAAACTGGCTGACATTAGGCCTGTGTGTACTGTAGTCGATCTGAAAGAATCTGGACATTCAGACTAAATAGCTGAGAGAGCTGACCGATGTGTTCTGGTGGGGGGGAGCTGTCCCAGAACACAATACAACAGCAGGGGAGATCGCTGTACCAATGTCAGATAATTAGTACAATGGCTTCTCCTGAGCTGTAAAGTTTTTTTGGTTCAGACCTACTAGTGTGTACTAGGCTTAAAAGAGTAATAATGTTTTATATATATATATACATATATATATACAGTGTGTGTATGTATGTATGTATATATGTAGCAGATGACATTTTGGACAAAATATCACACGCATGTAAATTTAGTTTTTGCCTCAGAACAGTAGGGGTTCTGAGGGTTGATTGTGTAGGTTAGGCCTTAATACCAGTCTGGCCAGGCTGTGTTTGGAAGTTCTGCCTGGTCATGTGAACTGTGAGGTGCACATGACAGGCCAGAACCAAGTCTGGTTGGATGTTTAAGTCTCAGCCTTCTTGGAACCAATCAGTGGGAGTGCCGGGGCCAGCTGAGGAGTCTGGGAAGGGGTACTTAAGGGGTGTGGGTCACGTGTTTGGGGAGAGGAGTTTGTGAGACCTGTGGGGTCTGTTCTGGTTCCAGGACTGGGGTAGCCCCGTGAGGGGTCCCGGTCACGGGGGGTTTGATACCCCGCAACATGTTCCTGTGGAAGGCCCTGATAGACCTGTCTGTTCTGGGGTAGGGATCCATCTGTTCCCGAGTCTCAGACCCGGCTGGTCTGAGGCGCAGTAACTGAGGAAGAATTCAAGGTGTCCGGGTGTGCTCTCAGCTTGGAGAGGCACCACAGCTCGTGGAAGTGACCGGGGAGGACTCTTCGGAGGAGGGCCGGCAAGTGGCATCCTGGGAAGTGCCTGGTACTGAGTTGGAAAGGACATTGACGAATTCACGCTTTTCTAGTGCCATTGAGAAGATGGGAAACGTTCCAGGTACTGAGGAAAAGGTTCCTGTTCACCTTTAGTTACAACTTGTCCATGTTCATGGGACTGTTTCAAGTTTTCAGTCAACATGCTGGCTGCCATGATCTCTGGCTAGAGACCTGTTCAGCCTTGAAGTACCCAGCTGTGAGTGGCTACTCTCTGGGTGGAATTAGAGACTTTGCTAGACCTGCAGTTCAAGGTGCCTGAGTTCTTCACCCGTGCCCTCTGTTCCCTAAGAGACTGTGTTGTTTGGAAGTTATTATTGCAAAAAAAAAAAAAAAAACCTTTAAAGAGTACTTCATCTTTGTCAGTGTTCAAGTTGTTGGGTATCAACCCTGGGAACCCCTAGACGTGGAAGAGCAGGCCGAGAGAAGGTAACTGGTAAGCCCAACAAGTCAAAGCCACACCGCACAGGTTGTGGCTGCTACACACACACACATATATATATATATATATATATATATATATATATATATATATATACATACACATATACATCTAGATATACATATCTATCTATTTATCTATCTATCTATCTATCTATCTATATATATATATATATATATATATATATATATATCCTTAACATTTCCCTCCCTAACGTGAATTATAAACATGCTGTCAGAAAAATAACATACCAGTCAATCCAACATTCCAAAGCGCCAATTGGATTTGTTATATACTTTGCTTTTCGTTTACAAGAGCTACATCATATACTATAACAACAATGAAACTTCATCAATGGCTATAATATATATTTTTTTTTTTTTTTTTTAACGGTTTTTATTGTAGTTTTACAGAATAACAATAAGTATTGAACGGTGTCATACATCAGTAGATTGAAAATCGGTTACCGATACATACTTGTTATCAGAATACAAACAGTTGCGAACTATTTCAACAGTGAAGCACAGTATAATTGCTGGGAGGAAGGCTGAGAACGGTGTCATGCCACTCCAGACACCCCATCTGGGAACTAACTGTATCTGGAGGCGGCAGACAACCCCTTCCCGAGTGTGCAGTATAAGTCGATGCAGGAAAAACCTAGAACTTGGCTATAATATTTTTATAGCTATAATTATCATCTGAGGCCGCGTACACACGGGCGGACTGTTCGTCCAACTTTGTCCGCTGAACAGTGTTTCAGCGGACAGTCCGCTCGTGTGTGGGCGTTCAGCGGACAGTTTCAGCGGACAGTTTGACGAACAAGGTTTTTCGGAAATTCCGAAAAACTGTCCGCTGAAACTTTGTTTGAGCGAACAGTCCGCGCGTGTGTACGCGGCCTCAAGCATTATTAACGCAAAATCCACCCATTTAATTTTTCACTTGATGAATATTGTTATTTTGCTTTTAAGAATTCTTGTGCCTTATAGAATGCCTAAATGTGTCTTACGTGCTTTCTGGTCTAATGAATCAAACTGACTTTACTCTCAGTATTTAACCATTTGCCGCCCGGGCACCATCAAATGGCAGCAGGGTGGTGCGGCTCTTGTTCTGGGAGGACGTCATAGGACATCCCCCCAGAATGGCTGCTCTCATGTGCACGTGGTTATTGCGGCTGCGCCGTGTTGCTAGTACACGACACGACCCCGATCTCTGTAAAGATCTGATGACACGGCTCTTTAACAATGTGATCGGCTCACACTGACAGAGTGTGTGGTGAAGAGAGCCAATCAGTGACATCTCCTCATAGGGGACAGCAAGACAGGTAATCAGGACACTGATCATCAGTGCCCTGATTACAATAAAGTGCCAGCAGTGCCAGCAATCAGTGCCTACCAGTGCCTGCAATCAGTGCCCATTAGTGATATCAGTCAGTGCTGGCTTTCAGTGCCCATCAGTGCTGCCTATCAGTGCTGCCAATCAATGCCCACCAGTGCTGCCCATCAATGCCACTCATCATTGCCCATCAGTGCCCATTAATGCTGCCTATCAGTGCCACTTATCAGTGCCCAGCAGTGCTGCCTAGCAGTGCCCACCAGTGCCACCTATCAGTGCCCACCAGTGCCACCCATCAGCTCCGCCTATCAGTACTCATCAGTGCCACATATTAGTGCCACCTATCAGTTCCCATAAGTGCTGCATATTAGTGCCTTCTCATTTGTATAAGTGCAACCTCATCAATGCCTATTATTGCAGCCTATCAGTGCCCATCAGTGCAGCCTCATCAGCACACATCAGTGATGGATAAAAATTACTTATTTACAAAATGTACTGACAGAAACAAAGAAAAAAATGAATTTCTCAAAATTTGCAGTCTTTTTTTTTTTTTTTTTGTAAAAAATAAAAAACACAGCAGTGATTAAATGCCACCAAAATAAATCTCTATTTGTGCCAATAAAATTATAAAAATGTTTTATGGGTACAGTGTAGCATGACTGTGCAATTGTCATTCAAAGTGTGACAGCGCTGAAAGCTGAAAAATGATCTGGGCAGGAAGGGGGTGAAAGTGCCCTGTATTTAAGTGGTTAAAAAGGCTCCCTAGGCGGTAAAGTTGTTTTAACAAACTGGAAACACTACTAACACTGGTACAGCAATTGAAATTAAACTTTCCTTGCTGTTTGTGTCTGTTGAATTTAGTGGGTTTTTCTATGCAGTAGTGTTATCTGTTATCTATAGCACCACAGCTAAAAGCTTAAGCTGTCAGTTAGCCCTTTATGCTTCATCACAGCAGGATTTTTTAGTAATATTCATTAAATGATGACTAGCAGTCTTGTTTTAAAGTTTTTGGTAGCAAGAAAAAAAAAAAAAAGGCTATCGGAGCCAATACTTTCTTATCTCTGCTTGTGCATACAGTTAGGCGTGCGTTTTAACATATTGTAAACCTTATCTAAAGCTAATCCTGTACCACCCTGTACCATCCCATTACAAAAACTTGTGACTCTAATCAATAAAAGAGCACAGAAAATATTGCAATATTCTCTTTTCTTTAAATATCATAATCTTAGTTTTCAGATTCTTGTTACCTTGACACTTCATGTGTTTCCTAAGTAACAACAGTGAGCCAGCTGCTCAGTCTTAAGAAGAGACTATATTGTATTTAGGTGATCATATAGAACGAAGAGGAAAGTGAAGTGTTTTTTTTTACTGTCACTGAAACCCCGGCTCCTCTATTCTACCACTCCACTGATTCATTCTTTACTATGTGTTTTCCAAAAGGAAGCCTTTGGGAAAATGATAACACCTGGGCTAATAAAGCACAGGCCAATGATACCATCAATAGTAAAAATGGAAATTCCAAGTGGTATATTGAAGCATCAGAGTCCCAGAAATGTGTATAATTTGTACACTACTTTTTTCCCTCTAACACTACACACTTTCTTGCACAATATTGGTACTTCTCCATATTGATTTACTAAAGAAGCACAGCGTGTTTAATTTGCAAACTAAATCTTTATTTTACAATATACAGTGGGTAAAATAAGTATTGAACACTCTTCTATCATTCTTCTAGGTATAAAGGTGCTATACCCATTCAAACCATACATAGAAAGAAACCAAAACAAAAGGGCTCGGAAATTAAGTTATGTCTAATACAGTGGAATGACACAGGGAAAAGGTATTCAACACATGCAGAAAGGGAGGTGCAAAAAGGTATGGAAAGCCAGGACAATCTATTAGAAATTAAAAATCAATCCTGCCCCTTGTAAGTGCAAATTAGAATCAGCTGGTTCAGTCTCAACTGATGGCCTATAAAAAGGTGTCTCATTACCAAAGTGTCACACAAGAAACATCTCATGATGAGTAAAAGCAAAGAGCTCTCTCAAGACTCTTGCAACCTTATTGTTGCAAAACATACTGATGGCATGGGTTACAGAAGGATTTCTAAACTTCTGAATGTTCCATTGAGCACTGTTGGGACCATAATCTGTGAGGGGAAAGAAATGTCACCATAAACCAGCCACGACCAGGTGCTCCTTGCAACATTTCTGACAGATGAGTGAAAAGAACTATCAGAAGGGTTGTCCACTTGTGGAGAGCTTCAGACAGGCCTGGAGTTGGCAGGTACAATTGCTACAAAGAAAAAAATGAGTAATGCATTCAACCGCCATGGCCTATTTGCAAGCTCACCACACAAGACTCCATCAGTGAAGAAAAAGCTTGTTTAAAGTTTACTGCTCTAAAATTTTGACAAGCCTGTGAAACACTGGGAGAATATAGTTTGGTCAATTGAGACAAAAATTGAACTCTTTGGATGCCATAATACACACCATGTTTGGAGGTCAAATGGCACTGCACATCACCCCAAAAACACCATGCCAACAGTGAAGTTTGGAGGTAGGAGCATCATGGCGTGGGGCTATTTTTCAGCATACGCTACTGGAAAACTTCATATATTTGAAGGAAGGATAAATGGAAACATTTACCAAGACATACTTGATAAAAATCTTCTGCCATCTATCAAGATGATGAAGATGAAACAAGGATGGACATTTCACCAAGACAATCATCCCAAACACAAAGCCAGAGAAACTCTCGATTGGATACAAAGAAAGAAAATAAACCTGCTAGAATGGTCCAATGGAACACCTGACTTGAATCCAAAGAAAATCTATGGAAAGCACTAAAGCTCAGAGTTTATAGAAGAGGTCTACGGAACCTTCAAGATTTGAAGACTGTCTGTGGTGAAGAATGGGCCAAAATCACACATGAACAATGCATGTGACTCTTTTCTCCATGCAGGAGGCATCTTGTAGCTGTCGTTACCAACAATTTTGGATTTTGTATGAAGTATTAAATACATTTCAGTTAGTTTGTTTAATACTTTTTCCCTGTGTCATTCCATTTTATTACACATAACTTAATTTCTAAACTTTTTAACTTACTAGCATGTGGTGAAAATGTCAATAGCACCTAGAAATATATGTACCTAGAAAAATGGTAATATGTTCAATACTTATTTTACCTGCTGTAATGTTCATTTAGCTTAATGAATGTGGTGAAAATTCACTTTGAGGGAAAATAAAAACACCCTACTTGTCATTAATGAACCCTAGTGGTTTACAGAGGATGTACATTCCCAAACATTAAGATCTCTTTTTTTCCCATTTTTCCCATCACCTACAATATTTTCTACACATTTTGTTGGTAATTATTAGTATGGAGCTATAAATTACTCCATATGGAAAGAGTAGGATTGATTTACTAAAGGAGTATAGGCTGTTCATCTAACAAAGGTATATTTTACTTTGTAAGGAATTTTCAATTAGCTTCGTGGGTGAGTTGAAGCTTTGCTGACTCCCATCGTGCAATCATAAGCAGAATAAAACAAAAGATGTCTATGTACATGATTCTTTGCAAAGAAAACCACCACCATTCCCTTTCAAAGTGAAAAATCAGCCTAAACACCTGTAATTAATCAACCCTCATGTGTTAGTGAAGTTATTACAAAATGTATAAACACTATTTCCCAAATACTATAATACACTATTAACTATAGAATAGCCTTTTTATAAAACTGCATTGCAAATATACAAAGACCTTTTGAATGTTCTAGTTGCATGGCTATTATAGTTAAAGCGGAGCGCCACACAATATTTTAACTTCACCTTATCCCAATGAGCGCTATGAACAGGTGCGCAAATGAAAAGAAAAAAAAAATTGGTGCTGTATTTACTGTAGAATCTTTCTTTATTGTGGCACTTCCTGTTTGTCACTCCCGCATGAGTAGACATGTATATTTGTTTTCCCCTGAGGTGCACTGTCTCCTGGGAGCTAAGTGTCATGCTTCCCATGAGTCAGTGCAGAACGCCGCCGCAAAATCCAGTCATTCTGATGATATGGGTCCCCCGTTAGATAATGCCCCGGGGCATGTGCAAACTGAACCGCTGTTTATCATCCTCTGAGATTTTCGGTGGTACCGTTTGGGCATGCCCTGCGCCTGCGCAGTCCAGTCCGGGCATTCTCCAACGGGGACACATATCGACAAAACAGTGAGCATGCACAGGAACGAGCACTATTCACAGCATCCCGGAAATCAATGCTTGTGGGCTTCACAAGCAAGATGGAACCGGCCATCATAAGATTTTATAAGTTCATTTTATAATAGAAAACAGACACCGGGGGAATTAATATACCAAACTAGTGAGTGTTATATAGTGTTTAGCAAAGTGTCAGAATGGCTGAAAAAAAAAAAAAAGAATGGTCAACGGACTTCCGATTTAAGTGTCATGTTTCCCTGAAAATAAGCCCTACCTAGTGTGATTTTTCAGAGATGGCTGCAATATAATCCCTAGTTAAAGTCCTTATAAAAACATGGACTGCACATTATATAATCTTTTTACAAAACGGATTACATAATTTTCCAGGGACTTTCACCAAAGTTTTGGGATTATAGAATTTCATAATGCTGACTCCTGAGCTGACAGGGGGAGAGAAGACAGGGGACACAGGATTTTTTTTTAAAACATTTTATTGTTTTTTTCTACAGTGCCTTGCAAAAGTATTCACCCCCCCCCCCCCCCTGGAATTTTTTGTGTTTTGTTGCCACACAACCTAGAATTAACATGGATTGTTTGAGGATATAACTGACTAAATAACAGAAAAAGTCAATGTGCATAACTATTTACCCCCCTAAAGTCAATACTTTGTAGAGCCACCTTTTGTGGCTATCACAGCTCCAAGTAGCTTTGGATATGTCTCTATGAGCTTGCCACATCTTACCACTGGGATTTTTGCCCATTCCTCCTTGCAAAACTGCTCCAGCTTCTTCAATGGTTTGTGCATGTGAACAGCAATCTTAAAGCCCAGACCTCAATCCAATAGAAAATCTGTGGTCTGACTTAGACTAGTCCATTCCAACACATTTACATGTTTCCCCTTAAGCCAATCAAGTGTTGCTTTAGCAGTGTGTTTGGGGTCATTGTCCTGCTGGAAGGTGAACCTCCATCCTAGCCTTAAATCACACACAGAGTGGTACAGGTTTTTCTCAAGAATATCTCTGTATTTAGCACCATCCATCTTTCTCTCAACTCTGATCAGTTTCCCAGTCCTGACTGCTGAAAAACATCCCCACAGCATGATGCTGCCACCAGGTTTCACTGCGGGGATGGTGCTCTTTGGGCGATGTGATGTGTTGGGTTTGCGCCAGACATAGCTTTCTTTGATTGCCAAAAAGTTCAATTTTAGTCTCATCAGACCAGAGCACCTTCCTCCATACATTTTGGGAGTCCCCTACATGCCTTTTCACAAACTCACAACGTGCCATTTTGTTTTTGCTGAAAGTAATGGCTTTCTTCTGGCCACTCTGCCATAAAGTCCAACTCTATGTAGCGTATGGCTTATTGTCGTCCTATGTTCTGCAGCTCCTCCAGGGTTACCTTAGGTCTCTGTGCTGCCTCTCTGTTTAATGCCCTCCTTGCCCAGTCCGTGAGCTTTGGTGTGCGGCCATCTCTTGGCGGGTTTGCCAAGAGACCTAATCCTGACTTGTACTTCTCCACAACATTGTCCCTTCCTTGTTTGGAAAGTTCCTTGGTCTTCATGGCAGTGCTTGGTTAGTGGTCCCTCTTACTTAGTTGTTGCAGCCTCTGGGGCCTTTCAAAAAGGTATGTATATGTAATGACAAATCAAGTGACACTTAAATTGCACATAGGTGGACATCATTTCACAAATTGTGACTCCTGAAGGGAATTGGTTGCACCAGAGATTTTTATGGTCTTCAAAACAAAGGGGGTGAATACATACGCACATGCCAATTATCAGTTGTTTATTTCTGAAAAATAGTTTTATGTATATATTTTTCTAATTTTACTTCACAAACTTAGACTATTGTGTTCTGATCCATCACATATAATTCAGATTAAAAAAACACTGAACCAAAGGCTGTAATGTAACAAAATAGGTAAAAAGCCATAAGAGGTAAATACTTTTGCAAGGCACTATAGGTTTTTTAGAACAGAGAGGGGCACATGCCACAGCAAAATCACTATGCTGTCTATCAAGCTTTAAAGGATCAAGATATTTTATTCCATAAGATAACATGACAAAATAAATGTTGAGTATTGTACATACCGTAAACAGATATGATTTCCCCTGAAAATAAGCCCTAGTGTGGCTTTTGTAGCCAACATAGTATAAGACCTGGTCTTATTTTTGGGGAAACATGGTACCTCCCCAAAAAAATGTTGTATAATTCATAGCATATACATTTTATACTTCCTTCTATGCCACCAGTACACATTATATAGCCTCTGTTCATATGCAAACATTTGCTCACATTTTGTACTTTCCTACAGTAGGATCAAGGATCAGGCTGATGCAGATACTAAGCATCCTGTGCTGAATCAGCGCCAGGCAGAGAAGTAAATGCAAGCATACCTTTTGCATCATTGTTCAGCTCAACTGGCAGGCATTGATGTTTAGACTGCTAAGCTTTCAAAATGTCAGAGTTCCAGATCAGGGCCCAGAGCACTTAGGCCTATCATAAACATCACAATAAATACAATTGATAGTTCTGATTTTGAGTATTGCCTGCAATTAGTGGGCTATTTCTATATTTCAGAAGAGGATCTGCAACTAACTATGAGCTGTAAACTACCTCAGCAGCATAGAATGCTGGTGTTGCACGTTTTTGCACCCCCCCCCCCCCCCCCCTTGCCTTAAGCACTGTGAGCAATTACCTTTTCAGCCTGCCATCAGTCTTACCCAGTTTTCAATTCTTTATAAATTAAGAAAAAATGTGCTGATCATAGTTTTGACGTCACTCTAATTTTACGTTTGTTCTAAGCTAGTGGCACAAAATAGTTTTGATGGTAGAACCAGTAAACTAGTACATTCAGCAGCTCCTGTTTTCCTTTTAAGAGGAGTCAATTACAGGTGACTATTGGTGCATAATATATATATATATATATATATATATATATATATGTATATATGTATAGATATATGTATTCAAAATGGAAAATGTTAATATTTTTACCATTCAGAGACATGGCTTACTATTGAGAATACAGAATAACTGATCAACTAACTGTACAACTTTGCTAACATAACTTTTTTGTGTATACTGACTTAAAGCGGAGTTCCGCCACATTTTATTTTTATTTTTTTGAATGAGCAGCTACAAATACTGCAGCTGCTGACTTTTAAAATATGGACACTTCCACTCGACACAGCCCGCTGGGGTGTCGGGAGGGGACGGGATGCCCCCGGACCTACCGGATCTAGCTATACAGAATGTGTAGTATACAGCAGATGGGTACCAGGCCCATATGTTCTTTTTGCTAGTAACTCATGTTGTTCAATGTATCTGGGCATTTCTTGCTTATTTATTCATCAACTCCCTGCAACTTTTGTACAATGGTTGATATCAATGTTTGTTACTGCATTATATTACAATAAAATCATTTGAAAATAAAATATGGACACTTACCTGTCCAGGGCACCCGCGATGTTGGCACCCAAAGCGGATCTGTCCCTCAGCTCTTGGGTGGAAGCACCGCCATCTTTGGTAAGGGAATGAAGCAGCTTCACAGCCTGGATCCCTACTATGCATGTTTGACTCACACTGCACAATCCCAGTGGTCCCTGCTGTCTTCTGAGACCTGTGTGTCTCCCAGAAGACAGTGGAGGGACGGAGGAGGCGCCGAACATGGCATAGATATCTGTGGATACTGCAGCTATCTATGCCCGGAAGTGGGAGCAAATACCTGGATTAGACAGGTATCTGCTCCCCCCTCCCCCCTGAAAGGTGCCAAATGTGACACCTTAGGGGGAATTCCAAAAAGCAGAAGCTCCAATTTTGGGTGGCACTCTGCTTTAATATTGCCAATTATGGAAAGTGGTGTTGTTGTGCATGTACCTTCTTAATTAAATAATACTGTAACACATAGAAAGGAGATATACTCCCTTAAAAAAGGTGTTTCAAGGATATGAGGCTTTCACCTCAGTGACAGCCTCATATCCTTGATAGACCTATTTTTTTATGGGAGTTTATCTCCTTTCTGTGTGTTGTTGCTACTCGTAGGATGTGGATGTGGATGTGATGGTTATCCCTAGAACTGGTTAACTACAATTTCATTTTAAATAATACTGTATTCATAAAAATTGCTTAGTACCAGTTTATCAAAAAACACATTATCTAATAGTTTTAAAGGGTCTCATGGGAGGAAAAATGCAAATGTGAGATTTTCAAAAACGTTTTTTGTTAAGAAAATGATCCCACAACTTAGTAATTTCACTTGTTCTGGTTATTTGAAATGAAAATAAAGTAGCTTGTTATGCAGAACAATATTTTCATGTCTGTAAATGTTCTAAAGTCTAAATTGATGAATCAATTTGATTGTTATGTTTCAAACGAACCACAAGTACAAAATCGGTATTTAACTTAAAGACACAAAATATTCTACTCTAATAAGTAGAGAGAGTCACCTTGAGGCATATTATTTGCAGTATTTTCATGGTATAATATTAATACAACACATTGTAATTCACAACTAAATGGATGCTGATAAATTGTATAGAATGAAGATGCTCTCAGATGTTCCCTGTATGTGTTATAGCACTTTATAGTGTGCAACTATCAAACCAAAGTGCACACAGACCAAGTATGATTATCCATATAGAAAGTTAAGGGAACTGATGGGCTAAAATGCCAGCTTGTTCTAAACCAAAGTTACAACTACAGGTTGTTTGGATCTATGAAGTCATACACCTTTCTATTACCTACCTACATCTTTCTATGCAATGTGATAGGTGGCCTCCCCGGCAGGTAGAGAAGCACATGCAGTGAGAGGAGGTAGGGCTACATGTCAACTATGTAGTTCCATTAGAACTACAGGTTGAGGGGCAAGCTAAATTGAAAAGGAGCCAATTTAAGGTGGAACACTAATTCCGCGTACACACGACCGGATTTTCAGTCAGAATAAAGTCTGGCGGTTTTTCAGACGGAAATTCCTCTGAAACGGTCTTGCCTACACAAGATCACACCAAAGTCCGATCATCTAGAATGCGGTGACATACAACACGTAGAATGGGACTAGAAAAAGGAAGTTAAATAACCAGTAGCCAATAGCTGCCCAAGAGTCATTTTTGGTCCGTCGGAACATCATACAGATGAACGGTTTTCCCAATAGGAATTGATTCCGTCAGAAACATTTAAAACATGTTCTATTTCTAGGTCTGTCAGAATTTTCGAAAAAAAAAGTCAGATGAGGCATACACACGATTGTAATATCCAATGAAAAGATTCCGTCTGACTTTTTCTGCCGGAAAGTCTGACCGTGTATACACAGCATAAGAGAACATTTTTTATGTGACTTGTGTACAAACAAGCTACCTTTATTTATGCTTAACCCAGGTACAGAACATTGCTTTGTAGTGGAAAAATCATAATTTAATTCATGCCTGTTTATTCACTCCTCATGGAATGTATTGCATTCAATAAATGGGTTCCGCTTTATAGTGTATCCAAACCTAAAAACAACATCATGCATTGCAGCTTACCAGTCCTTAAATGTGGTGGCTGCATTTGTTTTATTTTTTTATTTTTTACCTTTATTTTCACATTATGATCCTGAGAGTAACACATTGCATGTCCTAGGGTGACAACACTCAATGAATTGTAGCTGTGGAGGAGCAGAGTTGTCAACCTAGGGCAGGAAGGCTCATGCATATTGCAGCTCAAAAAAAAAAAAGCTGCTTTTACAGGCATTTGAGCTTTTATTTCTCTGCCTAAATGCTTGAAGAAGCTTGCGCTTTTTTTGTGTTTTTTTACACATTTTTTTTAACTTATTTGAGAATTTTTGAGCATAAACCTTTTTTCACAAACCCTCCCCTCAACTAATTTTATCTCCTTTTTTTTGTATGTTTTTACACTTTTTAATGCTTTTTCAAGTGTTTTAGATTGCTTAGGCGTCTTTTCTGCTCAAAAGCTCCACCCAAATGTGGAAGTTCTACTTATCTGCTTCCCCCTCCGGTGCCACATTTGGCCCCTTTCAGGGGGGAGGGGCGGAATGGGTACCTGTTTTTGACAGGTACCAGTCCCCACTTCCAGGAGACTTTGCTGCAGCCCCCCTCCTCTTTCCTCCACCGCCGAGCCAGTTAGAAAGCACAACGTGCTTCGCGCATGCACAGTAAGGAACCGGCTGTGAAGCCAAAAGGCTGCACTGCTGGTTTCCCTTACCATGAATGGCGGCAGCAGCACCCGAGAGCCGATCCGAAAATGGGCTGTGGTGCTGACATAGCAGGATTCCTGGGCAGGTAAGTGTCTTAATATTATAAGTCAGCAGCTACAGTATTTGTAGCTGCTGACTTAAAATTTTTTCATGGGGGGGAGTCCACTTTAAAAATACGAGTTTGGTGTTTTTATTTATATTGGTGATTGTAAGGTACTTTGCACACAAAGTTTTTGAATCAAGGCGTTTTTTAAGATATAAGTAGGCCTACAGTAAATTACATTTACTCACAATTTCTATACGAATTAAGGCAGTTCTGAAGGCAAAAGGGGGTCCAACCCGGTACTAGCAAGGTGTACCTAATAAAGTGGCCAGTGAGTGTATGTCAACATGTAAATGTTTGTAAAAAGCAGAGTACCTTTGTTCAACAAAGCAAAGAGAAAAACCTTCTTAGCCCTTGTACACACGGACGGACATTCCAACGGAAAATGACCGATCGGACCGCGTTGTTGGATAATCCAACTGTGTGTGGGCTCCATCGGACTGTTTCCGTCTGAATATCCGACGGACAAAGTTTTAGAGCTGGGCTATAAAACTTTCCGACAAAATGATCCGATCGGACTTTGTCCGATTGTGTGTAGAGAATTCCGATCGGACAAAGTGCCACGCATGCTCAGATCAAATTCCTAGACCAAAGCTATTGGCTACTAGCCTGAACGTAGTCCCGTCGTAACGAAATAACGTCATCACATTACGTATGATCGGATTTTCCGAAAACACTGTCCGACCGTGTGTATGCAACACAAAATCCATCTGACAAAATCTGACGGATTTTTGTGGCGGAATGTCCGACCGTGTGTACAAGGGCTTATAGGTAAAAGCATAACTTCAGATTTTGTATTTCCTTTCACTTTCTTCTCCACTGATAATGGTCATCTGAATTTCTCCAATGGAGGCACAGGGAGAAAGACTGCGTTTTACTTGCACTCTGGGGAACTATTGACAGCAAGTATTGTCTTGATGATATCTCTGTCTCTTTCAGGGCTCTTAACCACTTCCCAACCAGCGCACGACGATGTACGTCGACAGAATGGCACGGGCAGGCATATTGGCGTACAGGTACGTCCAACATTCAATGCCGCCCTGCCATCGGGAGCGCGCTGCCGGCGGCGCGCTCCCGCGCTGGTCGGGACCCCCGTGAGTCCGGTCGCGGGACCCGCGGACTCGATCGCCGCGGGCATCCCCGCGATCATCTCACGGAGCGGCCGAATGGAGGAAATGCCGAGTAAACAGCATTTCTCCATTCTGCCTAGCAACTAGTGACGCTGATCTCTGCTCCATGTGATTGGAGCAGAGATCAGTGTTCACTAAATGAAAGCCCAACCCACCCACAGTTAGTAACACACCCCTAGGAACACTTAACCCCTACACTGCCACCCACTGGTTAACCCCTTCATTGCCAGTTTCATTTACACAGGAATCACTGCATTTATATAGCAGTGATTACTGTATAAATGACAATGGTCCCAAAAATGTGTCAAAAATGTCCGATGGGTCCCCCACAATGTCGCAGTCACAATAAAAATCGCTGATCGCCGCCATTACTAGTAAAAAAAAATAATAAAAAATTATTAATAAAAATGCTATAAAACTATCTCTATTTTGTAAACGCTATAACTTTTGCGCAAACCAATCAATAATCGCTTATTGCGATTTTTTTTACCAAAAATATGTAGAAGAATACGTATCGGCCTAAACTGAGGGAAAAAAATGTTTTTTTATATATTTTTGGGGGATATTTATTATAACAAAAAGTAAAAAATAATGCGTTTTTTTCAAAATTGTCGCTCTATTTTTGTTTATAGCGCAAAAAATAAAAACCGCAGGGGTGATCAAATACCACCAAAAGGACGTCAATTTTGTTTGGGAGCCACGTCGCACGACCGCGCAATTGTCAGTTAAAGCGACGCAGTGCCAAATCGCAAAAAGTGGTCTGGTCTTTGACCAGCAAATTGGTCCGGTCTGAAAGTGGTTAAACAATACCCATTGTTAGATGTAGCCTTCAAATCTGCAGAAAAAACATAAAGTAGTACAATATGCAAAACTTATTTTTTTCATTATGGATAGAGCAAGAGAGGGTTTAAATTAACCTGTCAGATTTTTTTTTCACCATCGGTGTCCAATTGCTCAGATTTCCCTTCACTTCCTGTTCCATAGCCAAACAGGAAGTGAGAGGAAGTCCTGGCAAATGAAGGGAATTCCTTGGGGATCCCCAGGTCACCAGAACTAGTAGCTCCATTGGAAGATTTCTCCTCTACTTTTCTGGGGACAACTCAAAACTTAGGATTTTCATTTACTTTTACTTTCCATTATAATGGCAAACAGGACAAATAGATACGGTGAATCTCCTTAATGGTAGCACAGACAGGAATAAAAACTGACAGGTGTTCTAATCCCGTTCTACTTTTTCCAAATGAAAAGAAAAAAATGTTGCCTTTAGTCATATTTTAAGAGCAATGATCAATACACTTTTACAAATGTTGCATCATAACAATGTAAAACTGATGTCTTTAGAAACTTTCGGGAAGCCAGGGGGTGGACCAGCCCACTGGTCTCCACATAAAGGTAAAATTTTGTTTTTGGGTAAATGTACCCCTGCAGTAAATACTTTTATTTCCAACTGTGCAAGCATGATGTTTGATTTGTAGTAGTATGCAAATCTTTTTTTTTTTACCAGTGTGTGTATCATTCTAAATCATTACTTTGTGGACAGCCAACTTGCCCTTTACTTATTGTATCTGAATTTCTTATGAAGCCTATCCTTTCTGGGTTACTGCTCATTAAAAGTACTATGAAATAGAAAATATAATTTATGAGCTGGCTTTTCTCCTCATCCACTTTTATAGACACTGGTTGAGCAACTGAAAATTGCTGCTGTGAATTTGTCCTGATGGGTTACATTGTTAACAAGTGTGGCTGGTGCTCAATTTTTTTGGGGGTGGCAAACAAACATGGCCCCCTCAATCGCCCCACCCATCGTTTGATTGTTCGCCTGATCAATGCTTTGCTCGCACTTACACCATCCAGGTTGTGGCTTCGGCGGCTCCCCCCTGTATCTCCTCCCTGTTTTCGGTGGGCGCTTCTCCTTTCCGGTCAATTGGGTCTTAGGACTCCCAGCCAATAGGGTCTCAGGACCCACTTCCTGATTGGCCAGGAGGAGAAGCAGGAAGACATTAGTGAGTATTAATTTGTTAATTTGCTACAAGTGGGTGAGCATGGATTGGGGGAGGGTTGTGCCCTTGCGCCCCTGCACCCCTTATGAGCGGTTGTCACTGATTTTTAAACATAACTTTGACAAGCTAGAGTACACATGAATGCAGTAATACTGCCTACTTCAGTCACAAATATCAGATGATCATTCAGAAACTCAGTAAAGTTCCCAAACCCCTTTTTGACTACACATTGATGTAGTAATGCCATTGGAGATTGTTGCACTCATATAGCCAGTTGTCATTTTTTAACAATTTTAACAATAATAATCACATATGAAAACAAAACAGTATCCGGGTAAGCAAGGCAGATACTATAACTGCTCATCAGGGTATTAGTGTAACACATGTTCTCCTACTTAGGTGAGGCAGAGAAACAACACGGGTGTCTGCATGCAATGTTCCGACATGTGGAGGATTGGGCAAGTACCCGCTCACCAATCCTATGACCAAGGCCCAAAAAATATGTCCTGTCAGACAGGCCCTTCAGGTTGCCCGACTGGCTACCCCATAACAGGAACTCTTCACTCCTTAAGGAATGCACCTGGAGATGCATCGGAGGTCTTTCTCTGGTGGGATGTCCTTGACCTGCCGTGGATCTGTGGCAGGAAATGGGCACACTGATCCTGGATGGCAGTACCTCTCCCTTTTCACAGGCAGCCTTCCCCCATAGTGCTGTGGAGAAACATGACTCTCTCCCTCTCCTTCATCAGGTGTCCCCGGCTGGCACAACCCAAGCGATCTTATGGCTTCATCTCCAGAGAAAGACTCCTGTCACACATACAGTCCTGTCATCTCTGGTGGTTCCCAACTGTGGCTTAGTCTCCATCTCCATGTGAGCCACCTCAGCCTCCCTTCCTCTCTCCACATGCTCTCCTCCTCAGCCCTCTGTATCCCTTCCTAAACCTCCCCTTTTTCCCAGTATCCTCTTTGTTTCCTCATGTTTAGGAAGCATCTTCCCATCTCCATCTTGTTCGTAAAAGGAAGAATTGCATAACAAATAGTCTTACATCATAATCTATGCACGTCCTGAATGGGCCAATGACAGAATTCCTGTTACAACTATATCTTCCATGGAAGTCCAGCAAATCCTTCAGTTTAATGTATGTATATTGTCATGTTTTAGAGATATATATCTTTTAGTACCCACTTACTTAATTTAAAATGATTGACTGCCCTGGAAAATGTAATTTGAAGGAATGGGGTTCTCAGAGGAAATCAGAGGTATCGCTCCTTACTAACAGATTTTTCTTAATAATTTGTAAAAAATAAAATAAAAATTGTGCTCTGTTGTTTAGCATTTGGACAGGCTTAGGCTATAAAAGCGTTAATAGTGACAGATGTATTCCCTTATAGAAAGAGATATGAAAAATAGGAAAACTAATTTGTGTTCCTCACACCTGCTAAAATGGTATCTCGCTTAAGTGAAAAGTGTCTGCAACACCTGGCTGACTTAGGTGGTTTTGTACTACATCATTTAAATGGCTCCCCCATCCTCCAGGAAGTAATGTCAACATTGAACATTAAGAAACCACAGTACAGTATGCACACAGAGTCACTATGCATGAGCCTTTCATATACTTGCTACCTAAGGGAGAAAGAATATGTAAAGTTATTTGTAGAATTTGTGGCACAAAGTAACAAACCAGATTCTGGATCATTTTTTGTAACCTGCAATGGAACCAAGCTTCATTTTTATCTTTTTTCTCTGATAGAATTTCTGTAACCAATAACAGTTCTTAGCTGTTTTATACTTGCACAGTCTTTCCAGCAATAAACTGGTAATGATGTAATCTATAATATTACCATTATAGTTTACATTTTTTTCTAAATAATTGATATCGTGTTGCAGCAATAGTGTGCCTTCATACAACAAGGCACATATAGATCTGGAGGGCACTCTAAGGTTATATTCACACCACCACACACCTCACCACGCACATGGAGCTATAATGCACATTGCAGTACACATTTGGGGGAATTCAGTCAGACACTTTTCTGTCTCTATGGCCCTTTAAAATAGCCTGCTCAAGATTAAAAAAATCCCTGCCTCCCGTTTCGGTAACTTACCTACGTCGGAATCAGATTTGGGTAGTTCTAAATAGTGCCACTTTAGCAAATTGGTCCAGTTTGTAGATAATGAAACTGAAGGTTATTAAGACTGAATACAAATTGATTTAAAGATACAGAGTGCCTGTCCCTGTAGTAAGTGTAGCAGAGTAGCATATTTGTCTGCGCTATCCCCTTTTCCTGTTACTAGTTGTTAAAGAGGGGGAAGGGGAGACAGTGAAACCACTCTAGTGTAGTAAGTTCCAACCAATAAAAAAAAAGGGTTAAACGATGTATATTCACAAAAGTGCATGAGAAACACATATGTAAAAGCAAAGGGGACGATGAGCCTGTGGTAACATTTCCCAAACATGTGCAGCTGGATGGATAGATGAGCCACCGACGACACAGAGTCTGGATCACTGTGCTGGTGGCTGCTGGATGGGGAGCTGCTCTGCTACCCACTCTATGTGAATAGTCCCTAAGACCCCAGAAATCCAATGCTGGAATGAGCTGTGCAGGCTGCTGGAGCACTGGGCTGGCTGCAAGATGCAGATGGAAAAATCCACCTCCAGCTGAAGCTGTCACAACCTTACACAACCTCCCATGGTTGTTAAAGACACTGTCAGCTTCCCAGCCCCCTGGCAATCAGTAATGCCCCAGTGGGTGGAGTTTGATAGGTAAGCTGGGACAATAGTTCCCCATCAGGTCTGCTCTCTTTTTGTAATTAACTGCAATCAGTGGCTGGATTTCATAGCCAATAGTAGGCTGTTAGCTAAGAATCTGCCCACTGCCTGCTGTCAATCACAAGGGAAGTGGATCTGATTGGGAACTAGCATATGTAAGTCCCTGTAAGATGCTGCCCTGTATATAAAATTCTCCTCCGCTGCACTGTATGACAACTGCAGCAGTGGGGTGGAAGTGCACTGGATCATCTGTATGAACATTCCAGGCTCTGTGTGCCTCCATATGTGGTGTGTGCCCCAAATCCATGTACCTGTTTGCAAAGACATTCCTTATGTGGTGGCATGTTAGAATTCTAAAGAATATTTTAGACATCTTAGACACTCTTTATGAATTCCCTTGATTTTTGGATGTGGTATGGTGTGTTGCAGTGCAGGTATGTTCTAATGGTGCATTAGGGTGCCAAAATGAAAATGAATGGCACTGCAATGATCCTACAAATACTTGCATTGCAGTAATGCATGGATTCAACCACCTATTACATCAGTGTGATGGTATGAAGGAGCCCTACATATATCTGTGAGACCAGGAAGAGCGGAGAGCAATGCAGCAGACAGAACATCACAAGAGACAGCAGCGGCTCTTTCAGGGCGCTTTGCAGGGGCTATTTTTAGCATTATAGCGCCTGCAAAGCACCCCAGTGTGAAAGGGGTCAAACTGTTATGTCTTCAGAATACCAAAAGGTTGGAATCTGCAACAAAGTTTGTTAAAGTCCTTGCAATGCACACTGATCACCCAGAGGGGAATGTTTTTTTCTCAACAAAAGTGAAGTTACTTATTGGGGTAAAAACACCTTTATGTTTAAAACCACTTTAATTACTGTCTTTCATAAATTGTGGACAGTGAGGTTCAGTCAATAATTGCATCATCATTGAAAATGTGAGAGGGTTCTGTCTCATTAGGATGCCTATAAAACAATTCACTGTCTAATATATTGGCAAAACAACAATATAACTGCAACTTTTCACACTGACAACTAGACATGCGCATTAATTTTCGTCCGAATGCATTTTCGTCATTTCAGGTATTTTCATTATCATTTTAACAAACAATAACGAAAGTGCAGGATCCGAAAAACAAAAGATCCGACATAAACAAATGTTTTATTTTCATTTTCGTTGTGACAACAGTTCGATATAGATAGGAGATTCGACATTACACTGACAATAACAATCTGCGTAACCTTAAGTCTATTAGCCCAGGATTATTCTACAGAGAGAGAAAAGATTTGACAGAGAGAAAAAAATCACTGCTGGAATTGGGTGGGGGAAGTAAAATAAAAATAATGATGATGATGATGAATGTTATTGGCTGATTGTAACCAAAGTGGAGGATAAGTAAAATAGCTAGAACTAAGTACACACGTACAGCCAACTTACTTTCACTTGCGATTGCTGGCAGAGAGAGACACACACACACTGAATCATTTCAGAAGACAGTCAATCTTAGCTGGTATGTTTGTCAGAGAACCTAAATTATTTAGCAATTAAGCATAAGCACAGCAGCAGAACAATAGCGAAGCAAGCTACAGTTCAACTTAAATTTTTCATAATAATCTGCTGCTATTGTGTTAGTGTTGTGAACCTGATAGTGATACTAGTGTTGCTAGTGTTGTGATAGCCTCAAAGGCTGCCTGTGTTGTGTGTGTGTGTGTGTGTGGGGGGGGGGGGGTGTTGGATTTATTATTATAGATTTTATATTATAGATTGAGATTCTATATAGATTCTATATACCCTAACTTGTTACCTGCCTGATCAGTGATCACTATCACCAGTCCATTTTCTGTTTGAACAATATACATTCAAACAAAGCAGTGAAAAACATACAAACGTCTAATCTTTGGCTTATGGTGTCTGTCGAAAGTTCTAAGAAGATTCAATGGAGCAGTTAAACTATACGGAGTCATACAGTTTAGCTGCTCTGTCGATTCTTCTTTGAACATTCGACAGACACCATAAGCTTTCAATGACAGATTTGACCTTAATTCATTTGGATTTTCGGACCAATGCAATTTTTAACGAAAAACAAAATAAATAAAAAAAATTCGGGAGTAACTAAATAAATGTATTTTTCGGATGAAAACGAAACTCCGAAACAAAATATTTCAGTGTGCACATGTCTACTGACAACATAAGAGATTTAGAGAGCTATTTATTCTTGTACATATTTTTCTCAGCACTTTTAATTGTCAAAGAAAAAGCATATTCTAGCAGATACAAAAGTATGGGAAGGGAATAGTTACTGTACATGTACAGATGTGCCTGCTTGATTGGCTACACTCACTCCTACAGCAATCTAGTAAATGTATTAAAGGAGGGTACTAGTGTACCTGTAGATACAGTATATGCTATCACCTAAAATTTCTTGATAGGTAAAACATAAAGAGGTTTAATTACTAAAGGAGTCAAAACTGTTCACTTAGCAAAGTGAACTATCACTTTACAAAAGGAATATTCCCTGAGCTTAGTAAATAAGGTGAAGCTTCACTTTGGGTCCCCAATCATGAGTTAAGGAATTTTTTTTTTTTCTTGTATATAGATAGACACACCAGATGTTTGGCCATCTCTTCTAGATGCCTTTTTTTCCTGGCTGCAGTGTTTGGGGGAAAAAAAAGCTTGACACTTGTAAAAGTGTATAGCATGTATAAGCGCATCAAGCCCTTGGGCATTAATTCATTCCAGTGGCCATAATAATTATTTATTCTGGTCATTGAAATGAATTAAGAGCTAAATGCGGCTAGCGATAGTGTGCGTTTAGATGCATTTATACTCAATAGAGACTTATTCTGCCAAAACGTTGCTGCTCCTGAATGTGCTGGCAGTGTTTTTTTTCTGCCTCCAATCACCCCTGCTAAACTCCTCTATGTGTGCAGGGACTTTTAGAGGCATAAAATAAAAAATGGCAGATGCTCCTAACAACAGCATTAAAAAATGTCCAGTGTGCATGAGGCCTTAAAGCAAACTGAGCTTCAGCTTGATAACTTAGCAGTGAGATCTTATCTTCCCCTTTAAAAAAAAAAAGTCGCACTGACATCACCACTCATTTCTTACCTATCCCTCTCATATCTCATAAAATGATACATTAAAAACAAGCTCCATACAAGTTTATGGGGCGCTTGTTAGAGTATCTTTCCTAGGATGGTCAGGCGAACCTGAACATGTGCTAGGAAACGTAGATCCTTAAATGTGCCAACATCCGTAAATATTGCCCTGCAAATCTGGCCAATAAATGTGAAGTCAAATAGAAGCCATAATGGGTGTAGAAAAAACAAAAACATACTTTATTTTAAAACAAACATATAAATATATTTCTTATCCTCCTAGAAGCTGTTTAGCTGTATTTTATGTTTGAAAGCAGCATATAAAAAAGCCATGGGCAAAATACATTTCACTTTGTTCATTCACCAGGGTTGGGCTCTGACAATGACTGACTCAGCTCATATTAAACAGGGAGGGGAATTTTTCAGAAATGACCTTTTTTATTTCTGTACTTCTTGTTTTTCAAACTACTGTATCAGCAACATTTAAAAAAAGGTTTTAACAGCTCACAAGGGAACACAATACCTACAAGCTCTTGAACAGAGAAGCAGAACCTTGTCACCCCAGATGTTTTGGAACTACATTTCCTATGATTTTCAACTACACTGCAGAGTGAATGAGCGCCATGGGAAATGTAGTTCTAAAACATCTGGGGTGCCAAGGTTCTGCATCACTGTTCTAGGGCTTGTAGGTGTACACTATTATTCTGTTCTTAGTACATGGACAGGAGTGGCACTGTTGGTATCTGTTATTTAAATATACTGTAGGAGCATTTGAATATACATGTGTGCATATGTATGTGAATGTTTGGAGGTTTGGGACACTCACTATATTCTATGATGTAGCTTGACATAATATCCTTATTTGCTTAACTTCAGACTAAAAACAACGTTTGCTTTACACTTCTATTATCAGTGGCAAAACTACACATAAAATGCTTGTTTGCAAGTTTTGGACCAAGACCCCTTCTTACACACCTTGCTGGGTACCCACAACCGTATTGCCTGACAATGTCTCTACGCAGAGCATGTCAAAAGGATATACTGGATCTAACAGTTGAGCTGTGTATGGAATTTACAGAACTAATGAAGGGTAAGTACTTTCTAATTCTTTCTCATGCATTACCTGAACTTCATGTAATTTTATTTTACCTGACCCAAAAAACAGTGGACACATTACTGAGCTGGCCCTGCAGTTTGCTTACTCAGCATTTGCAGTGGCAGATCTAGTATTCTGCTCAGCACACTAAGCTTAATTAAAATGCTCAACAGTGCAGTCCATATTGTGGAAGAGAAAGCAACCGGGGCCCCATGGATTAGGGGGCAAGTCACAGTTTCATTTGCTTCAAACCTAGTTTCAATACTACTGTCTCTTTCAAAATGCATACAGTTCAATGAGAGTGCCAAACAAACATCCAAAAGTGGAAGCATTTCAATTGTAAAATGAACTCAAAGCTGAATAAGCCAACATGTTTCAAGGTTGAAACATATTTCTTTCTCATCAGGGCTATGCTCTGAGTCCACCTAATGTGTTTGCTGCTGTTCCTCTTGTCTCTCTTATGCTGCATACATACGGTTGGATTTTCCAATGCAAAATGTGTGATGGGAGCTTTTTATCAGAAATTCCGACCGTGTGTAGGCTCCACTGGACATTTTCCATCGGAATTTCCAACACACAAAGTTTGAGATCTGGATCTCAAATTTTCCGACAACAAAATCCGTTGTCGGAAATTCCGATAGTGTGTACGCAAATCTGATGCACAAAGTTCTACGCATGCTCAGAATCAAGCAGAAGAGCCGCACTGGCTATTGAACTTCAATTTTCTCGGCTTGTCGTGCGTCACCACATTCTTGGCGTTTGGAATTTCCGACAACATTGTGTAACCATGTGTATGCAAGACAAGTTTGAGCCAACATCTGTTGGAAAAAGTCCCATGGATTTTGTTGTCGGAATGTGCGATCGTGTGTACGAATTTGACTGCCTATTTCTGCTTTTATGTTTCTTCCCATTGGTGCAGTCATGTCTGACTCTGCCCTTGAGGTCTCTTGACTTTTTCTTTCAAGTGAAAGATGTTTCCAATGTCACGCCATCGTTTATGTAATTGTTTCTATTAGAAATCATTTTTTTTATATTTTCTACATTTAAATGAGACTCCAAGCAGAATGCACATTTCTATTAAAATGTCAGCATTACAAATGAGTATTTCTTTCAAAGATCCCTCTTGTTCTCAATTTACAAACATGAAAACCATGATAAGTCATGATTTAAATTCTACGGGTAGAAAAAAATCAAACTTCAAACCAAAAAAATAGTCTGCCAGGCGAAGTATATTTTGCTAGAATTATAGAAATGCCTATTGAAAATGTTTACCTGCTTCTAATTTCTGTGGAGATGGGCCATTAAATTTTCTGATTTTCTTATTAAATGCAGAGTGTGAATTTCTGTCTCTTTTTAAAACTATATGGCCAGCCTCTGTGCTATTATGAAAAATATTGCTCCCTAGCATTCCTTTGAAGATTTAGAATTATATGAAAGAATCTCATCAGTTAAAAAACTTAAAGACATTGCTTAGGATGTAATATTTTATACAGTGGGGGAGGGGGGGGGGGGGGGCAGTGAGCCAATTACACAAGCAATGGGTTAAGGATTTTTAGAAAAGCTGACTCCTATAATCTCATAGAATGAAGCCTTAGCCCTTTAGATTACATTGTAGCGCAAAGACAGAATAAGGCAGGCCATACACGGTGGTTTCAGGAAAGACATTTGCATGATTCCCCCATCAACACAGACAGTGTAGACAGGGGAATCCCTCCTGCTGAGCGATTGTCCCAGTGGGGGAGCAGGGGCGGGAGAAAACAGTGATTATTAGAGCAGCTATAGCAGCTGCTAGCGATATGCGCACGAGAATCCAGCACTCTGGTTGTAACCAAGTTGATCAATCAAACAACTGAGTACATTCAGCTTGCCCAGTAACAGTTCCAACTGCGTCAGGGTCCTGCTGAAATAAACCAAGATTTGAACCGTGTATGACTCACATAACTTTCGCTTGCAGTGTGGATACTGGTAGGATCAAAGAAGACAAAGAAGTAAAAGTTTTCATTGAGTTTCAGAGATATACTTGTTAAACTTTTGTCTATTTATAGCCATATTTGGCAAAATACCAACTATTGCAGTTCTAGTTGCGTTTCCTATAAAAAATTGGCAGGCAGTGTGAGAAATATCATGACCAGACATATTTTTATGCTTAAATTTTTGCAGTGTAGATAGCTCACATGGTATGGATTTTTATCCAGAAAAACTGCAATTTTACCCTAAATGGAAATCTGTATTGAGAGAATAAGAGACTACCACTGCTGACCTCCCCTTCTGAAAATGGTAATTGTATATATATATATGTTATGTCCAAGCCACACCTTTAATAACAAACCCCAGATGCTGTATCAATAAATATCCCCAGATATTTAAAGCACACAGTTAACAAAAGTAATACATCGCTAATTGATTATTATATAGTGCAAAATCCTTTTTAATCTAAAGTGCTATAATTAAAAGCCTCTGTGCGTTAAAAACGTCTTAAAACATCTTATGCACATACAATACAATTATGTATTGCATTATGTTAAAATACAATACAATACAATACAATAATGTGCAAATAGAAGTAATCCTGTGCAACAAGAATTTTATGCAAAAGACCTTTGGTTCAATACACTGCCGGAAGCTGCTTCCTACACCAATTCCTTAAAATATAATAAAGTGCAAATACAAATGATACTGTGCAAAATACAAAACAATTTCTTTGTGCGAAAGACCTTCATGCAAAACCCTGTCAGGAAGCTGTGCATATGCCGACACAGTCAATGCAGTGCTAAGTGCAGTCCTCCAGTGCAAGCTTCAATCACATCAAAAGTGCAACCTTCAGCAACTTCACAGTGTGGCACATTCAATCAATCTTGTGTGAATCCTTCCCGATTCTCAGATAACTTTACTATATTATCCTCTAAACCATATCTAACCACTTAAGGGCCAGGCCTGTTTTTCAGACTTGGTGTTTACATGTTTAAAACTGTTTTTTTTTGCTAGAAACTTTCTTAGAACACCCAAATATTATATATATTTTTTTTCTAACACCCTAGAGAATAAAATGGCGGTCATTGCAATACTTTTTTTCACACCGTATTTGCGCAGGGGTCTTACAAGCGCACTTTTTTGGAAAAAAAATCTATTTTTTGAATAAAAACATAAGAGTAAAATTAGCCCAATTTGTTTTTATATTGTAAAAAGATAATGTTACACCGAGTAAATTGATACCCAACATGTCATGCTTCAAAATTGTGCCCGCTCGTGGAATGGCGTCAAACTTTTACCCTCTAAAATCTCCATAAGCAACATTTAAAACATTTTTACAGGTTGCATGTGAGGTCTAGGACTAGAATTATTTCTCTCACTCTACCAATCGCGGCAATACCTCACATGTGTGGTTTGACTATCGTTTTCATATGTGGGCGCTACTCACATATGTGTTTGCTTCTGTGTGCGAGCTTGTCGGGACGGGGTGTTTTAAAAAAAAAATAATAATAATTTCTTATTTGTTTTACTTGATTTTATTTATTTTTACACCGTTTAAAAAAAAAATCTGGATCACTTTTATTCCTATTGCAAGGAATGTAAACATCCCTTGTAATAGAAAAAAGCATGACAGGTCCTCTTAAATATGAGATCTGGGGTCAAAAAGTCCTCATATCTCATATTTGGACTTAAATGCAATAAAAAAAAAATTTCATTTGAAAAAATTACATTAAAAAATATTCCTTTAAGAGGTATGGGCAGAAGTGACATTTTGACGTCGCTTCCGCCCTCCTATGGAATAGAGACGAGTGGGGGCCATCTTAACCTCACTCGTCTCCCTACCCAGCAGCATGCAGGATCCGATGACCTCCACCGCTATGACGGCTCTGATAAGCGTTGGAGGGCACGGGAGAGCGGCGGAAGGGGGGTGGCACCTCTCCCGCTGCCAAAAACTGTGATTTCATGGTGAACCCGCTGTGGAGTCCATTATTATCATAAACACGTCCGCCTCCTGTAAAGATAGATCTCTCGGTTGTGGCAACAGCTGCTGCTGTTACTGATATATCCCTCTTCAAAGTGCCGACGTATATGTACAGGAGGCGGTCGGTAAGTGGCTAAAAAAGCTAGGTAATCTGATAAAACGTTCTCTTCGTCAACACAAAAAAATATTAAAATAATTAAAAAATATAAAAACTAAATTATGGGGGAGAAGAGTGCTTGATTTTGAGGTTAATTTTAAGAATTATGCAATGTTTTCCTCTTATCCTCTCTTGATTTTATGTATAATCCATATGGGAAAATAATAGCTTTTGAGATCTGGATATTCACAAGCGAGTATGACCCATAAATCTTAAAGGTCTTGTTTTTTGGTAAGCTCTCTCAGGAATTGGGGAAGAATTCACAAAAGATTACTGCCACACCTGTTACAGTTTTCATGATCATTGCTACATTAGTTACAGTGCCCCTCATAACCACCAAACCAGACATATTGTTCCTAATCACCACCACACCAGTTACAGTATCACTGATCACTAGCACACAGGTTACAATGTCCCTGATCATTATTAGATGCATAATTTATGCCCTAGATAGCCTGAAGGTGCTTAATGGCTGTTAGGCCCCTCAGTGTGGATAAGCTGTGAACACATTTTGCTCATGTGGTAATGTCATACTTGGGAGGAGTAACAGAATGTGTTTTGAGGTGTAATTCTAAGTATACCCATGATGTGTGTTAGAAATATAATTTTCTTTCCTGCATTTTCCAAAAACATGTTGTAAAAAATTACATTTTCAAAAGACTTAATATGCCCTTCAGAAAATACCTTTGAGTGTTTTCTTTCTAAAATTTGGTTATTTTGTGGGTGTTTCTACTTCCCTGGTGCTCCAGGGCACCCCTGATATGTTTTAGGTAGTCAGGAAATTAGATGTGCAATTTATTTAGAATAACTGGAAGTGCTCCTTGGGTTTTGGGCCTCTCTATGGGTCTAGGCTGTAAAAAAGTCTCACACATGTGGTATTGCCATACTGGGGAGGCATAGTATCATCTGTTTTGGGTTGTAATTGTAAGTATGCCTATGCTATGTGTGAGAAATACATTTTTAAAATGACTTAAATCTTGAAGTGGTTAAAGAGATTGTGCACAATATAATGTTAAGGCAGTATGATATTATTTTTATTAATTTTAATGCTAGTTGCTGGGATGTCGGGTAACTAGAACTTTTGAAAATAATCCATATTTCTTTCAGTACAGGTTTCCTTTAAAGGGAAATCTAGTGACATAAGTTGAAGCTAAGTCATGACTACAGAAGTGGTGAGAATCTGAGTATTCAGTATATAAAAATTTCACATGCATCATAACTATCAGTTGGGGGTGAATATAACCTTTAATACCATCTGAGATCAGACTTTGTCATTTTTGTTTCTAGTAAGTGGCATTGTACAGATGTGAAATGTTTTCATGTATCCATTGTATTGTAGATAAATTATATATGTCAAAATGCATTTTATGTGGGAAATGTCAAAGTCATATTTAATCTGACAACATTGATCCATAGTATTACAATGGCCAATTATTTAAGTTTTAAAAGTGATTACAGAAAATGGAACAAGGGTTAAAGTCCACTTATAAATTGCTGAATAGTAGCATTATTTTGTAATATATATATATATATATATATATATGAGAGAGAGAGAGAGAGAGAGAGAGAGAGAGAGGGAGAGAGAGAAATTACTGCATGTTTTTATGTTTTTTAGGTAACAGCGTTTTTTTTTAATCAAATATTGTATTTTAAAACTTAATGTATATGAAAAGTACCCTGCTATTTGCTACTTATGTGTAGGTGGAAAATGGTAGTTTAACCTGATGATGACCGAAAGTGAAGGAATTGTTCTCTAATAATACTCAATTACATATACTTATAGGCATAGTCCACCCTTTGCAACATTTTAACCACTTCAATACAGGGCACTTAAACACCTTCCTGCCCAGACCAATTTTGAGCTTTCAGCGCTGTCGCACTTTGAATGACAATTGCGCGGTCATGCTACACTGTACCCAAATGAAATTTTTATCATTTTTTTCCCACAAATAGAGCTTTATTTTGGTGGTATTTGATCACCTCTACGGTTTTTATTTTTTGCGCTACAAATAAAAAAATACCGAAAATTTTGAAAAAAATAATGTTTTTTTTTGTTTCAGTTTCAAAACTTTGTAAATAAGTATGTTTTCTCCTTCACTGATTGGCACTGATGGGGCTACACTGATGGGCACTGATAAGGTGGCACTGATGGGCACCAATGTGGCACCAATGAAGTGGCACTGATAGGCGGCACTGATGGGCGACACGGATGGGCGAAACGGATGGGCGACACGGATGGGCGACACGGACGGACACTGATAGGTGACACAAATTGGCACTGATAGCTGGCACGGATGGGCGGCACGGATGGGCATGGATAGGCGGCACAGGTGGGCATGGATAGGCGGCACAGGTGGGCATAGATAGGCGGCACAGGTGGGCATAGATAGGCGGCAAAGGTGGGCATGGATAGGCGGCACAGGTGGGCACTCATAGGCGGCACAGGTGGGCACTCAGGCGGCACAGGTGGGCACTCAGGCGGCACAGGTGGGCACTCATAGGCGGCACAGGTGGGCACTCATAGGCGGCATCGGTGTTATAGTAATGGATGCCAATCAGTGCCAAACAATAATGCATGCCAATCAGTGATGCCCATTGTGGCCACTGATTGGCATCCATTATGGGCACTGATTGGCACCCATTGTGCTGACTGGCACCCTGGTGGTCTAGGGAGGATTATGGATTTTTATTACCTTTTCCCTGGTGGTCTAGTGGTGTCCCTGGTGGTCCAGTGTGGGCATCCTCGGGGGGGCTGTGCTGATAATCGATCAGCACAGACCCCCCCTGTCAGAGGAGCAGCCGATCGGCTCTCCTCTACTCGCGTCTGACAGACGCGAGTGAGGGAAAGCCGATCACGGCTCTTCCCATTTACACTGTGATCAGCCGTGATTGGACACGGCTGATCACATGGTAAAGAGTCTCCGTCGGAGACTCTTTACCGAGATCGTAGTTGCCGGGTGTCAGACTGACACCCCGCAACAACGATCGCCGCGATGCGCGCCCCCGGGGGCGCGCAGCGGCTCATTATCCTAATCACGTCATATGACGTCCGGTTAGGATAATGAAACCACTTTGCCGCCGTCAATTTGTAATAGGGCGGGCGGCAAGTGGTTAATAAATGCATTTACATTATTAAAAGAAAATATTTACATTTATCACATTTTTCACCAAAGTCTGCAAAGCTTTGCAACTGTGATCAGTGAATCACAGGTGTAATGCACAGATTTTTGAATTGTTTACATCCCAGCCCCATGTTCCTACAGAGCTACAGACCTACCAATATGGGGCTAGGGGAAGTAAACAATTACAACAAGTGCACACACAATAAGTGCACTTGTGCAGTGATGGCTCCATTCTTGTGCTTCATTGAGATCTGTGAATCCCTCTGTAACAGTACAGATGGGACTTGTAGTCTTTCCAATCACACATCCCTGTTAAAAATTCTGTAAGTGAATGAAACAGGTGTGTGGATGAAGCCATGCTCAGCTTTGTCAAATGTAAATAAGAACAGGAAGTTGCATATAGAAACATCCTATGATGCGATAAGTGAGAGAGCTGTTTGAGGGTCCATGGTCACAAAGGTGGGCTAAACCCTTAAAATAGATCTCAATTCAAAATACAAAATGATTGAACAAGTAAAACAGGCGACCAAATAGCTAATAGCTTTTTTTCCTAGGCTTTATTTTTTGGATGATCTTTTGAAGATAAATATATTTTGCCATGAAATCTGGGCCCATAGCAGAACACACACTTAAAAACACAAGCTAAAAATAGCAAGCTGATCAGCGCTTCACTGATATGCAGATAACAATTTCATAAAATCATATAAAAGTCCATAATATGCAGATAACAAATTCATAAAATCATATAGAAGTCCAAAATATGATGAATAAAACAGTAGGGGTGAAGTGGCTGGATATTCAGTTCAGAGATGATCAACACCAGCAGTAACTGGCAGCTCCTGAACAGGGTCTGGGAACCAAAAACATGTAAAGAGAATGGAAGGGCACCAGATCAGTATGAGTTTAAAACAACAAGAATTTATTGTAGAATCACTTACATATACGATTCCAAGGTTCTTTTTACAGGGCTGGTGTGGTCTCTGACAGCGGCATGTGTGTAAGACAGAGACGCCGCCAGTCTCAATTTCTCACAGTAGGTCCTGACTCTGTGCCCTGTGCCTCTACCACCAGTCCATCCAGATTGCTGCCAGCCTGCCTTGCATATCACACCAGCCCTACAGAACCTTGGAATCTTACATGCAAGTGATTCTGCAATGAATTCTTGCTGTTTTAAATCCATGCTGATCCCTACCGCTTGGGACTCAATATCCACTGAATGTTTTATGCTTTTTTCTATGCTCTTTCACCAGTCTCCTTTGCTATGTCGTTGAAATTTTTTACCTGTAATGTGAAAGGTTTAAACTCTGTTCGGAAGAGGTGGTTGGCTCTGAAAGAGTTTAAAGCTTCCAGGGCTGACGTGATAATGATCCAGGAGACACACTTCCGTCCTGGGGGGTTCCCTTAAATTTGCCAGCAAAGCATTTCCGACCTCCTTTCTGGCTTCGGATCCGTCTGGCAAGGCGGGCGTGGCGATCCTGATTGGCCGCTCCTGCCCGTTGCGAATTCAATCTTCTTACCTGGACCCCCAGGGCAGATTTATTATTCTGGATTGCATGTTTCAGTCTCAACCTGTCACGATCCTAAATGTATATGCTCCCAATTCTGGTCAAGTTCGCTTTCCCAATGCTGTTTTTGACATGTTAGATAAATATGCACACCCTTTTACAGTGATTGGTGGAGATTTTAATATGGTCATGTCCCCTGGTAAAGACAAACATGTTTTGTTCCCCTCTAAGACCCCCTCCAATGTGGACTCCCTCTCCAAATCGTTCCGCAGACTTATCAGAGCCCGACGTTTATTAGACATATGGAGGATTAAACACCCTACTCAGAAACACTATACTTTCTACTCCCACCCTCACAAACTCTTCTCTAGATTAGACCATTTTTTCATCTCCACACCCCTCTTGACAGCTGCAGTATCCTCGGAAATTAATCCCATCCCCTGGTCGGATCATTCCTCTGTTCATTTAGAACTCTCCCTATCCTCGGCCTTCCCCCGCACCTGTCACTGGCGGCTCAATGAGACTCTTCTACGTAACCCTGAGACTAAAGCTCAGCTGACCGCATGCCTTACTGAGTATTTTGAGCTTAACACTGGCACCGTCTCCGAGCCCTCGACTCTGTGGGAGGCACATAAACCTGTATTCAGAGGGCATTGTATTGCAATAAGCTCCCAACTCAAAAAAGACGCCACACACCAAAGAGCCTCGGCTCTTCTCAGGCTTCGCAAGGCCGAAGACCGTTTGTTCTCTTCTCCCACGGTGTCAGGGCTTAGGACTGTTGTCTACTTACGCAACCTCCTTAGATCACTTGATATGCAGAAAATAGACAAATCCCTCCTATGGTCAAAACAGAAATTGTACGAGTACTCTAACAAGCCCCACAGGATACTAGTAAACAAACTTAAACCTAGACCTTTCCAAGCCTATCCTGACTCCCTTAAACAACCCAACGGTTCCCCCTCTTACTGCCCTCTCACAATGTCCAAAACATTTGGCCACTTCTACCATAAGCTGTATAACTGTTTACTCACTGATGATCAATACACTTTCACCCAGGAGAAGTTTAACTCCTTCGTGGAATCACTGCCCCTCCCCCAGCTTTCTCCTGACCACCTCCCATCTTTAAACTTCGCCATCTCCCCTGAGGAATTAGCTGAGGTAGTGGAGAATCTTCCCACTCAAAAAGCCCCTGGCCCTGATGGCTTACCTTACTCCTACTACAAAACTTTCCTTCCGTTTTTGAGTCCACACCTTCTTTCCCTATTCTCTTCCTTACTGAAAGGCACCATTCCTGACCCCCAGTTTCTCCATGCCCACGTATCTGTGATCCCGAAACCAGGTAAAGACCCCTCCCTCCCAGATAATTACAGGCCTATCGCGCTGCTAAATTCCGATTACAAAATTTTCACCAAAATCTTGGCGAATAGGCTATCCCGTTTAATACCGCAACTCATCCACAAGGACCAAGTAGGTTTTGTATTGGCTAGACATGCGGGAGACAATACTAGACGTACCGTAGATTTGATTGACTTACTAAATAAAACGAACCGCCCGGCTCTAATACTGAGCCTTGATGCTCAAAAGGCATTTGATAGACTCAGCTGGCCATTTATGTTTGCCACGCTCTCTCACTTTGGCATTGCAGGTCCCTTTGTTGCTGCCCTGAGGGCACTGTACTCCAGACCCTCTTCGCAAGTCCAACTATCCTCCTACTTATCACCCTCCTTCTCCCTCAGTAATGGCACTAGGCAGGGCTGTCTGCTATCCCCCTTGCTCTTTATTCTCTGTTTGGAACCCCTGGCAGCGGCTATCCGTAGTCATCCTGATATTCGAGGGGTGCAACTACGCCAAACAGAGTATAAATTGTCTCTATATGCTGACGATATTCTGCTGACTTTGACCAGACCCCACACCTCCCTTCCCTCTCTCCATGCTCTCCTGCACCAATTTAGCTCAATCTCTGGATATAAAATCAACACCAACAAGACAGAAGCTTTACCTATCCTTATTCCCCCCGCAGACCTTGTCCCTTTGCAGCGCAACTACGCTTATCATTGGTGTACGGATTCCCTCAAATACCTAGGGGTCAACCTTACCTCTTCCTACTCTAGCCTGTATCAAGCTAATTTCCCACCACTCTTTCGGGACATCGTCCGACTCTTGCGACAATGGGACTCGTATCCCATTTCCCTCTTGGGTCGCATCAATGTCTTGAAGATGTCTATCATGCCACGACTTTTATACCTATTTGAAACGTTACCGATCCCCGTTCCCATGTCCCAACTCAAAGCGACTCAGAGGTCCTTCCTTAACTTTATCTGGCGCTATAAGGCTCACAGGATAGCTAGTTCCGTAGTGCTCACTCCCAGAGCTAGAGGTGGACTGGGGGCCCCGGACCTCCTTAAATATTATTTTGCTACACACTTGAAACCGGTCATAGTATGGTCACATAGAATGTCGTCCAGTGTGTGGTCTGACATTGAAATGAGCATTATTACCCCCGTCCACCCCTGCTCGATGATTTGGGCAGAATTGGAAACTTCCATACATCAACTTAGGAACCTTTCTCTGCGCCCCATGCTCTTTACTCTTTCTATATGGAAGAAATGTGCCCAGCATTTCTCCCTGACCTCTCTGTGCTCGCCATTATTAAACGTATTGTTCAACCCTGACATTCCGGACAGCCTGTCTTACTCGCGCATGCTCCCTTGGACACGTGCGGGTGTCTTCCAACTTCGTAACTTGGTACATCCACTTACACATTCGCTTCTATCCTTCGCTGACATTCAACGTACATTTCAGGTCCCCAAGGGTCTATTTTACTCCTATCTTCAAATCAGACACTACTTTAGCTCCAAAAACCCCACCCTTACCTTGAACAACCCTACCCCTTTTGAACTTCTTTGCTCCCAAGGTCCATACCAAACGAGACTCATCTCTGAGATTTACAAGTACTTACAGGCCTCTCCCTCTCTTTCTGGCCCAGGTCACCTCTATATGCACAAGTGGTCTCGGCTTATTGGCCAGACCATTACCACCCCCCAATGGCTGAAAATTTGGGAGACTGCCTCTAAATCGTCTCGATGTGTAGAACAAAAAGAGACAATCTATAAAATCCTAATGTTTTGGTACAGGACCCCACAGATCCTACATAAATACGATCCCGGGGTTTCCCCACTCTGCTGGAGATGTCGGAAGGCTACTGGATCTCTTTTTCACATTTTCTGGGAATGTTCTGTCATTCAACCTTTTTGGTCCTCTGTCCATGCATATTTGAAAGAACTTTCCGACACCATCCTCCCTCTAACCCCAATCCACTTTCTGTTAGGCTTACCCTTTCCTGACCTGCCTGCAAATGTCCAGAAACTTTTAGGTTTTATTCTACTGGCAGCGAGACGGGCCATACCAGTCAGATGGCTGTCGTAGTCTCCGCCAACGCTCCCACAGGTATTACAAACTCTGGAACAGATCCGTAGAATGGAGCACCTTACCGCTGTTATTCACGACACACTACCTAGGTTCTTCCGAGTTTGGGACTTATGGGACCATTCCCAGCTTAATCCAGGACTCCCTACAGCCCCCCCCCTAACATTGCTGACCCTCTTGAGCGGAGGTAGGAGGGGGCAGTCCCATTACCCCCCTACCTATAGACTGTTAAAGATTACTTGATGTTTTCCCTTACCCTCCCGCCTGTATATGTCTCTCCCCGAGGCTGCCTCAGTCTGGTATAGGCTCCTCCAGGAAATGAGCGTACCCCAGATCCGGTGGTTGGCTATGCTTTCTTTGCAGACACGTAGGTATCTGGCCTACCCACCCATTGGATTCTTTCCTACCCCCCCTCCTCCTGACTCTTCCCCCCGTCCCCCCTGTTATTGGATGACTTACTGCTTTAATTGTGCCTGTGACTAGATATTGCCTGACCATCACATTTTTTGTGTTTATTTTCTTTTTCTTGCTCTTTGGCCTTTTGTCTTTAACATTGTTGACACTGACAATTATTTGTTGTTGTACTTCCCTTTGTATATTCTCTCTGGAAAATGTTTCAGTAAAAATACAATTGAGAAAAAAAAAAAAAAAAATCCATGCTGATCTACCATTTTCTTCACTGTGACAGAAACAGATGTCTTTCTACAATAATATTTAGCTATGGCATAAAATTCATTTCTACCTGTTAAATTATATCTAAAAGCCAATTTAAAGCTAAAACCACCAATCCTATAAAGGGAATTTAAGTCTTCCACTGTCAGCAATGTTTATTTAAAGTTGAGCTCTAGACATGCAGTATAAAAGGCACACATTAACACAGCTTTATTCTTACTAATATATCACTAATGTTTTATTTTTTTATTTAATTGTAGCTAGTGGAAAATAGACCTCAAAGTGTATATCTAGCCAAAATGAAGGGAAAATACAGAACATAGGCTGTGTGAATGTCTTAGCCCTTGTACACACGGTCGTAAATTCAGACGGAAAATGTCCGATCGGACCGTGTGTGGGCACCATCGGACTTTCCGTCAGAATGTGCGACCAACAAAGTTTGAGAGCTGGATATAAAATTTTCCGACAACATGATCAGATCTGACTTTTTTCGATCATTTGTAGAGAATTCCGATCGGACAAAGTGCCACGCATGCTCAGATCAAATTACAAGACCAAAGCTATTGGCTACTAGCCTGAACGAAGTCCCGCCATAACGAACGAACGTCATCACGTTTAGAACAATCGGATTTTCCGACAACTTTGTCCGACCGTGTGTATGCAACACCAGTTTTTGCCTAAAATGTGTTTTTCCAATGATCATTAGCTCCATCTATTTGTCATAGTGTGGTATTTTCCTGAAATACCTCAATCCAGGAAATACTACATTGTAGCCACTATATAGAGCTGACATTTATAAGAAATATAACATTTGTGAAGGCTGGGCAAATGCTTGATCCATTTGCACAGATTTATATATATATATATAAATATATATATATAATATATATATATATATATATATATATATATATATATATATATATATATAAATACACCATTTTGGGTGCTTCAAATAAACAAATTTATAGTTCTTAAAGAAGAGCTTGCACTAGAATGTAAAGTTTGTTCAATAAAGCACCCACCACATTATTAAACATTAAAATATACGGTTTAATTTCTGTACCCCAGAGAGGGTGACATCACCAGCCTTCCAGAAAGATCTCTGAGAATGATGAGTATTTCTCTGAAGATGACACTCCAGTGCAGCGCAGGAGTGCTTTCTTGCTAGATTTAAAATCCTCATAACTCCCAGGATCTTGCTGGGATCTAGTCATCCACACCTAGGTACTGGGGGTAGAAGTAGACATTAAAGTATAGTGATTAATAAAAGAGGTTTGGGTGGGTTTTCAGACACGATTGTTGGCTTGGCTCTCGGCGCTGTACCACCGCCCGACGGCTCATTTAAAAATAAATGGGGCTCTTTCTGAACCTGTAAGCATACGCAACGGTACACGCCAGGGCTGCCCGTTATCGCCAATATTATTTATCCTTGTACTCGAACCATGCATCCGCATGATCAATGCAAACCCATCAATTAGTGGCCTCAGGCAGGGACTCACGCATTTCAAGCTAGCCGCCTACGCGGATGACCTTCTATTCTTGCTGTCACAGCCCCACATCTCGATCCCTAATTTACTAACTGAATTTGAGATCTTTGGATACCTTTCAAACTTTAAAATTAACTGCGAGAAATCGGAGGCGCTGAACATATCCCTGGGTCCTGCGTGCCTGCGGACTGCCAAGTCTAATTGTCCCTTTAAGTGGGTAGATCACAAACTCAAATATTTGGGGATTTGGCTCACGCCCAACTCAGACAGTCTTTATGCACAAAACTTCCAACCCTTTCTGAACGACCTGCGTGAGGACCTACGGGCATGGCACACTCACCCGTTGTCTTGGTTCGGGAGGGCGGCTGCCATTAAGATGACAATATTGCCGAGGGTACTATATCTTTTTCACACACTTCCCATTAAGTTGCCTAGACGGTTCTTCACTCACCTGCAAGCATTAGTGAGAAGTTTTATATGGGCCAACAAGAAACCCCGAATTAATTTCTCTACCTTGACTTTGCCGAAGGTAAAAGGGGGTATCAATCTACCAAACTTCAGATTCTACTACTATGCGACACACCTGGTTCGCATATTGGACTGGAACTGCCATGCCACGACTAAAGACTGGGTGAGATTGGAAGCTGGCCTGTCAGATACGCCACTGAGGTTCCTGCCGTGGGTAGTGAAGGAGGCTAGACCGGCCATGCTTGTAACACACCCTCTGATAGGGCCAACTCTGGAAGTTTTTAGGGAAGCATCACGTCGGTGTGGACTGGCATCTACGCCGGGTCCCTTGACACCCTTAGCTCACAATTCTTCATTTGCGTCTGGGCACTCTACGGCGTCTTTCCCACATAGGGCTGATGGGACACTCACGACTGTGACACACTGCTTGGAGAGGAACAAACTTAAGACCTTTCAAGCCCTGGCGCAGGACTTGCAGGCAAAACACTTCACTTACTGGCAGTACAGACAGCTACATGACTATATTCACTGCGCGACCAACAGATCGCACGTTCTGAGAGAACAAACGTGGTTCGAACAATTGTGCATCACGGGTGAACCAGTGAGAAGGGCGACATCCCTGATCTACAATTGGCTACAGACCTCAAGGACTGACCGCTCGACCAGACATAAACTGGACTGGGAGAGGTTCTTCTCCAAGACCTTTACGGACGAGCAATGGAGCAATGCATGCATATTGGCACACAAATGCTCTATAAGCACTAGCACACAAGAAACAGCGTATAAAGTCCTGACGAACTGGTACTTTACACCAGTTAGACTTAATAAATGGTTCCCAGGCACGTCAGAATCTTGCTGGAGATGTGGAGGTGATGGCGGTGATATGTTACATATTTGGTGGAGCTGCCCGAGCCTTAAAGGGTTCTGGGACGGGATCTGCGCGCAGATTTGCGCCATCACAGAGACGGGCATTGACCTTACACCTGAATGCTGCTTACTCCACATCTCCAGCTACTCGTTAAGCAAATACAAAAAATCAATGGTGCGCCACTTGCTGAATGCCGCTAAGGCGATCATTCCCAGACATTGGAAGTCCACGCGCCCTCCCTCTTTGAGGGAGTGGCTGTCAGAGGTGGACTCCCTGTATAAAATGGAAGAAACGGTGGCGATGGCTGCCGAATGGACTGACAAATTTCACAGACTGTGGAGACCCTGGTTTACCTTCAAATACTCTGACGCTTTTGCGAAACTTCAAAATGGTTGAATCCCTAAATAGCTATGTACATGTCTGTTTAGTAGTAAGATGGTCTCATGTGAATTAAGCTAAGCCCTACATTTCAGTTCTCAACTAATTCACATCTTGAATTGGGGTTATGTGCCGGTTATAATGTAACATCTTTGTTGCCGTTCTGAAGCCAGCTGGTGTACTCAAGACAAGTTATTGACAGGTTCTCGCTTTTTCTGTCCCGCACCTCCCCCAATGCGGGGTGCTCACCACCTTTCCTTTTACCCCCCACCCTTCTTTCCTTTCTCCCCTTTCTTTATAGACACTTAAAATTCACCCCCACCATTTGCAAGTATCTTAATATATGGACCATCGGGGGTTTATGGTCGATTATCTCATCAGATTCCGCATTTACAGAGGTCCTGATTTATGTTGGGAGGGGGTCCCCCCCTTTTTCGGGCCTCCCCTCCATGCTGCTTAATGTTAACGAAATATAAGGTACTCTGTAACGGTATCTAGGACTGAACGATATGATATGCTGTGCATTGTGGGTTTGATCCCACGATTGTTCCTTAGTTTTTATTGTACTATATTGTGATGTCAAATGCTTCAATAAACTTTTATTGGTTAAAAAAATAAATAAATAAATAAAATAAAAGAGGTTTGGCGTCCTGGTAGAATGAGATGACCATGCCTTCTAGTTCAAGTCAAGCATTACTTTAGATGTATCGTATTGGCTTTGTAAATGTTTACTGCATAGGACACTCCTCAAACAAGAACAAAAAAAAAAAATGCTATGGGTAGTGGTCCACAATGTGAAAAATGTGAACATGTGTTTTTTTGTTCCATGCTTTCATATATGTTTATCTATTAGAAATACACATGTGATATATTATTATGTTTTTGCAATGATTCATGTTGTCACATGCAACTTCCGCCATTGGAATAAAAGTAATTGCTGACACAACATTCATGAAGCCTGTAATCACTAATAACGATCTTTAAATTAGAGCTTTATCATTTAATTCACCTTGCATATAATGATCCATTCATCGTTCCAGTGTAGATATATAACTATCATAAGCAATTTTCTCACACATTCAGCATTTACTCATCAAGCATGTGTCCAATAGCCCGTGAGCAGAATATTGCGTACCTTAATATATGTGTGAACACTGCTATCTCATGTATAAATTGATATTATAGAATAATTTTCTTAAAGCTAAACTAGAGCCTTACCGTCAAACAAGATTTGCTAAACTGTAAACTTCACTAGGGCAAAGTCAATCATCCCTACTGCCTAGTAGCTCATTGCTGGCATTTTTTTTAAAGGTGGCATTACAGTGTTATTCCTCAGATTCTAAAGGAAATTAGGTGAGAACTGTCTTTCGTTTCTGGTTGAGGGTTATGAGCAAAGTAGATCAATAATAGACTTACAGCCACATTGTTGTACCTACTGTTGATAGACATAAGAGAATTCTGTTTCCCTTTGACTGGTTTCCACTGACCACAACCAATAAAACCTATAGGTTTATGGAAGAACTAAAGTAAAAAAAACAAAACTGTATTTTATGTTTCATGAAAACCTGAGAATTATAGAGTGATATGTCGTCTATGTGAGCCTGACTCATACTAGACAAGTGTAAACATACTGTTGTATTTCCTAGCATAGCAGAATCTCTTCTCATGTGTACAGATTTGTGCATGCAACATACAGCATATATTCATGGAAGGCACATAAATAAACAAGTATATACAAAGTTAAAACCTTAGTACACTAAGTGTTGTCACCTTGGAGAAAAATTGTGTTGCTATGTGAAGATAAAAAAAATATACAACAACTGCAGTCACCACATTTAAGGCCTAGTAAGCAATATATTGAAAATGTTATCAAACTCAATATCATTTTCCTTTTGGCAGCATACACGAGGCAGTGGCTCCGCCGTTAACTACTCAAAGGACTTGTGATATCTACAAATGTTTTATGCCGCGTACACACGGTCGGAGAATCCTTCGGAATGCATCTTATCGGACCGTGTCATCAGATAATCCGACTGCGTGTGGTATGCATCGGACTGATTCCACCCTAATCTCAGTCGGACCCAATTTTCCAACATGTTGGAAATATTTCCCGACCAACTGGGCCGGTCGGACCTAATCCGATCATGTGTAGCGAATTTTGATCGGACCAAGTGCCACGCATGCTCAGATCAAATTCCTACATCAAAGCTATTGGCTACTAGCCTGAATGTAGTCCCATCGTAACGAAATTACGTCACCGCGTTCTTGGCAACCGCTAAATCAGACAACTTGGCCCGACCGTGTGTATGCAACAGTTTCGGACACAATCCGTCGGACTAAATCCGACAGACAAAATCCGACGGATTTGGTTGGCAAAATCTCCGACCGTGTGTACGTGGGCTTAGAGTGCCTTAATTTCTATACCTAGCATACACATAAGATGGTAGAACGTAATATGCTGCCATGTTTAGGAACCAGGAAAGGAAAATTATGGTGAGTATTTATACAATTTTCCATCTTCCTGGGGTCAATATGGCAGCAGCGGTAAATAATAAATGGGATAGGGGCATAACACAGAAATTTGTTTAATTAAAAATTAGAAATGTAAATATAAAGGTTTATTTACCATGTACAGGCAGCAAAACAGTGCTAAATTATCAAATATTTATTTAGTATTTTTTTTAAATACACACACAAATACTGTATACACCTGTATCTATACTAATGTTAAAAAAACACTATATATTTCTTAAAATTGGCAAGGCCAGCCAACTGGCTACCTCATAGTAAGTGATTGCTAAATCGGATATTTGTTGCTGTCCCATACTCCTATGAGTGGTCTATTTTTCTCTATGTATTTTTTTTTATAATTTTAACGAATGAAAAGCAGCAGCAACAGCTCTGCTGTCAAAGTCTGCAGATGCCCAGTTTGCAGAGCCCAGACTACAGGGTCCACATTGTAATGCATCAGGAACCACCACTGTGGGTGGCCCTAGGATGGCCAAATAGTGCTCGGGTTCAGACAGGGGCGGGATGGGCATGCGGCGACGTTTCTAGAAAGGAGGAGGATAGGTCAGCACACACCAATGGATTAATGGTGATGAATTGCTCATGGAGTACTTCAGGGGAAAAGCTAGTGTAAAGATGCTTCAGCTTGATAGTGCAGTGGACTGAGAGCTCAATGAGCTGTCAGAGCTGTGGAATGTATGTGCAGAGAGGAAACACTACTGTCAGAGTGATAGCTACTCCGATTGCAAGCCTGAGCACTGACTTCTGCCAGTGTTTTCCCAGTCCAGAGGCGATAGATAGATAGATCAATAGATAGATAGATAGATAGATAGATAGATAGATAGATAGATAGATAGATAGATAGATAGATGCTGCCCCCCATCTATGCATCCAGCCTCTTAATCTAGATGCAGGGCATCGGACATATGGATTCCAATGTTTTTTTTTTGAAGCATGTTATTAATGCTAGAAGCTCTAATATGCTTAAAAAATTGTGGGCTCGGACTGATTCCACCCAGTTGTGTGACAATAGTGAATGAATATTCACTATTGTCTTTCTGATTCTCCTCCCAGCCAATCAGGAAGTGGGTCCTGAGACCCGTCACCTGATTGGCCGAAAGGAGAAGAGACCCTATTGGCCACCTATGAGGATGATGAATGAGAAGATGCACAGCGGAAGCTGCCATGATCTGGAGGAGGAGGAAAAGCAGGGGAAGCCGCCATCCACTGTCTGGAAGAGGCGCTGCCCGATAGAGGAGGTAAGTGCAGAGCTGGTGACCGATCGCTGGGGTGGGGGTGCATTGTTTGCTCCCCCCCCTCCAAAAAATATACCACCAGATGCCACAGAAGATAGATAGATAGATAGATAGATAGATAGATAGATAGATAGATAGATAGATAGATAGATAGATAGATAGATAGATAGATAGATAGATAGATAGATAGATCCTTGAATGCATTCAGAAAATAAACTAGCTTTTTATGATTAAGTATAACAAACTGATGTTAAAACACAAAAAGTTGAAACATTCAAGGTGGAAATCTAGTGATGTTTGCTTTTTTTCCTTGGTTGTTGGTTGGTTCATGGCATGATGAAACATTGCTATCCTTACTCAAAGCGCGTCTGCAGAGCCGCACTCCAGATGACCTGGATGGGACATCTCTCCCTCAGCTCTTCATCAGCAGGAGCCCGGCCCCCTGCCATCCAATGTCTCCATTTCCAGCACCATTTTTATTGAAGTCTGCCCATATACAGTGGAGTTGGTTTTCAACAATATGGTGCACAAAACCACAACTATGGGACAAATGTTATTTTTGAATGAAATGACAAACTACACTGAATGGGTGGGTGATATGAAGAGGGGGAGTTGGAGAGCCGGGAGGAAAAGAGAAGAGGATGATAGATCAAAGCCATGGGCTGACTGAGCCTGTCCTGCACCCGAGCAATGAAGGTGGTGAGGTCAGTTTGAAAGTTCCAGCCAGGCCATATAGAGTCTATGAGGGGGTCACTGTGTTCACCAGAGCCTCCCCTCCACATCATACCCTTTACATCAAAGTCTGGAGGATTCCCCCAGTGCAAGAGAGAACTCTGTGGACCCTGATGTAAAGAGGAACTCCTTCATAGTTTCTTGCACCGGGGCCCTGAAGGTTCTAGTTATGCCTCTGTGGTGAGCTTCTCCAGGTGTGACAATATTTCTTGTCTGTGTGGTAGGGGCTGGATTTTCAGGGTGTCAAAGGGGACTGCTGATAATGAGGGGATATCTGGATCTTCACCACCACCTATCTAAGGAAAGAGCCCTGATTTTCCCCAGCCACACAGTTTACTGCCATGTCCAATCTTTTGCTGAACAGAGAGTGGCTATCACAATGGTATCTTGCACCAGCTGTGAGGTGGGGTCAGTTAGACCTCAAATGTAATCTCTGCATTCTGCTAAAGCCTAATTCCCAATACGGTACATGGTCAGTTCCTACCTCGGCCAGGACAACCAAACAGCTCTGAGTGCATCTGGATTTACACTACCCATGAGAGATCTATTGAGATCCATGGAGGTCTTGGGAACTCAGGGTAGGTAAGCCCAAAACACATGGCAGGAGATGCCAAGTGAGGGGGATAGCACCTTTACTTAGGTATAGAAGTTAATGACTGCTTTACGGCCACAATCACTTGTACTACAAAGCTGGAAGCTCACTGTAAAAAGATAAACAAACACATGTCTGCCAAAGCAGCTGGGAGTTTGTTCACATATTCACACTGCCGCAACATAAGGGTTAAAGTGTATCTAAACCCAGGAACAAGCATTTTATATATGGAACCTTGCCTGTCCTTAAATGTGTATTATTTTTCATTTTTTGGGATTGTTTTCCTTTATTTTCACCTGGTGATTTTGCCAATAACCAACTTCCTGTGCTAGTGTGACAAAGCTCACTCGGTGTATTGAATCTATGAAGGATCAGTGTTTTCACGCTAGAACAGAAACTTTATCTAGGTTAAATAACACCCCCCTATACCTTTGAATACAATATGGGGGTGGGTATTTTGTCGTTCACAAAGACGAACTGGAAAGGGCTAGTAGCATTGTTTCAGGTTGTAAAGGAAATTATGAGCTCACTGGATTTCTGACACAATCATTTTTTATTTTTTTTGCACATACAAAAAAAAATAACAAAAAGCATACATGAATGAAAATGCAAAAAAATATATATTTACCAAGTTAAAGAGATAAAATAGCAAAAGTCTAGTTAGGGTTTCAATTCTGTTTTGAAGAATGTATTATTTTGTGAATAACCCCTTGTTTATTCGCTTATTAACAATATTGTTCATATCAATGACTCCTCATTGTATAGTCAGTATTATGTGTCTGTGATGAAAGCCTGTTATATAAAGAACAAATAACATAGCATCTGGAACTGAAAATTTTCCTGTTCTCTGACAGCAAAATATTTTAAACGTGTAGTAAAAAAGTTGAACTCTAGGCACATATACAAAACACAAATGAATGCAGCTATGCACTTATTAATACATAATTACAATGCCTTCACAGCAAAGTTCAGACTAGGAGAAGAAACAGCACAGGTAGCCCATCATTTGTGCCTGTAAATTGTCATGCATTGCTCATGTGCTAACAAGGAACATGCTGGTAGGTGGAGAGAGCAGAGTGACAGATGAGAGATTACCTCGTCAGTCTGTAGTGTCATTCTTTCAGCATTCAGACACAGGCTGGGAGAGGGATTATGCATGTGTTACTTAATTGTAGCAGGAAATAAATCAGGTCCCCTACCTTGCCAGACAGAACTGTCCCTTGTAGCAGAGCTTTGCAAATTTACACAGTACTGCATAAATAAAAAGACTAATCCTGAGAGAAATTTGGGGCCGGTTGATACATCAAAACAGTACCTGTATATATGTTGTGTGTGTTTTTTAGCTGTTTTTCCGGAGTTCAGCTTTAAGATTTTATTTTTTTTAGAGAAAATGTCACTTCAAATGAGTTTCTGTTCAAAGAACCAGTTTATTTTTTGCAACTATATCTGTAAACTAATGAGCCTGATTTAGCTCTAGTCAGTATCCTACACATTGCTCTGAGACAGGAAATAAGTTTGCAATGATGACCTATCCTGATTTGTTTTCAAACACATTCCTGATCCTGATAAACTAGAGACTATTTCTGCATAATATTATCCAATTTCAATGCAGAAAGATTCTGAAATGGCTTGGTAAATGAGTTGGACAGAAGCTTTTCTCCCATGTCCTTCATTTATCCACATGTATCCCCCAAAATGTCAACCCCTCCTCAGAAAACACTTGTACGGCCATAACTAAATAATTCCACAATTCCGCATTGAAGGAAACATACTGCCATTGCCACAAACATTTTCAAAAACACGTATAAAATATTCAACATAATAACATCAATTTATGTTTGGCCTACATTTTCACAATTATTTAAAGTGGTTGTAAATTTAAGACATGAAACATGAACAAAGCATATCCCTCTAAAGTGTGTACTTGTCTCATTTGTCTGCTGCTTCGTTCCTCTGCTATCAGCATGCATTCCTGCTGACAAGTTTTCCTGACAACAAGAGAGAAAAGGTGACAGTGGAGGGACCTCCAGCTGATAGACAGCCTCAGCTCTGTTCCTGTGTGCTGTGTGAAGGGGGGGGGTCTTTTCCCTCCAATCAGCTTTCAGAGCTTTCCTTACTGAGCTCTACAGTGTGTCATTTCAACTCTCCATCCACTTTTTTTCTGATAGTCAGAGAAGCTTTATAAATTCTGCACTTTGAACGGATGTAGAGAAGAGAATACTGCAGACAAACAGGTAGAACTTATGTAGGAGGGATTGTTTCTTTTCTGTGTATCACCTGAGGCCAGTAGCTTCAATGGGTATATGTAAGGGTTTACAACCACTTTTAAGAAATACACATGAAACCGTATTTATGAAAGAGTAGAAATAATGAGCACTAGTTTGGCCCAATTCATAGGCATCAGTATGCAATCCCCTAATACAAATGTATCTGTTTGTACCACTATTTTTGTCAGAAAGCTCTTCGATGGTTGAACCAGGTAGGATCCAATTATTGATTTGTTAATCTTTGTTAATGGTTTTAGATAATTAACTGCTTTGATGGAAAGGCATTTAAAGCTTATCTTAACTATCTTATTAAAAAAAATGTATTACAGCTTGACAGTCCTTAGACTTTGTGACTACACTCTTAATTTTTTTTCAGGCTTTTTTCCTTTATTTTATCCTGGCACTTCTGTGAATAATACATTTCCTATTGTAGGGTATTAAGGCTCACTCGCTCCACTGTTTGTATGGGGAAAACTATGGTTGTCACCCAGGCTGGACAAAAAGCTGTGTCTTCCTCTCTTCATTTACATTACATAAATTGAGAGGATTAGCAGTCTACACTAAGAATATAACTTTGAGTTCCGCTAACAGGAAGTGACAAGGGCACTATGGGGTTGATTTACTAAAGGTAAATGGACTGTGCACATTGCAAAGTGCAGTTGTACTCTGTAAAGCCCCATAAACACTATCCGTTTTTCTGCTGAGTTTTTCCTTCAGATTTACCAAAACCATATAATATGAGGTCAAACCTTAGGAGTTTCAATGTGTATGCAATCAGGCAGGCCCTTGTACTACATGGTTTCGGTAAACCTGAAGGAAAAACTCAGTAGAAAAACTGATAGGTGTGTCTGGGGCTTAAGAGTAGTTACTTCAGAACTTAGTAAATGAGTAGAAGCTCTGCTGAATTTCATTATCCAATCATGTTCAAGCAAAAAAAGCTTCTTTTTTTTTTCCTTGCATGTGATTGGGTATTTTATGCAAAGGGAAGCTTTACCTCATTTACTAAGCCCTGGAGCAACTTGCACTTGCAGAGTATAACTGCACTTTGCAAAGTGCACAGTCTACTTGCCTTTAGTAAATCAACCCCTGTATTTCTGGCATGTTCCACACATATTTTCTATAAGTACTAAAAATATTTTTAGCCTTAAAAATCAAAACAAATTCATGAGGCTGAGTTCACACCATCGCCGCATGCGGCTCCCTGCAGGGGTCCTTGCGCCCCGGTTCACCGTCTCAGGTCCGATTTCAGCCTGAACTTTTGGCTGAATATGGACATGAAATGGGCCAAAAGATGCACCGACCTCTTATGCAAATTTGCACCGGAGCTGCAGCGGAGATATGTGAACCGGCTCCATAAAGAGCCAGTCAAAATCTCCTGCTATTTTGAATTGGATGGGGGGAACCGCATCCAATTCGCAATGGTGTGAACCCAGTCTCAACCACATACTAAGTACTGGTATTACAATCAAAGGGTCCAAAAGTTAACGTCAACCCACACTATAGGTTCCGCCACTGCACCAGGATATAATAGATTATGAAAGTATGATGGTGAAGCCACCATTTAAATAAACAAATGATCATAATCATCTACCGTATAAAATAATAGCCACTATTTACTATATTCGTTTATACGGTAGATAAGGACTGGTATTATATTTTTGTTCTCGGATTTTGATATCCTTTAGGCAGACATTCAGAAATACATACAAAAACTGACATACAGTAGCTGAAAATGCAGACATTTAAAACTGCATAAAATGGAACAAATACGCCACCTTTGTTGTCTCTTCCTTCACAATTCTGCATGCTGTGAAGAACTACCCTTTAAAAACCAATCAATACTGTCCTATATAGACTGTATATACTGTCTTAGATTGTAAGCTCTAAGGAGCATGGCCCTCTGATTTCTACTGTATTAAAGCGGGAGTCCGCCGGGACTCCGCATTTTTATTTTTTTTTAAAAGCCAGCAGCTACAAATACTGCAGCTGCTGACTTTTAAAATAGTGACACTTACCTGTCCAGCGCGCCCGCGATGTCGGCACCCGAAGCCGATCTCTAGATCGCCACTCGGGTGCTGCCGCCGCCATCTTGGGTATAGGAATCAGGAAATGGAGCCTTTCGGCTTCATTTCCCGGTTCCCTACTGCGCATGCGCGAGTCGCGCTGTGCAATAAGGACGGTCCCCGCTGCCTCTGGGATCCGTGTGTTTCCCAGCAGGCAGCGGGGCACTTGCGGAAGGGGGCGGGCACTTGCAGAAAGGGGCGTAATCTATGCCCCTTTCCGCAGAGAGCTATCCCGTAAGTGGGTGCAGTTACCTGGATTATCCAGGTAACTGCACCCCCTCCCCCCTGAAAGGTGCCAATTGTGGCGCCGGAGGGGGGGGGGATTCCGATGAGCTGAAGGTCCATTTTAGGGTGGACCTCCGCTTTAAAGTGTATTGTATTTGTACTGTCTAACCCAAGTTGTAAAGCGCTGCGTAAACTGTTGGCACTATATAAATCCTGTATAATAATAATAATAATATATGTCTATGAAAAATCAAAACATTTATATTTAGTACATCTCTGCAATACATTCACATAAACCAATGTTTTGTCATTTTAAAAACATTGCAAGTGCAGGAAAATACATGTTTATTCCACCAGAATTCTAATGATCTCCCAACTACCTGCAGTGAGATGACAACACTTCCTCCACTGCAATCAAATTCCAACCACAGGTGTCAGCCTTGCCTTTTCCTCATCCCTGTTATTGTCTCCTGCAACACAGAACACATCTTGCATGCTATGAAGATGAGACAAAAGAGATGTTCTGTAGTCCAGCAGGGAAATGTACAGGGCTGACAAGCTTGGAATGCATCAAGGTAGTGCTGTCAGCTCACAGCAGAAAGCTAAGAACTTATTGGACTCTGGCATTCTAAAGGAGGTATTTATCATGTACTTTCAATGTTTTTAAGAGACAAACAATGGGACATATACATGCATTGCATGGGCACTGAATATGTGTTCTTTTTTGTCCAGAAATACATTTTAATGCATGCTTAGTGGGAAAATGATTGCATTGGCTTAACATACAGTGGATTAGGTCTATTAACAACAATGAATCTGTAAGCACATTGCTGTCTGGTTTGTAAAAATGCCTGTTCAGAAATACAGATGTGTATACTTTCTTTTCCTGAAGCAATGTGCAAATTCCACCTCTAAGTAAACCCTTCTGCTACATTAGCTACATTTCATTAAATTACTTTTCCATTTTGCTAAGTCTTTAAGCAGGGGTGTCAAAATGCTAGCAAGGTTGATTTCCTTTCCAAATTATGTTTAAATTATGAGAAATTTCAGGTTCTGTAATACATAATGCCTAGAGCCTCGGGTCTCAAAACATTGCCATTTTAACATATCCATCTAACAGAAAAATATGGAACTCTCGGCTTCTGTATTTCCTACAATGCAAATGTTAAGATGGGAAAAATTCAGTGATGAATTAGTTAGCTTATGGTTCATGGATTACAATCCACGCCTGGAGTTGAAACTATTTACTCATTAATGATTAAGGTTTAACACACATATAACACGTTGCTGAAGAGAGGGCTTTCGGCAACTATGAAATCAATATTTAAGTTTTGTTCTTCTCTTTAAACCACCTGTTGAGTTTGACTTTCTTAAAATTGACTGTAGGCTACATAGTGCTTGGAAACAGCATCTGTCTATCTCTCCCTTTGTCCTGACAGTAATGGACAGAGAGAAACCGCTTTTAGCATGTGTAGATGACACAACTTTATATGGTGTTCACTGCCAAATGACACATAGTAACAGTTGACTGCTGATCATGCCTTTTATTACAACCCCTCATCCTAATAAATATACAGTATAGTGCTAATGAAGATGCACTCTTCTGTGAGGGAACATGCTCCTATAGGCAGTTGTGCATGTTTTAGCAGGAACAATTGTGTTTAATACTCAGGTGTACATCTCTGCAGTAAATACACATTTCTCAATTACCAGTTAATCCTTGTAGAAATGCTCTTAGTGCTTAAGTTTCTGATTTTGACTGAAAACACAGTGCTTTTATTGGAAGTAATGGTGTCAGCCCTGTCCAGTTGTCATTTGCTAAACTACAGTATCCCCCTCTCATCTCCACACCATGAGGTGAGGTATTTTGTAGTCCAAGGGAGGACCTGGGAAGACTGATTAGTCTCCAATGAAAAACAAATACAGAGTAAATAGGACACAGCACACTCCAGTTTACTCTTAAGCCCCATACACACTATCAGTTTTTTTCTGCTGAGTTTTTCCTTCAGGTTTTTCCTTCAGGTTTACCAAAACCATACCTGATTGCATACAAATTGAAACTCCTAAGGTTTGACCTCATATTATATGGTTGTGTTAAATCTGAGGGAAAAACTGATAGTGTGTATGGGACTTTAGTATCAACGGGTATGTTTTGCAGTTTTAGAACAGATATAACAAAGTTTTTTGTCAATTGTATATTTAAGAGACCAAAGGGCAGCAAGTAAGTAAAAGCCTTTTATTGGTATGGTTTACAAAAAGGTCTACTGATTGGCTCCCAATCAGCGCTCTCAGCCAATGGTTGAGAGCCCTGACCAGAGTGTTCTGGCAGGGGGGCTGTCCCCCTGTCAGAACACAATAGAACAGCATAGGAGTTTGCTGTACTAGCATTGTATTGTTAGTACAGTGGCTCTGACCTGAGCTGTCTTTTTTTTTTATTTCAGCTCGCTGGGTTGATCTAAAAAAAATAAAAACTAGCAGTGTGTACTAGGCTTAATGCTAAAAGTGAAACATTGAAAATACAAAGCTCCATTAAATATCATGTCTGAGGGTGCACTGACCCTGTCCATGAAGTAGAACATCTGTGCAATTTATACAACCTACTACAGCAAAAACAACATTTACAAAGTACAAAGTGTTATAATTGTCAACAAAATGTAAAACCTACCAGGCTTCATGCTCAGGTTGGGGTCTGGTATAATTTTTTTGGAGGGGGGGGGGGGGCTCACACACTTTTTATTCTTGATTTGTGTGTGTGCTAGAATTTAAGGACTTCATGTCTTTTTTTGCACATAGTCCCCCTCACAACTCATACCAGACCTAAAGGGCCTGGTATAAATTAGGGAGGGAACCTCAAACTTTTTTTTTTTTTTTTTTTAAATATACAGGCTCCTTTGTTTACATGGCTGGGAATTCCCAGCCATGTAAATGAATGAAGCCAGTGACACCACTGGAGTTGTTATGGACTCTGCAGTGCCAACACCTACCAGTTTCCTAAACAACCATTGATAGCAGGAAGTTATCATGTGGAATAGTGTGATTAATGATAAAAGGGGGGCACAAATTGGGGCCCCCTTTCTTGAGATTGTGGCCTCCCCAGCCCTACTTTATAGTATTATTAAATTTCTACTATTATAAATATATTTAAATGATAATGAGCTATTCTATTGGGATCCAATGGGAACACCTGGAAATTTCTGGAATCCCTGGGATAATGCATATAAAGGGCTGCATAGGCTGGGATTTCTTCTTTGACCAGTCTAGCTGAAGAGCTATCTGACCCGGTGAGTTCACTATTTGTTTTACCTGTCATGAAGTCCCTGGTCCACTGGGTCTTGGAAAAGTGGGTGAAGAGGGGGGAGAAGCGTGGCTGTGCAGGTGTCTGGCATTGATGTTGGGAGAAGAGCTGAGCATGTCAGAGAATAGAAGAGGCAGGATTCCGGAGGCAGGCGTGGAGGTAGAGGAGAGGCAGCTTTGTCAAGAGGAGGAGCACGGCAGGCGGAGAAGAGGGCTGAGGCGCAGAATACCGCCGAAAGCGGCAAGTGCAGGTTTCTGAGGTGAGAGGAGAGGACCATGCACCACCGAGCAGTGGAGCTGAAGAAGCCGGAATAGTGGCTGGGATATCATTTACCCTTATCGGTGAAGGAAAAAATATGGAAATGGGAATTTAAGGATGTGTTGTCTCTTTTGCCCTCTCACAAGGAATTTGTGGGCAAGCCTGATAGAAAAGGTGAAGAGAAACTGGAGGACGATAGACATAGGCCTGTACTCAGGTCTTTTCATAATTGGCTGCAAGCGTATTGCATTTTCTCTAGTGCTCTGGCTGAGAGATGCCCGGAGTTGTGTAGCGGGTTATGCCAGCATTTGGATCATGTGCTGGAGGCTTACACAAATGGTGGTTTAGGGAGGAACTCGTATAATGAATCTTTCCGGCAGAAACTTTCCATTCACCCCACTCTTAAGTGGTTAATGAAGGATGTGAGACTATGGCTAAATTTAATCCTGCCTCCTAAACAAGGGGCGTTTAAGCAGCCTGCAGTTAACCCCTTGAATTTGGCTTACAGAAAGGGCTACTGTTGTGCTTTCAATGAAAGCCAGTGTCTTTGGGGTGCTTTGTATAAGTATAATAATGAATGTGCTTACTGTTCTGGGGCACACTCAGTGATAAAGTGTTTTAAGAAAAATTCCGGATCAGGAACAAGCCAAATGCAAAGAGATATTTTTTCAAAAAGCCTGCATGCCAGTGAGGCTGGAAAAATGTGACATTGACTGGAGCAATACCCAGACAGGGAGAAGGCTCAATTTCTCATTAAAGGTTTTGCTAACGGTTTTCTGTTACCTTCTTTTTCAGGGGAAGGATGCACGATTGTTAATAACTTGAAATCAGTCCTTTTTTAGCAAATTGGCAAGATTTTTTTCTACAAAGAAATAGCAGAAGGGCGGATGGAAGGCCCTTTCCAGTCACCTCCTTTTCATAATTTTCACATCTCCACTTTGAGAGTTGAGCCAAAGTGGGAGCCAAATTAATTTCACATAATCCATCACCTGTCGTTCCCTAAAGGTGACTTCCTGAATGATGAGCTGGATGATGCTTTTCAACTTTTAAGAACGCGGTTGTCAAAATCTATTCTTTTGGCCCGGGGGCCCTGTTGGCCAATGCTGATATCAAATCAGAATTTTGGCTGTTGCCAATCTCACCCTTGGCTTTTAACTCTTTAGGTTTTTACGTTGATGAGTGTTATTTTTTTGATAACATTCTCCCAATAGGTTGCTCAGTGTCCTGCGCTTATCTTGAGACCTTCTCCATGTTTTTGCACTGGGCGACTTTTTGTGGATCAGGTATGGATAATGTAGTCCATTACCTGGATGATTTTTTATTCCTCAGGCCACGAGACTCAGCCGCTTGTGATCAATTGTTGCAGACTTTTCGTGGCATCTCAAGCACTTTTGGAGTGCCTTTAGCAGAAGAAATAAAAGCCTTGTTGCCTACCACTTTATTGGAATTTTTAGGCATAGTAATTGACACACAACGTATGATGTTTAGGTTGCCCACGGCAAAAATCCTGAAGCTCAAGTCTCTGATTGCCCAGTTTATTAGTCGGCATAAGGTCCTCTTGAAGGAAATGCAATCCTTTTTGGGAGTTTTGACTTTTGCCAGATTATGCCAGTAGGGTGTATCTTTTCTCGTAGAATGTATCTTTCAACTTCAGGGCTGAAGTCTCCTTTTGCTCATATAAGGCTGTCTAAGCTGTTAAAAAAAGATCTTGCGGTGTGGGTGAGATTTCTTGATTCATAAAATGGTCATTCTTTTTTCCAGTTGTATTTTGTATTTGTGCCAGATTTTCACTTATTTACAGATGCTGCAGGCTCTGTAGGTTTGTGCCGTTGCTTTAGTTAGTGTGCCATTACCGGCGGCTCCCACATGCATGCGCAGGCGTGACGTCATCCCAGATCCAGCTAATCACAGCACTGGAGCCCGCGATACCTGGAAGTAACTCAGGGAGGGTTGTCACCGGCCGGACCGGACCCCGCTGTGGGGGCTTCATTTAAAGGTGAGTATTTCATAATGAGCTAGTGTGCTATGCTTACTAGCTCTTTATGCCTTTGTCTTGCAGGTTTTTTTTGGGGGGGGGGGGGGTTTGGGGGTTTACAACCACTTTAAGAAAAATAAAAAAAAGAATGTTTCAGATATAGTATGAATTTTCTTGTAAAATCTCATGTTGTTTTGCAAGTAAGGTGATTGCAGCCCTGTTAGTACATTCATAACAAAAGATAAAAGTTTAGTACTGAATAGAATACGTTTTCTTTGTACTAACTGTTCTTTTTAAAATAATCTTTGAAAGATCCACTCTCTTGCTGTACTCTAGAAGTTCACAAATGCCACCTATTCTTGTTATCTAACATTTTCCATTGAAATATCTACTCTTCCCTTGGTCAGTCAGTATTTGGAATCTCAGGAATGTTTACATTCATTCTCTGCACTTAAAACCTTACTTTTAGCATATCTACTTTATATATTTACAGTTCCAAATAAAATGTACTCTAACAAAAGTTTATTACAATTAAGCCTAGGTTAATATAAATGACAGCTGATCACGTAATGTAAACAGAGGATCTTAAGCTTTTATTTTTTCTTCTCACGCTGACAGCGTGAGGAAAAAACAAATCTGATCACCGGATCCTGTTGAAGGGACATCGGTCCCGAGCAGGGAGAGGCAAAGCCACTTCATATGTTCCCACAGTGCCCACCAATCAGTGTCCACAGTGCCCACCATTCAGTGCCCACAAGTACATCAGTGCCACCTATCAATGCCCATGAGTTCCACCTATCAATGCCCATGACTGCCACCTATTAATGCTCACCAGTGGTGTCTCATTAGTGCCACCTACCGAGCAGTGGCCATCACTGCCACCCATCAGTGCCCATCACTGCCACCTATCAGTGCCAACCTCTGCTAGCTATCAGTGCCACCTATTAGTGCCCTTCAGTGCCACCTCATCACTGCCCACCAGTGCCATCTATCAGTGCCTCCTTATCAGTGCCCATCAATGCAGCTTATCGTGCCCATCAGTGCAGCCTATCAGTGCCCATCAGTGCAGCCTCATCAGCGTACACCAATGAAGGAGAAAAATGACCTGTTTGCAAAAATGTATTAACAAAATTTAAAACGGTTTTGTGTGTTTTTTTTTTTATTCTGTCTTTTTTCATTTTAACCAGAGGTGATCAAATACCACCAAATAAAGCTCTATCTGTGGGAAAAAATACATTTTCATTTGGGTACAGTGTTTTATGACTGTGCAATTGTCATTCAAAGAGTGACAGTGCTAAAAGCTGAAAATTGGTCTGGGCAGGAGGGGGGTTTAGGTGCCCAGTAAGCAAGTGGTTAATATTTGACAAAAAAAAAAAAACATCAAAACTGATTGGATTCTATGCCCAGCTGCACCAGATTTTGCACTCTCCACAGTTTTAGTAGATCAACTCCTATGTGAAGTTTATATATATATATATATATGATATATATTATTATTATTATATAAATATATATATATATATATATATGGAAGAAAAAAAACAACTCTGTGATCTATACTGTAATCTTCGTTGTTTTCACAGATGTATTTATTCAAGCCCAACTAAACATTTAGTTTAAATTAGCTAAATACATGAAATATAAACATGTAACAAAAAGAATACAATGTCTTACAGTTCATTTTCTATTGAAAGAAGCCATAGCCTGAGAAGAAAATCCTGTCTTCTGTCAGTATGCTGGCGAAAGAAGCAGATGTCTCTCTACCAAGATTTAGGGCCGGCGCTACCACTAGGCGAAGTAGGCAGCCGCCTAGGGCGCACTACTACCTAGGGCGCAACCACGGCCTCTGTCCAGTGTGAGCTCAGCTCTCCTGATCGCTCGCTCCCCATGGTGTGCCGCCGGCGCCACCAATCCCCCATGTTTCCCCTTGAGCACCCCGCTGTGCTCACCTGGGTTTATCTCACAGCGCCGCTCAGGGACTCCTTTGCTCCAGCCTGTCCCTGTGGAGCGGCGCTGTGTGTCTCTATGAGTGCAGTGGAGGGGCGGGGCTCGGCGGAGATGGGAGCATTGAGAGGTCTGTCAGCTGACCTCCCGCCCGGCGGGGGACATCATGGAGTAGATGGATGGGGCTGGCCTGGAGGGACATCGTGGAGCGGGTGGACGGCGCTGGCCTGGAGGGACATCGTGGAGCGGGTGGACAGCGCTGGCCTGGCCCTGGCGGGACATCGTGGAGGCGGAGCGGGTGGACGGCGCTGGCGTGGACTCCTGAACAATTCTGCACACCCAGTGCTGAGGAGAGGCCCTGATTATGGTCGCTGAAGCATCAAAGAGCAGAGGTAAGGAGGAGGGTGGTTCTTCCCTGATCTACATTGAGCTGTATGGAGGGGGTTTGTGTGTGAGTAATGCAGGAACTAGGAGTCAGGTAGGTCAGTGTATGTGTCAGTGTATGTGTCAGTGTATGTGTCAGTGTGATGGTCAGTGTGATGGTCAGTGTCAGTGTATGTGTCAGCGTATGTGTCAGTGTGATGGTCAGAGTATGTGTCAGTGTGATGGTCAGAGTATGTGTCAGTGTGATGGTCAGTGTATGTGTCAGTGTGATGGTCAGTGTATGTGTCAGTGTGATGGTCAGTGTGATGGTCAGCGTATGTGTCAGTGTGATGGTCAGTGTATGTGTCAGTGTGATGGTCAGTGTATGTGTCAGTGTGATGGTCAGCGTATGTGTCAGTGTGATGGTCAGCATATGTGTCAGTGTGATGGTCAGTGTATGTGTCAGTGTGATGGCCTGTGTCAGTGTATGGGTCAGTGTGATGGTCAGTGTGATGGTCAGTGTAGGTGTCAATGTCAATGTAGGTGTCAGTGTGATGGTCAGTGTCAGTGTATGTGTCAGTGTGATGGCCAGTGTCAGTGTATGTGTCAGTGTGATGGTCAGTGTGATGGTCAGTGTAGGTGCCAGTGTCAATGTAGGTGTCAGTGTAGGTGTCAGTGTAGGTGTCAGGTGGGTTAGTGTAGGTGCCAGGTAGGTCAGTGTAATTATCAGGTAGGTCAGTGTAGGGGTCAGTGTGATGTGAGTAGTGCAGGAAGTAGGAGTCAGGTGGATTAGTGTATGTGTCAGGGGGTCAGTGTAGGGGTCAGATAGGTCACATGTGTAGCAAGGGCAGGGTAAAGTGGAGTCAGGGGCGGCAAAATTAGGTTTCACCTAGGGTGTCAAAGATCCTTGCACCAGCCCTGCCAAGATCTTTCACACCCCTACTAAGTCAGATCTATAGCTCCACAGCTCCTGCTCTCTGGTGATTGAAGAGCTCTAAGGCCGCGTACACACGGGCGGACTGTTCGCCCAACTTTGTCCGCTGAACAGTGTTTGGGCGGACAGTCCGCTCGTGTGTGGGCTTTCAGCGGACAGTTTCAGCGGACAGTTGGACGGACAAGGTTTTTCGGAAATTCCGAAAAACTGTCCGCTGAAACCTTGTTTGAGCGAACAGTCCGCCCGTGTGTAGGCTTGTTCGTCAAACAAAGTTGCGCGCATGCTCAGAAAGGATTTTCACGCCGAAAGCTATAATGCAGTGTATAGGACGTCGTATTTTTCGTCCCGTCGTACGTGCCGTTCACGTCATCGCGCACGGTTTCAGCAAACTGTTCGTCCGTCGTGTGTGGCCATGTCCGTCCATGCTAAGTTTGAGCGGACTGTTTGCCGAAACTGTTGGACGGACAAAGTTGGGCGAACAGTCCACGCGTGTGTACGCGGCCTAACTCTAAATCAGCAAGGGGTGTTTCAAATGTTTGCAATAAACCATTGCTTCCACACAGATCACAAGGGGCCTTCTCTGAAGCATGCTGGCAGGAGACTTGTTTTTAACTCAGGTTGTGGCTGTATTCTAAAGAATACAAATTGTAAGATTATGAAAATCTTTGAATTTGATGCATCTAGAATGCATTTAGCTGATTTAAACTGAAAGTTCAGTTGGGTCTTTATCTAGTCATAGGATTGTACTGACTTATATTATTGTCATTCATTTATTAAAAACTCAATAACTCTTTACTGTAATTCCTCAGAATAAAACTTTACGATTACTAGAGATACAAGGCTTTCAATTGACAGTTGAGTGATCTAACAATGTAAACATTTGTTAAAAGATAAAATAGAAGTCTCCAGATGATTTAGGTAAAAGCTAGTAATACATTTTGACAGCTTTTCAACTGATCGACCGTGAATAGGATTTATAAACTTAAAGTGGAGCTCCACCCAAAAGGGGAAGCTCTGCTTGTCTGTCTCTTCCCTCTGCTGCCACATTTGGCACATTTTGAGGGGGGAGTCAAGATGGCAGTGCCAGCACCTAGTAGCTGATTGAAAAACTGGCTCTGGGGAGGGCACTGCTGGATTCCTGGACAGGCAAGGGCCTTAATATTAAAAGTCAGCAGCTACAGTATAAATATTGTAGCTGCTGACATATGTTTTTCTGCTCCTTTTAAGTATATTTGTAAACACACCCTTTATTGATTGATGCATGTTTATTTTCTAGCATTTTATAAGGATAATACAAGTGTGTACCTGATTTAATTTCTTGCTCACTATTCAGTGTGTTAGCTTTGACAGTTTAGGTTTTAATTTTTAATGCTTTGGGGGAATTCATTTTAGAAATGCATTCTAAGTATACAACGGTAAAACAGATATAAAACATACAGCAATATAATTACCATCATGAAAATAAATTTTAGTAGAGGGGAAGGTGGGCATACAAAGCAATAAATAATATAGATGAACCTTATCTCTTTTTAACCAATGACCCTATGGGGGTTATTTACTAAAACTGGAGAGTGCAACATGTGGTGCAGCTCTGTATAGAATCAGCTTTCAGGTTTTATTGCCAACACTTAAAGCAGTTGTATGCCCCAAAAAAACAAACCTGTAAGCCAAAGGCATAATGAGCTAGTATGCACCGCATACTAACTCATTATGAAATACTTACCTTTGAACGAAGCTCCCACAGGGCCGCCCGGTCACCGCTGAGGGAGCTGACATGCTCCCCCAGTGTTTCTAGGTCCACAGCCTCGGCGCTGTGAGTGGCCAGAGCTGCGATGACATCACTCCCCCGCATGCACGCTGGAGCCCTCCGTACCGGCAAGTTCCGCCACGATACGCTGGACCTTCACTGCGCATTTGCCGCTGGCGTCAGCGGCTGCATGCTAGGTGAATATTTCCTAAACCTTACAGATTTAGGAGATATTAATTTTACCTACAGATAAGCCTTATTATAGGCTTACCTGTAGGTAAAAATTACCAAGTGGGCATTACAACCGCTTTAATTGAACAAGCTTAGGTTAAAAGCTGATTGGCTACCATGCACAGCTACACCAGATTCTGAGTGCACCAGTTTTAGTAAATCTACCCCTATGCATCCACAAAAGTTTAGCTAAAACCATCAGAAAAATTGTTGATTAGTTAGTTACTTCCACACACATTCAACAGTAGTGTCCTGTACACTAATATGTAGACAGAAAATACATTCTCTACATTATTTATATAACGTGAACATGTCCAAAATTAGTAGCAAACGAAACTAAAATAAATATATATGGCCCAGTTCGGCTAACCGTCGCCTAATTTAAAGCTGATTTCCACCTTTGCTATCACTTGAACTTTTTAGTTTGGATCAAGGTGGCCCAAACATACTATTTTCTACAGTTACAGGTGCGCCCTTTCGGGGCACTGTATAAACTGTATGTACCCTCTGCTACATACATTATACTGCACTGCATTCCAGTAAAGCAGGGATATGCAATTAGCAGACCTCCAGCTGTTGCAGAACTACAAGTCCCATGAGGCATAGCAAGACTCTGACAGCCAGAAGCATGACACCCAGAGGCAGAGGCATGATGGGACTTGCAGTTTTGCAACAGCTGGAGGTCCGTAAATTGCATATTCCTTGCATTAAAGGATGTGAACGTCCCTTCCCACACTGGAACAAAATTGAGTCAAGCTTTGTATACTATGAATGAATTAGATCAGGTTGAGTCGAAGACCATGAAGTCACCCTGCTGCCTCTCTGTCTGGCACATCCTACATCCCCTGCTAAGTCTAAGGCCGGTCATAGACGATATGATTTTCTTTCCTGTAACCACATGTTGCAGGAAAAAAAATCGATTAGTTCCCCCATCAACCCAGTGTTGGTGGAGAAATCAATCCCGTGGAGCTATTGTGTTATCGGGGGGGGGGGGGGGGGCAGGTTTGGGTAGCTATTCCTACTGGTAAAACACAGTTGACAAAGTAATTACTGCTAGCGGCTATAATTACATCCTAAAAATCCAACATGCTGGTTGTACCCAAGTCAATTTATGAATCGACTTGGGTACAGTCAGCCTGCCCATACACGGTTTGAATCTCAGCCTGGTTCCTGCTGAACTAGCTGGGAGCATGAACTTTTCTGATTACGAAGAAAACTGCACGCATCTTGTTTTACTGCATCTGGTATGTATTTAGCTGATTTATTCTGAAAGCTCAGTTGTGCTTAAACATTAAACATCCATTTACATTAACATTATATAAGCATACATTTGCTGTGGCGACTGGAGAGCCATTAGGTTTAAATATCACCTACAGTTTTCTCTCTTTGCATTGCTTGATATATTTAATTACCTCATGTTTATTCCAGGGTTACAATTTATAAAGATGATTCATTTAATTTGCCTTAGAGTAACCTGATTGTTGGGGTAATATTCTGGAAATCCTATTGTGACTGGCCAATACTTTCTATAAATATCAGTAAAAGGAAGGGATCCAAACACTAATTGCAAAATGGTATTACCATAGGGGATTTTCTTTCTAAAAAGGAGTTCACTTTCACTACAGGGATTAAGCATTGCAATCAGTCATATCTTCCCAAAAGTATAAACCCAACTTTGGATATTATGCAGGACAGTTCAACGGCACATAATGGAAATGTCTGGATAAACTGAAGCCATCATGTAAACATTTCTTTTTTGTTTTGTTTTAATGTATTGGGGACAATGCACTCTCTATCCCATACTTTCTATTAATGAACCTTGCATATTTTCCCTTCGTGGTCCAGGGAAAAGGACATTTTAATTTTTTAGATGGTATCACTATTGCACAATCATTATCAAAGGGAGTCATGTGGCTAGTAATAAATAAATAAATAATAACTGAAACATGCTAGCAAACTAGGCTACACTACTTATGTGCAGTACATATTTTATGATGTGCTAATGAGAACAAAACAATTCAACTGGCACATAACCAAAGAAACCATACTTACAGTTGCACCAACTAAATGAACATACCAAACTACTGTAAAGTAGTCATTTTAGAAAAACCTATTCATCTCAGTGTGACTTAAAGACAATTTAAATCCCATGCTTGGGAAGAATTTCAAATTATGTCACATATAAAATAAATATATGCCCTATAGATTATTTTAAACGTTCCAATAAACCATTCCTATGCAAATCAATAATCATTGTTGTTGGTGCCATATAAATACTTAAATGAATACCGCTATATATCAATGACAACAAAGAAACAAAAAATACTTTTATATAAAAATACTGATAAGAGATAGGAAGGGTACAATAAAAAATAATCTAAGAGCCCTTTCACACTGTGGCGTCAGCGGTAAATCTGCACTATTTTTTAGCGCCACTTTACCGTTGTTTTAGCGGCACTATTCAGCCACTAGTGGGGTGGTTTTAACCCCCCACTAGCGGGCAAAAAGGGGTTAAATCCGCCTGCAAAATGCCACTGCAGCGGTGTTTTGCCGGCGATATAGCAGCGCTGCCCCATTGATTTCAATGGGGAGGAGCAGTGGAGGAGCAGTGGAGGAGTTCACGCTCCTTTACCATTCCAAAGAAGCTGCTGGCAGGACTTTTTCTGACGTCCTGCCAGCGATGGAGTGAAATGGAGCAGCTGTTTCAGGGCAGTTTGCAGGTGCTATTTTTAACACTAAAGTGCCTGCAAAACACCCCAATGTTAAAGGGGTCTTTAATGTAATCTCATAAAAGTGATACACTAGGGGCGTAACTTGGCCACAAAAGTGAACGGCCAATTGAGCTGGGAACCCACAGCAAATGAGCCACCCATCACAACTATAGCCTGCAAAACAACCAGAGGGTTCATGTACCTAATCCAGAATGACCTGGGGAACATTGCCCATTGGTGCACAAAGTCTTGCTCTGTGCCCTTTTTCTTAAAACATCTATAACCTATCCACAAGTACTAACATGTTTTCAAAGGAGAAACATGAGGCCTTAATGTTATCATCTACAAACCAGGTTAATCCCCATCATCAGCTAATTATCGTCCAATATCTCTACTAAACACAAATATTAAATTATTTACAAAATAATAACTACAAGCTTAGAACATATACTGGCACAACTGATTCATCCTGATTAAGTGGGCTTTGATGAGAGAAGACAGGCCCCAGATAACATTAGCCATATCATAAACTTTCTACAGAGAGCTGAGCAAGGTCAGATGCCTTCTCTGCTCATCTCCTTTAATGACATTCAATAGGGGGACACTGGGGATACCTGAGAGAGCTACTTGCAAAATTTGGTCTCACTGGCTTTAAAGGATCAGCAAATAAAGCCCTTTATACTTTCCCTAGAACTAGGGAAACTTTAGGCCTTTTATCCTCTCCCCTTTAATATTACAAATGGCACAAGGCAATGGTGTTCCCTATCTTCCCTAAAATTCACAGTCTATCTAGTTTTATGAGACAGTATCAGTAATCATTTCAATGCAGTCTTAACCTGGGTACACACTATATGTTTTCATTTGGCATTTAACCCAGCAGGCTGAATAAAAAAACTGGGAGATCTCCCCTGCTTTGCTATTGTATTCTGACAGGGGGACTGCTGACTTGCCCACCTTATAACAAGACAATATAGTTGCTTGGAATTAAGAAATGAAGAGATCACACTTTGATTTCCCATAACAAAGTTGAAATGGTGTACTTGGAATGGCTCTACTTATCTATTGCCATACACTGTCAAGACTTTTACGCAACAGAACTCATTGTACGTATTCCCTATTTGGTTGCCCTATTTGTGCAATATAGTCTCTCGGTGGTTAATATCAAAATGTTACAAATAGCATGAAAATGAATCTTCAAATAACTTTTTTCGTATTGCAACATTTGTATGCCATTTGTTGCCATTCCTTCTCTGTCTCTATTCAAAAATCAATGGTTCTCTATGGGAGCCGATTGATTTGAATAGAAGTCGCACCAGAAGTTGTATCAAGATGATCTGACTTGCAGTGCGTCTTGTTTGCTGAGGATATTGAGGGTACAACCCTGCGAACATTAAAAAAAAATTGCGTTAGGTTCCCCCCAAGGCGATACCACACCCTTCGGTCCGGTATGGATCTTAAGTTCCATAACAGACCCTTATCCAAGTACGCAGCTCGGTAGGTCAGAAAAGGGGGGGCGAGCAAGCGCCCCCCCTCCTTGACCATGCCAACCACATGCCCTCAACATGGAGGAATTGGTGCCCTGAGGCTTGAGGGCCCTGCGCCCCCCACCCCAAAGCACCTTGTCCCCATGTTGATGAGGACAAGGGCCTCTTCCCGACAACCCTTGCCCGGTGGTTATCGTGATCTGCGGGTGGAGGGCTTATAGGAATCTGGGAGCCCCCTTTAATAAGGGAGCCCCCAGATCCCGACACCCCACCCTATGTGAATAAGTATGGGGTACATTGTATCCCTACCCATTCACCTGGGGAAAAAGTGGCAAAAAAAACACACTACAAAGGTTTTTAAATTCATTTATTAGGCAGCTCTGGGGTTCTCTTCTGACTTTGGGGGTCTCTTCCGACTTCTCTATGCTCTCTGGCCTATTCTCCTGGGCTCCTCCACTATCTTCTACCCACTCTTTTGCTAGCGGTTGCCCGGGTCTCTTCCAACTTCTCCCGCTGTCTTCTGCCATGCTCCTCTGCTATCTTCTGCTCTTTTGCCCGCTATTTTGCTAGCGTTTGCCCGGCCTTCCTCCGATGTTGACTCAACGCTCTCTCCAGCTGTAATGGCATGTGCGCAGTACGCAACAACTTATATATGTATCTGGTGAGTCCACTCCTTATGATGTCACCGTCCCATCATGCCCCGAGTCATTGATGTCATAAGGGGTGGGATCACAGGATGACATCACCCATGGCCACGCCCCATGCCTATATAAGTCTTTACGCACTGCGAACACTGCATTACAGTGGGAGAGAGTGTTGAGTCAATATTAGAGGAAGAAGATGATGGCGAAGACCGGGCAACCACTAGCAAAAGATCGGGCAGAAGATAGCAGAGGAGCCCAGCAGAAGACAGCGGAAGAAGAGGCCGAAGAAGTTGTAAGAGACCCTGGCAACCGCTTGTAAAAGAGCAGGCAGAAGATAACGGAGGAGTCTGGGAGAAGAGGCCGGAGAGCGCGGAGAAGTCGGAAGAGAACCCCGAAGTAGGAAGAGACCCCTGGAGCTGCCTAATAAATTAATTAAAAAATCTTTTTAGTGTGTTTTTTTATTGACATTTTTCCCCCAGGTGAATGGGTAGGGGTACGATGTACCCCATACTCATTCACATAGGGTGGGGTGCCGGGATCTGGGGACCCCTTATTAAAGGGGGCTCCCAGATTCCGATAAGCTCCCGCCCACAGACCCCAACAACCACTGGGCAAGGGTTGTCGGGAAGAGGCCCTTGTCCTCATCAACATGGGGACAAGGTGCTTTGCTTGCCCCCCTTTCCTGACCTACCAGGCTGAGTTCTCAGATAAGGGTGTGGTATGGATCTTGGGGGGATCTCCACGCCAGTTTTGTGGTGTGGAGGTTCCCCTTAAGACCCATACTAGACCAAAGGGTCTGGTATCGTCTTGGGGGGAACCTCACTGTAATTTTTTTTTTTAATTCACGGGGTTACACCCTCAACATTCTCAGCACACAAGTCGCACCGAAGGTTGGATCATCTTGATCCAACTTCTGGTGCGACCTCTATTCAAATCAGTGGGCTCCCATAGAGAACCATTGATTTTGAATAGAGACGGAAAAGCCAGACGATGCTTAACACAGCGTTAAGCCTCGTTAATTTGCATTTAAACATATTTTGCTGGCGTCTGATGTTTTTACAGCTCTAGCGCTGGAGCCTCAGAACATGCTGGTCCTTTTTTTTTTTGGAGCTTAAAAACGATCATGCCTGTTACAGCTCAAAAACGCCATGGTGTGTATGAGCCCATTGAATAACATGGAGTGGCATTCTTAAGCAACAGAAAAAGCTCAAAAAGCCACTGTAAAAAGTCTGCGTGTATGAGGCCTTAATAATGATGTGAAATGGGACAAAAGAGTTCATGAAAAACTTTGACATTTTAGTTGTATATCAACATATCAACTGTATTTTGCTAATAGAAAATACATAATAAAGCACTGCTTCCAAAACTCTAGAGCATTCACTTTTATTGTTCTGAATAAAAGCAATAAAGCTTGAGCTGAGACCAGCCAAGCTCACTGAATGTCGAGATCAATGGCATGTACAGCTGCATTGCATATGGTGTCACAAGAATATTTTAGTGAGCTAAATATAAATCCGTGCACACAAGTTGAGAGCAATCTGTCAAACTTATTTCTCAGAATGCATAACAAGGTTCTAGCTCTGATGTTCTTTCCAGCTTTGCAGAAAGCACAGCCAACACTCCATTACAATCAATTTCATAATAGAGGAGAAAAACAATAAACTAGCTGTAAAAAGTTCTGTGCTTGAATGCATTTAAATAATTATGAGTGTTATATTTATATTAGGTAGGAATGGGTAAAAATGTACACTATTAATGAATGCTGTGCATTTGCAAAGAGATCAGACATTGCTTTTGGTTTCTGAATGTCCTGTTATAGACAAATGTCTGCCAACCTAGTCTAGGTCAGAAAGCCCTTTAGACTTGCATTATACTGTCTTCTGTTATCAAGATCAAAACTTGTACAAATTAGACTGGGAGATATCCGTTTTTTTAAAAGTGTCTCACTTGTATTATTTTCCTTTTTATGATTTTGCATTATCTAATTCTGAGATATTGCACTTTTTCAGTAATAACCTAAAGCAATCTTTGCCTTAAATTATATGTATTAAATCTCTGACTGAGGATAGATTAATAATAAAAATGATACAAACATATAAAATCTTTGTTGTAATAAGAAAATGAGCATCAAAACATTACACATATAATTCTGTAAAGCTAAATAATGAAATTGTAAGCTAAACAATGCAATTTACTTTCACAAAGTCATAGTCTTTAAACCAATTAAATAGGCACGAGTTTCTTGGATGAATATTTTTTTTTTTCTTTTTCTCACTTGCTTTCTGCTGGATCTTTAAATTGATGGTATACGATTATATCTGTATTTGACACACATAAATAAATTATTTTGTATATGACATTCATACATCTTTAGCTTTTTTGAATTCCTATGATTCGTTAACAAGCTGGAAAAAGTGTGTTTGCTATACACCAGTTTATCCACCTGTTTATGAACAACCCAACAAAAACCCTAATCTTATTCCTAGTGGAAAAGGTTTTAAAAATGTTATTTAAGCAGCCAGATAATTATTTTTTCTAATTATGTATACATCTTTGACATATTCCACAGGGTATCACAGAGAGCTCAGGGGTTGATTAACTAAAGCTGGAGATTGCATAATCTTTTGCAGCTCTGGATAAAAACCAACTTCCGTTTTTTTTTGTTTTTTTTAAAGAAACTGAAGTTAGAAACTGATTGGTTACCATGCAGGGCTGCACCAGATTTTGCACTCTCCAGTTTTAGTAAGTCAACCCCCAAAGTCCTTTACAGCGATCTCTGCTTCCAATGTAAACCTGCTCTATATAGTGTACTTAACCACTTGCTGCCAAATCAAGCACCAGTACATCAACTGACTTCAAGTGGTTGTACCAGAGTGATGCCTGCAGCATCACTAATCTAAATATTTTTTTCTTAAAGGGCCCTCGCCCCCCCCCCCATGTTAGTGCACAAAGGCGAATGCGTGCGTCATCCCTGAATGCACGAAAACCGCAATCCTCCCGCATATGTGATGTATCACCCTGAATGTCAGATCATGGGCAGTAATTCTAGCACTAGACCCCCTCTGCACATCTAAAGTTGTAATCTTTAAAGGCTTTTAAAGCATTTGCCTATGGGTAGTAAAAATGTACGTTGTTTTTCATCATTGTGCCGGCATTCATAATTTTAAAGCGTGGCATGTTTGGTAACCATTTACTCAGTCTGATATCATGTGTTATATTTTACAAAAAAATTGGGTTGTGTATTGTGTTATTTTGCATTAAAATGTAAAAAAAAATGTCATCTTGAGGATGGCCACAGCTCTACCATCATGATGTACAATGCAGGACCATCATGCCATATTGTAAATGAAAAAACTGAGCTAGAGCATTGAAAAGAAAAGGTCAACACTGTTTGCCATATAAGCACGGTATAAGGTAAGTAACATACTGGTACTATAGCAGAAAAAAGGCACTTTGACCCTTGTAGCTTGGGGGGGTTCCAATGCAAGGTTTGAGTGCTTTTTTCAGCTTTAAGCAGAAAACCCACAAATGTTCTAATAAGACAATTCTTTCCAGGTCAGTTATACACAGTACATTTCCAAGCTTTTTTGTTGCAAACTACAGTTCATTACCTGTAGATCATAGACTTACATAGATCCGTACCTGCTTTTGCTCTGAGACATATGATTCCATGAGATTTCTATGGAGCTTAACCTCAACTTGAGTATGAACAAAGATTGTGCTATCCATACTTGATATGTCATTATATTTGCTATATTACACAATCTTATCTTACCTTTCTTGCTTCTTTTATCATCTTTCTGACCATTTCTTTAATTGTTAGAGGATGTCCTCTTGGGGGATGGAAGTAGAGACTTATGTCCGTAGGTCCTATGTGTCCTGGTGTCACAAAGGGCCACCCAAGGTCAAGATTTGGTGCTTCTACATCTGATTCCATTGGCCAATAAGTGCCAGAAGATGAATTGTCATCTGTTGTATCCCCCTGTGCATTGTCCACTGTCTCTGCTGGCTTTTGGATGTGGTTTGTAATATAGTTGACTTCATCTTCTGCAAGAAACTCTGTAGCTCTTTCTTTGGTAAGGAATTCTTGATATGAAGTGATACCTCCCTCGATAAGTTCATCTATGGCCACCCTATACCATTCCTTGTAATGAGGTTCTATATAGTTTTCAGATTTACATTCATCGTGCAAAGATGACAGCAATGATAATGTCTCCACCAGTGCCGACATATTGAGAATTCAGGCTGTAGTGAACATAAAGGTTATATATAAATAACAACATATATTTGGGCTTTGTTATCAGAAGTAAAGTATAATAGTAATAGGATATAGTTTAACACATTATTTTCATTTTTGTAGTCACATAGATACTGGGCAGCTAATAAAATTTTGTGTAGGTATTCCTGCTGTTGTTACTCACACACACGTTTTATGATCAAACTGTTATTATTGAGCCGATGATAACATCTGCAGTGTGCATCTAACCAAATCAGAGTACAATGATTCATGAATTATGGCCCCGGATGTTATGTGTGGATAGCATAGTTGCCATGGCTTTTAACATAAGTAAACCAACAGTAACTTAAGGCTATGTTAGCCATATGGTTAACCAGTACCCAGACATTCTGAAATAGATAAGGTTTAATTATGTATTATCTAATCTATAGGGCAGAGGGAGCAGATGTAATGTTAAACAACAAATACAATGTCATTCAAGGAATTGCTGACATTTAAAAACAGCCTATTAAACATCAACTGGGCCTGATTTTATACATTTTATTTAAGTATGTAACTGACAAATTCACAAGCAAATGTGGTTTGCTATGGAATATATGCTTCAGCATAAAAATAAACCAGCTAGGTACTAGTGTGCCTAAAGGACAGAGTGGATTTTCTATAATGGCATATGACAATGTAGCATCTATTTTGTGACAGAATTTTTTATTTATTTTTTTGCATTTGCATTTTATTTTATGGAAGTGTGGACTGACCACTAAATGTGACTATAAAAAGGTAATATTCCATATCCTGTTCTACAGTTAAATCATTATCTTAACATGTTCACTAAATTATTTACTCCTATTTATTCTGATTGCATAAAAATTATAATTAAAAAGACATACTTTATTGTTGTTTTAGCAGTAAAATGCTGTGTATATTTTAGATATTTGGCATTTTCCAGTACTATGTTTCATGTATAATGAATGTAAGTCAGCAATACTTAAAACATTCTAAGCAATTAATTGGTCTAATATACAGTATCCCTACCCATGATAAATAGCAGCATGAAAGTAAAAAAAAATCCAACAGGGAAAAAAATAATACATTTACCTACCATTTTTCCAGGTTAACAAGCTTTGCTGCTTAAAGGGGTCCTAGACTTTATGGTGAAAAAACACCTGGCAGTCACTGGCACCTCAGCCCCCCATTTTACGTACCTGAGCCCCTTCATCTGTTCGGTGGGGACATGCTTTCGCTTTCTCCATGCGGTCCCGGCTCTTGATTGGATAGATTGAGAGCAGCGCAACCATTGGCTCCCATTGCTGTCAATCAAATCCAATGATGCGGGCACCGGGGGGCATTCATGTCTGTGGACGCAAATGCTGGATTCGGGAGTAAGCCTGCAAGGTAACCCCCTTGGGAGAACGCTTCTCCTAGGGGGGCTATCTGATGCAGGGAGGAGCCGCAAGAGCCACTGGGGGACCCCAGAATTTTTGCCTGAATTCAGCCCTGAACTGAACCAAAGACGCACATCATTCCTGTGCAAGTGGCTCCACAGCCACAACAGAGATGTGTGAACTGGCTCCATAGAGAGCCAGTCACAATCTCCTGCCATACGTATTGGATACAGGGAAACCCACATCCAATTCACATGGGTGTGAACTCAGTCTAAACATTCAGCCATTCCTGTTAGTGTTCTATTATTGGTTGTGACTCACTACAAAGCTTCCCCCTGCAGTCCAAAGCACAAAACGTGTGTTGGCATTCAAACAAGCTCATGTAGGCCAGCAGAAGTAAATTAGAAGGCTAGATGATGGAAACACTGCCCAGGCACAATACATAGAGGTGAAGATATGGCTACAACCTAAGCTCCTCCTGACTAAACTCCTCTGATATTCCTTAAAAAAGGAATCAAAAGAAAAACTATAATGTGTTGTACAATGTATCACAGCATGCGTGCACAATGCACACCATCAGGGGTTAATTGATCCTGAATTTTGTTAAATGGTACATTCATATTAGTCTTTGGGGCATTATGAAACACATGTTATGAGATTGTGTAATGGATGGTGCATGTTAAAAAATTCAAGGAGTAAACCTTACTTGCTTACATCCTTCCTTGATGCATCATCTAAAGCCTTCAATAACTGTGTTATCATCAAAGGATAATTTTAATAAGCCTGCACACTTTATTGAAACCAATACATGATCAAAGAATTGCTGAATATATATAGTAAATGTTTAATTAGCTTATCTAAAAGCATAAATTCCAACAGGGAGTCAAGCACAGAAAGTAAACCAAGGAGCCAAAGTAATTCTAAAAGTCACACTGGACCGCTGCTACCACACTCAAATGACCAAATGAGAAACAGACAAAAACAAACAACAGAATTGGGAAGCGCAGATCCAGGAGGTGGCAAGGAATAACTGGAGATGGAATCCATGTGAAATTTAAAACAGTTTATTGCTGATAAAACATGTAACCAATACACACTACAAATGGGAAACATTGTCAAAATGGTCAAACTCCTCTGATAGTGCCAGCAATGGAGCCAAAAGGTGGTGGAGAAATGGCTGTCCCACTTCAGTAAGGGCTGTGGACAGAGGGGACTGCAGACCAAAAATGGGAAGCCTGAAAACACTTTCCAACAGCTGGGATCAGTGACCATAACCAAAGCCGGGCTACATCAGGGAGGGGAAAGGCTGGGTCCAGATTCAGGAAGCACGATCACTGTATGACCAGAGTGGAAAATGGCAGAGCCGCTGCAGCAGCAGGTGAGACCAGAGATGGATGATGGAGGGTCAGCCTGTATGAGTCTGAGCTGAAAAGTGTCCAGACACCACAGGACTTCTCCCCGGCCATGTCACACGCTCTGATCGCAGGCAGAAATCCGCAAAGCCTGATGGATCAAATGGATCAGAGTGGGAGATGTGATGAGTATCACAGCAGGTGTCGGAGCTTGAGAGGTATACGATTACATGTTTCGGGGTTTAACCCCTTCCTCAGATAACATGCTCTGGAGCCGGCCTAGGACAGGGATTTTATAGTCAGGAGGCGGGACAACCAATCCATCCACCACTAATCATCCAATACCTGGATATTGTAGTGAATATGATGGAAAAACATTTAAAAAACAAAAATAAATATTAATGTTAATTCATTATCGTAGAAGGGATTAAAAACACTGTTTATCAAATGTATAGTGACAAAAAAAAATTATATATAGAAATCAATATACACATACACACACATACATATATACACCTATATACATATACATACAGTATCTCACAAAAGTGAGTACACCCCTCGCATTTTTAAACATATTTTATTATGTCTTTTCATGTGACAAAACTGAAGAAATTACACTTTGCTACAATGTAAAGTAGTGAGTGTACAGCTTGTATAACAGTGTACATTTTCTGTCCCCTCAAAATAACTCAACACACAGCCATTAATGTCTAACCCGCTGGCAAAAAAACTGAGTACACCCCTAAGTGAAAATGTCCAAATTGGGCCCAGTTAGCTATTTACCCTCCCCAGTGTCATGTGACTTGTTAGTATTACAAGGTCTCGGGTGTGAATGGGGAGCAAGTGTGTTAAATTTGGTGTTATCGCCTTCACTCTCTCATACTGCTCACTGGAAGTTCAACGTGTTCAAAAAATTCTCTGAGGATCTGAAAAAAATATATTTTGCTCTACATAAAGATTGCCTAGGCTATAAGAAGATTGCCAAGACTCTGAAATTGAGCTGCAGCACGGTGGCCAAGACCATACAGTGGTTTAACAGGACAGGTTCCATTCAGAACAGGCCTCGTTTTCGTTGACCAAAGAAGTTGAGTGCATGTGCTCAGCGTCATATCCAGAGGTTGTCTTTAGGAAATAGATGTATGAGTACTGCCAGCATTGCTGCAGATGTTGAAGGGGTGGGAGGTCAGCCTGTCAGTGCTCAGACCACACGCTGCACCCTGCATTAAATTGATCTGCATGGCTGCCATCCCAGAAGGAAGCCTCTTCTAAAGATGATGCACAAGAAAGACCGCAAACAGTTTGCTGAAGACAAGCCGACTAAGGACATATCCTATGGTTTGATGAGACCAAGATAAACTTATTTGGTTCATATGGTGTCAAGTGCGTGTGGCGGCAACTAGGTGAGAAGTACAAAGACAAGTATGTCTTGCTTAAAGTCAAGCATGGTGGTGGGAGTGTCATGGTCTGGGGCTGCATGAGTGCTGCTGGCACTGGGGAGCTACAGTTCATTTAGGGAACCATGAATTCCAACATGTACTGTGACATACTGAAGCAGAGCTTGATCCCTTCCCTTTGGAGACTGGGCTGCAGGGAAGTATTCAAACATGATAAAGACCACAAACACACCTCCATGCAACCACTGCTTTGCTAAAGAAGCTTAGGGTAAAGGTGATGGACTGACCAAGCATGTCTCCAGACCTAAACCCTATTGAGCATCTGTGGGGCATCCTCAAAAGGAAAGTGGAGGAGCACAAGTTCTCTAACATCCACCAGTTTTATGATGTCGTCATGGAGGAGTGGAAGAGGACTCCAGTGACAACATGTAAACTCCATGCCCAAGAGGGTTAAAGCAGCGCTGGAAAATAATGGTGGCCTCACAAAATATTGATACTTGGGCCCAATTTGGACAGTTTCAATTAGGGGTGTACTCACTTTTGTTACCAGTGGTTTAGACATTAATGGCTGTGTGTTGAGTTATTTTGGGGGACAGCAAACCTACACTGTTATACAAGCTATACACTCACTATTTTACATTGTAGCAAACTGTCATTTCTGTGGTGTTGTCACATGAAAATATTTTCAAAAATGGGAGGGGTGTACTCACTTTTGTGAGATAATGTACATAGATACATACATACACACATATACAAATCCATTCAATATTGAAAAAAGTGATTGGACACATATACTTGGACACAACTCATAAACTACCAACAATGTTTTCTTAATACATATGATACAATCCTCAAAAACAGAAAACAATGCAAACAGACCAGCAGTTTGATAATAACTTATGAAGTATGAATCAATGAGGGTATGGGTATCCAACTCCTCATTTAACCCTTGGGGCAAATTGGAGAGAAATTAATTGATATAGCCACAAATCCATTCAATATTGAAAAAAGTGATTGGACACATATACTTGGACACAACTCATAAACTACCAACAATGTTTTCTTAATACATATGATACAATCCTCAAAAACAGAAAACAATGCAAACAGACCAGCAGTTTGATAATAACTTATGAAGTATGAATCAATGAGGGTATGGGTATCCAACTCCTCATTTAACCCTTGGGGCAAATTGGAGAGAAATTAATTGATATAGCCACATGGTTTAACTTTTGTATAATAACACAAATCTCTTGTTATCTGTAGGGGACCCCTTGGAGATATGTTCAATTGCTAGAACTGTCATGGCCTCGAAATCTCTTGCATGATGTTGAGAGAAATGTCTTGGCACACTATGTTGGACCAGGCCTTTCTGTATAAATCTGCAATGTTTGTCTACCCTAGTGCGCAACGTCTGTATGGAAAGACCTACATATAGAAGATTAGGGTCAGCTTGGAGAATATGCCAATGTCTGTTTATAACCTTAGTGATCTTTCTATAGTTTGCTATTAAATGCTGTGATAAATCTAGCAGTCTGTTGGGATGGCGTGTTATTGTGTTTATGTTTGGGACAACCATCTGCACAGGAAGTAAAGGTCTCTGAAAGAAGATCCTGCGGATACCTCTTTTCCAAGAAACTTTCGGTCATGGCTTGGCTCAGGGATGTGTAGTCCTTAGGTTTAGAGCAATTTCTCTTCAATCTGAGAAATTGGCACATAGGTATGTTCCTTTTCCAGGCCGAGTGGTGGCAACTATCAAAATTAAGGTAAGAGTTGCCTGCCACCGGCTTGTAATGGTTCTTAGTATGTATCATGCCGGCATCACGGAACAACTCTAGGTCCATAAAAATCAAATGGTCTGGGCCAACAACATATGTGAAGCTGAGACCCAGTTCGTATGCAAAAACATACACAAGATAACACTGCAACTAGGTAAAAATTGGAATTTCAGTTATGTCATGAGGTTTGGTCTTGTTATGTCACTTTAACTTAAAGCAAAATATTTGAAGTTCTAGTTATTTTAACCTTAGCATGTAAAACATCAAGGCAGCTGAAACTCTTGCCCCTAGTTTAGCTGACAAAAGACCAATCCTTTATGTTTTTATTATGGCATGCTTGAAAAAGACAAAGCTGACATGATCTTAACAGTGGGTCTGCATTGTGGCTTTGGGTAAACATGGCTAAGTTGTAGCATGCAAAAAAGGTCAGTGAACCATGACATGTTGTATTTTGCATTCTTTTGTAAAATTGTTTTAATGACGCACATACAAGCTATTTTGCTGCACACTTATTTTTCATCATCATGGTATTCCTTTGGTCTTAACTCCAATATTCATACTACATGCGGGGTAATTTCTAAAGCCACAGTTGAGAAAGCTGAATTACATGTCATGCCTTCGATCTTGCACAGTTGTACAGACTCCACTCATGTACTTAAAAAATACTTTTTCTGATTCCATTGAATACTATGTGCTTCTTACAGTATTCATTAGAAGCTGCAACAAGTCAGATAGAACCAGCGATAAGTTCAGTTTACCACTTCAGCCCATGAAGGATTTACCCCCTTAATGGCCAGACCATTTTTTGGGATACAGCACTGCGCTACTTTAACTGACAATTGCGTGGACGTGCATTGTTGTATCTAAAAGACATTGATATCCTTTTTTTCCCACAAATTTTATAAACAAAAAAAGAACAATTGTGAATAAAAAATAATATTTTTTACTATTTGCTATAATACATTTCCATAAAAAAAAAAAAAATGAAAGAACACATTTCTTCATCAGTTTAGGCCAATATGTATTCTGCTACATATTTTTGCTAAAAAAATCACAATAAGCATATCTTGATTGGTTTGCGCAAAGTTATAGCATGTACAAAATAGGGGATAGATTTATGGCAGTTTTTTTTTAAACTTTTTTTTACAAGTAATGGCAGTGATCAGCAATTTTTAGCAGGACTGCGACATTGCAGCAGACAGATCGAACACTTTTGACCCTTTTTTGGGACCGGTAACCTTACAGTGATCAGAGCTAAAAAATATACACTGATCACTGTATAAATGACACTGGCAGGGAAGAGGTTAACACTAGATGGTCAAGGGGTTAAGTGTGTCCTAGGGAGGTGTTTCTAACTATGGGGGAGTAGACTGACTGGGAGTACAGAGAGATCGCTTTTCCTGGTCACTAGGAACAGCTAATCTCACTGTACACTCCTGTCAGAATGGGGATTTGCTTTGTTTACATTGGCAGATCCCCGTTCTGTCTCTCTTTCCCGCGATTGTGGGTGACCGGCAAACATCGAGTCCACTGGACTCATGGACAAGCTCCCGCTATACCACATGCACAGACCAATGTATAGGTATGTCGGTTTGCGCAGCTGAGCTGCCTTTCCGCAGTATATGTGTGGAAGGCGGTCAGCAAGTGGTTAAAAAAAATACTAATTTTTTTTGGAGGTAAAAAATGTACATTTATTATTTTTTTCTAGGAGCCTGCAAAGCATTGCTGACCAGCAGGGGGCAGACATTTACTGAAGAGCAGGAGGAATCAGCAAATTGTGAGACAAGGATGCTCACCAGTGCCCTCACAGTTCAGTGAGAACTTCAAGCCATCTGCTGCATAGCTATGAATGATGTGGTTATGTGGGCAGCGCCCAGCACAGCCTCACTATATTTAAATTGTGACAGCAGGTGCAAGGAAAGAATCTTCTCCCAGCTGTTACAGTGGGGGATTGGGGGGGGGGGCTGCCTGGCTGCTGCATTAGTAACATGTTACATGTTACATGTTACACTCTGAATATGGGTGTGACCTGTAACATGCTACTAAAGGTTAAAAGAGAAGTATGGGCTTCTATTTTTTATTTATTTATATTTACCTAGGTCTGTTCCCCGACATGTCTACACCTCTGCATCTGTTCCCCGGCACCTCTACACTGAGTACTGTGCAATCAAACTCCACCGATTGCTCAGTTCTCACAGCTCCCCAAGCAGAGAGCTGGTGACTGTCAGTCACAGCTTTCTGCTCTGTCCCTTTCTCGCTTACTAGAACGCTGAACTTGTGAGGGGGTGTGGGTGGCCATCTCAGGCTCTCAGCGATTCCCTGAGAGGCTGAGCCGGATGTTGGTCCAGGGATCCTGCAGGTCCCAACACTGTGGTCATGATGATGCAGAACCTTGACTGAATTCTGTGACTTCAGCCCACTCTCTGCTGAAAATGGGTCACAGGAGTGCAAATTGAACTGCACTCCTGTGATCCATATGAGAAGTAGAGCTTTGGCTGTACTTTTCTTTTAATTTAGCCATTCATTTCCTGACTGGAGGACATTCAGCATCATCCATCCCTTTCCTCCTCATTCTGACTATACTTGGCTTATCTCTTTTTTCATTGGATTTCAGTTCTTTCAAGCATGGAGTCTAAGCATCACATGCAAATGCACCCTACCTAGTTAGTCCTCTAGACTGATATACATCCATTAAGGCTTTTCAATGTTAGCATACATTCACTCAAAAGCCTGCCCACTGTATGCATCAGGGCAGAGGGCTCAGAGAGGAGTACTAAGCCAGGGTGCTATGATGTCTTCAAGAAGCTATGTACAGCACCCTGCCAGTCCCTCCTACCATCTATGTTTTCTCTGCATTGCACAGGGAAACACATATGCCCCCAAAAAATACATTTGCGGATGGTGGCCTGTATGGCATGTGAATCAGACCTGCTCTCTCTGCCTAAAGCTCCAGTCAGTTATCCTGTTGGCACTGCATACCTGCAGCAGATCTAATCTCGCTACACTGGATGAGATTCCTTTTGCCAAGAGCTCCCTCTTGACACCTTTCATTGTTCACTCCGACATGTCTAAGCATGACAAAGACACCAGATCCACAATGGAGATGGCCAGTCAAGATGGCGGACTCCCACCCCATCTAGCTAAGGAATGGCACAGGGAGGCAGCCTAGAAGCTCTTTGTTAAGACACTAGCTAAGGAATCAGATGGTAAACCAACTCAGGAGGAAGTCAGTGAGCTGAGGACAGACTCCCCTGCTTTGTGGACTGAGGAAGCCAGAGACTCCAGCCTGACTTGGCTGGGGAGGTAAAAGGCATGGAAGTGGAGCTTTTTTTATAGTGAGGTAGGACATGAGAGTTGAGAGACCCTACATCAGCCCTGGAGGGGAGATTGAGCATTATTATTATACAGGATGTATATAGTGCCAACAGTTTGTGCAGCGCGTAACACAATTAAGGCAGGCATTACAGTTACATTACAATTTGGTACAGAGGAATCAGAGGGCCCTGCTCCTCCATTAATAAATGAATGGCAGCCATTAAAGTGGAATGTACGCTATGTGCACTCTGTCTCCCCTAACCATGCTGCTAGTCTGGAGGATATGGGCAATCGGCTGTGCAGAAATAATGTAAGGGCTGTTGGCATCCCACAGAGGACTGAGGGAGAAAAAAAATCTCCTTTATTGAATCCTGGTTGTTGGACACAGTTGAAAGCATGCTCACCAAGTCCCTGCAAGACCCCCTCAGCCTGGCTCGCCTCCGGGACCATTCATATACTGGCTTCAATTATAGAGATAGAAACATTATCCTGGCAAAGATTAGAACCACAAATAATATGATAGTTGACAATGTTCCAGATTAAATGCATGGTTGTTTTTCTAACTTTTAAAAGGCTAACACTTTTGTGGGGTGTGTTTATAGCAGACATATTTGAATCCTGAATCTTTACATTTGCTTTACTCCTGATTATATTGTACACAACACTAGGGGTGGGCTGAATGGACCCCTGTTCGGTTTTCACCAGAACTTTCAAACACACGAAAGTTTGGACCCGAATATCGAACCCCATTAAAGTGAATGAGACCTGAATGTCAAAATCAAAAGTGCCCATTTTTAAGGTTTATATTCAACTAATTGGGCATACAATGGTTATAGGGGTCTGGGTCCTGACCTGGGGGACATGTATCAATAAAAACAAAGTTTGTGAAAAACATCATTTTAAAATAAACAATGATTGTTTTATTTTTAAAGTGAAACCATTAAAATGAAAAATTCCTTCCAAAATGGTGCCTGGTGGGTCCCCTTAGTCCACCTGTAAAGTGGCAGATCTGTACCATGTCTAAAATCTGCTGCAGCAATAATTGGATTCATAAAGCCAAAACAATGACATTTTTCCTGCAAGCTGCCTTTATTTTGCTCAGCAACAGTTGAGGAGCCAGTGTGTATGATGAGGCCACAATGTAGTGCACTGGGAACAAGATTAGAGATTTTTTGGATACATTCTGGTGTCATTTTGACTTTGGATAGAAGTAACGGGTGCATAAATATTGTGCCTTCCCACTATAACCCTATAGAGGTAATCTTGATGAAAGCAAGAATTGGCCTTTCTGTAAAAAATTGTAATGATATGCACCTGTCAAACAGTTGCAGAAAAATTGGTCTTTGGGTGTCAGTGGCGCCTTCCCACCATAACCGTATAGAGGTACTCTTGATGAAAGCAAGAATTGGCCTTGCTGTAAAAAATTGCAATGATATGCACCTGTCAAACAGGTGCAGAAAAATTGTTTTTTGGGGGCCGGTGGCGCCTTCCCACCATAACCCTATAGAGGTAATCTTGATGAAAGCAAGAGTTGGCCTTGCTGTAAAAAAATTGCAATGATATGCACCTGTCAAACAGGTGCAGAAAAATTGGTCTTTGGGTGTCGGTGGCGCCTTCCCACCATAACCCTATAGAGGTACTCTTGATGAAAGCAAGAATTGGCCTTGCTGTAAAAAAAATTGCAATGATATGCGTCAAACAGGTGCAGAAAAATTGGTCTTTTCATTTTTATGCTTTCACTTTAAAAATAAAAAAATCACTGCTCATTTAAAAATGAATTTTTTCACAAACTTTTTTTTATTGATACATGTTGCCAAGGGCAGGACCCAGACCCAGACCCCTATAACCATTGTATAATTGTATGCCCAATTAGTTGAATATAAGCCTTCAAAATGGGCACTTTTGATTTTTTATTATCAGGTCCCATTGACTTTAATGGGGTTCGTTATTCGGGTCCGAACTTTCGCAGCATTCAAAATTTCTGGTGCAAACCAAACAGGGGGTCCGTTCATCCCATCCCTACTTCTCAACTGATTATGGATAAATTGCTACAAGTGTGATTGAAATGTATGGAATTTAGCCTTCACCTATAACATGAAAAGCAACAGGTCTTGTCCAGCTCCAGTGTATATGAAGTTTAAAAATGCCACTGTTGCTTGATGTTGTGGATGTGTGAGTGTAACCTGCCTATATACAGTATATATAATGTTACCTGCTTTTTCAGTGTAGCATTCCTCAAACTTGATAATATAACGTATGTGTTACTCTTTTCACGGTGACTGAATGTTTGCTACAATCAAAGGATTATTGTACTCCCTTTTGGATTAAAAAAAAATGTAATTTACATTCTGATGAGATAGAAAAGAGGAACCAGGGAAGACAACATTTAGGATTTGGATTAAACTTCAGCTCAAAATGCTACAGAAACTCTACTTCTATACTGAATACCTTGAATTGAACCTTTATTGCATGTGCAAAAAGAACAGTATGTCAAGTCTGTGAACTCTTCATTCACAGAGAAATTTACAGAGATCTGACAGATAAAAGTGTTAAATGTCTGCTAACAGAGGAGGGCAATGAGTATTGATATTTTCTGGCATTTCACATATACATGGCTAAACGCAGTGAGAAATATTTTTCTCACAGAAGAGACATTTCACATTGCTTTAAAAATGTCAACACATTTGTGAAGAGGCAAAATATTGCTTTTTACGCTTCTTTTGGGCTCTATTTTTGTTTCTCCACTAAACCCTAATTAGTTTATTTAAAGTGGTTGTAAACCCAAATTTTTTATTTATAGTATAATGCCCTGTACACACGGTCGGATTTTTTCCGACGGATTTTGGCCGAAACTTGTGTTGCATACACACGGTCGGACAAAGTTGTCGGAATTTGCCGACGGAAAAAGTCTGATAGAGCCCACACATGATCGGATTTTCCGATAACATAATCCGATCGGACCGTTTCCATTTGAATTTCCAACTGTGTGTACTGGGCATTAGATTTCCTATCATTTGAACTCAGTCTTGCCACAAAGAGTTATTCCATCTCTGAGCAATCATCTTTTATTGTTCAGTAAAATAAATATTGACAAACAGAGTAAAACTTTGTCAAATCCTCCCCCTTGCTGTGAATGACAGGTGATTTACATATCTTGTGCACTAGCCTAAGAGACATGCATTATTTTTTAATTCCCTCCCACTCCTTTCTTCTGCTGCTCTTCCAGAATTGGATGTTCCTCACCTCAGCATGATTTGGCATGCTGAAGTCATGTAGTTACTTTCCTGTCTTTTCACTGGACGTTAGAGATCATAGCAGAAGTTCAGTGTAAGAAATACACAGGAGAATATGCATATTGACAAGGGGACTGTAGAGGTGGGCAAGGAGTCTACTGACATCACGACTCCACCCACCGAGCTCCAGGCAACAGACCCACCCACAGAATATGCAGTTTTTCGAGTCTCATAACAGAGAGGGGGAGACATTTTACAAGTAAAGATACATGCAGGAGGCATGTATATCCTTATAGATAACCACTATGGCAGTAGTTTAGAAAGGATGACATTGGGTTCACATCCACTTTAAGGTACCTTTGTGATAATTTGGCTTCTAGATTTAAGTACTGTGTGTTTGAGTAATCAAAAATGTGTCTGCTAGATAAGTAAGTGAAAGATATAACATGAATTGTAGCATGCAAAATAGATAAGGGGGACAAGGAGCATATTTATAAGCAGACAATGGGGGTTATGTACTAAAGAATAATCCACTTTACACGGATCTACAGTGATTGCGCTTGAATGTGCAATCGCTTTAGATCCGAGGGGACATGTAAGGAAAATAAAAAACAGCATTTTTGTTTGCACATGATTGGATGATAAAATCAACAGAGCTTCCACTCATTTCAGATCTACCCCTTACATTTAGAGCGACTGCAATTCCAAGTGGATTTGCCTTTCGTAAATAACCCCCAATATGTTATTTGTCTTTGTTACAGTCCTACAACTGCCACTCTATTCACAATGGGGAAAATAGCCTATTCACTTTGCAAGTGAATTTGCCCCAGAGTTTAGTGAATGAGGTTATATTTCACTCACCCAATCATATGCAAGAAGAATCGTTTGGCTGGACTTCTCGTATGGGTCACAGGAGTGCAATTCGTTTTGCACTTCTGTGACCCGTTTTCAGTAGAGAGCGGGCTGAAGTCCGCTCTCTGCTGATGTCACAGGATTCAGTCCAGGAACTGCATCATCACGACAATAAAGTCTAGATTCGCCAGGTGCCTGGACTGATACCCATCTCAGCCTCTCAGCAACAGCAGTAGCCCTCTGCTTGGGGAGCTGAGAGAACTGAGCCATCTGCGGTGCTCGATTGCTCAATTCTCAATGCAGAGGCAGCGAGGGACAGATGCAGCATAGGACCAATGCTGCATCCACGTAGGTAAGTAAAATGGGGGGGGGGAAATATACTTCTCTTTAAAGTATATGCTACCAAGGTACAGATAATCACAAGTAGTGTAGACATGAAAATTTCGGTAGAGATTTGAGGACCTCGCTTATAATTTGTAATGGATCATGTAAAATGTTGCTGCCTCCATGTAGTTGCCCAACAGCTAGCAGTGTCTGTAATGGTTTATGTGCACATAGGGGATTTAATTTAACCCCAGTAGTCCAGGAAGGATGAGGATACTTGATATCTCCCCATGCACAGAAAAAATATACAATAATTCCTAATCTGTTTGATATTACTAGTTCAATGGGTGTACGAAGAGTCAGCTGCAATACCATCACTGTATAACCCTAGCTTGTGGAAATTAAGGCATTAGGCTTGCACAAATGTAATTAAGTTTTAGAACATAAATATAAGTGGTATTCGCCAAGTTAGGTAGTGAGTAAGGTAGCTTACTTGTATATTAAACCCTTTACGACTGCCCAACATATATACTGTATGCTGTGGCAAAAGGGTGGGCTTTAATACCCACACACTGCACATATGTGTTGTTGGGTGGCTATTGTTTATGTGCTGAGTGCGGACTCACTGCTGCTCTCAGCACAAGGACTGAGCTGATGCAGACGGCTTTTGGTTCCAGGCTAAAGATCGGTAGCTAGCAGGACTGGTTTCTGATCATGTGACAACTATGACACTGATCACATAATTGATGATCCTTCCTGCCCCATGGGCATTCTGAACTGTGTAAAGGGACACTGGGGCAGTTGGCAAGGGTTTAAGAAGAATAAAAGCCCACATTTTATTGCTCAGAATGACATATACCAAATAGAGGCATATTGTTTTAGAGGACAGTCCTCTTTTGTCAGCACCTGAAGTAATACTTAAGCAAGCCTTGCTACCTTACTTTTTGTGATTAATTTTGCACTGTTACTAGAGCAGTCTTGTGAGCTTAGTTTAATTTAATTTTAATATATTTTGCATAAAACAGTAAAGAAAGCCATGGTAACTATTCCGTTAACCAATCTTGAAAAAACAGCTGCATTGGTGATTTCTCATAATGGAAATGCTAGTTTTCTGGCTATCATGCTAACACTGGGGTATCAAAGCTTTAGTGTACGTATACTATTCTAGTAGAAAACAATCACTTAGCAAAGTGAATGGAAACGTAGCTTGGTGAATATGGTGAAACTGTTAGTTTATGAATGTATTATTCCCTACTCCTTGACCAAATTGTTAAAAAGAATGCAGGTATGGGTATCTGGGAATATCCTGACTTTTCTGCATTGCATACTTGTGTCATGTCAGTAGCCCAGAACGTATGGAAACCAAATACCATAACAGTTAGTAAAATAACTTACGGTACTTAATAGGATGTGAGCAGTGACAGCCTCAATTACTCTCTTAGAAAATATTGACTTTAAAAAAGATCTTCACACTTTTTTGGGGAAAGCAGCAGACATAGCAATAAAACACAGAATGCACCAGTGATCCTGCAGCAGCTCTTACAATGACAATAGGATCACCATTTCAGCATTGTTAAAATGTTTGGAAAAATATCTGTAGGGCAAAGTAATAAGCACTTGAATGACCTCAAAGTGAATTCCAGCAGTGTCGTTTCAGAAATCAGAAACCTTTCAGCTTGTTTAAATTCTTTTCTTTAGACTACCCTGTGATTAAAATCAGCCTCAAGTTGTGTGCTTAATAACCATGTGTGAAAAGTAGCCACCGCTAATATGTTTTATTAAAGATTTACGTTTTTATTTGTTTTTATGCTTGTTGTCAAAATGAACCCCTGTTAAAGCTTTAATGAAAACTGGTCGCTATTTGTATTCCATTTATATTTTTGGCTAAGACACAGATAAAACTCTCATCAACATAGAACAAGTTGATGAGTTCAAATATTTAGAAAAACGTTCTTAATATACTTCTTATAACAGCCAAAATCAACTTTGCTGAAGCCATGGTTTTATTATATTAAAACACTACAACAGATTGGAGTCTTAAGGAGAACTTCAATACAATAACAGATTAGGATCCCGAATCTCTGCCCAAAAAGTGGCAATGCTGGTGTTCTGGCTACCCAAAGATCAAGGAAAAGACTGCATTATATACTAACTAAATAGGAATCAAACCCAAAATGTATTAAAAAAAAAATTAAAAAACTCTCCTCCCCACACACACACGCACATGCGCACCCACACACACACAGTCAGGACGCACATACATACAGAAACGCATCATACCCATTTTTTACAGTTTTGGGAATCTTTGTTTTTTACCATTTTTGAATTTTTTTTGTGAATTTAGAAAAATCAACAACAGTCTCATCTTTTTTATTTAACTTATTCGCAGTCGCCCTACTGCTACATTAACCGCTAGCCAACCAGCTGAAGCAGTTTTTCTGCGGCAACATGGCTCAGCTGCGTGAATCGCTGTTATGTTACGTCAGTAACATAAACAGTGCGACCCCACTTGCTCCCCAAGCCGATGCGAGTGCCCGGCGGTCTCAATCACCTCCGGGCTCCCGCAATCGCTCGGGGCACACAGAGAACTAGGAGCTGTGTATGTAAGCACACAGTTTCCGGTTCTCTGAGGAGTGAACTGACAGATCGTCTGTTCATACAGAGTATGAACAGCGATCTGTTAGTTTCCCTACACAGTCCCACCCCCCCTTCAGTTAGAATACTCCTTAGGACACACATTAACCCCTTCACTGCCCCCCTAGTGTTAACCCCTTCACTGCCAGTGACATTTTTACAGTAATCAATGCAATTTTAATCGCACTGATCGCTGTATTAATGCCAATGATCCCAAAAAAAGTGTCAACATTGTTCGACGTGTCCGCCATAATGTCACAGTCACAATAAAAATCGATGATCGCCGCCATTACTAGTAAAAAAAAAATTTATAAAAATGTCATAAAACTATCCCATATTACCAAAAATATGTATAAGAATATGTATCTGCCTAAACTGAGGAAAACATTTATTTTTATATATTTTTTGGGGATGTTTATTATAGCAAAAAGTCAAAAAATAATGTGTTTTTCAAAATTATCGCTCTTTTTTTGTTTGTAGCGCAAAAAATAAAAACAGTAGAGGTGATCAAATACCACCAAAAGAAAGCTCTATCTGTGGGAAAAAAAGGACATCAATTGTGTTTGGGTGACATGTCGCATGACCGTGCAATTGTTAGTTAAAGCGGCAGTGCCGAATCGCAAAAAGTGGTCTGGTCTTTGGCCAGCCAAATGGTCCGGGGCTTAAGTGGTTAAACTTGAAAGTCGCTACCTCCCCTACTTTTCTTTTTGTAAGTTAAAACATCTCCTTAATTCTGAGCAGAGTTGAAAACTACGTACTGAACCTATTATTTTTTTTTAACCCCTTAAGGAACACCCCCCATGCATTTACTGCGGCAGGGCAGCCCTTAAGTGAAAAAGGTACCTGTATGCGATTTTGTTCAAGGGCTCTGGTGTGCGTGCGCTGCCGGAGTCCTGCCCCCACTATGATTGGAAAGAGCAAGAGCCTATCAGCGGGTCCAGGGGAAAGGGCCAGAACTGCGGTGTGCCTATGTAAACAAGGCAGATTGCCATTCTGCTAGTAAGGAAGACAGAGATCTTGAGTTTCTGCTAAGCAGGAACACAGATCCCTGTCTTCCTACAGTGCAACCATCCCCCACACAGTTAGAAAACAATCCCAGGGAACACAGTTAACCCTTTGATCACCCCTGATGTTAACTCCATCCCTGCAAATTTGTAGGAAGAAAAGAAGATCAACTGTATTTGAATACAGCATCGAACATCCGTGTAATTGTCAGTTAAAGCAACACAGTGCCGTATCTCAAAAAATGGTCTAGTCTGGAAGAAGGTAAATCCTTCAGGAGTGGTTAAAGGAATTGCACAATTAAAAAAATAAAATAAAATCACACGATACAGTAAAAGTTGTCTGGAAAGTGAGAGATATCTCTATTTTACAGAGATGCATTTCCAGTCTGTCAAGTCAGCCGGTATTGCTAAATCAGTCAGGGAGTTGTCCACATCAGACTTTATTAATCTTCAAAATTATGCTTACTGGCAAGTGGCAGCAAAGCACCAAAACACTTAACTTACTCATCATCCTCGAAATCACTCTATTGTCTTCTTTCAAAAAAGCGTGTTATCTTATTCCTAAGAAGAACAAACACTTCTAAGAGTGCCTAAGTCAAACAAAACTTTCAACCTCAGTGCCAACAATTTATGCCAGACATGTCTGCATAGAAACATAAATACCATAAAACCGTGTAAAACTAGTAAAACATGAGGATGTTTTCTTTATCATGTTGCTCCTTGCTTTTCTTCTGTTACAAAGCTTTCTAATTTAAAATCCTTTCACCAAAGTGGGCCATTTTGCTAAATTATACTACACAGTGAACTGAGAAATGCAAATTCACCATACTACAGTTGTAAGTTTATGTTGTGTCTCTCAAGCAGGACTAATATTATCCATATATGTTTCAGAACGTGAAATACCAAGTTACCTGGTCAATTATCAATCATAATACTAAGATACACGGTAATCAACCTTCTTCAATTCATTAAATGGAAATAGATACATACGGCAACAAGTCAAATATTTCCCAACCTGGAAAGAATTCTGGAATACAAATTTAGATATTAAACTGGACAGTGTACCTGCATTGTAGGCAAAGTTAGTGATGAACACATGTGTAGGAAATTTAGTGTACCATCAACAATGGGAAATACTCTGTGTGGAGCTTATCCTTGATGTTCAAATATGTAATGTATTCCCTACAGTGGCACTCATGGAAATCTACATTTAGTTTTAGCTTTAGAGAGTTTAGCATTGCTATGGCTTCTTGAGCAAGATATACATACATACATACATACACTGCTGAAATACATTTATCTTTACTGCCTTATTTCAAGGGATCTGCAATTCTGGTCAGGCAGCTCTGAGATTTACACACCCCTTACACAAGGCACAGGAAGACAGGTGGCACACTTATGTCCTGTTTCAGTAACACAGTTTTCTATGTCACCTCTCTGCCTCCAGATTGCTAATTGGACAATGAATCAGCAACATATTCTCCGTGCAATGAGAAGTTAGCTGACCCAGAAACCAGTAAATCTGACCAAGACTAACATTTTTGTTTTGAAAATTGTAACTAAGAATCTTTGTTCCACTTTTGCACCATTAGTGGGCCTCAGCAGTGGCCGATTTTCGTGCGGCCATCGAATTTGAGTGATCGGGTATGTTGGAATTTTTTTTTAAAAGCAAATGATTTTCTAATCAATGATAGGAGAATCGTGCAAGAAATATAATTGAAAAATAAAATGTGCATGTGCATAAGGAAAGAAAATTCCCAGAAAGAAAAGAAGATTCCCAGCCACGAAAATAATTTTCTGTAGCAACATGAGGTGAAATTGAAGGCTTGGTTGGTTGGTCGAATTTTCGAAAATCATAAGTGGCACCATCAGATCCCAAAATGCCCAAAATATCAGATTTTTGAAAAAAAAAATTTGCAGAATTCAACCCATGTATGGCCAGCATTAACCAAGTGTTGAAAAAAAAAAAACAGCTTGATTCCCCCATCCACATCAAATGTGAGTCATTGTACTGTGACAGTGAGAAGATTTCCCCACCGTCAGAATACACACAACAGCTATAGCTGGTGGTGCTGATCTAGAGAAAAATTTCCAACAGGGTGGTGGTACACAAGTCAATTGATAGATCAACTTGTGTATAACCAGCCTACCCATACATGGATCAAAACAATAGTCCCTGCTGAACCTTCCAAATTTTGATCCATGTATGGCCAGCTTAAGAAAGCAATAATAACAAATGTGGTGAGTGGCAGAGATTTGTGTTAAATTGTCAAATCACAAAAATACAATTTGGCTAGGGAACAGTAAACATATCTGAGTTTAAACGGTATATCTAACTATATTGTATGTCTGTAATTCCACTTAAAAAATAATCCTAACATTTGGAATTTAAAATGCCTATCCATCCCTGAAGTGGACAAAAAAGTGCACTTGGATCAAACTGTTGAATGAAGATAAAATTACTTTTGTCTCAGGTAGTAAGTTTTGTCATAAGTATATCTTAAGATCTTCTTTCTATAATGATTATCTGTTTCTTGTGCTACATATAATTACATGAGTAACCTCCACATATCCAATTATTAGGGAAGAGCTGCAGTTTACTGTTCTCATTTTAATGATAATTAAGAGTTTTATAACAGATTCATATCCAGAACAAAGTCAGCAAGAGCTCTAGTTTCTGCTATACTTAAGAACAGCAGTAAAACATTGCAATCATGCTGAAATATACACTATATTACCAAAGGTATTGGGATGCCTGCCTTTACATGCACATGAACTTTAATGGTATCCCAGTCCATAGAGTTCAATATTGAGTTGGCCCACCCTTTGTAGCTATAACAGCTTCAACTCTTCTAAGAAGGCTGTCCACAGGGGTTAGGAGTGTGTCTATGGGAATGTTTGACCATTTTTTCAGAAGCGCATTTGTGGATGCACAAATGGACCTTTTTTTAAATCAGCAAAACACTTTACTCTTTAGTACCATCACTGTGATGGTCTATATTTTTCATTTTTGCCTTTTGGCAGTTTCAAGTGGACATGTCATCTGCACAGAAAATCTCCATAAATATATCTGAAATAAAAAATTAAAAGTAAAAATAAACACCACGTAGCTCTAATTCATTTTCACCTTTTAAGAATGGCTCCATGAGCCTTCAAAAGTGAAGTATAGACATTTTATTTTGTTTTTGAATCATACTTACCTAGCTGCATGTAGCTGGGCTGTAGAGTTACAGGAGAAGCTGGCTCAGGCTCTTAGTGGCTCACTGAGAGGCTGAGCCGGGTACAGAACTAGGCATGTGGGCAGATCCCGACCATATGGTCACGAATTTAACCGGAGCCTGGACCGGCTCTGGGACGTCAGCTAACAGCAGGCTTCAGCCCGCTGTCTGCTAAAAAAAGGGGTCACAGGAGTAAAAAACAGTCTGCACTCCTGTAATCCACAGGAGAAGTATAGACAATTGAGCTTTGGCTGTACTTTTCCTTGAGGCTAGGTTCACACTGCTGTGTGGAGCGGCTTACAGCAGGGGTCCAGTGCGTCCCTGTTCTCCATTTAAGGGATGAATCAGACCCAAATTTTTGGCTGGATTCGGACCTGAAATAGACCAGAAGATGCACAGGATGCTTCTGCAAACAGCTCCACAACCATCCGGAGCTGTATGAACCAGCTCCACTGAGAGCCAGTCACAGTCTCCTGAAATGCAAATTGGATGCAGGGAAACCCGCATTCAATTTGCATCAATGTGAACCCAGCCTTAATGTTTTAGACATATATAATTATTTATTCACACATATTCATGAGCATATAAAATGAAATGCTCACTAAAATTTTGAAAATCACCGAAGGCTCCATTCACACCAGAGCATAGCAATTTATTGGTGTTTTTCGTACATTCTTTTTCAGCATTTTTACAGCTTTTTACAAGCTTTTTTAAAGCATTTTTGCTGCTTTTTACAAGCGTTTTACAGCTTCAGGCATTTTAGTTTAGCCAATAGAAAGCACTAAGTGGAGGAGTGGGAGAGGAAATTAGGGGTGGAGAGCTGCTGTTTGAACAGAAAACAAGCAACAAAACGCTCAGAAAATGCACAAGTCAAGCTTTTCAGGTGTTTTTATTGAAGTCTATGAGGCCAAAAATGCTTGTAATCAACCAAAAAGAAGCTCGCTTTTTTCGAGCGACAGACGTTTTGCTTCAGGTGACAGAACTCTTAAATGTGATCAAGGGCCATTGAAATGAATGGCATTTGGCTTGTTGGCCATTTTAGAGCTACAGGCTTTAAGTAGAAAATCGCCAGGTGTGAACAGAGCCGAAAGAAGCAAACTCTTTATTTTATCATAGATTATCATATGCATCTACTTGCTAAATGTTCATGTCATGCATATACACAGACAAGGTGGGGCAAATTTTTGCAAATGGCAAATCTCCTGCAGGGCAAGTGTCTATGGAAGATTTTGAGACAATTCAGGTTTTACAGCATGAGGCTAGCCTCTCCAGCAGAAAACAAATGTTCTGAAATTACCAAGAGATTTTCTAGATTTGAATAATAGATCAATATAAAAATTAATCAAGTTTATTGTTGACCAAAAGTCATGATTTTATGGCATACAAAAGATATATTAAACATTTTTAAAGTAATCTTTGTATTGATTATAATTTGTTACCAGGTGATAGAAATTTTATTATGCTTAAATCAGGGGTGCTCAACCTTTTGAAGAGTGAGGGCTACTTAAGTGATTTGGTAACCGGCCACCAGCTACATTGAAATAAAATGTTTCAGAATTTCTAATTTTTTTATTTTGAATTGCATAATGAACATTTTCCTGCTACTGAGTGCCAGCGGGAAGGAGAGGAAGAAAAGTTGGGTTTCAGCAGTTGCAGAGGGAAAATGGAGGGGATCAGTTTCTCTATATGCCATCCCCACTGCCTCTCCTGACCAAGTATAAAACAGCCTGTGACAGAAGCCACATGGGCCCCTGGACCATGGGATGGGGTCACCATTGGAAGCCCTGACACTACACCAGTGGTTGAGGTGTGTGGGTTTACTGTCCCCAAATGCAGATGTAAAATGAGCCCTTATAGTCCTGAGCCAACTATAAGGCTACTTTCACACCGATGCACTATGATTTACCAGAACCGCAGGGGCAGCACAGTGCACCTGTGGCTTTCCTGCTGGTCTTCTGCACTTTGCAATAGACTTCTATTATATCTTGTGGATGTGGTACATTTTCTAAACATGCACCAAAACTCATGTATTCAGGTGATTTGGTATTCTTTCAGAAGGTGCACCAAACCCACTGGATATTATAGAAGTGTACTTCCCTGGTTTGAGGTTGAGGGCCACATCAGAGGGCTCAGAGGGCAATGTGTGACCCATAGGCCACAGATCGAGCACCCCTGACTTAAATAAATTGTCACCTGTTCTGGATTCTTTCCTAAATGTACATAATATAACTGGGTAATAACATTTATAGGTAAAGTTGATCCAGGTAAAATCCCATGGCCTCTTGAGTGATCAGGAAGGAATATTTTTCCCTGCTGTAGCACATTGGATCATGCTTTGCTGGGGTTTTTCCTCTGGATGAACTGTGGGTGAAGGATTTTATATATGGGATTGTATTTTTTATTTCTTTTTTGGTTGAACTGGATGGAATTTTTTTAATCTGACTAACTAATGTAACTATGTGACTATCTTACTTGGAAACTTTTGCCTGTCATATGTCTTTACTCCATATGACAGCTGCATAAGTAGCTGGCATGCTTCTTTAATCCTACTGTCTAGAAAAATATATAAAAACTGGACAAGTCATACTTTAAGGACCTAATACTGGAAGAAATAAAATCCAGCTATAAATCAACTAGCCTATCTTAAATAAAAATTAAAGTGCCTTGTGCTATGAAAAATAGTAACCAGTGTATTAAAAACTTAAATTCCAGAAATCATGTGTTTATATATCAACATAAGTAACTCTAAGTAAAAGGGGAAAAATATTCCATAAAGTGCAAATGTCTTATATTAAAACGTGCAATTCATAGTGCATGATTACAAAAAGTTGGTAAAATACAGTCTTTAGTGAGATTAAATAAAGTGCCAGTGATTAATAGTTCCGTAATCTTCTTAATAATAAAAAAAAAATTTAATATTCTTAATAATAAGAAAAAAATTAAATATGTATATAAGACAGTCTATATATAAGCTGAAATAAGTGCTCAGTGACTTGTTCAGTGCTTCTCAAAAAGAAAAACAGGTGCCAGCAATCGTGTTGTAATTTCTGTGTCTCCAGTATACACGGCACACTAGGTGAAATGGCCCCTTACCTTACTGCTGTAAGGTAAACAGCAAATCAAGCAGCAAAAACAAGGGTCCAGGGATTCTATCCCAATTCCTAGCAGGTGGATATTGGTCCCCTCAGGTAGGTATTTTTTCTCTCAGATAGTTTCCATATAGATCTTTGGCTTCAGTATAACTCCCAGAGGTCTCCTCTGTGACAGCGCTCCGTACACCCCGAGGCTCCGGTGTTTTCCTCGGGGTGTACGGAGCGCTGTCACAGAGGAGACCTCTGGGAGTTATACTGAAGCCAAAGATCTATATGGAAACTATCTGAGAGAAAAAATACCTACCTGAGGGGACCAATATCCACCTGCTAGGAATTGGGATAGAATCCCTGGACCCTTGTTTTTGCTGCTTGATTTGCTGTTTACCTTACAGCAGTAAGGTAAGGGGCCATTTCACCTAGTGTGCCGTGTATACTGGAGACACAGAAATTACAACACGATTGCTGGCACCTGTTTTTCTTTTTGAGAAGCACTGAACAAGTCACTGAGCACTTATTTCAGCTTATATATAGACTGTCTTATATACATATTTAATTTTTTTCTTATTATTAAGAATATTTAATTTTTTTTTATTATTAAGAAGATTACGGAACTATTAATCACTGGCACTTTATTTAATCTCACTAAAGACTGTATTTTACCAACTTTTTGTAATCATGCACTATGAATTGCACGTTTTAATATAAGACATTTGCACTTTATGGAATATTTTTCCCCTTTTACTTAGAGTTACTTATGTTGATATATAAACACATGATTTCTGGAATTTAAGTTTTTAATACACTGGTTACTATTTTTCATAGCACAAGGCACTTTAATTTTTATTTAAGATAGGCTAGTTGATTTATAGCTGGATTTTATTTCTTCCAGTATTAGGCTCTTTATATTTATATCTAGTTCAGGTAGCGCAACACCATCTGTTTGATTTTCACTTTTATTATCTGGGGGCTAGGGTTCATACCCCTGTCGGTAGTTTGCTGCAACCTATCCTTTTAAATAGCTTAGGCCCTTGACGACAGCGCGGGGATACCTTAACCCAAAATACTTTAAGGACCACTGTCTCTTTGGCATGCTCAGACATGGTTTGAAGAATTGGTTTGAAGAATTGCCAAAAATAATTATTTCATCATACTAGACAAACTTTATTCTTATTATTGTACGTTACTGCCCATAAGTATCTCAATAACTAAAACCAACATTTTCTGATGCACAATAGGTCAGATACCTCTGTTATTGGAGTAATATTTGTGCATCGTTGACCATCTTAAGTTACATAATAAAATGAAAAAATAATAAATAAAACAAAATTAACCTAAAAATTAAATTTAATTAAATTAGAAGTATTCTATTAAGCATAAAGTAAGGCTCACCAACACTTGCATTTCCAAGATTCCAGTGAGACTACCTACATAGGTGACTTGCAATTAGCCCCCTGACCAAAGAATGTAAAGTCAGCAGCTACAAATACTCTAGCTGCTGATTTTTAATATCAGGACACTTACCTGTCCAGGGATCCTGCGATGTTGGAACCCTAGCTGATTTTGTGCTTTGTTAATGGCCTGGCGGCAGCGAAGGTGGGAGGAAGTCCAAACTTCTGGGGGACCTTGACTGGCGAGGTCACCCTGAAGTGCAAACAATAACCTGTCAAAGACAGGAACCCCTCCCCCCCCCCGAAAGGTGTCAAATGTAGCAGTGGAGGGGAGAAAGGAAGCAAACAAGCAGGGCTTCCCCTTTTGGGTGGAGCTCCGCTTTAAGATCATAGATTTGAAAATGTACTGAGTATAATGGGCTAAGCATGGAGAATGAGCCTTAAAGCTAAACTGCAAACAATTATAAAAGGCACAAATAAATGCAGCTCTATAACTACTGATACACAATAGCATGCATTATTTTTCACATGCATCACTGTGGGCACCTGCATTTGATTTGGTGTAAGCCTCCTTCAATACACTATACAATTTGTAAAGCAGAACTCATAGATGGGAAAGTAGAAATAGCACAAGGAGTCGGTCAGCAGGGATGTTGCACAAGGCGCACGCTGATAGAAAGAGAGGGAAGAGTGAAAGAAAGATACATTCCTAAATGTATTGTTTTTCCCTTCAGTCTCCAGTACAGAGTGGAGTGGAGATCAGAAAAATCAGGTCCCTTCTCACGCTAAACTGGCCTGTGCTATATGGCAGGGCAGTGCAAATTGTAGGTATGAAGAAATTTTTTGGCAGGTATAACAGCTCTCTTATGCGAATTTCATCTTTATATTTAGCTGTTTGTTTGGACGCTCAATACCAAAAAGACATTGCATATTTAGAAATGTTCACACTACGGTATTGTGCTACTGAAAGAAGACATTCTGAATCACCAAAACTCTTTTGTGCAGCACAGTGCACTAAAATTACAAATATCAGGAAAAAAAAACTTCGAACAGGAAAGGGATTATCTTTTTAGGTCAGTCAACCATATAGCCTAGCCCTAAAGGGATACTTAAATTCAACAGGAGATACCAATTCATCTTATCATTTGAGAGAAAACAAATCTTTAGTTGACCCTGGGCTACAGGGTCATAGCTCTACTCAGACACGCTTGCTTAATAGACACTTTGCATTATTTGAAAGTAACATTACTGGTCTGAGAATATGGAACCTTTGTGTTGGACATGGCACCACAAGTCACTAATCTTTAGCCTGGAGTCAATAAAAAAATATAATGATATATGGTTATCTTTTTTTCTTAAAAAAAATTATTGCACTGTTTTTCTGCCCTGAAGAGGCAAGAAAAATCATTGTACTGGGGCGCAAAAGCTTGCAGAACTCTGTCATTCAGAAAGAAACTAGGTATTTTAGTCAATGCTGAAACCTACCATTTATGGGTTCTATTAAAGTGTAACTCTAATGCCCTGTACACATGATCGGACTTTCCGATGGAAAATGTGTGATTGGATCTTGTTGTCTGGAAATCCAATCGTGTGTGGGCTCCATCGGACTATTTCCATCGGAATTTCCGACACACAAAGTTTGAGAGCAGGATCTAAAATTTTCCGATAACAAAATCCGATCGTTTAAATTCTGATCGTGTGTAGACAATTCCGACGGACAAAGTGCCACGCATGCTCAGAATAAATTACGAGACAAAAGCTATTGGCTACTGGCCCATTTAAAGTCCTGTTGTACGTGTTCTACCTCACCGCATTCCGAACGATCAGATTTTCTGACAACTTTGGAAAAAATCTGGCGGATTTTGTCGTCGGAATGTCCGACCGTGTGTACAGGGCATAACAATGTGATTCTCCTAGTAAATCTCTGCATACATGCACATTTCCAAATTTTTTTTATCCCTGTTAGACAAGAAGTATGGCCAAAGCTTTTTTGCCCAAACTTCTGTTTTGGCTCATAGGAGTGCACTTACATGTGCTCCTCTGTACCCAAAAATCAGCCTACAGCGGGCTGAATCCCGCTGTTAATTGACATCACAGAGTTGATCCATGTTCTGGAAGGATCCCAACAATAATTTATTTATTACAGTTACTGATACAGCGCCGTCAATTTACATAGCACTTTAAATATATAGTGTACATTCACAGCAGTCCCTGCCCTCTAAGAGCTTACAATCTAAAGGTCCCTAATTCACATTCATGCATACACATGCTTGGGCCAATTTAGACAGGAGCCAATTAACCTACCAGCATATCTTTGGAGTGTGGGAGGATAGTGTCATAATGTTGGGATCCGCTCAGATGCCTGCCCTACAGCTGGCTCAGCCTCTCCACAGTCCCAGGGAAGGTTCTCTGATATTTTAATTTCCTGTACTATACTGACAACACTGCTGTGTTACTGGTAGGCTCACCAAATAAAATTAAAGGACAAAATGGCAAAAAAGGAGAACTAATGCAGCCACCAGACCTGAGGACTGGCAAGCTTATTTGTAATAACTTTCTGCAATCGGGTTTGAAAAACGTAAAAATGACCTAAGACATTAGATAGGTCTATGGTTACGGTCAAACTTACATTCAAATGTCAACAGGATATCTGCAAACACAGTTGAGTGAAAACAAATAACATGTTAGAAAACATTGTAAACTGACTATTATTGTCTATCTGATAAATGGGAGCTGGTCGTTATTGCAGACCCCCCCTTCCTATTATGTAGATAATCACTGTATAAGCAATAGCTTAAGCTGTCATGAACGGCTTTTGATTGTGATCTGTGATTTGCTAAGCTAAGCACATGGTACAGGTAGACAGGAACCATGTGATTGCTTTGAACAAAATCACAGATCACAGCAGTAAGCAAGTTGTCCATTAATGGAACGCCTTCCATGACACATTGTTTACACTGGTATTATGTGATAGCTTTCTTTCATAATTCCAAGGGGGATTTTGTATTAAAATACTGTACTGCACCACAATCTTTGGCTTATGATTGTAGTGTTCTCACATTGGCTTCAATAGGTGAGTTTGACAGGCAGCCAAGATAAAATTGCGGAGACTGTGAAACAAAGCATCATGGCCATGGTATGTGTAAAGCTCTGTCCAGCTGTAATGTCAGAATTTAGATGGATGGCTGGGGTGGAGGGGGTGGGGGTCAGTGAAACTGCAGCTCATCTGCCTGTTTTTACCACCCCAGTTCACCGTGTGAAAGAACACTAAGTTAAAGTAACATTAAACCTTTATGATAAAAAATAAATAAATAATAAACATGTTATACTTATCTGCTCTGTGTCATGATTTTGCATAGAGGTGCCCCAATCCTCCTTTTCTGGGGGCCTCTTCCGGCGTTTTAGCTCCTTCTCTTCCGCGAGTGCCCTCAAAGAAAGTCGCTTTCTATGGGGACACTCATTCAGGCTTGCTCCCAATCCACCCTGTAATAGACGTAGAGTCTATTGACACCGACTGGGTGGCTTGGCCCCACCCCACCCCCTGCTCCATCATCACATCATTTGATTGACAGCAGCGGGAGCTAATGGATCCCACTGCTATCAATCTGCCTAGGAGGGAGACAATGACGAGAGCTGCTGCTCTCATGCACATCACAGGATCGGGATCGTGCTTAGATAAGTGTAAGGTAGGGGCTAGAGAAATCCTGGATCAAAGAAGGCTTTTTACTTAAATGCATAGAATGCATTAAGATAAAAGACCTTAAAGCGAGAGTTCCGCTGTTTTTTTTTTTTTAAAGTCAACAGCTACAAATACTTCAGCTGCTGCCTTTTAAAATATGGACACTTACCTGTTCAGCATGCCCGCGATGTTGGCACCCCAAGCCGATTTGTCGATCGCCTCTCAGGTGCTGCCGCCGCCATCTTCGGTATGGGAATCAGTAAGTGAAGCCTTGAGGCTTCACTTCCCAAGTCACGCTGCACAATACTGACGGTCCCTGCTCTCTTTGGGATCCGTGTGTTTACCAGCAGACAGCCAAGGTACGACAGAAAGTGGCGTAGCTAGCCACAGAATCTGCGGCTATCTTTGCCCGGAAGTGGTTGCAGAAACCTGTATTATACAGGTATCTTCACCCCCCCCCCCCCCCCAAAAGGTGCCAAATGTGACACCGGATGGGGGGGGGGGGGTTCCGATGAGCAGAAGTACTTCAACATTTTGTTTGATTTAACATTTAAGTTTTTTTAATGAATAGACTCTTACATGAAAACTACATTTACTGTCAGAATTTCTTTCAGTTAAAGTGATTTAAAGTCACGTTGGCTTAAAAAAATAAAATATCAAACTTGTTATACTTGCCTCCTCTGTGCAGTTAGTTTTGCACAGAGCAGCCCAGATCATCCTTTTCTCTGGTCCCTCTTTGCTGCTTCTAGCCCCTCCCTCCTATTGAGTGCCCCCACTGTCAGCAGTTTCCTATGGGGGCACTGGAGCCCAGTCACAGCCCCCTGTGTCCATTCAGACAAGGAGCCCTGACCCGGCCCGTCCCTTCTCTCCCCTGATTGGCTGGCTGACTTTGACACAGTCTTGGGAACCAATGGCGCCACTGCTGTGTCTCAGTCAATCAGGAGGAGAGTCCTGGATGGCTTAGACATTTGTGGACATCGCTGGAGAGAGATGGGGCTCAGGTAAGTAATTAGGGGGTGCTGGGGAGACTGCTACACACAGAAGGTTTTTAACGTTAATGCATAGAATGCATTAAGATAAAAAGAACTTTTGCCTTTACAACTCCTTTAAGAAAAATTTTCCATCCTGCCCCTTTAAATTTTCGTGTTAATGTGTTTTAATAATCAATACTGAGTTGACCACACTAATGATTCCTAATCAGGGCATTCTTAAAATTAAACATTTTAAATTGAATTCTATTAGTGTATGGGCAGCTTTAGCCACATGTAAGGTAGTGTTACCATTAAAAGTCTACTGGCATTGCTTTACTCTAGCAGAACAGGCATATACATTATACATTTTAAAATGGCCTAGAAACAGTGTTCAGTACCAGAATGTCCAGTAACCTACTTTCAAGACAGCAAAAAAAAAAGAAAAAAAGAACAGAATCAAAGGTTGATTTTACACACAAAAAAAGAGGATAATATGCTTTTAAGGGGTATATCCAGACTGTATCCAAATTAAAATAGTTTATTTTTTGATGACAAATATATAGTAATATAAAAAAACACATGCCTGGTTTCCTGTGTGCTGATAAATCTCATAGGGATTTGTTCATAACACAGATCACAACACTTAGCTTTTAAGAATCTGCTTTACAGGATGACAGATTGCATCTCCCCATGCTGTCTGTCTGGATCTCACTCCATTGCTACTTGAGGTTTTATTATGATAAGACTAACATCTTAGATAAAGCATTGAAATAAAATGTATTCTTTACCGCAGACTTCTTTGAAGACTGCCTAGGGTCTAGAAAGCCTAGGGAAAATACAAAGAGTAAACACAAAAGCGATCACAGTACAGATAACTGCGTCCACAACACCCTGCATATACATAACAACATGAGGAAGTAACGCTACAGACACTGAGCTAATGCACTCCATATAAGCACATAACAAAAAGTCCCTGAACTCAACTTCGCTAAAGTCATAGAAAGGTTTTTGTTTTCTTTATCAGAAACTGAATGACACATGTATTAAAACTATAGGTGGAATTCTATCTTCATACAGTGTAGAAAATATTAATGCCAAAATTGGTTTGAATGGGAATCGTTTCTTTTCTGACTTTTTCCAAAAGTTTTCTATGGCTTAAACAAAAGACTATACAATGGTTTAAGATTTAAAAAAAAAACAAAGTTGGCAACAAAGTACAGTAATTTCCAAGGACGCTCTGCTGCCTAACCCCTCCAGCTATTCCCATCTCACACAGAACTATCCCAGAGAAGCACGGAGTGCTGCATTCCACATTATGTTTACTGAACTACAATACGAGCTCATTCCTATTTAAACTGCGGAGCTTCCATTTATTTAAACTGTCCAGAGAACATTAACCAGTTCTGTAATCTTTAGAACTACATCTGATATGTAGAAACATTGGGCTTTTGGCGCCGTTCTTCGGTTTCAAAAAACAAAGACAATTCAAACAGCAGATCTTCTGTTGACTATTCCAGGAAATCATGGCTAGCCGTCCTCTACAGTTCATAACATTAGACTCGGAGCAGCAAAGTCTGGATTTTCAGTGAAAACGAGAAACCAAGAAAACAAGAACGCATGGCTACACTACTCACATGGGTGCCTAAGAGGGAGTCAAAAAAGTAATTTATCTTATTTATATAAAATCATACTTTTTGCCTTTTTTTTATCAGCTCTAAGTATCTCCTCACAGAGAAACGCAATATATAATTGTTCTAGTGCTCTAAATAAATACATTTGAACTAACTAGCTATTGATGCGTCACAGTTTGGGCTACTTACCACCATGAAATGGATACAGTGAAAGGGCTGGCAGGCAGAAGCTTGCACGATTCCAGACAATCCAAATAGTGTCACGGCAGCAGTGGAGATATGAGAGAAATGTGCTTGGGTTTGGCTACTTCTTGTGTAAAGAGCCTTTGGCAGACAGGTGTGTTAACCTGTTGAAACATGGAAATGACTTGTCATACGAAACCGCCTTTGAATGGAGAAACAGTGCAGAACCTGTTTAAAATAAAGGCCCAACCCTTTTACAGCAAAGCATGATACAAGGCCAGACAATCCTAGGGATTTCACACAGCAAGCTAATGTAGGAGGTACTTATTGATAATGACAGCTCCAGTCTGTACATTATCTGCTCCAGTCTGTACTTTTCACCAGCAAACTATAAACTATAAAAATTCCCTGTTGGTGACAAAAGTAAAAGAAATTGTGCTTATTGTATTTCATTTAAATCATAGAAAAGCACATTATTTCATATTCTAATACTCCTAAAATGGAATGCAAGTGCACTTGGAAGTAAAGTTGCTGTAGATCCGAGGGGGACATGCAAGGAGAATAAAAAAACAGCATTTTAGCTTACACATAATTGGATGATAAAATTTGCCTTTCATAAATAACCCCTAAAGTACATTTGTCAGACAAAATACTTGACGCAGGCTTAATCAATAAAAATGACAGACGATATATTTCATTCTTAAGGGCTTGTTCACACCAAAACACGGGGCATGAAACCTCCTGCACAGATCACAAACACTCGATTTGCCTCTATCAGATTTGTTGCAGTGCATTTTTGAAAAGTAGTACATGCACTACTGCTTGTGCGATCCAGTGCAATTTAGAATGGGCTAAAAATCACATCACGCAAGAATAGCACAGGAAGGCAGACTGCGTTCCTGTGCAATTTACGTGTGAACTGGACCTAAAAGCATCCTTTTTTTTATAAAAGTGCTAGCTCACACCAGTGAAATTTCGTCAACGAAAACGTTTTCATCAAATATTTTGTCAGCGGTATTTTTACAGTGATGAAAACAAAATCAAAAGTACATCACATTTTCGTCCACTGATGAAAACTATGATGCAAATTTGATCCGTTTTCATTATCGAACGACAACGAGACAAAAATGGCAAGGAGGGACATTTACCAACTTCTGTTTTTTACGAAGCTTCGTCTACTTCCACAATCCGCACCCAGAAACCACCGTGATGTCTCAGAGAGTGCCAGAGAGTGTAAGTGAGAGCGGCACTGTCCATTACCGGCCTCTCAGCCTGTAATGGACCTCCTGATGCATCTCCTCTTGATGCGCCAGGTGCCCAGAGGCAGAGCAGTGCAATGCATAATGCATTATGGTACAGCAGGCCTGAGGCCTCCCCTCCTATCAGACGACCATCATCAAGAGAAAACTGTGCAACAGTGCAAGTGCAACTGTGCAGGTCTCCTCTGACCACTGGCAGCGGCATCCAGGCCCCTTTTGCACTGTTGATTACAGGCTAACCCTCAGACCACCATCCAGGCTCCAGCACTGTGTGTGCTGCATTTATTTCCAAATTTTAGAGGCCTATTCTACTCAGACCACCATCGTCCAGAGAGCACTGTGCACACTGCACTGCAGTATACAGGCTTCCAGTACCTCCCCATAGTCCATCCACGACTCCAAACTATACCGGAAACGTCGGCTTCTGTGACTGTCACTGGTAGAAAGAGAAGATCTATGGATGTATTTTACATTTGATGTTAAGGACTAGTGATGGACAAACTTCCGACGGGACGTTTCACAAATGCGAACTGCGAACGCGGCTAAAAGTTTGCGAACCGCAAAGTTTGTGGTGGACCCCATTGACTTTAGTGGCAGGCGAACCTTAAAAACCTACAAGTCCTATTTTCAGCCACAAAATGCTTACTAGCTGTGCACACATAGTCCCACAACATGGACACTGACATAACAAAAGTATTATGATCAGTGCCACAGTCAGGGCAGTGCAGTCCTGTGCCAGTGTCCCAGTGTGCCAACCAGTGCTTGAGCCCCTCCCTCTGCCCGGCTCTTACCCCCACCTATGCAGGGCTCCTCTGCGGTGCCAGTCCAGTGCTGATCCTCAGCCATGGTGCTGGCACTGCCTGCTGATTGGCTTCTCTGCTGCTATCTCCCTCACTGTCTGAAACCAGCACCGCGATAGAGAATGAGCACTGACACCAGCACCGTGATAGAGACTGAGTACTGACACCAGCACTGAGATAGAGAGCACAGACACCAGCACCGTGATAGAGAGCACTGACACCAGCACCGAGATAGAGAGTACTGACACCACACCAGCACCGAGATAGAGAGCACTGACACCAGCACCGAGATAGAGAGCACTGATACCAGCACCAAGATGGAGAGCACTGAGACAACACCAGCACCAAGATAGAGAGCACCGACACCACACCAGCACCGAGATAGAGAGAGAGCACTGACACCAGCACTGAGATAGAGAGCACTGACACCAGCAGCGAGATAGAGAGAGATCACTAACACCAGCAGCGAGATAGAGAGCACTGACACCACACCAGCACCGTGATAGAGAGCACTGACACCAGCACCGTGATAGAGAGCACTGAGACCACACCAGTATGGAGATAGAGAGCACTGAGACCACACCAGCACTGAGATAGAGAGCACTGACAAGACACCAGCACCAAGATAGAGAGAGAGCACTGACACCAGCACAGAGATAGAGAGCACTGACAGCAGCACTGATACCAGCAACTCGCTGCAGGATCCAAAAATATAACACCGCTCAACCTCCTCAAACAGGAGGGTACGGGCATATAGTACGGTGTGCTTTTTGTGTACAAGGAAGTGAGCCAAAGGTAGAAAAAAGGTCAGTGTGCTCGATTAAATAAATAGTTTATAGAGTTATGCATATACATGGTCTACTGGTCACATGTGTTGAATTCCTCCGAGATCCATGCCTCATTCATTTTTATAAATGTGAGGTAGTCAACACTGTCGTGAGCTAGGCAAGTGCGCTTATCGGTCACGATCCCCCCTGCTGCGCTGAACGTCCTTTTGGACAGGACACTGGACGAGGGGCAAGCCAACAGTTCCATTGCAAATTGGGCAAGCTCTATCCAGAGGACAAGCCTGCCCACCCAGTAGTCCAGGGGTTCATCACTCCTCAGAGCGTCCACACCGGCCGTTAACCCGATGTAGTCGGACACCTGACGGTCTAGGCGTTCCCTGATGCTGGATCCGGATGAGACCTGTCGATGGGTCGGCTGAAAGAATGACCACATATCCGAAGTCACCAACACATCTTCAAACCGGCCTCTTCTTGCAGGCGCTGTTGGATTGGTACCCGCAACTTCTTCTCTGGGAGTGGGAATTGCTCCTCTGCCAGCGCACACAAAGACAGAATGCAGGCCTGAAAGTGCTCCATTCTGCCAGCCCTCTGTGACGGCGGTAACATTTCCGCCATTTTGTGTTTGTACCGGGGGTCTAAGTACGTTGCCACCCAGTACTGGTCCTTGACCCTTATGCTTTTTATACGGGGGTCCCTATTAAAACACTGGAGCATGAAGGCCCCCATTTGCACTAAACTGGAAGCGGTGTGGTGGCCTGGCTCCTGCTCATCATCCAGGATAATGTCGTCCTCTTCATTCTCCTCTCCCCATCCACGCACAACAACAGGGGTCCCAGAAATGTTTAAAGCATGCTCTTCTTGCTCCTCCTCATCTGCCCCGGCACCATCCTCCTCTGACTCCTCTTCAGACTCCTGTTGTTCACTTGTCTCAGATAGAGTAGCCCCCCCTGGGAATTCATCCAGTATTGCGACTTCCTCATCTTCCCGCTCCTGCTCCTCCATAGCTTGATCAATGACACGACGCAATGCACGCTCCATAAAGAAGGCATAAGGTACCATGTCACTGATGGCGCCATGGCTGCGACTGACCAGTTTGGTGATCTCCTCAAATGGGCGCAGAAGTCTGCATGCGTCGCGCATGAGCAGCCACTGGCGCGGTGAAAAAAAAACCAGCTCCCCAGAACCTGTTCTGCCGCAGAGTTTATGCAGGTAGACGTTAACTGCACGTTTCTGCTGGAGCAGCCTATCAAGCATATAGAAGGTTGAGTTCCATCGCGTCGGGCAATCGTAAATAAGACGTCTGACCGGCAGATTGTGTCGCTGCTGAATGTCAGCAAGGCGAGCCATGGCCGTGTAAGATCTTCTGAAATGGGCCAAGATTTTCCTTGCCTGCTGCAAGATGTCCTGGAGCCCAGGGTATTTGACAACGAATCGCTGCACGACCAAGTTTAAGACGTGTGCCATGCATGGCACGTGCGTAATTTTGCCCTGTTTCAATGCGCTAAGCAGATTGGCACCGTTGTCACACATCACTTTACCAACTGTCAAATTGAGCGGTGTTAGCCACTGATCTGCCTGTGAACGCAAAGCTGAAAGGAGTGCCGGGCCAGTGTGGCTCTTGGCTTCCAGGCACAACAGACACAGCACTGCATGGCAACGTCTCACCTGGCATGAAGAGATGCTAGCAGCGGAAAAGGAGGAGTCAGCCGAGGAGGAGAGGGAGGAGGAGGGAGTAGGAGGAGGAGGAGAAGAAGAGCCAGGCCTGCATGCAATCTGTGGCGGTAAAACCAAATCTACACGGGTGCCAAGGGTTACATGCTTGACGGCCGTCAGAAGGTTCACCCAGTGGGCAGTAAAAGTGATATACCTTCCCTGTCCGTGTTTGCTAGACCACATGTCTGTGGTCAGATGTATCTTGGCACTGACACTGTGTGCCAGAGATACATTCACTTGCCGCTGAACATGGCCATATAGCTCTGGGATGCCCTTCTCTAAGAAATACTTCCTTCCTGGGACCTTCCATTGTAGTGTTCCAATGACCACAAATTTTCGAAAGACCTCTGAGTCCACCAGTTTATATGGCAGTAGTTGGCGGGCTATCAGTTCTGACAAGCCAGCCGTCAACCGTTGGGCAAGAGGGTTATCCGGCATCATCATTTTTTTACGCTCGAACATTAGGCCCACGGAAGCCTGCCTTTTTGCAGAAAAACGTGAGCTTGGCGTGATGGAAGGTGGAGTGGAGGACAATTGTGAGGAGAGAGGAGAAGGAGAAGTAGAAGACGGGGCTGGACGGTGAGAGCCTGGAGTGTGGCTTTGTGTGTTCCGTTTCTCCCACTGGGCTCGGTGATGGTTGCTCATGTGCCTTTTTAAGGCGGTCGTCCCTAGGTGAGTGTTGGGCTTACTGCGACTAATGCGTTGACTGCAAAGATTCCAGATGGCAACACTATTGTCAGCTGCGGACACGTTAAAAAAAGCCCACACTGCGGAGCCATGTGCCGGCATCCTGGGAGCGCCAGATGTGACTGTACATGGTCGATGACTCGCTCCTGATACATTAGCAGTCTGCTTTGTCCCTCCTGTGCAATGTAAGTTATTCCTGCTTCTCCTCCCTATCTGCTGGTCCATATCTCCCTCTGAACTCCCCTCCTCTTCCTCTCTTGTGGGCACCCACGTGACATCACTAGACACGTCATCATCGATGTCACCTTCCCCACCGCTATAAGTAGAGATCTCGGAGTAGGCAGCAACACCGGGGACCAACCTCCTCCTTGGGCTGATCTGGGTACTGTCGTCAGACTGCTGAGTGGCTGTTGTTGCTACCTCCTCTTCCTGATCCAATGCCAAGAGTGGCTGCGCATCAGAAATGTCTTGATATGGATCGGAAAATAATTCCTGTGACTTAAGCGGAAGGTATGTGGTGGTAGTGGTGGTGGTGTTGTTGGTGGTAGTGTCTTTGGGGTGCACATAGCAGAGAGTGAAGAAGAGGGTGCAGATTGAGAGGATGAGGAGGGTGCAGAAGAGTAAGGCTGAGTGAGCCACTCAACCAAGTCTGGTGCGTCCTTTAAAATAATTGAACGCACCTTCTGCAACTTCCCACTTTGGCTCAAGCCTGTTGCTCATGCCCTACCCCTACCACCCCTGCGGAAGGGCCTGCCTCTTCCTCTGCCTGTCATTTTTTTAATTACCCTGTAACAAAACTCTCAGTCCCTATACTGATAAAGGACTGCTGCAGAATAGGGCAGCAGTCAGCAGTAGTGCACCTCAACCCTATATATTGTGGACCTATACCAGTTCTTAAGGAATAGCAGACTGTACCTCACTCAACCCTATGTACTGTAGTACACTATACCTTACCAGTCCTTATAAGGACCTTTGTGGTACTAGTAGGTTGTGATTAACAGACTGTACCTCAGTCCCTATACTGATAAAGGACTGCTGCAGAATAGGGCAGCAGTCAGCAGTAGTGCACCTCAACCCTATATATTGTGGACCTATACCAGTCCTTAAGGAATAGCAGACTGTACCTCACTCAACCCTATGTACTGTAGTACCCTATACCTTACCAGTCCTTATAAGGACCTTTGTGGAACTAGTAGATTGTGATTAGCAGACTGTACCTCAGTCCCTATACTCATAAAGCACTACTGAAGCAGAAGGGCAGCAGTCAAGTATAATATTCTTTCTATATTTCGAAGAAATAATATTATACGTGTACAAGCCTATTACCATACCAGTCCTGAAAAGAACCTTTGTGGACCTAATTGTAACAGCTACTGATTAAACTGACTGTCCCTCACTGCCACACACAGCTTCCTGCCTGTCCCTATTTAAACTGACAAAACACAGGCTGTTGCAACAATAACTTGAATAGCACTCAATACTATATCCTGTACTACTTTACCATACCAGTCCTGAAAAGGACTTTTGTGGACCTAATAGTAACAGCTAATGATTAAACTGACTGTCTCTGCTGCACACAGCATCTTGTCCCTCTCTCTACACTGACAAAAGACAGGCTGCTGCAACAATCACTAGCACAGCAGTGCCTCAAACCTATATCCTGAACTACACCTAACACCTACCGTATATACTCGAGTATAAGCCGAGATTTTCAGCCTCTTTTTTGAGGCTGAAAGTGCCCCCCTCGGCTTATACTCGAGTCATCGCTGTCTGCCCGCTCGATCAGCGTGTCGAGCAGACAGACAGCGGCCATTCTATTCAAAAGCCGCGCCTCCGGCTCCCCCTTCGCCTGTGATAGGCGGAACACTGAATTTCCCAGCAGCCTGTGTTCCGCCTATCACGGACATCGTATCATCCTCGTACTACGGACGAGGATGATACGAAGGCAGTGATAGGCGGAACACAGGCTGCTGGGAAATTCAGTGTTCCGCCTATCACAGGCGAAGGAGGAGGCGCGGCTTTTGAATTTTACAATGGCCGCCGAAGAGGGCACGGGACGGAGGCAAGGCAAGGCAAGGCAAGGCACGGCACGGCACGGGACGGGACGGGACGGGACGGAGGCAAGGCAAGGCACGACACGACGGCAAGGCACGGCACGGCACGGGACGGAACGGAGGCAAGGAGGCAAGGCACGGGACGGAGGCTCGGGACAAAGGTAGGCTGGACACACACACACACACACACACACACACACACACACACACACACACACATACACATACACATACACACACACACACACACACACAGGGATGGGTGGATGGATGGAGACACACACAGGGATGGGTGGATGGATGGAGACACACACACACAGGGATGGATGGATGGATGGATGGAGACACACACACACAGGGATGGATGGATGGATGGACACACACACACACAGGGATGGATGGACGGACACACAGGGATGGACGGACACACAGGGATGGACGGACACACAGGGATGGACGGACACACACACAGGGATGGACAGGCATGTCTCACCCTCGGCTTATACACGAGTCAATAAGTTTGCCAGTTTTTTTGGGGGTAAATTGGGGGCCTCGGCTTATATTCGGGTCGGCCTATACTCGAGTATATACGGTATACCATACCAGTCCTTAAAATAACTTTTGTGGACCTAATAGCTAGCGATTTGGGCCACTGCAGTCTCTCCCTGCTCCACACAGCAACCTCTCCTTATAGTGACATACGAAAGAATGTAAAATGGCCGCCGGATCGGGTCTATTTATAAGTTAGGGGGAATGTCCAAGTGCCCATGTGCTGTAATGTCTCAATTGGCTGTCCTGTACCACATGATGGATGTGTCATCATAGGTCAAAGTTCTTTTACACAGTAAACGTGGAAGTCCGCCAGGCGAACAGCGGCAATAGTCCGCCGATCGGGCGAACAGCCGAAATTCGCTGCAAAAAGACCGCCGGGCGAACCGTTCGGCCATCCCTAGTGTCTAGTGTAGTGGGGGGGGGGGGGGGGTGTGGCCACCTGTACATTGGCTTAGAGATGCCTTCTTTGCTTTCAGATGGATTGTTCTGGAAGAGAGGTGGGAATTGAGACCTGAGTGGCATGGAGCTCATGTAGGGAGCCCTGACCAATTATCTTTCTGTATTGGCAGGGGGCAGACCTCGAATATAAGCTGGGGTCACATGCTTCCAGGGAGAGTTCTGTGGAGCAGAAAGACAGAATGGAGGTTTGAGGTGTTGTTCCGCACATCCCCACGTGGAGGATGAGACAAACGCGGAGGAGGGATGGAGGAACCGCTAGGAAGGAGCTAAAGACACAGATCTTCATTTCTAAGGAGGCATTTGGATGCTGTGACCGGGGGACACAGGGCCTGTATGTAAAGATTATCAAGCAGAGGAAGCAGCAGTCAAGCGGAGGAGAGTGGAGCAGCATTCTGTGACCGGAGACACAGAACTGTTCTGGAGGAGAAAGGTCAGTGTAACAGAAGAAGGGAAACTTGTCAGAGCAGTGTAGAATGCTGTAGCCAGGGAACACAGCATTGTTAGCAATGGACTAGCTGAAATCAGCAGTCGGGGGGGGTGCCGTTTCATCTCTGGCCTGGTTAACACATTGGTAATACCTTCCAAAAATTGGAGTGACTGTTCAATTTATGGAGGCTGGAGGGAGCAGAGCTCTGGCTCTTTAATTCATAGAGACAGCATCAACCCACTGTACAAGTGGGAATTATTCAGAGTGGTTCCTTTTGTTCTTTTGGAAGTGAAGCTAGTAACTCAGTAACTATGCAGTAGAGGATTTGCACAAAGCAAAAGAAGCAACAGTCAGTAAAGCATTTATTGCACAGAAATGCAGGTATACAAGGCCAAAGCCATCAGTAGTTTCAAGAATGTGCTATATCATGGGCATCTCATGTTCCCCCTTTTCTCCTATTCAAGTTGTACCCCACAATAAAAACAACAAAATGGAGAAGAATGACTGTTCATTGTCTTTAAAATGGTGAATGGGAGGTTGGCAGCAGGGTGATTGGCGGATTGTTATAACCAAATCAGCAGCTCTTACAAGGGCACCGCTACACTATTATAGAGAAGCGCCATGACAATAAAGATCTTAGTTATGGTACCTTTGACCCGACAAAAAAGTGAAAATAGGAAGGGAAACGCTAAATTGGACTTTAATGGTACCATATAGCAACTGATACTAGACAGTCGAACGTAAAATATTTGAAAAGATTTATTACAAAAATACATATGATAATGGACTTTTACAGATTAAAACCAATAGTGATAATCAAAACAGAACATTAAATGCTATAGTCGCACCACATTGTGACAAATGGAACATAGAAACCATTTGTATATTGGTTGCTCTACATGTTTTGCGGTATCTATGTTCCAGTTGTCACAATGTGGTGCGACTATAGAATTTAATGTTCTGTTTAGTTATCACTATTGGTTTTAATCTGTAAAAGTCCATTATCATATGTATCTTTGTAATAAATCTTTTCAAATATTTTACTTCCGACTGTATAGTATCATTTGCTATATGGTACCTTTAAAGTCCAATTTAGCCTCTCCCTTCCTATTTGCGTGTATCTGGTAAAGCATTCCATAAGTGTCAAATGCTTTTATTGACAATTACAATAACCATTTGCCGACCACTGCACACCGATTTACGTCAGCAGAATGGCATGGGTGCGCAAAAGAGCATACCCATATGTTCTTTCGCATTTCCTGCCTAGTAGGTGTGCGCGTACCTTGCCCCTGCTGCAGTGTGCCCACGGGTCCCGTGGACTCGATGTTCGCTGCAGCCCGCAATTGCAAGGAGAGGCAGAACGGGGAGATGCCTATGTATACATGCCATTTCCCTGTTCTGCCTAGCAACATGACAGGGATCAACTGCTCCTATTGATCAGGAGCAGTGATCTCTGTCATGTTCTAGTGAGCCCATCCCCCCACGGTTAGAACACACTAAGGGAACACATTTAACCCCTTGATCGACCCCTAGTGTTTAACTTCTTCCCTGCCAGTGACAGTTATACAGTAGTCAATTGCTATTTTTAGATCTGTCCACTGTAATGTTGCAGTCATAATAAAAAATGCAGATAATATATTTTTTATAGCAAAAAGTAAAAAAATATTGTTTTTTCTTTTTTCAAAATTGTCGCAGTTTTTTTGTTTATAGTGCAAAAAATAAAAACAGCAGAGGTGATCAAATACCACCAAAAGAAAGCTCTATTTGTGGGGAAAAAAAAGGATGTCAATTTTGTTTGGGTACAATGTCGCACAACCGGGCAATTGTCAGCTAGAGTGACAAATAGCAAAACATGCTCTGGTCAGGAAGGGGGTAAATCCTTCTGGGGCTGAAGTGGTTAAAGACCAACTCCAGCTTTGGCAAAAATTCCACTCCTCAGCCTCTGCCACTAGGAGAAAATAAAAAATCTGCTTCATTACCTACCTCCTTTCTGATGCTGCCCCCATTCACCAATTCGGTGCTACTCCTCTTCCAGTGTAAATTATGAAATTAACTTGCTTCGTCTGAGCCCAAGACACAATGGATCCACACCCCCCCCATGCTGGACTCATAAGAATCCTGTAGATTAAAACTTTGCTGTCCTGACATACGCGGACACTCCGTCAACTAAATGAGAGGACCATATTTTTTGAATCCCTGCTTCAGACTGAAGCCTGTTTTAGCAATCCAGGCAGCTTGGCAGGGACAGATCTTAAATAGAAATTGAGGCCAGTAAAATAATTCAAATGTAAAGAAAAAAAAACAACAGCAAAACTACAAATAGTACAACTGCATTACATGGCATTTTCTAGATGGCTAAAGTTCAGTTTTAAACATTATTCTCACTAGTAATACTAAATGTGTGACTAAATGTAAACCTGCCAGTATTGCAGGGTTACATTATTTTTCATACTAATAGCTCTCATCAATACATAAAGTACATGTCATTGTATATGTTAGTCATAGTCTAATTTGGTATGACTTGGCAGTGCCCTATAGTCTGACTCAGCAGTTATGGATTTCTCATGTTTAATGAGTCAGAATTGCATTGTAAATTTTGGATATATTTTGTTGTACATTTGTTTTCCTTTGTCAAAGCAGAATATTATCTATTTTTGCATTTTGTAGGAATATTTTCAACATAAAACCAAAAAATAACAAAGAACAAAATAATATGTTCCACTAGTTTATGTGAGTTTTACATATATTAAGTATATGTGAACCCTTACTTTGGAAAACAACCCATTAAAATTAAAATAGTCATGAAAGGCAAAACATGCTTGTGTGTGTGTGTATATATATATATATATATATATATATATATATATATATATATATATATATATATATATACGGTATATATATATATCATTATAAATACCATTGTTCCTTTCTGTAATAAGTGATCAGATTATGTGATCACTTATTACAGAAAGGAAAAATGGTATTTATAATGATATATATTGTTGCTTGCAGAGGTGAGGGTGGAGACCCAGCAGTAAACGTATCTCCCTAGTGAATGGCTGTGCAGGTGGGTGTCAGCACAAGCCTAATCTTTGAAGGAAAGGCAGGCTGAGCTTCCAGCACAGCCAGAAAACTGTTTAGTTTAAAATACTAAAGCAGGGGGACTGGCAGAATCACCAGGATTTCACACAAAGGAAGAATTATAAAGAAAACAGGGTACTTTTTAACAGAAGTATATGGTACAACAGGCACATATTAGGAAAATGAAAAGTTGGGGTAACATATTCTTTACGCAATACAAGGCATTTGGTGAATCATTACCTCTCTGGAAAGAATAGCTGACAGTTTTAAAAGTGATTCCATATGAGAGCTTTTCATATTTTGTTTGAGAATCACCTGATAAATATTCTATTCAGAATTTTGGATCCCCAAGTGTGGTACAGGTGGATCTTTAATTGTTATCAGATTACTTTTGCATTGCCACCCCTATATTATGTAGTGCCCACCAAGCTACTGCTAAGCACCTGTGTTTCTACATGTGTACAAGGATATATCAGAATTATAGTCATATGCTGCTCATTTAAGTTACCAAATTAACCATGAATAAATAAGTATTCAAATCAATTTGTGGTTGTGTGTTATTCTAAGTTTAAAAAAAAGTCCATATACCACAATGTCCAATTACCATGTATAATAATATTGTGTCACTGTGCCACCACTCCTACTGGTGCTCTTTGTAAAATGCACGCTTACCTTGATTCTTGACCTGTTTGTATTACAGGTCTCAAGTGCACCTAAGATTATTATCATTACGGATCCACCTCCTGGTATTTCATGTATAGGGTCCCTTAAGGCCTGGTTACAATCGATTTAACATGGTTTCCTATGGATGTAGTTCACATCTGTGCATTTTATAAAAAGAGACAGGGACTTTTTTCTGGTTTTTGGTTCCATAGACTTTAACCACTTAACAACTGGCCCATAGCCGAATGACAGCTACAGGGAGGTTGCTTAACTCTGGGAGGACGTACTATAACGTCCTCCCAGAATTCAGCTCTCACACGCCCCCTGGGGTGCATACTCGAGTGCATCCATGACCATCAGCATCATGGATCACAGTAAAGTTTACCACGCGATCGCTCCGTTAAATGATGGAGCGATCACTTGTAAACAAACCGGCGTCATGTTATGACGGTTCCTCCCTCCTCTCTCTGTACCGATCGGTACAGTCGAGGGGAGAGATCGGTGTCAGCAGCGCTGTGGGCTGGATCTGCAGTGCCCACAGCGCTGCTCACTGACAATTAACCCAGCAATGCCCTGCCAATACTATGCAATACCCAGCAATGCCCTGCCAATACTCTGCAATACCCAGCAATGCTCTGCCAATACTCTGCAGTACCCTACCAATACTCTGCAATGCGCTACCAATACTCTGCAATGCCCAGCAATGCCATGCCAATACTCTGCAATGCCCTGCCAATACTCTGCAATGGCCTGCCAATACTCTGCAATTCCCAGCAATGCCCTGCCAATACTCTGCAATACCCAGTAATAATCTGCAATACCCAGCAATACTCTGCAATAGCCTGCAATACCCTGCCAATACTCTGCCATAAACTGCCATACCCAGCAATACCCAGCCATACCCGGTGATACCCAGCCATACTCGGTAATACCCAGCCATACTCGGTGATACCCTGCAATACCCAGCCATACTCTGCAATACCCAGCCATACTCTGTGATATTCTGCAATACCCAGCCATACTCTGCAATACCCAGCCATACTCTGTGATATTCTGCAATACCCAGCCATACTCTGCAATACCCAGCCATACTCGGTGATACCCTGCAATACCCAGCCATACTCGGTGATACTCTGTGATATTCTGCAATACCCAGCCATACCCGGTGATATTCTGCAATACCCAGCCATACTCGGTGATACCCTGCAAAACCCAGCCATACTCAGTGATACCCTGCAATACTTGGTGATACCCAGCCATGCTCGGCCATGCTTGGCTGTACTCAGCCTCTGTATGTGACCAGGCTGTGGAAGTCTCACACATGTGGTATCGCCGTACTCAGGAGGAATAGGAGAATCTATTTTGGGGTGTCATTTTTGGTATGTACATGCTATGTGTTAGAAATATTGTATAAATGGACAACTTTGTGTTAAAAAAAAATGCATTTTAACCACTTCCCACCCGCCGGCCATCATATGACGTCCTTAACTTTGTGCGGGGATATCTGAATGATGCCTGTAGCTATAGGCATCATTCAGATATCAGCTTTTTCAGCCGGCGATTCCCTACACCATAAGAATGATCATAGTGGCTGTTCCACTGCTTGATCGCTCTTACAGGAGGCGAGAGGGGATGCCCCCCTTCCCGCCACCCTCCGGTGCTTCTACCGACTCGCTAATACGATCAAAGCCAGAATCGTTTTTTTATTTTTATTTTTATTTTTATTTCAGGCTTCCCAGCCTAGAGGTGAGATGTGAGGTCTTATTGACCCTATATCTCACTGTAAAGAGGACCTGTCATACCATATTCCTATTACAAGGGATGTTTACATTCCTTGTAATAGGAATAAAAGTGATCAAAAAATTTTTGGGGTGAAAAAAGTGTCAAACTAAAATAAATAAAGTAAAATGAACAATAAAAAAAATAAAAAAATGTAAAGCACCCCTGTCCCTGTGTGCTCGCATGCAGAAGCGAAAGCATACGTAAGTCCCGCCCACATATGAAAACGGTGTTCAAACCACACATGTGAAGTATCGCTGCGAACATTAGAGTGAGAGCAATCATTTTGTCCCTAGACCTCCTCTGTAGCTCAAAACATGTAACCAGTAAAAAAATGTAAAGTGTCGCCTATGGGGATTTTTAAGTAGTGACGTTTGGCGCCATTCCACGAGTGTGTGCAATTTTGAAGGGTGACATGTTAGGTATCTGTTTACTCGGCATAACATCATCTTTCACATTATGCAAAAACATTGGGCTTACTTTTCTGATTTGTTTTTTTTTAAGGACAAAAAAGTTTTTTTTCCCCAAAAAAGTGTTCGAAAAATTGCTGTGCAAATATCGTGCGAGATAAAAAGTTGCAACGACCACCATTGTATTCTCTAGGGTCTTTGCTAAAAAATATATATATATATATATATATATATATATATATATATATATAATGTTTTGGGGTTCTATGTAATTTTGGGAGAGAAATGTCAGAATTGGCCTGGGTGCTCCAGAACGCCTGATGGTGCTCCCTGCATGCTGGGCCTTGTGTATGTGGCCACGCTGTGTAAAAGTCTCACACATGTGGTATCGCCATACTCAGGAGTAATAGCAGAATGTGTTTTGGGGTGTAATTTGTGGTATGCATATGCTGTGTGTGAGAAATAACCTGATAATATGACAATTTTGTGAAAAAAAAAAGTAAAAAAAAAAATCTTGATTTTGCAAAGAATTGTGGGAAAAAATGACAACTTCAAAAAAACTCATCATGCCTCTTACTAAATACCTTGTAATGTCTTCTTTCCAAAAAGGGGTCCTTTGGGGGTATTTGTACTTTTCTGGCATGTTAGGGTCTCAAGAATGAGATAGGCCATCAGTACTTCAGGTGTAATCAATCTTCAGATATTGGCACCATAGCTTGTGGACTCTTTCACAAAGACCAAATAATATCCACCAATTTGTACTTATTTTACCAAAGATATGTAGTAGTATAAATTTTGGCCAAAATTTATGAAGAAAAATTACTAATCTGCTAAATGTTATAACAGAAACGAAGAAAAATTATTTTTTTTACAGAATTTTCGTTCTTTTTTCTTTTATAGCACAAAAAATAAAAAACCCAACTGTGATTAAATACCACCAAAAGAAAGCTCTATTTGTGTGAAAAAAAGGACAACAATTTCATATGGGTACAGTGTTGCATGACTGAGTAATTGCCATTCAAAATGTGAGAGCACCGAAAGCTGAAAATTGGTCTGGTTATTAAGGGTGTTTAAGTGCCCAGTGGTCAAGTGGTTAATGGATCAAAAGCATGTATTGAAAAATGCAAAATGTACCTGCAATATTCAAACTGCAACCTGCATAGGTGTGAACCAGGACTCAAGGGAGTAGACCTCTCAGCCTCCAGTCACAGATGATGCTCGGTTTTAAAAAATAAAACCATTCATAACATAATATAGTAAAATGTTCTCTCAGCTTATTTATTAATAAGAAATGCAATTACAAATTAAGAGGGGTCTTCAGGCACTTTTATGCCCCGTACACACGAGAGGGATTAAGTCTGACAGACCTCCAAAGGAGTTCCGACGGAGTTCCGACGGAGTTCTGGCGGACTTTTTCGACCGAACGGACTTGACCACACACCATCACACCAAACTCCGACGGAGTCGAACGTGATGACGTACGACTGGATTCGACGTAGGAAGTTCATAGACAGTAGCCAATAGCTGCCCTAGCGTCGGTTTTAGTCCGTCGGAGTAGCACACACACGAGCGAATTTTTCGAAGGGGACCGGGTCCGGCGGAGTTCCGTCGGGAAAATTTGAAGCATGCTTCATTTCTAAAGTCCGTCAGACTTTTGCGAAGCTAAAGTCCGTTGCAGCCCACACACGATCGGATAGTCTGACGGACTCGGTCTGACGGACTTTGGATGTTGAAAAGTCCGCTCGTGTGTACGGGGCTTTATAGTATTCAAAGAAAACAGAAAAACTCAAATTTCACCACGCTTTAGATTTTGCTTCTAACCTGAACTGACTTCACCTGGCTCCGCCCATTATGTTGAGACATAAATTGACTTCCTCAGGGTATTAGAAATTTGGATCTTGGCAAACTTATCATCTAATATGACAGAATGGCAGACATGAAATCTCAAGTACATAAAGTGCCCAAGGTACACTGCTCTCATTCACCCTTTTGCACTGCCCGCAGACCAAACCACAGTAGTGTGTGGCAGTCCTCCCTTCCAGCTGCAGGCAGCCAGCAGTGGGGGTGGTTTGATGCATGTTTCATTGAATCACATGGTTCCTTTTTTTTCTATCACTGTATTTAAAGTGTACAAAGCAACACTTCATTCATGTCAATGTACAGCAGCACAGATGCTTTGCGCTGTTGTACATTGACATGCAACTTCTTCCTGTATGAAGAGATTAAATGCAATATGTCTGTATTTTATCACAGCTCACTGCACTGCATACACTACTGGAGTGTATTGCAATGTGGATGGGACACATAGAAAACACATTTTTTGTCAGGAGAGTATTTCCTTCACAAAAACAAGCCTTGTTGGTGGTAAGTAATGAAAGGTAAACTAAACTAATATTAAGCTATCGTGTATCTTTAGATTCACTTTAACCATCCTCCGGAGGGTTTACCCTTGTTCATGACGAGGCCATTTTTTGCTTTTTGGCTTTTCATTCATTCATGCAATGCTGTACACAAATAGAACTTTCGTTTCGTGGTATTTGATCACTGCTGAGTTTTTTATTTTTTGCACTATAAATCAAAATTTACCAAATTTTTTTCAAAATAATATTTTTTACTTTCTGCTTTAAAACTTATCAAAAAACAAACTTCTTCATACATTTTGGCCAATGTGTATTAGGCTACATAATACAGTGATAAGTGCTAAAAAATATGCACTGTACTGACAAGTGGCTGGGAAGCGATTAACATCTAGGTCAATCAAAGGGTTAAATGTTTGCCTAACCAGTGTTTATGTGTGTAATGTGTACTGATTTTAATAAGGGATGTGACAGTTTATTACCTGGAAGGAAATGAAAACTGGCACATCCCCGCTGACAGGACAGAACTCTGTCCTGTCTTCCTCTTTGCTGATCAGTGGCTGTCAGTGGCCATCCATTGGCTGGCACCCGCTGACTGGCTTTTGCTGTGTATAATCAGAAAACAGGTGGTGCACCGCCAGCAGCATGTGCCACTGCCCCCTACCTAAAATTGCCAGATCACATACTTGGTGATCCATCACAGGAGAGAAATTTTGCCCTGTATAACGCTGATAAGTAGTTAAAGACTAAGCTCAAGAAAATAGCTTATGCAGTCAGCTTAACCATCATACATCGGCAGAATGGCACGGCTGGGCACAATCATGTACCTGTACGTGGCTCTTTAAATGCCCAGCTGTGGGACGTGGCTCTTTAAATGGCTCTTTAAATGCCCAGACGTGGCTCTTTAAATGCCCAGCTGTGGGACGGGAGCGCGCCGTAGCCGGCGCGCTCCCGATCCGGTCCTGAGCTCCGTGACCGTGGCCGTGGGACCAGCAGACCCGATTGCCGCTGGTGTCCCGCGATCGGATCACAGAGCTGAATAACGAGGAGAGGTCTATGTAAACAAACCTCTCCCCGTGCTTCCTAGTGTGGCTGTCACCGATCGTCTGTTCCCTTTTATAAGGAAAGACGATCAGTAATGTCACATGCCAGGCCACGCCCCCCTACAATAAAAAAACACATAACATCACACAAAACCCCTCCACTGCCAACTAGTGGTTAACTCCTTCACTGCCAGTGTCATTTACACAGGAATCAGTGTATTTAAATAGCACTGATTGCTGTATAAATGACAATGGTCCCAAAAATGTGTCAAAAATGTCCAATGCATCCAAAATTATGTCGCAATCACAATAAAAATCGCTGATCGCCGTCATTACTAGTAAAAAAATATATTAATAAAAATGCTATATAACTTTTCCGCAAACCAATCAATAATTGCTAATTGCCATTTTTTTAACCAAAAATATGTAGAAGAATACGTATCGGCCTAAACTGAGAAAAAAAAATTATATATTTTTTGGGGATATTTATTATAGCAAAAAGTAAACAAATATTGCATTTTTTTCAAAATTGTCTCTCTATTTTTGTTTATAGCACAAAAATAAAAACCGCAGAGGTGATCAAATATCACCAAAAGAAAGCTCTATTTGTGGGAAAAAAAGGACGCCAATTTTGTTTGGGAGCCACGTTGCACGACCGCGCAATTGTCAGTTAAAGAGACACAGTGCCGAAACACAAAAAGGGGCCTGGTCCTTTGGCTGCAAATTGGTCTGGGGCTTAAGTGGTTATAGTGTTACTATACCCAGTAATATGAAAATAGTTCATCTGCCCCCCCCCCCGCAGCTTATAAATCTTCTGTTTACATTAAAATACTGCCACTATATACCTTTTTGGCTGGTATATAGTGGCAGTATTTAATGCTGAGTGTTCAGGTAGTAGGAGATTTCCACTATAGCCTGTGTCCTCATGCTGGTATGGGTGGCAGATCATCTATCAATCAAGATGTGACATCCCACCCACTGTGTTCCTTTTTAGTTACTGGGCATGGAGGAGGAGGTAAGGACTGGGCTGTTATTTAGGATCTGTATACATGCCCCCATGTGAGATGTCAATGTCATGTCACCTGGCTAGATCTGATCAACCAGGAAATATTCTCTCCAACAATAGAGACCAAATTGAGCATGTGCATCAGTATTACCCCCACTATGTCTTATCTGGCCTTGTCAAGAGAAACCCTGCAGGAGGGGATGAGCTCTCTATACAAGATCAAAGATTGTGTATCACGTCTGTTACAGCTCTGTGCAGCTCTGGTCAGGTTGAACAAGTGGGACAAGGCTACCCATTTACAGGAAACAGAACAAGGGTGCTACCCATTTACCCATTTGCTCAACTTGCTTGCTTTACTGTTAAGGCATTGCTCTTTCCAGTTTTGTTTCACTTGCTTGTAAAGTTGGATAAACACTTTGGTTTTTTTTATTTACTTTACGAGTACAGTAAGTACTTACTTGTGTGGATGTTTCCCGCATCCACCCAATTAAGTGGGATGTAGGGATCTCCCCTGCTGTACTACTGTATTCTTTAGACATCAGATGCCACAGCTAATTAAATGCTGGTTTTCCAGTAGGACTGTTAAGCAGAAGTCTGTGTGATGATTGGCTTCTGTTGAACAGAGAAGAGTAGACACAGATTAAAATATAGCAGGTTTCTGTTGAACCAGCTGAATTTCATTACGTGTATACCTAGATTTACCCTGTCAAGCTCTGTTCATTGCTCATTTGTCATTTCCAGCCTTGTTCCTGTTCTCTCTCTGCTCAGCTCAGCTCCAGCTCATGATTTACTTGTGGTTTTAATTACGGTTCTGTCCCAGCCTAGAGGGTATTTAAGTTCCAATCTTATAACAGTGTAGTGCTGAGTCTTCAACCCAGCTATTCATGAGTAGGGATGGGCGAACAGGTCGGCCCCAGCATAACTTCGGACATTCGGCGAACAACAAACATTATGCTGTGTTTGCGGCAAATTTGAAAGCCGTGGAACACCATTAAAGTCTATAGGACATTAACATGAAAAACCAAAAGTGCTCATTTTAAAGGCTTGTATGCAAGTTATTGTTATAAAAAGTGTTTGGGGACCCGGGTCCTGCCCCAGGGGACATGTATCAATGCCAATTTTTTTTTTTTAAATGGCCATTTTTTTGGGAGCAGTGATTTTAATAATGCTTAAAATGAAACAATAAAAATGAAATATTCCTTTAAATATCATGTCTGGGGGGTGTCTATAGCATGCCTGTAAAGTGGCGCAGTTTTTCCATGTTTAGAACAGTACCACAGAAAAATTACATTTCTAAAAGAAAAAAGTAATTTAAAACTGATTGCGGCTGTAATGAATTGTCGGGTCTCGGCAATATAAATAAAACCCCAGTCCATTACCAGATCCTTTGGGTTTGGTATGAATATTAAGGGGAACCCCAAACCAAGAATGTAAAAAAAAATTGCATGGGGGTCCCCTCAAAATCCATACAAGGCCCTTCAGGTCTGGTATGGAAATTAATGGGGAACCCTGCACCAAATTTTAAAAAAATGGTGTAGGGGTCCCCCGAAAATCTATACCAGACCCTGATCTGATTACTCAACCTGGCAGGCTGCAGGAAAAGAGGGGAGATGAGAGCGTGCCCCTTCTCCTGAACAGTACCAGGCCACATGGCCTCAACATGGGAAAGGTGCATGGGAAATGTTGATGGAGACAAGGACCTCATCCCCACAACCCTTGTTTGGTGGTTGTGGGGGTCTGCAGGTGGGGACTTATGGGAATCTGGAAACCCCCTTTAACAAGGGGCGCTCCTCTATGTGAATTGGTAAAGGGTACATTGTACTCATACCATTTCACAAAAAAAGTGTCAAAAATAGTAAAAAAGACAGGAGACACTGTGGGACAAGTCCTTTATTTAAAAAAATAAATAAAAAAATGTCCAGCGATGTCCATTCATCTTCTATCACGCCGCCCAACGAACCCAGAAAAGGAAAAATTGCAACAGCTCCACCTTGGGAGGTTCCCACAGATTGACGCTGTTTCCCCCGTGCCACTCGTGACATAAACGGTGACCCCTTCCTTCATCTTTTTTTCTTTTTTTGGTGATTGATCTACTCTTCAGGAGCATACACGTGGATGTAGTCTGATATGTAATATGATAAATAAGAATTTCTCTAATGTCTGACATTTGGTAATGGGGTACAAAAAAGTCAAAAATGTTAAAAAAGACAACAGACAGTTTTTGACAATTCCTTTATTAATTTCTTATTCTTTCTCTGCTTCTTCTTCCTTCTTCTTTCTTCTGGTCTTCCTTCACTGTTCTTCTTCTTCCTCCATGTTCTACTTCCCCCGCTTCTTTCTCTATCTTCCTGCGCTTCTTCCTCCGGTCTTCTCGTCCAGCATCTTCTTCTCCACTTCATCCTCCGCAAGATCTGCTTCAGTGGGAGTTTTCCACTGTGTGATGCTTCTGTTCAGGTGGCAGCTCTTATATAACGGAGGGCAGGGCCACCCTGTGACCCCTCCCCCTCTGACACACGGGGACTTCCCTATGGCTTTCACATGTTGTCAGAGGGGGCAGGGTCATGCGTTTACATAAATGGGTGACCCCACTCTCCATTATATAAGAACTGTAACCTCAACAGAACAGACTCTCACTGAGGCGGATCGTGCAGAGTATGAAGCATACAAGAAGATGCCAGACAAGAAGACTGGAGGAAGATAGAGGAAGATAGACATGTGCAAAAGGAAAAAATTTGTTTAGTTTCGTTTCGTTTTAATTCGTTAATTCATTAATTTCGTTTAGTTATATTCGTTAACTTCCTTAAATTCGTTTTCAGATTTCGTTTAGTTTTCTACCGAATTCGAAAAATCGGCCACATTCGAAAATATTTCAACGAAATTCGAAAATATTTCTACCGGATTCTAAATGATTTCAACATGATTCGACATTATTTCAACCACATTCGAAAATATTTTGTGACCCGAATTTAGGGCCATGTATCTCGGGGTCACTTGGTGCTAGAAACTTCAAATTTGGATATGTTGTATTGCTAGTACTATTGTGTTTGCATACCAAATTTGGGGTTTCTAGCTATAAGTGACCCCGAGATATGTGGCCCCAAAATCGGGTCGCAAAATGTTAATAGTTAATAGAGCAGAGAATGACATTTTGCGACCCGATTTTGGGGCCACTTATCTCGGGGTTACTTATAGCTAGAAACCCCAAATTTGGTATGCAAACACAATGGTACTAGCACTACAACATATCCAAATTTGAAGTGTCTAGCACCAAGTGACCCCGAGATACATGGCCATAAAGTCGGGTCACAAAATATTTTCGAATGCGGTTGAAATAATGTTGAATTATGTCGAATTCATTCGAATTCATTCGTTATATTTCTTTCGTATTCGTTGTAATTTGTTATTTTTTTATTCTGACATTCGGATGCAAAATTCGGCCGAATTTCTATTCATTACGAAACGAATTGCACAAGCCTAGAGGAAGAAGCGGGGGAAGAAGAAGATGGAGGAAGAAGAAGAACACTGAAGGAAGACCAGAAGAAAGAGGATGGAAGAAGAAGTGGGGAAAGAAGAAGAAATTAATAAAGGAATTGTCAAAAACCGTCTCTTGTCTTTTTTAACATTTTTGCAACTTTTTTGTGAAATGGTAGGGGTACGTTTGTACCCCATTACCAATTCACACGGGGCGGGATCTTGGGGTCCCCTTGTTAAATGGGGCTTCCAGATTCCGATAAACCCCCCAACCGCAGACCCCCACAACCACCGGGCAAGGGTTGTGGGGATGAGGCCCTTCTCCCCATCAATATGGGGACAAGGTGCTTTGGGGGGCTACCACAAATTACACTCCCAATGTTGAGGGCATGTGGCCTACTGCGGCCTGCCAGGTTATGTGCTCGGATAAGGGTCTGGTATGGTTTTTTGGAGCGACTCCACTCCATTTTCTTTTAAATTTTTCGGGATACCACTTAAAAAAATTTGAGGGGCACCCCCATGCCATTTTAAAAAAAAAATTGGTGCAGGGTTCCCCTTAATATCCATACCAGACCTGAAGGGCCTGGTATGGAATTTAGGGGAACCCCCATGCATTTTTTTTTACATTTAAGTTCGGGGTTCCCCTGTGGGGAAATCCTATGACGTTTTTATCAATGAACTTTTATGTGTATTGCCAGACTGACAATTCATTATAGTGGCGAGTAGTTTTAAATTACTTTTTTTTCCTTTAGAAATGTAATTTTGTTGTCAGAGCATTAGCATAAGCATTATTAAAATCACTGCTCCAGAAAAAACTGCCATTTTTCTTTTCAAATATTTTTATTAACATAAAAAAAAAGGGATAGCAGTACACAAGTACAGAAGGTCGCATAGTAGAGAGATACTATAACATCAAAATGCAGGCAACACTTACAGTACAAGGCTAACGATTGAGTCATAATTACCATATGTAAACATCCAAGATCCATTAAAACCCCAACAGATCGTTTTGGCAAGAAATATTCACTTTGGATCTAGGGCAAACCGTAAGGGGGATCCCACTAAAAGGAGGTCCCCGAGTAGGGTTAATCACCCCCAAAACTGGGGAACAGGAATCTTACAACAAAGAAATACCCTACCGCAGTGTAATCGTAAAGGAAAACACAAAGAGACTGGTAAGGTCAACCAGCCATAGAGAAAGAGAAAAACAGAAAGGAGAACAGAGGTAAGGACAGGAGAAGTATAGAAAAAATGCAAGAAAGCACAGGGGAGAAACGGGACAGAGAAGGGACGGCGGACGGTCCGAGGTCCCCACGGGTCACGGTAAGGGATCAAAGGTTACTATGCGGGTTACAGTACTAAAAGTTGGGGGTCAAAATTTGGGGGTAAAAAGTGGTCCACCCATGGTTGCCAAATCTTACAATGGAGAGGGAGTCTATCTAGAATAATTGCTTCAATTTTGCTGTGAATCATGGCCTGGGTAACCCGGTTCTTAACTTCGGGGATGCTAAGGGTTGCGGATTTCCATGCTTTTGCGATGGTCTGTTTGACGGCTGTGACTATCTGTAGAAAGAGCCGCACCCGGTGTCGGGTAAACCTGCTAGGTATTAGATTTAAAAGGGCAATCGTTGGATCTGGCGATAGAGTACATTGGAAGAGTCTGGATAGGATATTAAAAATTTGTTTCCAAAATTCTGTCACTACTGGACAGGCCCACCAAATATGGAGATGTGTGCCAACCGCATCACACCCCCGGAAGCAATTTGGGGAGTAGTTTGGCACAAATCTAGAAATCCTGGCTGGGACCAGGTACCAGCGCATTAAAACTTTATAATTGGCCTCAGCCGCAATTATGTTCTGGGTAGCGATTTTAGTGTTGAGCCAAACTCTGCCCCATTCCTCAGGATCGATACTAAGAGAAAGATCATGGGACCAGGCATTAGCATACAATAGGGGGGAGCTCAGACTAGAGGAAAGGTAGGAGTAGAGGCAAGATATGATTCCTGGAGAGTGCGGATCTGTTTTACAAATTGTCTCAAAGGGGGACAGGCGGCCTAGATCTGCGCATGACTTCGTGTTCATTTGGACAAAGTGAATTATTTGGAGGTATCGGAAACACTCCTTATGGGGGAGTTTCGTTTTGGCTTGGAGAACCGGGAACTTTATGATTGCGTTATTCGATACCAGATCGCATACTCTAGCCATGCCCCTTTGGGACCAGGCATCGAACAAGGCGGGATCCGAATAAGCGGGCATAAAATGTGGGTGGCCAAAAAAGGAGAGTAAGGGGGAATGAGATGATTGTAATTTATAGGTAGACTTCAACCTATCCCACAACCCCAGTGAGAAACAGATGACAGGGTTACAAATCGACTTTCTAACCTGGGGTGGTAACCACAGCAGGTTGGATATGATTAGGGGATGGACATCTACAGCTTCAAGACTGACCCACAAGGGTGTCTCAACTGTCGCATGATAAAGGGCCATTTGAGCCAATTGTGCTGCATAAAAGTAAAACCGAAGATTGGGTACACCCAATCCTCCCTGCGTTTTATGGCGAAACAGAGTCTGTCTAGAGACTCTGGGCCTTGTTGAACCCCAGATATACTTGAAGATACGACTCTGCATGACGCGATGGAAATACGGGGGGACCGCGACCGGGAGTACCCTAAAAAGATATAGCAGTTTAGGCAACAGCGTCATTTTCACGGCCGCGATCCTCCCCAACCATGAAACACAGAGTGGTTGCCATGAGGCCATAAGGGATGAAAGGTTACGTAGTGCGGGGAGATAATTGGACTGATACAATTGGGTTGGGTCGCTAGTTAGTTTAACACCCAGATATGGAATAGAAGATGTTGACCATTGGAAGGGATAATTGTCCTTTAAATTTTGGAAGATTTCCGATGGCAGAGACACGTTGAGGGCCCGTGATTTAGATTGGTTTACCTCTAATCCCGAAATCGAAGCAAATTTATCTAAAAGGTGACAAAGGTTAGGGAGCGAGGTGTGGGGTGAAGTAATAAATAAAAGAGCATCGTCAGCGAATAAGCAAAGTTTGTGCGGCACTGAGGCGACATCCAGACCTTTGATATTGGGATCCGCTCTAATTAAAGCCGCTAGGGGCTCTATGGCAAGAGCAAAAATCAGCGGGGAAAGAGGGCATCCTTGCCTGGTTCCACGCTGAATAGGGAATCTATGGGAGATGAAGCCCGAGTATTTAACATATGCTTGTGGATGAGTATAAAGGGCCTGGACCCACTGTAAAAAATGCGGGCCAAAGCCCCAAAACTGTAGCACATACTGCAAATATGGCCAGGATAGTGTATCAAAGGCTTTACGAATATCCAGTGAAAGCAGGTGCATAGGTATTTTACGAGTTCTGGCGACATGTTGCAACAGAACCACTCGACGTATATTGTCACTCGCTTGCCGCCTAGGGATAAATCCCACTTGGTCTTTGTGAATCAAATTATCAATAAATCGATTAAGGCGTAGAGCTAGTACTTTTGCTAATAACTTTATGTCGGTATTTAAAAGAGATATGGGCCTGTAGTTTAACCAAAGCGTGTTATCACTGTTAGGCTTGGGAATCATTGAGATGATTGCGGTCAGCATGTCTCTACCAAAGGAGCCATCTTTCAGGAGAGTGTTAAATGCGTTAGCTAATAACGGGGCCAAAGTATCCGCAAATTTTTTATAGTAGGAGTTAGAGAGGCCATTCGGGCCCGGTTGTTTATGTGGTTTCAAAGTACGGATAGCAGAAAGTATTTCCTGTGAGGTGATAGGGGCCTCCATTATTTCCCGGTTAGAGTTAGATAAAGAGGGAATCTGCAGATCCCGAAAAAGAGAATCAGCAGTTTCCCTGGGACAGGGGGTATTAGCTTCATATAATTTAGCCAATTGTTTACTAAATTAAGACACTATTTTAACTGGATTACTGGTGAGGGAGTTTTTACCCACCCTTAACCGAACCGGTTTGAAGGAGCGTTCTGGGTTCCTAAGACGTAAGGCTAAAAAGGTGTCAGGTTTGTTGGCCTTCATATAAATAGTATGTTTAGAGCTACGAATAGATTTGTCGGCTGCTTCCGCCAGAAGCAGGTCCAGTTCTAATTTTGCATTCTCCATGGCCAACTTATTGTCGGCTGTCGGCGAAGCTTGAAACTGGAAGAGATTCCTATTATAATTGGCCTCTAAACGTTGTGCTTGGAGAAGCTTATCCCTCTTAAGATGTGTAGAAATGGAGATGCATTTGCCTCGGATCACCGGCTTATGTGCCTCCCAAAGGAGGATGGGAGATATACCCGGGGTGGCGTTATATTGAATATATTCCGTTAGGGCCACTTGAATATCCAGACAAAATGACTGATTAGCCAGATGTTTATCACTAATACACCAAGTCCTATCGGTAGATTGAGGGATCAGAGAGGTGATTGTGGTAACAACAGCACAATGATCTGACCAGGATATCGGATGTATGTGTGATTGTAGCAAAACGGGAGAAGAGGTCACGGGTAGGAATATATGATCTATCCTGGAAAATGAGTTATGGGGATAAGAGTAAAATGTGAAATTTTTCTTAGTCGGATTGCATTCTCTCCAGGAATCAAGAAGGGAGGCCTGTTGTAGTAAAGTGCGAAACTGGGACGAAGCTGAAGAATGCTCTGGGGTGTAGGGTGACCTATCCAAATGGGGGTGGATTACCAAATTAGAGTCACCACATACTAGCAGGGTACCCTTGGAATGGGTCTTAATTGTTTGAAAAAGATGTGAAAAAAAGGAACTGGGTTTCTGTTTGGGGCATAATATGACACAAGAGTGACTTCCGTGTCTTGTAGAAGACCAACTAGAATAATATAACGGCCTTCTGGGTCCTTAATTTCAGAGATAAGGGTAAAGGGTAGCGAGCGGTGTAAGGCTAAAAGAACACCCCTTTGTTTAGTTGCCGCTGAGGCGGTATAAACTTGTGGATATTTATAACTGAATGACCTAGGGGTATTATGGGATGAGAAATGGGTCTCTTGAAGCGCAACTATGCTCGCCCGCAAAGCCGCAAAAGAGCGAAATGCTTTGACTCTCTTGTTAGGAGAGTTTAGCCCTTTAACATTAAGCGACAAAACATTCAGGGGGGCCATGTTCGTTCCGAGAGGGAGGAAGGCTGATATACCCATGGGGACGCACGGGCCGCCCGGCCAAGGGGATAAGAGGAAGAGAGGGGGGGGAGAAGAAGCAGAGGGAAAGACAGAAAAAGAAAAGAAGAAGAATAAGAAGAAGAATACATGTAAGACGTATACATGAACCATTATATTGAAACACGTCAGACTAAACACGCCCGACAGACGTGTACACCGTCTTCCCGGCCCCAAAATCAGATCAGGGAGAGGGTGTACTAAACTATAGGGGGGAGCAGTGACAGCTCTCCGCCGAACACCGGGACATAAGTAAAAACATGTTTGAGATCATTGTATCATGTCATCAAGTAACCGTAACATATAAAAGTATGCGACAATCAAACATATGCAGAAAATAAAATAACATAGCATAGACAACCGTAAAGAAACCCCCCTAAAGGGGAGGAAGGGAATAAGGGGGAAGGGGGGAGAGAGGGGAAAAGGGGGAAAGGGGGGAAGAGGGGGGAAAGGGAAAGGGAAGGGGGGAATGGGGAAGAAGAAGAAAGGGGAAGGGGGGGAGGGAAAGGGAGAGGAAATAGGCATATATGGTTACTATCTTAGGAATAGAGGACCATAATCAGATTATAATTTACTAGAGAACAGCGGGGACATGTGTCATGTTATCTCCCTACATCGGGAGAAAGCAAAATACAGAAGCTCACCAAAGGACAGGTGAGGTGACTTGGCCAGATATAAACCACTCAACGGGGCACAAATACTTTAGGACTGACATAACTTGCAGCCTCTGCGCATAAGGGGGTGCCCTTACGGATTGCTGATGGAGTCGGACAGTCACGGGGGCCCTGCTTGGGGGTAGCCGCATAAGGATAAGGACCTGGTTGGGCTGGGGTGCGTGGAAGGACAGTGTCCGAGAGTTGAACTGGGGGCGACAGATGGAGCGATTCCAGTAAGTTCTGAAGGGCCTCTGGAGTTGTAACAACGTGTTGCTGACCTTTATAAAAAAATTGTAAGGCGAAAGGGAAACGCCATGTGTATTTAATTTGTTGCTGAGTAAGAATTTGCAAGTGCGGTTTCATGGCGCGACGTTTCGCAATGGTAAGGGGGGCCAAGTCAGTAAATAATTGGTAAGAATGTCCCTGGAAGGTGAGGTTATCCTTATTGCGAGCAGAAGCAAGAAGTTGTTCCTTTGTTTTGAAAAAGTGGAATTTGATGATTATATCACGTGGGGGTCCGTCCGTTTGGCGACGGGTGAGGGCCCTGTGGATTCTGTCGAATTCCAATCGCTCCACCGGAATTGAGGGCGAAAGTTCTTGGAACAAAGCTAATGTGAATGCTTGCAAGTCATCAACTGATTCTGGAATTCCCCGGAGGCGCAGATTCGACCTGCGGGAACGATTCTCTGAGTCCTCATAGCGGGAAAGCAACATGGCGTTCTCTTCACGGAGTGATGTTAGCTCTAGTGCATGTTCACGGAGAGTTAGCTCCATATCATCAGCACGGGTCTCAAGATCAGCCGTCCTCTGTCCGAGTTCCCTATTCTCCCTTGTTAATTTATTGGTAATTTGGTCAGAGGTCGCTTTAAGAGCTTTTTTTAGCATAGTGTCCATGTGCATTAGAAAGTCAGCTTGTGACATACCTGCTGAGGAGAGGTTAGGAGAGTCATCTTGTGCTGGGATATTGTCCTCATCCTCATCGCTGTGCTGATCCTCCGAATGTGAGGGGCTGTCACACTGCTGCTGCGCTCGCTGTTGTGCTTGAGCCTGAGCCTTCGCCGCCATCTTGGAGGAGGCCCGGGCGAGCGCCTCCTTGATCGGTTTCGGCTTCGTTTTGCCTCGATGGCCAATAAGGACCATCGCCGAGTGTGCCTGAGAGATGCCCGCTGTGATCCCGGTCGATGCAGAGCTGAGATCTCGCTTCAGGGAGCAGAACGAGTCCCGGGAATACGGCGGAGAGTGCGGAGCTCTAGTGAGGAACGTCCATCACGCTGAGCCTCGCGCATGCGCCCCCCAAAAAACTGCCATTTTTAAAACTTTTTTTTGCATTGATACATGTCCCCTGGGGCAGGACCCTGGTCCCCAAATACTTTTTATGACAATACCATGCATATAAGACTTTAAATTAGCACTTTTGATTTTTCATATTCGTGTTCCATAGAACACATTTTTTTGCCTGTTCTCATGTTCTGGTGGGAACCGAATGGGGTTGTACAGCCCATCCCTATTGGGCACTGTCATCATGACTTCATTCAATCATGGCTCATTTCTGTCCCACAGTATAAAAGTATTCTTTCAATGGTAGCCATTTTCAGTGTTATTTTGACGTGGAGAGAGATAGAAGAGGGCTCTGCTGTAGTTAGTTAGTGTGTTATACTGTGCTATTTTGCTTCAATTGCCAGTGTAGAATATTGTAGTGACAGTTGAAACTGTATATTTGATTGTGTTACTGCCAGTTTAATACCATTTACTTCTGTGTGTGTTACTGCCAGTTTAATACCATTTACTTTGTTTTGTGTGCGCTACTGCCAGTTAACGTCATATAGTTTTGTGTGCTTTTCTGTCAGTTTAACGCCATATAGTTTTGTGTGTGTTACTGCCAGTTTAACACCATATCATTTGGTGTGCGTTACTGCTAGTTTAATGCCATATAGTTCTGTGTGCCTTACTGCTAGTTTGGGAAGCAGACTCAGAAGAGTCTGCTTCCCAAGCCTCAGCAAATTTGAGGCACATGGGCAATCTCCTGCATCAAAGCCTGCAAAAGGATCCAGGAATATGTGGCATAAAGGAGAAAGACGATTACTGTTTGGCAACCCTCCTTGACCACCGTTATAAGGGGAAGGTTTCAGAACTCATCCTGTCCCCACAGAGAGGTTAGAAGATAAAATCTCTTGATGACACGTTAAAGAGGATTTTATTGAATGTTTTTCCTGGCTCCAGTAGGTTACAGTGTGGTGGAAAACTTAGTTTTGAGTCTTCTGTTGGTCAAGAGAGGAGCGTCTGCCTAAGTGAGGCATTTTGGATTTTTTTTAGCCCTCACTGCTCAGTGCTGTCAACTTCCACATTCCATAGGCAGCATCTAAGTCACATGGTGGACGATTACCTCTGAGCCAAAACAGAGATGGAGAGCTTTCCAGCTAACGAGCACTGATTTACTGGGTCATGAGAATAGACCACTGGCCAGAACTTACCCAGGATGCTATTGAAATGCTTTCAATAGCGTGCTTTCAGAACGGCCATTCAGTGCTTCAGGTGGTTTCATTACCATTCATAGAACGTGTCTGTCCACAGACTCCTTGGACCGTTTGACTTTTTTAAAAATTAATCAGTCCTGGATTGCAAGCTATGAAGCCCCTGATGCCGATGTCACTGATTAAGTCTTTTTGGGATGTGGAATCTCTGCAGGACTTTGAGGTTGCCTAGCTTTGAGGGTGTTCAATCATTTCATCTGGAAGAATGTTTTTGGTACAGGTTTCATAGGCACAATTAACACCCAAAAGACCATTTTTTTCAGCATCTGTTTGACAGGTGCATATCATTGCATTTTTTTGAAGAAAGGCCAATTCTTGCTTTCATCAAGAGTACCTCTATAGAGTTATAATGGGAAGGTGCCCCGACACCCAAAGAGTAATTTTTCTGCACCTGTTTGATAGGTGCATATCATTGTAATTTTTTACAGCAAGACCAATTTTTGCTGTCATCAAGATTACCTCTATAGGGTTAGGATGGGAAGGTGCCACTGACATCCAAAGACCAATTTTTATGTACCCGTTACTTCTATCCAAAGTCAAAGTGACATTAGAATGTATCCAAAATATCTATAATCTTGTTCCCAGTGCCCTAAATTGTGGCCTCATCATACACCCTGGTTCCCCAGCTGTTGCTGAGCAAAATAAAGGCAGCTTCCAGGGAAAATTTTATTTTTTTGGGCTGTATAAATGCAATTATTGCTGCAGCAGATTCTAGATATGGTAAAGATCTGCCACTTTGCAGGTAGACTAAGGGGACCCCCCAGGCACTATACTGGAAGGAATTTTTAATTTTTATGCTTTCACTTTAAAAATCAAAAAATCACTGCTCATTTAAAAATGATGTTTTTCACAAACTTTTTTTTTATTGATACATGTCCCCCAGGGCAAGACCCAGACCTCTATAACTAGAGGATATTTTTGCTAAACTGAAGGTATCTGTGTGGATTTGCTATAGTACGTTGGTCTTTAATAAAATAATGTTTTGGGTTAAAGTGATGGAATATATTGACTAACTCAATGCACTTAAAAACCATACTTTGGGAATGCATGAGTTTTCAGCAACTGGTACATTTTACCAGACTCACATATGTTCTGCTTAGTAATAATGTGGATAACCTATTATTATTGCCTTCTTATGTATTTATTTGTGGTTACTGGTGACTTTTTTGACAAATTATGAAAGCAGGCTGTGATGGAATATGTCTGCAAGCCTGTGGAGATTCATTGTGGTCTCAATATTAGCTAGGAGTAGGGATGGACTCGGGCGTGTTTGCACACTCCACGTGCAGAGCCCGCCAGGAAGTCGGCACAGCGCTGCGCTAATCACAGGCAGTGAGACATTATCCCGATGTGCGGCTGCAGAGATCAGAAAATGTCTCACTGCCTGTGATTAGCGCAGCACGGTGCCGACTTCTTGGTGGGCTCTGCACGTGAAGTGTGCGAATACGCCCAAGCCTATACCTAGCCAGGAGGTTACATGGTTTTTGTTGCTTATTGGACTGTGATTCTTTATCTATGTGAGGGAAACTCTTGGTTTGCTTTGATTGCATTACTGCATCACTGACAAATAAGCATGGGCAGGAAACCCTTAAACACATTTTGACATATGGGTTACCTCTCTGTGAGCTCTCTATTTAAAGTTGATCTTCACTTAATATTTACAGTGAATTTGGAATTACACTGCATTTGGACTTGGAATTAAGCCATTAGTGAACTATTCTTAAAAAAATAAAATAAAGTTTAATAACTAAGTTAGTTTATATTTTGTGTTTATATTTTGTGTACCTGCTAATGTTAACAATAAATGTATCTAAATCTAAAGCATAAAATATATTACAAGCTACTGGTTATTAGAGGAGGTTGCTGTATTAGCTATCTTTATGAATAGATATTTTCTTTTTATTTCAATTTGTAATCCTGCAAATAGTACAGTTTCTGTTCATGGTTGCCACCCAGGTTTGGCTTTAAATGTATGTGCCTGTGTTCACATCTATTACATCTGGGAAAGAAAGCTTAGTAGTTTATATTAGGAAGGGAATGTTTGTATATGCTTCCAGTTAAGCCTCAAGGACACTTCATTTATAGCAAGATCACCATTTATTTTCTGTACTTGCTAAAACACTTGTAGCACCCTCTAGCAAGGTGTTAGTGTACATAGGTGTTAGTGTAGGCAAATTTGGCCACGTGTTGAATCTGGCTCAGGGTTTAGTGACTGAGGGAGGCTGGGTGACTCAGCAAGCAGAACCTCTGGTAACTCCCCCTGCTCTCTGGAACCTTGGAGAAGCTTCCAGAAGTGAAAGGAGTGGAGGGTGTAACTTAGGAGGAGCTGTTTGGAGTATTGATGAGGGCTCCAGCCAATCCCCAGCAAAGTGGGCTGGCAGGGGGCAGGTACCTCATAAATACTCATGGGTCGGGTGGAATATAGAGATGGAGTACTGAGGAGGTTGTCAGTGGCCCTTGAGGGTGCCCCCTAGTCTGAGGGGGGTGACCTGGATCCTGGGGCTTGAATGCTGGAGGGAACCTCTACAAACCATGGAGGAATCCTTTCCTGGATTTATGAGAAAAGGAGAAAATGGATTTGAGAAATGAATTTGTGTGAATTTGACTGCCATCATTCTAAATCACATTATAGAAAATATGCAACAATTGCATTTGGGAGTTGCCCCTTTGCACCTTTTTATATGGCAGAATATGCCATATAAAAAGTCTAAAGGGGCATCTCCCAAATGCAATTGTTGCATATTTTCTATAATGTGATTTAGAATGATGGCAGTCAAATTCACACAAATTCATTTCTCAAATCCATTTTCTCCTTTTCTCATAAATCAACCCGCCCTACACTCAATCAAGAGAAATTGAGCGTATCAATGAGGAAGAGTGTAAACCAAAGTTACAGCATAACATACATATTCTTCAAACACTTTTTTTTCCAATAAAATGTTTATTGAACAAAGATGGTAATGAAAGATACAACATGTCAAGTATCCAGCCACAACAAGTACAGATTGCAACATACAACTTCAGGAAAATCTTAGCACAAAGCTATCTGTGCAATAAACTAAAAGAAGAATTAGGTAGGGTCTGCTTACTAAATCCATACCACAGGGACAAGAAGTATAGACCCACATTCGGCTTAGTCAATGTTGACTATGGTATAAGGGTAGTAGGCTAGGAAGACGGGGGGGGGGGAGAGGAGGGAAAAAAAAGGGGGGAGAGGGTAGAACATCAGAGAGAGAAGGAGATCATATAAAGAAATGGAGCAATGTGAGGAAGAGGTGAATAAGCCCCAGCACAGGAGAAGCCACTTTCCTATCAGATGGGCTAAGGAGAGGCATGTGATCAGCTCATAATCTACCATCCAGGTGATAAGAGAGTAAGGTAAAGACCCCTAATCCGAGGAGTGAGGCCGCGTACACACGCGGGGACTGTCTGCCGAAACTAAGTTCGTCAAACAGTCCGCTCAAACTTTTGAATGAACGAACACGCCCACACACGGCACTTTTTGAGCGGACAAATACGGCAAACTTTGTTCGTCGTACTAAGTCCGCGCAACTTTTGAAATGAACGGACTCGCCCACACACGAGGCAACAGTCCGCTCATTTCGAGCGCGTGTGCAGGTAGGCCGGGCCCGCGACGGAGACGTCGCGGGCTCCGCCGCCTGGAATGTACTTAAAGGGGAACCCCAACGCCGAAAAAAATTGGCGTGGGGGACCCCAAAATCCACAACAGACCCTTGTCCGAGCACGCTACCCGGCCGGCCAGGAAAGGGGGGCGAGCGAGCGCGCCCCCCCCCTCCCGAGCCATACCAGGCCGCGTGCCCTCAACATGGGGGGTGCCTTGGGGAAGGGGGGGCCGCGCAGCCCCACCACCCCAAAGCACCTTGTCCCCATGTTGATGAGGACAAGGGCCTCTTCCCGACAACCCTGGCCGTTGGTTGTCGGGGTCTGCGGGCGGGGGGCTTATCGGAATCCGGGAGCCCCCTTTAATAAGGGGGCCCCCGGATACCGGCCCCCCCACCCTATGTGAATGAGTATGGGGTACAATGTACCCCTACCCATTCACCTGTAAAATAAAAGTACCCAAAAAAAAACCACAACACACGAGATAAAATATTTTATTGCACAGCTCCGGGGGTCTTCCGTCTTCGGGGGTCTTCTCGCCGGACTCCTCCGCTATCTTCTTGTAGCTCTTTTGCTAGCGGAGGAGTCCGGCTTTCTTTCTCCCAGCCGCCGGCCTCTTCTCCCGACTTCGGGGGTCTTGTCCCCCTCTTCGGTTCTTCTGCCGGGCCACCGCGCCTTCTTATAGCTCTTTTACAGGCGGTGGCCCGGTCTTCTGTCGCCGCTGTCGCCTTCCGGTCGCCTTCCGTTCTTCTTCTTGTTCTTCTTCTTCTTCTTCTCCAGGAGATGTTGACACGTCGCTCTCTCCGGCCGGAATGCCTGAGCCGCGCTGTGCGGCCACTTATATAGTGACAATGGGGCGGTGTCACATGGTATATGTCACATGGGTTGGTCACATGGTGACCCCACCCCCTTACGATGTCATAGTCCCCATGTGACATCAACCCATGTGACCAACCCATGTGACATATACCATGTGACACCGCCCCATTGTCACTATATAAGTGGCCGTGCAGCGCGGCTCTGGCATTCCGGCCGGAGAGAGCAACGTGTCAACATCTCCTGGAGAAGAAGAAGAAGAAGAAGAAGAAGAACGGAAGGCGACAGCGGCGACAGCGGCCACAGAAGACCGGGCCACCGCCTCTAAAAGAGCTATAAGAAGGCGCGGTGGCCCGGCAGAAGAACCGAAGAGGGGGACAAGACCCCCGAAGTCGGGAGAAGAGGCCGGTGGCGGGGAGGAAGAAAGCCGGACTCCTCCGCTAGCAAAAGAGCTACAAGAAGATAGCGGAGGAGTCCGGCGAGAAGACCCCCGAAGACGGAAGACCCCCGGAGCTGTGCAATAAAATATTTTATCTCGTGTGTTGTGTTTTTTTTTGGGTACTTTTATTTTACAGGTGAATGGGTAGGGGTACATTGTACCCCATACTCATTCACATAGGGTGGGGGGCCGGTATCCGGGGGCCCCCTTATTAAAAGGGGGCCCCCGGATTCTGATAAGCCCCCCCGCCCGCAGACCCCGACAACCAACGGCCAGGGTTGTCGGGAAGAGGCCCTTGTCCTCATCAACATGGGGACAAGGTGCTTTGGGGTGGGGGGGCCCCCCCTTCCCCAAGGCACCCCCCATGTTGAGGGCACGCGGCCTGGTACGGCTCGGGAGGGGGGGTGCGCTCGCTCGCCCCCTTTCCTGGCCGGCCGGGTAGCGTGCTCGGACAAGGGTCTGTTGTGGACTTTGGGGGGACCCCCACGCCGATTTTTTTCGGCGTTGGGGTTCCCCTTTAAGTCCATACCAGGCGGCGGGGCCCGCGACGTCTCCTTCGCGGGCCCCGCCTACCTGGAGACGCGCTCGAAATGAGCAGACTTTCCTCCGAGCGGGAACAGTTTGCTCATTGCGAAAGTGGCCTACACACGGGCGGACTGTCCGCTCAAACCAAGTTTCAGCGGACAGTTTTTCGGAATTTCCGAAAAACTTTGTTCGTCAAACTGTCCGCTGAAACTGTCCGCTGAAGCCCCACACACGAGCGGACTGTCCGCTGAAACACTGTTCAGCGGACAAAGTTGAGCGAACAGTCCGCCCGTGTGTACGCGGCCTGAGTCTCACCCGATTGTCAGCTTCGCAAACGTATCAGAAAATTTAAATTGCAGTCATGACACCTAGGTTCTATGAAAGCTATCTGCCGATTCATTAGCAATGGGCAGCGTTTCTTCAAGTTTAAAGATGTGATTTACTGTAAATATCCATTCTCTATTCAAGGGGGATGATGTAAGTTTCCAATACTTGGGTATTAGGGTATTTTGGCAGCTATTAGGAGGTGTTTAGTTAGGGATGCCCAAAGGGGTATCTGAAATATGCAGGAGACAGCATGCAGGAGTACATTTAATTTTGGTTTCCGTAATGTGCAGGATTAGTTCTCGGATTTTATCCCAAAAGGTGGATATATGGGGGCAGCTCCACCACGCATGAATTATGTCATCTCTAGCTTCCTCACACCTCCAGCATGAGTCCGAGGCAGTTGGATACCATTTTTTCACCTTGTCGGGCGTGGCATACCAGTTTGAGAGAAGTTGATATGAGTTCTCCTGAATTTTCATGCTAATGGAACATTTATGTGCCAAACTGCATGCACTCTGCCATTGAGAATCCATAAATTGGGTTTGCAAAACAGACTCACATTGTTTCCTAAACCTGACTGAGTCTGCCCCTTTCCACGCTGGAGTTGTGCATATATGAATGAGGTCGTTTTCCCAAAGGGGTCCCCTTTTAAGCAAATTGACTCATACATTGTCGGTTCTCTAGAGATTTCCCATCTTCTAACTGCTGACGAAAGGAAGTGATGGATTTGTCTATAATTCCAGAACGGGAGTACAGCAGACGAGATGTTCTCCAGCAGCTTAGCATGTGTAATGATCTGGCCCCTTTCTATAAACTGTGCTGCAATATAAAGCCGCGTACACACAGGCGGACTGTATGGCCTACTTAGTCCGTCGAAACACATTTCAGCGGACAGTCCGCTCGTGTGTGGGCTTCAGCTGACTTTTTCAGCGTGCAGTCTGGCGTACTAAGTATTTCGGAATTTCCGTAATATTGTCCGTCATACTTTGGTTTCAGCGGACAATCCGCTCATGAGTAGGCTAGTTCGACGGACTAAGAATGGCGCATGCTCAGAAAGGATTTACACAGCGGAAGGTTGCATTGCTGTGTATTGGACTTCCTATTTCTAGTCCCGTCGTACGTGCTGTACACGTCATCGCGCAAGCTTTCGACGGACTGTTTGTGCATCCGTGTGTGGTCAAGTCCGTTCATTCGAAAGTATGACGGACTGTCCGTCGGATTGTATGACGGACTAAGTAGGCCATACAATCCGCCCGTGTGTATGCGGCTTAAGGTGTATTGTCTTCCCGTGTGAAGGCCTTTGCGTCTATGCCCGGGGGGAAATATGGGTTATTTGTCAAAGGGGTAAGCGGTCCAGGGGCAGAAGCAATTTGGTACAGGGCAGCCACTTTATGGAAAACTGTAATAGAAGCACCTATGATCGGGTGTTGCATGAGATCGAGGGGGCATTTTACCCATACAATCCAGGGCACAAATTTTAATGGTGTGGTGGAAAAGTTTTCCTCTAGGTTCATCCAATCCTTGTGCGGGGCATGGCAATGTCAATCAATTATCCTGGCCAAATGTGAAGCATAGTAATAGAGTTTGAGGTCCGGTAAGCTAAGACCCCCAGCCTCTTTAGGCTTCACGAGAATGCGTAAATGTATGCGGGGTCCTTTTTCAGCCCACACAAACCTCCACAATGTGGATTGAAGTTGTTTGAAAAAACTGGCAGGGATAAAGATCGGCAGCGTATGAAACAAGTAAAGCAGTCTTGGGAGTATAACCATTTTGATGATGGCTGCCCTTCCGAACCAGGAAAAGGGCCTGGGAGACCACTTAGCCAGGTCAAGTTCAATGTGTCGTAGCATGGGTTTAAATTTTTTTATAACCACACTGTTAAGGGAATGGGTCAATCCAACGCCCAAGTATTTGAGCACCTCCGTTACCCATTTAAAGAGGTATTTCTGTTGGGCCAGAGTCAGTAAAGGCGTAGGTAGTGTAAGGTTCATTGCCTCGGATTTGTTATAATTAATCTTTAATTGGGACACATATCCATATACGGAGAAGGCTTGTAGCAAGTTAGGGATTGATGTATGCGGATGGGTTAGTTTTTGGTCCTACTCTGAATCCAGATATAGAAGGGGAATTGTTGACAGTGCGGGTGAAAGGTTCCAATGTTATAATAAATAGCAAGGGTGACAATGGGCATCCCTGTCTGGTACCGTTCCACACTTGCACTCTATCAGACAGGGACCCATTGATTTTTAGTCTCATTGTTGAATTCTGGTACAGGGAGGAGATCCAGGAGAACATATGCGACTTCAGGCCAATGTGTGCGCAGGTGGCCAAAAGATAGTTCCAGGAGACCCTGTCGAAGGCTTTCTCTGCGTCAGTTGACAGGAGAAAGCTCTTGAGTCCCGCCTTATGACAGTGGTGGATCAGGTCAAGGGCCTTTGTCACGTTATCTCTGGCCTCCCTTCCCAGTACGAACCCCACTTGCTCTAATCCAATCAACTGTGGGAGAAATGAACTTAATCTATTTGCTACAATTTTAGCAAGGATTTTTAAATCAAAGTTCAGAAAAGAAATTGGCCTATAACTGGTGCATTCTGTCAGGTCTTTGCCCGGTTTGGGTATTACCATTACATGCGCCTCCAAAAGTGTCTGGTAATTGGCGTGGCTCCATTAAAAAGTTTAACGTGTTTGGTAGGGGCTTGTTCAGGATATCACTGAAAGTCTTAAAATAATGGGCTGAGAACCCATCAGGGCCAGGACTCTTTCCAGGTAGGCATTCCACTCTGAATCAAATAGTTCTTGATAATGTGGGATGTTATAGACTTTAGCATAAAATTGTTGGAAACTAGCTGCAATTTCATCCGTGTGATTAGTCAAATTGCCCTCTGTGGTTTTGATGGCCAAGATGTTATTGGCCAGAGAAGCCTCTTTCAGAGCTTTAGCTAGCAGCTTTCCCCCCTTATCTCCCTGTTCATAATACACCTTCTTTTTTAGAAAAAGGGCTCTTTTGCTTTTCGATTCTAATATACTGTGCAGTTCTTGACACAGCAAAAAAAGCTCCGCAGCTACTGCTTCGACGAGTGATTGTTTATGTTGGCCCTCAAGACATGCAATCTGGGTCGCTAATAGCTTAACCTTGTTTTCAGCTTCTCTTTTATGGGTCGCTCCTATGGTGATCAGTTTCCCTCTCATGACGCACTTGTGCGCCTCCCAAATGGTTAGGGGTGAAAGATCTTTCGAGGTGTTTTCTATGAAGTAATTGCGTAAAGCATCAATCAGTTTGAACTTAGTGTCAATATCAGTAAGAAGGGAGGGATTTAACCTCCACATGCACGGTTTATAGTAGGGTGTCAGCCGTTTGATAGTCAGGGCGACAGGTGCATGATCAGAGAATGATTGTATGCCTATATGGGCTTCCAGTAGATCAGTGAGATCTCTTCATGATAAAAACACATAGTCGATACGTGAGTGTTTTCTGTGTGGTACCGAATAGTGTGTGAAGTCTCTACACCTGAGGTGGGCGGCCCTCCATGAATCTATCAGAGTAAAGGAATGTATAGAAGTTTTAATTTGCTTTAGTGCACAGTAGGACAGGTTTGATTTCCCTGAGGATGTGTCCTGCAGTGGATGGAGAGGGATATTAAAATTCCCTTCCAACAGGACTCGTCCCGAGGTGAAACCCTTAAACTCGTCAATCATATGTCTGCAAAAGAGTATATTGTTGAAAATTGACCGGAGGGCTGAGGTGATCTGATCTGCACTGACATCTGCCTCTATTGTCGAGGTCTTCCAAATGTCTATTAATCTCAATTAGGTGCTCAGAGTGTGAGGCTGTCGTGGCTTCCAGTCTATGTATGAACCTGTCCCTCCTGTCCTCAGCCCTTTCTAGAGCGGCCATCTTTTCATTAAGTGAGAGAAGGTCAGCTTTCAAGTCAGTGATAGCCTAGAAAAGAGTGTTTTTAATGTCTACGATTGCCGTCATGTGCCCCAGAGTGAGAGGATGGGTAGTTTTCTCCGCACCGCTTACCATGTCCTCTGCTGCCGACTGAGAGCCCTTGCTCAGCTTGTCCTCCTCCCCACGAGTCAGCACCATCTTGAGCGGTGTTCCGCGGCTGGAGCGGGACCTACTGCGGAAGATCTCCGGGATGCTGCGGGCTTGTGAGGCTGCCAAAGTCCGGCGTGAGGTATTCCCAGAGGTGTGCCTGCCTGCTCCGCTCATTCTGAAGCGAAATGAATGCCAGAGATAGGCTCAAGGCTCAGCGTTCAGGCGTCCATCTCCTTTGCGTGCCAAGCCACGCCCCTGAAATTAGACACTTTTTATATTCCTTAATAAAATAATAACAAATATTATAAAATGTTTATCTAGTGCACATATGAAAAATGTTGACATACCACATCACATTATATTATATACAAAGTACAGATCCATACTAGTGTTCCCCTCAGAAGCTTATTCTTGAGTAGGGATGGCCGAACGGTTCGCCCGGCGGTCGTTTCGTGGCGAATTTAGGCTGTTCGCCGTCCGCCCGATCGGCGGACTATTGCCGCCGTTCGCCCGGCGGACTTCCGTGTTTACTGTGTAAAAGAACTTTGACCTATGATGACACATCCATCATGGGGTACAGGACAGCCAATTGAGACATTACAGCACATGGACACTTGGACATTCCCCCTAACTTATAAATAGAACCAATCCGGCGGCCATTTTACATTCTTTCGTATGTCACTATAGGGAGAGGTTGCTGTGTGGAGCAGGGAGAGACTTCAGTGACCCAAATCGCTAGCTATTAGGTCCACAAAAGTTATTTTCAGGACTGGTATCATGGTATAGGTGTTAGGTGTAGTTCAAGATATAGGTTTGAGGAACTGCTGTGCTAGTGATTGTTGCAGCAGCCTGTCTTTTGTCAGTGTAGAGAGAAGGACAGGACGCTGTGTGCAGCAGGGACAGTCAGTTTAATCATTAGCTGTTACTATTAGGTCCACAAAAGTCCTTTTCAGGACTGGTATGGTAAAGTAGTACAGGATATAGTTTTGAGTGCTATTCAAGTTATTGTTCCAGCAGCCTGTGTTTTGACAGTTTAAATAGGGACAGGCAGGAAGCTGTGTGTGGCAGTGAGGGACAGTCAGTTTAATCAGTAGCTGTTACTATTAGGTCCACAAAGGTTCTTTTCAGGACTGGTATGGTAATAGGCTTGTACACGTATAATATTCTTTCTTCCAAATATAGCAAGAATATTATACTTGACTGCTGCCCTTCTGCTGCAGTAGTCCTTTATGAGTATAGGGACTGAGGTACAGTCTGCTAATCATTCACAACCTACTAGTTCCACAAAGGTCCTTATAAGGACTGGTAAAGTATAGGGTACTACAGTACATAGGGTTGAGTGAGGTACAGTCTGCTATTCCTTAAGGACTGGTATAGGTCCACAATATATAGGGTTTAGGTGCACTACTGCTGACTGCTGCCCTTCTGCTGCAGCAGTCCTTTATCAGTATAGGGACTGAGGTACAGTATGCTAATCATTCACAACCTACTAGTTACACAAAGGTCCTTATAAGCACTGGTAAGGTATAGGGTACTACAGTACATAGGGTTGAGTGAGGTACAGTCTGCTAATCCTTAAGGACTGGTATAGGTCCACAATATATAGGGCTGAGGTGCACTACTGCTGACTGCTGCCCTATTCTGCAGCAGTCCTTTATCAGTATAGGGACTGAGAGTTTTGTCACAGGGTCATTTAAAAAATGACAGGCAGAGGAAGAGGCAGGCCCTTCCGCAGGGGTGGTAGGGGTAGGGCAGGAGCAACAGGCTTGAGCCAAAGTGGGAAGTTGCAGAAGGTGCTTTCAATTACTTTAAAGGACGCACCAGACTTGGTTGAGTGGCTCACTCAGCCTTACTCTTCTGCACCCTCCTCATCCTCTCGATCTACACCCTCTTCTTCACTCTCTGCTATGTGCACCCCCAAAGACACTACCACCAACAACACCACCACCACCACACACCTTCCACTTGAGTCACAGGAATTATTTTCCGATCCATATCAAGACATTTCTGATGCGCAGCCACTCTTGGCATTTGATCAGGAAGAGGAGGTAGCAAGAACCGCCACTCAGCAGTCTGACGACAGTACCCAGATCAGCCCAAGGAGGAGGTTGGTCCCCGGTGTTGCTGCCTACTCCGAGATCTCTACTTATAGTGGTGGGGAAGGTGACGTCGATGATGACGTGTCTAGTGATGTCACGTGGGTGCCCACAAGAGAGGAAGAGGAGGGGAGTTCAGAGAGAGATATGGACCAACGTGTCCTCTGCTGACAATAGCGTTGCCATCTACAATCTTTGCAGTCAACGCATTAGTCGCGGTAAGCCCAACACTCACCTAGGGACGACCGCCTTAAGAAGGCACATGAGCAGCCATCACCGAGTCCAGTGGGAGCAACGGAACACACAAAGCCACACTCCAGGCTCTCACCGTCCAGACTCGTCTTCTACTTCTCCTTCTCCTCTCTCCTCACAATTGTCCTCCACTCCACCTTCCATCACACCAAGCTCACGTTTTTCTGCAAAAAGGCAGGCTTCCGTGGGCCTAATGTTCGAGCATAAAAAAATGATAACACCGGATAACCCTCTTGCCCAACGGTTGATGGCTGGCTTGTCAGAACTGATAGCCCGCCAACTACTGCCATATAAACTGGTGGACTCGGAGGCCTTTCGAAAATTTGTGACCATTGGAACACCACAATGGAAGGTCCCAGGAAGGAAGTATTTCTGAGAGAAGGGCATCCCAGAGCTATATGGCCATGTTCAGCGGCAAGTGAATGTATCTCTGGCACACAGTGTCAGTGCCAAGATACATCTGACCACAGACACGTGGTCTAGCAAACACGGGCAGGGAAGGTATATCACTTTTACTGCCCACTGGGTGAACCTTCTGACGGCCGTCAAGCATGTAACCCGTGGCACCCATGTAGATTTGGTTTTACCGCCACGGATTGCATGCAGGCCTGGCTCTTCTTCTCCTCCTCCTCGTCCTACTCCATCCTCCTCCCTCTCCTCCTCGGCTGACTCCTCCTTTTCCGCTGCTAGCGTCTCTTCCGCTGCGCCGCCCAAGCTTCCCAGAACCTATTCGACATGCCAGGTGAGACGTTGCCATGCCGTGCTGCGTCTGTTGTGCCTGGAAGCCAAGAGCCACACTGGCCCGGCACTCCTTTCAGCTTTGCGTTCACAGGCAGATCAGTGGCTAACACCACTCAATTTGACAGTTGGTAAAGTGGTATGTGACAAGGGTGCCAATCTGCTTAGCACATTGAAACAGGGCAAAATGACGCACGTGGCCACGCATGGCACACGTCTTAAACTTGGTCGTGCAGCGATTAGTTGTCAAATACCCTGGGGTCCAGGACATCTTGCGGCAGGCAAGGAAAATATCGGCCCATTTCAGAAGATCTTACACGGCCATGGCTCACCTTGCTGACATTCAGCGGCAACACAATCTGCCGGTCAGACGTCTTATTTGCTATTGCCCGATGCGATGGAACTCAACCTTCTATATGCTTGATAGGCTGCTCCAGCAGAAACGTGCAGTTAATGTCAACCTGTATGAACTCTGCGGCAGAACAGGTTCTGGGGAGCTGGGTTTTTTTTCACCGCGCCAGTGGCTGCTCATGCGCGACGCATGCAGACTTCTGTGCCCATTTGAGGAGATCACCAAACTGCTCAGTCGCAGCCATGGCGCCATCAGTGACATGGTACCTTATGCCTTCTTTATGGAGTGTGCATTGCGTGGTGCCATGGATCAATAGTGATGGACGAACTTCCGACGGGACGTTTCGTGAACGCGGACCGCGAACGCGGCCGATAGTTCGCGGTGGGCCACATTGACTTCAATGAGAGGTGAACTTTGCAAACCTACAGGTCAAATTTTCAGCCACAAAATAATTGCTAGCTGTGCAAACATAGTCCCACCACATGGCCAATGACATAACACATGTATGAGGTGAATCTGGGATCGACAACTACAAGCATTCTTTTTTTATATGTGAAATTGTTGTGACAATTCAGGACTGTGGAGCGCATGAAGGCAATGGAGGAGAGGGAAGGTCAGGGTAGGCAAAGAAGAGGGTGCAAGAGATGATCACCAGCAGCGTGACATACAGTAATGACACCTGCACCGTGATAGAGTCATCTGACACCAGCACCGTGATAGAGAGCACTGACATCAGCAGCGTGACATAAAGCACTGACACCAGCACCGTGATATACAGCACTGACAGCAGCACAGTGATATACAGCACTGACAGCAGCACCGTGACATAAAGCACTGACACCAGCACCGTGATATACAGCACTGACACCAGCACCGTGATAGAGAGCACTGACATCAGCAGCGTGACATAAAGCACTCACACCAGCACCGTGATATACAGCACTGACAGCAGCACCGTGATATACAGCACTGACAGCAGCACCGTGATATACAGCACTGACAGCAGCAGCGTGACATAAAGCACTGACACCAGCACCGTGATATACAGCACTGACACCAGCACCGTGATAGAGAGCACTGACATCAGCAGCGTGACATAAAGCACTCACACCAGCACCGTGATATACAGCACTCACACCAGCACCGTGATATACAGCACTGACACCTGCACCGTAAGCAGCCCCAGGAGGAAGTCAGCATAGCACAGGGATGGTGGGAGCCCCTCCTAATGAGCATAGCACAGGGATGGTGGGAGCCCCTCATAATATGCACAGCAGAGGTACAGCCCCAGGAGGAAGTCAGCACAGCACAGGGATGGTGGGAGCCCCTCATAATAAGCAGCCCCAGGAGAAATTCAGCACAGCACAGGGATGGTGGGAGCCCCTCATAATAAGCAGCCCCAGGAGGAAGTCAGCACAGCACAGGGATGGTGGGAGCCCCTCATAATGAGCATAGCACAGGGATGGTGGGAGCCCCTCATAATATGCACAGCAGAGGTACAGCCCCATGAGGAAGTCAGCACAGCACAGGGATGGTGGGAGCCCCTCATAATAAGCAGCCCCAGTAGAAATATGACACCGCTCAACCTCTTCAAACAGGAGGGTACGGGCATATAGTACGGTATGCTTTTTTTGGACAAGGAAGAATGACCTCATATCCGAAGTCACCAACACATCTTCGAGCCGGCCTCTTCTTGCAGGCACTGTTGAATTGGTACCCGCAACTCCTTCTCTGGGAGTGTGAATTGCTCCTCTGCCAGTGCAGGCAAAAGCAGAATGCAGCATTTCTTGAAGCAAGGCCTGGAAGTGCTCCATTCTGACAGCCCTCTGTGACGGCTGTAACATTTCCGCCATTTTGTGTTTGTACCGGGGGTTTAAGTACTTTGCCACCAAGTACTGGTCCTTGACCCTTACCCTTTTTATACGGGGGTCCCTATTAAAACACTGGAGCATGAAGGGCCCCCATTTGCACTAAACTGGAAGCGGTGTGGTGGCCTGGCTCCTGCTCATCATCCATGATAATGTCATCCTCTTCATTCTCCTCTCCCCATCCACTAACAACAACAGGGATCCCAGAAAGGTTTAAATCATGCTCTTCTTGCTCCTCCTCATGCGCCCCGGCACCATTCTCCTCTGACTCCTCTTCAGACTCCTGTTGTTCACTTGTCTCAGATAGAGTAGCCCCCCCTGGGAATTCATCCAGCATTGCGACTTCCTCATCTTCCCGCTCCTCCACAGCTTGATCAATGACACGACGCAATGCACGCTCCATAAAGAAGGCATAAGGTACCATGTCACTGATGGCGCCATGGCTGCGACTGACCAGTTTGGTGATCTCCTCAAATGGGCGCAGAAGTCTGCATGCGTCGCGCATGAGTAGCCACTGGCGCGGTGAAAAAAAAACCAGCTCCCCAGAACCTGTTCTGCCGCAGAGTTCATACAGGTAGACATTAACTGCACGTTTCTGCTGGAGCAGCCTATCAAGCATATAGAAGGTTGAGTTCCATCGCGTCGGGCAATCGCAAATAAGACGTCTGACCGACAGATTGTGTCGCCGCTGAATGTCAGCAAGGCGAGCCATGGCCGTGTAAGATCTTCTGAAATGGGCCGAGATTTTCCTTGCCTGCCGCAAGATGTCCTGGACCCCAGGGTATTTGACAACGAATCGCTGCACGACCAAGTTTAAGACATGTGCCATGCATGGCACGTGCGTCATTTTGCCCTGTTTCAATGCGCTAAGCAGATTGGCACCGTTGTCACACACCACTTTACCAACTGTCAAATTGAGCGGTGTTAGCCACTGATCTGCCTGTGAACGCAAAGCTGAAAGGAGTGCCGGGCCAGTGTGGCTCTTGGCTTCCAGGAACAACAGACGCAGCACGGCATGGCAACATCTCACCTAGCATGTCGAATAGGTTCTGGGGAGCTTGGGCGGCGCAGCGGAAAAGGAGGAGTCAGCCGAGGAGGAGAGGGAGGAGGATGGAGTAGGAGGAGGAGGAGGAGGAGGAGAAGAAGAGCCAGGCCTGCATGCAATCCGTGGCGGTAAAACCAAATCTACATGGGTGCCACGGGTTACATGCTTGACGGCCGTCAGAAGGTTCACCCAGTGGGCAGTAAAAGTGATATACCTTCCCTGCCCGTGTTTGCTAGAAAATGTGTCTGTGGTCAGATGTATCTTGGCACCGACACTGTGTGCCAGAGATACATTCACTTGCCGCTGAACATGGCCATATAGCTCTGGGATGCCCTTCTCTGAGAAATACTTCCTTCCTGGGACCTTCCATTGTGGTGTTCCAATGGCCACAAATTTTCGAAAGGCCTCTGAGTCCACCAGTTTATATGGCAGTAGTTGGCGGGCTATCAGTTCTGACAAGCCAGCCATCAACCGTTGGGCAAGAGGGTTATCCGGCGTCATCATTTTTTTACGCTCGAACATTAGGCCCACAGAAGCCTGCCTTTTTGCAGAAAAACGTGAGCTTGGCGTGATGGAAGGTGGAGTGGAGGACAATTGTGAGGAGAGAGGAGAAGGAGAAGTAGAAGACGAGGCTGGACGGTGATAGCCTGGAGTGTGGCTTTGTGTGTTCCGTTGCTCCCACTGGGCTCGGTGATGGCTGCTCATGTGCCTTCTTAAGGCGGTCGTCCCTAGGTGAGTATTGGGCTTACCACGACGAATGCGTTGACTGCAAAGATTGCAGATGGCAACACTATTGTCAGCAGCGGACACGTTAAAAAAAGCCCACACTGCGGAGCCATGTGCTGGCGTCCTGGGAGCGCCAGATGTGACCGTACATGGTCGATGACTCGCTCCTGATACATTAGCAGTCTGCTTTGTCCCTCCTGTGCAATGTAAGTTATTCCTGCTTCTCCTCCCTATATGCTGGTCCATATCTCCCTCTAGGCACCCACGTGACATCATTAGACACGTCATCATCGACGTCACCTTCACCACCGCTATAAGTAGAGATCTTGGAGTAGGCAGCAACACCGAGGACCAACCTCCTCCTTGGGCTGATCTGGGTACTGTCGTCAGACTGCTGAGTGGCGGTTCTTGCTACCTCCTCTTCCTGATCCAATGCCAAGAGTGGCTGCGCATCAGAAATGTCTTGATATGGATCGGAAAATAATTCCTGTGACTCAAGCGGAAGGTATGTGGTGGTGGTGGTGGTGTTGTTGGTGGTAGTGTCTTTGGGGGTGCACATAGCAGAGAGTGAAGAAGAGGGTGTAGATCGAGAGGATGAGGAGGGTGCAGAAGAGTAAGGCTGAGTGAGCCACTCAAGCAAGTCTGGTGCGTCCTTTAAAGTAATTGAACGCACCTTCTGCAACTTCCCACTTTGGCCCAAGCCTGTTGCTCCTGCCCTACCCCTACCACCCCTGCGGAAGGGCCTGCCTCTTCCTCTGCCTGTAATTTTTTAAATGACCCTGTGACAAAACTCTCAGTCCCTATACTGATAAAGGACTGCTGCAGAATAGGGCAGCAGTCAGCAGTAGTGCACCTCAACCCTATATATTGTGGACCTATACCAGTCCTTAAGGATTAGCAGACTGTACCTCACTCAACCCTATGTACTGTAGTACCCTATACCTTACCAGTCCTTAGCCTAGCAGACGTCAGGATGAGGTGTTGAGTCTTGGGATGTGTGGGTGGAGCTGGGCCCTTGTTCATGTTAGAGCATGTGCCTTGAATTGTGTACAATGTTTCTCATTAATACAGTCATTCCTACTACAGAAGAGACAGAGTGCATCTCGTCTTTTTGCCAGAGGGGTCGGCTCCTATAGGAAAAGGTCGTTTAGCTGTGGATATTGGTAGCGAGTGGATGTGTGTCTAGGAGAGGGAACATCGTAAACGGCGTTAACCCCCTTTATATTAGGGGTGCCGTTACACTTACCAGTCCTTATAAGGACCTTTGTGGAACTAGTAGGTTGTGAATGATTAGCAGACTGTACCTCAGTCCCTATACTCATAAAGGACTACTGCAGCAGAAGGGCAGCAGTCAGCAGTAGTGCACCTAAACCCTATATATTGTGTACCTCACTCAACCCTATGTACTGTAGTACACTATACCTTACCAGTCCTTATAAATACCTTTGTGGAACTAGTAGGATGTGAATGATTAGCAGACTGTACCTCAGTACCTATACTCAAAGGACTACTGCAGCAGAAGGGCAGCAGTCAGCGGTAGTGCACCTCAACTCTATATATTGTGGACCTATACCAGTCCTTAAGGAATAGCAGACTGTACCTCACTCAACCCTATGTACTGTAGTACCCTATACCTTACCAGTCCTTATAAGGACCTTTGTGGAACTAGTAGGTTGTGAATGATTAGCAGACTGTACATCAGTCCCTATACTCATAAAGGACTACTGCAGCAGAAGGGCAGCAGTCAGCAGTAGTGCACCTCAACCCTATATATTGTGGACCTATACCAGTCCTTAAGGAATAGCAGACTGTACCTCACTCAACCCTATGTACTCTAATACCCTATACCTTACCAGTCCTTATAAGGACCTTTGTGGAACTAGTAGGTTGTGAATGATTAGCAGACTGTACCTCAGTCCCTATACTGATAAAGGACTGCTGCAGCAGAAGGGCAGCAGTCAGTAGTAGTGCACCTCAACCCTATATATTGTGGACCTATACCAGTCCTTAAGGATTAGCAGACTGTACCTCACTCAACCCTATGTACTGTAGTAACCTATACCTTACCAGTCCTTATAAGGACCTTTGTGGAACTAGTAGGTTGTGAATGATTAGCAGACCGTACCTCAGTCCTTATACTGATAAAGGACTACTGCAGCAGAAGGGCAGAAGTCAGCAGTCAGCAGTAGTGTACCTCACTCAACCCTATGTACTGTAGTAACCTATACCTTACCAGTCCTTATAAATACCTTTGTGGAACTAGTAGGTTGTGAATGGTGAGCAGACTGTACCTCAGTCCCTATACTCATAAAGGACTACTGCAGCAGAAGGGCAGCAGTCAGCAGTAGTGCACCTCAACTCTATATATTGTGGACCTATACCAGTCCTTAAGGAATATCAGACTGTACCTCACTCAACCCTATGTACTGTAGTACCCTATACCTTACCAGTCCTTATAAGGACCTTTGTGGAACTAGTAGGTTGTGAATGATTAGCAGACTGTACCTCAGTCCCTATACTCATAAAGGACTGCTGCAGCAGAAGGGCAGCAGTCAGAAGTAGTGCACCTCAACCCTATATATTGTGGACCTATACCAGTCCTTAAGGAATAGCAGACTGTACCTCACTCAACCCTATGTACTGTAGTACCCTATATCTTACCAGTCCTTATAAATACCTTTGTGGAACTAGTAGGTTGTGAATGATTAGCAGACTGTACCTCAGTCCCTATACTGATAAAGGACTGCTGCAGCAGAAGGGCAGCAGTCAGCAGTAGTGCACCTCAACCCTATATATTGTGGACCTATACCAGTCCTTAAGGATTAGCAGACTGTACCTCACTCAACCCTATGTACTGTAGTAACCTATACCTTACCAGTCCTTATAAGGACCTTTGTGGAACTAGTAGGTTGTGAATGATTAGCAGACCGTACCTCAGTCCTTATACTGATAAAGGACTACTGCAGCAGAAGGGCAGCGGTCAGCAGTCAGCAGTAGTGTACCTCACTCAACCCTATGTACTGTAGTAACCTATACCTTACCAGTCCTTATAAATACCTTTGTGGAACTAGTAGGTTGTGAATGATTAGAAGACTGTACCTCAGTCCCTATACTCAAAGGACTACTGCAGCAGAAGGGCAGCAGTCAGCAGTAGTGCACCTCAACCCTATATATTGTGGACCTATACCAGTCCTTAAGGAATAGCAGACTGTACTTCACTCAACCCTATGTACTCTAGTACCCTATACCTTACCAGTCCTTATAAATACCTTTGTGGAACTAGTAGGTTGTGAATGATTAGCAGACTGTACCTCAGTCCCTATACTCATAAAGGACTACTGCAGCAGAAGGGCAGCAGTCAGCAGTAGTGCACCTCAACTCTATATATTGTGGACCTATACCAGTCCTTAAGGAATATCAGACTGTACCTCACTCAACCCTATGTACTGTAGTACCCTATACCTTACCAGTCCTTATAAGGACCTTTGTGGAACTAGTAGGTTGTGAATGATTAGCAGACTGTACCTCAGTCCCTATACTCATAAAGGACTGCTGCAGCAGAAGGGCAGCAGTCAGAAGTAGTGCACCTCAACCCTATATATTGTGGACCTATACCAGTCCTTAAGGAATAGCAGACTGTACCTCACTCAACCCTATGTACTGTAGTACCCTATATCTTACCAGTCCTTATAAATACCTTTGTGGAACTAGTAGGTTGTGAATGATTAGCAGACTGTACCTCAGTCCCTATACTGATAAAGGACTGCTGCAGCAGAAGGGCAGCAGTCAGCAGTAGTGCACCTCAACCCTATATATTGTGGACCTATACCAGTCCTTAAGGATTAGCAGACTGTACCTCACTCAACCCTATGTACTGTAGTAACCTATTCCTTACCAGTCCTTATAAGGACCTTTGTGGAACTAGTAGGTTGTGAATGATTAGCAGACCGTACCTCAGTCCTTATACTGATAAAGGACTACTGCAGCAGAAGGGCAGCAGTCAGCAGTAGTGCACCTCAACCCTATATATTGTGGACCTATACCAGTCCTTAAGGAATAGCAGACTGTACCTCACTCAACCCTATGTACTGTAGTAACCTATACCTTACCAGTCCTTATAAGGACCTTTGTGGAACTAGTAGGTTGTGAATGATTAGCAGACCGTACCTCAGTCCTTATACTGATAAAGGACTACTGCAGCAGAAGGGCAGAAGTCAGCAGTCAGCAGTAGTGTACCTCACTCAACCCTATGTACTGTAGTAACCTATACCTTACCAGTCCTTATAAGGACCTTTGTGGAACTAGTAGGTTGTGAATGATTAGCAGACCGTACCTCAGTCCTTATACTGATAAAGGACTACTGCAGCAGAAGGGCAGCGGTCAGCAGTCAGCAGTAGTGTACCTCACTCAACCCTATGTACTGTAGTAACCTATACCTTACCAGTCCTTATAAATACCTTTGTGGAACTAGTAGGTTGTGAATGATTAGAAGACTGTACCTCAGTCCCTATACTCAAAGGACTACTGCAGCAGAAGGGCAGCAGTCAGCAGTAGTGCACCTCAACCCTATATATTGTGGACCTATACCAGTCCTTAAGGAATAGCAGACTGTACCTCACTCAACCCTATGTACTCTAGTACCCTATACCTTACCAGTCCTTATAAATACCTTTGTGGAACTAGTAGGTTGTGAATGATTAGCAGACTGTACCTCAGTCCCTATACTCATAAAGGACTACTGCAGCAGAAGGGCAGCAGTCAGCAGTAGTGCACCTCAACTCTATATATTGTGGACCTATACCAGTCCTTAAGGAATATCAGACTGTACCTCACTCAACCCTATGTACTGTAGTACCCTATACCTTACCAGTCCTTATAAGGACCTTTGTGGAACTAGTAGGTTGTGAATGATTAGCAGACTGTACCTCAGTCCCTATACTCATAAAGGACTGCTGCAGCAGAAGGGCAGCAGTCAGAAGTAGTGCACCTCAACCCTATATATTGTGGACCTATACCAGTCCTTAAGGAATAGCAGACTGTACCTCACTCAACCCTATGTACTGTAGTACCCTATATCTTACCAGTCCTTATAAATACCTTTGTGGAACTAGTAGGTTGTGAATGATTAGCAGACTGTACCTCAGTCCCTATACTGATAAAGGACTGCTGCAGCAGAAGGGCAGCAGTCAGCAGTAGTGCACCTCAACCCTATATATTGTGGACCTATACCAGTCCTTAAGGATTAGCAGACTGTACCTCACTCAACCCTATGTACTGTAGTAACCTATTCCTTACCAGTCCTTATAAGGACCTTTGTGGAACTAGTAGGTTGTGAATGATTAGCAGACCGTACCTCAGTCCTTATACTGATAAAGGACTACTGCAGCAGAAGGGCAGCAGTCAGCAGTAGTGCACCTCAACCCTATATATTGTGGACCTATACCAGTCCTTAAGGAATAGCAGACTGTACCTCACTCAACCCTATGTACTCTAGTACCCTATACCTTACCAGTCCTTATAAGGACCTTTGTGTAACTAGTAGGTTGTGAATTATTAGCAGACTGTACCTCAGTCCCTATACTGATAAAGGACTGCTGCAGCAGAAGGGCAGCAGTCAGCAGTAGTGCACTTTAACCCTATATATTGTGGACCTATACCAGTCCTTAAGGAATAGCAGACTGTACCTCACTCAACCCTATGTACTCTAGTACCCAATACATTACCAGTCCTTATAAATACCTTTGTGGAACTAGTAGGTTGTGAGTGATTAGCAGACTGTACCTCAGTCCCTATACTCATAAAGGACTACTGCAGCAGAAGGGCAGCAGTCAGCAGTAGTGCACCTCAACCCTATATATTGTGGACCTATACCAGTCCTTAAGGAATAGCAGACTGTACCTCACTCAACCCTATGTACTGTAGTACCCTATATCTTACCAGTCCTTATAAATACCTTTGTGGAACTAGTAGGTTGTGAATGATTAGCAGACTGTACCTCAGTCCCTATACTGATAAAGGACTGCTGCAGCAGAAGGGCAGCAGTCAGCAGTAGTGCACCTCAACCCTATATATTGTGGACCTATACCAGTCCTTAAGGATTAGCAGACTGTACCTCACTCAACCCTATGTACTGTAGTAACCTATTCCTTACCAGTCCTTATAAGGACCTTTGTGGAACTAGTAGGTTGTGAATGATTAGCAGACTGTACCTCAGTCCCTATACTGATAAAGGACTGCTGCAGCAGAAGGGCAGCAGTCAGCAGTAGTGCACCTCAACCCTATATATTGTGGACCTATACCAGTCCTTAAGGATTAGCAGACTGTACCTCACTCAACCCTATGTACTGTAGTAACCTATACCTTACCAGTCCTTATAAGGACCTTTGTGGAACTAGTAGGTTGTGAATGATTAGCAGACCGTACCTCAGTCCTTATACTGATAAAGGACTACTGCAGCAGAAGGGCAGCGGTCAGCAGTCAGCAGTAGTGTACCTCACTCAACCCTATGTACTGTAGTAACCTATACCTTACCAGTCCTTATAAATACCTTTGTGGAACTAGTAGGTTGTGAATGATTAGCAGACTGTACCTCACTCCCTATACTCAAAGGACTACTGCAGCAGAAGGGCAGCAGTCAGCAGTAGTGCACCTCAACCCTATATATTGTGGACCTATACCAGTCCTTAAGGAATAGCAGACTGTACCTCACTCAACCCTATGTACTCTAGTACCCTATACCTTACCAGTCCTTATAAATACCTTTGTGGAACTAGTAGGTTGTGAATGATTAGCAGACTGTACCTCAGTCCCTATACTCATAAAGGACTACTGCAGCAGAAGGGCAGCAGTCAGCAGTAGTGCACCTCAACTCTATATATTGTGGACTTATACCAGTCCTTAAGGAATATCATACTGTACCTCACTCAACCCTATGTACTGTAGTACCCTATACCTTACCAGTCCTTATAAGGACCTTTGTGGAACTAGTAGGTTGTGAATGATTAGCAGACTGTACCTCAGTCCCTATACTCATAAAGGACTGCTGCAGCAGAAGGGCAGCAGTCAGAAGTAGTGCACCTCAACCCTATATATTGTGGACTTATACCAGTCCTTAAGAAATAGCAGACTGTACCTCACTCAACCCTATGTACTGTAGTACCCTATATCTTACCAGTCCTTATAAATACCTTTGTGGAACTAGTAGGTTGTGAATGATTAGCAGACTGTACCTCAGTCCCTATACTGATAAAGGACTGCTGCAGCAGAAGGGCAGCAGTCAGCAGTAGTGCACCTCAACCCTATATATTGTGGACCTATACCAGTCCTTAGGGATTAGCAGACTGTACCTCACTCAACCCTATGTACTGTAGTAACCTATTCCTTACCAGTCCTTATAAGGACCTTTGTGGAACTAGTAGGTTGTGAATGATTAGCAGACCGTACCTCAGTCCTTATACTGATAAAGGACGACTGCAGCAGAAGGGCAGCAGTCAGCAGTAGTGCACCTCAACCCTATATATTGTGGACCTATACCAGTCCTTAAGGAATAGCAGACTGTACCTCACTCAACCCTATGTACTCTAGTACCCTATACCTTACCAGTCCTTATAAGGACCTTTGTGTAACTAGTAGGTTGTGAATGATTAGCAGACTGTACCTCAGTCCCTATACTGATAAAGGACTGCTGCAGCAGAAGGGCAGCAGTCAGCAGTAGTGCACTTTAACCCTATATATTGTGGACCTATACCAGTCCTTAAGGAATAGCAGACTGACTCAGCCAGCTGGGGCGGATGAGTGACGAGAGGGCGTAACGTCCGCCCGAGGGGAGGGGCCGCCAGCGCTACAGCACACCGCACCGACGAACAAGAAGCAGGACATGGCTTGGAGCGGGGAGGTGAGAGACCCCGGCCCAGCCATGCGGGAGCCCACGGGGCAGTAGCTCGGAGCGGTGTAGCAGTATTCCACAGCCCTTGGAACAGAACACTACCTGACCCTCACAGCTCTTCGGATGGCCCCCCCCTCGTTCCCCCGCACAGCTGATTCCCTCGTCTAAGCATCAGGACTTCGGAGGTATCCGGGGATGTTTCTAGCAGGAGATACAGCAGAGAAAAGGACGGTAACTTCATTAACATCACAATGTCTCGGCAGAGTAATATATATGTATATAGGGGAAAGCAATCAATGTGAAAATGGAGACAGCTTAAGCTGGTAAGGGGAGTCTTGCATACATAGATGGTTAAAGCGTTTGATGTAAGGTGTGCACTAATGTGGCTGGGTGTTCCCGCTGAGTAGAGTTGAACCTCAAGTGTCCTAAAGGGAAGTTTTTTTTGCATGGTCGGATAAACCATAAACAGGACTGCAGTTTTTTCACATATGCCTATATCGAAAGCTGCTTGATTTATTTTGAGTCAGGAACCTAGAAGGCAATGTCCTAAGACAGTGGTAGATCCGCTGGGTTGACACATTATTATCCCCGCAAGATAAAACTGATTAATACATCACAGACTATCCCAAAAATCGCATATGACAATTACACATGTGAAACAACACGCTGGAAAAGTCGCATGGTTCTAAAAATTATGGCGATAAACACATATTGACAAGGAGAGTCGCATATAGATATGTGGAGGAAGCCTCTGAGGGTCCACTTTTATCCTGTTGAGATTGCACCTGCTGAGAGAAGTATCCCCACCTGTGAGCAACATTGATTGCAGAATCAGTTTATACATATTAGAGCACGGACATAACGGAATGAGTTAGAAAAAGCATTTTTTTTCCGCTCTTTTTTTCTCTGGCATGCTTGGAGGTGATCAGAGAAGCAAATCTGATTTAAAGAATCCTAGAAGAAGATATAGCAAGGATGAATAAACTGTAACGGGATGTATTCGCTACCACACATTTTTAGGCCCAAACGCATGGCTGGATATATCTGGGGCAGGAAATTTAAAGGTGCAGCCCCAAGATATTGATGGCTCTATGGGATAGATGCGTATTGTCTCTGCAGCAGACAAACTGAACAAAACAAGACAGACTACCTCAATTATACATGACATTGTACATCTTAAACAGCACGGTGAAAAGTCGCATGAGTTGATTCCGGGACCTGTTCTCAGATCAATGCGCATTTTCCCCCGGACCTCTTATATATCTAATTTTTTTTTCCTTTCTTTCCTTCTTGTGGGGTATACGTTTGAAATAAGGCTTGGGGGCCAATTTTTACAGCCTGTCTGTCAATTCTCCTTGTACTGGGCCTGGTACATCAAGATGGCACGTTGCTAAAGACACTCGATAACATATTCGGACGACTCTGCGCTCCCCAGGTTCCACAGGCCTATGCCTAGGGGAGGGTTGGCACAACCCGAGGTCGCCCTTAGTCTAAGCAAAACATCCCCCCAGGATATATATTTATACCATTTAGAGGGGGTAATAACTTGGGGAAGCTGTTAAAGTAATAATAACGGGGTGCAGTATTAATCTACTGAGAGAGGAAGTCAACTGTGAGGGACCCCCGGGCAGTCAGCCAGTGGAACACAGGCATATGGTAGGAGGTAGGTTGGTAACCCCTAAGCAAAATTGGGGAGCAAAGAGATAAATAGGATTAATTAGCCACATAGAAGGCGAATCGTAGGAGGAAGCGACTTCAATGAGGATTCAGGATTAAAAGGAAAGAGTTACTGGGGTGCTCGGTCTCATATAAGTTTGAAATATAGTGAAATATGAGTAAATCAGCGAACAAGATGGCGAAAAGTGGAGCCTCACGAAATTTAAAAGATAAGAGCTATGATACGACTATTCAACAATATATGACACAAGGAGCAAGCCCCAAAGAATCGGGATCGGATAAAAGGCAACCAACCATCTCAGATTACAAGAAGGGAACAGGAAAACATAAGGGCGGAGGAGCACACCAGGACAGGGAGGACACAATAACACATAGCGAATGGGAGAGTAGTAAAATGGAAGAATCAAGGACAGAAGATCTCCCCCCCTCAAAAGGAGAAATGGCGGAGATGCTCTTAAAATTGGAGAATGCAATTAAAACAGATATTAGGGGACTTCGAGAAGATTTAGGAGGACTACTAGAGAGAGTAGAAGCTACAGAAAATCGCATCGACCTCCAAGCCTTAGAGTTAAACAAAGTGTCAGATCAATTAAAAATATTTCAACTAACACAAAGGAATATGCTCTATAAATTGGAAGACCAGGAGAATAGAAGCAGAAGGCAAAACTTGAAGCTCCGCTCGATTCCGGAAACTAAAGGGGAAGATTTAAGATCAATACTAAATAGCATTCTATCCCCCTGCTGGGGAAATGAGACGGGAGCCCCCCTAAGGATCGATAGAATTCATAGAATCGGTAAAGCAAGAACTGGAGATTTGGATAGACCGAGAGATATTATTTGTGCGGTTCACATTTTTTGATGAAAAAGAGGAAATATGGAAAAAGTTAAGGGGAAAAACCCCACTTGTGTATGAAGGTAGAGAAATACAGATATTTCCGGACATTGCACCCGAGACGCTTTTAAGGAAAAAACTTTTGAAACCCCTGTTAGTCGAACTGCAAGCCCATAACATTAAATACAGATGGGGTTTTCCTGCTTGCTTAATAGGGAACAAAGATGGTAAATCAGCAAAGCTGAGTTTCCCGGAAGATTTGGAAGAGTTCTGCGAGAAATTGGGAATATGCCCGCCTGCACTTCCAGGCTGGCAAGATGAAATAATTGGTTCAATGTAGGGGGAGGGGGGAAAGGGTTTGGGGAAAGGAAGAGGGGTGAAGGAGAAGGAAAGAAGGGAAGATATAAATCAAAACAAGGATGTGGAATTTAATACCTCCCGTCTCAGGGGAAGAGGCGGGAGAGGCGCAGGCGAAAAAGCCCCAATCCCTCATAACAAATAGATTAGGAGATGGTAGGGGTATGTACGACCATTAACCTAACAAGGGCCGATAATAGGCCATTGGGGTTGGGAGGAGGGGGGAGGGGGAGGGTTGGCGCGGGGAGTCGGGGGGGGGGGGGAGGAGGGAGGTGGGAGGGTGTAAGGTGGGGGAAGGAAAGTAAAGTGGAAAGAGGGGTTAGGGAGGAAAGAGAAAGAAAAATAATGTGGACCACCCAAATAAACATGAGACAAAGTACCTTTGCAGGGCTGGGGAGCACTAGGACAAATAGATGGGTAACAGCAAAATAGACGGCTTGAAATTTATGTCCTATAATGTTAAGGGCATGAATACCCCAACAAAACGCCATAAGATCCTAGCAGAGCTAAAACGGTATGAGGCCGACGTTGTATCCCTCCAGGAGACTCATATCTCCCTCGCATCAAACATAAGGCTGTACTCTAGCAACTATCCGGTCTGGTATTATAGCGATACCATATCGGCTAGAAGTAGAGGGGTAGCGATAGGGTTCTCTAAAAGTATAAGATTTCAATTAAGTGAAAAAATGTGCGATGCAGAGGGAAGATATCTGTTTCTAAAGGGTACTCTAGAGGAACTGGAGTGTACTTTGGTAAATATATATGCACCCAATAGCAATCCAATCAGTTTTTTAAATAAGACATTAAATAAACTTATGAATTTTAAAACAGGTTATGTAATTATGATGGGGGATATGAACTTCGGCCTCAATCCGGAAGTAGATAGTTCATCGGATGTAAAGAAGATGAGAAGCTCTGCACATAAAAATTTACTACAAAAGCTGTACAAAAATCAATTACCGTATATACTCGAGTATAGGCCGACCCGAATATAAGCCGAGGCCCCCAATTTACCCCCAAAAAAACTGGCAAACTTATTGACTCGTGTATAAGCCGAGGGTAAGACATGCCTGTCCATCCCTGTGTGTGTGTCCGTCCATCCCTGTGTGTCCGTCCATCCCTGTGTGTCCGTCCATCCCTGTGTGTCCGTCCATCCATCCCTGTGTGTGTGTGTGTCCATCCATCCATCCATCCCTGTGTGTGTGTGTCTCCATCCATCCATCCATCCATCCCTGTGTGTGTGTGTCTCCATCCATCCATCCATCCCTGTGTGTGTGTGTATCCATCCGTGTGTGTGTGTGTGTGTGTGTGTGTGTGTGTGTGTGTGTGTGTGTGTGTGTGTGTGTGTGTGTGTGTGTGTCCAGCCTACCTGTGTCCCGAGCCTTTGTCCCGAGCCTCCGTCCCGTGCCTTGCCTCCTTGCCTCCGTGCCTCGCCGCCGTGCCTTGCCTCCGTCCCGTCCCGTCCCGTCCCGTGCCGTGCCTTGCCTTGCCTCCGTCCCGTGCCCTCTTCGTCGGCGCCTCGCCGGCCATTGTAAAATTCAAAAGCTGCGCCGCCGCCTTCGCCTGTGATAGGCGGAACACTGAATTTCCCAGCAGCCTGTGTTCCGCCTATCACGTACATCGTATCATCCTCGTCCGTAGTACGAGGATGATACGATGTCCGTGATAGGCGGAACACAGGCTGCTGGGAAATTCAGTGTTCCGCCTATCACAGGCGAAGGCGGAGCCGGAGGCGCGGCTTTTGAATTATAGAATGGCCGCTGTCTGTCTGCTCGACACGCTGATCGAGCGGGCAGACAGCGATGACTCGAGTATAAGCCGAGGGGGGCACTTTCAGCCTCAAAAAAGAGGCTGAAAATCTCGGCTTATACTCGAGTATATACGGTAGTAGATATATGGAGAGTAAAGAATCCTCTGGTACGTGACTATTCCTTCTATTCTACAGTCCATGGGACGTATTCACGTATCGACTATATTTTCATAGACCATGGGCTATTGGAATATGTGACGGACACGGGGATAGAAGTTATGACCCTCTCGGACCATGCTCCGGTAAAACTATGCTTGAATATTTCAAGGATAGGAAGGAAAACCTCTACATGGCGGTTGAATGAAGAGTTGCTGCTTGGGGAGGAGGACAGAATAAAAATTGCGAGTGCGATCGAACAATATTTTATACATAACGACACAGAGGAAATCAAAAGCCATACGTTGTGGGATGCACATAAGGCCTATATAAGGGGGATACTGATATCTATGGGATCTAAAAAGAAAAAAATGAGAGCCGAAAAAATCAACAATTTAATGAGAGAGATACACCAGTTGGAACAGGTTCATAAAAAAAGTAGGTTACAAAAAGACCTGGTACTTAAAAAGATATTAACGGCAAGGATGGAGCTGAAGGACCTTCTAGACCAAGAAGCTAGGATGGTGTTTAAAGGATTGGCCAAGGAACAATATATATGGGGAGATAAACCAAGTAAGTTTCTAGCTAGAATGTTAAAAAAGAAAAAAGGGAAAAATTTTATTGGGGTAATTAAGAATAAAAATGGGAAAATGTTCCATACCACCAAAGATATAGCAGAAATCTTCAGATCATACTTTGAGGGGATATTCTCAGATAGTAAGGTAGGTGCAAATAACGGGGAGAAAGAGAAGAAGATTAGGGAATTCTTGGGAAAAACTATACTCACTAAAATTACCCCCACTGAAAGGGAGATGCTCGAAAGGCCAATCTCGGAAGAAGAAATAGTGAGAGCACTATTAAAATCAGCTATAGGAAAATCCCCGGGACCAGATGGTTTTACAACATTTTATTACAAAACATTCAGAGAAGCCCTTGTCCCCCAAATGTGCCGGTACATGAATGGTTTGGGAGAAGAATATGGAATGAGTAGGGAAGATTTAATGGCAACGCAGTGCACCAGCTACAGGCCGATCTCGCTGTTAAACGCAGATACAAAACTCTATGCTAAAGTACTTGCAGAGCGAATGAAGGATTTAATGACAACACTGGTTCACCCAGATCAGACAGGATTCATAGGGGGTCGGGAAGGGAAGGACAACGGAATAAAGACACTCCTCCTGCTCCAGAAGATGCGACAGGGTGGAACCCCCAGTCTGCTTCTGTCGCTGGACGCACAGAAAGCCTTCGACAGAGTAGACTGGGGGTTTATGTTTAAGACACTGGAGAAGATGGGGTTAGGATCAAAGATGATACAGAGGGTGAAGGTATTGTACGAACACCCAAAGACATGTATAAAAGTTAATGGGTGTGAGTCAGAGTCCTTTGAGATGGAGAGGGGTACAAGGCAAAGTTGCCCGCTTTCGCCCCTCCTATTTGTGCTCTCTTTGGAACCACTTTTAGCGGCAATAAGGGGAGACCCTGGAATAGAGGGGGTGAAAGTGGGAAAAGTTGAATACAAATACTCCGCTTTTGCGGACGATATATTATTGTATTTAAACAACCCCAAGACATCTATGCCAGAATTATTAAATCTACTAGACCAATATGGGGAAGTGTCAAACTTTAAAATTAATAGGTCAAAATCGGAGATAATGAATATTAATATTAGCAAGCGAGAGGCACAAAGTATGCAACAGAATTGGAAAATCCAGTGGAGGAGCGAACTGAAATATTTAGGGATAAAACTATCAAAAACAGAAAGGAAAATGTACCGCTGTAACTACATTCCGTTATTAGATGAGATACAGGCAGAATGTAAAAGGTGTAGTTATAGACCACTATCGTGGTTGGGGAGAATAAACTCATTAAAGATGATAATATTCCCTAAGATCCTATATAGGTTTCAGATGCTCCCAATACCTTTGTCCAATGTATACCTATCGAAATTAAAAACCATCCTAATGAAATTTATCTGGAAAAATAAAAAAGCTAGGGTGGCCTTCGCGACACTTCGACAACCAAAAAATAGGGGTGGAGTGGCAATGCCAGACGTGCAGACTTATTATGAAGCAGTTGTAGTGTCCAGAGTGAGTGAATGGAGTAGAAGGGATAACACAGAGAAAAGATGGGTGAGATTGGAACACGAATTATGCAGAACAAAATTGGAGAAGCAAATTTGGAACCCACCACATGAGAGAAGTGTATTTTTGGAAGGGAACAACATTACACGAAACACGTTGCGGATTTGGGATAAGATATATAGGCAATTTAATGGGAAATACAATTCACCACTTATAGCGTTAAAGCACAATAATTTTTTTTTACCAGGGTGTCAGGAGATAGGAGGAAACTGGGTCAAGGAAGAGGTAAAATTAAAAGATGTAATGAAAGGGGAAGGGATAGCACCATATCACGAGTTGGCACAAAAAAAAGAGATGATGATAATTGATGAGTGGAGGTACGCACAGCTTTCAAGTTTTATTAAAAAACTCCCCCCACAGATTAGAACAGCGGAAGATTTAACTCCTTTGGAACAATTATGTTCATTAAAGACATCAAAGAAAATTGTTTCGAGATGGTATAGAACGCTGGTGGAGGGAGTAGAGCTGGGGGTACCTGTGTACATCAAAAAATGGGGGAGGGAACTAGGAACACAACCAGATAACACAATATTAAGGAAAATATTTAAATTAGTGCATGGCTCAGCGGTAGATGCTGGAACTGCGGAAATGAGTTTCAAATGTATGACGAGATGGTACTACACCCCAGAGAGGAAAAGTAAATTTCAGCGGGATGGTGTTAGGGAGTGTTGGCGGGGATGTAAAGAGTTGGGCACGATGACACATCTGTGGTGGAGTTGTCCAAAAATAGAACTGTACTGGAACCAAATCCTAGCCTTCATTAAAGAGATTACTAACAAAGAGGTGAAAGCTGATCCCTGGGTAGTGTTATTCCATGGGACAAAAATTGGGCTCAGACAATATAAGGAATCGGTGATTCCCCATTTGCTGAATGCAGGTAAAAAACGAATACCGAAAAAATGGCAAGAGAAGGAGGCCCCGTCAATGTGGGAATGGGTGGATGCGGTAGAAAAGACCTATAAGATGGAGTGTTTGAGAGTCAGCTTGGAAGAGCGGAGTAATACACCAATCATAGAGAAATGGAAGTGTTGGGCAGATTTTAGGAAGAAATGGCTCATCTCAGAGGGGTTGAGAAAGCCCTAAAATAGGTGTAGACAAGATACAATAAGGTACAAACTAGATAGAAATTAAAACTCTCACAGGGAAAACAAGATAAGGTGGTCCACAGATAGGAAGGAGGGGGGGGGGGGGTCGAGGTAAGAACTAGAAGGGGGATAAGATGGGAGTGTGATACCGGAGGGATGATATGGTTATTATGAAGGTTGTTAGCCTGGCATTAACACTCTCAAAAAAAAAAAAAAAAAAAAAAAAACTTGCCACTATGATGTGACTGCATGGAAGGGACGCTGAGCTGTAAGCTGAGGTGGTCCCACGGTTATTAAATTGATTTCACTGAGTGGTTAAAAAAAAAAAAAAAAAAAAAAAAAAAGGAATAGCAGACTGTACCTCACTCAACCCTATGTACTCTAGTACCCAATACATTACCAGTCCTTATAAATACCTTTGTGGAACTAGTAGGTTGTGAGTGATTAGCAGACTGTACCTCAGTCCCTATACTGATAAAGGACTGCTGCAGCAGAAGGGCAGCAGTCAGCAGTAGTGCACCTCAACCCTATATATTGTGGACCTATACCAGTCCTTAAGGATTAGCAGACTGTACCTCACTCAACCCTATGTACTGTAGTAACCTATTCCTTACCAGTCCTTATAAGGACCTTTGTGGAACTAGTAGGTTGTGAATGATTAGCAGACCGTACCTCAGTCCTTATACTGATAAAGGACGACTGCAGCAGAAGGGCAGCAGTCAGCAGTAGTGCACCTCAACCCTATATATTGTGGACCTATACCAGTCCTTAAGGAATAGCAGACTGTACCTCACTCAACCCTATGTACTCTAGTACCCTATACCTTACCAGTCCTTATAAGGACCTTTGTGTAACTAGTAGGTTGTGAATGATTAGCAGACTGTACCTCAGTCCCTATACTGATAAAGGACTGCTGCAGCAGAAGGGCAGCAGTCAGCAGTAGTGCACTTTAACCCTATATATTGTGGACCTATACCAGTCCTTAAGGAATAGCAGACTGTACCTCACTCAACCCTATGTACTCTAGTACCCAATACATTACCAGTCCTTATAAATACCTTTGTGGAACTAGTAGGTTGTGAGTGATTAGCAGACTGTACCTCAGTCCCTATACTCATAAAGGACTACTGCAGCAGAAGGGCAGCAGTCAGCAGTAGTGCACCTCAACCCTATATATTGTGGACCTATACCAGTCCTTAAGGAATAGCAGACTGTACCTCACTCAACCCTATGTACTGTAGTACCCTATATCTTACCAGTCCTTATAAATACCTTTGTGGAACTAGTAGGTTGTGAATGATTAGCAGACTGTACCTCAGTCCCTATACTGATAAAGGACTGCTGCAGCAGAAGGGCAGCAGTCAGCAGTAGTGCACCTCAACCCTATATATTGTGGACCTATACCAGTCCTTAAGGATTAGCAGACTGTACCTCACTCAACCCTATGTACTGTAGTAACCTATTCCTTACCAGTCCTTATAAGGACCTTTGTGGAACTAGTAGGTTGTGAATGATTAGCAGACTGTACCTCAGTCCCTATACTGATAAAGGACTGCTGCAGCAGAAGGGCAGCAGTCAGCAGTAGTGCACCTCAACCCTATATATTGTGGACCTATACCAGTCCTTAAGGATTAGCAGACTGTACCTCACTCAACCCTATGTACTGTAGTAACCTATACCTTACCAGTCCTTATAAGGACCTTTGTGGAACTAGTAGGTTGTGAATGATTAGCAGACCGTACCTCAGTCCTTATACTGATAAAGGACTACTGCAGCAGAAGGGCAGCGGTCAGCAGTCAGCAGTAGTGTACCTCACTCAACCCTATGTACTGTAGTAACCTATACCTTACCAGTCCTTATACATACCTTTGTGGAACTAGTAGGTTGTGAATGATTAGCAGACTGTACCTCAGTCCCTATACTCAAAGGACTACTGCAGCAGAAGGGCAGCAGTCAGCAGTAGTGCACCTCAACCCTATATATTGTGGACCTATACCAGTCCTTAAGGAATAGCAGACTGTACCTCACTCAACCCTATGTACTCTAGTACCCTATACCTTACCAGTCCTTATAAATACCTTTGTGGAACTAGTAGGTTGTGAATGATTAGCAGACTGTACCTCAGTCCCTATACTCATAAAGGACTACGGCAGCAGAAGGGCAGCAGTCAGCAGTAGTGCACCTCAACTCTATATATTGTGGACCTATACCAGTCCTTAAGGAATATCAGACTGTACCTCACTCAACCCTATGTACTGTAGTACCCTATACCTTACCAGTCCTTATAAGGACCTTTGTGGAACTAGTAGGTTGTGAATGATTAGCAGACTGTACCTCAGTCCCTATACTCATAAAGGACTGCTGCAGCAGAAGGGCAGCAGTCAGAAGTAGTGCACCTCAACCCTATATATTGTGGACCTATACCAGTCCTTAAGGAATAGCAGACTGTACCTCACTCAACCCTATGTACTGTAGTACCCTATATCTTACCAGTCCTTATAAATACCTTTGTGGAACTAGTAGGTTGTGAATGATTAGCAGACTGTACCTCAGTCCCTATACTGATAAAGGACTGTTGCAGCAGAAGGGCAGCAGTCAGCAGTAGTGCACCTCAACCCTATATATTGTGGACCTATACCAGTCCTTAAGGATTAGCAGACTGTACCTCACTCAACCCTATGTACTGTAGTAACCTATTCCTTACCAGTCCTTATAAGGACCTTTGTGGAACTAGTAGGTTGTGAATGATTAGCAGATCGTACCTCAGTCCTTATACTGATAAAGGACGACTGCAGCAGAAGGGCAGCAGTCAGCAGTAGTGCACCTCAACCCTATATATTGTGGACCTATACCAGTCCTTAAGGAATAGCAGACTGTACCTCACTCAACCCTATGTACTCTAGTACCCTATACCTTACCAGTCCTTATAAGGACCTTTGTGTAATTAGTAGGTTGTGAATGATTAGCAGACTGTACCTCAGTCCCTATACTGATAAAGGACTGCTGCAGCAGAAGGGCAGCAGTCAGCAGTAGTGCACTTTAACCCTAAATATTGTGGACCTATACCAGTCCTTAAGGAATAGCAGACTGTACCTCACTCAACCCTATGTACTCTAGTACCCAATACCTTACCAGTCCTTATAAATACCTTTGTGGAACTAGTAGGTTGTGAGTGATTAGCAGACTGTACCTCAGTCCCTATACTCATAAAGGACTACTGCAGCAGAAGGGCAGCAGTCAGCAGTAGTGCACCTCAACTCTATATATTGTGGACCTATACCAGTCCTTAAGGAATAGCAGACTGTACCTCACTCAACCCTATGTACTGTAGTACCCTATATCTAACCAGTCCTTATAAATACCTTTGTGGAACTAGTAGGTTGTGAATGATTAGCAGACTGTACCTCAGTCCCTATACTGATAAAGGACTGCTGCAGCAGAAGGGCAGCAGTCAGCAGTAGTGCACCTCAACTCTATATATTGTGGACCTATACCAGTCCTTAAGGAATAGCAGACTGTACCTCACTCAACCCTATGTACTGTAGTAACCTATTCCTTACCAGTCCTTATAAGGACCTTTGTGGAACTAGTAGGTTGTGAATGATTAGCAGACTGTACCTCAGTCCCTATACTGATAAAGGACTGCTGCAGCAGAAGGGCAGCAGTCAGCAGTAGTGCACCTAAACCCTATATATTGTGGACCTATACCAGTCCTTAAGGAATAGCAGACTGTACCTCACTCAACCCTATGTACTGTAGTACCCTATACTTTACCAGTCCTTATAAGGACCTTTGTGGAACTAGTAGGTTGTGAATGATTAGCAGACTGTACCTCAGTCCCTATACTCATAAAGGACTGCTGCAGCAGAAGGGCAGCAGTCAAGTATAATATTCTTTCTATATTTGGAAGAAAGAATATTATACGTGTACAAGCCTATTACCATACCAGTCCTGAAAAAAACCTTTGTGGACCTAATAGTAAAAGCTACTGATTAAACTGACTGTCACTCACTGCCACACACAGCTTCCTGCCTGTCCCTATTTAAACTGACAAAACACAGGCTGCTGGAACAATAACTTGAATAGCACTCAAAACTATATCATGTACTACTTTACCATACCAGTCCTGAAAAGTACTTTTGTGGACCTAATAGTAACAGCTAATGATTAAACTGACTGTCCCTGCTGCACACATCTTCCTGTCCCTCTCTCTACACTGACAAAAGACAGGCTGCTGCAACAATCACTAGCACAGCAGTTCCTCAAACCCATATCCTGAACTACACCTAACACCTATACCATGATACCAGTCCTTAAAAGAACTTTTGTGGACCTAATAGCTAGCGATTTGGGTCACTGAAGTCTCTCCCTGCTCCACGCAGCAACCTCTCCCTATAGTGACATACGAAAGAATGTAAAATGGCCGCCGGATCGGGTCTATTTATAAGTTAGGGGGAATGTCCAAGTGTCCATTTGCTGTAATGTCTCAATTGATGGATGTGTCATCATAGGTCAAAGTTCTTTTACACAGTAAACACGGAAGTCCGCCGGGCAAACGGCGGCAATAGTCCGCCGATCGGGCGGACGGCGAACAGCCGAAATTCGGCCATCCCTATTGATCAAGCTGTGGAGGAGCAGGAGCGGGAAGATGAGGAAGTCCCAATGCTGGATGAATTCCCAGGCGGGGCTACTCTGTTTGGGACAAGTGAACAACAGGAGTCTGAAGAGGAGTCAGAGGAGGATGGTGCCGGGGCGGATGAGGAGGAGCAAGAAGAGTATGCTTTAAACCTTTCTGGGATCCCTGTTGTTGTGCGTGGATGGGGAGAGGAGAATGAAGAGGACGACGTTATCCTGGATGATGAGCAGGAGCCAGGCCACCACACCGCTTCCAGTTTAGTGCAAATGGGGGCCTTCATGCTCCAGTGTTTTAATAGGGACCCCCCCTATAAAAAGCATAAGGGTCAAGGACCAGTACTTGGTGGCAACGTACTTAGACCCCTGGTACAAACACAAAACGGCGGAAATGTTACCGCCGTCACAGAGGGCTGTCAGAATGGAGCACTTCCAGGCCTTGCTTCAAGAAATGCTGCATTCTGCTTTTGCGTGCGCTGGCAGAGGAGCAATTCCCACTCCCAGAGAAGGAGTAGCGGGTACCAATCCAACAGCGCCTGCAAGAAGAGGCCGGTTCGAAGATGTGTTGGTGACTTCGGATATGAGGTCATTCTTTCATCCGACCCATCGACAGGTGTCATCCGGATCCAGCATCAGGCAACGCCTAGACCGTCAGGTGTCCGACTACATCGGGTTAACAGCCGATGTGGACGCTCTGAGGAGTGATGAACCCCTGGACTACTGGGTGGGCAGGCTTGACCTCTGGCCAGAGCTTGCCCAATTTGCAATTGAACTGTTGGCTTGCCCCTCGTCCAGTGTCCTGTCAGAAAGGGTGTTCAGTGCAGCAGGGGGGATCGTGACCGATAAGTGTACTCGCCTAGCTCAGGACAGTGTTAACTACCTCACATTTCTAAAAATGAATGAGGCACGTATCTCGGAGGAATTCAACACATGTGACCAGTAGACCATGTATATGTCTATAAACAATTTTTTAATCGAGCACACAGACCTTCTTTCTTCATTTGGCTCACTTCCTTGTCCAAAAAAAGCACACCGTACTATATGCCCGTACCCTCCTGTTTGAAGAGGTTGAGCGGTGTCATATTTCTACTGGGGCTGCTTATTATGAGGGGCTCCCACCATCCCTGTGCTGTGCTGACTTTCTCCTGGGGCTGCTTATTATGAGGGGCTCCCACCATCCCTGTGCTGTGCTGACTTCCTCCTGGGGCTGTACCTCTGCTGTGCATATTATGAGGGGCTCCCACCATCCCTGTGCTATGCTCATTATGAGGGGCTCCCACCATCCCTGTGCTGTGCTAACTTCCTCCTGGGGCTGCATATTATGAGGGGCTCCCACCATCCCTGTGCTATGCTGACTTCCTCCTGGGGCTGCTTACGGTGCAGATGTCAGTGCTGTATATCACGGTGCTGGTGTGAGTAATGTATATCACGGTGCTGGTGTGAGTGCTTTATGTCACGCTGCTGATGTCAGTGCTCTCTATCACGGTGCTGGTGTCAGTGCTGTATATCACGGTGCTGGTGTCAGTGCTTTATGTCACGCTGCTGATGTCAGTGCTCTCTATCACGGTGCTGCTGTCAGTGCTGTATATCACGGTGCTGCTCTTAGTGCTGTATATCACGGTGCTGGTGTCAGTGCTTTATGTCACGCTTCTGATGTCAGTGCTCTCTATCATGGTGCTGGTGTCAGATCACTCTATCACGTTGCAGGTGTCATTGCTGTATGTCACACTGCTGATGTCAGTGCTCTCTATCACGGTGCTGCTGTCAGTGCTGTATATCAAGGTGCTGGTGTCAGTGCTGTATATCACGGTGCTGGTGTCAGTGCTTTATGTCACGCTGCTGATGTCAGTGCTCTCTATCATGGTGCTGGTGTCAGTGCTTTATGTCACGCTGCTGATGTCAGTGCTCTCTATCATGGTGCTGGTGTCAGATGACTATATCACGGTGCAGGTGTCATTGCTGTATGTCACGCTGCTGGTGATCATCTCCTGACCCTCTTCTTTGCCTACCCTGACCTTCCCTCTCCTCCATTGCCTTCATGCGCTCCACAGTCCTGAATTGTCACAACAATTTCACATATAAAAAAAGAATGCTTGTAGTTGTCGATCCCAGATTCACCTCATACATGTGTTATGTCATTGGCCATGTGGTGGGACTATGTTTGCACAGCTAGTAATTATTTTGTGGCTGCAAATTTGACCTGTAGGTTTGCAAAGTTCGCCTCCCATTGAAGTCAATGGGGCCTGCCGCAAACGTCCCGTCGGAAGTTCGTCCATCACTATTCTTGAGAAGTTTCATAGTATACTGTTTTTTTTCTGGATTGGGTTGTTGACAATGCACTGAATGACTTAATCTATCTCTAATAGACACATATGATGAAATACATGATAATTAACTAGTTATCTACTATGCATAAACATAACTTGTCATAAATATTTGAAGATCTGATAGATTACAAGCAGGTAGATAATACTTTTAGTCAGCACTGTCCCAAACCACCATAAACAGGTCCTAATAAACAAAGAAAAACTGGAAGACCAGACACCATTTACACAGAGGTAGATAAACTCACATCTGCTGGTATCTTATCTGCTTGAGAACTTTCTGACTGGTTAGCATTTACCCCATCTGTCTGTATGACCCTCAAGCAACTTATTGAAATACAGGACAAAGTGTAAGGGATATGGATGTTTCTTCCTTCTCCCCTTCTCCTTTAGTTAAGCCCCCTTATCTAATATAATGGTGGCATGATCTTTAAACTGTGAGGAGGACACAGATATGGTTAATCTCAAAGAGCATTTGGAAATGTTAAACTTTCGCACTCAGATTAATGCGACTGTTGATCTGTTTGCCAAGTTAGTGGCCAAAGACATAGAAGATACAGTGGTGTGAAAAAGTGTTTGCCCCCTTCCTCATTTCCTGTTCCTTTGCATGTTTGTCACACTTAAGTGTTTCGGAACATCAAACCAATTTAAACAATAGTCAAGGACAACACAAGTAAACACAAAATGCAATTTGTAAATGAAGGTGTTTATTATTAAAGGTGAAAAAAAATCCAAACCATCATGGCCCTGTGTGAAAAAGTGATTACCCCCTAAACCTAATAACTGGTTGGGCCACCCTTAGCAGCAACAACTGCAACCAAGCGTTTGCGATAACGTGCAATGAGGCTTTTACAGCATCCTGGAGGAATTTTGGCCCACTCATCTTTGCAGAATTGTCCTAATTCAGTTACATTAGAGGGTTTTCGAGCATGAACGGCCTTTTTAAGGTCATACCACAACATCTCAATAGGATTCAGGTCAGGACTTTGGCTAGGCCACTCCAAAGTCTTCATTTTGTTTTTCTTCAGCCATTCGGTGGTGGACTTGCTGGTGTGTTTAGGATCATTGTCCTGCTGCAGAACCCAAGTTCGTTTCAGCTTGAGTACACGAACAGATGGTCGGACATTCTCCTTCAGGATCTCTTGGTAGACAGCAGAATTCATAGTTCCTTTTATCACGGCAAGTCTTCCAGGTCCTGAAGCAGCAAAACAGCCCCAGACCATCACACTACCACCACCATATTTTACTGTTGGTATAATGTTCTTTTTATGAAATGCAGTGTTCCTTCTACGCCAGATATACTTGGACACACACCTTCCAAAGAGTTCCACTTTTGTCTCATCGGTCCACAGAATGTTGTCCCAAAAGTCTTGGGGATCATCAAGATGTGTTGTGGAGAAATTGAGACGAGCTTTGATGTTCTTTTTGCTCAGTAGTGGTTTTCTCCTTGGAACTCTGCCATGCAGGCCATTTTTGCCCAGTCTTTTCCTGATGGTGGAGGCATGAACGCTGGCCTTAACTGAGGCAAGTGAGGCCTGCAGTTCCTTGGACGTTGTTGTGGGGTCTTTTGTGACCTCTTGGATGAGTCGTCGCTGCGCTCTTGGGGTAATTTTGGGCGGCCGGCCACTCCTGGGAAGGTTCACCACTGTTCCATGTCTTCGCCATTTGTGGATAATGGCTCTCACTGTGGTTCGCTGGATTCCCAAAGCTTTGGAAATGGCTTTATAACCCTTTCCAGACTGATAGATCTCAATTACTTTCTTTCTCAATTGTTCCTGAATTTCTTTGGGTCTCGGCATGATGTGTAGCTTTTAAGGATCTTCTGGTGGACCTTACTGTGTCAAGCAGCTCCTATTTAAGTGATGCCTTGATTGTGAACAGGTGTGGCAATAATCAGGCCTGGGTGTGGCTAGAGAAATTGAACTCAGGTGTGGACAACCACAATTATAGTATGTTTTAACAAGGGGGTCAATCACTTTTTCACACATGGCCATGATGGTTTGGATTTTTTTTCACCTTTAATAATAAACACCTTCATTTACAAATTGCATTTTGTGTTTACTTGTGTTGTCCTTGACTATTGTTTAAATTGGTTTGATGTTCCGAAACACTTAAGGCCGCGTACACACGCGGGGACTGTTCGCTCAACTTTGTTTGTCAAACAGTTTCAGCGGACAGTCCGCTCAAACTTAGCATGGACGGACTTGCCCACACACGATGAACGAACAGTCCGCTGAAACCGTGCGCGATGACGTGAACGGCACGTACGACGGGACTAGAAAACGACGTCCTATACACTGCAATGCAACCTTCGGCGTGTAAATCCTTTCTGAGCATGCGCGGAACTTAGTTTGACGAACAAGCCTACACACGAGGGGACTGTTCGCTGAAACAAAGTTTCAGCGGACAGTTTTTCGGAAATTCCGAAAAACTTTGTTCAGCAGACTGTTCGCTGAAACTGTCCGCTGAAAGCCCACACACGAGCGGACTGTCCGCTGAAACACTGTTCAGCGGACAAAGTTGAGCGAACAGTCCCCGCGTGTGTACGCGGCCTAAGTGTGACAAACATGCAAAGGAACAGGAAATGAGGAAGGGGGCAAACACTTTTTCACACCACTGTATTCCCCTGATTCTTGAATAGATGCAGGTTCTTATGAATTTAAGAAAATTTAGGAAATAACACATTTTTGCACCACAATGAGCAAGCCTTATGTGAAGAAGCCAAATTATAGTACACTTAGGCCAAGATTAACATTTTTTTTAGATAACGTCTGGGGTCTCTTTTGCATACTTTGTATAGGAGTAACAGGTGTGGAAAAATGGGACTTTGGGTGTTGTTGGTGCCTTCACGCCGTAACCCTATAGAGGTACTCTTGAAAAAAAAAATTTTATTAGAAATTCTCCAAGATGTCCAGACAACGCCCCATCAATATACTCTTCTGTCTTGGCAAGCTGCATGTTCATGTAGCCATCCACAGAGACCAGGTATCCCTTGTATTTCTTAACCTACATCAGTTTCACTATTACTGGCTTACCAGTAATGCCATTAAGGAATGGTTTTGGGTTTAGTGGCAAACTCATTCTGCAGCTGAAGCTGTCGCTAATCTACAGACCAGCAAAAGAATAAAAAATTTCCCTGCAAAATGCTCAGAGAACACACCACCAAAGAGAGCAGGAATTGGCTAGAAGTACTATTGATGAAAGCAAAATTGACATTTCTGTAAAAATGTAAAAGTATATGCACTTCTCAAACAGGTGCAGAAAAATGGGACTTTGGATGTTGGTGGTGCCTTCACACCGTAACTCTATAGAGGTACATTTGATGAAAGAAAGAATTGGCCTTGGTCTATGTAAAAAATGTAAATTATATGCACCTGTCAAACAGATGTGGAAAGAATGGGCTTTGGGTGTTTGTGGTGCCTTCACGCCGTAACCCTATAGAGATACTCTTAATAAAAGTAAGGCACATATGATGAAAGCAAGAATTGGCCTTTATGTAAAAATTTTACATTATATTCACCTGTCAAGCAGATATGGAAAAATTTGAAAAATTGGTCCATGGGTGTCAATTGTGCCCATGAAACCTATACCAAAAATTACTTCAAGATAAAATCAACACCCAGAAAGCTAGGTAGCCTAAACAGTGTTGCAACATTTAATTAGCGACATTGGCATCAGGGCTGCTGCTAATTTAGGACTGATTCATTATAACAAATGTCAGCCGGTCAACAGAGTCTGTGGATAAACACGCTCTGTTATTTGTCACAAAACCTTCAGCAGCACTGAATGCCTGTTCAGAAAGAATGCTGAATTCGGTGCAGCCTGTCAGCTCAGTTGCATACTGGGGAAGTTCTGGCCAATGGTCTATTCTCATGACCCAGTAACCCAGTGGATCATTTACTGGAAAGCTCTCCATGTCTGTTCCTGCCCCTAGACAATAATAGATGCAGATGCTGATGATGGGATGTGGAAGCTGACAGCCCTGGGTGCCGAGGACTATTTTTAATGCATCAGTTAGGGGGCCCCGCTTCTCCATTGCTCCTCCTCTGACCAACAGAAGCCTCAAAACTACTTTGTCCATGAGACTGTAACCTACCAGATTCTGCAAAGGCGTTACATATACTTCTCTTTCACCACTTGCGGAACGCCCACCGCATATATACTGTGGCAGGGTGGCCCGGCTGTGCAAAATCACGTACCTGTATGTGATTCTGTGCACAAGGTGTATGGGGCTTGCACGCAACCTGCAGATCATTCTCTGAAGAGACAGAGCAGTAGTGTACCTATATATCTATGTAAAAAAGGCAAACCGCTGATGTATCAGGTAGCAAGAGAGAGATCTTGTGTTTCAGCTAAGCTGCAACACGATCTACATTTTTATCCAGTGTATCCACTCCTCCCATAGTTAGAAAGCACCTCCCAGGCACACACTTAACCCTTTGATCGTCCCTGGTGTTAACCCTTTCCCTGCCAGTGTCATTTATACTGTGACAGTGCATTTTTTAGCACTGATAACAGTATTGGTGTCACTGGTCCCCATAAAGTGTCACTCATGCCGCGTACACACGATCAAACAATCGGGTGGAAAAGTCTGGCAAACTCAAGTCCCCTGGACAAATCCCCCCGTGTGTAGCCTCCGGCATATTTTTTTGACCCGAAAGTACGGCGGACTTAGAAAGTAGTTTTGCACTCCAATCTTCCCGCCGGAATTGCATTTCGGCGGACAATCCGGCCGTGTGTATGCCAGTCCGCCGTACTTTTGAAATTAATGGACTTTTCCCACCCGGAGAAAAGTCTGCTCATTCGAACGGGTTTCCAGGTAGGCGGGGCCCGCGAAGGAGACATCGCTGGACCCGACACCTGGTATGGACTGAAAGGGGAACCCCAACGCTGAAAAAAATCGGCTTGGGGGTCCCCCCAGGTCCACATCAGACCCTTGTCCGAGCACGCTACCCGGCCGGCCAGGAAAGGGGGAGTGAGCGAGCGGGCCCCCCCTCCTGAGCCGTACCAGGTCGCGTGCCCTCAACCCATGTGACATCAACCGATGACCCCGCCCCTTGTCCCTATATAAGTCGCCGCGCAGCACGCCCCTGGCATTGCGGCCGGAGAGAGCGTTGAGTCAACATCTCCAGGAGAAGAAGAAGAAGAATGGAAGGCGGCGGCGGCGACAGAAGACCGGGCCACCGCCTGTAAAAGAGCTAGAAGAAGGCGCGGTGGCCCGGCAGAAGAACCGAAGAGGAGGACAAGACCCCTGAAGTCGGAAGAAGAGGCCGTGGCGAGGAAGAAAGTCGGGCTCCTCCGCTAGCAAAAGAGCTACAAGAAGATAGCGGAGGAGTCCAGCGAGAAGACCCCCGAAGACGGAAGACCCCCGGAGCTGTGCAATAAACTATTTTATCTTGTGTGTTGTGTTTTTTTTGTACTTTATTTTACAGGTGAATGGGTAGGGGTACATTGTACCCCATACTCATTCACATAGGGTGGGGGGCCGGTATCCGGGGGCCCCCTTATTAAAGGGGGCTCCCGGATTCCGACAAGCCCCTCGCCCTCAGACCCCGACAACCAACGGCCAGGGTTGTCGGGAAGAGGCCCTTGTCCTCATCAACATGGGGACAAGCTGCTTTGGGGTGGGGGGCCGCGCGGCCCCCCCTTCCCCAAGGCACCCCCCATGTTGAGGGCACGCGGCCTGGTACGGCTCAGGAGGGGGGGCCCGCTCGCTCGCCTCCCCTTTCCTGGCCGGCCAGGTAGCGTGCTCGGACAAGGGTCTGATGTGGACCTGGTGGGATTTTTTTCGGCGTTGGGGTTCCCCTTTCAGTCCATTCCAGGTGGCGGGGCCAGCGGCGTCTCCTTTGCGGGCCCTGCCTACCTGGAGACGCGCTCAAAATGAGCGGACTTTACTCCGCGTGTGTGGGCGAGTCCGTTCATTTCAAAAGTAGGGCGGATAGTACGGCGGACTTAGTACGCCATATTAGTCCGCTGAAAAAGTGCCGTGTGTGGGCAAGTAGCTCATTCGGAAAGTCCGTCGGATAGTCGGCTACGTGTGTACGCGGCATCAGTGTCCAATTTGTCAGTGGCAATGTTTAAGTCCTGCTAAAAATCACTGATCACCACCATTACTAGTAAAAACATTTTAAAAAATCTCTAAATATAGCCTATAGTTTGTAGATGTTATAACTTTTTGCACAAACCAATCAATATACACTTATTGGGATTTTACCAAAAAATTGGTCTAAACTAATGAAGAAATTATTATTTTTTTTTTATTGGGAATGTTTTATAGCAGCAAGTAAAAAAGTATTTTTTTGTTTATAGTGCAAAAAATAAAAACCGCAAAGTTAATCAAATACCACCAAAAGAAAGCTCTATTTGTGGTAAAAAAGGACATCAATTTTATTTGGGTACAGCATCGCAAAACCACACAATTGCCAGTTAAAGCAATGTAGTACAGTCGCAAAAAATGGCATGATCAGGAAGTGGATAAAAGCTTCCGGAGCTGAAGTGGTTAAGGTGTTTTCAAGATATTTTATCCTGTGCTCCTTCTGCAAGGCAGGATGAGTTCAGAGACTTTCCCCTTGTAACGGTGGTCAAGAAGGGTTACCAACCAATAATGATCTTTCTCCTTGATGCCACAAATTCTCTGGTCACAGCTTTGAAGTGCAAGGGAGCCCATGCACTGTAAGTTTGTGGAGGCATGAGAAGCAAAGTCCTTTTGTTCACTGAGGATTACACCATCTGGAACTGCCTCCTCCCAGCCACGTTTGAGGGGCTGAACATTGTCCCTCCCTTTCCTGACCAGCCAGGCAGCATGCTAGGATTAAGGGCTTAGTATGAATTGTTAGGCTGCGTACACACGTGGCGGACTATCTGGCCAACTAAGTCCGTCAGACAATCCGACAGACAGTCCGTCATACTTTCGAATGAACGGACTTGCCCACACACAGCACTTTTTGAGCGGACTAATACGGCGGACTAAGTCCGCCATACAATCCGCCCTACTTTTGAAATGAACGGACTCGCCCACACACGCGGAGGAAAGTCCGCTCATTTCGAGCGCGTCTCCAGGTAGGCGGGGCCCGCGAAGGAGACGTCGCCGGCCCCGCCGCCTGGAATGGACTTAAAGGGGAACCCCAACGCCGAAAAAAATCGGCGTGGGGGTCCCCCCAAGTCCACAACAGACCCTTGTCCGAGCACGCTACCCGGTCGGCCAGGAAAGGGGGGCGAGCGAGCGCCCCCCCTCCTGAGCCGTACCAGGCCGCGTGCCCTCAACATGTGGGGGTGGCTTGGGGAAGGGGGGGGCGCGCGGCCCCCCTACCCCAAAGCACCTTGTCCCCATGTTGATGAGGACAAGGGCCTCTTCCCGACAACCCTGGCCGTTGGTTGTCGGGGTCTGCAGGCGGGGGGCTTATCGGAATCCGGAGCCCCCTTTAATAAGGGGGCCCCGGATACCGGCCCCCCACCCTATGTGAATGAGTATGGGGTACCCATTCACCTGTGAAAAAAAGTACAAAAAAAACACAACACAGGGTTAAAATATTTTATTGCACAGCTCCGGGGGGTCTTCCGTCTTCGGGGGTCTTCTCGCCGGACTCCTCCGCTATCTTCTTGTAGCTCTTTTGCTAGCGGAGGAGTCCGGCTTTCTTCCTCCCCGCTGGCCTCTTCTCCCGACTTCGGGGGTCTTGTCCCCCTCTTCGGTTCTTCTGCCGACCCCCGGAGCTGTGCAATAAAATATTTTAACCCTGTGTTGTGTTTTTTTTGTACTTTTTTCACAGGTGAATGGGTAGGGGTACATTGTACCCCATACTCATTCACATAGGGTGGGGGGCCGGTATCCGAGGCCCCCTTATTAAAGGGGGCTCCCGGATTCCGATAAGCCCCCCGCCCGCAGACCCCGACAACCAACGGCCAGGGTTGTCGGGAAGAGGCCCTTGTCCTCATCAACATGGGGACAAGGTGCTTTGGGGTGGGGGGGCCGCACGGCCCCCCCTTCCCCAAGGCACCCCCCATGTTGAGGGCACGCGGCCTGGTACGGCTCAGGAGGGGGGGCGCTCGCTTGCCCCCCTTTCCTGGCCGGCCAGGTAGCGTGCTCGGACAAGGGTCTGTTGTGGACTTGGAGGGCACCCCCACGCCGATTTTTTTCGGCGTTGGGGTTCACCTTTAAGTCCATACCAGGCGGCGGGGCCAGCGACGTCTCCGTCGCGGGCCCCGCCTACCTGGATACCCGCTCGAAATGAGCGGACTTTTCTCCGGGCGGGAAAAGTCCGCTCATTTCAAAAGTAGGGCGGACTGGCACACACACGGGCGGACTGTCCGCTGAAATGCGAGTCCGACGGACAGTCTTTCCAACATTCCGAAAGACTTAGTCCGCCAGACTGTCCGCTGAAAAAGTCCGCTGAAGCCAAACACGAGCGGACTGTCCGCTGAAATGTGTTTCGGCGGACTAAGTTGGGCAGACAGTCCGCCCGTGTGTACGCGGCCTTAGAGTCACCATAATAATTTTTCTTTGTGTGAAGATCTCCTTAAATTCCATACCAGACTCAAAGGGTCTAGAATGGATTTCCTGGGGAACATCACCCATTTATTTATTTATTTTTTTCTGAGGTGCCCCCTTATAATTCATATTATATTTAAAGGATCTGGTATGCATTTTGGAGGAGACTCTATGCCAGTGATGGCGAACCTTGGCACCCCAGATGTTTTGGAACTATATTTCCCATGATGCTCATCCACTCTGCAGTGTAGTGGAGCATCATGGGAAATGTAGTTCCAAAACATCTGGGGTGCCAAGGTTCGCCATCTCTGCTCTATGCATTTGTTATCATTCTTTCTGTAGACTGTGCAAATGTGACATTTGCAAAGAAAAAATTTATACTGTTCAAATTGCCTACAAATTGTATTCCCTTCTGGGTTCTATTAAAAAACAATTCCACACAGAATCCAAAAGTCCTCCAAATATGTTTAATAGAAGCCAGAATAGAGATGTCATTTGCCAGCTTTTTAAATCCATTTTCTTTTGTAAAATGGACCAATGGTGATCACTGAATGGCTCTTTACTCCTAGGCTTGGTGGCATCCTTTGCATCAATCTTAAGGAACCTACAGAACCATTTCCCTGGGTCTGTGGTGTAGGGAATATTTTGTGGGGTATGCATATGAATTATTTGTATTTTATCATCCCACCCACCCTTTACTTTTATCATGAACTTTTGCTTTTGGCACTTTTATATCGGGTTCCTCTGTGGGGACCTATTTAAGATACCAGGTGATGTGAGTTTGTCTACACCTGTATGAATGGTGTCTAGTCCAGTATTTCATCTTTTCTTCATTTATTTTGTGACCTAATTCTGGTGGCTTGGGACAAGGCTGACAAAAATGAATCTATGAATTCTGTAAATAGTTGTAAGAACTTATGTATATGCATTTGGGATGAATATTTGAATACAATGTATTTTATCATATGTGTCTATTGCAGATAGATCAATGGAATCTGAATATGTGCACTGTCAACTAACGGATCCAGAAATATTGGGGTTGGTTTATTAAAACTGGAGAGTGCAAAATCCGGTGCAGCTGTGCATAGAAACCAATCAGCTCCCAGTTTTTTTTTTGTCAAAGCTTAATTGAACAAGCTGAAGTTAGAAGCTGACCATAGACAACTGCACCAGATTTTGCACTCTCCAGTTTTAGGCTGGCCATACATACATATTATCTTATTCAATTTCCGTTATATTTAGCTTCAACTATGTAGTACTAGAGCCTGCCTGATTGCATAAAAACTGAAAGTGTTTAGGTTTAACCTCATATTATATGGTTTTGGTAAATCTAAAGGAAAGTTTAGCAAGAAAAGTGTATAGCAGGGGTCTCCAACCCCCAGGCCGCGGCCCGCTACCGGGCCGTAGCCCGTTTGCAGCCTGGCCGCGAAGTGTGCACTGAGATGCGGCGGCGGTGAGCAGAGCGATCACCGCACTTCCGCCCACACAGCCCTGCCGCTACCCTGCTGGGGGTGAAGCAGACGAGCAGAGAGATGACATCATCTCCCACCGCCCGCCCACATCACCGCTGTTCCGCCCACACAGCCCGGCCAGTATACTGTTGGAGGTGAAGCGGGGAAACAGAGAGATTACATCATCTCTCACAGCCCACCCCGCATCACCTCTGTTCTCTCTCACGCAGAACCCTCCACTCCACTGCACTGCACTTAGTGACAATTTGCATTTAAGATGCTGCATCTAGTGGCATGTGTCTGTGGCAATCTGCATCTGGTGGCATGTGTCTGTGGCAATCTGCATCTGCTGGCATGTGTCTGTGGCAATCCGCATCTGGTGGTGTGTGGCAAGTGACTGTGGCAATCTGTATCTGGTGACATGTGGCAATCTGCATCTGGTGGCTGTGGCAAGTGACTGTGGCAATCTGCATCTGGTGACATGTGGCAATCTGCATCTGGTGGCATGTGTCTGTGGCAATGCGCATCTGGTGGCATGTGGCAAGTGACTGTGGCAATCTGCATCTGGTGGCAAGTGACTGTGGCAATCGGTATCTGGTGACATGTGGCAATCTGCATCTGGTGACATGTGGCTGGTGACATGTGGCAATCTGCATCTGGTGGCAAGTGGCATGTGGCAAGTGACTGTGGCAATCTGCATCTGGTGGCATGTGGCAAGTGACTGTGGCAATCTGCATCTGGTGCCATGTGGCAAGTGACTGTGGCAATCTGCATCTGGTGGCATGTGGCAAGTGACTGTGGCAATCTGCATCTGGTGGCATGTGTCTGTGGCAATCTGCATCTGGTGGCATGGCAATCTGGTGGCATTGAACTGTGGCAATCTGCATCTGGTGACATGCGACTGTGGCATGTGTCAATCTGCATCTGATGGCATGTGGCAGTCTGCATCTGGTGGCAGGCGATGTGGCATGTGGAAATCTGGTGATAGGCAACATGGCAAATGGTAGCAAGTGACAAGCTGCATCTAGTGACAGATTCTGCATTATGGTGAGTTGAACTATTTCATTTTATATTACAATATAATAATAAAAATGATGCACTTCAATCATCCTGACACCACATTAACCATGGTGTTGTGATGAAGTGCTAACACCAGCCATTTCCTGACAAATTGGCCGCGAAAAGCCGCATCGTCCCCCATGCGCCCACGCCCCCGGGCCTTGCCACAATTTTCATCCATAATGCCGGTCCCCGGTGCCAAAAAGGTTGGGGACCACTGGTGTATAGTGTATGGCCAGCCTTAATAAATCAACCCCACAGTGGCATACAGTGAAATGCCCCAAGAATCAGATATCAAAGAGAAAACTCGTTTGGATCTGGACTTGTATAGCGTAAAACTTGATGTTGTAACTTAACATTTTATACATACCCTAGATAAATGGTTTGTAATGTTTATTATCATTTTATAAAGAAACAATAGGTATCTGATTTTAAGTATGGTGTGCTGTAGCTTTAGTTTACATTCTTTCTCACCGATACATTCAAAGCCCCTTAATTGATGGTGGGTGCTGTTGATTTGTACAGTATTTTTAGACTGCATAATTTCGAGAACTAATGTTCCACATTTTTTCACACTATGCTGTGCATTTTTTAAAACTTTGCAAAACTTTTCAGTTGATACAATTATGACCTCAAATAAACTGAAAAATAAAGAACTCTTTATCTCAAGCCAACTTAACAATTTGGATTAAGAAAAATATGTCATTGCACCTTCTATAAAAACTCTTTTATGTTAAAGATTTCAAAGAAAACAGCTCAGCTTGTTCCTAGACTGTAAAAAAAAAGAAAAAAAAAAAAAAAACAAGAAACTATTACAATAATAGTATAGAATTTATATGCTCATTATTTGAACATAATTGATCCATTTGTTATTACAGCTTCCTTTTCTATTCATCCCCCGACACATTCTTTTTATCTAAATAAACAAGTAAGACATTTTTTCAAGGGAGGTACACTTAGAAAACAGAGGAGGCTTAATTCTAGATAATAATAAAAAAAAAAAACAGATTGTGACAGTATTTGTAATGTTTTTCTAGCGCAGGCGTATATATTTGAATGTACATAGTTGAGGGTACAACTCATGTTTTAAAATTGTATTCATATGCAACATCTCAACTAACAATGCTAACAACAAGTTAACTAACTAAAAACTTAGATCCCTTTCTCACTGGGGCGGTGCAGGTGTTAATGGTAAATAGGGATGAGCCGAACACCCCCCCGGTTCGGTTCACAACAGAACTTTCGAACGGACCCCAAATTCGTACAAACGTTAGAACCCCATTGAAGTCTATAGGACTCGAACGTTCGAAATTAAAAGTGCTAATTTTAATGACTAATATGCAAGATACTGTCCTAAAAAGGGTTTGGGGACCTGGCTCCTGCCCCAGGGGACATGGGTCAATGCCTAAAATGTTTTTAAAAATGGCAGTTTTGGCGGGAGCACTGATTTTAATGACGATTAAAGTGAAAAAAAAAGTGAAATATTCCTTTAAATATCGTGCCTGGGGGTGTCTATAGTATGCCTGTGAAGTGCCACGTGTTTCCCGTGTTTAGAACAGTCCCTGCACAAAATTACATTTAACGGAAATAACGTCATTTAAAACTGCTTGCGGTTTTAATGTTATATCTGGTTCCTGCAATATGGTTGAAAATCATTGAGAAAAATGGCATGGGTAGCCCTCCCTGCCCATTACCAGCCCCTTTGGGTCTTGTACGGATATTAAGGGGAACCCCGTACCCATATTTAAAAAAGGAAATACGTGTGACCCCCAGGCCCTATATACTCAGAACAGCAGTATACAGGCGGTGCAAACAAGACAGGGACTGTGTAGGTTTGTTGTGTTAAGTAGAATCTGTTTGTAATTTTCAACTGGTACATTTTTAAAGTGTAGCTCCAGTCAAAAAATCTATTTTTAAGCTTTTTGGAAAACATAGGGAAGGGTTATCACCCCTGTATAATTTGTTTTGTCGTCCATCTTTTTTTCATCTCATTTTCTGTTGTCTCCTTCCGTTTGCAAGTAGGAGATGTTTGTAAGTTGGATGTTTGAAAGTAGGGGCCTGCCCTATATGCTCTGCAGAAATGGCGGAACAAGGTGTTGGTTTTGCCACAACATTGTAAGCCCTCAAAGTGACTCTTGGTGGGCACTGGAGCGCCCTGCTGTGAACGATTATATCAAGAATTGTAATTACATGCCATTGTTGAACAGTGGTAGAAAAATTGACCTTTGGTGGTTGTGGTGCTGGTGCCACAACACTATAAGTCCTCGCAGTTACTCTGGGTGGACACAGGAACGGGCCCTTCTGTGAAATATTATATCAAGAATTGTAATTACATGCCCCTGTTAAACAGGGGCTGAAAATTGAGCCTTAGGCACTGGTGCTGGTGCCACAACACTGCAACCTCTCCCATATACTCTAGTTTTAGTGCAGGAATGAGCCCTGCTGCAAAGCATTGCATCACAAATTGTAATTAAACGTCCCTGTTAAATAGGGGCAGAAAAATTGGGCTGGTGGCATCACCCAGAACCAAAAATGTTCTTCCAACATATCAGCAGAGGAGGAAGAGGATAGACAATCAACATAACAGGACAGTTACTCAGCATCAGCATAGGCAGTCTTGAAGGGATGTGATATTTCAAAAAAATTATTCGGTTACATCAGCTTCAGGTGCTTGGTAACTGTGGGTGATCCAAGACTGATTCATCTTGATGAAGGTCAGTCGATCAACTGATTCGGTGGACAGGCGCACCCTGTGATCGGTAACAAAGCCACCAGCAGCACTGAAGGTGCGTTCCGAAAGAACACTGGATGCAGGACAGGCCAGTAGCTCAATTGCATACTGTGCAAGCTCTGGCCAGTGATCCATCCTCAAGACCCAGTAAGCCAGAGGATTTTCGGTGGGAAAGGTGTCCAAGTCTGACCTTGCCCCTAGGTATTCCTGCACCATGTAAATCAGACGCTGGCGATGGTTGCTGGAACCGATCATACCTTGGAGCTGCGGACTAAAAAATTGTCTGAAAGCATCGGTCAGGCAGCCACCTTCTCCACCGCTCCTTCTGACCGATGCCTTAGCAACACGTTGTCCAGGACCTGGTGTTTGTAACCTCCCAGTCTCTGGGAACGCGTTGCACAGACCTTTCTGCAAGGCCTCCTGGAGATGTCTCATCCTCTGCTCCCTCTGCGATGGCAAGATAAGGTCGGCAACCTTACCCTTGTACCGTGGATCAAGGAGAGTGGCCAGCCAGTAATGGTCCCTCTCCTTGATCCGAAGAATACGAGGATCCTTCCGCAGGCTTTGCAGGATCAGGGAGGCCATGCAGCATAGGTTAGCTGAGGCATTCGGTCCGGAGTCCTCTGGGTCACTAAGGACAACATGATCCCCAGCTACCTCCTCCCAGCCACGTACAAGTCCACGGGTTTCTTGGGACTGTAAATCATCCCTACAAGACTGCTGCTGCTGCTGATTCTGAGTGCCAGCCTCCACCTCCATGCTGACACAATCATCCTCCTCCTCCTCCTCCTCCTCCTCATCCTCTTCCTGTGTGATGGGTGGCATAGCAGGAACACTGTCTGGATAAAGGTGACCTTGAGAGGCAACAAAGTCCTCCTCTTCCTGCCTCTGTTCTGCCTCAAGTGCCATGTCCATTATTCCATGCAGCGTATGCTCCAAGAGGTGGACAAGAGGTACAGTGTAACTGATGCATGCACTGTCACTGCTCACCATCCTTGTGGCCTCCTCAAACGGTGACAGGACAGTGCATTCATCCCTGATCATGCCCCACTGGCGTGGTGAGAAAAAAACGAGCTCATATGACCCTGTCCTGGTGCCGTAGTTGCACAGGTACTCATTGATGGCCCTCTGCTGCATTTGCAGCCGCTGCAGCATGGCCAACGTTGAGTTCCACCTGGTGGGCATGTCACATATAAGGTAGTTCTTGGGCAGGTTCAACTCCTTTTGGAGCTCAGCCAGCCGAGCACAGGAATTAAATGATGGCGGAAATGCACACAGACTTTCCTGGCCTGCTTCAGGACATCCTGTAAGCTCGGGTACCTGCCCAAGAACCGCTGCACCACCAGGTTAAGGACGTGAGCCACACAGGGCACATGGGTCAGTTGTCCCTGTCGGAGGGCGGAGAGGAGGTTGGTGCCATTGTTGCAAACCAGCATTCCTGGCTTAAGCTGGCGTGGCGTCAACCACCTCTCGGCCTGCCCCTGCAGAGCTGACAAAACATCTGCCCCAGTGTGGCTCCTGTCCCCCAAACAAACCAGCACAAGCACGGCATGGCATCGTTTTGCCTGCGTACTTGCGTAGCCCCTGGAATGCCTACGGAGCACCGCTGTTTCTGAGGACAGAGCACTGGAAGAGGCCATGGAGGAAGAAGAAGAGGCGTTTGGAGGCGTGGTGGCGGAACAACCTCCAACACTACTGCACCTTGTCCTGCATCCTTCCAAGCTGCCAGAAGAGTGACCCAATGGGCCGTGAAAGACAGGTAACGTCCCTGTCCATGCCTGCTGGACCATGAGTCAGCGGTAATATGCACCTTACCGCTGACCGCCCTGTCCAGCGAGGCAAGGACATTGCCTTCCACATGCCGGTAGAGAGCCGGAATCGCTGTTTGGGGACCTGCCACTGAGGAACTGCACATTGTACAAACTCACAGAAGGGGGCAGAGTCTACCAACTGAAAAGGCAGCAGTTGAAGTGCTAGCAATTTAGCCAAGCTAGCATTCAACCGCTGGGCATGTGGATGGCTGGGAATGAATTTCTATCGGCGGTCCAGCAGCTGGGGCAGGGACATTTGCCTGCTATAATCGGAAGTGGGTGTACTGCTAGCAGAGTGCCCGGAAGCACTTGGCTGTGACACACCTAATTGTACACCTTCATTCCTCTCAGAGCAGGTTTCAGAGAGGACTGAAGGTCTAGTGGGGTTGGAGATGCCAGTTGATGAGGAGCAAGGAGAGGTCCGCTTTGTTCTTTGGTGTGGGTCTTTGAGGTACGCTTGCCAACAAGCTGCATGGCAGGTCAACATATGTCTGGTCAAGCATGTGGTGCCCAAGCGGCTGATGTTTTGGCCACGCGAGATACGCTTGAGACATATGTTTCAAATAGCAGCGGTGCGATCTTGTTTCAAAAAAGCCCCACACCAAAGAACTTTTAGAATAACACGCAGAGGCAGGGCCCTGTGCAGGCGGAGCGCTGCGGTGTGATTCAGTCGGTGTGCTGTCCGTAAGCTGGCCCCCGGAGGGCATCCTGCCTCGTTGGACATGTGTCTCCTCCTCCTCCTCCTCTCCCCTACCAGGCACCCATGTGGAGTCAGTGCCCTCATCATCCCCTCCCTCTTTATCGCTGGAGCAAACCTGGCAGTATGCTGCAGCTTGTGGAACATGACTGCCAGATTGCTTCTTGAGCATCCCCTCTCTCTGCGCTCACGCTACTGCCTTCCTCTAGCTGAGTATCATCACCAGAGCCTACAAAACACTGGGCATCCTCCTGGAGCATGAACCCAACACTGTGCTCAAAGAGTTCAGGAGACTCCTCAGGAGGACGTGGTGGGTCTAGGGAAGGAGTCACTGATGATGACATTGAGAGGAGGGAAGACGATGCGTTGGCAGCTGCTTTGCTAGTACCCTGAGCCTGGGTGAGAGAGGATGAGGAGGATGAAGAGGGCTTGGTCATCCACTCTACCAAGTCGTTGGCATGTTGCGGCTCAACATGTCCAGCTGCCGAAAAGAAGGACAAGCGTGTCCCATGGCCACGTGCTGATGATGACGATGCACCGCGTCCACGACCAGCACTGTTGTCTCTAGCCACTTGAGACCCGCACTACGTCTATTGACGTCATGGGGTTTCGCTGGTTATATCTAAATGATGCCTGAGGCCACAGACATCATTCAGATATTGCCGTTTTCAGCCGGCGATTCCCTACACCATAAGAATGATCATAGCGGCTGTTCCACCGCTAAATCGTTCTTACAGGTGGCAGGAGGGGACGCCCCCCCTCCCGCCGCCCTCCGGTGCTTCTACCGACTCACCGTGTCCATCGGTGAGTCGGTCACAGGATCCGCCGGCCCCAGCAAGTGATCATAGAGATTTCCGGCGGACTAGATTGTCCCCGGAGTCTCTATGATCGTTCGGAGGCCGGGCGCGATGTTATGACGTCACGCCCGGCCTCGGTATTCAAATTAACGGCGCCGATCTGGCTAGGAAGCCATGATCGTTTTTTTTTTTTTATTCTTCCCAGTCTAGAGGTGAGATATGGGGTCTTATTGACCCCGTATTTCACTGTAAATAGGTCAGATCGTGCCATATTCCTATTACAAGGGATGTTTACATTCCTTGTAATAGGAATAAAAGTCATCAATTTTTTTTTTAAGTGTAAAACTAAAAAAATAAAATAAAATTAACAATAAAAAAAAAAAAATTAAAGCGCCCCTGTCCCCGTGAGCTCGCACACAGAAGCGAACGCATACGTAAGTCCCGCCCACATATGAAAACGGTGTTCAAACCACACATGTGAGGTATCGTCGCGAACGTTAGAGCGAGAGCAATAATTCTAGCCCTAGACCTCCTCTGTAACCCAAAATATGTAACCAGTAAAAAAATTTAAAGCGTCGCCTATGGGGATTTTTAAATACCAAAGTTTGGCGCCATTCCACGAGCGCGTGCAATTTTGAAGCGTGACATGTTGGGTATCTATTTACTCTTTTTTTAAGCATGAAACTGTTTTTTTTCTGAAAAAAACGCGCAAATACCGTGTGAGATAAAAAGTTGCAATGACCGCCATTGTATTCTCTAGGGTCTTTGCTAAAAAAACATATATAATGTTTGGGGGTTCTATGTAATTTTCTAGCAAAAAAATTTGGAATTTTACATGTAGGAGAGAAATGTCAGAATTGGCCTGGGTCCTAAGTGGCTAGACTCAGAGTCTGCTTGCCCTCTTTTATCGGCTCGCGCCTGTCTGCCTCTCCTTGCTGGCCTTCCAGACATGGTAATGGCCTGAAGGGAGATGGGAAAACCAGCAATTGGGTAGTGTATATTGTGCTGGAGGCACACACAACATCCACTAACTCCTGCAGATGGCAGATGGCTCAATTAGAGAAGAGCTATGTAGGTGGATAAAACGGTGTATACTGGGTTCAGGGCACGCAGACAGCATGCACAATCTCCTACAACTGACTGCAAGCTCTATTAAAAAAGAGAAATATAGTTAGCTATATAGGTGGATATAGCGGTGTATACTGGGTTCAGAGCACGCAGACAGCATGCACAATCTCCTACAACTGACTGCAAGCTCTATTAAAAAAGAGAAATATAGCTAGCTATATAGGTGGATATAGCGGTGTATACTGGGGGTTCTAGACATGTGTATTTTGTTTCGTTCCGAATCGAAATTCGGACGAATTTTCATTATTCGGACATTTGGATGCATCTGAATGACCGAATTACAATGCTAACGAATTCAAACGAAATTCGAATCAAATTAAAAAAATTACATTTTTCGACCCGAATTTGGGGCCACATATCTCAGGGCCACTTGCAGCTAGAGATTTGGTATACAAATTTGGTATACAAACACAATAGACCTAGCACTACAACCTCTCCAAATTTGGGGTTTCTAGCTCCAAGTGACCCCGAGTTACGGGGCCCCAAAGTCAGGTCGCAAAATGTCAAGCATTTTTCTGCAGCAGAGAATGACATTTTGTGACCCGACATTGGGGCCACGTATCTCGGGGCCACTTATAGCTAGAAACCCCAAATTAGGTATGCAAACACAGTAGACCTAGCACTACAACATACATCTCCAAATTTGGGGTTTCTAGCACTAAGTGACCCCGCGATACATGGCCCTAAAGTCGGGTCGCAAAATATTTTTGAATCCGGTTGAAATAGTTTCCAATGCAGTTGAAATTATTTCGAATCCAGTAGAAATATTTTCGAATTTGGTTGAAATATTTTCAAAATGATTTCAATATGATTTGAAATTATTTCAACTGCATTGGAAACTATTTAAACTATTCGTCACGCTGCAAAGTTTTTAATCTTTTAATGTAGCTCATTCTCTTCTTCTTTAGAATGTTTGAATAATGAAGTTGTTTTGCTGCTGATATTGACACAGAGTTCTGGCAAACTGATTTCTTTATTATTTCTTGTGATCTTATGAATAATCTTTATTTTTTTTTGCCAGATCTCCAGAATAACGTTTTTTTTATAGTGATCTACTTTTTAAAAAAAATATATCACGATCTCTTGTTTTTTTTATAGTGATCTTTATAATATTTTTTCTCGTTTTGTGTGTCAAGTTACCATAACATCATTATTACCTTGTATTTTTTAACCTCAAAAAGATTGGTTGGTGTCCCTTGTTAATTTCACATTGTCTTTTTGAAATGTACCTGCCTGCTCACAAACAAACTGTCCTTTTTGAACTAAAACACATAGCCAAGTATTTGTGAAAATAAACTAGGCATTTATTAGGGGTCATAACAAAATAAAGAGGAACGCAACGCTGGATAAACTGGTGAAATTGGCGAAGCCTTTGTATCCGGGGCACACGTCAATTATTTGACAGGCAAAATTGGTAGCTTGAGGAGTCCATTTAATAGGCAGCACAATATGTTCCTTGACTCCGAGAGATCGGGAACAGCAGCAGATGTCATGTATGTCCTGTCTGTCTTTTGTAAGACCAGACTGAACCCAGGCCATCACTCTCTTGTCTTCCTTACATGCTTATAAGGAGACAGCAAAGCCAACAAACGGTGAAAAACTATGTCATCCAGAGATAATTCCCGAAATCATCAAGATTATTCTCACGGATCTGTGCGAGAATTGGTCACGCTGGAGCAACCAATTTTTCTTCCATGAACTCCTCCTCTCCTTGTTCATGGACTGTGCTTTGGTCAAAGCAAGAACCCCAACACCAAGCCTCTTCATAGCATGAACTCTATGATGAGTACGTAACCGCAACATGGCTTCAAAACGGTCGGCTGGTCAGAACGAACTAACAGAATACACTGAAAATCAGAAAGAACCTGAGAAGAATGAGCTGAAAATCAGAAACGAGCGGACAAGAACGCACTGAAAATCAGATACGTAATAGAAATAGCATGGACTGAAAACCAGATGAGAACTGACTACATGCACTGAAAACCAGATACGAACCCACAAGCACAAACTAAAGAGCCGTAACAATCGGAAAAGCACAAGGCTGAAAATCGCGAATCATCTCTCACCAAACTTCTACTAACACGAGATTAGCAGAAGGACTCCAAAGGGTGGCGCACTGGCTATTGAACTTCCTTCTTCTTTTCTCGTTGTACGTGTTGTATGTCAGCACGTTCTAGCCAATCAGAATTTCCCAAAACATTTGTTCAACCTTGTGTATGCAAGACAAGTTTCAGCCAACATCCGTCAGAAATAAATCGATGGTTTGGCGGAAATTCCGAACATCTGTACGCGGCATTAGGCTGGCCATAGATGGGAACCATCAAATCTCGAACCATGTATTGGCAGGCTGAATGTACCAAGTTGATTGATTGATCAAATTGGGTACAACCAGTCTGCTGAATTTTACATGTGATTATCGTCTAGCGGCTGGTATAGCCCCTAGCAATAATCACAGACTTCTCCGGATGGGTACTGCTCCCTCTCCCCAAGCAGAGAGAACACAATAGCGCAGCAGGAGAGATAGTCTGTGTTGATGAGGGGGAAGAAATTAGCCCTGTGGTTGACTTACGTTTGGCTTTAACCACTACAATACAGGGCACTTTCACCCCCTTCCTTCCCAGCCCAATTTTCAGCTTTCAGCGCTCTAGCGCTTTCAGTGACAATTGCGCGGTCATGCTACACTGTACCCAAATGAAATTTTTATCATTTTGTTCGCACAAATAGAGATTTATTTTGGTGGTATTTATTCACGACTCCGTTTTTTATTTTTTGCGATATATGCGCAAAAAAGCGGAAAATTTTGAAAAAAAACAATATTTTCTTTTTTCTATTTTAAAAGAAATCCAATAAAATCAAATTTTGTCATAAATTTAAGCCAAAATGTATTCTGCTATATGTTTTTGGTAAAAAAAATTCCGTTAAGTGTATAATAATTGGTTTGTGTGATCACGGACATATGTACGCAAATTATCATGTACATATGTGTGCAGGTGATCACGTACATATGTGTGCACATAATCATTGGGACAAGTGATTTTAGTGGGACATATGTGGGGGACATGTTTTTATTATTAGGGACATGTGTTTTTATTTTTTGGGGACATGTATGTTTTGGGGACATGTGTGTTATGGGGACATATGTGGGGACTGTGTTTACACTGTGTGGTGTGTTGTGTGTTTACACTAGACTGAAGATCAGTGAGTAAAAAGCTGTAAAAAACAGCTCATACTCACTGATCATCAGCCGGCTGCAGCGATCTGCTCTCCTCTCCTCAGCGATGACTTCTGTGTGAGGAGAGGAGGAGCCGATTGCCTAGCAACCGGCTGTTTGTTTACATCACATAACGGCCGTGATTGGACATGGCCGTCATGTGATCAGGAGGGCCAATCACAGAGCCCTCCTGCCGATCTGAGATGCGCCGTGTCCCGGTGACACGGGCGCATCGGGATCGCGCCGCTGCGCGGGCACGCGCGCGCGATCCCGCTCCTCCTGATGGACGTTCCTGAACGTCCTATCAGGAGTAGACGGCTCCCACCCGGCCGTATATGTGCATTGGCCGGGTGGGAAGTGGTTAAAGAGTAACTTCACTTTTTTTGAGAAAAAAACAATCCCTTCTGGGTGATGTACACTGCAAGTATTTGTTGCAGATTCCTACACTTTGTTGCTCTGAAGGAAAAGCTAACTGTGTCAATGTGCACAGTGAATGTGAATGATAATAACTTTTATGTTATTAACCACTTGCTTACTGGGCACTTAAACCCCCCTCCTGCCCAGACCAATTTTCAGCTTTCAGCGCTGATGCACTTTGAATGACAATTGCGCAGTCATACCACACTGTACCCAAAATTAAATTTTTATCATTTTTTTCCCACAAATAGAGCTTTCTTTTGGTGGTATTTAATTACAGCTGGGAGTTTTATTTTTTGCTAAACAAACAAAAAAAGATGCAAAAAAAAAAATCATGTTTAATAGTTTGTTATAAACTTTTGCAAACAGGTAATTTTTCTCCTTCATTGAAATGCGCTGATGAGGCAGCACTGGTGGGCACTGATAGGCTGCACTGTTGGGCACTGATAGGCACAGTTAAGGTGGCACTAATAGGCACAGATAAGGTGGCACCGATAGGCACAGATAAGGCAGTACTGATGGGCACAGATAAGGCGGCACTGATGGGCAAAGATGGGCACAGATAAGATGCGTGGATGGGTGGCACGGATGGGTGGCATGGATGGGTGGCACAGATGGGCACTGATGGGTACCACTGATAGATGGGACTGATGGGCACTGATAGGTGGCACTGATGGGCGGCACTGATGGGCACTGATGGGCACTGGTAGATGACACTGATGGACACGGATATGTGGCACTGAGGTGCAGCACTGTTTTTGCGGCAGATTGAGGGCACTGATAGGTGGCACTGTGGGCACTGATAGGTGGCACTGTGGGCACTGATAGGTGGCACTGTGGGCACTAATGGGTGGCACTGTGGGCACTAATGAGTTTCACCTTTTCCCCTACTTAGGTGGCACTGGCAGGGGGCAGGTGGGCACTGATGATCTGGCCGTGATCGGGACTTAAGTCCCTCTCACGGCCGCCGGTGATCGGCTTTTTTTTTTCTCCTCGCGCTGTCAGCGCGAGGAGGAAAAATAGCCGATTACCGGCTCGGTTGTGATCACATGATCAGCTGTCATTGGCTGACAGCTGATCACGTGGTAAGGGGTCGGGATTGACCCCTTGCTCCGATCTATGATCAGGCAAACCTCATAGACTCGCTGATCACAGAGCGCGCTGTGTGCCCCTAAGGGGGCGAACAGGCCACTCGTGCACGGGACGACATCAATAGACGTAGTCCCGGCAAAGCAGGTCCGCGCGTTAGCCGTCATTCGGCTATAGCACGGATCCCTAGAGGTTAATCAGCTAATGCTGTTGCACAATTCTAATGAAGAAAAATACAGTTTCTGAATCCCTTTAGACATGATTAACTCTGAGTTAATAATAACATGAGTATCTCACAAAAATGAAATGTTTGCTGCAGAGGATGCCTAAAATCGAACTTGTATCTCCTGAAAATATCAGTGAGTCAAACACACATGCAGGAAATTACATTTCTGAGGGTGGGGTGGGGGCGTTCCATACCCCCACTATTTATGGAACACCTCCAGGTTGCCATATTGCATTCAAATTGACAGAAAATTACAGCACTGCAGATCGAAAAAACAAAAGGTAATTTGTAATAACATTCAATTACAATATGGCTTGTTTAGCAATTGTATATGCTATATATATCTTTTCATCACAAAAGTCAAGTTTTAACCTATTTAATCTATATTTTTAGTTTGATTCAAATAGTAATCAAAATAATAATTTAAATAAATATACTTAAAAATATTAGATATTAGTTAATCATAAGAAAATAATCTGGAAATTATGTGACATGTTGTTATGCTCTGTTTTGCCACCTGCAAATATCGTCACAACATGCTATAAATACTGGTGACATGCTTCTTACTCATTCTATTGATATACTTTCTTTGTACTTTTTGCATTCTTATGTATAAGTTGTACTCACGTTGCGATGGTAACAAATACTTTTTTGTCTGTCATGTTATACTCTTGTTGTACACTGTTATTTGTTGCAAAATTCAATACAAATTATTAAACAAGAAAATATTCTGGACATGAAAATTGTTGCTACTCAATAATCAATCAGGACAAAGCAATGGAAATCCTTTATAAGCAACAAGAAGATTCATGGCAAATTATTCGGTAGCAGTTTAGCAGCCAACATGTTCAATCTGGGGTGCAGAATGGAGGGAATTTAACAACAAATTAACTTCTCTGAGAGGTGGTTGTTGCCACGCCAACTTAATGCAGGAATGGTGGTTTGCAACACTGGCACCAACCTCCTCTCCGCCCTCTGACAGGGACAACTGACCCATGTGCCCTGTGTGGCTCACGTCCTTAACTTGGTGGTGCAGCAGTTCTTGGGCAGGTACCTGGGCTTACAGGATGTCCTGAGGCAGGCCAGGAAAGTCTGTATGCATTTCCGCCGATCATATAATGCCAGTGCTCGTCTGGCTGAGCTCCAAAAGGAGTTGAACCTGCCCAAAAACCACCTTATCTGTGACATGCCCACCATGTGGAAATCAACGTTGGCCATGCCGCAGCGGTTGCACATGCAGCAGAGTGCCATCAATGAGTGCCTGTGCGACTATGGCACCAGGACAGGGTCAGGGGAGCTATTTTTTTCCCCCACACCATGGGGCATGATCAGGGATGCATGCACTGTCCTGTCATCATTTGAGGAGGCCACTAGGATGGTGAGCAGTGACAGTGCATGCATCAGTGACACAGTACATCTTGTCCACCTGTTGGAGCATACGCTGTGTGGAATAATGGACAGAGCACTTGAGGCAGAACAGAGGCAGGCAGAGGAGACCTTCCTTGCCCCTCAAGGCCCCCTTTATCCAGACAGTGTTTCTGCTGTCCCGCTGATCACACAGGAAGAGGAGGAGGAGTGCGTCAGCATGGAGGTGGAGCCTGGCACTCAGCATCAGCAGCAGCAGTCTTTTAGGGATGATTTACAGTCCCAAGAAATTGTACATGGCTGGGAGGAGGTGGCTGCAGATCATGTCATCCTTAGTGACCCAGAGAACTCCGGACCGAATGCCTCAGCTAACCTATGCTGCATGGCCTCCCTGATCCTGCAAAGCCTGCGGAAGGATTCTCGTATTCTTTGGCTCAAGGAGAGGGATCATTACTGGCTTGAAACTCTCCTTGATCCACGGTACAAGGGTAAGGTTGCGGACCTTATCTTGCCGTTGCAGAGGGAGCAGAGGATGAGACATCTCCGGCAGGCCTTGCAGAAAGGTCTGTGCAATGCGTTCCCAGAGACTGGGAGGTTACAAACTCCTGATCCTGGACAACGTGTTGCTGAGGCTTCGGTCAGCCACAGAAGGAGCGATGGAGAAGGTGGCCATCTGACCGATGCGTTCAGACAATTTTTTAGTCCGCACCCCCAAGGTATGATCAGTTCCAGCAACCATCGCCAGCATCTGATTTACATGGTGCAGAAATACCTAGGGGCAAGGTCAGACTTGGATAACTTTCCCACCGAAAATCCTCTGGGTTACTGGGTCTTGAGGATGGATCACTGGCCAGAGCTTGCACAGTATGCAATTGAGCTACTGGCCTGTCCTACATCCAGCTTTCTTTCGGAATGCACATTCAGTGCTGCTGGAGGCTTTCTAACCAATCACAGGGTACGCCTGTCCACCGACTCGGTTTATCGACTGACCTTCATAAAGATGAATCAGTCTTGGATCACCACTACCACCACCAGCTACCAAGCAACTGAAGCTGATGTAAACGAAAAATATATATTTTTTAAATGTCACATCCCTTCAAGACTGCCTATGCTGATTGACTATCCTGTTATGTTGACTGAATATCCTCTTCCTCCTTAATGATCCTGCTGATAGCTTGGAAGAAAATTTTTGGTTCTGGGCGCCGCCACCAGTGACTAAGGCCCAATTTTTCAGCCCCTGTTTAACAGGGGCATGTAATTAAAATTTTTGATGCAATGCTTTGCAGCAGGGCTATTTCCTGCACTCTAACTAGAGTATCTGTGAGGGGTTGCAGTGTCGTGGCACCAGCACCAGTGCCTAAGGCCCAATTTTTCTGTCCCTGTTTAACAGGGGTGTGTAATTACAATTTTTGATGCAATACTTTAAAGCAAGGCTCATTCCTGCTCTCCAACTACAGTTTCTGTGAGGAGTTGCAGTGTTGTGGCACCAGTGCCTAAGAACCAATTTTTCAGCCCCTGTTTAACAGGTGCATGTAATTACAATTCTTGATATAATATTTCACAGCAGGGCCCGTTCCAGCACCCACCAAGAGTAACTGTGAGGACTTACAGTGCTGTGGCACCAGCACCACCACCAGCACCACAACCACCAAAGGCCCAAATTTTCTACCACTGTTCAACAATGGCATGTAATTACAATTCTTGATATAAAAGTTCACAGCAGGGTGCTCCAGCACCCACCAAGAGTCACTCTGAGGGCTTACAGTGTTAACGTGTGGCAACACCAACACCTTAGGGCCAAATTTCTGCAGAGAATATAGGACAGGCCCCTACTTTCAAACATCCGACTTACAAACGTCTCCTACTTGCGAACGGAAGGAGACAACAGGAAGTGAGATGAAAAAAGACGGACGGTCAAAAAAATTATACAGGGGTGATAACCCTTCCCTATGTTTTCCAAAAAGCTTAAAAATAGATTTTTTGACTGGAGCTACACTTTAAAAATGTACCAGTTCAAAATTACAAACAGATTCTACTTAACACAACAAACCTACACAGTCCCTGTCTTGTTTGCACCGCCTGTATACTGCTGTTCTGAGTATATAGGGCCTGGGGGCCCCACGCCTTTCCTTTTTTAAATTTGGGTACGGGGTTCCCCTTAATATCCGTACAAGGCCCAAAGGGGCTGGTAATGGAGGGGGGGCTACCTATGCCATTTTTCTCACTGATTTTCATCCATATTGCCGGAACCAGATTATATTAAAAGCAGTTTTAAATTACTTTTTTTCTGTTAAATGTCATTTGTGCAGGGACTGTTCTAAACACGGGAAACACGTGCCACTTCACAGGCATACTATAGACACCCCCCAGGCACGATATTTAAAAGAATATTTCACTTTAAGCATCATTAAAATCAGTGCTCCCGAAAAAAACTGCCATTTTTAAAACTTTTTTTGTATTGATACATGTCCCCTGGGGCAGGTGTCGGGTCCCCAAACCCTTTTTAGGATAAGGACTTGCATATTAGCCTTTAAAATTAGCACTTTTGATTTTGAACGTTCGAGTCCCATAGACTTTAATAGGGTTCTAAAGTTTGTACGAATTTTCGGTCTGTTTGAAGGTTCTGGTGCGAAACGAACCAGGGGGTGTTTGGCTCATCCCTAATTACTAAGGAAACATTTTAAGTCAAACTCTTTATTTAGTCTCCCTCTCTTACAAAATTGGAGCCCCTCCACTGGTGTTTGGGGGCCTCAATACCCCAAAATTGCATTCTGGGCTTTTATTGTGTTTATCCCTAAAGTGGATTAATAGGTAATGTTTATCATACCCTTGACATATTTCTCACGTGTTCTTCCATTCTTACTTTCAGCACTCTCTTTGTTCTACCTACATATAATAGGTTGCATGGATTAATTGCCTAAACCACCCCTATAGTGCCACATAAATAAAATTCCTAATAACGTGTGAACATTTAGTAAGAGGATTTATGAAGAACTTTAGTTTTCTAACATTTTTTGGGTCCTCACACAGCTATAACATCTACCACACCCATCAAACCCCTTGATGTCCCAAAACATCAGTGGCTTAGCCAGGGGTGGTTCAATGATATTATGCAACAGCCTATCCCTGAGGTTAGGAACTCATTTGTATACAATCCTAGGTTTATCTGGTAGACTCCCTTTCAGATGTACATCTTGCTTTAAAACCTCCCAATATCTGCTGATGATTTTTTACACATACTTATTTTGTAAATTGTAGTCAAGAGCAATACAGGTACCCATATCAGTTTTCATTTCTGTACTTTGATCTCTATCCTTCAGCAGATTCTCCCTATTCGTGTTCCCAATTTTTGTCTTTCAGCTTCCAGAAAATTGTCCCTATATCCTTTATCCCTAAACATTTTACTTTATTTATCTGTTAGCGTTTCAAGTCATCATTTCTTGTACTGTTCTTTTTAATCCGCATAAATTGTCCTCTAGATATATTATTTATCCAGGGCCTATGGTAGCAGCTGGTGGTGGGGATATATGAATTGGGGTCAGTTTCCTTAAAGTATGTTTCTGATCCCTTTTTAACATTAACCACTTCAGCCCCGGACTATTTGGCTGGCAAAAGACCAGAGCACTTTTTGCGATTCGTCACTGTATTGCTTTAACTGACAATTGTGTGGTCGTACAATGTGGCTCCCAAACAAAATTGACATCCTTTTTTCCCACAAATAGAGCTTTATTTTGTTGGTATTTGTACATTTTATTTTTTGCGCTATAAACAAAAAAGTGTCAATTTTGAAAAAAAAACGCATATTTTTAACTTTTTGCTATAATAAATAACCCCCAAAAATATATAAAAACACATTTTTCCCTCAGTTTAGGCTGATACGTATTCTTCTACATAAATAAGCATTTGATTGATTTGCGCAAAAGTTATAGCGTCTACAAAATAGGGGTTAGTTTTATGGAATTTTTATTAATAATTTTTTTTGGCGGCGATCAGCGATTTTTATCATGACTGCAACATAATGGCGGAAAGATTGGACACTTTGGCTCTATTTTGGGACCATTCACATTTATACAGCCACCAGTTTGATTAAAAATGCATTAATTACTGTGTAAATGTGACTGGCAGTGAAGAGGTTAACCACTAGGGGGCACTGTAAGGGTTAAGTGTGCCCTAGGGAGTGATTCTAACTGTGGGGAGAGGGGCTATGTGTGACATGACACTGATTACCGCTCACGATTACAGGGAGCTGTGATCAGTGTCAGTGTCACTAGGTAGAACGGGGAAATGCTTGTTTACATCAGCATTTCCCTGTTCTTCCTCTCCGTGAGACAATCGCGGGTATCCCCGTGGACATCAAGTCTGCAGGACCCGCGATCACACTCACGGAGCTCGCGGCGGGGAAAAAGGGAAACGTACAGGTACATTAATATATCAGCGTAAGGCAGTCGGCAATCGTTTAGATTTTATTGACAAAAGATCGGTACAAATCAAGGATGCATACATATGAATGAAAACGAGTTACAGGAAGGTAATGTAATTGTAACTAACTTTTCATTGTTATTTATATGAGTCAACAAAATGTGGGAGATTATAGAAATCTTCTGAGAACTTTTTCGACAGATAAACTGTAAAACATTAATGACGTTTAGGCCTGTTATGGCGTGCCTCATCATTTCTAATCAGAACAATACCACATGTAAGAAAATATATGCATTCTCCTGACTTGCCTTCAGTAGTAGTAAAGAAAAGCTAAGAGGAAGGAGTAAAGTAATCAACCACGTTATTCAGTTTCAATGGTGAGGAAACAAAGACCAATAGTATAATGATAGCATGATATAATGATATAGAATAATGACCCTGGATGTGTTGACAGATTATTCAACTAATGTTGAAATGAGGATATTGTTCAGTAATGATGTCCGAAAATACCAGAGTATTTAAAGATGATCCAGAGTTGCCATGTCCTATGGAACCGCTCTACCCGATCGCTGTATTGTGCCAACGTATCTTCCATTTCATAATTTTGATTTGTTGGTAGGAATAGTGAGTTACCTACGCCAGATATAAAGCCTGGGTTGTCTTTCAGGGGAGTTAGCAGGTTAATTGAAGAAGTAACATCTGTCGTTTTTGCTAACCTGTGAACAATCTCTAAAGTGTTCTCTGTCAGTGGATGTCATCTTAAGTTATCAGGGTAAGTGTGCCACGGAAGTGTGCAAGTTGTAAAGGGATGGGATTTAGAGCCATCTCTAAGGTTACCCAGTCTTTTGTGTATTTAAGTAAGTAATAGTCCCTGAAGTTGGGTAATCCCATCCCACCATGTTCTTTTATTCTGGTTAAAGTTTCAAAACTGATTTATGGTTTCTTATGAGCCTTAATAGGATGGAACATAGTGATTTAAACAGGTGTTGGGGTAATTTGACCGGTAGTGTGCACATGAGATAGAGAAGCCTAGGTAGGCTGGTCATCTTAATGAGGGCCGCTCGGCCAAACCATGATAAGGTGCCTATGTGCCAGTTGTTTAGGTCTACAAAATATTTGGGGGGGCACACCCTAAAAAAATGCATAAAGATGGTGCTGCCATAAGACCATACAACAGAACAAAAATTTTACAGCGCACAAATGCAAAACTAACATTTACCTCCAACAAGGCTTTTTAAAAACACCTAGACATTTTCAAAAAACATTATCAAAAAATATGGGGATTTGGTCACACCATATTGCTATACGGTGCTTAAGCCCACTTACTGCGACAAAGTACCCCATGATTAGTGGGTCCTACACTATCCATAGACTAGGAGATCCTGCTTCTCTGAACCATGGAAGCTATACTCCTCTATATGGGAGAACATGAGGTCTCCACCATGACACAGGTGGTCACTAATTAGAGGTACTTACTGAGGGAGCACCCCACTCAGGACCATTATAAAGGCTAAAAGCAGGTCCAGGCATTACCTCTTTGGGTTAGGACATGGAGTTCAAGGCAGCCTCCAATGGATCTGTTAAGATTTCTAGGAAGGTTTTGTAATATACAGATGTGAAACCATCTGGGCCCGGATTTTTACCTGTTTTCAAATGTTTAATGGCTTTTCTTATTTCTGATGGTTCTATCATCCAGTCCAAATCATCCAGGGCAGGTAGACCACTTTTTTCCAGATAGTCCAGAGTAATCTGTGACCTGTGATCTGTGAGTAAAAAGTGTGGAAATGTTGTGCGATCACCTCCATTGTAACATCTAAGGAGCCATTGGCTCGCTTAATGCCCATGATGGTATAGCTAGAGACTTTGCCCGTTTTGTTGCCTGATTCATAATAGATTTTCTTCCTATAGAATAGGGATGAGCCGAACACCCCCCGGTTCGGTTCACAACAGAACTTTTGAACGGACCCCAAATTCGTACGAACGTTAGAACCCCATTGAAGTCTATAGGACTCGAACGTTCAAAATTAAAAGTGCTAATTTTAATGACTAATATGCAAGATACTGTCCTAAAATGGGTTTGGGGACCTGGCTCCTGCCCCAGGGGACATGGGTCAATGCCTAAAATGTTTTTAAAAATGGTCGTTTTGGCGGGAGCACTGATTTTAATGACGATTAAAGTGAAAAAAAAAGTGAAATATTCCTTTAAATACGGTGCCTGGGGGGTGTCGGTAGTATGCCTGTGAAGTGCCACGTGTTTCCCGTGTTTAGAACAGTCCCTGCACAAAATGACATTAAACGGAAATAACACCATTTAAAACTGCTTGCGGTTTTAATGTTATATCTGGTTCCTGCAATATGGTTGAAAATCATTGAGAAAAATGGCATGGGTAGCCCTCCCTGCCCATTACCAGCCTATTTGGGTCTTGTACGCATATTAAGGGGAACCCTGTACCCATATTAAAAAAAGGAAATGCGTGTGGCCCCCAGGCCCTATATACTCAGAACAGCAGTATACACGCGGTGCAAAAAAGACAGGGACTGTGTAGGTTTGTTGTGTTAGGTTGAATCTGTTTGTAATTTTCAACTGGTACATTTTTAAAGTGTAGCTCCAGTCAAAAAAACTATTTTTAAGCTTTTTGGAAAACATAGGGAAGGGTTATCACCCCTGTATAATTTGTTTTGTCGTCCATCTTTTTTCATCTAATTTGCTGTTGTCTCCTTCCGTTTGCAAGTAGGAGATGTTTGTAAGTTGGATGCTTGAAAGTAGGGGCCTGCCCTATATGCTCTGCAGAAATGGCGGAACAAGGTGTTGGTTTTGCCACAACATTGTAAGCCCTCAAAGTGACTCTTGGTGGGCGCTGGAGCGCCCTGCTGTGAACGATTATATCAAGAATTGTAATTACATGCCATTGTTGAACAGTGGTAGAAAAATTGACCTTTGGTGGTTGTGGTGCTGGTGCCACAACACTATAAGTCCTCACCGTTACTCTGGGTGGGCACAGGAAGGGGCCCTCCTGTGAAATATTATATCAAGAATTGTAATTACATGTCCCTGTTAAACAGGGGCAGAAAAATTGGGCCTTAGGCACTGGTGCTGGTGCCACCACACTGCAACCTCTGCCATATACTCTTAGCTTAGCTTGGTAGCTATGGGTGATCCAAGACTGATTCATCTTGATGAAGGTCAGTCGATCAACTGATTCGGTGGACAGGCGCACCCTGTGATCGGTAACAAAGCCACCAGCAGCACTGAAGGTGCGTTCCGAAAGAACGCTGGATGCAGGACAGGCCAGTAGCTCAATTGCATACTGTGCAAGCTCTGGCCAGTGATCCATCCTCAAGACCCAGTAAGCCAGAGGATTTTTGGTGGGAAAGGTGTCCAAGTCTGAACTTGCCCCTAGGTATTCCTGCACCATGTAAATCAGACGCTGGAGATGGGTGCTGGAACCAATCATACCTTGGGGCTGCGGACTAAAAAATTGTCTGAAAGCATCAGTCAGACGGCCACCTTCTCCACCGCTCCTTCTGACCGATGCCTCAGCAACACGTTGTCCAGGACCAGGAGTTTGTAACCTCCCAGTCTCTGGGAACGCGTTGCACAGACCTTTCTGCAAGGCCTCCCGGAGATGTCCCATCCTCTGCTCCCTCTGCGATGGCAAGATAAGGTCGGCAACCTTGCCCTTGTACCGTGGATCAAGGAGAGTGGCCAGCCAGTAATGGTCCCTCTCCTTGATCCGAAGAATACGAGGATCCTTCCGCAAGCTTTGCAGGATCAGGGAGGCCATGCAGCGTAGGTTAGCTGAGGCATTCGGTCCGGAGTCCTCTGGGTCACTAAGGACAACATGATCCGCAGCTACCTCCTCCCAGCCACGTACAAGTCCACGTGTTTCTTGGGACTGTAAATCATCCCCACAAGACTGCTGCTGCTGCTGCTGCTGATTCTGAGTGCCAGCCTCCACCTCCATGCTGACACAATCCTCCTCCTCCTCCTCTTCCTCCTCCTCATCCTCTTCCTGTGTGATGGGTGGCACAGCAGGAACACTGTCTGGATAAAGGGGGCCTTGAGAGGCAAGGAAGTCCTCCTCTTCCTGCCTCTGTTCTGCCTCAAGTGCCCTGTCCATTATTCCACGCAGCGTATGCTCCAAGAGGTGGACAAGAGGTACAGTGTCACTGATGCATGCACTGTCACTGCTCACCATCCTTGTGGCCTCCTCAAACGGTGACAGGACAGTGCATGCATCCCTGATCATGCCCCACTGGCGTGGTGAGAAAAAACCGAGCTCCCCTGACCCTGTCCTGGTGCCGTAGTCGCACAGGTACTCATTGATGGCCCTCTGCTGCATGTGCAGCTGCTGCAGCATGGCCAACGTTGAGTTCCATCTGGTGGGCATGTCACATATAAGGCGGTTCTTGGGCAGGTTCAACTCCTTTTGGAGCTCAGCCAGCCGAGCACAGGCATTAAATGATCAGCGGAAATGCACACAGACTTTCCTGGCCTGCTTCAGGACATCCTGTAAGCCGGGATACCTGCCCAAGAACCGCTGCACCACCAGGTTAAGGACGTGAGCTACACAGGGCACATGGGTCAGTTGTCCCTGTGGGAGGGCGGAGAGGAGGTTGGTACCATTGTCACAAACCACCATTCCTGGCTTAAGCTGGCATGGCGTCAACCACCTCTCGGCCTGCCCCTGCAGAGCTGACAAAACATCCGCCCCAGTGTGGCTCCTGTCCCCCAAACAAACCAGCGCAAGCACGGCATGGCATCGTTTTGCCTGCGTACTTGCGTAGCCCCTGGAACGCCTACGAAGCACCGCTGGTTCTGAGGACAGAGCACTGGAAGAGGCCATGGAGGAAGAAGAAGAGGAGGGGGTGGAGGAGAGAGGTGTGTCACAACCAATAGTAGCATTTTGGAGGCGTGGTGGCGGAACAACCTCCAACACTACTGCACCTTGTCCTGCATCCTTCCCAGCTGCCAGAAGAGTGACCCAATGGGCCGTGAAAGACAGGTAACGTCCCTGTCCATGCCTGCTGGACCATGAGTCAGCAGTAATATGCACCTTACCGCTGACCGCCCTGTCCAGCGAGGCAAGGACATTGCCTTCCACATGCCGGTAGAGAGCCAGTAGAGAGCCGGAATTGCCTTCCGTGAGAAAAAGTTTGGGGACCTGCCACTGAGGAACCGCACATTGTACAAACTCACGGAAGGGGGCCGAGTCTACCAACTGAAAAGGCAGCAGTTGAAGTGCTAGCAATTTAGCAAAGCTAGCATTCAACCGCTGGGCATGTGGATGGCTGGGAGTGAACTTCTTTCGCCGGTCCAGCAGCTGGGGCAGGGACATTTGCCTGCTATAATCGGACGTGGGTGTACCGCTAGCAGAGTTCCCGGAAGCACTTGGCTGTGACACACCTAATTCTACACCTTCATTCCTCTCAGAGCAGGTTTCAGAGAGGACTGAAGATCTGGTGGGGTTGGAGATGCCAGCTGATGAGGAGCAAGGAGAGGTCTGCTTTGTTCTTTGGTGTGGGTCTTTGAGGTACGCTTGCCAACGAGCTGCATGGCAGGTCAACATATGTCTGGTCAAGCATGTGGTGCCCAAGCGGCTGATGTTTTGGCCACGCGAGATACGCTTAAGACATATGTTGCAAATAGCAGCGGTGCGATCTGATGCACTCGTCTCAAAAAAGGCCCACACCAAAGAACTTTTAGAATAACGCGCAGAGGCAGCGCCCTGCGCAGGCGGAGCTCTGCAGTGTGATTCAGTCGGTGTTCTGCCCCTAAGCTGGCCCCCGAAGGGAATCCTGCCTCATTGGACATGTGCCTCCTCCTCCTCCTCTCTCCTTCCAGGCACCCACGTGGAGTCAGTGCCCTCATCATCCCCTCCCTCTTCATCGCTGTAGCAAACCTGGCAGTATGCTGCAGCTTGTGGAACATGACTGCCAGATTGCTGTCCTTCTTGAGCATCCCCTCTCTCTGCGCTCACGCTACTGCCTTTCTCTAGCTGAGTGTCATCATCAGAGCCCACAAAACATTGGGCATCCTCCTGGAGCATGTACCCAACACTGTGCTCAAAGAGTTCAGGAGACTCCTCAGGAGGACGCGGTGGGTCTAGGGAAGGAGTCACTGATGATGGCATTGAGAGGAGGGAAGACGATGCGTTGGCAGCTGCTTTGCTAGTACCCTGAGGCTGGGTGAGAGAGGATGAGGAGGATGAAGAGGGCTTGGTCATCCACTCTACCAAGTCATTGGCATGTTGCGGCTCAACATGTCCAGCTGCCGAAAAGAAGAACAAGCGTGTCCCATGGCCACGTGCTGATGACAATGCACCGCGTCCATGACCAGCACTGTTGTCTCTAGACACAGAGCCTGCTTGCCCTCTTTTATCGGCTCGCGCCTGTCTGCCTCTCCTTACTGGCCTTCCAGACATGGTAATGGCCTGAAGGGAGTTGGGTAAAAAAGCAGTTGGGTAGTGTATATTATGCTAGAGGCACACAACACCCACTAACTCCTGCAGATGCCTTTATTATAGAACACCAGAGATAAAGGGGTATATACAGATGTATACTGTGCTGTGCTGGAGGCACACACAACTTCCAATAACTCCTGCAGATGGCAAGTGGTCTCAAATAGAGAAGAGCTATGTAGGTGGATATAGCGGTATGTACTGGGTACAGAGCACACAGACAGCACGCACAAGCTCCAAACACTACTGACTGCAAGCTCTATTATAAAAGATAGCCCACTAGCTATATAGGTGAGGTGAATATAGCGGTGTATACTGCGGTCAGGGCACGCAGACAACAACCACTACACAACAGCAAGATCAAAAATCGTCCGAAAACGATCGGTGTGTACTGTGTTGAAGGTACACAGAACACCCACTAACTCCTGCAGATGCCTTTATTATAGAACACCAGAGATAAAGGGGTATATACAGATGTATACTGTGCTGTGCTGGAGGTACACACAACTTCCAATAACTCCTGCAGATGGCAAGTGGGCTCAAATAGAGAACAGCTATGTAGGTGGGCATAGCGGTATGCACTGGGTACAGAGCACGCAGACAGCACGCACAAGCTCCTAACACTACTGACTGCAAGCTCTATTATAAAAGATAGATCACTAGCTATATAGGTGAGGTGAATATAGCGGTGTATACTGCGGTCAGGGCACGCAGACAACAACCACTACACAACAGCAAGATCGTAAATCGGCCGAAAACGATCGGTGTGTACTGTGTTGAAGGTACACAGAATACCCACTGCTTCAGACGCCAACACACTACACAAGGCCGCCGCGCTGGCGGACTTATATAGTGTGGGGCGTGCACTACACAGCCTGAGCTATGATTGGCCACAGGCATCCTGCCTGTGGCCAATCATGGCTCTCCTCGCTGCTGGCGCTGCGATTGGCCAAGCATGCGGGGTCACAGTGCATGCTTGGCCAATCATGAGCCAGCTCAGTATTAGGGATGAGCCGAACACCCCCCGGTTCGGTTCGCACACCAGAACTTTAGAACGGACCCCAAATTCGTACGAACGTTAGAACCCCATTGAAGTCTACGGGACTCGAACGTTCGAATTTAAAAGTGCTAATTTTAACGGCTAATATGCAAGATACTGTCCTAAAAAGGGTTTGGGGACCTGGCTCCTGCCCCAGGGGACATGGTTCAATGCAAAAAAAAGTTTTAAAAACTGCCGTTTTGGCGGGAGCACTGATTTTAATGGCGATTAAAGTGGAAAAAAAGTGAAACATTCCTTTAAATATGGTGCCTGGGGGGTGTCTGTAGTATGCCTGTGAAGTGCCACGTGTTTCCCGTGTTTAGAACAGTCCCTGCACAAAATGACATTTAACGGAAATAACGTCATTTAAAGCTGCTTGCGGTATTAATGTTATATCTGGTTCCTGCAATATGGTTGAAAATCATTGAGAAAAATGGCATGGGTAGCCCTCCCTGCCCATTACCAGCCCCTTTTGGTCTTGTACGCATATTAAGGGGAACCCCGTACCCATATTAAAAAAAGGAAATGCGTGTGGCCCCCAGGCCCTATATACTCAGAACAGCAGTATACAGGCGGTGCAAACAAGACAGGGACTGTGTAGGTTTGTTGTGTTAAGTTGAATCTGTTTGTAATTTTCAACTGGTACATTTTTAACCACTTGCTTACTGGGCACTTAAACCCCCCTCAGTCCCAGACCAATTTTCAGCTTTCAGCGCTGATGCACTTTGAATGACAATTGCGCAGGCATACAACACTGTACCCAAATGAAATTTTTATAATTTTTTCCCCACAAATAGAGCTTTCTTTTGGTGGTATTTAATCACAGCTGGGAGTGTTATTTTTTGCTAAACAAACAAAAAAAGATGCAAAAAAAAAATCATGTTTAATAGTTTGTTATAAAATTTTCGCAAACAGGTCATTTTTCTCCTTCATTGAAGTGCGCTGATGAGGCGGCACTAATAGGCTGCACTGGTGGGCACTGATAGGCTGCACTGGTGGGCACTGATAGGCTGCATTGGTGGGCACTGATAGGCTGCACTGGTGGGCACTGATAGGCACTGATAGGCATAGTTAAGGCGGCACTAATAGGCACAGATAAGGCGGCACCGATGGGCACAGATAAGGCGGCACTGATGGGCACAGATAAGGCGGCACTGATGGGCAAAGACGGGCACAGATAAGATGGCATGGATGGGTGGCACAGATGGGTGGCACTAAGGGGCACTGATAGGTACCACTGATAGATGGGACTGCTGGGCACTGATAGGTGGCACTGATAGGTGGCTGTGGGGAAATCCCCATGCCGTTTTGTTATGTGTATTGTCGGACCCGACAATTCATTGTAGCTGCGAGTAGTTTTAAATGAGTTTTTTTCCTTTAGAAATATCATTTTGCTGTCAGACTGTTCTAAACACAGGAAACATGCGCCCCTTTACAGGCATACTATAGACAACCCCCAGGTATGGAATTTAAAGGAATATTACACTTTCATTGTTTCCCTTTAAGCATTATTAAAATCACTACGGCCGTTTTTAAAACTTTTTTTGCATTGATACATGTCCCCTGGGTTTGGACCCAGGTCCCCAACACTTTTTATGACAATACCATGCATATAAGCCTTTAAAATTAGCATGTTTGATTTCTCCCATGGACTTTTAAAGGGTGTTCCGCGGCTTTCGATTTTGCAGCGAACACCCAAAATTGTTCGCTGTTCGGCGAACTGGAGAACAGCCAATGTTGGAGTCGAACATGAGTTCGACCCAAACATAAAGCTCATCCTTGGTTGTGGGTTTTAAAATGAGTTGATTCTTCCCAGGGTGGCCAGCAGCCTTGGGAGAATGGTAAATCTGGAGCACGGCAGTACGGAGACTCTCTGGGACAAAGCAGCGGTCACAAGGTTTCTCAGGAGGAGCATAGACCTGAGTGGCAAGAATTTTGTCACCCAAAGGAGAAGTGAGACTGGTGCAAACTGTGGCCAGATTAAGATCAGGAGGAATCACAGGAACCATAACCAACTCCATCTTGGAAGTGGAGGAAAATTGTCGCGACAAAAGCGTCAGCCCTTACATTCTTAGTATCGGGTAAGAATGAGACAATGTAATTGAAACTAGACAAGAAAAGACCCCATCATGCCCTTCTGGGAGAGAGGCATTTAGCCTCAGACAAGAATGTGAGAATCTTATGGTCAGTAAGAATATGAACCAGAACAATGGTACCTTCTATGAGAGGTCTCCATTCTTTCAGGGCTAAAATGATCGCTAACAGCTCTCTGTCACAAGTCTCATAATCGCACTCCACAAGTGACAATTTTTTGGAAAAGTAACCACAAGGATGCATATCGCTCTCAGAGGTAGGACATTGAGACAGAAGGGCGCCAACTCCAGTCTTAGAAGCATCAAGCTCAAGGATAAAGGGTAACGTAGGATCAGGATGTGCCAACAAAGGAAGCCTTGAGACTCTCAAAGGCCTTAATGAGGCCTTAACTAGACCAACTCTGTGGGTTACTGTTTTTCTGGTCATATCTGTCAGGGGCTTGAACAGAGACAAGAAGTTACAATTAAACTTCCGATAATAGTTGGCAAAGCCCAGGAAACGCTGCAGAGGACATAAACCCCCTGTAGGACTGCTGAAAGTTTCTCTGGGTCCATCAAAAAACCAGCAGTGGAAATGACATAACCCAGGAATTTAACCCATTTATGATGGAATTCGCTCTTCTCCAATTTACAATAGAGATGGTTCTCTCTTACTTTCTGAAGAACACGACAGATATCTGTGTTGTGGCTCTCCAGGGACTTGGAAAATATGAGGATATCTTCGAGATAAACCAGAACACATAACTGCAACAAATCTCGGAGCACATTGTTAATAAACTCCTGGTAAACTGCGGGGCGTTACAAAGGCCAAAAGGCATTACGAGGTACCGTATTTATCGGCGTATAACACGCACTTTTTACCCCCTAAAATCAGGGCGAAATCGGGGGGTGCGTGTTATACGCCGACCCCCCACTGTTTCTAACCCTTTCTGCCGTTCTCTGCGGCTTCCGGGTATTTTCAGGCGCACTCGGCCGTTCTCGGCTATTTTCGGTCGCACTCAGCCGTTCTCAGCAGCTTCGGAAAGCCGAAAGCCGCCGAGAACAGCCGCGTGTGTGCAAATGACTGACAAGGCTGCAATGGAAGGCTGCAAATGACTGACAAGGCTAAATGGAAGGCTACAAATGACTGACAAGGCTAAATGGAATTCTACAAATGACTGACAAGGCTGCAAATGACTGACAAGGCTGCAATGCAAGGCTGCAAATGACACTGACAAGGCTGCATTGATGGGCATTTCAATGTAAGTTTTTTTCCTTAAACTTCCCTCCTAAAAGTTTTTTTCTTTTAAATTCCCTCCTAATCTTGGGGTGCGTGTTATACGCCGGCATGTGTCATACGCCGATAAACACGGTACTCATAATGGCCTGTTCTGGTATTAAACACAGTTTTCCACTCGTTGCCCTCCTTAATCCTCACGAGATAGTATTCCCTTATCAAATCAAGCTTTGTGAAAACCGTTGCTCTCTTGAGGCGTTAAAATAACTTCGTAATCAATGGAATCGGATAGGCATTCTTAACCGTGAAATGATTGAGACCCCTATAATCAATACAAGGTCTCAGTTCACCACTCTTCTTCTTCACAAAAAAGAAACCAGCACCAGCAGGAGACAAGGATTTGCGCATGAAACTTAGAGAAAGTGCGTCTGCAACATACTCCTCCATGGCCCTATCCTCCAAGACTGACAAAGGGTAAGCCATGAGGGAGTATGGCACCAGGTTGAAGGTCAACTGCGGTATGGAGGCAAACCTTTGTCAAAGACATCACTAAAATCGCGTTACTCCTCTGGCAGGAAGGAGAGGGAAGAGGTGCACAGGACCTTGTCTACCTTCTGGAAGCATGTCTTACTGCATCGTGGCAACCAGAAGAGAACCTCAGCACTGAGCCAATCAAAAGAGGGGTTGTGCCTCTGTAACCAAGGATAACCAATAACCAGTGGAAACTTAGGTGAGGAAATAACTTGTAATTGAATCATCTCATGGTGAAGAGCCCCTACGGCCATGGACAACGGAACAGTCTCATGAGTCACATGGGCAGGCTGTAGAGGTCTCCTGTCAAGAGCCTCAATGGCAAGTGGAGTGTCACGCATCTGCAGCGGAATCGAGTGCTTCGATACAAACGCAGCATCAAGGAACAGGCCTGCTCACCCCAAGAAAGTGTGACCAAAACCAGGGGCTTACCCTTCTGGATAACTGGGGAAAAAACAACGCCACCTAAGGCCAGGACCTCAAGGTTCGGGTGTTCCCTGGACAGGTAGGACAAGACTTTAAAAAGTGACCTGCCTGGCCACAATAAAGGTACAATCTCTCCCTCCTCCTAAGGGTTATCTCATCTGCAGAGAGACACGTGACGCCTGAGTGCATATTTTCATCTTCACAGCTGACTCAGTACCAGGAGGCATGGGAGGTGAGGGAGGCAAGGGTGGGACTGCAAAGTTTGGAGACAAATGTACAGGAGGCTTCTGCAAGCGCTCCTTAAAAGGAAGTCTTTTTCTGACTCTGGAGTCAGTGAGGATGGCAAATGTGATCAACGTATCCAGCTCAGTGGGTATATCTTGGGCTGCTATCTCATCCTTGATGGTATCCGAGTGACCTTGAGAAAAAGCAGCCACGAGGGCCTCATTGTTCCAAACAACCTCTGCTGCCAGAGTACAGAATTCAATGGTGTAGTCTGCAACAGTTCTCGTACTCTGATGAACATGAGGCACTTGGCAGCAGAAGTGGAGCATGCGGGAACGTCAAATACCCTTTTAAAAGTAGCCAAAAATTCTGAGTAACTCAAGACAACAGGTTTTTGCATCTCCCATAGAGGGTTTGCCCAGACCAAGGCTCTCTCGGAAAGCAACCATATCACAAAACCTACTTTGCCTCTGTCCATGGGAAATGCCTGGGGCAGCATCTCAAAATATATCTCAACCTGGTTGAGAAACCCTCTGCATTGGACTGGATTGCCCCCAAATCCCTGGAGTGGAACCAGACATACTTCTTACAGGGGTAATACTTGAGGCGTGTGCCTGCACAGAGACTGAAGCAGCAGCAGGGACATCCTGAAACACAGCTTGTATCGGAGCATCCACAGTGGGAGATTCCAGGTGAGACAGGTGACTCAGGAGTGGCAAACTGATCTGTGCGGTGATCCTGCTCATCTAATCTGGAAAAAAATATTACCAACAAGTGGATTGACTGCATCTTCTGAATTCATGACCTTCCCCTACTGTCAGAAACCATGAATCAGACTGAGACAGAAGTACAGTTAAATCACACTTGTTTAATAGTAGGAATTAAAAGGTAAACAGAGTAAACGTAGTCAAAACATAGCCAGAGTTCAGGAACCGTAACGGATAGTCAGACAAGCCAAAACGCCACGGAGCTAAAGATGAGCGTAGTAGAACAGCAGGCAGAATCTGGAGCCAGAAAGAATGTCAGCCAAGCAAGTATTTAATAGGAACACAGGAGAGCGTTTCTAGAGATGTGACCAAGGTGAAGGCAAATATCTGGGCTGGATGGCTTAAGTAGGCAGGACTGACAAGCAGGATATCATCAACAGGTGAGTCACTGTGGAGATCAAGAAGCTGGCAATTAGCCAACAGTTGAGTGGCCAGCTTTGAGAAGGAAGGGCTGGGCCCAGCCCTGACAATTCCCCTGTCCAAGGTTAGTAATTCTTTCCTGGTTAGATTAATGCCCCTAAGATTATATATCCCTTCATCTAATCCTCTTTTTTGTTGTATCCTTCTTCCTCCTCATTGTCCCCTTTTTCTAAATTTCTTTATTCCCTAGTAGACCCCCCTTTCCCCCTTCTCTAAAAAATAGGCCCTGTATTGATCGTCTTGATTAGGTGAATCATACAGAGGCTGACAACTATTATAGGTAGGAACATCTTATTGATCTGTGAACATATAAACAAGTTGCTGTAGCACCACATCACCAATAGATGTCAGTAAAGATCTGTATGGATCTGCTGCCTTCTACTGTCTGAATTTGTAAATGCCCGGGGTACTCATTTATTATGTGTGCACACCCTGTCCCTGGGTTGTTGGGTTAAAATCCCCGGAAGGGGGAAAGAGTGAGAGAGAGTCTGATACCACGTCAGATGTAACATCACAGCCACAGCGGTCACTGGATGTGGTGTGTGCTGAGACATCAGGTGATAGCAATAAAGTTCTGTGGAGCATCTCTCAAAAGGCTGTCGCCACGGCGATGCATTTCAGCCGTGGCCCATCTTTAGGTCGTGTCTGAATGGACACACAGAGCAGCGGCTAGGCTCAGGTGCACCCATAGCAAGCTGCTTGCTGTGGGGGCAATCAGCAGGAGGGAGGGGCCAGGAGCACTGGCAAGGGACTTGAGAAAAGGAGGATCTGGACAAGCACTGCACATAGCAGATAAGTATAATATGCTTGTTATTTTTAAGCGAAAACAAAAAAAAAGTGAGACTACAATCACTTTAACAACTATGCTAGTTACCATTACCATTGTTGTGTATGTACTGTATGTGTATTGGTTTTTTTTTTTTTTTCTCTGAGAGAAAGCATTTGTGTATCAGTAATATTTAATTTCTTCCAATCAGAAAAAAAAAAAGTGCTATCCCAATGTACTCTACCAAAATTGGATATTTTAGTAAAATACAGATGTTATAAACAAAAAGTAGCGCTAAACCATTATGATGGAGCAAAATTATAAATCAAGCAAATATCCATGTACAAAACTGCATAGACATTACAAAAGAAAAAATAATTTTTAGTGAACAAGTGAACACCAAAACTTTATACTGATGAGTAAAGTGCAAAAAATTTAAATTAAAGTCCTTTCTAAATCCGAACAGTGTTCTAGTCCCACGTGCAAAGCCTCAGATATGCCGCCTAGTTCCCAGAAGGATAAACATGCGAAGCACCAATGTGATGATACCGCCACCTCAACAGATGTAGGCTTACCAGATAAATATGACCCAAACGAACATATGTTCTAAGGGTCTTGCAAGCTTTGAATTGATCATGGACGTTCCAATTAGCCGATGTTAAGAGGCCCAATACCATGGATTTAGCCAAGGTTAGACTAACAAATAGTCATCTCAAAATGCTTCCAACCAACAATAGATTCTCTCTTCATATAAAAAGGCCCAGTTCAAGATGATGAATGTATAGAAAAAAAGTATAGGACCATATAGTATAATTCCGTTAAAATAAAATGTATTAAAAAATATGATAACAAACTCACATTTCTGTAGTTCAAAACAAGCGCTTCTTATAAAACAGGCAACAGTGGAGTCCTCTCAAGAAGCACTTGTTTTGAACTACAGAAATGTGAGTTTGTTATCATATTTTTTTATAAATTTTATTTTAACGGAATTACACTATATGGTCCTATACTTTTTTTCTATACATTCATCATCTTGAACTGGGCCTTTTTATACGAGGAGAGAATCTGTTGGTTGGAAGAATTTTGAGATGACTATTTGTTAGTCTAACCTTGGCTAAATCCATGGTATTGGGCCTCTTAACATCGGCTAATTGGAACGTCCACGATGAATTCAAAGCTTGCAAGACCCTTAGAACATATGTTCGTTTGGGTCATATTTATTTGGTAAGCCTACATCTGTTGAGGTGGCGGTATCATTACATTGGTGCTTCGCATGTTTATCCTTCTAGGAACTAGGCGGCATATCTGAGGCTTTGCACGTGGGACTTGAACACTGTTCGGATTTAGAAAGGACTTTAATTTTAATTTTTTGCACTGTTTTTTACTCATCAGTATAAAGATATGGTGTATCAGTAATGCTTGGACTCAGAAGAAGCGAACTCCTTGAACGTTTGTCCTGGAAATTTAAAAGCTAGTGCAAATAAAAAAATCATTGCATCAATAGCATCAATGACCATAGCCAAAATAACAAAATAAAATTGTAGCTCTACAATTTTATTTTGTTATTTTGGTTTATTGTTGGTGTGGGGACACACAGTCCACAAACAGTATTTTGTTTTTGTTTTAAATTCTGACATGTTGCTGTTATATCTTTCATTTGGATGTTATAAGTTGCACTGAGTAAATACAGCTGGATAAAACAAAAATGGTGCCTGTCTTTATTTCAAGCAACAAAATGTGATTATTTTGAAGGGGGATTATTCTTTTCTTTACCCACTGTATATCTATGATGTTTCCTGCGGTGTGTTTTTTGAGAAGATGCAGACAGTTTTTAGGCTAGATTCACATCTATGAATTTTGTAGTGCTTTTGCTGAAGCACAGAAATACAGTACATGAAAAATCCATGTAACACTATTTCCTATGGGTCCCATTCAAATCTATGTAGTTTCCTGCAGGATGTGTTTTGAAAAGGTGCACACATGCTGGTGTGTTTTCAGCTGCACAGACTTCAATGGAATGGCATCAAAAATGCATGGTGTATGAGAGTGCACAGAAAATCTTTATGATTTCCAAACATTATGCAACAACATCAAGCTGTCATGGCAGTTGGAAATTGACAAGAATGCCTCCTGCACTTCAATGTGGTACTCAAATGTTACAAACTCTTTTTCCTTTGTTCCAATCTTGACCCAGACAGAAACAAGATGCTTTGCTGCCCTTTTAAACCCTGGGGTAGTCAGGACAAACTGCAACCATAAACATAGGGTGCATCAGCCTAATGCATTATCCTTAGGTATTCTTTATTGATAAAATCAAAGTGTATATTATATACTCACAAACCAACATATGTGCAAGTTCATCAGAACAAATCTAGGTACAGAACAGGGATGTGCGGTGAGGTCAGTTGCAGGTCGAGGCAGTGGCTAGTATCAGAGCCAGATACACACAGATTACATATGTTGTGAACATTAGAGCGAGAACAATAATTCTAGCACTAGACCTCCTCTGTAACTCTAAAAAATGTTAAAGCGGGACTGTACTGCGGAAAAAAATATTAAAAGCCAGCAGCTACAAATACTACAGCTGCTGACTTTTAATAAATGGACACTCACCTGTCCCGGGGTCCAGTGATGCTGGCAGCCGAGGCCGATCGATCGCTCAGCTCTCGGCTGCTGCCGGCACCATTCTAGGTGAGTGAATCAGGAAGTGAAGCGAATCGGCTTCACTTGCCGGTTCCCTACTGCGCATGCGCAAGTCGCGCAGCGTAATAGGAATTGTCCGCGCTGTCTCTGGGACCCGTGTGTGTCCCAGCAGACAGCGCGGCAGGACAGGAAATGGCATAGACTCCCATGGGAGTCTATGCCCGGAAGTGGGTGTAAATACCTGTCTTTGACAGGTATCTGCACCCCCCCCCCCCCTGAAAGGTGCCAATTGTGACACCAGAGGGGGGGAGGGTTCCGATCAGCGTAAGTTCCACTTTTGGGTGAAATCCCGCTTTAACCACTTCAGCCCCGGACCAATAAACACCTTAAGGACCAGAGGTCTTTTTCCAATTTCGCACTGCGCTGCTTTAACTGGTAATTGCGCGGTCATGCAATATTGCACCCAAACGAAATTTGCGTCCTTTTCTTCCCACAAATAGAGCTTTCTTTTGATGGTATTTGATTGCCTCAGCGATTTTAATTTTTTGCGATATAAATGGAAAAAGAGCGAAAATTTTGAAAAAATAATATATTTTCTTCTTTTTGTTATAAGAAAAATCGAATAAACTAAATTTTAGTCATACATTGAGGGCAAAATGTACTCAGCCACATGTCTTTAGTAAAAAAAAATGTCAATAAGCGTATATTTTTTGGTTTGCGCAAAAGTTATAGCGTCTACAAACTAGAGTACATTTTCTAGAATTTACACAGCTTTTAATTTATGACTGCCTATCTCATTTCTTGAGGTGCTAAAATGGCAGGGCAGTACAAACCCCCCCAAATGACCCCATTTTGGAAAGTAGACACCCCAAGGAAATTGTTGATGGGTATGTTAAGTCCATTGAATATTTATTTTTTTTGTCCTAAGGGATTGAATAATGACAAAAAAAAAAAAAGTTGTCACTAAATGAATTATTGCTCACACATGCCATGGTTATATGTGGAATTGCACCCCAAAATATATTCCGCTACTTCTCCCGAGTATGGGGATACCACATGTGTGGGACTTTTTGGGAGTCTAGTCGCGCACGGCACCCCGAAAAGCAATCACCACCTTCAGGATTTCTAAGGGTGCAAATTTTTGATTTCACTCCTCACTACCTATCACAGTTTCGAAGGCCATAAAATGCCAAAATAGCACAAAACCCCCCAAAATGACCCCATTTTGGAAAGTAGACATCCCAAGCTATGTACTGAGAGGCATGTTGAGTCCATGGAATATTTTATATTTTGCCACAAGTTGCGGGAATATTACAAACTTTTTTTTTTTGCACAAAGTTGTCACTAAATGATATATTGCTCACACATGCTATGGGCATATGTAAAATGACACCCCAAAATACATTCTGCTGCTTCTTCTGAGTACAGGGATACCACATGTGTGGGACTTTTTTGGAGCCTAGCCACGTACGGGACCCCGAAATCCAAGCGCCGCCTTCAGGATTTCTAAGGGCATACATTTTTTATTTTACTCCTCACTACCTATCACTACCTATCACAGTTTTGAAGGCCATAAAATACCAGGATGGCACAAAACCCCCCCAAATGACCACATTTTGGAAATTAGACACCCCAAGCTATTTGCTGAGGGCCATGTTGAGACCATTGAATTTTTTGTTTTGTCCCAAGGGATTGAATAATGACAAAAAATAAAAAATTTTTTTTTTTTACAAAAAAGTTGTCACTAAATTATATATTGCTCACACATGCCATGGTTATATGTGGAATTGCACCCCAAAATACATTTTGCTGCTTCTCCTGAGTACGGGGATACCACATTTGTGGGACTTTTTGGGAGCCTAGCTGCATACGGGGCCCCGAAAACCAATCACCGCCTTCAGGATTTCTAAGGGTGCAAATTTTTGATTTCACTCCTCACTACCTATCACAGTTTCGAAGGCCATAAAATGCCAAAATAGCACAAAACCCCCCAAAATTACCCCATTTTGGAAAGTAGACACCCCAAGCTATTTACTGAGAGGCATGTTGAGTCCATGGAATATTTTATATTTTGCCACAAGTTGCGGGAATAGTACAAACTTTTTTTTTTGCTCAAAGTTGTCACTAAATGATATATTGCTCACACATGCTATGGGCATATGTGAAATGACACCCCAAAATACATTTTGCTGCTTCTCCTGAGTACAGGGATACCACATGTGTGGGACTTTTTGGGAGCCTAGCCGCGTACTGGACCCGAGATCCAAGCACCGCCTTCAGGATTTCTAAGGGCATTAATTTTTTATTTCACTCCTCACTACCTATCACAGTTTTGAAGGCCATAAAATGCCAAGATGGCACAAAACCCCCCAAATGACCCCATTTTGGAAAGTAGACACCCCAAGCTATTTGCTGAGGGGCATGTTGAGACCATTGAATATTTTTTTTTTTGGTTCCAAGGGATTGAATAATGACTAAAAATATTTTTTTTTTTACAAAAAGTTGTCACTAAATTATATATTGCTCACACATGCCATGGTTATATGTGGAATTGCACCCCAAAATACATTTTGCTGCTTCTCCTGAGTACGGGGATACCACATGTGTGGGACTTTTTGGGAGCCTAGCTGCGTACAGGGCCCCAAAAACCAATCGCCACCTTCTGGATTTCTAAGGGCGCAAATTTTTGATTTCACTCCTCACTACCTATTACAGTTTCGAAGGCCATAAAATGCCAAAATAGCACAAAACCCCTCCAAATTACCCCATTTTGGAAAGTAGACACCCCAAGCTATTTGCTGAGAGTCATGTTGTCTGAACGAAAAAAAAGAGATTGATCGGTGGGTATGCCCACCATTAGAATACCTCCCTTCATCCACCCACTTCTAATGATGGACACACATGCACCATTTATATATGCCGAAGCATGGGGGCATCCTCCCGCAAAAAAGTTATGCCGCATACACACGGTCGAATTTTTCCACGGGCAAGCATGCATTGGAATTTCGACCGTATGTACGCGGCATTAGGAGAAAAATCGCTCCTCCACCCCTTATGCCCCCATGCTTCGGCATATATGCTCTTTTTTTTTAACTGTAGTGGTGAAATCACCTCCTACAGCGTTGGAGTCGCGGCTTTATGTATCGTGGGAGCAAAGGCTGTTGCTGTCAAGATAAATAAATCCACGCTGCAACTGAATGGCGTACCTGCTAAGCAAATTATGGTTAACGTTAAAACAAAGTAACATTACAGTATAACAGTAAAACCTTACCATACCATACCTGCAAAGCAAATGCCAAAAAAAACAGTAAAAAATAAAACATTTTTTAACACAACCTGTGCCTAAAATATATATATGCCGAAGCATGGGGGCATCCTCCCGCAAAAAAGTAATGCCGCGTATATACGTTCAAACTTTTCCACGGGCAAGCCCTTCGTCTGAATTTTGACCGTATGTACGCGGCATTAGGAGCAAAATCGCTCTTCCACCCCTTATGCCCCCATGCTTCGGCATATATGCTCTTTTTTAACTGTGGTGGTGAAATCACCTTCTACAGCACTGGAGTCACGGCTTTATGTATCGTGGGAGCAAACGCTGTTGCTGTCAAGATAAATAAATCCGCGCTGCAGCTGAATGGCGTACCTGCTAAGCAAATTATGGTTAACGTTAAAACAAAGTAACATTACAGTATAACAGTAAAACCTTACCATACCATACCTGCAAAGCAAATGCAAAAAAAACTATAAAAAATAAAACATTTTTTAACACAACCTGTGCCTAATATATATATATATGCCGAAGCATGGGGGCATCCTCCCGCAAAAAAGTTATGCCGCGTACATACATTCAAACTTTTCCACGGGCAAGCCCTCCGTCAGGATTTTGACCGTTTGTACGCGGCATTAGGAGCAAAATCGCTCCTCCACCCCTTATGCCCCCATGCTTCGGCATATATGCTCTTTTTTAACTGTGGTGGTGAAATCACCTCCTACAGCACTGGAGTCACGGCTTTATGTATCGTGGGAGAAAACGCTGTTGCTGTCAAGATAAATAAATCCACGCTGCAGCTGAATGGCGTACCTGAAAACATGAAAAATGGTTAACAATAAAACACAGTAAACAGTAAAGTATAAAAAATTAGAGAGAAGAGAGAGAGAGAGAGAGAGAGAGAGAGAGAGAACAATAAAACGACAACTATTTTTGGTTTTTATATTTTATATATATATATTTTTTTTTATTTAACTTTTTTTTTATACACTTTTTTTTGAACTGTAAACTGTAACAACTGTAACATTTCGGGTCTTTCAAAATGCGATGGCATCTTGGGAGACTCTGTGTTAGTGTGCCTAGCCTGTGAAATGCTGTACCCTACGCTAATACTTCACTAGTGTGTGGTAGTGTTCAAAACACTCACCAAGGCAAAGACCAGGATTGCCAGGACAGCGTGGACAATAACAACGGGTGTCACGCCTAAATCCGCGCTTGGTACAGACACGACATCTTTTTTGGGGGGCTCGTTGGGTAGGGGTACTCGGGATGGCATAAGAATAATGCCTCTCATGCAAGCCGGCTTACTGCATTTGGTTGGGAATGGTGAGGTGCAGAACCGTCTGGATACAGAAGCTCTGTGACAACCTCTCTTTGGAAGAAAAGAAAGGTTAAAGTCCCGCCTAAAGTTTTGTATAGCACAAAAGCATTCAGCAAAGCCAATTGAAATAAGTAAGCAGACACTTTTTTGTACCAGCGTCTGGCCTTGCGGGAAGCTAGATACGGCGCCAACATCTGGTCACTGAGGTCCACCCCTCCCATATTTTTGTTATATTCGTGGACACAGAGGGGTTTCTCCACAATACCAGTCGCCGTAGAAATTTGGACCGTCGTGTCTGCATGAAGGGAGGTAAGAAAGAAAACATTCTTATTATCCCTCCACTTCATAGCGAGCAAATTATTACACCGATAGCAGGCTCTCTCCCCCAGCCTAAGACGGGAATCTACAAGCCGCTGGGGAAAGCCCCGGCGATTAGGTCGCACGGTGCCACATGCTCCAATCTGATTATCAAACAAGTGACTAAAAAGTGGCACGCTGGTGTAATAATTGTCCACGTACAAGTGGTACCCCTTTCCGATTAAGGGTGACACCAAGTTCCACACTATCTTGCCAGCGCTTCCTATGTAGTCAGGGCAGTTCTCCGGCTCTACGTAACTATCTTTACCCTCATAAACCATAAAGCTCCATGCATAGCCTGTGGCCCTGTCACAGCACTTATAGAGCTTGACCCCGTATCTGGTATGCTTGTTGGGAATGTACTGTTTGAATGACAAGCGACCATGAAACTTAATCAGGGACTCATCAACGCAGACAACTTTTTGGGGAGTAAACAAGTCTGCAAAACGTTGGTTGAAGTGGTTTATGAGGGGCCGAATTTTGTAGAGCCGATCGTATTCAGGGTCTCCACGATGACGACAAAGTTCATTGTCACTGACCTTGCATGAACCACAAGATCTGCTCGTATCGTTTCCTGGGCATGGAGTTAGAGAACACGGGCATGTGGTCAGTCGGATGCGTGGACCAATAAGCCCGCAACGTCATGAATTTATGTGTGCCCATGCTGAGGGAGAGGCCCAGAAAGGTCTTAAATTCGGAAACCGTAACTGGTTTCCAATCTCTGGCAAGGGAAGGCAACTGGGGATTAGCGGCGATGTGTTGACCAGCATATAAATTGGTTTGGTCCACAATAGATCTATAGAGATCTTCCTAGAAATACAGAGAATAAAAATCAAGTGGCGTAAAATCATCTGTATCCACCTGAATACCGGGTTGGGCAATGAATGGGGGAAGTACTGGTGCTGCAGAAGTGGTGGGCACCCAATCAGGATAGGCAAATTCTGCAGGAAGGGCACTATGGGAACGACGGGCCTGTCTTCATCTTCTTCTTGGTGGCAGCGGGACACTACTTGTGCTTGCCACCTCGCCAGCTTGAACTGCACTTATGGGACTCGCCACGTCACCACGTGATACTGCAGTGCTGGATGTATGTCCAGGGTGTACTAGGCCGCTGGTGCTTGCCAGTTCACCAAAAGGATGAGCGGCGCTAGTACTGGCTCTATACTCCATACGAGGGACTTGCGGTTCCTGCACCTCAACAACATCAGAAGATCGGGGTCGGGTACGCCTGACGTTAGCAGGGACCTCTTCTTCGTCGTCAGAGCTATCTGACATGGAGGCGCTGTCCTCTACAGGTTCGTATTCTGAGCCTGAATCTGACAAATCAGTGTCTTCCTCTTCACTTCATCTGTCATGCTCAGAAACGTGTAGGCCTCTTCACTAGTGTACCTTCGCTTTGCCATTTTGGGCTCTAAATTTAGGGGTACACTAGTGAGACTCACAGGTAAAAAAGCACCTAGCCTGTCAGCGACTGTATAAAATGCTACAAAAAAACTGTTAGCGATCGCAGGGATCAAGCCTGACTCTGCGAACGCTGCAGTTATGTGTGTTGTGTTTTGTAAGTGACAGTGATCGATCGATACTGCACTTGGGTGGGCTGGGCTGGGCTGGGCTGGGCGGAGGGGCAAAACGCAGGTGCTAGCAGGTATCTGGATTGATCCTGCTAACAATGCATTTTTTTAGAACCCTAAATTGCACGCTAGTATAGATCTGATCAGATCAGATATTGATCTGTTCGGATACTATACCACTAAGGGAGGTGTATGCTTTGCGCGTGGGTGTTAGCGGTACTGGCACTAACCTAGCACTGCCTGGGGTGACGCATACCCTTTCTGACCCTAAAACCGAATTGATATCACCCGCCGGGTGATCAGGGGGTTAAACCTTTATTAGGTAATAAATGGCGGGTGCCCTGATGCTATAAAAAGCGAACTACCTAACCAGCGTCACCCGTAACACTTATACGGTGATCACTGGTGAAAGGGTTAACTAAGGGCAATCAGGGGGTTAAAACCTTTATTGGGTATTTATATGGGGGTACCTGAAGCTTTATAAAAACCTGACGGGGAACCTAAATAACTAAATAACTAACTGGCTAACCAGCGTCACCAGTGACACTTATACAGCGATCGCTGGTGAAAGGGTTAACTCTAGGGGCAATCAAGGGGTTAAAACCTTTATTAGGTTATATATTGGGATACCTAACGCTATAAAAACCTGGTGTTGAACCTAAAAAAAAACTAGCTTCCTAGTGGGACCAGTTACACTAATGCAGCGATCAGAAAAACGATCGCTTAGTGACACTGGTAAAAGGGGGTGAAAGGGTTAACTGGGAGGGCAATCAAGGGGTTAAACCTTTATTGGGGGGGTAGGGGGCTACCCTGGACCTAAAGGGGCCTAACACTAGCTGCCCTGACACTTTTTACAGTCACAACTGACACTAAATGCAGTGATCAGTAAATAAATGAACACTGCAATTAGTGACACTGTGACTGGGGGGGGGCGGGCGCCGATCGGGGGGGTGATCGGGGGGTGACTGGGGTGAAATGTGTGCCTATGTGTACCTATGTGTCAGTGGACTGTTGGTGCACTTACTTGTATGTCTTCACTCCGCGCTGTCCGGTCAAAAAGACCGACACGAGGAGTGTGACATCACTTCTTCCTCCTGTGTTTACATTTACACAGGGGAGGAAGCTTCTCATTCGCCAGGAGCGATCGAGAGGGGATGGCCAGAAACCAACGGCTATCCCCTCATCACGGTTCGCTCCTGCAGCGAACCGGACCGCCATATTCAGCGGGAGGGGGTCCGATCGGACCACCCACCCGCTGGAAGGCAGGCACGTACATGTACGTGCTTGTGCCTGCCTGTGCCATTGTGATGACGTACAATGGCAATACGGCAGTCCTTAAGTGGTTAAAGAGTCACCTATGTGTGCAAAGTGAAGTGAACAGCCTCAGATGAAAACACAGAGATGAATCAAATCTCTCTACATAAGCTTAAGGCCCCTTTCACACAAGCGGACCGTATGTCCGTATTTCATCCATCCGTTTTCTGATGAAATACGGACATACATGCATCCATATGGGAACATCTGCAGACACCTGATATCGTCCATCTCCACTATGGTCCGATTCTGCAGACGGCAGAAAATCCTATTTTTCTATCTGTCTGCCGAGCGGAACGGATGAACATGGACAGACGGTCCATGTTCATCCGATCCCCCATAGAGGAGAGTGGAGATCTGACAGGGTGGTCCCTGCACAGTGTGCCGGGACCGCCCTGTCATCCGCCGGCTCAACGGGGATAAACGGAGCGATCCCCGCTGAGCAAGTGGATCATCACGGGGTGGATTATTATGTCTCCGTCCCGTGTGAAAGGGGCCTTACATGTATATCTGCTGTCTTAAGCTGTATATATCCTTTACAAAGTTCAGATTGTGTTAGAGATTCTCTCTTCCCTGTCAGCACTGGGAGTGGATTATTGGCATACAGCCAGGACAGCTGATTGGAGGAAAGGCGCACACACCCCCACTCCACATTGGCAAAGGAAGGAAGTAATGTGCAGAACTCTACTCTGAGACGGCAAGCTGTCTGCTAATCTATTTATAGCAACCTCCCATGACACACACTTCAGGCTGCAGTCTCAGAGAACTTATCAGAAGTTATCAGGCAGATGTGTTGTGAAGAGAGACAAAAAAACACTACAGATACAGAATACGTGCCCAGCTCAAAATTAAGGATGGGAAGTGGCTAAAAATGACTACTTTTGACATTTGCATAAATTTAGCCTTAGAAAAAAAAAAATACTATTTACCACGGAATGATAGTTATCAGTTGGCTTTGAGAAGCTAAGAACCACCCAAGGAAAAATGTAGCAATGGAAAAAATAAAAAGTACTGTCCAGCACACAACTAATATTATAGCTAAAAGGGGGTGTTAAAAATGCACACCTCTTTTAAATTACATGCTTAAACCCTAAAAAAAGGTATGTGAAGTGGCACACTTGTATGATGTACTAGCACAATAGGGACTTTTACAAAGAAAAACATATCAAAAAATATATTCTTATTACTTCACGAGAAGGTGATCTATTGCTCAGCTTCTCATGAACTAGCCTGTTGTCAAATTTTCACTTGATCAGTGCATGCAGCCAATCAGCTGCAGTGCTGATCTGTGTATTCTGACGGCAGGGAAGTCCTGTTTTCAGAATTCAATGACACAACAGGGAGGATTCCCCCATCCACCTTGAATGTGTGGGTGGTGGATTCAGTTAATTTTTTTGCTCAGCCAACTGTTTGAACAAAGAAAACTGAACCATGAAGGCCAGCTTTAGTCTATTTAGACCAGTGTTTCTCAACTCCAGTCCTCAAGGTGCCCCAACAGGTCATGTTTTCAGGCTTTCCATTATTTTGCACAGGTGATTTGATCGGTTTCACTGGTCATTACCACAGTTTCATCCGAGGGAAATCCTGAAAACATGACCTGTTGGGGCACCTTGAGGACTGGAGTTGAGACACACTGACTTAGACAATGAATGCAGTAGTAAAATGTTCCACATGCAATATAAGGGAAATGCCTATTTGTGCAAAGAATCCTGATGCAGCTGATCACACTTATAAAAAACTGCAAAACCCATTACATTGGTTTATTTCTACCATGATCCCCAGACTATACAGCACTAAAAAACAAACCAGTACTTAAAAATCATAGTAATATCAATATAATTTTTACTAAAGCATGAAGATTTATATGTGTAAAACCGAGTGCTAAAAAGAGCAGGTGCACAAATGATATCCAACATATGCCTAGGGGTTAGGCTTGAGCAATAAATATTGAATGTTCTTGATATTCTAGTTTTTCTTGGGTATGAATAAGGAGACCTTAGGTAAGCACTGACTTGTTTTTATGCAAAGTGTTTTTACCTTTCAGGGTGCAGCTTCCTCTTATATTACTAATAAGCATAATGTTTTTAAGGTTTTTTGTTATTAACCACATATAGACAAGGCCTTTTTCTGACACTATTTGTAAATATCAGTATTTTTTTACCAGAAAATTACTTAGAACCCCCAAACATTATATAGGTAGAGGTCCTAGAGAAAAATAAATGGTGGGTTTTGCAATTTTTTGTCACACAGTATTTGTGCAGCATTTTTTTTTTTGGGGGAAAAAAATACACTTTTATAAATTTTAATACACAAACAAAATATAATACCCAATTGTTTGTTAAAATATAAAAGATGGTGTTACACTTAATAAATAGATACCTAACATGTCATTCTTTAAAACTGCGCACGCTCGTGGAATGGCAACAAACTACGGTATTTTAAAATCTCCATAGACAACGTTTTAAAAGCCTTTACAGGTTACCAGTTTAGCTTTATAGAGAAGGTCGGATGCTAGAATAATTGTTTTCACTCTGATGTTCATGGCAGCACCTCACATGTATTGTGTGATCGCCGTTTACATACGTGTGTGGGCAGTGCCATGACAAGGTCATCCAGTGCCCACGGCGAAGGTAGCAAACTGCGCACCCCCCTTACCCGGGGGAGAGGTGAGGCTAATAGCAATGCACAAGGTGAAATGTATGGAAAATGCCTGTGATATACACAGAAATAGTATCAATTGTTGTGCTACACTGCAGCAAACTGTGAAGTTTAAAACTAAAGCACAAATATGGGGTTAACAGTGGTGGAGAAAGAAATCTCCCTGTGTCTGGGGCGTCATTGGAGGATATTAAAATCATTAGAATTTATCATTCATTTTTCATATTGTCAATGCACAACATAAGCATGTTGCGCTGGAAATACATTCATATACATTTTGGAATGAAAGTTTTTTCAATTATAATCAATTAAATAATTCTATTGAACACATTACGCATTACATTATATTTCATTATATATTTCGGTAGTAATGTACAATTATACGTGGCGCACATATGTATGTGCACTTTTTTACACATTGCACATTGATATATATAAAATTACACACGTTTATGATTTCTTCCGTTTTTATTCATTTTTTCTTAAATTTTTTATGTTTTACACATACTGTTGATACACTTATACATATTATACAACACATATTTACACACATATTATATATACATTGTATCACAGTTTTCACTTTTTTTCGTTGTTGTTTTTTTTTTTTACTTGTTCCATGGAACTTTATATAAGTTTAATATATGTATATTTTTTTCTTTTTTATACATCATTATTTGCACAGGAAAGATTTCCCCCCCTTTTTTACATGTTATTATCAGGATAAATGTATGCATGCATACAGCCTTTTCACATAGAATGCACATCTATCTGGGTATATATTTGGTTTGCTTTTTCACTATTGGCTTCTTTTTGTTTAATTTGACTGCTTGGCAACACATGTTGAGATCCAATTACAATTGTGTTTCAGATGGTTGTAATCACTTTCACCATTCTTTCAATCATGTGATATGCACTTTTTTGAGCTATATATTTGATGTTTGTCTAAGCCCTTGTACACACGGTCCGAGATTCCAACAACCAAATCCGTCGGATTTTGTCCGAAACTGTTGCATACACACGGTTGGACAAAGTTGTCGGAAAATCCGACGTGATTACGTTATTTTATTACGAAGGGACTACGTTCACGCTAGTAGCCAATAGCTTTGGTGTAGGAATTTGATCTGAGCATGCGTAGCACTTTGTCCGATCGGAATTCTCTACACATGATTGGAGTATGTCCGATCGGAGCATTTTGTCAGAAAATTTTACCGGCAAGTTGGAAAAGTTGGTCCGTCGGATACTCCGATGGAAACAGTCTGATGCAGACCACACACAGTCGGAATATCCGACAAAACGGTCCGATCGGACACATTCCGTTGGAATCTCCGACCGTGTGTACAAGGGCTAAGAGATAGCCAGCTATGAGTAAGCACTGATTCCAGTGTGAAATGCGTCAGTTTTTGGACCCTTTTCCTTTGCTGTGGACCATTTGATGTGATGTGACCTACGATTTTCAATAAAATACAGGATTTTAACTCTTTTTTCTGTGTGCGGCCATCAAGAGTTTTGTCCTGCCTATCTGCCTATTGTGTATATATCAGCCAGCACCTGGGGCTCATTTATAGCCCTCCAGGGCAAATGCTCTTTCTCCTATCTTGGAGCGGTGGTTTCCCTTTCTCTGTCTGGGGTGTCATTGAAAGGAAAAAAATGTTCCTGTGTCAGGAGTGTTCCTAAGAGAAAAAAATGGCGCTGCATCACTAGTTTTAGTCTGAGGAGGATGGCCAGTGGAATGAAGTAGGGGAGGTGGGCTCTGAGGGGTGCATGGAACTAGAGGGATCTAGGGGGGCCCTGAGTGAGGAAGTTGTGCTGAAAGGGCCCATACAGATGTAGCCATGGTGTTAGCACTACTGACAATCTGCCAAATCACCCCACTGCCAGACTTCATACATCCTTTCCAGAGACAATGAACAGTCTTTTGCAAGCTTTGTTTTTGTTGTTTTATTGGGGGGGTACAACTTGGATAGGGATAGGAATATGGGATGCCCATAGGATAAGTCTTTGCCATCATATTTAAGGATTTGAATACACTTTGAATAAAGTTAGAGCCAGAAGATATAACATGCATATAGGATTTAGTATTAGTTTCCTCCTGCATCTTCATGCAGACTGTTGCTCCTCCTGCGGCTCAACCCCCGCAGACTATTCCATCAAAGAGTTGTCTAACCATCCGACCGTGTGGTGGCCCATCCCCACCCCCCTCCCGTGACTGACTAATGCCCTGTACACACGGTCGGACATTCCGACGACAAAATCCATTGGATTTTTTCTGATGGATTTTGGCCCAAACTTGTCTAGCATACACAGGGTCGCACATAGTTGTTGGAAAATCCAATTGTTCTGAAAACGGTGACATAGGACATGTACGACGGCACAAAAAATCGGCCAGTAGCCAATAGCTTTCATCTCATATTTTATTCTGAGCATGCGTGGCACTTTCTCTGTTGGAATTGTTTACACTTTGCACTGCAAGTGCACTTGAAATTGCACTGAAAGTGCACTTGGAAGTAAAGTTGCTGTAGATCAGAGGGGGACACTACGGAATTTAAACAATCAGATTTTGTTGGCGGAAAATTTTAGGTCCAGCTCTCAAACTTTGTGTGTCGGAAATTCCGATGAAAAAAGTCTGATGAAGCCCACACACAATCGGATTTTCCGGCAACACGATCCGATCGCACATTTTTCATCGGAAAGTCTGACCGTGTCTACAGGGCATAACATGCCATTCCTCACTTCACCCAGCCGACTCTGTCCCCTGTGGAGAATCACCTTTGCTTATATCTGAGGCCCGCCCACTGCCAAACTCGATGGGAATTGGTCAGGGCTCACACACTAGCTGCCTGCCACTCCAGTTCTAAGCACAGCCCCCCCCCTTTCCAGCACATTCTCCCTTTGATCAGGGGGAGGCGCCCCAGAGCCAGAGCACAGGTGGTAATGCCCATATAATATAAAAGCCGATGTTGCGTAAATAGATATCAAACATGTCACACTTTAAAATTGCATACGGCCGTGGAATAGCAACAAACTAGGCAATGCTTTAACCACCTCGTGCCCGCCCTATAATGACGGCCGTAGAGCAGGCGCGTTCGTCCGGGAGGCCGTCCCTGGACGTCCTAATGTTTACCGCGCATTGCGGAAGTTCGGTGTTCGCTGTGTCCCCCGGGGACAGGCAAACACAGATCGCTGTAAACGGCCAATCACAGCGGCCGTTTACAGCGCGATCGGCGTGTCCAATGGGAGATGATCTCATATGTAAACATATGAGATCATCTCTCAGCGCCACTCTCCCTCCTCACACAGAGTGTGAGAGGGGAGAGATGAACGGCTGCAGCGGCAGCCGTTCTGCTTTGCTTTGATAAAAAAAAAGTAAAAAAAAATCTTCCCCAGCAGTGCCATCCATCCTCCCCCAGCAGTGCGATCCATCCTCCCCCAGCAGTGCCATCCATCCTCCCCCAGCAGTGCCATCCTGCCCCAGTGCCATCCCCCCAGTGCCATCCACCCCAGTGCTACCTGCCCCCAGTGCCATCCACCCCAGTGCTACCTGCCCCCCGTGCCACCTGCCCCCAGTGCCACCTGTTGTCAGTGCCATTTGTCACCAGTGCCATCTGTCATCAGTGCCACGTATAAGTGCCATCTGTCATCAGTGCCAAGTGTCATCAGTGCCACATAGTGCCATCTGTCATCAGTGCCACGTATTAGTGCCATCTGTCATCAGTGCCACGTATCAGTGCCATCTGTCATCAGTGCCACCTGTCAGTGTCACGTGCCATCTGTTGTCAGTGTCACGTGTCATCAATGCCACTTATCAGTGCCATCTGTCATCAGTGTCACGCGTCATCGGTGCCATGTATTAGTGCCATCTTTCATCGGTGGCACGTATTAGTGCCACGTATTAGTGCCATCTGTCATCAGTGCCACGTATTAGTGCCATGTGTCTTCAGTGCCACGTATTAGTGCCACGTGTCATCAGTGCCACGTATAAGTGCCATGTGTCATCAGCGCCACATATTAGTGCCATCTGTCATCAGTGCCACATATTAGTGCCATCTGTCATCAGTGCCACGTGTCATCAGTGCCACGTATAAGTGTCATCATTGGCACGAATCAGTGCCACATGTCACGTGTCATTGTCCTGGTGCTTCAAAAGTGTAATAAATAGTCAACAAGTTAGATGTGTAATTTATGTTCCTAGAACACATGATGGCGCTACCTGCATGTTGGGCCTCTCTATGTGGCCAGGCTGTGAAAAAGTCCCACACATGTGGTATTGTAATACTCAGGAGGAGTAGCAGAATTTTTGGGGGGTGTCATTTGTGGTATACACATGCCATGTGAGAGAAATAACCTATTACAATGACAATTTTGTGGAGAAAATAAAAATGAAAAATCTTTTTTTGCAAAGAATTGTGGGAAAAAAATGACAACATCAAAAAGCTCACTATGCCTCTTACTAAATACCTTGGAATGTCTACTTTCCAAAAATGGGTCATTTGGGGGGTATTTGTACTTTCCTGACTTGTTCGGGTCACAAGAAGCGAGATAGTCCACCAGTACATCAGATGTGATCAATTTTGTGCAATTCGCACCACAGCTTGTAGACTCTCTAACTTTCACAAAGACAAAATAATATCCACTAATTTGGTTTATTTTTACCAAAGATATGTAGCAGTATAAATTGTGGCCAAAATTTATGAAGAAAAATTAATAATTTGCATAATTCTGTCACAGAAACAAAGAAATATGCGTTTTTTTTCAAAATTTTTGATCTTTTTTCATTTATAGCGCAAAAAATAAAAACCCCAGAGGTGATCAAATACCACCAAAAGAAAGCTCTATTTGTGGGAAAAAAAGGACAAAAAATTCATTTGGGTACAGTGTTGCATGACTGAGTAATTGTCATTCAAATTGTGAGAGCACCGAAAGCTGAAAATTGGTCTGGGCAGGAAGGGTGTTTAAGTGCCCAGTAAGCAAGTGGTTAAAACCCTTTACACTTTTACAGGTTACAAGTTTGGAATTACACAGGAGGTCTGGTGCTAGAATTATTGCGCTCGCTCTGACATTTGCAGTGTTACCTCACATGTGTGGTGCGATCACTGTTTACATAAGTATGCAGGACCTACATGCATCTTTACATTTGTGCATGTGGTAAACTTTTTAAAAATTTTTATACTGTACCTTTCTTTTTTTTGGGGATCATCTTTATTGCTAACGCATGGGATGAACAACATTCATGGGCTGTGACATCCTCTTTTTGGAGAAATATTAGTGCCCATATCTCTCCTCTGGCCTCCAAAGCATCTAATCAGAGCAAGATCAGTTTGATCAGATGCTGTACAAGCCAGTAATGGCTTCTAAACAAACCAGAAGTATTGTCTCAGGGGGGGGGGAAGGAACTCTTTTACAGCGATTGCGATTCAAGCGGTTGTATCGGTACCAGACTCCCCGATGGGACAGTTGAGCACCTGTAAAAGCGATCAAGAGGCTGTATAGCCAGTCTTTCCAGACAGGGATCACTAGCAGAAAAGAATAATACCAGAACCAGCTTGTAGCTGCACTGATCCTGGTTCCTGCTGAACTTGAATCCACGTATGGCATAGTTGCCAACGTTGTAAAAAAATAATTCGGGACACTTTTTTGGCAGTAAGCGGAGTCATGGTATAATTAGGGGTGGGGCATGCGTTTATAGGTGTGGCGAAAATGGGTGTGGTTTACATAAATAGTGGGCGTGGCTTACATGGGGCGTGGCTCAAAGGGGTGTGGTTAGAGTCTGAGATGAATGCGGGATGGAGAGGGAAAGCAGGAGGATGGAGAGAGGGAAAGGAGGGACAGCAGCCCCCCGATCCTACACCACAATAGCAATATGTGTTTTCCAGAGTTTGACAATCAGCAGATAAAGATACTCCAAATACCTGGTGTCAGGGCCGGATTAACATAGGGGCTGATGGAGCTGCAGCACCAAGCCCCTGCCTTAAAATAGGCCCACCCAGCCAGCAGCATAAGCCCGATTTTTTTTTTTCCTGTCCATAAACTTCTATGGGACAGGAGAAGTGTGTGTAAATGTAGGGGTGTCTGGCTGCATCTGTGTTTGCTCACTGTGGTTATTACAATGTCACAGTGCACAGTTCCCCCCCCTACACAAATGGGAGAGGCTGAGTTGGCTCTGCCTTTCCCCTCCCCCTCTGTGAAGTCTGTGCAGTGAAGGAGCCGTGTGGGTGGGAAACACCGGCAGATAGAAGGTGAACAGGATATCTCTGAGTGATGAGCCTCCAGGGACCGTCCACATGTGAGCTCAGTGACTGGTTTCTTATATCCCTTTCCCTCGTTTTTAACTTTTTTCTCCAGCAGTAGCTGTTATAACTGCAGCCAAAGTGTTTAGAATTGTGTCATCAGCCTGTGGCAGTGCTTGGTGGCCCCTTGTGCTTTTAGGTGGTTCACACTGATTTGCTGTGTTTTGGCCCATTGCTGGTGTATCCACAGTTTTCCTGCGTTTTACCCCCAGTCCTATAGATTTCTATTAGGTTGTTTGTTTTTTCTGCATTTTCTGAAAGCGCACCAAAATTCCTGCATGCTGCATCTTTGGCACACTGTCAGAAAATGCAGCAAAAACCTGCAACCTGATATAAATCAATAGGACTGCAGCTAAAACTGCAGATACATGAGCAGTGCAGCCAACTGCAGCACACCAGTGTGAGCCCAAAAGCTTGCACACACAACCCTGTACAACTTGGTCTAAACAAAACTCCTGGCATACAGCCATACCATCCCAGCTCAGGAGGGGTGGGGGCTCCAGGGATTTGATTGACTATGCAGGCCCTGTCTCTTCTAACCAATTGGGGAGAGTCTTGGAGGCAGTGGCAGGCTGCTGGTGGTAAGTGGCACACTGTATCTGGTGACAGGCTGTGGGTGGCGAGTGGCACACTGTATCTGGTTGCATGCTGGTGGCAAGTGGCACACTGTATCTGGTGGCAGGCTGCTGATGGCAAGTAGCACACTATCTTGTGGAAGGCTGCTGGTTGCACACTGCTGCTGGTGGCAAGTAGCACACTATCTGGTGGAAGGCTGCTGATGGCACACTGCTGGTGGCAAGTGGCACACTGTATCTGGTGGCACACTGCTGGTGGCAAGTGGCACATTGTATCTGGCATGCTGCTGGTGGCAAGTGGCACACTGTATCTGATGGCAGGCTGCTTGTGGCAAATGGCACACTGTATCTGGTGGCATGTTGCTTGTGTCAAGTGGTACACTGTATCTGGCATGCTGCTTGTGGCAAGTGGCACACTGTATCTGGTGGTACACTGCTGCTGGTGGCAGGCTGCTGATGGCAAGTAGCACACTGTATCTGGTGGCAGGCTGCTTGTGGCAAGTAGCACACTGTATCTGGTGGCAGGCTGCTTGTGGCAAGTGGCACACTGTATCTGGTGGCAGGCGGCTTGTGGCAAGTGGCACACTGTATCTGGTGGAAGGCGGCTTGTGGCAAGTGGCACACTGTATCTGGTGGAAGGCTGCTTGTGGCAAGTGGCACACTGTATCTGGTGACATGCTGCTGGTGGCAAGTGTCACACTGTATCTGGCATGCTGCTGGTGGCAAGTGGCACACTGTATCTGGCATGCTGCTTGTGGCAAGTGGCACACTATATCTGGCAGGCTGCTTGTGGCAAGTGGCACACTGTAACTGGTGGCAGGCTGCTTGTGGCAAGTGGCACACTGTAACTGGTGGCAGGCTGCTGTTGGCAAGTGGCACACTGTATCTGGTGGCATGCTGCTGGTAGCAAGTGGCACACTATCTGGCATGCTGCTTGTGACAAGTGGCACACTGTAACTGGTGGCAGGCTGCTTGTGGCAAGTGGCACACTGTAACTGGTGGCAGGCTGCTGTTGGCAAGTGGCACACTGTATCTGGTGGCATGCTGCTGGTAGCAAGTGGCACACTATCTGGCATGCTGCTTGTGACAAGTGGCACACCGTATCTGGTGGCAGGTTGCTGGTGGCAAGTGGCATGCTGCTGGTGGCAAGTGGCACACTATCTGGTGGCAGGCTGCTTGTGACAAGTGGTACACTGTATCTGGTGGCAGACTGCTGGTGGCAAGTGGCACACTTAAAGAGGGATTCCGCCCAAAAAAAAATATTAAAAGCCAGCAGCTATAAATACTACAGCTGCTGACTTTTAATAAATGGACACTCACCTGTCCCGGGTTCCAGCGATGCCGAGGCCGATCGACCGCTCGTGCCTCGGCTGCTGCCGCCACCATTCTAGGTGAGGGAATCAGGAAGTAAAGCGAATCGGCTTCACTTCCCGGTTCCCTACTGCGCGAGCTGCGCCGCGCAATAGGAAATCTCCGCGCTGTCACTGGGACCCGTGTGTGTCCCAGCAGACAGCGCGGCAGGGCAGGAAATGGCGTAGACTCCCGTGGGAGTCTATGCCCGGAAGTGGGTGAAAATACCCCCCTCCCCCCTGAAAGGTGTCAATTGTGACACCGGATGGGGGGAGGGTTCCGATCAGCGGAGGTTCCACTTTAGGGTGGAATCCCGCTTTAATCTGGTGGCATGCTGCTGGTAGCAAGTGGCACACTATCTGGCATGCTGCTTGTGACAAGTGGCACACCGTATCTGGTGTCAGGTTGCTGGTGGCAAGTGGCACACTGTATCTGGTGGCAAGTGGCACACTGTATCTGGTGGCAGGCTGCTAGTGGCACTGTATCTGGTGGCACACTGTATCTGGTGGCAAGTGGCACACTGTATCTGGTGGCAGGCTGCCAGTGGCACACTGTATCTGGTGACAGGCTGCTGGTGGCAAGTGGCACACTGTATCTGGTGGCATGCTGATGGCAAGTGGCACATTGTATCTGGTGGCAAGTGGCACACTGTATCTGGTGGCAGGCTGCGGGTGGCATCTGGCAGCAGGCAATGGTGGCAAGCGACACACTGCATCTGGTGGGAAGTGACAAGCTCAGGTTCCCACTGATAATGCATCATGGTGAGTTGAACTATTTCACTATATATTACAATGTAGTAATAGAAATAATGGAATTTGATCATCCCGATGCCATATCAAGCATAGCGTCAGGATGATTTTAAGTGCTAAGTGCCATTTGCCTGAAAAATCACCCCCCGCCACCTATTTCCCCATCAACCCGAGACTACATCCCCCCTCTTTTTTTTTTTTGGGAAGGGGGGGATCTCCCTGAATGGCAGTTTGGAAATGTGGTCTCCTATGTTGCTGCTGTTGAGAGACCGCATAGCAGGTGGTATTGGGGGTGTTCCTGCTGCTCAAAGGCTGCACGGCCGATATTACTGGTGAAAGTATATTTAATTTGTTTTAGCAAAACATTTTTGCATTTTCATTTTGTTTCCGTAAAAAAGGCCCACCAAAATCCTCAGCACCAGGCCCATGATGCTGTTAATCTGGCCCTGCCTGGTGTTGGCACTTCAATCATCCCGGCGCCATGATTGTTATGGTGTCAGGATGATTGAAGCGCATTATTTCTATTATTACATTGTAATATAAAATGAAATCATTCAACTCACCATAATGCAGAATCAGTGGGAGCCATGAGCGCGTCACTAGCCACGTTGCCTGCCACCAGATGCCATCAAATGTCCCAAGCGGAGTCTGTCCTTACATCAGGTGCCCCATCAGAGGTACCTTCCTCACATCTGTGTCCATCAGCAGAGCCCCTCCTTACATCTGGTGCCCCTTTGACATCCACAGACCGCCCCCCACATCCACAGACCACCCCCCCACATCCTGCACAGACCTGCCCCCACATCTCCAGACTGGCCCCCGACATACCACTGGCCCCCAACATCCACAGACTGGCCCCCCACATCCACAGACTGGCCCCCCACATCCACAAACTGGCCCCCAACATACCACAGACTGGCCCCCGACATACCACAGACTAGCCCCGACATACCACAGACTGGCCCCTGACATACCACAGACTAGCCCCTGACATCCACAGACTGGCCCCCACATCCACAGACTGGCCCCCACATCCACAGACTGGCCCCCGACATCCACAGACTGGCCCCCGACATTCACAGACTGGCCCCCGACATTCACATACTGGCCCCCACATTCACAGACTGGCCCCTGACATCCACAGACTGGCCCCCACATTCACAGATGGGCCCCCGACATACCACTGGCCCCCACATTCACAGACTGGCCACCACATTCACAGACTGACCCCCACATTCACAGACTGGCCCCCGACATCCACAGACTGGCCCCCACATTCAAAGACTGGCCCCCGACATCCACATACCATGACTGTCACTGGCCCCCGACATCCGACTGGCCCCCACCCCGACATCCACATTGACAGACTGGCCCCCGACATGCTGCCGTTGCCGCGAGGATGACATTTAACTGTGGCGGCCGCCCACCGCCCTTTACACTGACACAAACACACACTAGCAGCGGGGGTGGGCGGCGCCACAGGTGTAGACCAACTTCTGGTCTTCTTAAAAATGGCGGCCGGCGGAGACATTGTCTCCGCCGGCCGCTAGAGGTCAGGCAAAAAAAAGGGAAATTCAATTTCCCAGGACAAACCGAATTTCCCAGGACATTTCCCGGGACAAAATTAATTCGGGACAAATGTCCTAATCCCGGGAATGTCCCGGGAAATTCGGGACAGTTGGCAACTATGGTATGGCCGGCTTTAGTTTTCCCCTATAGATACCCTATCCCAGTGATATACAATTAGTGGACCTCCAGCTGTTGCAGAACTACAAGTCCCATCATGCCTCTGCCTCTGGGTGTCATGCTTGTGGCTGTCAGAGATCTGTCAGCTGTCTTGCTTTGCCTCATATCGCTGCCCTATCCTGTTATTGCAGGCAGGTTATTTTAATCCCAGGGATGACATCCAGCACCGTGTTTCACCGGCTCACAGATCAGGTGGCACACAAGATATGGCAATAGCACACACATGAAAGGAGAATGGGAGCCAGTCAAATTAAAACATCTGTATAAGATGAGGCCCCTTTCAGATGGATGTTCCAATCAGGTCCACCTATCAGTTTTCCAGGCTGACTTGATTGGAAGGTCCATTCACCCCTATGGACAAGCAGCTTGTAAACAGACTTACACCCGCCTACCCCTGAGTCCGATCAGGCCCATAAAAAAAAGGGAGAGGACTCAGTCTTCAGTTTCAGGTGAAGTGGTTCCTGCTGAACCGGCCAAGATTCAAACCATGTATGGGCAGACTGATTGCACCCAAGCTGATCAATCGATCAACTTGCGTACAACTATCCTGTTGGATTTTTCATGGGATCATTGCCAGTAACTATATCTACTAGCAATAATCACTGTGGCTCTCCCCATGAAGAGAACACGATAGCTCCGTGGGATGGATTCCCCCATCAACACTGACTGTGTTAGAATTCTTTTATTATCTTCCCTGCAAATACGGGTTGAACATCTAACCATATATGGCTGTTTCGGAGTGGCACCTGCTCTGACTAGATGCTACAAGGTTGGAATTTACATATTGGTCAGGAATGCACTGATACCTTTGCTCCCAAAGTGCAATGTGCTGGGTATTAAGCGTGTGCCCTTAACCTGTTGCCACCCACCCGACATCATATGATGGCGGAGTGATCTTCATCATATGACAGTGGCTGATTCACACAGGGCATGCACACGATTGCGGGCGCACAGCCCTGCTCTGTCTGTGGTGCCGTGTCCCCGAGACACAGGATGTCACGGACAGGGGTGAACAGCCATTGGGCATGGCTGTTCACCATGTGATCGGCCGCCATTATGTCACCAATCACAAATGGGTATTCCCCGATTTAGACTGTGCCAGCGCGCATGGAGTGCGGTCACCTCGGTGGTGGCAGTGTCACCCACCAGTGACCGTCACACATCACCTGTCACCCACCAGTGACCGTCGCACGTCACCTGCTACCCACCAATGACCATCACATGTCACCTATCAGTGACCATCATCTGTCACCCATCAGTGACCATCATTTGTCACATGTCGCCCATCAGTGACCGTCATTTGTCACCCGTCGCAGAGACCATCAGAAAAAATGTCCAAAAGATTCTATACAAGTGAGAAGGCATTCCAGATCCTCTCCATGACTGATGAGAGCAGCGGGGAGTTCTCATCAGATTCAAATGCCAATTCTGATTGTGATTTAAATTCAGCATTTGAACCGATCGATAGTAGTGGATTGGCAAATGAATCAGAGAAAGAATGGATCCACCAGCAATATACCCCAAGATCAAATTCCCAGGCCCAGTACCAGCGCTGCTGCCAGCGGTAGACCCCAAAACCAAAAGCCCAGTACCAGAGCTCCTGCCAGCGAAAGGCCACAAAAAATGCTCAGGCCCAGTACCAGCACTGCCACAGCATCACGCCCAAATGCCAGCACAGGAACTCCAACTACCAGCACTGGAGTGCCACGTCCCCCACGAGCCAGGGCTGCTAAATATCTCCCAGATGGTCTTACCAATCCAACATGGCTGCCTTCCAACTCAGGATCAGCAAGAATTCCCCCTTTCACTGCACAGCCAGGTGGGCAGGCCAAAACCCAAAAATTTTCTGAAATTGATTGGCAGCATATTACCAACAACCCCCAATCTTCATACGCCCGTCCATTTGAGTGGAAGGATTTGACTATGGAGGAGTTCAAAGTGTTTATGGGCCTCACCAACCCCCAATCTTCATACGCCCATCCATTTGAGTGGAAGAATTTGACTCTGGAGGAGTTCAAAGTGTTTATGGGCCTCACCATAAACATGAGGCTTACAAAAAAAATGAAGCACACGCCTATTGGTCCACTAACCCCATCCGCTACATGCCCATTTATTCTTCCATAATATCCAGGTCCCGATATGAGATGATAATGCGCTTTCTTCATTTCAGTGACAACACCAAAGTGCCCTCCCTGCAATCATCCAAATTACGATAAATTATATAAAATTCTCCCACTCATTAATTTCCTTTCCCAACGATTTGCAGAACTCTATGTCCCCTATAAGCATATATGTGTAAATGAGTCCCTGGTACTCTTTTCAGGCCAGCTAAGAATAAAATAATACATTCCTAGCAAAAGGGCCAAATACGGAGTGAAATTTTATAAGCTTTGCGAGAGAGTCACGGGATATCTGTATGCGTTACGCATATACGAAGGAAGAGATTCCCAGCTCCAGCCCCATGAGTGCCCAGCCTACATGGGCACAACTGGTAAAATTGTATGGGACCTGGCATACCCACTGCTGAAGAAAGGTTACCACGTATACCTGGATAACATCTATACCAGCCTGCCCCTTTTCAAACACCTATACCTCGCACAAACACAAGCCATAGTAAATAAGAAATTGTGAAGGGGAGAAAGAGCAACTTTGAGATGCAATGAAGTGCTGGTCCCCTGAGGTGGAAGGATACCAGGAATGTGTACATGATGTCCACCATCCATGACGACACTACAGTTGAAGTTCCGAGAAGACAAGGTCCCGTTGTAAAGCCAAAATGTGTACAAGATTACTATCTGTACATGGGGGGGGGGGGGTGGATTTCAATGACCTAATGCTTCAGCCCTATTTAGCAATAAGGAGGTCCTGTTTCCGGTACAAGAAAGTAGCACTCTAATTAATTTGGCATTTATAATGCCTACATAATTTACACCAAATCCACGCAAAGCCCTGCCCACTTCCTAAAATTCATAGAAATTGTCATGTCCCTCATCTACCATCAAAGAGCCCCTCCAGAAAACCTTCGTTCTGATGCTGTTAGCCGACTTCATGAACGCCACTTCCCGGACCACATTCCACCATCTGAAGCAGGCCGAAGACACCAAAAAAGATGTTGAGTATGCAGCAATAAAGGATTTTGAAGACCTTTGCATTGGTGAATGTTTAAGACTACATCACACATCCCTAAAATATAATATTATTTGCTTCCACAAATGACGATGCCACTGCCTTCTATGTGAACTGACCCTGGCCTGTCTTTTGACTATGCCTCTGCCAACCGTTTGGACTGCTTACAAGTGAACTGACCCTTGCCTGTTTTACCAACTACGCTTCCGCCTACAGCTTGAACTGCTTGCACGTCATCTGACCCTGGCCTGCTTCATGGACTATGCTTTTGCTTACCACTTGAACTGATCTGTTGCCCTGCTACTGTAGGACACAGGGGTCTTACATGTGAGGGGCTCCAGAAATGTTTTTCCGGATGGAGAAAACTATTTTTTTTGTTGTCTCCTGGTTTTGTCATTTCCAGATTAGAGTCTGGAGGCCAGAGACTTCATAGAGATTTGGGTGGGTCAAAGCATCTACCCTTGTGCCCCTGTGAACAGGTCTTACCTGATTGCGGCCCTCAGCCTGCTGCTGACTTACTGCTGTCATCCCCCTGCCTACAGTATAAACTGACCACACCTCTGCCTGCTACCTGGACTATGGAAATAATTATCTGTAGCAAGAGGCAGTATGTTTATGAAGGGCTGGAGAGCGGTACAATAATGAGTGCAGGGAGGTAACAGTGTACCAGGACTAATACTATGACTGTGCTGGCTGTCTCTGACTGGGCAATTTCTATGGACAAATGCTTTGGCTGTGCTGACGATATCCTCCTGCAGACTATAGACAATATTCCTGTCTGCTGCCTGGATAATTACTATTGTTGCTCAGCACATTCCTGCCTGCACCAATTCTCTCCTCTGGGGACACTATTAGAACCACAAGTTATACTTTTTTTTTTACCCTTTCCTCAATAGAATTTATTTTGGAGTGCAATTTTTGGTATGTAAATGCTATGTGTTAAAAATATAAGGGCCTTCAAAAATAATAGTTTGTCAGGAAATTAGATGTGTCATTTATGCTTGTAGAACACCTGAAGGTGCTACTTCAATGGTGGGCCTCTGCATGTGGCCAGGCTGTGTAAAAGTCTCACACATGTGTTATCGCCATACTCAGGAGGAGTAGCAGAATGTATTTTGGGGTGTCATTTTTGCTATGTATATGCTATGTGTTGGAAATATCTTAAAAATTTACAACTTTGTGAGAAAAAAATGCAGTTTCATTTTTTTTCCACATATTCCAAAAACTTCTGGGAAAAAATGAACCATTCAAAAGACTCATTATGCCTCACAGATTATACATTGAGGTGCCTGCTTTCCAAAATGGGGTCATTTTGTGGGCATTTCCATTGTTCTGGGGCTCCAGGGCCTTCAAAACTGTAATAGGTGGTTGAGAAATGAGATGTGTAATTTATGCTTGTAGAACGCCTGAAGGTACTACTTCCCTGGTGGGCCTCTGTATGTGGCCAGGCTGTATAAAAGTCTCACCCATGTGGTATCGCCATACTCAGGAGGAGTAGCAGAATGTATTTTGGGTTGTAATTTTTGCTATGTACATGCCGTGTGTTGGAAATATCTTAAAAATTGACAACTTTGTGGGGAAATAAATGCACTTTCATTTTTTTTCCATATTTTCCAAAAACGTCTCATTAGGCCTCATAGATTATACGTTGGGGGTGTCTACTTTCCAAAATGGGGTCATTTTTTGGGTATTTGTACTTTCCTAGCTTGTTAGTGTTAGAAATTACATAGGTCTTCAGTACATCAGGTGTGATCAATTTTCATTGATTTGCACCATAGCTTGCAGACTTTATAACTTTTACGAAAAACAAATAATATACACTAAATTAGGGTTATTTTTACTAAAGATATGTAGCCGTATAAATGTTGGACAAAATTTATGAAGAAATATTACTAATTTGAAAAATGTTATGACACACAAAGAAAAAGGCATTTTTTCACCAAATGTTCAGTTCAACCCACTAGTGATTAAATACCACCAAAAGAAAGCTCTATTTGTGTGAAAAAAGGATGCAAATTTTATTTGGTACAGTGTTGCATGACTGAGTAAAAGTGCGAGAGTGCTAAAAGCTGAAAACTGGTCTGGGCAGGAAGGGGGTGAAAGTGTCCTGTAGGCAAGTGGTTAAGGAGGGGTGGGCCCTCTCCAGTCACCTGCCCTTCACCCATCAGAATATGTGTGCTCCTATTGCGGAGACTCTTAAAAGTTAGAAGTAGGATCTGCAGGATACAGGGTGCCTTGTCGGGGCCCACAGCTTACGCATGTATTGCAAATGTGTGCAACTAAACCCCTGTTTTTAATGCATACTGTTAGACAGGTGAATTTGGTTGGTCTCAGGCTAGTTGGTAAGTTGAGCTTGGAAATTCATTGGTTTTATTTGACAAGGTTGGAATCAGACCTGCATAATGGTGCATTGTGTTTAGAACGAATAAAAAAAATAAGTCTTACACACACTATTTATTTTTTGTATGATCACATTTTATTAAATGTTTTGTAAACTATAACAATATTGTATACACATAATTTCTTCTGCCATAATGCACCACAATACATGGTAGTGCATTGATCTGTGCTGTGTTGCGAATGTGTGTTGGAAGTGCTTTGGGTCAATGTGTTGGAGTACCATTGACGATGGATAGCACTGCAACACACTGATGCTTGTAGTGCGTTTTAACATAGGTTGCAGTAATGCATGTAATCAGGGGCGGACTGACAACTCATGGGGCCCCCGGGCAATAGGAGATTATGGGGCCCCCAGGCAATCAGAGATTATGGGGCCACATAGTATACACAAACACACACACAGTATAATATCACACACACAGTACACACAGACATGTTTCTATTGGCTGAGAAGGTACTGGAGAGGTGGGGCAACTATAATCTTGGGTTTTACTGAGGCTGGCAACCCTGCTGGGGCCCCCTAGTGGCATGGGGCCCTCGGGCAGTGCCCGAGTAGCCCAATGGTCAGTCCGCCCCTGTGCATGTTACTACAACACAAAAGTGTTATTTGACACCTAAGCATGGCAGTTCACAGAACAATCCAAAACACAAAATTGCCCAGCATAGTTACCAGCTAGCCAGGAAAATATAAAGAAAAAAAGTCTAAACTATTTCTACAATTTACATTGGATGCAAATATATGTGAAGCCACACTGCCACATCAAGGCCCCTCTGCAAAGTGTGGTCCCTAACTTTACTCTAAACGTTTCCAAATTAAGAAATATATAGCAATAAATAAATTCAGTGTCTAACTTAGTTCAAAAATGTTAAAACAGAGGTTTTTGTTGCATATATTTGCATTCATAAGTGAAGCTACATAGAGCTCCCTGGGATCCCATTGGATCTTCCTCATGGCTTGTGCTTGGTCACAGCGAGACCTTGTATGCTTCAGATTTCTGTGTCCCTCTAATGTAATGTTTCCAGGGTAAATGCTTGTTACCCCTCTAAGTCTTGGGTGCTCGTAGTGATACTGGTGTTAAGTTTAGAATTTCTCTAGCACTCAAAAAGATTATTTCCACCATTTACTGTGAAAAATATGATATTATTCCAGCCACTGTTTTATTGCTAGTTTGATAGTACCAGATGATAAAAAGATTAAAAAAAAACAAAAACTGGCCTCCAACCTCCCCTTATAGCCAGTCCAACACATGCCTAAAAAGTATCAGCCTCCAACCTCCCCTTTTAGCGGAGCCTCGCACTCTACTGGACTATGAACGGGAGCCTCGCACTCTGCTGGACTCTGAACGGGAGCCTCGCACTCTGCTGGACTCTGAACGGGAGCCCCGCACTCTGCGGGACTCTGAACGGGAGCCCCGCACTCTGCTGGACTCTGAACGGGAGCCCCGCACTCTGCTGGACTCTAAACGGGAGCCCCGCACTCTGCTGGACTCTGAACGGGAGCCCCGCACTCTGCTGGACCTTGAACGGGAGCCTTGCACTCTGCTGGAGTCTGAACAGGAGCTTCGCACTCTGCTGGAGTCATGAACGTGAGCGCCACACTCTGCTGGAGTCATGAACGTGAACGCCACACTCTGTTGGAGCCTAAACGGGAGTGTCACACTCTGCTGGATCCTGAAAGGCCCACTCTGCTGGAGCCTGAAAGGGAGTGTCACACTCTGCTGGAGCCTGAATGGCCGTGTCACACTCTTCTGGAGCTTGAACGGGAGCGACGCACCCTGCTGGAGCCTGAATTGGGGCGACACATGCTGCTGGAGCCTGAATGGGGCAGACACACTGCTCGAGCCTGAATGGCCCACCCCTCTGGAGCCTGAATGTGCCACCCTTCTGGAGGCTGTCTGGTCCACTCTGCTGGAACCTGACCAGCCCACTCTGCTGGAGCCTGTGTCCAAGTGTCACACTCTGCTGGAGCCTGAATGGGGGTGATGCTCTCTGCTAGATCCTGAACAGTCCACTCTGCTGGTGCTTGAACGGGAGTGTCACACTCTGCTGGAGCATGCACGGGAGCAATTGCGCGGTCATACAACACTGCACCCAAATTACATTTTTATAATTTTTTTTCCCACAAATAGAGCTTTCTCTTTGTGGTATTTGATCACCTCTGCAGTTTTTATTTTTTATTATAAAATTTCAAAATAGGTAATATTTCTCCTTCATTGATGTACGCTGATGAGGCGGCATTGATGGGCACCGATAGGTGGCAGTGATGAGTACTGATGGGTGGCAGTGATGGGCACTGATCGGTTACACTGATAGGCAGAACTGCTAGGTGGCACTGATTGGCACCACTGGTGGGCATTGATAGGTGGCACTGGTGGGCACTGGCAGGGGGTACTAGTGTGCACAGATGAGGCATAATTGCCTTTTCCTCTTCGGGACCAATGTTCCTTGCAGATTGTTTTTTTGTTAGCGTGAGAAAAAAAAAAAGATTACCGAGCTTTTATTTACAGCATCTGATTAGCTGTCATTGGCTGATAGCTGATCACATGGTAAGGGGCTGGGACTCAGATTGGCGATCACTCGTGTCTCAGTGAGTCGGTGATCACAGCGCGCTACGTGTGCGCCCTGCAGGGCGTATGTAGGGAACATGCACAGTGGAGGCCATCATATGACGGTCTTCTGGAAATTCAGGTCCATGCTTAGGCCGTCATTCGGCTATAGCGTGGACGTCAAGTGGTTAAAGGGTAACTCCACTTTCTTGGGGGAAAAAAATTGTAAATAAAGAAAAAATAATATAGCGCATATAATTGCGACACTAATCATATTATAATTGAATGTTATTAAAAATTACCTTTCATTTTCAATCTGCAGCCAATGTAATTTTCTGAGAATGCATTGCAATATGGTTACATGTAGTTGTTCTGTAAGCCCTTGTACACATGGTCGGAGATTCTGACGGAATGTGTCCTATCGGACCGTTTTGTCGGATAATCCGACCGTGTGTGGTCTCCATTGGACTGGATACTCCGACGGACCAAGTTTTCCAACTTGTCCGTAAAATTTTCCGCCAAAATGCTCCGATCGGACATACTCCGATCATGTGTAGCCTACTCCGACGGACAAAGTGCCACGCATGCTCAGATCAAATTCCTAGATCAAAGCTATTGGCTACTAGCCTAAACGTAGTCCCGTCGTAACGAAATAACGTCATCACGTTATGTACAATCGGATTATCCGATAACTTTGTCCGACCGTGTGTATGCAACAGTTTCGGACATGACAGGACAAAATCCAACGGATTTGGTTGTCAGAATGTCCGACCGTGTGTGCAAGGGCTAAGAGTGTGTACTGACCACTCCCCAGAAACATAATTTCCTGCTTGTGTGATTGGCTCCCCAATTTTCCCAGAAGTCTGCCTAAGCTACAAGTCAGATTTCAGGCATCCCCTGTAATAAAAAATTTATTTTTGGAGAGATACTTTCAATAGGAGCATGTCTAAAAGGATGCAGGCCCAGCAGATTTCCTCATTAGTGCTTTCCAGTTGCACACCTGTTAATTATGAAGCCACTCCTATTAAACCCACTCAGAACAGAGGCACAGACAAATACACATGGGTTTCTTCAGAATAACAAAAGGTAGGAATCTGCAACAAAGATTGTAAGATTATAACAATGTAAATAGATCACCTAGAGGGGAATGTTTTCTTCTCAACAAAAGTGGAGTTAGGCTTTAAGTTTGCCTTTACTAACTGGTTCAGTGCCTGTTTTCTTTAGTAGGTACTACTATTGGGTATTAAGTATTACTTTCAGTGATTTTATGTGATAATGCATGCTTTGTACACTCAACCTAGTGTGTCAGATGGGCTGAAGAGGTTCCTAAAGAGGTTGAGGCAAAGAACAGAGGATCCTTTCTAACCAGCGGCTCCTATGGGGGTAGTGCTACATATGTTACAAATGAGTGAATTTGTAAGGGACCAAGTGTTACTTCCACTAGAAATCCAATAAGAAGTCTGTTTTATTTGGACTGGAATATATATTCTTAAAAAAAAAAAATTATATATATATATCTTTATGGTTCAGATTAAGTGCCGTATTTATCGGCGTATAACACACGCCTGCGTATAACACGCACCCCAGGTTTAGGAGGGAATTTTAAGGGGAAAAAAAACGTACATTTAAATGCCCCATCAATGCAGCCTTATCAGTGTCCATCTGCAGACTTATCCATCATTGCACCCTTGCCCAGTGTCCATCTGCAGTCTTGTCCAGTGTCCATCTGCAGCCTTGTCCATCATTGCACCCTTGTCCAGTGTCCATCTGAAGCATTGTCCATCATTGCACCCTTGCCCAGTGTCCATCTGCAGCCTTGTTCATCATTGCACCCTTGCTCAGTGTACATCTGCAGCATTAGAGCAATTAACATTTTTTTCCCATCTGCAGCATTGCCCAGTGTCTTTGGAGCATTTCCCAGTGTCTTTGCAGCATTGCCCGGCCTCATTGCAGGCTGATTATTTAAAATTGGCGCGATCTCCACTGAGTGGAGAGGAGCGAACGCTGCCAACATACACAAAGCTGAGTGTACTCGGCTAGGCTCGGCTCCTCTCAGCTCCTCTCGACAGTCCTGCCCAGTCCCTCCCTATGATGGACATAGCACAGGTCCAATGGCGGGACTGTGAGTGGAGCCGAGCACCGCCGAGATACACATAGCCGAGTTTACTCGGCTAGGCTCGGCTCCTCTCGGTTCCGCTCACAGTCACACCCAGTCCCTGTGTTATGTCCATCATAGGGCGAGTATGGGCATGACTGTGAATGGAGCCGAGAGGAGCCCAGAGGAGCCGAGCCTACTTGGCTATGTGTAGCTCGGCGGTGCTCGATCCTCCGCTCACAATCAGCGAGGGATCAGCGTATAACATGCACCTGCGATTTCCCACTGATTTTAAGGGGAAAAGGTGCGTGTTATACGCCGATAAATATGGTATTTTCTAGAAAGCATTTGTTCATTCTGGGCTGGCTCTACTTGTTCCCTAAAGTTACTCTTTGATGTAAAACTCAAATTCACATATTTTTATTTATTTACTTCGATTTCAAGGCATTTTAATGAAATGTACAGTAAAATAAATCGCATTTCCATGTTGAATTGCTATATTTCAAGAATAACTTACTTATACTGATTCCATTCCAAGAAGCCATCTTGTATGCAGTATATTTGCATATATATGAAAAGTGCAGTGAATCAAAACTCAATGTCATCCCCCATAAATCAGATGACAAAACGTTATAGTTTTATCGAAAGAATAGGGAGCCAGTGGACATTAAACGTCACCAGTGATCAAGTCATAGAAATAACACATCAGTATTATGAGCCCTATTTCTTTTTATTTTTTATTGATTTATTTGCAACAAAAATAACTTTCATTATAACCTGTACATGTAAATTCATTTTCTAAAAACTTTGAAAAATGTATCAACCTTTATTTATAAATAGTGCAAAAGTTTTATAATCCATTGCAGCCAAATAACAATTAGCTTTGACTGCTCATACTGTAGACTAAAGTCAGAAGGCAAAAGCTGCTGCAATTAGCAGCAAATGGGTACCCTTCCACCTTATTAGTCATTAGTAAACAGTTGGGACAATAAAAAGCATCAATTTTATCTAAATATACACTGCAGCTCTGAGAAAAGGGCCAACAATAAAGATATATAAATAGTAAGTGTAGCACTAACCCCCAAAGGAGCTGCTGGTTTGATTGGGCTTACCGTTACCTTCTTCACCTCGATTTGCGTCTAGGGGTTTCCCACGGTAGATGGCCCAGAAACTTTAAAGACTGACGACAGATCCGCTTAAAGTGATTTTTATTTGCAAAAACGTAGTTAACGCACAGTCTCTTAGTATAGGATCAGAGGGTAAGAAAGAAAGTTCAGGTACTCTTAATGTCAAAGTCAATAATAAAGAACTTGCTTAGTTTGACTGAATCCAGAGAATAGCCATTCACAGCTGGATGTTCACTCAAGTTGGATAGTCCCTCTCTCACAAGGCCTAGCAGCCAACAAGGTGCTTAAATCAGGAATAAGTCTCTGCCACAGACTTTGTTGTAGAACATGTAGGAATAAGTCTCTGCCACAGACGTTGTTGTAGAACATGTAGGAAACTAGGACTTGTAGAACACTCGTGTGGTATCAGTATCTTTCAGCCGATTTGGCAATACCCACGAGATTAGATTCACTTAGGTACTTCCGCCCTACCAGGCTCTTGCTAAGAAGCCAACCCGTACGTGGCCTTCTTCTGAAGAGTCATTCCCTGGCTGGGCCTCTTCACGACCGGAGATGGCACAGGACCACCTTTGAATCCTTTCCTTAGTTTCCCTGCCTCGGGCTAGCCAGCCCCGAGACATAAAGTCGGGTGGATCCGCACCGCAGGACATAGCCTTCCTGGGGGCTGGTCAGGAGGACCAAGCCCATGAAGTCAGAACATACTTCTGGACCGGAACCCCAAAGCACGTGACATCCACATCTTAAGTACCCACCCAGACTGTGTTTCCATGCCTGCCAGAAGAGACAGTGCCCCCTATGTCCAGGCTGAATACCCTATAGTCCAGTCAGACTGATTCTGGGGTCCAAATTTGGAATAATTATACCCAAACCAAACTGCAGTTCAGGTGTAACATTAAATTTAAAACAACACATAGCGTGTGCTCTTCAGGAGCCAGTGCTACATAAGATAACATATATTATATTCATTTTTAACATATAATTGAATGTCCTTCCCCCTAACGAGAACTTATTGTGGTTTTTACTATAATTATATTGTTATATTGTTATATTCTTAAATTCAACTAGAAGCCTCTGACTTCATTCAGCTTTATTGAAGTTTACATTACGTATTTTGTTTACAGTCCTCTGCAGTTTAAGCTGACATTTTGTATACACACACATGAGTTATTAAGTGCAATGTCTCAGTCCCTCTCAGCCCCCCTCTCTCTTTCTATTTTTATTAAGATCTTTCCTAAGTTTCAGATAGAGGCATAGAGATAAACGGCTTCTACTGTGCTCTATCTTCAACCTCGGTTCACACTGATGCGATCCGGGAAACACAGCAAATCCTGTGCGTTTCTTAAAAATCACACGGTGTCCATGCCATCTTCTGTGGGTGTCAATGTTAAATTAATGACACCCTGAATCAGTTCACAAACTGCAGTGTGAATTCCAGAATCAGAGCGCATATGTGTGAACACCCATGCAATGTGATTCAGGCGCAGAAAAAAAAGGGTTCTTCACTATTTTGGTGTGGATACGATGCGACTTAAGCCATATAAAATGTATGGCTCAAATCGCACCACACAGACATCGCATGTGATTTCCACAGAAATGCTGTGTGAATTACATGCAGTGTCTCGCACCGCACTGCACAAGAGTAAACCAAGACTCAGAAAACACATCTGGGAAATTCAGTAAAGTCCCAGCAACATTTGTCTTGCAATATGGTCCTTTAAAAACCCTGGCCACCTGTTCTGATAGCTTTAATGATAGGTCCTGCAGATTTAGGTAGTTCTTAACCACTTCCGGACCGCCGCATGCCGATATACATCCTAACTTTGATGGGGGATAGCTGCCATAACCCCAGTATCCTCATGTTCGGCCGATAATTTGGTTTCTGATAATGGTGGTCTCTGCAGTGGATTTACAGCGAGATCACTTTTATCAGCGGTGGGAGGGGGCACCCCTCCTGCCGCGCTCCGGTGCCCTCCACCACTTACCGGAGGAACCAGATCTTCACCCTGGCTGGGCATGGAGATGAGTGAGGGGAAAATGGCCCCCACCCGTCTCCATAACGATGCAGGGCGGAAGCAATGTCAAAACGTCACTTCAGCCCACAGCTCTTAAAGGGACTTTTTTATGAGATCTGAGGATTTTTTTTTACCCCAGATCTCATATTTAAGAGGTCCTGTCAGGTAAAATAAATAAGACTTTTTTTTTTTTTTGCTCCCCCATATGAAAATGGTGTTAAAACCACACATGTGAGGTATCGACACGACCGGTAGAGTAAGCCCTTGTACACACGGTCAGAGATTCCGACGGAATGTGTCCGATCAGACCGTTTTGTCGGATACCGACTGTGTGTGGTCTACATCGGACTGTTTCCGTCGGAGTATCCGACGAACCAAGTTTTCCAACTTGTTGGTAAACTTTTCCGACAAAATGCTCCGATCGGACATATTCTGATCATGTGTAGAGAATTCCAATCGGACAAAGTGCCACGCATGCTCAGATCAAATTCCTATACCAAAGCTATTGCCTACTAGCGTGAACCTAGTCCTGTCGTAACGAAATAACGTCATCACATCGGATTTTCCGACAACTTTGTCCGACCGTGTGTATGCAACAGATTCGGATAAAATCATTCGGACAAAATCCGACGGACAAAATCCGATGGACAAAATCTGACAGACAAAATCCGACGGATTTGGTTGTCGGAATCTCCGACCATGTGTACAAGGGCTTAGAGCAATAGTCCTAGCCCTGGACCTCTTCTGTAACTTAAAACATGCAACCTGTAGAATTTTTTAAATGTCACCTATGGAAATTTTTAAGGCTTAAAGTTTGTCGCCATTTCATGAGCGTGTGAAATTTTGAAGCATGACATGTTAGGTGTCTTATTTTTTAATTCAAAAAAGTGTATTTTTTCCCAAAAAAGTGTGCTTGTAAGACCGCTGCACAAATACGGTGTGACAGAAAGTATCGCAACGACCGGTATTTAGAACCATCTCTAAGTTAAGAGAGTGTCTGTCTGTCTGTGTACACTGTTTAGCAGCGACGGCTTCTCTGTGTAGGCGTGTGCAGAAGAGGCAGCCTACAATGGAAGCCATATAGTAACTCTATGGGTGATGTCACTTCCCAGGCATTTGCCAGCCATTGTCGGCTGTCTCCTGAACACACCTTTTCTGCAGCTTCTCCGGTCTGGTCTCCAGCTGCAGAAGCTATGTACAGCGATTTTTGTTTTACAGGTGTAGCGGGGATATAATTGTATATTAATGCAATTAATGTGAAGTACAATGTAAATCTGTGGACAATGTTATTCACTATTATTGGATGCCATCTAGTGACCAAAACTGGAAATGGACTTTAGCTATTTTCCTTTTCTATGGTGTTGGAAAGAGAACAGGAAGTGACTGTGTTTACTTTGGTCTTTTGACCTCATCTACCCAGGAGTCTGTGGGACCTACCCATAAACACTTTGATATGCAGTGCATGCTGGGTAGGGTATACAAGGGACTGCAGTGGCCATATTTGGTCTCTTGGATCCACGTTGATTGCCTGTGCGGAACTGTGTGTTAAGTTCTCGAACGCATCGGTAGATAGTTACCCCGGAGTGCAAACCGGACTGTTTGCTGGGTGATTTGTTGGAGCCCAGAGCTGGTGATCAGACCTATGGGGATCGGAGACGCTTGTTGGAGCAGCAGAGAGCCGGATCCAGTTGGTGGAGTGACACGGAGCATCTGGCCTAGTCAGCAAAAGTAAGTGGCAGTTGGAGGACTCAAGCCATCACTCAGAACACTGATCCGATCACTGTTTACCACGTGATCGGCCATGATGAAGTCAGGGCCGATCACAGATAGTCACACCCCGACTGTGCACAGCGCATGCGTGCGATCGCGAGCGAGCTGCGCGTGCACGTCGGTGGTGGCGTGTTCCCCAGGAACCTGTCACAGCCGATCAGAGTACCCGGGTACTTGTCACAGCCCATCAGAGTACCCGAGTACTTGTCCCAGCCCATCTGAGTACCTGAGTACCTGTCCCAGTCCATCTGAGTACCCGTCACAGTTCATCTGAGTACCTGAGTACCTGTCACAGTTCATCTCAGAACCCGAGTACCTGTCACAGTCCATATGAGTACCTGTCACCGCCCTTCAGAGTACCCGAGTACCTGTCACCAGGCCATCAGAGTACCCGAGTACCTGTCACCAGGCCATCAGAGTACCCAAGTACCTGTCACCAGGCCATCAGAGTACCCGAGTACCTGTCACCAGGCCATCAGAGTACCCAAGTACCTGTCACCAGGCCATCAGAGTACCTGAGTACCTGTCACCAGGCCATCAGAGTACCCGAGTACCTGTCATCAGGCCATCAGAGTACCAGAATACCTATCTCCAGTCCATCAGAGTACCCGAGTACCTATTTGCAGCCCATGCCTCATAGAATATACGTTGGGGTGTTTGCTTTCCAAAATGGGGTCATTTTGTGGGTAATTTCACTGTCCTGGTGCTCCAGGACCTTCAAAAGTGTGATGGGTAGGAATGAAATGAGATGTGTCATTTATGCTCCTAGAACGCCTGAAAGTACTACTTCAATGTTCGAGCTCTCTATGTGGCCAGGCTGTGTAAAAGTCCTACACATGTGGTATCGCCATACTCAGGAGGAGTAGCAGAATGTGTTTTGGGGTGTAATTTTTGCTATATACATGCTATGTGTTAGAAATATCTTATAAATTGACAATTTTGTGTAAAAAAAAAAATGTGTTTTAATTTTTTTCCACATTTTCCAAAAACTTCTGGAAAAAAATTAACCGTTCAAAAGACTCATTATGCCTCACAGATTATACGTTGGGGTGTTTGCTTTCCAAAATGGGGTCATTTTATGGGAAATTCCATTGTCCTGGTACTCCAGGGCCTTCAAAAGTGTAATAGGTGGTTGAGAAATGAGATGCGTCATTTTTGCTCGTAGAACGTCTGAAGGTACTACATCAATGTTGGTGCTCTGTATGTGGCCAGGCTGTGTAAAAGTCTCATACATGTGGTATCGCCGTACTCGGGAAGAGTAGCAGAATGTATTTTGGGGTGTAATTTGTTGTATGCATATGCTGTATGTGAGAAATAACCTTATAATATGACAATTTTGTAAAAAAAAAAAAATAATAAAAAAAAAATCTTAATTTTGCAAAGAATTGTGGGAAAAAATGACAACTTAAAAAAACTCACCATGCTACTTACTTAATACCTTGGAATGTCTACTGTGTAAAAAAGGGTAATTTGAGGGGTATTTGTACTTTCCTGACTTGTTAGTGTCTCAAGAAATGAGATACACCTGATGTACTGAAGGCCTGATCAGATGTGATCAATTTTCAGCGATTGGCATCATAGTTTGTAGACTCTATAACGTTCATAAAGACCAAATAATATACACGAATGTGGGTTATTTTTACCAAAGATATGTAGCAGTATAAATTTTGGCCAAAATATATGAAGAAAAATTACTAATTAGCAAAAATTTATGACAGAAACAAAGAAAAAGGCATTTTTTTCACAAAATTTACGTTTTATTTTTTTTATAGCACAAAAAATAAAAAACTCACTAGTGATTAAATACCACTAAAAGAAAGCTCTATTTGTGTGGAAAAAAGGACGCACGTTTCATATGGGTACAGTGTTGCATGACTGAGTAATTGTCATTCAAACTGTGAGAGCGCTGAAAGCTGAAAATTGGTCTGGTCAGGAAAGGGGTATAACTGCACTGTATTGAGGTGGTTAAGCTAGCGAAGAAAGAAGATAAAAGAAGAAATACATTAAGTGAGGCTTCACGTAGACTTTAAATAAGGGGAGCTCCCAGGTCTAGATAGTAACATACTTGCATGTTATTTATTGAATTTTTCTGTTGACTTATGTTGTGCTGACATTCTACATTGGAACGACAGTGCAAACTCTGTAACCACCCATTTTCTATTTGCAGTTGGTTTACTGTCTTTCCCCACCAGGTGGATTGTGGATTATATTGTTTACACTGTACTTTATTATTATTGCACCACAGCTGGGCCAAGGGGACAGCGTCATTCAGAAGGGGGGTTTCTCAGTAGAGTGCAGGCCCAATTCAAATCAGCAGCTCCTTCGGGGGTCACTGCTAGACAGGGCTAGATAGGTTAGTCTTTACAGCTGACAGCATCCAAGCAATCAGTGATGCCTGATGGGAAAAGTTGAGACACTAGTTCCCCATTAGGCCTACTCTCTGCTTGTGATTGACAGTAGGCAGTGGGTGGATTCTATAGCCAAGAGCAACCTGTCTATAAGCTATGGATTCACCAGCTTCCTGCTGGCAGTCATACGGAGAGTGGATCTGATGGGGAAATAGTGTCTGTGAATCCTCATCAGGCTTTACCCACCAAGCTTTGAAAATCTTTAAAAGCTGCACTGTGTGCAGTGACAGGAAGGAGCTCAGCGGCACTGAAGATGGTGTTTCTGTATGGATATTCTAGTCTCAGTGCACCTCCACATATGGTGCGTGCCCCGAATTCAAACTTGTTACCCGTACCGATATTTGCAAAGGGGAAACATGTTGGAATTCTAAAGAGCGTCTTAGGAACTCTTTATTAACACACCTGATAGTTCTTTTTAAATAGCAAAAGTAATAAATATTATATTATTTAACATAATGAAAAACTTAGGGTCTAATGTTTCATTTTACTCCCAGGCATTGTGAAAACTTATTATATACAGCTTTTTAGATTTTTTTGAAAAGCCTCTGGCATGTGAAACACACCCAAAAACTCCACCTGGTGCCAAAAAAAGTTCACACACATAAAGAGTGACACAAAACGTGCAACGGGTGTTACACTAGTCCTCCCAAGGATGAACCTTACCCTGATCCCCCGGGGTGTTAGGCTCCAGTCTCAGACTGAGGTACTTCACTTGGGTCCATCTGGCCGAAACCAGATGGACCCCCTTTCTCTGGAAGGTCTGCCAGAACAGACCCACCCAAGTACTCGGTGGGATTCCCCCGAAGGGAGACCCCATGAGAGAGGGCAAACCAAGCCAAAAGGCCTATTTCCATCCCCATCCCAAGATGTTCAGGGTAGGCCCGAGGACCCATACCCTATTAATCACACAGTGACACAGTGACAAATGTGAATACCAAACAAGAAAAATGCAAAAAAAGTGACAAACACAGGGTAAAATAAATATCAAAGTTGGGAGAAGGAAGTAGGAGAAGTGACAATACAATGACTAGGCCCTTTGACCAGGAATAAAGATTTCCCCTGGTCCTAGCCAAAAGCCTCAGCCCTAGAAGCAGGTGTGAATAAAAGTGTGTATGATGAAGTGACCATGGTGCCATAAATCTACGTAACCCTCACTCACAGTGATTGTTTGGCACCCCTGAACTGCCACTTCAGGGGCACATTCACCACAGGCTTTTTGTCACAACCCTGACCAACAACCCAGACCAGTAGAGATGAGCGGAACACCCCCCTGTTCAGTTTGCATCCAGAATATTGGAACAGGCAAAAACTTTGTTTGAACACGCAAACACCATTAAAGTCTATGGGACATGAACATGAAAAATCAAAAATGCTTATTTTAAAGGCTTATATGCATGGCATTGTCATAAAAAGTGTTTGGGGGCCTGGGTCCTGCCCCAGGTGACATGTATCAATGCAATAAAAAGTTTTAAAAAAGGCATTTTTTTCGGGAGCAGTGATTTTAAAAATGCTTAAAGTGAAACAATAAAAGTGTAATATTCCTATAAATTTCGTACCGGGGGGGGGGGGGGGGGGGTGTCTATAGTATGCCTGTAAAGGGGCACATGTTTCCCGTGTTTAGAACAGTCTGACAGCAAAATTACATTTCTAAAGGGAAAAAAGTAATTTAAAACTACTCGCGGCTATAATAAATTGTCGGTCCGACAGTACGGGTGTGGGGTTTATCAGTGTCTTTAACCTTTTTGACACTTCTTTGTGAAATGGTAGGGGTACATTTGTACCCCATTACCAATTGACACAGGGGGGAGGGATCTGGGGGTCCCCTTGTTAAAGAGGGCTTCCAGACTCTGATAAGCCCCCACCCACAGACCCCCACAACCACCGGGCAAGGGTTGTGGGGATGAGGCCCTTCTCCCCATCAACCTGGGGACAAGGAGCTTTGGGGGGCTACCCCAAAACACCCTCCCAATGTTGAGGGCATGTGGCCTGGTACGGTTCAGGAGGGGGGGTGCTCTCTGGCCCCCCTCTTTTCCTGTGGCCTGCCAGGTTGCGTGCTCAGATAAGGGTCTGGTATGGAATTTTAGGGGGACCCCCACGCCATTTTTTTACATTTTGATGCAGGGTTCCCCTTAATATCCATACCAGACCAGAAGGGCCTGGTATGGAATTTAGGGGGACCCCCACACATTTTCTTTTTACATTTTGGTTCGGGGTTCCCCTGTGGGGAAATTCCATGCCGTTTTTATCAATTAACTTTTATGTGTATTGTCGGACCGACAATTCATTATAGCCTCAAGTAGTTTTAAATTACTTTTTTTCCTTTAGAAATGTAATTTTGCTGTCAGACTATTCTAAACAAGAGAAATATGCGCCACTTTACAGGCATACTATAGACACCCCCCAGGCATGAAATTTAAAGGAATATTACACTTTTATTGTTTCACTTTAAGCATTATTAAAATCACTGTTCCCGAAAAAACGTGAGTTTTTAAAACTTTTTTTTGCATTGATACATGTCCCCTGGGGCAGGACCCAGGTCCCCAAACGATTTTTAAGCCTTTAAACTTAGCCCTTTTGATTTTTCCCATAGACTTTTAAAGAGTGTTCCGTGGCTTTAGAATTTGCAGCGAACACCCCAAATTGTTCGCTATTCGGCAAACGGGCAAACAGCCAATGTTTGTGTCTAACTCATGTTCGACCCGAACATAAAGCCTATCCCTACAGACCAGCGCAGCCCCCACTCCACACAGTAAGGCCTGAAGTTCTGGGAGCTTAGGGAGAGCCCTGGATGAAGACTCAACTGTCACTCCCATCCCTCCTACCTAATTACATTCAGTTGATACTAACCACTCCCCCCCTTAAAGGAGGAAATGGCGTTCTCTCCTGAATAACTGTCCAGAGCTAGGACTACACCAATCTAGGCCAGAAGGCCAGGGACCCAGCACTCTGGTCAGACCCAGTGCAGCACCCGTCCTTACCAGGAGCACCCTTCCAGATGGCTTCAGACACAACCATCGGTTTACCCCCAGTATCTGTCGGGCAGCTCAACATTGTGCCTGGAAGGGCAGTTTCAGCAGGGACTATTATGTCATTGGATTTACATAGACCTCCTCTCTATAGGAGTAGCACAGCGCCTCTTCTGGCAACTGATAAGAAGAGATACTACACTTGATCTTAGCCAAAAGGCTGAGGCAGCTGTGCCATCTAACAGAAATATCCTGGCAGAGTCATGGAAGATGTGCCATTATGGAGCAGTAGTAGCAGTAGCATATACAAACAAAGCAGCTTAGGACTGTGACATTGCATAGCAGTGTAACATCCAAGAAAAGCTAACATGCTTAGAATCATTTTTATGTCCCTTTGTCAGGGCCACTGCTTAAGTAGTGTAAAATATAAATATATATAACATTTTTTAATATTTTTTTAATATGCTTGAGAAAAGGGTTTAGCATCATGAATAACTTTTTTCTGTGCATTACTTTACAGCATGACCTCCTCATACAGAAACTTTCATACACTATGCAGAGCTCAAATGCAGACTATCCATGGTTCTGCTGTTTTTGACCTGCTTGAGGATTAGGGATGAGCTTGGTGTTCTAATCGAACGCATGTTCGACTCGAACACCGGCTGTTCGCCTGTTCGGCGAAGCCAGAACTCTGTGGGCCTTGTGCAGCAAATTCATGTGACGCTCACGGCCCACAATGCACTGCGCCATCGCAGTGCATTGCTGGCTCATTATTGGCCAATCATGCACTGTGACCCCGCATGCTTGGCCAATCACAGTGCTGGCAGCGAGGAGAGCCATAATTGGCCACAGGCAGGATGCCTGTGGCCAATTATAGCTCAGGGTGTTTAGTACAAGCCCCACACTATATAAGGCCGCCAGCATGTAGTGTTCCAGCATCTGCAGGAGTTTGTGGGTGCTGTGTGCCTCCAGCACAGCACAATATGCACCTGTATCTACCCTTTAATGCTGGTGTTCTCTAATACAGCCATCTGGAGGAGTTAGTGGGTGTTGTGTGCCTCCAGCACAGCACAATATACACCTATATCTACCCTTTATTGCTGTTCTCTAATAGAGCCATCTGCAGGAGTTAGTGGGTGTTGTGTGCCTCCAGCACAGTATACACCTGTATCTACCCTTTATTGCTGTTGTTCTCTAATAGAGCCATCTGCAGGAGTTAGTGGGTGTTGTGTGCCTCCAGCACAGTATACACCTGTATCTACCCTTTAATGCTGGTGTTCTATAATAAAGGCATCTGCAGGAGTTAGTGGGTGTTGTGTGCCTCCAGCACAATATATACTACCCAATTGCTGGTTTTCCCATCTCCCTGCAGGCCATTACTATGTCTGGAAGGCCAACAAGGAGAGGCAGACAGTCACAAGCCAATAAAAAAGGGCAAGCAGGCTCTGTGTCTAGAGACAACAGTGCTGGTCGTGGACACAGTGCATCGTCATCAGCACATGGCCATGGGACATGCTTGTCTTTATTTTCGGCCACTGGACGTGTTGAGCCACATCATGCCGAAGACTAGGTAGAGTGGATGACCAAGCCCTCCTCATCCTCCTCATCCTCTCTCACCCAGGCTCAGAGTACTAACAAAGCAGCTGCCAACGCATCCTCTTCCCTTATCTCAATGTCAACATCAGTCACTCCTTCCCTAGACCCACCATGTCCTCCTGAGGTGTCCCCCGAACTGTTTGAGCACAGTGTTGTGTATATGCTCCAGGAGGATGCCCAGTGTTTTGAAGGCTCTGATGATGATACTCAGCTAGAGGAAGGCAGTAACATGAGTGCAGAGAGAGGGGATGCTCAAGAAGGACAGCAATCTGGCAGTCATGTTCCACCAGCTGCAGCATACTGCCAGGTTTGCTCCAGTGATGAATAGGGAGGGGATGATGAGGTCACTGACTCCACGTGGGTGCCTGATAGGAGAGAGGAGGAGGAGGAGGAGGCACATCTCCAACGAGGCAGGATGCCCTCCGGGGGCCAGCTTAGGGGCAGCACACCGACTGAATCACACCGCAGAGTGCATCAGAGCACACCGCTATTTGCAACATATGTCTCAAGCGTATCTCGCATGGCCAAAACATTAGCCGCTTGGGCACCACATGCTTGACCAGAAATATGTTCACCTGCCATGCAGCTCGTTGGCAAGCGTACCTTAAAGACCCACACCAAAGAACAAAGCGGACCTTTCTGTGCTCCTCATCAGCTGGGATCTCCAACCCCACTAGACCTTCAGTCCTCTCTGAAACCTGCACTGAGAGGAATGAAGGTGTAGAATTAGGTGTGTCACAGCCAAGTGCTTGCGGCACTCTGCTAGCAGTACACCCATGTCCGATTGTAGCAGACAAATTTCCCTGCCCCAGCTGCTGGACCATAGAAAGAAGTTCACTCCCAGCCATCCACATGCCTAGCAGTTGAATGCTAGCTTGGCTAAATTGCTAGCACTTCAACTGCTGCCTTTTCAGTTGGTAGACTCGGCCCCCTTCCGTGAGTTTGTGTAAGGTGCGGTTCCTCAGTGGCAGGTCCCCAAACGCCACTTTTTCTCATGAAAGGAAATTCCGGCTCTCTACCGGCATGTGGAAGGCAATTTCCTTGCCTTGCTGGACAGGGCGGTCAGCGGTAAGGTGCATATTACCGCTGACTCATGGTCCAGCAGGCACGGACAGGGACTTTACCTATCTTTCATGGCCCATTGAGTCATTCTTCTGGCAGCTGGGAAGGATGCAGAACAAGGTGTAGTAGTGTTGGAGGTTGTTCCGCCACCACGCCTCCAAAATGCTACTACTGGTTGTGACACACCTCTCTCCTCCACCCCCTCCTCTTCTTCTTCCTCCATGGCCTCTTCCAGTGCTCTGTCCTCGGAACCAGCGGTGCTCCGTAGGCGTTCAAGGGGCTACGCAAGTAAGCAGGCAAAAAGATGCCCCCCGTGGTTTGTTTGGGGGACAGGAGCCACACTGGGGCAGATATTTTGTTAGCTCTGCAGGGGCAGGCCAAGAGGTGGTTGACGCAATGCCAGCTTAAGCCAGGAATGGTGGTTTGCGACAATGGCACCAACCTCCTCTTCGCCCTCCGACAGGGACAACTGACCTATTTGCCCTGTGTGGCTCACGTCCTTAACCTGGTGGTGCACCGTTTCTTGGGCAGGTATCCGGGCTTACAGGATGTCCTGAAGCAGGCCAGGAAAGTCTGTGTGCATTTCCGCCGATCATTTAATGCCAGTGCTCGGCTGGCTGAGCTCCAAAAGGAATTGAACCTGCCCAAGAACTGCCTTATATGTGACATGCCCACCAGGTGGAACTCAACGTTGGCCATGCTGCAGTGGCTGCACATGCAGCAGAGGGCCATCAATGAGTACCTATGCGACTACGGCACATGGACAGGGTCAGGGGAGCTCGGTTTTTTCTCACCACGCCAGTGGGGCATGATCAGGGATGCATGCACTGTCCTGCCACTGTTTGAGGAGGCCACAAGGATGGTGAGCAGTGACAGTGCATGCATCAGTGACACTGTACTTCTTGTCCACCTGTTGGAGCATATGCTGCGTGGAATAATGGACAGGGCACTTGAGGCAGAACAGAGGCAGGTAGAGGAGGACTTCATTGCCTCTCAAAGCCCCCTTTATCCAGACAATGTTCCTGCTGTCCCACCAATCACACAGGAAGAGGAGAAGGAGGAGGAGGAGGATTGTGTCAGCATGGAGGTGGAGGCTGGCACTCAGCATCAGCAGCAGTCTTGTAGGGATGATTTACAGTCCCAAGAAACCCGTGGACTTGTACGTGGCTGGGAGGAGGTGGCTGCGGATCATGTTGTCCTTAGTGACCCAGAGGACTCTGGATTGAATGCCTCAACTTACCTATGCTACATGGCCTGCCTGATCCTGCAAAGCGGAAGGATCCTCGTATTCTTCGTATCAAGTAGAGGGACCATTACTGGCTGGCCACTTTCCTTCATCCACGGTACAAGGGTAAGGTTGCGGACCTTATCCTGCCATCGCAGAGGGAGCAGAGGATTAGACATCTCCGGGAGGCCTTGCAGAAAGGTCTGTGCAACGCGTTCCCAGATACTGGGAGGTTACAAACTCCTGGTCCTGGACAACGTGTTGCTGAGGCTTCGGTCAGAAGGAGCGGTGGAGAAGGTAGCTGTCTCACCGATGCGTTCAGACAATTTTTTAGTCCGTAGCCCCAAGGTATGATCGGTTCTAGCACTCATCGCCAGCGTCTGATTTACATGGTGTAGGAATACCTAGGGGCAAGGTCAGACTCGGACACCTTTCCCACCGAAAATCCTCTGTCTTACTGGGTCTTGAGGATGGATCACTGGCCAGAGCTTGCACAGTATGCAATTGAGCTACTGGCCTGTCCTGCATCCAGCGTTCTTTCAGAACGCACCTTCAGTGCTGCTGGTGGCTTTGTAACCGATCACAGGGTGCGCCTGTCCACCGACTCAGTTGATCGGCTGACCTTCATAAAGATTAATCAGTCTTGGATCACCACCAGCTACCAAGCACCTGAAACTGATGTAACCGAATCATTTTTTTGGAAATGTCGCATCCCTGCCTATGCTGATGCTGAGTGACTGTCCTGTTATGTTGACTGACTCTCCTCTTCCTCTTCAATGATCCCACTGATGTCTTGGAAGAACATTTTTGGTTCTGGGTGATGCCACCAGCCCAATTTTTCAGCCCCTGTTTAACAGGGGCGTGTAATTAAAATTTTTGATGCAATGCTTTGCAGCAGGGCTCATTCCTGCACTCCAAATAGAGTATATGGGAGAGGTTGCAGTGTTGTGACACCAGCACCAGTGCCTAAGGCCCAATTTTTCAGCCCCTGTTTAACAGGGGCATGTAATTACAATTTTTGATGCGATGCTTTGCAGCAGAGCTCATTCCTGCACTCCAACTAGAGTATCTGGGAGAGGTTGCAGTGAATAGGCCCAATTTTTCAGCCCCTGTTTAACAGGGGCATGTAATTACAATTCTTGATATAATATTTCACAGCAGGGCCCATTCCTGTGCCCACTGAGAGTAATTGTGAGGACTTATAGTGTTGTGGCACCAGCACCACCACCACAACCACCAAAGGCCCAATTTTTCTACCACTGTTCAACAATAGCATGTAATTACAATTCTTGATATAATCGTTCACAGCAGGGAGCTCCAGCGCCCACCAAGAGTCACTTTGAAGGCTTAAATTGTTGTGGCAACACCAACACCTTGTTCCACCATTTCTGCAGAGCATATAGGGCAGGCCCCTACTTTCAAACATTCAACTTACAAACGTCTCCTACTTGCAAGCGGAAGGAGACAACAGGTATGAGATGAAAAAAAGACAGACGACAAAAAAAATTATACAGGGGTGATAACCCTTCCCTATGTTTTCCTAAAAGTTTAAAAATAGATTTTTTTTTACTGGAGCTACACTTTAAAAATGTACCAGTTCAAAATTACAAGCAGATTCTACTTAACACAACAAACCTACACAGTCCCTGTCTTGTTTGCACCGCCTGTATACTGCTGTTCTGAGTATATAGGGCCTGGGGGCCCCACGCCTGTCCTTTTTTTTTATTTGGGTATGGGGTTCCCCTTAATATCTGTACAAGACCCAAGGGGGCTGGTAATGGGCAGGGGGGGCTGCCCATGCCATTTTTCTCACTGATTTTCATCCATATTCCCGGAACCAGATATTACATTAAAACCGCAAGCAGTTTTAAATTATTTTTTTTCCGTTAAATGTCATTTTGGGCAGGTACTGTTCTAAACACGGGAAACACGTGACACTTCACAGGCATACTATAGACACCCCCCAGGCACGATATTTAAAGGAATTTTTCACTTTTTTTTTTTCACTTTAATCGTTATTAACCACTTCAGTTCCGGACCAATAAACACCTTAAGGACCAGAGGTCTTTTTGCAATTTCGCACTGCGCTGCTTTAACTGGTAATTGCGCGGTCATGCAATATTGCACCCAAACGAAATTTGCGTCCTTTTCTTCCCACAAATAGAGCTTTCTTTTGATGGTATTTGATTGCCTCTGCAATTTTTTTTTTTTGCGATATAAATGAAAAAAGAGCGAAAATTTTGAAAAAAAAAGATATTTTCTTCTTTTTGTTATAAGAAAAATCGAATAAACTAAATTTTAGTCATACATTGAGGGCAAAATTTATTCAGCCACATGTCTTTAGTAAAAAAAATGTCAATAAGCGTATATTTTTTGGTTTGCGCAAAAGTTATAGCGTCTACAAACTAGAGTACATTTTCTGGAATTTACACAGCTTTTAATTTATGACTGCCGATCTCATTTCTTGAGGTGCTAAAATGGCAGGGCAGTACAAATCCCCCCCAAATGACCCCATTTTGGAAAGTAGACACCCCAAGGAAATTGCTGATGGGTATGTTGAGCCCATTGAATATTTATTTTTTTTGTCCTAAGGGATTGAATAATGACAAAAAAAAAATAAAAAATTTTTTTTACAAAAAGTTGTCACTAAATGATATATTGCTCACACATGCCATGGTTATATGTGAAATGACACCCCAAAATACATTCTGCTGCTTCTCCCGAGTACGGGGATACCACATGTGTGGGACTTTTTGGGAGTCTAGTCGCGCACGGCACCCCGAAAACCAATCACCACCTTCAGGATTTCTAAGGGTGCAAATTTTTGATTTAACTCCTCACTACCTATCACAGTTTCGAAGGCCATAAAATGCCAAAATAGCACAAAACCCCCCCAAATGACCCCATTTTGGAAAGTAGACACCCCAAGCTATTTACTGAGAGGCATGTTGAGTCCATGGAATATTTTATATTTTGCCAAAAGTTGCGGGAATATTACAAACTTTTTTTTTTTGCACAAAGTTGTCACTAAATGATATATTGCTCACACATGCTATGGGCAGAAGTCAAATTACACCCCAAAATAAATTCTGCTGCTTCTCCCGAGTACGGGGATACCACATGTGGGGGACTTTTTGGGAGCCTAGTTAACTAGCTACCTAGCGACACTAGCGACACTGATGCAGCGTTCAGAAAAATTATCGCTTAGTGACACTGGCAAAAGGGGGTGAAAGGGTTAACTAGCGGAAATCAGGGGGTTAAAACCATTATTGGGTAGTATATCGGGGTACCTAGCGCTATAAAAACCTGGCGGTGAACCTAAAAAAATAACTAGCTACCTAGCGACTGTAGCGACACTAATGCAGCGATCAGAAAAACGATCGCTTAGTGACACTGGCAAAAGGGGGTGAAAGGGTTAACTAGCGGCAATCAGGGGGTTAAAAACATTATTGGGTAGTATATCGGGGTACCTAGCGATATAAAAACCTGGCGGTGAACCTAAAAAAATAACTAGCTACCTAGCGACACATGCAGCGATCAGAAAAATGATCGCTTAGTGACACTGGCAAAAGGGGGTGAAAGGGTTAACTAGCGGCAATCAGGGGGTTAAAAACATTATTGGGTAGTATATCGGGGTACCTAGCGCTATAAAAACCTGGCGGTGAACCTAAAAAAATAACTAGCTACCTAGCGACTGTAGCGACACTAATGCAGCGATCAGAAAAACGATCGCTTAGTGACACTGGCAAAAGGGGGTGAAAGGGTTAACTAGCGGCAATCAGGGGGTTAAAAACATTATTGGGTAGTATATCGGGGTACCTAGCGATATAAAAACCTGGCGGTGAACCTAAAAAAATAACTAGCTACCTAGCGACACTAGCGACACATGCAGCGATCAGAAAAATGATCGCTTAGTGACACTGGCAAAAGGGGGTGAAAGGGTTAACTCTAGGGGCAATCAGGGGGTTAAATCTTTATTGGGGGGTGATAGGGGGCTACCCTGGACCTAACACTAACTGTCCTGACAGTTTTTACTGTCACAACTGACACTGAATGCATTGATCAGTAAAGAAATGATCAATGCAATCAGTGACACTGTGACTGGGGGGGGGGGGGGGCGGGGGGGGGGGATCGGGGGGCGATCGGGGGGGGGGATCGGGGGGGGTTTGTGTGCCTGTGTGTACCTACATGTCAGTGTAGTGTTCGTGCAGACTTACTTTTACTCTTCTCCTCGTAGTCCGGTCAAAAAGACCGCCCCGAGGAGAATGACATCACTTCCTCCTTCCTGTGTAAACAATACACAGGGGAGGAAGCTTCTCATTGGCCAGGAGCGATCCAGAGGGGGTGGCCGAAAACGAACGGCCATCCCCTCATCACGGAGCGCTCCTGGACCGAATCGGACCGCCGTAACCAGCGGGAGGGGGTCCGATGGGACCCCCCACCCGCTGGAAGGCAATCACGTAGATGTACGTGATTCTGCCTGCCTGTGCCATTGTGCTGACGTACAATGGCAATACGGCGGTCCTGAAGTGGTTAAAATCAGTGCAACTGCAATTTTTAAAAACAATTTTGGCATTGACCCATGTCCCCTGGGGCAGGAGCCAGGCCCCCAAACCCTTTTTAGGACAATATCTTGCATATTAGCTATTAAAATTAGCACTTTTTATTTCGAATCCCATAGACTTCAATAGGGTTCTAAAGTTCGTACACATTTTCGGTCCGTTCGAAAGTTCTGGTGCGAACTGAACCAGGGGGTGTTCGGCTCATCCCTATTGAGGATGAACATGTACTATGCACCGACTTTACCAAGTGTATCCTGTATAGAAGTTGGCAGCATGTCTGTTATATTGCCTATTGTAATTCGGCTGGTGGGAGAGGCTATACTGAAAATTAGGTAAAAGGTAAGTAGTTATCAGGTGTACCCTAAGCAATTCAAATGCTTTAAACATGTTTGTAATGTTCTATATTTAAAGCGGAGGTCCACCCTAAAGTGGACCTTCCGCTCATTGGAAGCCTCCCCCCCTCCGGCGCCACAATTGGCACCTTTCAGGGGGGAGGGGGGGTGCAGGTACCTGTTCAGTACAGGTATCTGCACCCACTTCCGGCGTAGATTCTGCAGAAGGCACGCCCCTTTCCGCAGAATCTACGCCCCTTTCCGAAATTCCCCCGCTGTCTGCTGGGAAAAACACGGATCCCAGAGACAGCGGGGACTATCCTTATTGCGCAGCGCGACTCGCGCATGCGCAGTAGGGAACCGGGAAATGAAGCCGAAAGGCTCCACTTCCTGATTCCCATACCCAAGATGGCGGCGGCAGCACCCGAGAGACGATCGAGAGATCAGCTTCGGGTGCCCACATCGCGGGCGCGCTGGGCGGGTAAGTGTCACTATTTTAAAAGTCAGCAGCTGCAGTATTTGTAGCTGCTGGCTTTAAAAAAAAAAAAAAACGCGGACTCCCGCTTTAATTCTATATAGACAGAGAATAAATACAGAAATAAAGACTTGTTACTTATGCTTTCTGTTCCTTCTATTTACTGCTCAGTGCAAGTCTATGATCAGACCTCTGATCATATATTTCCCCAGAGAACTATATGCTTTAGGCATACATTAGACTGTAACTGATTTTCTATTAACAGTCACTTGGCAAGGATAAAAGTCCTATAGAAATATTCATATGAAAAAAATATACTAAACTCCAAATTAATTCTGCACTAATGTCAAACACTTGCGGAGAATTACCACTGTGCTCTTGCTAAAAACAAAGACAGCTGCCCAAATAAAAATCCACAAACACATATGTGAAAAATATATAAACTCATATGTATAGCACTGTCTTTTTAAAAGAAGTGTCCTAGTGATAAATTAACCACTTGCTTACTGGGCACTTAAACCCCCCTCCTGCCCAGACCAATTTTCAGCTTTCAGCGCTGATGCACTTTGAATGACAATTGCGCGGCCATACAACACTGTACCCAAATGAAATTGTTATCATTTTTTCCCACAAATAGAGCTTTCTTTTGGTGATATTTAATTACAGCTGGGAGTTTTATTTTTTGCTAAACGAACAAAAAAAGATGCAAAATAAAAAAAAATAAAAAATCATGTTTCATAGTTTGTTATAAAATTTTGCAAACAGGTCATTTTTCTCCTTCATTGAAATGCGCTGATGAGGCGGCACTGGTGGGCACTGATTGGCTGCACTGGTGGGCACTGATTGGCTGCACTGGTGGGCACTGATAGGCTGCACTGCTCGGCACTGATAGGCACAGTTAAGGCGGCACTAATAGGCACAGATAAGGTGGCACCGATAGGCACAGATAAGGCAGTACTGATGGGCACAGATAAGGCGGCACTGATGGGCAAAGATGGGCACTGATGGGTGGCACGGATGGGTGGCACGGATGGGTGGCACTAAGGGGCACTGATAGGTACCACTGATAGATGGGACTGATGGGCACTGATAGGTGGCCCTGATAGGTGGCTCTGATAGGTGGCACTGCTGGGCACTGATGGGCGGCACTGATGGGCACTGGTACATGACACTGATGGGCACGAATATGTGGCACTGGGGTGCAGTACTGTTGTTGAGGCAGATTATGGGCACTGATAGGTGGCACTGTGGGCACTGATGGGTGGCACTGTGGGCACTGATGGGGGGCACTTTTTTATTATCTAGGTGGCACCGGCAGGGGGCAGGTGGGCACTGATAAGCTGGCCGTGATCGAGACTGATGTCCCGATCACGGCCGCCGGTGATCGGCTTTTTTTTTCTCCTCGCGCTGACAAATAGCCGATTACTGGCTCTGTTGTGTCACATGATCAGCTGTCGCTGACAGCTGATCACGTGGTAAGGGGTCGGGATCGACCCCTTGCTCCGATCCGTGATCAGGTGAGTCTCATAGACTCGCTGATCACAGAGCGCACCGTGCGCGCCCCTCAGAGGGCGCGCAGGCCGCTCGTGCACGGGACGACGTCAATAGACGTAGTCCCGGCAAAGCAGGTCCGCGCTGTAGCCGTCATTCGGCTATAGCACGGATCTCTAGTGGTTAAATAAACAAAACATCAAACATATAAACAATGCTGTCCCTTTTAGCACTTTAGCTCCATTAGGTTTACTCTCCTTCATGACCAGGCAATGTTTTGCAATACTGCACTGCATTACTTTAACTGACAATTGCACATTCATGTGACACTGTACATAAATAAAATGTATGTCCTTTTTCCCTCAAAAATAGAGATTTCTTTGGTATTTGATCACCTCTGTGGTTTTTATTTTTTGTGCTATAAACAAAAGGAGATCAACAATTTTGAAAAAAAAAAAAAAACTATATTTTTTACTTTCTGCTATAAAACATCCATTAACCACATGCCGACCAGGCCATAGCCAAAAGACGGTTACAGCGCAGTCGGCTTATTCTGGGTGGACGTCCGTGGGACGTCCTCCCAGAATCTTGGGGCAAGATTGTTGGGGCACGCACCCGGGAACAACCTGATCATGGTAAACGGCTGCTGATAGCGGCCGTTTATCATGTGATCGCTCAGTCAAATGACGGAATGATCACTTGTACACAAATCGGTGTCACGTCATGACGCCAGATCCTCCCTCCCCTCTCTGTACCGATCAGTACAGTGAGAGGGGAGAGGCAGAGAGATTGCAGCAGCGCTGTGGGCTGGATGTGAAGTGCCCACAGCACTGCCCAGTGCAAATAATCTGCAGTACTCTGCCAATACTGTGCAATACTCTGCAACACTGTGCAATACTTTGCCAATACTCTGAACAAAACAAAAGGGAAAAGGGGAATGCAGACACTCAATGGCTCATCCAAGATAGTTCACAGTAGTATTGATGACCAGGCATGAGCGATCGCCTTACCTACTATTTAAACAATCTGTGAGTACCGTTACCCGAGATTTTTAAAACATAATAAGTATGATACCATTCGGGGTGGTAATCCTCTGAGTACAATCGCATATAAGAAAAAAATAGGAAAAGATTCCCAATGTACTCTTCCAAAAGGAAAAAACAATATATTTATTGCAATATATATTCCCCCCTCTTTGCATATATTTATCTAAATATCTTTATTGATGAACCACATATATATATGTAAGTAGAAATTTGATATATAAATACACCCAGTTTGACACATATAATCAAAATTAAGACAATTGAGTCTTAATTGAACAAGGTGGCCACCTCTCCCAGTCATACAACACTCTCAAACACCATAGACAGAGAAATCTCCCACACAACCAATTTCACTGATATGCATTGCTTAAACAAATTTCTTTCCAAAAATTTCCGGTTTAGGTAGTATATATAAGAGGAAAGTTCAAACGGTTGAATGAAAAGCATATGAATGGTTACAATATTGCCACTTGTATCTAAGCAGAGGCTACAAGCTGATATATCACTGTATAGATAATTTTCATGACAGGGATTTAGATCAGTAATTAGATCTGTTGGTCACTGACTGGTGAAAATCATAAAGATCAAGGAAAAAAACAGATGTAGATTAAACTGAATATAGCTTCCCCTTACAATGCATAGGGGTAAGATACAGCTCACCGTTTCAGACGTCTTGATACATTCCTCCAGTGTGATCTTTAAACAACATGTCATGTAAAGATGTTTTTATTTAGGCATCGCTCAGTCAAGCTGGCAAAGTACGGGGAAGAGTCCGTCCCGGTTATCCAGACAGGCATTCCAAATAGAATTGCATGGTTTTAAAAGTCCTTCAGAGGAACTGCTATAGCCTCAAGTCTGCGCACACTCAGGCAAACAATCTCCCATACAGCATATGAACACAGTCACTTGGAGCATTGTTCTTGGTGGGGAGTTCAAAAAGTTAAGTACAGAAACAGGTGGAGGTGGTTGAAGGTTTTTTTTTTGGTGCACCAGTGTTCCCACTACAGCGGGCGTGATGGTGTACTGCTTCTGCCAATACTCTGCAATAAATTTTAAAAGAAATAAATGATAATTTTTTTTTTTTTACCAAATTTTCAGTTTTTTTATTAATAGCGCAAAAAATAAAAATAAAACAGCGGTGATTAAATGCCACCAAAAGAAAGCTCTATTTGTGTGAAAAAAGGGACAAAAATTTAATTTGGGTACAGTGTTGCATAACTGAGTAATTGTTATTCAAAGTGTGTGAGCACCAAAAGCTGAAAATTGGTCTGGTTAGGAAGGGGGTTTAAGTGCCCAGTGGTCAAGTGGTTAAAATAAAAAAATGGTAAGAAATAAAATTTCTTCATAAATGTAGGCTAATATGCATTCTGCTACAAAAAATCCCAATAACCGCATATTGATTGGTTTGTGCAAAAGCTATAACATCTACAAACTATGGGATATATTTATAGATTTTTTTTAAAAAAACTAGTAATGGTCGGGATCAGCAACTTATGGTGGGACTGCAACGTTGCAGCAGACAAATCGAACACTATGTGACACTTTTTTTGGGAACCAGTTACACCAATACAGTGATCAGTGCTATCATATCATATGCACTGTCACTGTACTAATGATACTGGCAGGGAAGGGGTTAACATCAGAGGCCATCCAAGGGTTAAATATGTGCCTAAACTGTGCTTGCTTTCTGTGGGGGAGGTGCATAGCCGAAACACAGAATCACTACCTTCCCTACTGACAGAATGACAGTCTACCTTGTTTACAAAGGCAGACCCCTATTTTGCTTCTGCGGACGTGTGCCCTAGTATGCGTTGCATAATAGCACATTATGAAATTATGTGGAGGGACTGTCAGAAACCATGAATCAGACTGAGCCAGAAATACAGTTAAATCACACTTGTTTAATAATAATAAAAATAAACAGAGTAAACATACTCAGAACATAACCAGAGTTCAGGAACCGGAATGGATAGTCAGACAAGCCAAACGTCAGGGAGCCAGAGATCAGCGTAGTAGAACAGCAAGCAGGATCTGGAGCCAGAAAGAACGTCAGCCAAGCAGGTCTTTAACAGGAACACAGGACAGCATCTCTAGAGATGTGTCCAAGGTGAAAGCAGAGAAGATCTGGACTAGATGGCTTAAATAACCAGGACTGACAAGCAGGATATCATCAACAGGTAAGTCACTGTGGAGAAATAGGAGCTGGCAATTATCCAACAGGTGAGCAGCCAGCTCAGAGAAGGAAGGGCTGAGTCCAGCCCTGACAGGGACCAATTTATTTATTTATTTATTTAAATGTGGTTTACTACCGCTTTAATCTTTTCTCTATATCTCCATCTTCTCTGCAGTTTCCTTTTCCTCCTGGTGGTCTCTTGGATGTCCCCCTCCTGACTTTCCACTCTCATAAATGTACATTGGTTAAACCCAACAATTTTGGGTGAAAAGTGTAAAGTCAGTGTTTGGTTTCAGACCTTTGCTGACACCCCAATTTGCAGACCAAGATGGGCTAGTCTGATTAAAAAAAAGGCACAGTAAGCAGTTTTTGATATTTAAATTCCCATTAAAATAAAGAATATTAGCATACTGGGGAACTTATTAAGTGTAATATTTTACAATATAAAATAATAATTAGTTTATGGACAAAACCCTAATATATTCTGTACTTCATCCACAGCCAGAGCCTGCCTTTGTGTGCAGTTCTTTACACTTTGTGTGCAGTTCTTTACATGTTCAAAATTCTCTCTTCAAATAGATTTTATTCATGTTTCCTCGAGACACTTTCAGAGTTTCCAGGTCTTTCATCATGCCCTATTAGAGAATAATTAGGTCTATACATTACATGCAACTGAAATTATATCGGTAAAAGCAATATTGGCATTTATTTATTAGCTACTTTGTGCTTTAAATGTTTAGCATTGACTAATGAGACACAGTATGAATGATGTTCCAGATTTAATGAGCGCTCTGATTAACATCACAGAATTTGTATGCTCTGGTGGTGCCATTGCTTAATGTCCATGTCCTTGAAACACGTACACCATTTGGAAGTGCTGATCACATGAACATTGTATCAAAGAATTGAATACATCCTGTTCATATTACTACTCTCTGAAGCAAAGGCTGTGTTAAATCCTTCTGTGGTGTCCTTGCCATGTAACTTTATATTGTATTTTTATGCTAAAATATTTAAAATTTACATAAAATACAATTCAGAATAATGCATGAGGAATCTTTTCTAGACTGATTATGATGTACAAAACACAATAACCCATAGCAAACTGATAGCACATTATTAGTTACTAGAAAGCTGCAATCTGATTGGTTTGCATGGTTTATAGAATAAGGATTAAAGTGCAATAAATCAGATTTAGGCCTCATGCACATGGGCATTTAAAAAAAACGAGCTGCAAAGCTAGTACCGACGCCAGGAAAAAAGCAGCATTAAAAACGCAATTTTTTCACATTTTGCATTGGTGTCAATGCTCGTTTAGCCGCACTAGCTTTAAGCCGCGTTTCTCTGTCTTTATTCAAAATCAATGGTTCCCTATGGGAGCCCATTGATTTGAAAAGACGTCAAACAAGAAGTCGGATCAAGATGATGTGCGACATGTGTGTTGAGAATCTTGAAGGAGAACCCCGACAAAATTTTGTGTGAGGTTCCCCCCAAGATCCATACCAGACCCTTATATGAGCACGCAGCCCAGCAGGTCAGGAAAGGGGGGGGACGAACAAGCACCCCCTCTCCCGGACCACACCAGGCCATATGCCCTCAACATGCGAGGGTTGGTGCTTTGGGGCAGAGGGGGGCCCCTGCGCCTCCCCACCCCAAAGCACCTTGTCCGCATGTTGGTGGGGACAAGGGCCTCTTCCGGACAACCCTTGCCCGGTGGATATCAGGGTCTGCGGGCGGGGACTTAATGGGATCTGGAAGCCCCTTTAACAAAGGACCCCCCAGATCACAGCGCCCCACCCTAGGTGAATGAGTATTGGGTACATCGTAAATAAAAAAGTGTCAAAAATAAACACACTACACACGTTTTTAAAGTATTTTATTAAGGCAGCCCCGGCTCTTCTCCCTCTTCTGGAGACGTGTTCTCTCCTCTACAGTCCTTCTCCCCTCTCTGATTCTTCTCCTCTCTGCGCTGTCCTCTCTCTCCACTATCTTTTGCTGGGTCTTCTCCCTCTACGCCGAAGCCTCAGAATTTTTTTTGGAGCTTAAAAACGCCTATGCCACTTACACCTCAAAAACACCATGGTGGGCATGAGGCCATATGGAGGGCCGTTTTTATGTAACAAAATCGCTCATAAAAGCGGCTGTAAAAACATCTGTGGGCATGACGCCTTAATCTGCAAAAAATATTGAAGCATTCTCTGAATGGTTTATTATATGCTATGGTGACTTTGGGGAACAGGGGGCACAGTTTATTCACAAATAAATAAATGAAAAATATGTTTAAGCCTTAAGATTCGCAGCTTACAATGCTTGAATTAGATAGATTTAGATAACAGTCTATAAATGATGGTACACAATTACATTACACAATGTACTAAATCTAGAAGTGTACAGAATTATTGTATATGTGTGGGCTCACAAAACAGCAAGTGTTCAAAAAATTTGTGTACGATTTATGAAACACTGACTGGATATGTTGAAAATTTTAAAGTTGCTAAAAGCAGATTGTTTAGATGACTTGCAATCTTTCTTTGAATGAAAATGTATCTTTCTTTTAAAAAAAAATGGAAGGTAAGTACATATCATTATAGGATTAAGGCACACACTCCAAAAACTGGGTCACTGAGGGCTTAAAGTGATTGTAAATGAAACATTTTAATAAAAAAATAACAAATATGCTATACTTACCTGTTTTGTGCAGTGGTTTTACACAGAGCAGCCCTGATGCTCCTCTTCTCGGGTCCTCCTCTGGCGCTCTGGGCCCCTCCGACTTTCTGATTACCCATATAGCAAGCAGCTTGCTGTGGGGGCACTCGTGCATTCTTGCTCATGAGCAGGCTCTCTGTATCCATAAAACACAGGCTCAGCTTCGCCCCACCCTCCAACCTCACTGTCTGTAATTGACAACAACGGGAGCCAATGGATCCTGCTTCTGCATCTCAGCCAATCAGGAGGGAGAGACTGGGGAGAGCTTTGAGTCTCGTGCACATCACTGATCAAAATCGGGCTTAGGTAAGTATTAAGAAGGGCTGAGGGGAAGCTGCTCGCTGAAGTTTTTTTTTACCTTCAGCCTTTACAACCTTGCAAATAAAGTGAAGACTATTCACTGAGGAGTTAATGTACAAATCCTGGAGACTAGTCATTGAGGGTTAATGCACATACATTGGACACTGGTCACTGGTGGGGTGGGGGTGAGTACATATTCTGAGGAGTGGCCACTGAAAAGTTAGTGCTCATGCTCTGCTATTATGAGTACTAATGGGTTACCTCTATGTATGAGAAGATGCATATCACTGGTGATATGGATCTATGGAGATCTAATGGGTGCATGGATGTTGGATAGTGAGCTCTACTGTATGTTCTGGACTGCACATCTCACAATTGACATGGATACTGGAGAGTGAGCTCTGTGTACTGAAGTGCAGATTTTTGGATACTGAAGCGTAAGCTAAATGCACTGGACTGTGTATTTATCTGGTGATCCGGATATTGGGGAGTGATTTTGTGTGTAAGATTAGAACTCCTCTAGCAGCAACACAGAGAGATGCAATCTCCTGAATGTTTGTCAGTGCTATGCTGGATAGGAATTGGCCAGAACATGGTGTACTTTACAATACTGTATACCAAATGCTTTACAAGAAAACAGTTTATACAATTTATTTTTTGTTTTATAAACTACTGGTGATAAACCCTCTCTGCTGGAACCTAGATTGTTGTTAGCAAACTAGAAAATGTCAATTTTTTGTGTAAAATGATTCTGGCTATGGAGGTGGCTGTGTATTACAAAATACACAGTAGTGTCCAAATACATAGGCTTGTGCACAGGGTGTGCAGGTGTGCCTGGCATGGGCATGCCCTAATCATCGTGTGGAGCATATTCCACATGTTTAGACCCCTAATACTTCACCAAAGCCCCCTAATGGGGCTCCTAAAAAAAATTGAAAAATACTAATAAAAACACATTTTTAGAAAATGATAAGGCTCCATGCACACTGAAGCTGATAAACTGCAGTTTATTGGCGTTTGGGTGTTTTTTGTAAAAGCCCATAAACTCCACTCTATGTTAGCCTATGTGTCCATGCACACATGGACGTTTTTCAGCTTTAATGAGCAGTGGAGTTTATGGGCTTTTTTCTGAACGCCAGAAATTCGCGTTCAAAGTGCCGTTTTTCAGCGGCAAAAAACGTCAAACGCTCATTAACGCTCATTAACGCTCATTAACGCTCGTTCATTAGTGTTCGGCATTCTATTTTTCAATGCATTGTGGGATTTTTGGAGTGTCTTCTGTGTATTTTTATAAAAAACGCCCATTAACGCTAACGCTGTAAAACGCTCATTAACGCTCATTAACGCTAGTATAAAACGCTGTTAAAAGCAGGTTTTTCAACCAGCGTTTTCTGCCAGCAATCTGGCGTCCAGAAATAGCTTTTTTGAGCTTCAGTGTGCATGGAGCCTAAAAGATAAATTAATAAAAATGAAAAAATACTGACACCATCCACTGCCCTACTGACACCAATCTCTGCTCTATTGACACCATTGGTATATAGACACACACGCATATGTGTTTGAGTTCTGGGGTGCACACCCTAATGCAATAGACTGTGCACACCTATGTCCAAATATAATAATCCCTAATCCATCAGTGCACAACTGATGAAACCAGTTTATATATTTGTGTTTTTCACCTGAAAGAAATGTCCTCTCAACAACAAGGTCTTGTGCACGTATCGTCTTTAAAGCTGGGATCAAGACTATCAAACTTACAATGATTGTAAAAGAATTAGGGCTTCCAGGGTCGGTCGATATGTAATAACTCAACTAGACACAAAAAAAACAACATAGTGCTCACTGTGATAAAAATGTTTATTAATAAAGTAAAAAAGCATTTATATGACTGGAAATGACTCTCGCTTTAAGAGGATCTCACTAGAAAGAAGTGAAAATCTGGAAAATCGCACACTGTATTGGGGTCGTGTGCCTGTCAGTGTTGTACAGACATGAAAACTGCTCCTCTCTCCCTCAGGGCAGTTCCTGTCCATATCAGACTCATTCCTTTGCACCTCCCAGCATGTTTTGTTGTAATTATGTTATCAGGGGCACGAAGAACACAAGATCCCTGGGGGGACAACTTTTAAGAATACGTAGAAATTGCAAGAGTGAGAAAGATTATACAAGCTAAGCAATATTAAATTATAAAATTATATAAAAATGCCCTCCTGCACTAAAAGGCTAAAATGTATGAACTTAATAAGTGTGAGTTGTGCCAGCACTTTTTTTACTATTATGACATGAATATATCAACCAAACACAAAGTGCAGTGCTCACTAATGTTAAAAAACCTAATACACACTCAATTAAAATTACCTTAGTAAAAACACATCAGTGCCATTGTGTTACAATAATAATTAAAAATCATAAAAAAACTACTTTTTAAAATTATTACAATACACTGCCCTTTTTAAATGTGAAAATGTACTCTTCAAGGGTCAGCCTTGACATAATATTCCATATGGATCCTGCATGGAAAATATTGGCACACACCACCACTTTGTGCTCTTTTCCTAATTTAATATTAAGAGGGATTCTCATCTTGCATGCTAGGACCTAATTACCATAAATCCATACTGCATCTTTCCTCTTTCACCACTAACTGACTGCCCTAAAGCAGTTTTACTGCTGCGCAAAGCGCTGAGCAAACTGTTGGCGCTATATAAAACCTGTATAATAATAATAATAATATATGTCTGTTCTAGTACCTACCCCTGACTGCATTATCTCCCTCCTTTTTTTTTTTTTTTGTTTTGTTTGGTCTTGTTTTGTGTGATGTGTTCTACACCCTTGTGGGAGTTGAAGATGAGGAGTAGTAAACCATAGACTGCAACCTTGTTGGGTTGAGGATGATATGATAGGGTTATTCTTGCTAGGGGTCCAACAATCTAAGTAACCCAGTGAATTATTTTATTTTCCCTTATAATATATGTTTTTATATTGGTAGATGTTCCCCAATAGTATTCTAATTACTTCATGCCATTTATTAGGTAAGGGTTTTTGTAGGATGTCTATATATGTCTATGTGTAACATGTTTTATGTTATGTACATTTTTATATCTTTTTTTTGATTGTCTGTAGTATGTGGACAATATCTCTTGTTGCATACATTTGTATGACCATTTTAATAAAATAAGATTGAAGATTTTTTTTAGAATTTTTAGAACTTTTTGAGCTCATCCATATTCAAAATGAATGAATTTATATAGCAACATTTTTAATGACATAAATAGTGCATCAAAAACATTTTACTTAATTTTAACCAATATGACTTATATTGGGAGTAATGGTTATATGGTGTGAGTCAACAGCAGAAGAGGTAATGGTTTTTATTTTGCAAGTCCTGTTGGAAGCCATCTAGTGTTGATTTAGTATAGTACAGCTTAGAGGATAATGGTCAGCTGTTTTTTGTTTTTTTTTCTGTTTTATTAATGGTTTTCTTTTTCAATAATCAATGTGTTGTAACATGCAATGTTTTGTGTTATTTAGTCTGCCATTGAATTAGTTCAGTGGGGGCTGGTAATGTATTTCAGTAGGTAATTGATAGGGATTGACCAAACACCCCCCCCCCCCCCATTCGGTTTGCAGCAGAACTCCCGAACAGGGGAAAACTTTTACCCTTGAACCATGAACTCCATAGAAGTCTATGGGAGCTGAACATGAGAAATGAAGTGCATATTTTAAAAGCTTATATGGAAGTAATTGGCCATAAAAGGGGTATAGGGGTCTGGATACTGCCCTGGGGGGACATATATCAATGCAAAAACATTTTTTTAAAACAATCGTTTTTAAAGGAGCAGTGATTTTATTGATGCTTAAAGTGAAACAATAAAAATGACAAAATTCCTTAAAATATAGTGCCAGAGGAGTCCCTTTAGTCTGCCTGTAAAGTGGCACATCTGTAGCACGTGTAGAGCATGTTGCAGCAAAAATGAAATTTCTAAATAATGAACCACATTTAAATTGACTCACTGTTGCAATTGCCAGCACCTGGCTTTTTTTTAAAAAAAAGAAAGAAAAATAGCATGGGGTCCACCCTTTATGTTGAGAGTATGTGACCTGGTATGATTCGGGGGCACTCGCTTGTCCTCTCCTTTTCCTGACATGCCAGGCTGCATGCTCAGTTAATGGTCTGGTATAGATTTCAAGAAGAACCCCACACTAAATAAAAATAAAAAACGCTGTGGGGTCTCCCCCAAAATACATACCAGACACTTATCCAAGCACACAGCCTGGCAGTTCATGAAAGGTTGTGGCAAGCGAGTGCCCCCCTTGTCTGAACCATACCTGGCTACATGCCTTCAACATAGGGGGATGCTTTGGGGCACTTTGTCCCCATGTTGATGGGGACAAAGGTCTCTTCCCCACAACCCTGGGCTGTGGTTGTGGGGGTCTGCGGGCAGGGGGTTTATCAGAATCTGAAAGCCCCCTGTAAGAAGGGGGCCCCCATATCATGCCCCCCTATGTGAATGAATATGGGGCATATAGTATCCCTACCCATTCACCAATTTTTTTCAAAAAGTATTAAAAGCACAGAGACAGTTTTTGACAATTCCTTTATTAAAAAAACAAAAAACGTGTCCCCTGATGTAGACCCATCAACAATCACGACTGCCACTGCACTGTGAGAACCCAAAAAAGAAATAAAAAAAATGTTCTGCACTCATTGACGGCTGACCACTGAATGTCTCCTCTGACATTTAACAGTAAGGGTGGGATCACCTGGCGACACCTGGTGGCACTGCCCCTTGTGATGCCACAGACCGGAGAATGCTGGGTTTGTGATGTCACAAGGGGGTGGTGCCACCAGGTGAGATCGCCAGGTGGCCCCGCACTTACCTATATAAGAACTGTCCAATGGCAAAGAAGACATTCGGTGGTCAGCTGTCAATTAGTGCAGAGCTTTTTTTTTGACGATGGATTTACATCAGGGGGACGCGTTTTTTTTATTTTTTAATAAAGGAATTGTCAAAAACTCTCTGTGTTTTTATTACTTTTTGACACTTTTTTGGTGAATGGATAAAGGTACATGTTCATTCACATGGGGGGGGGGGGGGGTGAGATCTAGGAGTCCCCTCCTGAAAGAGGGCTTTCAGATTCCGATAAGCCCCTGCTAGCAGACTCCCATAACCACAGCCCAGGGTTGTCGGGAAGAGATTATGAAAGAGATAGTGTGCAACTCCTTGCTTGCTCTTTAAGGCTACTTTCACACTGGGACCACCAAGCCTTTTAATAGTGCATTAGCTGTGCTTTTGCAGCACTTTTCGGGCGCTAGCGGGTGCTTTTAACCCTTGCTAGCGGCCGAGGAAGGGGCTAAAAGTGCCCATGTTACGTCGCTTCCAAATCGCTTTTCAGGTGCTTTGGAAGCACTTTTCAGGCACTTTGGAAGCATTTCAATGGACAGGGCATTTTGGGAGCGCTGTATACTCCCAAATCGCCCCAAAGATGCTGCTTGAAGGACTTTTCCTAACATTTAGAGGCTATTTCTAGCGCTAAAATGCCTGAAAATGGAATCAGTGTGAAGCCAGCCTAAAATCTTCAGAATTTATTGGTTCTCCATAAAAGACACAGTATCAGACAGAACAGCCTTGTGGGCCTTGTTCACTACAAAAGCCACGTACAAAAATGTCACAATATATAATTTACAAACACCTCCTGGCAGCACATGTCGTTATTTGCCAATTAATAGATAATTAGCATTACCTGGAGAGAAGTGTCAGAATAGGCCTTGTAATCAAGAGGTTAAAGTGTGATAATCTTGATCCCGACTATTAAGAGGATATGTGCAGAAGACCTTGTCATTTAAAGCGCTTCTTTTTTTTTTCATTATGAGTGGTGATGGTATTCACTGTACACAAGTATATAAGCTGTTTTCATCACTTGTGGAAGACACTAAAGGATTAAGAATTAATATATTTGGACACTACTGTGTATTTTTGACACAAACACAGAAATTTGGACTATCGGGACACAATTTGGAACTTCTTTCATGGCTTGAACAGGACATTAGTGTGATGCTTTTTATGATTTGTTTGTTTATCAATTGCTATTTGAGAATTATTTTACACTATGCTGGTATTAGGTATATAATTGTGTTTAGTGCAGCATTTTCTGTCACATATTTGGGTATTAACTTTTGCTCTTTTATGCTTAGTATTGCAGTGTGTGCGGAAGTTTATTTTTATCACAAAAAACCTGACAGTGATTTTAATCCTCCATTACTCTATCCAGAAAAGTTTGGCTTTAGATATACTTTAATTTACTGTGATACACAATGATTATACAACATCACAAGAAACCAGTGCAATTCATCATTGGCATTTTATATGTGACTAATCTATTTAATATGACTAAAGCCCCGTACACACGAGCGGACTTTTCGACATCCAAACTCCGACGGACTGAGTCCGTAAGACTATCCGATCGTGTGTGGGCTGCAACGGACTTTAGCTTCGCTAAAGTCTGACGGACTTTAGAAATGAAGCATGCTTCAAATTTTCCCGACGGAACTCCGCCGGACCCGGTCCCCTTCGAAAAATTTGCTCGTGTGTGTGCTACTCCGACGGACTAAAACCGACGCTAGGGCAGCTATTGGCTACTGGCTATGAACTTCCTACGTCGAATCCAGTCGTACGTCATCACGTTCGACTCCGTCGGAGTTTGGTGTGATGGTGTGTGGTCAAGTCCGTTCGGTCGAAAAGTCCACCAGAACTCCGTCGGAACACCGTCGGAACTCCGGTGGAACTCCTTTGGAGGTCTGTCAGACTTAATCCCTCTCGTGTGTACGGGGCATAAGAATTAAACAGGCATCATTCACACAAAATACACTTCTAGAGCAAACATAAATAGGGGATGTCAAGGGAGCATTAATTACCAATGACACATGATACAGAACACATGTAATAGATAAAAAAGAATTACTATTTTTAGCCATGAAAAACAAAACCATATTAAAATAAAGGCATGTTCTTTCTTTGAAGTAATGCCGTGCTTTTTCATACAGGTGGAAAATGAATATCAATCAATAAATAAATAAATGGACTACATACGAGACACTGAACAATCTACCAATATACTAAAAGTAAATCATGAGCGACATTTTACCAAATTAACAGCATTAAAGCATAGGAAAAAGAAAAAAATTTGATTTGCATAGAAGGTTATAAAGTGATATTGGGAAATTCTCAAAGGAAGGAGAGGAGGTAAAAGGAGGAACTGAGAAAGGCGAATAGAGGAAAGTAAGCTTTTCATCTTAACCACTTGCCGCCCGCCATATATAAATATAAAGTTGGTAAAATGGTTGCGATATCCTGACCGGACTTCATATGACATCACCAGGATATCAAGCTGCTGCGCACCCCCTGTCAGACGTGAGTAGTGGAGAGCTGATCGGCCTCTCCTCTGACGGGGGGGGGGGGGGGGGTCTGTGCTCATTGATTATCGGTGCAGCCCCCCAGAGGTGGCCCACACTGGACCACCAGGGACACCAGCAGGACCACCACGGATGCCCACCACTAGTCACCAACAGGTATGCCACCCATGGCCACCAGGGATGCCAATCAGTGCCCACAATGGATGCCAATCAGTGCCCACAATGGAATCCAATCAGTGCTCACAATAATGTCTGCCAACGGTGATGCCCATCAGTACCATCCATCAGTGCCCATCCATGCCCAACTGTGCCACCTATCAGTGCCCGTCCTTGCTGCCTATCAGTGCCCATCTGTGCCGCCTTTCAGTGCCTATCAGTGCCGCATATCAGTGCCACCTATCAGTGCTTCATCAGTGCCGCCCCATCAGTGCCCATCAGTAAAGGAGAAAACTTACTTATTTACAAAGTTTTGTAACAGAAACAAAAAAAAACATTTTTTTTTAAAAAAAATTCTGTCTTTTTTTTTATTTGTTTAGCAGAAAATAAAAATCCCAGAAGTGATAAAATACCACCAAAAGAAAGCTCTATTTGTGGGAACAAAATGATAAAAATTTAATTTGGATACAGTGTAGCATGACCGCGCAATTGTCAAAGTGCGACAGTGCTGAAAGCTGAAAATTGCTCTGAGCAGGAAGGTGTATAAGTGTCCTGTATTGAAGTGGTTAAAGTAGTTATAATCCCTAAGCCCTTGTGCACACGGTTGGACATTCCGACAGAAAATGTCCGATTGGACCGTGTTGTCGGATAATCTGACCATGTGTGGGCTCCATCGGACTGTTTCCGTCGGAATATCCGACCGACAAAGTTTTAGAGCTGGGCTATAAAATTTTCTGACAACATGATCCGATCGGACTTTGTCCTATTGTTTGTAGAGAATTCTGATCGGACAAAGTGCCACGCACTCTCAGATCAAATTCCTAGACCAAAGCTACTGGCTACTAGCATGAAGGTAGTCCCGTCATATGCAACACAAGTTTCGGACAAAATCTGACAGATTATGTTGTCGGAATGTCCGACCGTGTGTACAAGGGCTTACATATACCTAGTGGAGGGACTGGCCAGAGGGGTGAAATGATACACAGAGATTAAATAAATCCTCCTACATAACTTGTACCTGTTTATCTTCTCTTCGCTACAGACTTTCAAAGTACAGAAATTTTACAAGCTTGTTTGAGCTTTTAGAAAGCAGGGGTTAGCTGAAATGACACTGTGCAGAACTCAGTAAGGAGAGCTAAAAGCTGATTTGAGGAAAGGAACACTGTCAATCACAGGCTGTGGGCTGTGAGCTGGAGCCCCTGTCACCTATTTTCTCTTGGAGTCAGGAAAACTTGTCAATAGTGGCTCATGAAGGCAGCAGACAGAAATAACACTTATGCCACGTACACACGACCGGACTTTCTGGCAGAAAAGGTCAGTTGGTCTTCCCGACTGACTTTCGGCAGAGTTCTGATGGACTTCTGAATGAACGGACTTGCCCACACACGAATGGATTTAAATCCATTAGTTTTGAACGTGATGACGTAAGACGGGACTAAAAAAGGAAGTTCAATAGACAGTAGCCAATAGATTCCCTTGCGTCGTATTTGGTCTGTCGGACCAGCATACAGAAGAACGGTTTTCCTGATAGGAATTGAGTCTGCCGGACAGATTTGAAACATGTTCTTTTTCTAGGTCCGTCTGATTTTTTTTTATTAAGAATGATCAGATTAGCCCACACACGATCAGAATGTCCGACGGACTAATTCCATCAGATCTGGTCTTGTGTACGCAGGATTAGTGCTCTGTACTTGAGACAAGTATACAATATAGAGGGATATGCTTTTTCCATATTTCATATCTGATGTTTACAACCACTTTAAATGCCCCATTTAAAAGGACAGTGTATTATGAAAGAAAATTCCCTTGAGAATGGCCAGACAATTTTGGTTCTTTTGTTGAAGCTCATGAATGTGGAGATCACCACCTTGTGCAGCCAAAATTAGTAGGATCAAATAACAAACATCTCAAAATTAAGGAAGGAGGTAATGCTATTCACATGTTAATTGACTGCTTTCAGAGAATTTGTTAAGAATGCATAACTTCCAGGCTTCTATTTTCTGAAGATCAAAAGTAGCAACCATTTAAACCTTATCTCCTATGAAAACTGCTGTAGTCTATGCCCAAAGGTACATCTGGCTATAGACCTGAACAGGAGGTCGGGTGTGTAGGCAAACTTATTCAGGATCAAAAAAACAACATCATTAACCGGCAAACTAGGCTCAATGTCAAAATTCATGCAGATACTCAAGAATAGATATATCATGTTTAAAGTGACTGAAAGATAATTTCTAGGTTTTAACCACTTGCCGACCGCCGCACGACGATATACGTCGACAGAATGGCACGGGCAGGCATATGGGCGTACCTGTACGTCCCTGCCTTCCCGCGGGTGGGGGGCCCGATCGGGCCCCCCCCGGTGCCAGCGGCGGTCGGTATCCGTGCAGGAGCGATCCGGGATGAGGGGGTGGCCATTCATTCATGGCCACCCCCTCGCGATCGCTCCTGACAAATGGAAGTGAAGCAGTGCATCACTTCCTCTCCTGTAATGTAAACACAGGCAGAGGAAGTGATGTAATTTCTCCTCCGTGTCAGTATTTTTCGTTCCGGCACCGAGGAGAGAGGATCGGTGAGTTGCACCAACACGACACTACACAGTAGAACATGCCAGGCACACTCACACCCCCCTTCACCCCCCGATCACCCCCCCAATTACCCCTGCCCCCCCAGTCACAGTGACACCAATTGCATTTTTTTTTTTTTGCATTGGTGTCATTTGTGACTGTAATAACTGTTAGGGCAGTTAGGGTTAGCCCCCTTTAGTTCTGATGTACCCCCCTAACCCCCCCAATAAAGGTTTAACCCCGTGATCACCCCCCGTCGCCAGTGTCACTAAGGCTGGGTTCACATTGCAGCGGTTTATGAGAACGGATGTGATTCGCACCGCACTGCAGTGCAAATCACATCCGATTTCTGTGCGATTCGAGTTCAGCCATACAGATAGTATGGCTGAATTCGCGCCGCACCCGCCGCAAATTCGCACGGGACCCTTTTTTTGGTCCGCAGCAGAATCGGATCGCATGGGTGTTCACACCATGCGATCCGAGTTTGCAGATCGCACAGCGATATGCGAACTGATCTGGGGGTGTCATTAACATTTCACTGACACTCCCAGCAGTTCGCATAGGGCAGTGTGAACTGCCGCCGGGAGGCATGCGATGCGGGAACCCGCCGCGGATTCGTGGCGTTCCCGCATCGCTCCAGTGTGAACCCAGCCTAATAAGCGATCGTTTTTCTGATCGCTGTATTAGTGTCACAGGTGACGCTAGTTAGGCAGGTAGGTATTTAGGTTCGCCGCAGCTTTTTATAGCGCCAGGGACCCCCATATACTACCGCATAAAGCCCCCTGATTGCCCCCTAGTTAACCCTTTCACCAGTGATTACCATATAACTGTTACAGGTGACGCTGGTTGGTTAGTTATTTTTTTATAGTTTCAGGGCACCCGCTATTTATTACCTAGTCTCACTAGTGTACCCCTAAATTTAGGGGTGTCTACTTTCCAAAATGGGGTCATTTGGGGGGGGGTTTGTGCCATCTTGGCATTTTATGGCCTTCAAAACTGTAACGCCTTTAGAAAGCCTGAAGGCGGTGCTTGGTTTTCGGGGCCCCGTACGCGGCTAGGCTCCCAAAAAGTCCCACATATGTGGTATCCCCGTACTCAGGAGAAGCAGCAGAATTTATTTTGGGGTGTCATTTCACATATGCCCATGGCATGCGTGAGCAATATATCATTTAGTGACTACTTTGTGAAAAAAAAAAAAAGTTTGTAATTTTCCCGCAACTTGTGGCAAAATATAAAATATTCCATGGACTCAACATGCCTCTCAGCAAATAGCTTGGGGTGTCTACTTTCTAAAATGGGGTCATTTGTGGGGGTTTTGTGCCATCTTGGCATTTTATGGCCTTCAAAACTGTAATAGGTAGTGAGGAGTGAAGTCAAAAATTTACGCCCTTAGAAAGCCTGAAGGCGGTGCTTGGTTTTTGGGGCCCTGTACGCGGCTAGGCTCCCAAAAAGTCCCACATATGTGGTATCCCCATACTCAGGAGAAGCAGCAGAACTTATTTTGGGGTGTCATTTCACATATGCTCATAGCATGTGTGAGCAATATATCATTTAGTGACAACTTTGTGAAAAAAAAATAAAAATAAATAAAAGTTTGTAATTTTCCCGCAACTTGTGCCAAATATAAAATATTCCATGGACTCAACATGCCTCTCAGCAAATAGCTTGGGGTGTCTACTTTCTAAAATGGGGTCATTTGTGGGGGTTTTGTGCCATATTGGCATTTTATGGCCTTCAAAACTGTGATAGGTAGTGAGGAGTGAAATTACAAATGTATGCCCTTAGAAATCCTGAAGGCGGTGCTTGGCTTTCGGGGCTAGGCTTCCAAAAAGTCGACCACATGTGGTATCCCCGTACTCAGGAGAAGCAGCAGAATGTATTTTGGGGTACAATTCCACATATAACCATGGCATGTGTGAGCAATATATCATTTAGTGACAACTTTGTGTAAAAAACTTTGTCATTATTCAATCACTTGAGGCAAAAAAATAAAATATTCAATGGGCTCAACGTGCCTCTTATCAATTTCCTTAGGGTATCTACTTTCCAAAATGGGGTCATTTGGGGGGGTTTTGTACTGCCCTGCCATTTTAGCACCTCAAGAAATGAGATAGGCAGTCATAAACTAAAAGCTGCGTAAATTCCAGAAAACGTACCTTAGTTTGTAGATGTGACAACTTTTGTGCAAACCAATAAATATACAGTTATTGACTTTTTTTTTACCAAAGACATGTGGCTGAATACATTTTGGCCTAAATATATGACTAAAATTGAGTTTATTGGATTTTTCTAATAACAAAAAGTAGAAAATATCATTTTTTTTCAAAATTTGCGGTCTTTTTACGTTTATATCGCAAAAAATAAAAATCGCAGAGTCAGTCAAATACCTTTAAAAGAAAGCTCTATTTGTGGGGAAAAAAGGACGCAAATTTTGTTTGGGTACAACATTGCATGACCGCGCAATTACCAGTTAAAGCAGCGCAGTGCCAAATTGTAAAAAGACCTCTGGTCATTGACCAGCAAAATGGTCCGGTCTGAAAGTGGTTAAATATCCCCAGTCAGCAAGAGTGAAATACCAGGTTTGGATGTGTGACCCCTTAACAGAAATCTATAAACTAACAGATTCATTTGCTTTTTATGGCATGCTTACATTAAGTCTTTGTGGGGGTGTCAAGGGAGGATAGCAGTCTATGTTTGTTGAAACAATACAGTTTAGTATAGTAACATTGAAATTAATATCAGACCAGAATTTGTCTTCTTTTGAAAGGAAGAAAGTAATCCCTGCTAAATTCAGCCTAGAAAGACCGTAATGCCCTGTACACACGGTCAGACATTGCAACGCAAAATGTGCGATCGGATCGTGTTGTCAGAAAATACGATCGTGTGTGGGCTCCATCAGACTTTTTCTGTCGGAATTTCCAACACACAAAGTTTGAGAGCTGGATCTAAAAATTTCCGACAACAAAGTACGATAGTTTAAATTCCGATCGTATGTAGACAATTCCGATGGACAAAGTGCCACGCATGCTCAGAATAAATTATGAGACAAAAGTTATTGGCTACTGGCTGTCTTGTACGTTACCTCGTTCTGAAAGATCGGATTTTCCGTCAACTTTGTGCGACCGTGTGTATGCAAGACAAGTTTGGGCCAAAATCCGTCTGAAAAAATCAGACGGATTTTGTTGTTGGAATGTACAGGGCATTATACTTACAACACCTTCATGACTACATGACATTTAGTTTTTTATTTAACAATAAAAGCATGGGGGGCGGGGGGGGGGCTTTTTGATAGTGGATCTACTCATAAGGCTTACATATCCAATCATTTAAAAATTCCCTATAATGTCTGTATTGTACTGTAGATGCAGATGTAGTAGATGTAGATAGTAATCTCTACAGTGGGCAGCCACCTTTCCTTCCCTGAATTCTGCAGCCTATGGTATGACCCACACCAGTCACCTATACTGACAGGTTCTAACAGTTAAATGACAATTTATATATTTACACTGATTGTTCAGTGTGGGCAGTTTACAGATGTGAGCTTGAATCCTGTGACACATACAACTCAATGTTGCACGGAAAGGAGCAATCACTTTATACAGAAGAAAGCCATGTAACAGTGTTAAACTCAGTAAAAAAAAAAACTTTTCTCCTGCAAGGTAATGTCATAATGTGCTAGTATGCATCGCATAGTAGCACATTGTGTGAAACTTACCTTAAAACAATGCCCTCCAGTGGCACGCTGTCAACACTGCCAGGGCTTTCATCTTCATCCAGTCTTCCTTCTGGGTTCACAGGCTCTAGTCTTTTGAATGGCGTCATTCCCACACATGGGCGTCCGCAGCAGGGGGCAAGGGGGGTCAAGTGCCCCCCCCTGGAATCCCCAAGGTGTTGTCACTGCCGCCGCCGCTGCCATGCTGCATAATTTTTTTTTCTGAGTCCGCTCTCTCCTGTGTATCACAGCGCTGGATGGCTGGGTTCGGCGGCCGCTCTGTAACACAGTCCCGCCCCCCCAGACCATCTCGTGTGATAGTAGAGAGAATCAACGCTCCGCCTATCACATGAGCCGGTCTGGGGGGGCGGGACTGTGTTACAGAGCGGCCGCCGAACACAGCCATCCAGTGCTGTGATACACAGGAGTAGATGCCCATGATCCGTGCTACAGTGCCTGGATAGGAGGATCGAGGGGGGGAGGGGGGCTGCAGTGCTCTCCTCCACCACCGCACTCTCCTGCCCCCCCCCCTGCTCTTCTCTTCCACCACCGCACTCTCCTGCCCCCCCCCTGCTCTTCTCTTCCACCACCGCACTCTCCTGACCCCCGTGCTCTCCTCCACCACCACACTCTCCTGACCCCCCCCAGTGCTCTCTTCCACCACTGCACTCTCCTGCCCCCCCCCCAGTGCGCTCCTCCACCACCACACTCTCCTGCCCCCCCCCCCAGTGCTCCTCTCCTCCACCACCACACTCTCCTGCCCCCCCCCGTGCTCTCCTCCACCACCACACTCTCCTGCCCCCCCGTGCTCTCTTCCACCACCGCACTCTCCTGCCCCCCCGTGCTCTCTTCCACCACCGCACTCTCCTGCCCCCCCGCTCTTCTCTTCCACCACCGCACTCTCCTGACCCCCCCAGTGCTCCTCTCCTCCACCACCGCACTCTCCTGCCCCCCCAGTCCTCCTCTCCTCCACCACCACACTCTCCTGACCCCCCCCCCAGTGCTCTCCTCCACCACCGCACTCTCCTGCCCCCCCCTGCTCTTCTCTTCCATCACCGCACTCTCCTGACCCCCGTGCTCTCCTCCACCACCACACTCTCCTGACCCCCCCCCCAGTGCTCTCTTCCACCACTGCACTCTCCTGCCCCCCCAGTGCGCTCCTCCACCACCGCACTCTCCTGCCCCCCCCCCAGTGCTCCTCTCCTCCACCACCGCACTCTCCTGCCCCCCGTGCTCTCCTCCACCACCGCACTCTCCTGCCCCCCATGCTCTCCTCCACCACCACACTCTCCTGCCCCCCCGTGCTCTCTTCCACCACCGCACTCTCCTGCCCCCCGCTCTTCTCTTCCACCACCGCACTCTCCTGACCCCCCCAGTGCTCTTCTCCTCCACCACCGCACTCTCCTGCCCCCCCAGTCCTCTTCTCATCCACCACCGCACTCTCCTGCCCCCCCCCCAGTGCTCCTCTCCTCCACTACCGCACTCTCCTGCCCCCCGTGCTCTCCTCCACCACCACACTCCCCTGCCCCCCCGTGCTCTCTTCCACCACCGCACTCTCCTGCCCCCCCCAGTGCTCTTCTCTTCCACCACCGCACTCTCCTGCCCCCCCCAGTGCTCTCCTCCACCACCACACTCTCCTGCCCCCCCGTGCTCTCTTCCACCACCGCACTCTCCTGCCCCCCGCTCTTCTCTTCCACCACCGCACTCTCCTGACCCCCCCAGTGCTCTTCTCCTCCACCACCGCACTCTCCTGCCCCCCCAGTCCTCTTCTCATCCACCACCGCACTCTCCTGCCCCCCCCCAGTGCTCCTCTCCTCCACCACCGCACTCTCCTGCCCCCCGTGCTCTCCTCCACCACCACACTCCCCTGCCCCCCCGTGCTCTCTTCCACCACCGCACTCTCCTGCCCCCCCCAGTGCTCTTCTCTTCCACCACCGCACTCTCCTGCCCCCCCCAGTGCTCTCCTCCACCACTGCACTCTCCTGCCCCCCCAGTGCTCTCCTCCACCACCGCACTCTCCTGCCCCCCCAGTGGTCTTCTCTTCCACCACCGCACTCTCCTGCCCCCCAGTGCTCTCCTCCACCACCGCACTCTCCTGACCCCCCCAGTGCTCTCCTCCACCACTGCACTCTCCTGCCCCCCGTGCTCTCCTCCACCACCACACTCTCCTGCCCCCCCCCAGTGCTCTCCTCCACCACCGCACTCTCCTGCCCCTGTGCTCTCCTCCACCACCACACTCTCCTGCTCCCCCAGTGCTCTCTTCCACCACCGCACTCTCCTGCCCCCCCAGTGCTCTCCTCCACCACCGCACTCTCCTGCCCCCCCCCCCCAGTGCTCTTCTCTTCCACCACCGCACTCTCCTGCCCCCCCAGTGCTCTCCTCCACCACTGCACTCTCCTGCCCCCCCATGCTCTCCTCCACCACCGCACTCTCCTGCCCCCCCCCCAGTGCTCTTCTCTTCCACCACCGCACTCTCCTGCCCCCCCAGTGCTCTCCTCCACCACCGCACTCTCCTGCCCCCCCCCAGTGCTCTCCTCCACCACCGCACTCTCCTGCCCCCCATGCTCTCTTCCACCACTGTGCTCTCTTCCACCACCGCACTCTCCTGCCCCCCCCCCAGTGCTCTTCTCTTCCACCACTGCACTCTCCTGCCCCCCAATGCTCTCCTCCACCACCGCACTCTCCTTCCCCCCCCAGTGGTCTCCTCTACCACAACACTCTCCTGCCACCCCCTCCAGTGCTCTCCTCCACCACCACACTCTCCTGCCTCCCCCCAGTGCTCTTCTCCACCGCCACGCTCTCCTGCCCCCCCCAGTGGTCTCCATCACCACCACACTCTCCTGCCACCCCCTCCAGTGCTCTCCTCCACCACCACACTCTCCTGCCCCCCCCCCCACAGTGCTCTCCTCCACCACCACCACACTCTCCTGCCCCCCCCCAGTTTTATCCTCCCCTGTTCTTGCTGCTCTCCAGCTCTCCCCATCCTTCTCTAGCCACCATCCCCAGTGCTCTCCGCCCCTGTTCCCCCCAGTGCTCTCCCCCCCCCCGTGCCCTCCACTCCCCCCAGTGCTCTCCCCCAGTGCTCTCCTCTCTCCCCCTGTTCTTTCCCCTCCAGTGCTCTCCCCTCAGTGCTCTCCCCTGGCCCCAATGCTCCCCCCCTGTTCTTTCCCCCCCCCCAGTGCTCTTCAGCTCTCTCCATCACTCTCTAGCCCAGTGCTCTCCAGCCCTCCTTACTCCCCACCCCTGTTCTATCTGCCCCCTGGTGCTCTCCAGCCCCCCCCAGTGCTCTCTACCCTCCGTGCTCTCCAGTCCCCCGTCCTTTTTGGCTCCCCCTTAGCACCCTCCACTCCCCACCCCTGTACTCTCCTCTCCCCCTGCATTTTGCGCACACCCATGTGCTCTCCACCCCCCATAGTGCTCTCCAGTCCCCCGTGCTTTCCACCCCTGTTCTTTCTGGCCCCCACTGGTGCTCTCAAGCTCCCCCCATTGCTCTCCACTCACCCCTGCTCTTTGTTCCCCCCCCCAGTGCTCTTCACCACCCCACACTCTTAGCCCCCCCAGTGCTCTCAGCCTACCATGCTCTCTACCCCTGTTCTTGTTGGCCCCCCCAGTGCTCTCAAGTTCCCCCCCAAGCGCTCTCCGCTCCCCACCCCTGTGATCTCCACTCCCCCTCACTCTTTGCCCCCACCCATGTGTTCTCCAACCCCGCCAGTACTCTTTGCTCCCCCTTCTCTCCAACTCTTTGCTCCCCCTTCTCTCCAACTCCCACTCAGTGCTCTCCACTTCACTCCACTTCCCCAGGACCAGAGGGCAGGCAGACTGGGGCCAGAAAATGAGGACGGCTGAAGGTGCAGGTGGCCAGGGACCACTCCATCTCACAGCAGACAGATCCTCTGGAAGGAGCACCGTCCCCATCCAAAACGAGAACAGACCCTGCCTGCTGCTGGCCGTCATGGATATCCTGCTGGCATGCAAGGTACTGTACCGAGCATAAACAACACACCTTCCCACAGACAGGGACTGCAGACTGGGACATGGGGCACAGGAGGGGCTGCAATGATGTGCACAGTGAGACTGCATTCACGGCACAGTAAAGCTGCATTTTATAGACACGGTGAGGCTGCATTTGATGGACACAGTGAGGCTGCATTTGGTGGGCACAGTGAGGCTGCATTTGATGGGCACAGTGAGGCTGCATTTGATGGGCACAGTGAGGCAGCATTTGATGGGCACAGTGAGGCTGCATTTGGTGGGCACAGTGAGGCTGAATTTGATGGGCACTGGTGAGGCTGCATTGAGCTCTTGCATCAAGTCTGCAGTCTCTGTCCATCTCCTGTAGCATGTCTGAAGTCTCTGAGGGAGTCTGGAGAGGAGTCAAAAGTGGGAGCACCGCCGGGATGGGGGTCATGGGAGAAGTCAGATTTGTGTGGACTGTGTATAGGAGACTATAGGATAAGACCTCCAAGCTGGAGCCGACTGACTGAGCCCTGCACAGTGCACCTGAGAGGAGGTCAGTGAAAGCACCGCCAGGCCAGTCGGGGGTCACTGATGTAAGGGGGGAGTGAATACGATAATGTAAGGGGCACTGATATAAAGGGTTTCCTCCTTATATTAGTAACCCACCCCCCTTACCTTAGAGTATTCTTTCTGCAGAAGGTGGTTCCCCCCCCCCACGTTCAGAGTTTCTGGGGTCCCCCTTGATGATTGATCACTTACCACTATTAACTGGAATTTGAATATATATATATATATATATATATATATATATATATATATATAAGCCCTATGTGATTTCATATCTATATCTAATACTCTCTTCATCAAATGTGCTTTAAAATGCACGGTTTTTCCCTTTCATGAACAAGAAAATAATGACGTTATGCTGTTGGGCTGGTATAATAATGCTGTTGGGCTGGTATAATAATGCTGTGAGGCTGGTATGAAATTTTTTCCAGGGCTGGTTTTTGAAAGCATGGGCGTCCGCAAGGTTACTCAGGTGGCTGCGTACCATGCCCATATAGCCTAGAGAATGTACATCTTTTTACATTGCAATACATCTGTTGTGGCCATATTTTTATCTTGATGAAAACAGCCTATACAGTGACAGTATGAGATCAAAATATAGCCACAACAGATGTATTGCAATGTAAAAAGATGTACATTCTCTAGGCTATATGGGCATGGAACACAGCCGCCAGAGTCACTTCCAATACAAAGTGAAGATGAATTATCTGTTATATAACACATATGTATTACCAGTGTAAAGATTTTCATGAGATTGTCGAAAAGGGGCGGAGCATGAGTGGCCTTGAAATGATGCCCCCCCCTTGGAAAAAGTTCTGCGGACGCCCATGCTCCCACACATGCGCATGGTCACTGTTTATGGCACAGGGATCTGAAGGAAGGGCACAGGTAAGAGGTATTTACAGTACCTACAGGTAAACCATACAGTGGTGTGAAAAAGTGTTTGCCCCCTTCCTCATTTCCTGTTCCTTTGCATGTTTGTCACACTTAAGTGTTTCGGAACATCAAACCAATTTAAACAATAGTCAAGGACAACACAAGTAAACACAAAATGCAATTTGTAAATGAAGGGGTTTATTATTAAAGGTGAAAAAAAATCCAAACCATCATGGCCCTGTGTGAAAAAGTGATTGCCCCCTAAACCTAATAACTGGTTGGGCCACCCTTAGCAGCAACAACTGCAACCAAGCGTTTGCGATAACGTGCAATGAGGCTTTTACAGCGTCCTGGAGGAATTTTGGCCCACTCATCTTTGCAGAATTGTCCTAATTCAGTTACATTAGAGGGTTTTCGAGCATGAACGGCCTTTTTAAGGTCATACCACAACATCTCAATAGGATTCAGGTCAGGACTTTGGCTAGGCCACTCCAAAGTCTTCATTTTGTTTTTCTTCAGCCATTCGGTGGTGGACTTGCTGGTGTGTTTAGGATCATTGTCCTGCTGCAGAACCCAAGTTCGTTTCAACTTGAGTACACGAACAGATGGTCGGACATTCTCCTTCAGGATCTCTTGGTAGACAGCAGAATTCATAGTTCCTTTTATCACGGCAAGTCTTCCAGGTCCTGAAGCAGCAAAACAGCCCCAGACCATCACACTACCACCACCATATTTTACTGTTGGTATAATGTTCTTTTTATGAAATGCAGTGTTCCTTCTACGCCAGATATACTTGGACACACACCTTCCAAAGAGTTCCACTTTTGTCTCATCGGTCCACAGAATGTTGTCCCAAAAGTCTTGGGGATCATCAAGATGTGTTGTGGAGAAATTGAGACGAGCTTTGATGTTCTTTTTGCTCAGCAGTGGTTTTCTCCTTGGAACTCTGCCATGCAGGCCATTTTTGCCCAGTCTTTTCCTGATGGTGGAGGCATGAACGCTGACCTTAACTGAGGCAAGTGAGGCCTGCAGTTCCTTGGATGTTGTTGTGGGGTCTTTTGTGACCTCTTGGATGAGTCGTCGCTGCGCTCTTGGGGTAATTTTGGGCGGCCGGCCACTCCTGGGAAGGTTCACCACTGTTCCATGTCTTCGCCATTTGTGGATAATGGCTCTCACTGTGGTTCGCTGGATTCCCAAAGCTTTGGAAATGGCTTTATAACCCTTTCCAGACTGATAGATCTCAATTACTTTCTTTCTCAATTGTTCCTGAATTTCTTTGGGTCTCGGCATGATGTGTAGCTTTTAAGGATCTTCTGGTGGACCTTACTGTGTCAAGCAGCTCCTATTTAAGTGATGCCTTGATTGTGAACAGGTGTGGCAATAATCAGGCCTGGGTGTGGCTAGAGAAATTGAACTCAGGTGTGGACAACCACAGTTATAGTATGTTTTAACAAGGGGGGCAATCACTTTTTCACACAGGGCCATGATGGTTTGGATTTTTTTTCACCTTTAATAATAAACACCTTCATTTACAAATTGCATTTTGTGTTTACTTGTGTTGTCCTTGACTATTGTTTAAATTGGTTTGATGTTCCGAAACACTTAAGTGTGACAAACATGCAAAGGAACAGGAAATGAGGAAGGGGGCAAACACTTTTTCACACCACTGTATTATAGGCTTACCTGTAAGTTAAACATAACCAAGGGCTTTTACTTCCACTTTAATGTGTGTGCATGTTATACTACATTTACAATGTCTATATAAAATAGGAATGTGCCTTATTACTCTATACACCTACATGTAGGATACCAGTTATACCACTTTCCTCTAATTACAATGGTTTTTCAGACTCACCCATTTAATTATAAAGCACTTTTTAACCTCTTTTGTTCACTTTAAATACTTCCCCGTACAATGAATGGGTGGACACAAGCTGTGGTAATGGCTATTCCTTCAGTAAATTATTCCCATATTATCTGTTTATCATGTCATAACACCTCACTATAAAAGGGTCTCTCTCCCTCACTATAAAATTGTGGGCTCTTGGAAGCCATATTGTCAGTGTGGTTAGTTTACTATATCAACATGGTGACAAGATATCATCCACCCCATGTTGAGGGCATGTGGCCTGGTACAGTTCAGGAGGGAGGGTGCTCTCTCATCCCCTTCCCTCTTTTACTGCGGCCTGTCAGGTTGCATGCTTGGATAAAGGTCTGGTATGGATTTTGGAGGGGGCCCTACACCATTTTTTTTTTTACATTTTGGCACAGGGTTCCCCTTAAAATCCATACCAGACCCTTCTAGGGGGACCCCGATGCCATTAAAAAAAAAAAATTGGTGCAGGGCTCCCCTTAATATCCATACCAGGCCTGAATGGCCCCATGGATTTTTTTTATTTTTAATTATGGTGAGAGGCATGGGCGTCCGCAGCAGGGGGCAAGGGGGGTCAAGTGCCCCCCTGGAATCCCCAAGGTGTTTTTCGCCGCCACCGCCATGCTGCTTTTTTTTCTGAGTCCGCTGGCGGCTGCATCCTCCGCTCTCTCCTCTGGATCACAGCGCTGCCTCTGTGTTCGGCGGCCACTCTGTAACACAGTCCCGCCTCCCCAGACCAGCTCATGTGATAGTAGAGAGAATCACGTTCCGCCTATCACATGAGCTGGTCTGGAGGGGCGGGACTGTGTTAGAGCGGCCGCCGAACACAGCCATCCAGCGCTGTGATCCAGAGGAGTAGATGCCCATCCGTGCCACAGTGCCTGGATAGGAGGATCGAGGGGGGGGCTGCAGTGCTCTCCTCCACCACCACCGCACTCTCCTGCCCCCCCAGTGCTCTCCACCACCACACTCTCCTGCCCCCCCCTGTGCTCTCCTCCACCACCACACTCTCCTGCCCCCCCTGTGCTCTCCTCCACCACTGCACTCTCCTGCCCCCCCCAGTGCTCTCTTCCACCACCGCACTCTCCTGCCCCCCCAGTGCTCTCCTCCACAACCGCACTCTCCTGCCCCCCCCCCCAGTGCTCTCCTCCATCACCACACTCTCCTGCCCCCCCAGTGCTCTCCTCCACCAGCGCACTCTCCTGCCCCCCCCCCAGTGCTCTCCTCCACCACCACACTCTCCTGCCCCCCCAGTGCTCTCTTCCACCACTGCACTCTCCCGCCCCCCCAGTGTTCTCCTCCACCACCACCGCACTCTCCTGCCCCCTTAGTACTCTCTTCCACCACCACACTCTCCTGCCTCCCCAGTGCTCTCTTCCACCACCGCACTCTCCTGCCCCCCGCAGTGCTCTCCTCCACCACCACACTCTCCTGCCCCCCCAAGTGCTCTCCACCACCACACTCTCCTGCCCCCCCCCCCAGTGCTCTCTTCCACCACCGCACTCTCCTGCCCCCCACCAGTGCTCTCCTCCACCACCGCACTCTCCTCCCCCCCCAGTGCTCTCCTCCACCACCGCACTCTCCTCCACCACTGCACTCTCCTGCCACCCCCCCCCCCAGTGGTCTCCTCCACCACCACACTCTCCTGCCACCCCCTCCAGTGCTCTCCTCCATCGCCGCACTCTCCTGCTCCCCCCAGTGGTCTCCTCCACCACCACACACTCCTGCCACCCCCTCCAGTGCTCTCCTCCACCACACTCTCCTGCCCCCCCCCCACAGTGCTCTACTCCACCACCACACTCTCCTGTCCCCCCCAGTTTTCTCCTCCCCTGTTCTTGCTGCTCTCCAGCTCTCCCCATCCTTCTCTAGCCACCATCCCAGTGCTCTCCCCCCCAGTGCTCTCCCCCCTGTTCCCCCCCCCACAGTGTTCTCCACTCCCCCCAGTCCTCCCCCCCGTTCTCCTCCCCAGTGCTCTCCCCCCTGTTCTCCCCCCAGTGCTCTCCCCCCTGTCCCCCCCCAGTGCTCTCCCCTCAGTGCTCTCCACTCCCCCCAGTGCTCTCCCCCCCTGTCCTTTCCCCCCAGTGCTCTCCACTCCCTCCAGTGCTCTCCCCCCCAGTGCCCTCCCCCAGTGCACTCCTCCGTTCTTTCCCCCCCCCCCAGTGCTCTCCTCTCTCCCCCTGTTCTTTCCCCCCAGTGCTCTCCACTCAGGGCTCTCCACTCCCCCCAGTGCTCTCCCCCCTGTTCTTTCTCCCCCCCCAGTGCTCTTCAGCTCTCCCCATCACTCTCCAGCCCCCACCCAGTGCTCTCCAGCCCCCCATTCTCCCCACCCCTGTTCTTTTTGCCCCCCTGGTGCTCTTCAGTCCCCCCAGTGCTCTCTACCCTCCGTGCTCTCCAACCCTGTTCTTTTTGGCTCCCCCCAGCACTCTCCACTCCCCACCCCTGTACTCCCCCCTCCCCCTGAATTTTGCCCCCACCCATGTGCTCTCCACCCCCCATAGTGCTCTCCAGTCCCCCGTGCTTTCCACCCCTGTTCTTTCTGGTCCCCACTGGTGATCTCAAGCTCCCCCCATTGCTCTCCACTCCCCCCTGCTCTTTGTACCCCCCCAGTACTCTACAGCCCCCGTGCTCTCCACTCCTGTTTTTCTGCCCCCCCAGTGCTCTTCACCACCCCACACTCTTAGCCCCCCCAGTGCTCTCCACCACCCCACACTCTTAGCGCCCCCAGTGCTCTCAGCCTACTGTGCTCTCTACCCCTGTTCTTGTTGGCCCCCCCAGTACTCTCAAGTTCCCCCCCCCCAGAGCTCTCCGCTCCCCATCCCTGTGATCTCCACTCCCTATCGCTCTTTGCCCCCACCCATGTGTTCTCTAACCCCGCCAGTACTCTTTGCTCCCCCTTCTCTCCAACTCCCACTCAGTGCTCTCCACTTCCCCAGGACCAGAGGGCAGGCTGACTGGGGCCAGAAAATGAGGACGGCTGAAGGTGCAGGGGGCCAGGGACCACTCCATCTCACAGCAGACAGATCCTCTGGAAGGAGCACCGCCCCCATCCAAAACAAGAACAGACCCTGCCTGCTGCTGGCCGTCATGGATATCCTGCTGGCATGCAAGGTACTGTACTGAGCATCAACAACACACCTTCCCACAGACAGGGACTGCAGACTGGGATATGGGGCACAGGAGGGGCTGCAATGATGGGCACAGTGAGACTGCATTCATGGCACAGTAAAGCTGCATTTGATGGACACAGTGAGGCTGAGTTTGATGGGCACAGTGAGGCTGCATTTGGTGGGCACAATGAGGCTGCATTGGTGGGCACAGTGAGGCTCAATTTGATGGGCACTGGTGAGGTTGCATTGAGCTCTTGCATCAAGTCTGCAGTCTCTGTCCATCTCCTGTAGCATGTCTGCAGTCTCTGAGGGAGTCTGGAGAGGAGTCAAGAGTGGGAGCACCGCCAGGATGGGGGTCATGGGAGAAGTCAGACTTGTGTGGACTGTGGACAGGAGACTATAGGATAAAACCTCCAAGCTGGAGCCGACTGACTGAGCCCTGCACACTGCACTTGAGAGGAGGTCAGTGAAAGCACCTCCAGGCCAGTCGGGCCAAAACCTTCGCATTTACCTGACAACATCCCCAAGGATATTCTCATGCGGGTACACTTTTATCATGTCAAGGAAAGCTTTATGTCTGCCTACCGCAAAAATAAACAACCGCCTGAACGCTATGCAAATATTCAACTTTTTGCGGACTTGTCCCAGTATACTATACAGAAACATAAGGCCTTGCTATCCATCACCAAGGCTCTGCGTAACCACGCCATCATTTATCGCTGGGGATATCCAGCTAAACTGCATATAACTAAAGATGAGCACGTAACCGTACTGAACTCATTGGAAGAGGGTCTAGCACTACTCCACACTTGGGACATCCTGCCAGATCAGCCTGCGACACATCGACACATGCACCTCCAACACCTCAAATGGATGTCCATAACACCTGGCAGGTTGTCTCTAGGAAACATAAAGCTGCCTCCTCCAAGAGAAATACCTGAATTCTCCCCTGTACGAATCTACTAGAGACATGTATACCCGACTCTCAAAGCACACAAGCCACTGAGTGTTTACACACCCCGTTGCATACTGCGCAGTAATTCTGCCACGGGATCCCGTGAGGAACCCTTCTCTTTTTTACTGAACAAGTTATGATTCTAAACTCTTCTCTTTTTTCCTTCTACGTCTATTTTGGTTTTGTTTACCCCTTCCTCCTTTTTTTCTTTTTTTTTTGCCCTATTCCCTCCCCTTTTCCTTCCTAGGATGGACCTTGCTGAACTGCCCACAGTTCCTACGTTACTCTCGAGGATCACTTCTACCAATGGACACTGGATGAAACCCACACGCACTACTGACTTTAGGTATGTCAACTCCTATCTCTCACCTGTAATTCACACAAATGGTAAAGGTAGTTTCCTTTAATGCCCATGGGCTCAATCATCCGGCCAAAAGAGCCGCTCTCTGGAGAGAAGCCAGTAAATTAAAGGCTGATGTTTTATGTATACAGGAATCACATCTTACCTTGCAAGACCAACATAGACTCAAACATAAGAAGTACCCTCATGTCTTTCAAGCCTCTGTTGCGCATAAACATAAAGGCGTTGCTCTCGCAATCAGTGATTCGGTGACCTTTTCACTCAAATCTTCTATAGTAGACCCAGATGGGCGTTATGTCATTGTAATAGGAGAAATCAACAACAAACTCTATACGATGGTCAGTCTTTATGCCCCCAACTCCCATCAGCTACGGTTTTTAAAAAGGCTGCTGAAGAAAATTGCTGAAATTAAACAAGGTGCCCTATTACTATGTGGAGATTTCAACATCACTACGGACTACTCCATTGACACCACTACCAATTCTAAGAGACCTTTACCCACACTCCAATCTACTCTCCACTCTGAGGAACTCTATGACGTCTGGAGATGCCAGCACCCAGGAGAAAGGGACTTTTCAATAGACATAACTCGTATTCTCACATAGACATGATCATAGTTGATAGAAGTTTGTTAAGAACAACATCCTCCTCCGCCATCCACAATATCTCTTGGTCAGACCATGCACCGGTTTCAGACTTTGTTTGGAGAGCCAACTCAAGTCTGCTCTGAGTACCCAGTTATGTGACCTCCCTGACAAACACATTACAGGATTTTATTAGTATTAATACTAATTCTATCTCCAACCCTATGACCTTGTGGTGTGCCCACAAGGCGTACATGAGGGGTATACTGCTACAATTTAGTTCTAAATTAAAAAAGCAGATTCTCTGCTTCAAGAGATTAAAACCATTGAAGCCTGCCGTAGTGGAGTTGGGACACTGTTCCATATTTACTGGACATGTCCACGAGTTGTCCCCTATTGGGAAACGGTTCGGGCCTTATTACGTACCATTTTTGAAGTACAAATACCATTAGACCCCAAGCTATTTCTCCTGGGCCTCCCTCCTACCACACTCTCCCGATCCTCCCAAAACCTACTAGCCCATGTGCTGACGGCTGGGCGCTGTCTAATTGCTCTAAAATGGAAGAAACGGGAAATTCCTTCGCTAGTTGAGTTACATACTAGAATTAGAGACGTCAGGCGAATGGAATATCTTACAGCTTCCCTAAATAACACGCTCGACAAACATAACAAGGTATGGGACCTTTGGGATAAGATGGAGGCACTCGCCCTATGAGTGTGGAGGTGGCAGGGGCGCGGGGTCGGTCGGTCGGATGGGCGTCCTTTACTTTACTTTCCTTTCCTTCCCTTCTCCTTTCACTTCTTTCTTCTTCTCTATCTAATCTGTACCCTTTCTCTCCCGTTCGGGGGCTGTTCGCACGATTCTTCGTGTTTTTGCTCGCCTTTCCTATCTTCCTTCTCTCTCCTTACGCTCCTTTCTTTTGGTCACAGGGAGGTTTGCTAAATTGATCAGAAGCAGACTGCAGGGATCTAACTCCCCCGGTAACTGTGCGTCATTGTAATATAATGCTTGAGTTGATGCAATGTTGTATTCTTTGCTTTTGCTATTTTGTTTCTGGACCCAAAGAGCTGGGATCTTATGCCCACACTACTGAACAGAAGCATCAGCGGCCCGTTTGGTATGGGCAGCCCGTCACGCAGAGTTCTGTAGTCTGTGACTGCTTACCTTTATTACCTGTACCTTATTGTTCCTTCTTTGATATCTTTGTTTCATTTGAAATTTCAATAAAATGTCAGTTTTCAAAAAAACAATTGAAGCTCAAAATAAGGTCACTCCTGGGGTTGCTCTGGCAGATAAGTTGACAAGTCTCCGATACGAACTCAGGGGACTGCTTCTGGATAATCATGACAAATATGTTAAAGCTTTAAGACTAAACCACTATGCCTCCGGCAATAGAGCTGGCAAGATACTGGCTAATAAATTTAAGGAATACAAAGCCCGTGCTAGAATCCCCTTCATCAAAAATACACCAGATGGTACTAAAATATTAGATCCCAGGGGTATAGCCGATACCTCTGCCACATACTACTCCTCTCTTTATAATATTGAAAAGGACTCAGCTACATACCAACCATTAGATGAGGATAGTCAGGCCTTTTTACAAAATTTAAAACTCCCGACTCTTTCCCACTTACAATTGATAACCCTTAACGCTCCAATATCAGAAAAAGAAATTCAAATAGCTATTCACAAGCTACCCTTGGGCAAATCTCCTGGCCCTGACGGTCTTCCAAATGACTACTACAAGACATTTATGACAGCCCTATCCCCCGCACTACAAGACGTTTTTTCCAGAGCAATTCTGACCTCCTCCTTCCCTCCAGAGATGCTTAAAGCGTACGTTGTTACCATCCCAAAACCCGGTAAGACTCCAGATATCCCCCCAAAATTCTGCCCTATATCCCTATTAAATACAGATATCAAACTATATGCCAAAATAATAGCCCTCAGACTTTTAGACATTCTCCCCTTGTTAATTAGTCCTGACCAATCAGGCTTTACAGCAGGCAGACAACCTTCAGACGCAACTCGCAGGGTTATCAACATAATCCAACATGCAAAATCCTGTCGGACGCCTTCTCTGCTCCTTTCTTTGGATGCGGAGAAGGCGTTCGACAGGATACACTGGGGGTACATGATACACGTTCTTAAAAAAATTGGTTTTAATGGACCCATATTGTCAGCCATTCTGGCCCTTTATTCATCACCCTCTGCCCAGGTATACACCTCAAACATCCTATCTCGGACTTTCAAGATTACAAATGGCACAAGACAAGGGTGTCCCCTCTCACCTTCCATCTTCAATCTACTTATAGAACCCCTTGCGGAAAAAATTAGATCACACCCAGATATTATTGGCTTCTCATTTCATAACACTTCCCATAAGATAAATTTATTTGCTGATTATGTCATTTTATTCCTGAACTCTCCCACACATTCCCTATCTCATGCCCACACCATCTTGCAAAGTTTCAGCCGAATTTCATATTACAAAATCAATTTCTCCAAATCATTAATCTTACCTATCAATGTCCCCCCTGACCTTCAAGCTAGCATACAAAGACTATTCCCCTACACCTGGAGTGAAGACAGTATAACCTACTTGGGCCTCCAATTGGTTGCAGACCCAACTAGATTGGCTGAAGTAAACTACCACCTACTTTCCGACCAATTGCTTAAAGAAACTAATCGATTATCTAAAGTGGAGCTTACGTGGTCGGGGAGACTGGCATCATTTAAGATGCTCCTCTTACCACAGATCTTATATGTTTTTAGAACATTGCCATTGCCTCTTTCAACCACACACTTAAGAAAGTTGGACTCCATATTGACCAAATATGTCTGGCAATCCAAAAAACCTAGATGCTCAAAAACTCAACTAGCAAAACATAGGAATGCAGGGGGGATGGGATACCCAATCCTTTTAGACTATTACAGAGCATCAGTACTTGTCCAACTTAGAACGTGGCTTCGTGATACAGAGACCTCTCCGTGGGGTGCTATTGAACGGGAAATGGGCCCTACTAAAGTACTATCGTCTATCCTCTTGGTGGACATGTGGAAACCATTTCCGCTTAAGATGCTGCCTTTAACTATTCAGGCCTCTTTACAGGCATGGAGAGCCCTCTGTAATACCCTATCACCAGGTGATAACAAAATTGACGTTCCTATACCCCTAAAAATAATAGCAGACATCATCCCAAATGTGCCCCTTGGAAGATGGCGGTCCAAGGGGATTAAGACTATTATTGACTTGTTTCACAACAACTCCTTACGGTCCTTTGATGCTCTCCAAATAAAATATGGGCTTCAAAATCATGACAGGTACACATATGGTCAAATTTCTCATTTTTTCGGGTCTCTTCAATCCCACAAATTGTTTGTCCACGAGACTGCGTGGAAATATCATACTTCACCGCAGACCCGAAAAGAAAGGAATATCCATATTCTACTTGCTCTTCCAACACAAGACTGTGTTTGCTAAAACATCACCTTATCTAAAATGGGAAAAAGAGGTGGGGACCGTATATACCACTCAACAGTGGCAGTCCGCCTTTACGACTCTGTATAAAGCAACTAAATGTATTAACCATTGGGAGCTTCACCAAAAAGTTGCCTTGAGATGGTACCTAACACCTTACCGTATGAATAAATTCTCTCGTAACCACTCACAGCTATGTTGGAGGGGATGTGGAGAAATTGGTAACCTTATGCATATCCTATGGTCTTGTAAGAATCTGAATAGTTTTTGGAATTCAGTGTTTCGATTGATCTCTTCAGTTACAGGGATGATTACCCGTCCAAATGTAAGCCTAGCTCTTTTGAATCTGGGTATTGAGGTTTTCCCCCCAGATCTCCGCACTGTGATTATTCATGTGCTTTTGGCCGCTAGATTGCTTATAACCAGACAATGGAGAAGCGATGTGGCACCAAACATATCCGAATTATACCCAACCATACAGACTCACTCTGTGTACGAACTCCTTTTGGCCCGGAGGCGGGGATTGGGGGGGAAGGCCACATGCCAGTGGAAAATTTGGACGGAACAGTTCCCTGTATAGATTCCCCGAACAAGCCTAATGATGACTATTTACTGTAATTTAGTGATCTCCCCCTTTGTCTATTACATACTGGCGATATGTCTCTCTGCTACATGCCAGAACAAGATAAAGGTCCATCCGAAACCCACTTATATAGTACCCTGTTAGTCTTCCCCATCCTTTCCCTCCCTTATTTTCATTTTTATGTTTTCTTTCCTCCTTTTACATACGTTGGAATATCTACGCTCTTAGGGGTAATTCGCTGTAACGTATTTTTGAAACATGTAGATGTGACTATATAATCTGATACTAAAGTTATAAATGAGAACACGATAGCATACAACCCCAATGAGCGATTCTCATTATGTTAACACTAATTTTATTGTCAAAAATACCTACTCGAATGTTGTACGTTGTATTTTTGAAACTGCATTTTCTAATGTGTGTACAAATTTCTGTTCTTTATTTACTAAAAACCCTCAATAAAAACTATTGTGAAAAAAAAATATTGGACAAGATTCTTGCCAATAAGCCTAACAAAAAAATTTCCCACACCATACACCCAGACCAGGTGGGATTTATGTCCAACCTGTCTAAAACAGTTAACATCAGGTGTGGCTACAGATTCTAATAGGCCAGGGGTGGCCAACCCGCGGCTCTCGAGCCGCATGCGGCTCTTTGATCGGTTTCCTGCGGCTCTTGCGTTCGGGCTGGTTCGGGCTGTTTCATTGCGGTGACAGGCAGCCCGAGTCTCTGCACTCCTCCGCTCCTCCCACACATCAACAGCCAATCAGAATGTAGTGTCCCCAGCCCGCCACATTTGAATACATAGGCGCTGGAGTGAGGCTGAAGGGGGGCAGAGGAAGGAGAAACACGCTGTATCTGAAGCCGATGAGATACAAAAAGGTATGGCCACAAGTGTGCAGGTTACTGATCTGTCCTCCCTTCTCCCTCTGTCTTGCTCTGTACTTTTTTTTTTTTTAATAACGGTTTCACCTGAACACTGATAAGATCTGCTCAGCACATTCTCTGTCTGTTGATAGTGTGACACACTGCTGGCTGTTAACCATTTCAGATTCTTTTCACTTATTTATCCAGAGCTCTGTGTGTGCTGCATGCTTTCTGTGATGTTTTTTGGAAGAATTTACTGCTAGTTCAGGCTAGAAGACCCATTAACTGTTTATTGTTATCCTGACCAGTTCACTGTTTGTAAGACAATTTATATTTTGGAAATTAGATGAGCTGCTGTCTTCTGTCACATGGATGTACTTTCAAAGGAAGATTACTGACCTGTGGTCTTTGTAGTGTTAAAACAGTGTGTGACATTTACAATAAATCCAGCTGAGCAAAAGTATGTGTGTATGAGGAAGGGATGGGGTGATGTTCATGTGTGCCCATGCGTATGATGTGGCTCTTGGTCTTCGTCTGGTTGGCCACCCCTGTAATAGGTGATCAATCCAATGGGGCTCTCCTGGTACTGGATGCTATAAAGGTATTTAATAGCATTGAGAAGCCTTATCTTTGGGCTGTCCTTGAGAGATTCCAGATGTGTCCTACCTTCTGTAAGTGGGTGAAGTTGCTCTATGCTGCAATGCAACGCATTGAAGAGTTTGGAAGATTCTCCTGGCTAACTATTAACTGGGAGAAATCCATGTTACTATCCCTACAACCTGCCCCCTTCCCCCAAACTTTAGCATATAAGTAGTCTCTACTTTACAATATTTGGTTATTACAATGACCAACTTCCCCTAAGATTGCATCTCAGACAATATTATATCCTTGTTATCAGATTTAAAACTCATGTAAAGTGCAGTGCAAGCTCTCTGTGGTTGGACGTATTAACCTCATTAAAATGATCTGGATGCCTCAGCTCCCCCATACGGTATGGATACCCCTGAGCATCTTCATAAATGTTAATGCCCTATTTAGAGATTTGATCTGCAAAAAAAGAGCTCTCTTGGATAAAATTGGAACTGCTGCAATATTTTACATTTTCAGGAGGATTAGCAGCTCCAACCCTTTGGAACTGCTTTAATGCAGCTCAGCTCAGTTATAGCACTTGGTTGGGTGGGACTCTGAGACATCTTCTTGTTCCTCCTTTCAGTTCATTTTATAGTCTGACACCCTCTATATGCTTTTGAAAGCCTGCTGGCAGTATAGTACAGACTTCCCTACCCAGCCCTCATTTAATGTGCAAAGTATGGGACACAGCTAAAAAAAAATGTTGGGGACTCTCTCTTTTACCAAATATACCCCTATTTGGGACAGTGATCTTTTTTCTGGACATCTCTAGGCTTCAGAGCTTCCAGAGATGGGAAAGGTCTGGAGTGTACACCCTGGTGCATCTGTATGAGAACATAAAATGTCTTTAAAGTCTTATGAGAAATTGACAGACGAACTTGCTTTTAGTCCTAATGGGTTTTACCAAATCCTTCAGTTGAGACAGGCTATTTTGTTTCCTTCTATAACTAATAGTATAGTATGGGCATCTTCCACTAAAGGGTTCATCTCAGATACATAGTTTGGGCTACTGAGTCATTTCCTTTTGAAATTCCCCCTAATTTGTAAGACTTGATGGAAGGGACCATCAGCCGACATTTAGGAAGATGCCTTGCAGCCAGTGTTGCCAACCCTTGGTGACTTTTTTTTACTGACAAAACATGAGAAATTTACTGTCAGAACACAACTAAAGCAATTGATATTTACACAGTATAAACACAAAATGGCATATTATACAGTAGGTCCCCAGTCTATGGCACAGCCTGCATTACATATTGGATTGCAGGTCCCCAGTTTGTGGAACAGCACATAGTGGTTATTGGATAGCTGATCTCCACTGGAGATCAGCATTACAATATGCAATGGGTGATGTACCATAGATTGCATATTCTCCAGTCTATGGCACAACAACCATTACATATTGTATAGATGACCCCCAGTCTATGGCACAGCACCCATTGCATTTATATTACAAGTCACAGTCTAATGCACTGTACCCATTGCATATTGTCTAGATCAGGGATCTCCGAACTACAGACCTCCAGCTTTTGCAAACCTATACACCCCATGAGGCCTTTTAAAACTCTGACATTAACAGATATGACTAGGCATGATGGGAAATGTCGTTTCTGAACAACTGGAGGGCCATACTTTGGAGACCCCTGGTTTAGATGATACCCAGCCTATGGCACATTATCCATTGTACTAATTTCCACAGCACCCATTAAATAATGTATAGCTGATACCTAGTCATTTGCACAGCACCCATGACATATTGTATATCTATGCCAATATATATACATATACATACAATATATCATGGGTGCTGTGCTATGGATATACAATGTCATGAGTGCTGTCCAAAGGTTGGGAATCTGCTTTACATTAATTAATGGTTGTTGTGCCATAGATTATGTGGCACAGCAGAAAACAGGAGAAAGCCAGGCATCGGGGGGATGAAGCACTAGGAGGCGGAGCTAGGAGGAGAAGCTAGGAGGAGGAAGTTACATCCTCCTCCTCTGCTAGGGCCTGTGCATACCCACGATTGGTTGCTAGAATGTCAGGCAGTTCTAGCAACCAATACTGTACATTTGACAGTGACAACCAGGAGCCATTGGCAGGCAGTGCCAGTGGGACCGGTTGTGAGTGGGGAAGGAGCTAACCTTTGAAAATGTTTCATCCCCGAACATTAAACATGTGTGGTTAATTTTGTTCCGAATTGAATACAACAAATGTCAACAAATCCAAATTAAACATTAATGAATGAAACAAAAATTAGTTTGAAATGGTATTAAAAATCGTTTTTTTTTAAAAGCACATTTATTTTCAGGGGAACTCCACACTAAATGTTTTTTTAAAAAAATGACTTGGGAGTCCCCCCAAAATTCATACCAGGTCTGGTAAGGATTTTTAAGGTAACCCCTACACCAATTTTTATTAAAAAAAAGGTGTGGGTCCCCCTCAAAATCCATATAATTAAATAACACCTCAAATTTATTGGGATTTTTAAGGCAATATAGAAAAAAGAATATATGCTAAAATATATATGAAAAAATATATAAATTTTTATTACAACTATCAAACAATATTACAAAACCACAATGATCCATAAAATAACAATGTTGTGCTAACATATGTATATGGCATAGAATATTACTACATGCGTAGACTCTATCCAATGTATTAGTAAACATCTGTCTGCCATGAGGATCTGCAACCTCTATCTCCCTTTGGGGAGACATATTGCAGAGGCTCACGCATATAGGATGCCGGTTGTAAACTTTACTGTGATAGACCGGGTACATATACCAATTAGAGGTGGGGATTGGAACAAGACACTCTTCCAACGTGAAATGCGCTGGATTAAATTCCTGGAAGCTACAATTTATCCAGGGCTTAATGAAACAGAGAGATTTAGGCCATTTCTAGAGGGCTACGTTTCAGGTAAAACGGAATAATTAGCTGGTTGGTGGACAATTGGGCTCCTCACCTAGATGTGATTCTGTTCCTTTTTTTTTTTTTTTTTCAATAAACAAAAATAAAAATTAATATATTTGTATCTTTATACACAATCTTTTCTATGTGAACAATACTTGATGTCTTTAAACATGTTTCTAAGTGATTTCTAATAGGTTTGGTGGGATCTGTGGTCACCGCGTTCCCGGCACAGGTAAGCCCATCTGGGTGGTTTTTGTTGGGAGGGCGCTGTGGTTGGGGTTATTCCTACCCCTTTCTCTGCTCTCCTTTTCTTTGCCACCAATTTGGGCATTGGTTTTCTTTCCCGATGGCCACTTTATGTGGCGTCTGGATGTTTATCCAGTTCATTTCTGTGTCAGTGGTTTTAGTTTTAGCCTTAGTGACACAGTGCAGGTGACAAATTTAATTGGTGTTTATCTGTGAAGTTATGGTCACTTTTGTGGAGTAATTTCCACATGCCCATCAACTTGAGTCTATTGGGATAAGCCCTGTTGAATGGATTGCAATAGATTTAGCGATTCATTGTGTAGTGTTTGTTTCCTCCCTTGTATTCTTGTAATTATTTGTAGTCATTGCTTACAGTCATTGCCCAGTAAGATGTTATCTCCAGGAAGTACAAAAGAGTGTCACTGCCGGTTCCGGAAAATGACGTCATTTCCGTTTCCCGGTGAAAATGGAGTCACTTCCGGTTCCGGCGGAAGTGGTCATACCGGAAGTGATGAAAATAGCGGCAAAAACGCCGCTATTTGACCAATAAGAATTTATATACCTGGAGTAATCACCTGGGTGATCTCCAATGAAAAAAAAGTTGCTGCTGAAAAGAGGAGGAGCTCTTCGGAGAACCACCTATTAGAATTAAGCGGCTAGATAGATGGGAGGAGCCTCTGTGTTGATGGGAGGAACTTTTTGGCGCCAATCCACTCAACAAGGGCTATTTAAGGCAAACACCAGAAGCTCTAAGCAGGTGGGAATTTCTCCTATGTCCTTTGGATGTTCCAGATTCGGTGATATTCGTATAAAACTAGGAAACGTTGAACCTCGATATGGCGGTAAGCTACATTTCCTGTCTTATGATAAGGCTAGGGAGTAGACTAAAATGTTTCTTGGTTCTTTTTGTTGTAGGTCTTCTAGACAAGATTGAGGTTTATACAACATAATATCTTCCTATTTGATGGGCCATTGGACATTTGTGTAAAGGAACCTTGTATTCCCATCTTTTGTTGAGTTCATTTTGACTCCAGGGCTTTGAATGCGGTGACACTGCAACAGATCCATACCATCCTTACCATCTCCACGTTTGTGGTTTAATCCCCTCCTCCCTTGGCTTGTCTTTCCGTTTTTGGAACTGAACTAATCAGCTCAGGGGTGGAGAATACACCCAAAATCCTCAAACTCGTGACTCATTGGCTCTGACATGGATTACTAGGTGTAAAACAAGACTTTTTTAAGGGGTTAATAGTTCCTCCTGAGGTGAGGCATTTACCTCCTAAGTATTTGCTTTCGGGACATTGAGAGCAATATATACAGTGCCTTGCGAAAGTATTCGGCCCCCTTGAACTTTACAACCTTTTGCCACATTTCAGGCTTCAAACATAAAGATATAAAATTTTAATTTTTTGTGAAGAATCACCAACAAGTGGGACACAATTGTTAAGTGGAACGAAATCTATCGGATAAGACCAAGGAACACACCAGGCAGGTCCGTAATACTGTTGTGGAGAAGTTTAAAGCCGGATTTGGATACAAAAAGATTTCCCAAGCTTTAAACATCCCAAGGAGCACTGTGCAAGCGATCATTTTGAAATGGAAGGAGTATCAGACCACTGCAAATCTACCAAGACCTGGCCGTCCCTCTAAACTTTCAGCTCAGACAAGGAGAAGACTGATCAGTGATGCAGCCAAGAGGCCCATGATCACTCTGGATGAACTGCAGAGAACTACAGCTGAGGTGGGAGAGTCTGTCCATAGGACAACAATCAGTCGTACACTGCACAAATCTGGCCTTTATGGAAGAGTGGCAAGAAAAAAGCCATTTCTCAAAGATATCCATAAAAAGTCTCGTCTAAAGTTTGCCACAAGCCACCTGGAAGACACACCAAACATGTGGAAGAAGGTGCTCTGGTCAGATGAAACCAAAATCAAACTTTTTGCCCACAATGCAAAACGATATGTTTGGCGTAAAAGCAACACAGCTCATCACCCTCAACACACCATCCCCACTGTCAAACATGGTGGTGGCAGCATCATGGTTTGGGCCTGCTTTTCTTCAGCAGGGACAGGGAAGATGGTTAAAATTGAGGGGAAGATGGATGCAGCCAAATACAGGACCATTCTGGATGAAAACCTGTTGGAGTCTGCAAAAGACCTGAAACTGGGACGGAGATTTATCTTCCAACAAGACAATGATCCCAAACATACAGCAAAATCTACAAAGGAATGGTTCACAAATAAACGTATCCAGGTGTTAGAATGGCCAAGTCAAAGTCCAGACCAAAATCCAATCGAGAATCTGTGGAAAGAGCTGAAAACTGCTGTTCACAAACGCTCTCCATCCAACCTCACTGAGCTCCAGCTGTTTTACAAGGAAGAATGGGCAAGAATTTCAGTCTCTCGGTGTGCAAAACTGATAGAGACATACCCCAAGCGACTTGCAGCTGTAATCGCAGCAAAAGGTGGCTCTACAAAGTATTAACGCAAGGGGGCCGGATAATTTTGCACGCCCCACTTTTCATTTTTTTATTAGTTAAAAAAGTTTAAAAAATCCAATAGATTTCGTTCCACTTCACAATTGTGTCCCACTTGTTGGTGATTCTTCACAAAAAATTAAAATTTTATATCTTTATGTTTGAAGCCTGAAATGTGGCAAAAGGTTGAAAAGTTCAAGGGGGCTGAATACTTTCGCAAGGCACTGTATGTTTATGTATATTTAACCTAATTTTTTATTTTTTTTTCTCGGAAATGGGGGATCTTCTAGGGCAGAATTGGGAGGAGCTCATGTCCACCATTCAATCCAGCTTCCAAGCAAAGGAACAGGTGATATCTGACTTGAATTCACTATTTTCTAATCTAACTAAAATATTGGAGAAAAAATCAGCTCTGCATTGGCATATACAGTCTTTAGAACGTTATATTCAGGAAAACATCAATCCTATCGGTCTGAGAATTCAGATATTCCCTATTCTCAGTCACATTTCGAATGAACTGAAAAAGAATTGGGAATCTCATCTGAATGACTGTTCAAAAAATCTGATGATGTTATTACAGAGAGAATATAGACAACAACTAGAGGAATTGAATATAGAAATTGACACTCTCTATGCTCGTTTAGTTCCTTTAAAAATACGTAAGGACTATGCGAGCTTAGAGGTAAAATTAAGAGACCATCTTAAGGAATATGGAAAATCAGTCCTTCAAAAAAAGAGAGGAAATATTGGAGGGATAAAAACGCATTCAGCGAAAATCAGGCATATAAATGGCAGCAGACCAATAAAAATAAAATTGGCAATAAAAATGTAACCAAAACACATGAATATAAGAATGATTATAATTCAGATACACCCTCCAATGCTTCCTCGTCTTCGGCCTCCTCTCTTATGGAGGGGCCAATGAGAAAAAGAAAGGGTCCATTTGCAAAAATACAGGATATAGACCATGAAACCCAACAGGCTACTAAAAAACGTACAACTGAAGTCCAACAAGGCCCACATTTATCTAAAAACGGGGGGCCGTCAAGAAATCTGAGAGATAGGAAAGATAACCTGAAAACCATTCCATCTGAGAAAAATAAAAATACCAAAAGTCCGAAGGAATTAGGGGCGGTTCCAAAAACACAAAAACAATTAGATGATTTTTTAGACAAAATAGTTCCAACCCAAACCTCAGCCCTAACCCAGTCTTAGAAATAGAAACAGGTACCAATACAGGCGAAGGTGGTTTAAACATCATAAATCTATCATCACATATACTTACGGCTACTGAAAGCCAGGTGCTTTCACTTGGGCTGTCATTTTGCCCTAATAAATCATTAGATGACTTTGAAGTCATCAAAGACATGAATTTATTTGCACGTAAGGTACTTTTCAAATGTCTATATAGTAAACAACCAAAACAAGAGGTTATTCCATCTAATCTTACAGCAGCTGATTTTAGGGCCCTGCGTGACCTTAATCAGCTGCTGCAGGAAAATAAATTAGTGCTGGAAGATTGGGAAGAGGAAACTGATAGTGAAGATAGTCCAGATGAAGATCTTGGGCAGAGCTCCTCACCTGTGATAAAAAAAAAGTGTATAAGAAAAAATCCAACAAATTTCCCCCGTTGAACTCCAATCCAGCCCTAGCATTGTTTGTCAGGTTGACAACTAAAGAAATCAAAAAAATGAAAAAAGATAAGGGTAAGCCAAAAAATCTTAATTTAGAACAGAAACATGCTTTAAAATCACTCCAGGACAATGTAGAAATTACAATAAAACAATCAGACAAGGGGGGTAACATCGTTTTAATGGATAATTCCATGTATGAAGCCATGTGCCTCAAAATCCTTAATGATCGGAAATGCTACTGTAGAATTTTGGCGCCTTGTTTAGACAAATACAATCAAAAATTCTATGACCTGGTTGATGGAGCCTATAGAGACGGTGCCATTACTGTAGAGATGTGGGATTTTATACGTACTAAATATCCAAGAATACCTACAATGTATGCATTACCAAAAATACATAAAAATATTCAAAACCCCCCGGGAAGACCGATCATCTCGGGTAACGGATGTATCTCAGAGGCTGCAAGCCAGGTCATAGATGACCATTTGAGACCACACGTTTTGGAATTAGCATTATACACTAAAGATACCATCCACCTATTGCAAATCTTAGAGGATTTGATAATCCCGGATACAGCAATATTGGTGACCATAGACGTCGAATCTCTCTACAATAGCATTCCCCACGACTTAGGAATCAAGGCAATACAACGAGTTCTACAACAAAGGTCAACTGTCGAATGGAAATTTAATATATTTATTTTATCAATGCTTGACTTCATACTCAGACATAATGTTTTTTTATTTAAAGGATCCCACTACCTCCAGGTACAAGGGGTGGCCATGGGCACATGTTGTGCGCCCTCTTACGCCAACTTGTACCTGGGGGAGTGGGAAAAAACCTTTTTGTCTGATGATGCATGGGCCATATACACTAAGAACATCGTACTGTGGCAACGGTATATAGACGATGTATTTATGGTGTGGAATGGCCCGGAGGAAATATTGAAAACTTGTCTTGAAGTGATGAATCAAAATAATTTGAATCTCTTTTTCACAATGTCCTACAATCGGACCCAAATGTATTTCTTAGACATTACTATCATGAAAAATGCAGTAGGGCAACTTACTACAAAATTATTCAGGAAGGAAACTGCCGGCAACACGCTTTTGCATGCCGGCAGTTTCCATCCGGAATCTTTGAAAAAATCCATTCCATATAGTCAAATGTTGCGAATTAAACGCAACTGTACAACTAATGAAGCTTTTCAAAAAGAGGCGGATGAATTGAGCAAAAGACTATTGCTACGAGGGTATACAAAAACCTGCCTGAAAAAGGCTTTCAACCGTGTTAAAAATCAAGATAGACAAACTTTGCTATTTGGAAAAAGTAAACCCAAGAAGAATGAGAATACAACTAGATTAATACTACGGTTTTCGAACGAGCATGACAAAATAAAAAGTGTTCTTACAAAATATTGGTCAATATTAACAGAGGATCCAATATTATCGACTGTTGTTACCCCAAAACCTCAAATCACTTTTCGTAAAGCCGGCTCTCTTGGGGATTCATTGGTACAAAGTGAATACAAGGGTAACCAACGCCTAGATCCATGCAAAACTTGGGGAACATACCCATGTGGGTCTTGTTCCTGTTGTGAATATATAAAACAACGGACAATTTTCAAGTTACCCAATGGTGAGAGTTTCCGATTAAAACACTTCGCTAATTGTAAAACCAAAGGCATTGTTTACCTGTTTCAATGTGAGTGTGGGGCTTTCTACATTGGAAAGACCAAACAAGAATTAGGTCAACGTATTAGTAAACATCTGTCTGCCATGAGGATCTGCAACCTCTATCTCCCTTTGGGGAGACATATTGCAGAGGCTCACGCATATAGGATGCCGGTTGTAAACTTTACTGTGATAGACCGGGTACATATACCAATTAGAGGGGGGGATTGGAACAAGACACTCTTGCAACGTGAAATGCGCTGGATTAAATTCTTGGAAGCTACAATTTATCCAGGGCTTAATGAAACAGAGAGCTTTAGGCCATTTCTAGAGGGCTACGTTTCAGGTAAAACTGAATAATTAGCTGGTTGGTGGACAATTGGGCTCCTCACCTAGATGTGATTCTGTTCCTTTTTGTTTTTTTTTTTTTTTCAATAAACAAAAATAAAAATTTATATATTTGTATCTTTATACACAATCTTTTCTATGTGAACAATACTTGATGTCTTTAAACATGTTTCTAAGTGATTTCTAATAGGTTTGGTGGGATCTGTGGTCACCGCGTTCCCGGCACAGGTAAGCCCATCTGGGTGGTTTTTGTTGGGAGGGCGCTGTAGTTGGGGTTATTCCTACCCCTTTCTCTGCTCTCCTTTTCTTTGCCACCGATTTGGGCATTGGTTTTCTTTCCCGATGGCCACTTTATGTGGCGTCTGGATGTTTATCCAGTTCATTTCTGTGTCGGTGGTTTTAGTTTTTCTGTTTACAAACGTTTTATTAAAAGAATAAAGACAAGTACAAGGAAAGATACAATGTGTACAGTAGTTTACATTGAGAATAGCATAAAAAGTAAGCATCTGTGTACATGCAATACATACAGTGGTGTGAAAAAGTGTTTGCCCCCTTCCTCATTTCCTGTTCCTTTGCATGTTTGTCACACTTAAGTGTTTCGGAACATCAAACCAATTTAAACAATAGTCAAGGACAACACAAGTAAACACAAAATGCAATTTGTAAATGAAGGTGTTTATTATTAAAGGTGAAAAAAAATCCAAACCATCATGGCCCTGTGTGAAAAAGTGATTGCCCCCCTTGTTAAAACATACTATAACTGTGGTTGTCCACACCTGAGTTCAATTTCTCTAGCCACACCCAGGCCTGATTATTGCCACACCTGTTCACAATCAAGGCATTACTTAAATAGGAGCTGCTTGACACAGTAGGGTCCACCAGAAGATCCTTAAAAGCTACACATCATTCCGAGACCCAAAGAAATTCAGGAACAATTGAGAAAGAAAGTAATTGAGATCTATCAGTCTGGAAAGGGTTATAAAGCCATTTCCAAAGCTTTGGGAATCCAGCGAACCACAGTGAGAGCCATTATCCACAAATGGCGAAGACATGGAACAGTGGTGAACCTTCCAAGGAGTGGCCGGCCGCCCAAAATTACCCCAAGAGCGCAGCGACGACTCATCCAAGAGGTCACAAAAGACCCCACAACAACGTCCAAGGAACTGCAGGCCTCACTTGCCTCAGTTAAGGTCAGCGTTCATGCCTCCACCATCAGGAAAAGACTGGGCAAAAATGGCCTGTATGGCAGAGTTCCAAGGAGAAAACCACTGCTGAGCAAAAAGAACATCAAAGCTCGTCTCAATTTCTCCACAACACATCTTGATGATCCCCAAGACTTTTGGGACAACATTCTGTGGACCGATGAGACAAAAGTGGAACTCTTTGGAAGCTGTGTGTCCAAGTATATCTGGCGTAGAAGGAACACTGCATTTCATAAAAAGAACATTATACCAACAGTAAAATATGGTGGTGGTAGTGTGATGGTCTGGGGCTGTTTTGCTGCTTCAGGACCTGGAAGACTTGCCGTGATAAAAGGAACTATGAATTCTGCTGTCTACCAAGAGATCCTGAAGGAGAATGTCCGACCATCTGTTCGTGTACTCAAGCTGAAACGAACTTGGGTTCTGCAGCAGGACAATGATCCTAAACACACCAGCAAGTCCACCACCGAATGGCTGAAGAAAAACAAAATGAAGACTTTGGAGTGGCCTAGCCAAAGTCCTGACCTGAATCCTATTGAGATGTTTTGGTATGACCTTAAAAAGGCCGTTCATGCTCAAAAACCCTCTAATGTAACTGAATTAGGACAATTCTGCAAAGATGAGTGGGCCAAAATTCCTCCAGGATGCTGTAAAAGCCTCATTGCACGTTATCGCAAACGCTTGGTTGCAGTTGTTGCTGCTAAGGGTGGCCCAACCAGTTATTAGGTTTAGGGGGCAATCACTTTTTCACACAGGGCCATGATGGTTTGGATTTTTTTTCACCTTTAATAATAAACACCTTCATTTACAAATTGCATTTTGTGTTTACTTGTGTTGTCCTTGACTATTGTTTAAATTGGTTTGATGTTCCGAAACACTTAAGTGTGACAAACATGCAAAGGAACAGGAAATGAGGAAGGGGGCAAACACTTTTTCACACCACTGTATACAAACTGAAATGCTAAACCCATCAGTGTAATATAAAATTGCATATCAGTGGAAAGTACATCATTGAAAATAAAATAAAAGGGGGGCGCATGCGCGGAGCTCACCATGGCGGACGCAAGTCACTAGAGCTCCGTACTCACCGCTGCTGATCTGCGACTTATAAAGCTTTATTCCGCCGCAATCGATTCCCTAATTTGCTCCGATCCTCGGACATCCCGCTGCCCCTCACCCGGGATGGTTCTTACGGGACAAAGAGGGAAACAGAAGCAGAAACCCATTAAAGAGGCCTTGGCGCGCGCTTCCACTAAAATGGCGGCAAAGGCCCTCGCTGCCGCGCAACAACACAGCCTCCCCCGAGACCGCGATAGCAGTAGCGAGGAAGATGGAGAGGGACCTGAACCACCGGCCTCCCCAGCGCTACCAGTCTCTGGTATGTCACAGGCCGATTTTTTGGCACACATGGACTTAATGCTCAAAAAAGCATTGAAAACAACGTCGGATCAGATAACTGACAGACTTTCCAGAGAAATACGTGAGCTGGGCCAACGTACGGCGGACCTAGAAACCAGGGCCGACGACACCGAGCTCAGTTTACGTGAACTAGCACAAGAACAGGAGGCTCTCCGAGAGGAGAACGCCGCTCTGCTCTCCCGACTAGAGGATGCTGAAAATCGTTCGCGAAGGTCGAATCTTCGTTTGAGAGGAATACCTGAATCAGTAGATGATCTTCAGTCCTTTACGACAGCTTTGTTTCAAGAGCTATCCCCCTTCATTCCGATCGAAAGATTGGAATTCGATCGAATTCATAGAGCACTCACTAGACGTCAAGCAGATGGCCCACCTCGAGATATCATCGTTAAATTGCATTACTTCCGAACGAAAGAACAACTTATGTCTGCAGCCCGTGATAAGAACAACCTTCAATTCCAGGGCCATACATACCAGTTATTCACGGATTTAGCCCCATTGACAATTGCGAAGAGACGTGCTATGAAGCCACAGTTGCTAATCCTCCAACAACACCAAATTAAATATGCCTGGCGGTTCCCATTTGCTCTTTACTTCTCATATCAGGGACAACAACATACCTGTTCCACACCAGCAATTCTTCAAACCCTTTTGGAAAACCTCCAACTAGCTCCGTCAGCCCCACCTCCTCCAACGGGTGCTGTGGTGCCTCGCACCCCGGCACGGGCTGCACCCCATCCTTACATGGCTACTCCGAGGAGGAATCAGCAAGACCTTTCTGGTTTATCTGTGCCCCGGCGAGGCACACCCAAGCGCTCATCTGGTTTGGGCTTTCCTAGCCCTAAGGTATTCGTACCACGCTGATCCCTTTTATTTAGTTACTTGTTTTTTGTTCTCCCTATTTTTAGTGCCGTAGCCTGAACTTATCGCAAGATCTACATTGTCTGGCGACAAGCTTGCACTTATTTAATGGTCCCTGCTGGATGCTGAGGTTATCTCTTCCTGGACGCTTCCACTTTCTTTAAAGAACTTTAACCAGGTTTTTACCTTTCAAACCATTTGTCCCCCTCTTCCCTTTTCTCCCCCCCCCCTTCCTCCCTATCATGAGTCACTTGTTAACGCTGTTAGCTAAGATGTGCTTTACCTTACTTTCTTGTTTTGATGCCCTTGACCTTTTCTTTCACATTGTCCTGCCACATTATATGTTGAATTTGTAACACTTTATACTTTTTCTATGTGCCAAATAATAGCCCAGCTAGACCAGATGAAGTTATGCCCTCCGACCATCCTAGATACTTTCTCGCGTGCCGATGATCTAGCCAGGACTTGCGAGTCATTGACTCGTAGGCCTGATCGTCCCCTCGCGAGTTAATTATTTTTAGTATGGTAGCGTCATACGATACTTCTATAACCTACGCTTGTACCCATCCTCCTGAAATACATCCCTAACCCCATCCCGTTTCCTTTTTCCTCCTTTCTCTTCACCCTTTCCTCTGTTTCTGTCCCCCTCCCCCTCCTTCTTTCCTTACTATCTGAGGTATTATTACCCCTCAAAACTCAACTTACCCATAGCAAGGTTAAACTGTCCTACACTACTTGATAGTCTCAATGTTTCACTGTTTGTTTCCCTGGATATATTCGCCTAGTTTATGTTTGAATCGTATTTTGTTATTGATACTGTTTTCTACTCGCAAATGTATGTGTTTATTTTACCGGTTCGCAGCGGTGAATTGTCACTGCTCCCCCTTTTGATGGTACGACCCCCTGTTGACTGGCGAGTTAACGGGTTGTTTGTCGTTCCCCTTAGTTGTTTGGTTCGGTTGGTTCCGTTCCATGCAACGCTTTTTTTCTCTTTTTTCTTCTTCTTCCTCTTTCTTCTATTTTCTATTCTATCCCTAGTTCTCCCTTGTCTTTTCCCTTCGTTTCTTCTTTACTCCTATGGTCGATCGGTTCGTGCAGCCCAGGAAAGGCTAACGTTCGCTTCTTCTTACCAACTCCCATGGCCCCCTTGAATATTTTATCACTGAATGTGAAGGGACTCAACTCCCCCAATAAACGAATTAAGGCCTTCAGAACCTTTATCTCCTTGAAAGCCCAAGTAGTCGCTCTTCAAGAAACACATTTTGCTGCCCATACCACACCTAAGTTTTTCAATACCAAATTCCCCCAAGTCTACACAGCTTCCTCCTCCACGAAGCACAGAGGAGTCCTTTTAGCCTTTCATCATTCCCTTTTATTCTCTTTCTCGTCTGAAGTAAGAGACCCAGAAGGCCGTTATCTATTAGTCTTGGGGCATATACAAGATACGGAGGTTACCTTTGTGTCATATTACGCCCCCAATACTAATCCTAACCCCTTTTTCTCACATTTATTGCAGATAATCCAGACACATGCTAGAGGAGCGCTGTTTGTATGCGGCGATTCTAATCTAGTTCTACATCCGCACTTAGATAAATCTCCATACACGTCATAACACTTTTCTCTCTCTAAACGACTAAGCATGCAACTCGCTCATGCAACACTTATTGATACATGGCGTGAATGTAACCCCCTCAAGAAGAATTACACTTTTTATTCAAACCCACACAAATCCTTCTCGAGGATTGATCACATCTTTATCCCACTAACTGCTGCACCCACTCTTTTACATTCCCGTATTCATCCGATATCCTGGTCCGATCATAGCGCGGTGATCACGACTGTTTCATCAATAATCCCGCAGAACTCAGATAGAACATGGTCTTTAAATGAAATTCAGCTTTCAAACCCATCCTACTGCCTAGATATTCAAACGGCTTTAAATGAATACATATCTCTCTCAATGACACCCCGGGAATATCTCCTACCCTTCTCTGGGAAGCCCATAAACCAGTTATCCGGGGTACATGTATATCGGTATCTTCTCACCTTAAAAGATATAGACGAACCCAGCTACAACAGCTAGAAGACGATCACCAGCGTTCCTTTCTTCTCTTTCAGTCTGACCCCACAGAGACCAATAGACTTGCTCTAGATAAAGCCAAGTTGGCCTTGGATCTTGTGCTTGCTGAAGAAGCGGATAAGTCAATTCACAAATCGGCGCATACACTTTATACAAAGGCGAATAAGCCAAATACTTTCCTAGCACTGCACCTACGACAACCTGATAGATCCTTTAAACCTATTAAGCTTCGGCTGGCACAAGGTGGTCTGACCAATAACCCTGTAAAAATTTTAACAGAATTTAGCACCCGACTGTCTAAGCTATACGAACCCGGTACTCCCTTCTCCAGCTCTCAGGCTAATTCTCTTCTCCACACGATATCTCTCCCACACCTTTCAGACACTGACCGCGCAACGATCGAAGCACCTATTTCCAATATAGAAATCCTTGCGGCTATTAAGTCCCTCAAACCCAATAAGAGACCCGGCCCAGATGGTTTACCGGCGTCTTACTACAAAAAATTTGCCCACACCCTCTCCCCCCTTCTAACTAGCTCTTTTAATTCTCTTCTACGGCAGCAATCCTTTGGCAGAGATGCGTTAACGGCTATTATCTCAATGATTCCTAAGCCAAATACCGATCCCACATTATGGTCCAACTTTAGGCCGATATCATTACTTAACGTTGATATCAAAATTCTGGCCAAAGTCTTAGCACTACGGCTAAATCCAATTATAGGGAAGCTGATACATAAGGACCAGGTTGGGTTCATCCCCAAGAGACAAGCCAGTGATAATGTCCGGAGGGTCATTTTACTGCAGCATATTGCTAAAACTCGTAAGATTCCCATGCACTTGCTCTCGTTGGATATACGCAAGGCATTTGATACAGTGTCTTGGCCGTATCTTCAGTATATACTTCAATATTGGGGATTTGGTCCTCACTTTCTCAATTGGATAGGAGCCCTATATACCCAACCTCGTGCTTATGTACGCTATGCGGGCTTTAGGTCAGAATATTTCCCCATACAGCGAGGAACGAGACAAGGATGTCCCCTCTCCCCCTTGTTGTTCGCGTTAGCTATCGAACCCTTGGCTGCACTAATTAGAGCGGACCCGAACATCAGGGGATTGGAGATAGCAAACACAACGCATAAGATATGCCTGTTTGCAGATGATGCACTACTGTTTGTCACGGCTCCCCATATGACCTTACCTAATTTATGTAAGTTATTGGAGAGGTTTGCCATTATTTCAGGCTTAGAGGTTAATCAGGCCAAGTCTAGAGCTCTAGACGTATCTCTGCCGAGGGGTGAGCTTAACCTTCTTCGCAGCAATTTCCCTTTCCAATGGTCCACATCCTCTATCCCATATCTTGGTATTCATATAACGAAAGACCCGTTACATTTGTTCCAATATAATTATCTCCCGTTATTCAGGAAATTGACTGGTCTCCTTTCTTCCTGGCAACCGCTTTGTGTATCGTGGCTGGGTCGAATAGTGGCAGTCAAAATGTCACTGTTACCTAAATTACTTTACCTATACCGAGTCCTCCCGATTCGAGTCCCACTATATTACCACCGCCTGGTTCAAGGTAAAGTATTCAAATACATTTGGGGAGCTATTAGACCCAGAGTCTCTAAATCCACCATGTACCGCCACAAATCATTAGGGGGACTAGGAGTACCAAACTTTCGATATTATTACTGCGCAGCCCAGCTTGCACAACTCACCCTGTACCATGCTAAAACGGAGGTACCGATATGGGTCAGCCTCGAAGCTATAGACACTTCCCCGATAAATATATCCAATCTCCTGTGGCTCTCCCCCACGCAGAGAAACAGACTCAGTAACCCGGTCACTCTTCATTCCCTCAGAATCTGGGATGAGACCCACAAGTCTTTCCGGCTTAAATCTCGACATTTACCTTTACTTTCCATCATCGGCCACCCATCGTTTGACCCAGCCTTTTCTGAGCCTGGCTTATTTGCGGCTTGGTCTGGGGCAGGGCTTGATCGAATCTGCACCCTAACAAACAATGGGCGTGTCAAGCCTTTCCCTATGCTCCAAGCCCAATTTCATATTCCTAACGGCGAATGTTTCCGTTACCTACAAATTGCCCATTTCCTCAATTCGATACCTAAACCTACTAGCCCGCATGATTGTATCTCTTTTTATGAACAAATATGCGAAACGGACCCTCACGCTTCAGGCATTATCTCCCAACTGTACACCCATTTCTCCTCCCCCCCTACACCTCTCCCATCCTATACCAGCGGTTGGTCTACAGACCTCAATCTAGACCTCGATGTAGACACATGGACCACGATTTGGACCAACACCAGTAAAGCAACGCAGAATGTTATCGCCTCTGAAGCCAATTTTAAAGTTCTCATGCGCTGGTACTTGGTCCCAGCCAGGATATCCAAGTTTGTTCCGGGATATCCCGCTACATGCTTCAGGGGCTGTAACACTGCAGGCACATATATTCATATCTGGTGGTCCTGTCCAGTCGCGCAACGTTTTTGGATAACAGCCTTCCAGATAGCATCGACCCTTACGGGAAACTCTATTACACCGGACCCATCGTTGGCCTTACTCAACTTTACACCCCATAACTATACTCGTAATCAATTGGCCCTGTTTCTACAACTAACCACAGCAGCTAAACAGACTATAGCCAGGGCCTGGAAAACCCCCACGCTTCCGGTGGCAGAAATGAAGAATAGGGTTACACGGGCCATGATTCACTCCAAACTAGAGGCGAAGCACCTGGACCGTATGCCCCAATTCTACAAAGTTTGGCAACCTTGGATACAACACTTTTTACCCCCAGATTTTGACCCCTATTTACTTGAGCCCTAAGTTACTCACTAATTTGTGATTGTTTCCAGCCTGTGAAGGCCTGGGTCTGTGCGGCCGATCGACCAACTTTTCTTCTTTCCTTTTCTCTTATTCTTCATCTCCCCTCTCCTTTCTTTCTTTCTTACCTTACTGCTTTTATTTCTGTTGTGCTCTAGCTGTTCTTTCTTTCTTCCCTCTTCCTTTTATTTGAAAAATTTTTCCCACGCAGTACCAATACCCTTTTACCTACTACTTTTCTTGAGGTTGAGAGTAGCTTAACTCTTTGACTCCGATATTACCGGATTGTCTTACTTTTTGACTGTATGCTTAAGCAATTACTCTCCTAGTAGTTCTATGCGGCATATCCTTCTGCTTGTCTGTAACTGCAATATTGTGTACAAGTCGCAAGCTATATGTTCCAATGTTTTATATACTCTGTTATACCCAAATCCTGTTTGCAACGTACTGTGTACTCTGTCTGTAAACTGATAATAAAAATATTTGAAAGAAAAGAAAATAAAAGGAAAGGAAAGCAGGAAATGGAAAAAAACTAAAAAAGACAAAAACACAACCACAAGTGAGTGCTACCAGTTGTATTCATCAATACTGCCATTGGGCTGGGTGCCAAACTACCATCTAAGGCCAGAAGGCCTACTAATTAAAGAGACGACCATGAGGCCCACTTGTTATCAAAGATAGGCATGGAATCCATCAAAGTGTGATGTAAGCGTTCCATAAGTTTGACCGATTCCATGCGTCGCAGAACTTGCTCCCAAGGGACCGCTGGTGATCTCCAATGCAAAGCTATGGTCCAGTGAACCGCACTGACAAGTGTATGGGCTAATTTCTGGGCTGGAGGGGTCAGTCCCGGGATGTCTGCATATAAGAGGCCCATCTGGCATGTGATATCTATCCTAACTCCAGTGGATTGGAACAATTTATCAACTACCTGCTGCCATATGGGCTGGAGCACTCCACAGCCCCAAAATATATGGAGAAAGGTGCCAGCCTCCGGACATCCACGGAAGCAACTCCCTGGGACCAGAGGGCTAAACTTGTGTAACCTTGAGGGGGTGTAACACCATCTTGTGTGTAATTTCAAAGCTGTTTCTCTGACTGCCAAAGATTTCGTGCATTTTCGCATATTAGTAATCATATCTACCCACTCCTCTGGGGTTAGCTCAAAACCAATTTCCTTTTCCCAGCCCAGCATGGCTTGAGACTTAGCAGGGAGCTTCACTTCATTGAGAGATTGGTATAACAAAGAGATGGTACCCTTATCTCTAGAGGAGGACCTGCAAACTCTTTCAAATACATTAAGTGTGGGTAGCCCCTTCACATGGTAATGAGAGGCGTAAAAATGACGGACCTGTAAATATTTATAAAAATCCCCCCTAGGTAGACCAAACTGTTCTTACAAGTGCGCAAAGGAGCTAAAAGGGGGTTCCCGGGAGAACGCCTCTAGGGTAGTTAGGTTCCTTTGAGACCAGCCCTCAAAGCTCTCGGGTGATGAAAACGCTGTTGGGAATCTGGGGTCACCAAGGAATGAGGCTAGGCCGGGGCAGGGTGGACTCAGGGCATATCTTTTTTATATAGAGACCAAAGTTGAAGGGATTGTGCCACTACCCCATTTAATGTGGCTAATTGTTTGGGGCGGATCCCCTCAATCCATAAAAGACCCGGGAGGTAGTATGGACTCACTGAGGTTCTCTCAAATTGAATCCATGGAACTGTAACCGGGGGATAATGCCACTGAGCCATCTGCACCAACCTAGCCGAGACATAGTACAACCACAGATGTGGGAGCCCCAGACCTCCAAGGTCCGCCGGCCTGAAAAGAAGCGTTTTGTGCAATCTAGGTTTTTTGTTCCGTGAGACGAACTGATTAATCTCTTTCTGGATACCATCAATCGTATTTCGAGAGACATATAATGGCAAAGCTCTAAAGTAAAACAAAAGCTTCGGGAGAATAGACATTTTGATAGCCTGTATTCTACCCATAAATGAAATATGATATCTATCCCACGAATGCAATAATTGCTTAACGTATGCAAAGACTTTGGGGTAATTTACAAAATATAGTTTTGGGAGGGACGCAGCCAGCTTAATGCCTAGGTAGGGTAATGTGTCCCTGCATAGCGTGAATCCAAAGCTCGATTGGATACCCGTTAGAGTATGTTCAGGAATATTGATTGGAAGGGCAGCACACTTAGCGAGGTTAACCCCAAGGCCAGACAAGCCATGGAAGGAGTTCAACAGTGGGATCAGGTTTGGCAGTGAGACAACCGGGTCAGATAAAAATAACAGTACATCGTCAGCGTACATACTTAAGGTAAAGACCTGTTCCCCCTTAGCATATCCCTTAATATCAGGGTTCAGACAGATCGCCCTGGCCAACGGCTCCACCGCCAGGGCGAAAAGCAAGGGAGAAAGAGGGCATCCCTGCCTGGTCCCCCTACCCAGCGGGAAATATTCCGAAGAACACCCCGGGAGTTTAATACGGGTGCGGGGGTGATGGTATAGAGCCCTGAAGCCATGCACAAAAGCCCCCCCAAACCCAAATTTGGACAGGACGGATTCTAAATAGGGCCAGGTTACGCTATCAAAAGCCTTATGTATATCTAGGCTTAACATTAGAACTTTTTTGGAGAATAAATTGGCGTCTTGAATAATATTGGAGGTTAAGCGAATATTATCTGTAATTTGACGAGAGGGGATAAAGCCAGTTTGGTCGGGGGATATCAGAGTGGGGATAATAATGGAAAGTCTATTTGCAAGTAGGCGGCCGAATAATTTCAAATCATTATTAATTACCGAAATCGGTCTATAATTTTGAGGGAGGGAGTGATCCTTATTCGGTTTGGGTATCAGAGACATGTTCGCAAGTAGCATGTCTTCAGGGAAAGTGTGGCCTTTTAACACAAAGTTAAACATTTTTACTAAATTGGGAATTAGTTGGGATGAGAATTTTTTATAATACGTGAAAGTGAATCCATCCGGCCCTGGGGCTCTGGAGGACTTCAGCGAGGCAACTATTGCCTGAAGTTCCTCCGGGCTGCAAGGGGCATTCAATGACTTAGTTTGCTCCACTGTCAGCGAGGGGAGGGGAAGGCTATCAAGCCAATCTTTTGCGGAAGGACCAGGCAGGGAATCTGGGGCCGCCAACAAATCCCGATAAAATTTGGAAAACAGCCCTAAAACTTCTGTGGGATGGGTAACCGTTTCTCCCTTGTCATTTCTGAGCTTATAGGCGCGCGGTGGTCGCATAGTAGAGTTCAACTTTCTGGCGAACATCGCAGAAGCCGAGTTGCTGTGCAATAGAAATTTGGCCTTTGACCATCTCAGCGCCTTCTCCGTCCGCTCAGAAAGAAGTGTGTCAAGTTCCGCTTGTTTCATCAAAATCAATGCATACGTGTCTGGGGAGTGTGTTTGGCCATGAGCATGATATAGTTTCGCTAGTTCATCAGACAGTCTGGAGATATCCTGCAGTCTCTGTCTTTTCCGTGTCGCTGCTAGTGAAATCAAATGACCCCGGATAACCACTTTGTGGGCGGCCCACAGTGTGGTGGGGGAGATGTCATCGGTGGCATTTAATTTAAAGTAGTCGTCAATGTGATCGGCGATCTCCTTGACTGGGTCAGAAAGAAGAGAATCATTAAGACGCCAAGAGGCATTAACCGGTGAGATACCGATGTGTGAAACTGTGAACGTCCCCATCTGATGGTCAGACCAGGAACATGGGAGAATATTGGCTGTTGTTGAGTTCGCTAATAAAACTGGGGTACTAAAAATATAGTCCAGTCTGGAATAGCTGTCATGAGGGTGGGAGTAAAACGTATAGTCTCTGGCACCCACATTATGGGCTCGCCATGTGTCAAGCAGTTGATGGGAACTGAGCAAGCAGACAAGGGACTTTGGAAAGGCGTTACCTGTACTCACAACTCGGCTTCTGTCCAGTTTGCAATGCGCCACCAGGTTGAAATCACCACCAAGCAATAAGTGGGGAGAAAGGTACCTGTCCAGGATCTGAAAGAAAGAGGCAAAAAAAGAAGCTTGTGAGGCATTCGGTGCATATACATTAGCCAATGTGATCTCCTTGCCATTTAGTAACCCCTGTAGGATGAGAAACCTACTAGAGGGATCTTTATACATGTGCCTAACATCAAATAGCACCGAGTTTCTTATGAAAATAGCAACCCCTCTGGATTTGGAGCTAAACGTGGTAAAATAATGCTGCCTATAATGGCGGTCAAAATATTGTGGGTGGTTCGATTCTGAAAAATGAGTTTCTTGGAAAAACAGGATATCCCCCCCCCCACACCTGTCTATACTGTTTAAATGCTTTCCTGCGCTTGTGAGGGGTGTTAAAACCTTCCACATTATGTGACACTACTCTAAGCCCCATAATACTATGATGTCAAACGTTAGCATGTGGGTAGAGCAGCTATACAAGTAGGTACTGGGTCGCGTCAGAGGCAGGCTCTCAAGCGGAGAAGGAGCACATAGGGTCTCACTCACAGAACTAAGTATGAACTCCATACTGCACACAAATGATACATGGCTTGTCCGGCATACAGAGCAAAACATACCAGAGTGGCAGGGCGCCCAAGAAAAATAAGACCAAACATACACTTGTGGTAGGTAACAAAGTGAACAGATAGGTAAACCAAAGAATAATGAAAAAAAAAACGGAAATGAAATAATATGGCTTCGGGGGTATACCGGAACCAAAACCCAACATGCTGGTTCCCCCGATAGAAAAACAAACAGTCATAAGTCAAACGGACTCTAAAGTCCAATGCTCTATATATTAGGCACTGTAACACTAATGACCAGTGCAGTCCCAGAACCCAGGGCCCAGAATCTGGAACCTGAGCCCTGGAAATGGTAAAGACTGGAGTGACCAGTCGTGGATAATGTAGAGCAGGGGGTCACTTAAGCGGGTGCAGTGAGATTGGTCAAAGCACAGATGTTGCCAACAATGTAGAACTATATGAAAAAATAATTTAAAAAAAAAAGGGGAAAGAAGGAACCTTGACCGTATAATAGGAAAGTCCGCTAAGAACTAGGGTATAGGAAGCTTGTCACTCGTGTAGATCCTCCCAGTTGATCACAGTTGCAGATCACGGAGCTCCTGACGATGACCCCTGCGATCCCTCTGAGGAGATGGGGTAGCCCAGATTGGCGAGGGGCGAGGGGTGGATCGAAGTCTCGGAGGGTGTTCGGGTGCCAAAAGACCGAGCTTAATAAGCAATTATTTTCCATTTTGTAGCGTCGGGACCGTGTAGGTTGTCCCATTGTGAGGAACTTGCAACTTAAAGGGGAATCCCCAGCGGTACCTGATTCTCGCCGCTTGTAGAGCGGAGGTAACTTCCTTTAGGTTCCTTCGTTTTTCCAGGGTTGCTGGGGATAGGTCCGGGTAGATTTGGACTCTTACGCCATCAAGCTGTATATTAGGGGTATTGTGGGATGCTCGCAGAATTTCTTCTTTAGTAAGAAAGTCCTTAAGACACAGCACAATGTCTCTGGGTGGCTTGTCATCAGGGGGTTTAGGCCGCAACGCTCTGTGTATCCTGTCACAGGCAAATGCGCTTTCTTGGGAGTCCGGTAAAAGGGACATAAACAGTCTCTTAATGGCTGGGAGCAAATCTGTGGTCTGCTCCGGGGCCCCTCTCACCCTGAGATTATTGCGCCTATTTCTGTTATCCAAATCTTCGAGATTAGATTGTAATTGAGTGACTGTGTCTGTGATGGAGTCATAATCCCTCCACAAGTCAGAATATGCTAGTTGTAGTTCGTCATGCTTAGCCTCCAATAAGTCTGTTCTCCCCCCCAGCGCTGCCAGTTCCTGTGTCAGCGTGTTAGTGGACTTGTGAAGTTCCACCTGGAACTTATTGGCAAGTTTCTCGTACATAGCAGAGAGGCTAGCATCCAGCTCTGCCTTGGTGAGGTGCACTGCATACTCACTAGTAGTCGTTGGGCACGCCGGAGGGGGACTCGGGCCTGGAGTAGCTGTCTGAGCGTGCGGCGGCTGGGCGCCATTTTGCGACATCCCGCTCTGCTCTCTCGTTCGGAGGAGGTAAGTTGTTAGGGACTTCTGTGTAGCTTTCCCACGGCGGGCTTTGTGTGTCGGCATGCACCTCTGAGTCCCCTAGGGGTATGGGCAGAAAAGGATCGGGTTTGCGGGCTGAAATCCCCCAGGGGAGTGATCTTTATCTCACCGGCTCACGGAGCTCTCACTCCATGCGTCCTCTCCTCACCGCGCCACGCATGCGCCCCCCCCCCCAGTGGTTTTAGTTTTAGCCTCAGTGACACAGTGCAGGTGACAAATTTAATTGGTGTTTATCTGTGAAGTTATGGTCACTTTTGTGGAGTAATTTCCACATGCCCATCAACTTGAGTCTATTGGGATAAGCCCTGTTGAATGGATTGCAATAGATTTAGTGATTCATTGTGTAGTGTTTGTTTCCTCCCTTGTATTCTTGTAATTATTTGTAGTCATTGCTTACAGTCATTGCCCAGTAAGATGTTATCTCCAGGAAGTACAAAAGAGTGTCACTGCCGGTTCCGGAAAATGACGTCATGTCCGGTTCCGGGGGAAAATGGTGTCACTTCCGGTTCCGGCGGAAGTGGTCATACCGGAAGTGATGCAAATAACGGCAAAAACGCCGCTATTTGACCAATAAGAATTTATATACCTGGAGTAATCACCTGGGTGATCTCCAATGAAACAAAAGTTGCTGCTGACAAGAGGAGGAGCTCTTCGGAGAACCACCTATTAGAATTAAGCGGCTAGATAGATGGGAGGAGCCTCTGTGTTGATTGGAGGAACTTTTTGGCGCCAATCCACTCAACAAGGGCTATTTAAGGCAAACACCAGAAGCTCTAAGCAGGTGGGAATTTCTCCTATGTCCTTTGGATGTTCCAGATTCGGTGATATTCGTATAAAACTAGGAAACGTTGAACCTCGATATGGCGGTAAGCTACATTTCCTGTCTTATGATAAGTGTAAGGCTAGGGAGTAGACTAAAATGTTTCTTGGTTCTTTTTGTTGTAGGTCTTCTAGACAAGATTGAGGTTTATACAACATAATATCTTCCTATTTGATGGGCCATTGGACATTTGTGTAAAGGAACCTTGTATTCCCATCTTTTGTTGAGTTAATTTTGACTCCAGGGCTTTGAATGCGGTGACACTGCAACAGATCCATACCATCCTTACCATCTCCACGTTTGTGGTTTAATCCCCTCCTCCCTTGGCTTGTCTTTCCGTTTTTGGAACGGTTGCTAAAGGAGGAGAGAGTGCCTACTTTTGGTACAAAAATTAGCATGTGAGTATTCAAGTATTGGGTTTTAATGTATCATGTCATTTGTATATATGTATTTTTTTGTAATATTCATTGCTTGTTGTGTGCTTACAGACAGTGGCTTCCCTGAAGAAGAAATTATTAATACACATTTTTCGAAACGCGTAGGAAAAGAGCTGCCTGTTTTGCTGGATAGAGTCTACGCATGTAGTAATATTCTATGCCATATACATATGTTAGCACAACACTGTTATTTTATGGATCATTGTGGTTTTGTAATATTGTTTGATAGTTGTAATAAAAATTTATATATTTTTTCATATATATTTTAGCATATATTCTTTTTTCTATATTGCCTTAAAAATCCCAATAAATTTGAGGTGTTATTTAATTATATGTACCATTTTCGGGATGATGGCAATAACATGCCATAGCTCATGAGTCCAATCATTTTTACCCCTCAAAATCCATACCAGGGCACATGCCCTCAACATGGGGCAGTGCTTTGGGGCAGAGGGGCTCCTCCCCCAGGGCACCCTGATCCCATGTTGATGGGGACAAGGGACTCTTCCCCACAACCCTGGCCCAGTGGTTGTGGGGGTCTGCGGACAAGGGGGCTTATTGGAATCTGGAAGCCCCCTTTAACATGGGGCCCCCCAGAACTCATCCCTCCATGCGAATAAACATGGGGTACACTGTACCACTACTCATTCACCAAATAAATTTGTCAAAAATAAATAAAACCAGAAATACAGATTTTGACAAGTCCTTTAATTAAAAAAAAAACATGTCCCCCCCGAAGTACCGGTATATCCAGTGGCATAACCAAAGGGAAGAGGTTACCTATCATCGGATGACCATGCCCCTTTCTTTATTGTCTGCGGGTGGGAACCAATATGTCAGACGCTGGGAGGAAAGCAACGTGTACAGACCTTCTTTTTCGGGTCGGCAAAGACATACATCGTGATTGATGCTGGTTTTACTTAGGAGGGCATTGTTTTGTTTTGTTTTTTATAAAAGACTTATAGTGTATAAAATGTGTATGATAAAAGGTACAGTGTACCCCAAACTCATGCGTGTTTATATTCTGCTGCCGACCCATTTATTAACAACCAGCTATCCTTCACCCAGAATTTGGATCAGTCAAAAATTTAAAATTTACTAAAAAATGGCTAAATTAAACAAAAATGAAAATAAACAAAACAAATTCCAAAAATGAATAACAAAATAAAACAAGTAACATATTGAATCTATCCAAAATGCAACAAAACAAATGTTTCCATTCTGCACATGAACAGATAATTACAGACTGGAGAAGTCAGGGTGTTTTTGACAAACTGTCCATAAAGTTACAGACGGTTGGCAACACTGCTTGCTGTCTCGCCAACAGGTCTCTCTTTCTCCCTCTCATAGATTCGTACAGATATTCATTCCACATAGAGTATACAGGACCCCTGAATTTTTGTATGCTATCAGATGCGTTGTGCTGTGTCAGACGTGGAAATCCCTCAGAATCCCCGGTCCATCTTTTGTATCAATGTCCCAAGCTGAAATTACTGCACTTAGGCGAAATGGCTTATTGTGGATTACCATTCCGGTTGAACCCCTCACAAGCTTGTTAGGCTATGTTGATTTATCTTCAATGGACCACAATTTACTGCTACTGATTACTGTTTCTTAAGTCTTATTTGAAGCTTGTTATTGCACTTAAATGGACCTCAAACTTTCCACCCACTCTTTCTTAATGGATAAAGGTATCTCCTATGAAAAACACACATACTTTCTCATAAACGCTTTGTGAAAGTTCTATGTCATATGGTCCCAGTGGATTGAGTATATGTGCTGTGGCGGTAGGACCCTGTGCTCCCTGGAGGATTGCTGGTTTACGCCAGATTTTGGAGAGATAGGCACGCTGATTGCACAGCTGTGTGCTGGGCTATTTAGTTTTGACCTGGCTATGGCTCAGTGTTCCACCCAACAGACAAGAAGTCTGTGCATGGGAGCCAGGTGGACTCCCATTCCTCTGAGAGGAGTCAGAGGCTGCATGGCTGCATGGCTGCATGGCTGCAGGAGGCAGACGGCAGACGGCAGACGGCAGACATACTTGGTGACAGAGCAGCAAGACGCTGATCAGGAGTGAGCTAGGAGAAAGCTTAACTCTAGGAAACTCTTTTGGGTCTGAGGAGCAGACCTGAGGCCTAGGCTAAAGGCCTGAATCAGCCGTATGGGAAGAATGTAAGCCAGGAGACTAAAGTATTGAGTGTGTAAGATACAGCAATGGTGGAACCCCCTGCGCGGGTACTGATGTCTTTGTGAACATTTCTGTGCTTTAAAATAAAAGTGGGCTACCAGGCCCTTAAATACAGTTTTGTACTGGCGTACTCACTGGAAAACGCACCTAGCGTTTGAGTCTGATAACCCCAATCTTACATATGGTGGAGATATTGCTTCGGGCAGATTTGGAAGAGTTCCAGATCTTCGCATACCAAAAACAGTGAGTAGCAAGAAACTGTGTTTTACAGCGATGCTGTGAGGAGCAGTTAATGTGAACCAGTTAAGTCTGCAAGTGAAAGTGTGCTACGCAAAATTTTCTGGTGTTAAAAGGAACTGTGTTAAAAAGAGTTGTGTGACTGACTGCAGAGATGGGGCGGTCAAAATGTAAAAAGGAAGCAATGTTTGCTGAGATGAGAGACAGAACCTTGTGGCTGGAGGGATTGTTACTGACAGAACAAGCCCCAGACTGGTGCAAGATGCACTTGGCCGCACTGGAGCAAAGGAAAAAGGAAAGCAAGCCATCACTTAGTGCAAAGAGTGAGCAGATGGGTGCGGTTGTCCATGGCAACAAAGCAGAAATTCGTACAGCTGACTTCATACGGCCTATGCTGCCTTCTGAACATGTTGAAAACTTTTTGGATGATTTTGCGATGATTGCTTCCGACAGAGAATGGCCCAAAAGTCACTGGGTTGAGTTGATGCAACCTTTTCTGATGGAGGAGTACCAAAAGGTGTACCGCGGGATGTATCATAACCGAGATGACTACGACAATTTCCTAGGAGCAATCCAATCTAGAGAGCACTGGAAAAGATCAGAGGGGAGAATGTGGTCTCCCATAGCAAATGGAGAAAGTCTGTTTGCAGAAAGGAAGAGCTACAACAGAGATGTGGCTCAAATTCTGAGTCAAGAGGTTTGTGGAAAAGTGTCTGTTTTTACCCCTGGCAACCATGAAGGAAATTTTGTTCAGCCTGCAGGGGGTGATGGAGAGCCCAAGAAACCAGTGGTTTTAAGTTATGGCTGCTTGTGTGAAGTGGTCAGCCTAGAGAAGAAGGCACAGTATCCAGCATCCTGCAAGGGTTATGACCACAGGGCTCGACAAAACCTGGGCGCCAGGTCGCATTTGCGACTAGAATTAGCGACCTGGGGCAGCACAGCTGGGGTATGCTGTGTCCGGACCCCCCCGGCGCGATCGGGCCGCGCCGCCGGTGGCCGGTAATTGAGCCCCCGGCTTTGAGGCCTTCTACGATCCTATGGTTCCTTCTGGAATCTGGCGCCCTCTTGTGGTGGCCGTTGGAATTACAACCAACAATGCTAATGGATGCAATGCTAATTCCCCTGCCTGCCAGCCTATCTTCCTTCCCTTTACTCCGAACCCCTAAAAATTATATATATATATATATATATATATATATATATATATTATTCTAACGCCCTAGAGAATAAAATGGTGGTTGTTGCAATACTGTCTGTCACACCGTATTTGCACAGCGGACTTACAAGTGCACTTTTTTGGGGAAAATTTATTTAATTAAAAAAAAAATAAGACAACAGTAAAGTTAGCCCAATTTTTTTTTATATTGTGAAAGATAATGTTACGTCGAGTAAATCGATACCCAACATGTCATGCTTCAAAATTGCGCTCGCTCATGGAATGGCGACAAACTTTTACCCTTTAAAATCTCCATATGCGTCGTTTAAAAAATTCTACAGGTTGCACTTTTTAAGTTACAGAGGAGGTCTGGGGCTAGAATTATTGCTCTCACTCTACCGATCGCAGCGATACCTCACATGTGTGGTTTGAACACCACTTTCATATATGCGTTCGCTTCTGCACGCAAGCTTGGCGGGACAGGGCGCGTTTAAAATATTTTTTTATTAGTATTTTAACTTTTTATTTTTTTCACTGTTCTTTAAAAAAAAAAAAAAAAAAAATTGTGTCACTTTTATTCCTATTACAAGGAATGTAAAAATCCCTTGTAATAGAAAAAAGCATGACAGGTCCTCTTGTATATGAGATCTGGGGTCAGAGAGACCTCACATCTCATATTTACACTAAAATGCAATTTAAAAAAAAATTGTAATTTAAAAAAAAAAAAAAAAAATGTCCCTCTAAGAGCTATGGGCAATGACTTGGAGACAGGTGGGGGGCTGGGGGCTATCTTCCCCTCACTCGTCTCCATGTCAGGCCAGGGACAGGTCAAGATCACCGTCACGGACCTGGCTCCTAACTTTTTTAGCTGGCTCCTAGATTCCAAACAAATTTGTCAACCCCTGTATGACCATGTGTGTGGGTCTGCTGTTACCCCTGGCAACAGGAAATCTGTTTGGCCCACAGGAGATGTTGGAAAATCCAAGAAGGATGCAATGTTGACCTGTGTCCATGTGGGGGCATTAGCTTGTGAGAGCACAGCAAAGATGAGCCAACGCCCTCAATTGAAGCTTTCAACACCTACCAAATGGAATGATAAGACTGTTGCAGTTACAAATGTGAGAGAGACTGGTTATGGGACTATTCCCTGTGAAGTGGGAATAAGTCCAGCAGTTGCCCATAGCAACCCCTATGATGTCTGGTTGGAGGAGCGCAAGATAAAGATTTTGCCTATAGAGGATTGTGGCAAGTTTAAATCGACACTGCTTCATAGAGATGCCAGTGAGATTCTACATGTTGGGAGAGCGTCATCTCCCTTAGCAACAGGAGAAAGTCACCATGTATCATGCCTGGAATGGGGTCAACCAGGGCATGGGATCTTTTCTTGTCCCAGTTTGTGGAAAAATGCTGCTGATATTGTTTCTGGGCTTAACTCTTCGCCTGCAAGCCCGGATTCCTGTATTAAAATGTTTGCAGTCACCCCTGGCAACAGAGAGGAAATTCCTGTTATGCCTGCTGTAGTTTTATCCTGTGGCCACCAGAGGGAGTCAGCCAGTAGAAGTGCAGTACAAGAAAGTCAACATACTCAAATGAACATGGTAAGACTGTTGCTGTTGAAGTCATGGGAAAAACTGCCTGTGGGATTGCTCACACTAAAGTGGAAGTGATCCCAGAGGGGAGATGCACTGTTGGTGCTGAAAAGGACTTGCCTCACTGCAGTGCCCTGTCCAGTGGGGAGGCAAGTGCTAAAATTGAATGTGATGATGTGAAATGTACTAAGGAATGTGTTCATACTGGTATTGAGTTAACTAATGCTGATAATGTGATGCTTAATGAGATAGGGGTGATCGCTATGCAGGATATGCTATCCCCCTTAGCAACAGTATATAAGGCTGCAGAGGTGTCCCTAGAAACCTCAAGGGAGCTCTTGTTGGAGGCAGAGGTTACCTGGGACAACTGTGGTGCAACTCTGATGGATAAGAGGGTACTTTACCGTGCTGATAATGTGTCAAATGGTAAAACTAAAATTACAGAAATTACTTGTGGTGATAATGGGTTACTGCAGTCTGTCACTGCTGACAGCAAAAGTCTTCATGGGTTTAATGAAGGGCCACCCTAGCAAGGTGGTGAAGTTATGATATTGCAGCCTGCTGTGTTTAAAAAATGTTTTGCCACAGGTTAGTTTAAACAAAAGTGATATGTGCAATGTGCCTGATGTGGGGCCATTCTGTCCTGTGTCTCCTTCGGCAGCTGGAGCAGTACTGCCTAGTACCTCTGATGGGAGCCCAGAGAAAGTAGACTGGGACAGATGGGCAACAAGTCTGTTGGCTTTATTAAAAGAAATTTCTGAAGGCAATAGTAAGTTGGACACTATTGCTGCTGTGACAAATGGAGAGGCTGCAAAGCCAGTAGACACTGGTGCATTGGCTGTTGCGAACTTAACCCCCTCCAGGCGGAAGGATCGGAAAAGAGCGCATACATAGCAGAAGTTTTGTCCAAAGCTTAAGAGATGAGTAATGTTGAGCGTCAGGAAGGTGGCATAATGTATAAGGACTTATAGAAGAAGAAGAAGAAGGGCTCAGTATTGCTGACAATGAGAGGATAAGTGTGACACATGCGATCTGCAGTGCTCATGGGGAGCTGCAAGGTTTGTCAGTTGCCTCTGAGGTGGAAGTCTCTTTTGAGTGTCTCGGCCTCTCAAACCTTAGCAAATGAGCCCCTCCACGTCATTGGTAAAGGGCAAAGTCCCTAGAGTTCTGTGTTTAGATGTGGCATGTCTAGAAATAATTGCGATGTTGATGGAATTGGTGAAAATCTTTCCAATGTACACCTGCATGTATCCACAGCAGAGAGGCGACCTGGTACTGTGTAGTACCAATCGGTGGAGGCAGGTGGTACAGGCGATGTTAAGCAATGTTAATAAAAATTGGTTACTGCACTGTTGGTTACTTTTGTGGAAACTTGTCTCACAGTTCTCTGTGAGTGCTTCCAGCCACAGTTATGTGCGGAATGCGTTTAGGGGAACTGCTAAAGGAATCTGAAATAGTAGACATAGTGGAAGTCTCTCCGTATGTTGGTGTGGTGGGGTGCATTCCTGCTAGTGCAGTCTGAGGTGCGGCTGAGCAGTGGTTGGTACATGGCACGTGTACTGTCTCACCCGCTAGTCCTCATGTAAAGGAAGGGGCCGGAAAAGACACGGCAGTAGCGAGAATTCAGTCCATCACTCGCAGGGAGGTGCAGTTTGAGCTACCCGGAGACACTTTGACAGGAAATAACAGTGTTGGCAACTGTAATGAAAAAAATGTATGAGAAGCACTGTCCGACAGCTCAGAGGTATTGGTTGAGGTACCAATGGACACAGAAATGGTTTAAGAGATTGGTGGGATTTACTATGTATGCTGTTGAAAATGTAAAATAAAAACTTTTTTAGGAAAAAAATGGGCATCCAGATTCTTATAACTTTTCCCTTGCATCATCCCAACCATCAGGCCAGGGTTGTGGGGAAGAGGTCCTTATCCTCATCAACATGGGGAGAACGTGCTTTGCCTTTGTTAAGAGCATATGTCCTTACATGATTCAGGAGGGAGTTCTTATGCTTACCCCCCCTTTTATTTTATTTTTTTGCCATGGGGCCACCCCCCCCCCCAAATCCTTACTATATCCAAGTGCCTTCTCCTCGCTTTCTTCCCCACCAATCTCATGCCCCCTTATACTGTTACCCACTCTGTCTTTTCTCTCTCCTTATCACTGGAACCCACTTGGCAATATGATACAGCTGCTTCTTGTCCTATTGCTTTCTTTCTCATCTTTAGCATGTGAAACAATCTTGCACATTATCAAGATCTTCTTCCTGCAGAAAGTTACTCATCTTGTCACGAACAAAAAAAAAAAACATGAAATCCCAATTTTTTGGTAGAATAACAGAAAGTGAAACAAAAATATATGTATACTGTTTTACAATAAAATGTAGCACACCACACTGCAATTCACAGTAATGTAGAAGAATATAGCACTGTCTCTCACTCCAAACTCTCGGTTGGCTCTAACCATCTACTCCCTGACAAATGACTGCTGGGAGGGGGCCAAAACATAAAAAAAGCCCCCATTATTGGACCTCCAGTCACCAGGAAATGCACTATTGGTGGTCTGTTGCTATGATGGCAAAACTTCTCATAAGTTTGACGTTACTGGGAACTGCAATTGGGTTGGGTTTGCCTTAAACCCGAACCTCATACCTAATAGATTCATATTAAGTTTCTCCCTCGTAGGGTTGAGGGAAAAAGTTTGGATTTTACGAATTTTGAGGACATTTTTCCCCAAATAGAACCTGGGCAGATTAATTTGTGCCTAATTCAGAAATATAGCATGTGCAAGGAAGACCAAGGATATTGATATTAGTATTTGTGATCTTTGTAAAAAAAATGGTTGTTTTTCATCTTTTGTCTGAATTTCTACAATACGATCTTATGCACACAGGCAGGAAAATGCCACTTTTAAAGGCATTTTGCATTTATGTTATGCCTCTGACTGCAGCTTAATTACATCCAGTGTGTCCATGCACATTGTGCCATTTATTTTCATATTTTAGAACAATCAGGGCCAAGAAAAAATACCTCAAATCTGCTTTCATAGAGGAACTTAGTGACATAATTTACACACAGCTGCACATTAACAAGCATACAGTGCCTTAAAAAATTACTCCTACCCCTTTAAATTTTCCACATTTACATGTTACAACCAAAAAAGTAAATGTATTTTATTGGGATTTTATGTGATAGACCAACACAAAGTGGCACATAATTGGGAAGTGGAAGGAAAATGATAAATGATTTTCAAAATGTTTTACAAATAAATATCTGAAAAGTGTGATGTGCATTTGTATTCAGCCACTGAAGTCTGATACCCCTAACTAAAATCTAATGAAACCAATTGCCTTCAGAAGTCACCGAATTAGTAAATAGGGTCCACCTGTGTGTAATTTAATCTCAGTATAAATCCAAATGTTCTGCGAAGCCCTCAGAATTTTGTTAGGGAATATAAGTGAACAAACAGCATTGCGAAGGCCAAGGAACACACCAGACAGGTTAGGGACAAAGTTGCGGAGAAATTTAAAGCAGGCTTAGGTTATAGCAAAATATCCCAAGCTTTGAACATCTTACAACATCTTAAAATGTAAAGAGTATGGCACAACTGCAATCCTACCAAGACATGGCCCTCCATCTAAACTGACAGACCGGGCAAGGAGAGCATTAATCGGAGAAGCAGCCCATGGTAACTCTGGAGGAGCTGCAGAGATCCACAGCTCAGGTTGGAGAATCTGTCCACAGGACAACTATTAGTCATTCACTCCACAAATCTGGCCTTTGTGGAAAAATGGCAAGGAAATAGTCATTGCTTAAAGAAAGCCACAAGAAGCCCCATTTGCAGTTTGTGAGAAGCCATGTGGGGGACACAGCAAACGTGGAAGAAGTGGTTAGATGAGACCAAAATTTAACTTTTTGGCTTAAAAGCAAAATGCTAATTGTTGCGGAAAACTAACACTGCACCTCACCGTAAAACATGGTGGTGGCAGCATCATGTTGTGGGGATGCTTTTCTTCAGCAGGGACAGGAAAGCTGGTCAGTTGATGGGAATATGGATGAAGCCAAATACAGGGCAATCTTATGCCACGTACACATGACCGGATGATTTCGACGGACTAGGTCCGACGGACGTTCAGCGGAGTTCCGACGGACTTGCTGAATGAACGGATTTGACCACACATAAGCACACCAAAGTCTGACAGATTTGAACATGATGACCTACGACTGGACTAGAATAAAGAAGTTCATAGCCAGTTGCCAATAGCTGCCTCAAGCTGACTCAAGTCCATCGGAAAGATTTGAAACATGTTTTAAATCTAAAGTCCATCTGATTTTTAGACAGCAAAGGTCCGATGAAGCCCACACACGATTGAATTGTCAGGCGGATTCATTACGTCTGACCTAGTCCATCAAAGTCCGGTCGTGTGTACATGGCATTAGAAGAAAATCTGTGAGTCTGCAAAATACTTGAGACTGGGGTGGAGGTTCACCAGTCCAGCAGGACAATGACCCTAAATATACAGCCAGAGCTACAATGGAATGTTTTAGATCAAAGTATATTCATGTGTTAGAAAAGTCCAGACCTAAATCCAATTAAGAATCGGTGGCAAGGCTTGAAAATTGCTGTTCGCCGTTGTCTCCATCAAATCTGACAGAACTTGAGGTATTTTGTAAAGAAGAATGGGCAAAAATGTCACTCTCTAGATGTGCAAAGCTGGTAGAGACATACCCAAAATGACTTGCAGCTGTAATTGCAGTGAAAGATGGTTCTACATTGTATTCACTCAGGGGGCTGATCATTTTCCTTCCACTTCACAATTATGTGCCACTTTGTCTATCACATAAAAACCCAATAAAATAAATTTAAGTTTTTTGGTTGTAACATGACAAAATTTGGAAAATGTCATGGGGTAGGAATACTTTTTCAAGGCACTGCAAATGTATGGGTGTGTGTAAATGTATTCTAGTAAGATAGAATAAATGAATATCCTGATTCCTGACCAGTAGAATGGGTCTGTGCTCTTATGCTTCTGAATGCCGTATGCCTGTAAAGGTGCATAATTGTACATAATTACATGCCAAAATAAGCATTGTTTTTTTTTTTTTTTGTGCTGGATTTATCTGCCAACTCCTAGCAAAAATATCCAGCGTAGATAACCATAATTTAATATGCCTATATGCATGAAACTTAAGGGACCTTCTTGCAACATTATGTTTGGTAAAACTTACATACTACTTACATGCTAATATACGGCATGACATACCAGGCCCAGTGCATTGCAGTGCAATTAATGCTAAATGACATCACAATGCCTTTACAAAATACACCTGCATTTACACTCATGGACATGTCAGTGCCATCCATTTTGAATAGTGTCCCAGTACACTTACAGAACATACCTGCACTGGAACACATCAAGGCATGTACTGGCTATCAAGACTAGTTTCCCAGTGGGCTGATGGTTCAGTGGGCTGATTTCAATGATAGGATCCTGAGTCCTGGGCACTTTCATCCTGGGACAATACAGTGTCCCGGAATTGCCCCCTGTGCCCATTTGATGTCCCCTAAAAAGGCCACAATTGCTACTTTACTGACTGTCACTTGTTCTGGCTGGGCAGCCCAGCCAAGACCTGCTTTACCTTGTAGTCCAAAGACGCTGGATCACTGCCAGAACTGGTTGCTAGCTGCCTGCCTTCTAGCAACCAGTGATGTCATCAGAGTGAGGCCCCAGCATACAGAGCAGAGGAGGATTTAACTTCCTCCTCCTAGTACTTAGCTCCACCTGCCTCCTTTTGAGCTGAGGCCAAAACTAGTGGAGCCTGGAGGATATGTGAGGAACACGGTGCACAGGGTGCCGCCATGCCAACCTCCATTTCCTTGTTCTCATCTGACAGGTATAATGTGATCTGTGTGCCCATTGCAGCTGCAGCTATGTTTTCTTCCCCAACAATATCTCTACCATGTACAGTTCAAGGACTGTTGAAGAACTCTTTCTGTGACTGGGAGATCTGATGGTAAAGGGGGGCTTTTTCTGTGAAGGGGAATCTGAAAGGGTGTCTCATTTTGTAAGTGGGGGGGGGCTCTGATGTTAAAGGGGGGCTCTTTCTGTATGCATAGGAGGACAGTGGCAGCTTGGGACATATCCAGCTGCCTTGGGGTGGGAGGTGGGGCAGTTAAATGCACCTTCGTCTAAGACAAAAATCCTTGCATTGGCCCTGTCCTCAGGCACATGGATCAGGAGGCTATGTGTGAGCGGCCAGAGTTAGCTGTGCCATTCCTGCCAGTCACTGCAACCTCTGGATCCCACCAAGGATTACTTCTATATCATCCACCATCTGACACCATGAGGCTGGGTAAAGGGGCCAGGCATCCCCCCCCCCCCCCCCCCAGGCCACCTTAATTTACATGCAAAATGGCAGGTCACAGCCTGCTGCCCGCCGAGAATTTTTTTTTTCTTGTAGAAAGTCAGGCTGGGGGCATGGCCTGGGGTGGCTGGCCTCCGGCTAGCTGACGCACGCTACTGCATTTTGGGACTTGTAGTGCACTTCACGCATGCTCAAGCTCGGTGGGTGGAGAAGCAACCCAGCCAGGAAACTACAACTTCGAGATCTTGGAGGCAGAGCACGCCACAGACCAGAGCCAGCTTACATATCAGTAAAGGAAAAATATGAATTGCGCTAACCTATAAATAGAACATATGAGTGTATATATAAACCCAAAAGTGAAAAATTAGCAACCAAGTGCTAAATACAACTGAATATCTCCAGTCGTCAAATCAAAAAAATGGTGAAAAACCACAATTGGTGCTAAAACCAATACCAATTCATAGGTGACAAATAATGGTGATCATCACATATAAATAAATAAATAAATAAACACAATTAATACACAAATTAATAATGATGTTGATAAATATTTAAATATAAATAAATAATTAAATATAAATTAATATTAATAAATGGTGTCCATGTCAATGGCTGACCACCCGTGGTGAAAATGCATTAGGAAGCTGAGTTCCAATAAAGTTCTTCAAGGTGCAAAACGTGCTCTCTCCACCACCAAATATATAGAGATTGGATCCTTACCGACTCAATATGACCCCCCTGTTACAGAGGGTCACAACAGGTGAGAAAAGTAAATGGACTTTCACGCTATCAGACCATCCATCCGATCCTATGTCTTTCACAAGGATGGAGCCAGTTCACTCTCTCACAGATCCTCCCCTCCCGTGCACCACTCTCCGCTCAATGTGGTAGCACATAAAAGATAAAGGCTCCAAATAGTGTAAAACCTTCGACTTTAATTCATACAAGTAAATACAAAATATTGCACTTACAAAAGTAGTATGGCATCAGGCTTTTAGGAAGTGTGCACTGGCCGGATGCACACAAACCAACCCATGCTTCCTGGTGTATTGACAAACGAAGACCGAGGTGACGTCAGCACGTCACTCCGCCCTACACATTTCGCAAATACCTTACGTCATCCAGGGGCACGGGGGGCACGGGCGGCACGCAACGTCACCTCCTTTATACTCATCACAATAACCCAAGCCTCGTTCTGGGTCGGCGTCTACCTTAGAGGTGTATACAAGCCTCCCCTTTGGTCAGCGGCTATCAGGGGGATATGCCCTAAGGTCCTAAACCAACACAGAATTGCCCACTATTAAAACAAAAAATAAGTAAAATAAAAACAACCTCCAATGGCTAAAAAACAGAGGAAAACACAGCCTCATGTCTATGTTTACCATGCTCGATCCTCGATCCAAGATGTCCTTAGATACAAAAATATTCCAATGTGTGCAAAGTGTGCCGGAAGTGAATCCAAACGACACAACGGAGACACACAACGGGAAAAAAACAGATATAAAAAAATATATTTAAAATGTCAAAAATTAACAATCTATTTTAAAATATTTATATGACAAAATGAATCACAAAAATTATATTATAACAAATTTAGCCATATACATAAAAGGCCGATACGCTCAGAGCAAAGATCTAACTATGCATAACCTGAATGTTGACCTCTATATTGGTATCATCCATGGACGAACATAAACCAATATAGTTCTATCAAGAGTGTAGACTATCAATAAAGCATTAATGGGCTTTATATTAAAGCGGTTCTCCACCCTAAAGGGGAAGTTCTGCTAATCTGATCCCTCCCCCCCTCCGGTGCCACAATAGGCACCTTTCAGGGGGGGGGGGTGCAGTTACCTGGATAATCTAGGTATCTGCACCCACTTCCGGGACAGACCACCACAGACCCCCGCAGACACCCCCCCATTGTGTTTTGGGATACACACAGTTCCCAGGACACAGCGGGGACCAGAAGAGATGCGCAGCGTGACTCGCGCATGCGCGGTAGGGAACCGGACAGTGAAGCCGCAACTATTAACTTCCCGATTCCCTGACAGAGGATGGTGGCGGGGGCAGCAGCGAGACGAGCGATCGCTCCTCATCTGCAGCCGACATCGCTGGACCCTGGGACAGGTAAGTGTGATTTTATTAAAAGTCAGCAGCTGCAATATTAGTAGCTGCTGGCTTTTAATATTTTTTTTTTAGGTGCAGAACCGCTTTAAGAGAAAAGAAGAAATAAAACTAAAACCAATAAAAATAAATGAATAGATAAAATAGATAAAATAAAATGAAAATAAAAATAGAATAAAAGAGGGGGATGAGATGACAAAAATAGCTGTTATCCATAACTACTATTATACAGTCATGAACTCAGCGCCAATGTCCAAATCTCTGACCCAACAGGACTGGCATCTATAATAGATAACCCCAGTGGTCAGCTCAGTTGCCAGCTCCCAGCAGGACCCACTGGCTGTGAGTCATGCTGGGAGCTGGCCACAAACCTGTGGGTCCTGCTGGCCTGCTGAACTGAGGACACTGTTCCTAGACCAATTTGTCCCCACTTTGCAGGGCCGGTGCACCACGACCAATTGCATATAGTCTATATACTGTTTTTGTGCTTTTTGCAAAATTGAAGTGGGCCGGTCTGGATGAGCCAGTCCAGCCCAGAACACACCACAATGCATGATAAGCAGAAAAAGGCATTTTGTGGAGCAGAATGTTACCAAAGGGCTTTCTGATGTAAACACACTCCTCGTGTGTCTTCAATTCAACACACAGTTTAAGATTGCCTGTTACTTGTTCTAATGGAATTTAAATAACACTTTGTACTGTTAAAAAGTGACATCTAATCTTCATCTAATCTTTAAACAACTGTGATCTACAAAAATGAAACCTTCATCGCCCACACTTTATTTCATTAAAAGTAGTTACTAATGTAAATCACTAATTTAACAAGAGTACTGTTGTCCCAGAAGAATGGTGGACCAGAAAGGAGGGGTATATTTATAAAGCAGTGAATCTGACATTCACTTAACAATTACTACTGAAGAACCTTGCTGGGGCATTTGTTTTAAATTATAATAATTGATTCACCTGCAGTGATAGTATGGGAAAAGTATCATTCACTGCTTTCTAAATATAGCAAGACTTTCCTTTTTTCCTATTTATGATTTTCTGTTTGTTTTTAGCTTATTACTGTAAAAAGAATAAGTGCATTTTTTTTCTATTGCCACAATCTCCCTAAGCCCTTGTAATCCTACTGTGTGTGTTCTCCATCGGACTGTTTCCGTCTGAGTATCCGACGGACCAAGTTTTCCAACTTGTCTGTAAAATTTTCAAACAAAATGCTCCGATTGGACATACTCCGATCATGTGTAGCCTACTCCCACGGACAAAGTGCCACGCATGCTCAGATCAAATTCCTAGACCAAAGCTATTGGCTACTAGCCTGAACGTAGTCCCATCGTAACGAAATAACGTCATCACGTTATGTGCAATCGGATTTTCGGACAACTTTGTCCGACCTGTATGCAGTTTCGGACAAAATCCATCGGACAAAATCCATCAGACAAAATCCAACGGATTTGGTTGTCAGAATGTCCGACCGTGTGTACAAGGGCATACACTTCTAAGCTAAATACAACAGTCTGAATTTAAAGCCTCTCTTGGTCACTTGATAACCTCCAACGGCTTCCAATACCATCTCTATGCCATTGACACCAGTGTTAATTTAGTTGACAAAAACATTTTTAAAACGAAAATTACTGTACATTCTCATCAATTGATGAAAACTATGAACAAAATGAATTACATTTTTGTCAAGGAAAGAAAACTTCCAGTTTCCTCAGAGCTCCGCCTAGGTTATTTAGTTAGCTGCAGTGTATTGTGTGTGTGTGTATATGTATGTGTGTGTATGTGTGTGTGTGTGTGTGTATATATATATATATATATTTTTTTTTTTATATATATATATATATATATATAATCTATTCCCAGTTTAGCTATATCTGACTGCAGTCCATTCCTGGTGTAGTCTTTCTAATATACTTCTGGTAGGCAGGTTATTCAGTTATCTGCAGTGTATATATATGCAGACAGACAGTCTCAACATCTTTATAGCAAAACATGTATTACTGCAATACATTTCTGTGAGAAATACTTGATTTTCTGGAAAAATTTCTGGGGTGTCAACAATTTCGGCCATGACTGTGTGTATTTGTGTGTGTATATATGTATGTATGTATATATGTATGTATGTATGTATGTATGTATGTATAAACAATATACAAAAAATTGTAACTTTTTAAAGAAGTCCACTCAGTGTACTAAAAAATTCCTATAAATGCCTGCCTAATTAGTACACCACACTGCGCTTAGGAAACCAATATGCAAGCTAAAAGAATAAAATGATATACAGATTGTAATTTTTTTTTAAAAATATTTTTTTTTAAAAATACTCCTTTAAAAATATACTCTACTGGCGTAAAATCTCCTTTCTTTAGCTGCTGCTTTAAAACACAGAAATATAAACAATATACAAAAAATTTTAACTTTTTAAAGAAGTCCACTTTTTCATATATAGCAGCGCATATACACTCTTAAAAGATTTTTTATATATAAAGTGAGTTCATTGAAATTTTGATCCGTGTCCAGGATAGAAGGTGCTTATTTTATCTGTTCACTGTTGTGATTAAACTGTAGCTTCCACCATAAAATTCACCACTTGTGGGGCACACACGATCCCCCCTTTGGGGATGCACTCACCGAACAGCAAGATCAAAAACGCCTTTAAACTGCCAATCAACAATGCTTCTTATGGCCACTAGATGTCTCTCTTGTTGGAATCCAGTTTTCTCATATAAAAAAGCAAAGATGCCCAAACATAGTGTGATATTGTTTAACACTATTTATTTAGACAAAACGAAACCCAACATATATATGCGTACCAAATAAACAAAGTATTTAAGCATTGAAAAAGTACTGTGCCTTATCCCATTGGTTCAGCTATGATCGAGGAGGAACGAACGTTTTCGCTGTCTCGTGCCTTACTACCGCTCGCTGAAACGCAGGGATTGAGGCGCACTCGTCACTTCCGGTATAGTTACGGTATAGTTAGGGCGTAACTATACCGGAAGTGACGAGTGCGCCTCAATCCCTGCGTTTCAGCGAGCGGTAGTAAGGCACGAGACAGCGAAAACGTTCGTTCCTCCTCGATCATAGCTGAACCAATGGGATAAGGCACAGTACTTTTTCAATGCTTAAATACTTTGTTTATTTGGTACGCATATATATGTTGGGTTTCGTTTTGTCTAAATAAATAGTGTTAAACAATATCACACTATGTTTGGGCATCTTTGCTTTTTTATATGAGAAAACTGGATTCCAACAAGAGAGACATCTAGTGGCCATAAGAAGCATTGTTGATTGGCAGTTTAAAGGCGTTTTTGATCTTGCTGTTCGGTGAGTGCATCCCCAAAGGGGGATCGTGTGTGCCCCACAAGTGGTGAATTTTATGGTGGAAGCTACAGTTTAATCACAACAGTGAACAGATAAAATAAGCACCTTCTATCCTGGACACGGATCAAAATTTCAATGAACTCACTTTATATATAAAAAATCTTTTAAGAGTGTATATGCGCTGCTATATATGAAAAAGTGGACTTCTTTAAAAAGTTAAAATTTTTTGTATATTGTTTATATTTCTGTGTTTTAAAGCAGCAGCTAAAGAAAGGAGATTTTACGCCAGTAGAGTATATTTTTAAAGGAGTATTTTAAAAAAAAAAATATTTTTAAAAAAAAATTACAATCTGTATATCATTTTATTCTTTTAGCTTGCATATTGGTTTCCTAAGCGCAGTGTGGTGTACTAATTAGGCAGGCATTTATAGGAATTTTTTAGTACACTCTTGTATATTATGTATGTATGTATGTATGTGTATATATGTGTATATGTGTATATATATATATATATATATATATATATATATATATATATATATATATATATAATCTCTATCCACTACATACAGTTTAGCTATATCTGAATGCAGGCCGTTTCTGGTGTACTTTCTAATATGCTTCATATAATACTTCATATAAGTTATTCAGCTAGCTGCAGTGTATTTAACTGAAAAGACAAAAGTGCAGCGCTTAACCTCTGATTATAAATGTGACTTATTAAAAAAATTTATAAATTTTAGTGAAAAACTCAATAGTAGGGAACTGTATATTGTAAATCTAAATGATGTGAAATCGTTTAGTGCAAGATACAATCAAAAATCAATCTTTAAAAACTTTCAATCATCAAATAAGGAACATTAATCTGTAACTCAAATGTCCAATAAATTTGAAAAACCAAAAATCATAAAGTCAAATAAAATGTGTATAATGGTGCAACACAGTGTTAAATATTGCATGTGACTGTACAACAAAAATGTAGTCGATCTTGTTTTTTCAAACAAAAATAGTGCTTGACCACGTGGACCCTTCAACTCTGTAAATCAATCCTGAATGGAGGCTTACCAGATCACCGGTCGGTATGCGCAGATACGGACACACAGACGTTATGATACAGAAAGCCGGAACCGGGCCACCTCTTCAGATATATCGTAATCCTCGAATTGGGTCGAATCCTCTCGTAAACCGGTCTGCACGGATGCGAGCATGTAGGAGTTTCGGTGCAGGAAGCCGGAAGACGACCAACTATCTCGAATGTTTCGTAATCACCAGATCAGCTCCGATCCTCTCGCAAGCCTCGAAGCAAATCATCAAAAAACAAAAGTGCGCCAAATCGTGTGATAAAGTTTGAACACATTTATTCTTATTCAACCGAGTGGTTTAGGCGCTAAAAAATGACTCCACCGAGTCGTACAAAAGTTAACGAATCGTTAAAAAATCAACAAATTGCTAGCAAAAAAATAAATAATAAAATAAACAAATGCTGAAAGCACAAAGAGTGAGCGTGGCTACCCGACGATCGTTTCGTCAAAGTCTGGCGTCATCAGGGGTACGCCCACACCGTTGTGCTAAACCCTTTTATAGCCTACAGGTAAGGTAAGGAGCCCTGCCATAGGTAGAAACAAAACCCTATCACGGGCTTGGTAAATTAACCACCGAATGACTTACACATTCGAATGGGATCGGAAACACAAATGAATCCCACTAACAAAACGGACGTGCAACAACACAGGCCGATCGGGACAATTTGAATAACAATGTCTCCAATATTAAAAAAACTTTTATGAAACTAAAATTGAAAATGAAACATGAAAAAAAGATAAATATATATAAAAATAAATATAAATGCCGCCAACTAAATAAAAATTAAACTAAAGAATTTACATGTAAATATATAGGCGAGCCAGTATAATGAAATTACACACCAGCATCAGCTGCCGAACATTACCCATAGACCATTTACAAAATAGCCATATGAAAAATACATAAACATGAAAATTTAAAAATAAATAAAAAAGATGACAAGCCATAACACTTTTTTACAGTAATGAGATACATCCCAAAAAAAGTACCTAAATGGTGCCAGATTACATAGAAGATACAGCGAACATTCCAAAAAATGTGCATAAATGGTGCCTGATTATATATAGCTTAATCATCAAAGTACAGGCATTCCATTTATAATGAACTGTTTCCCATTCTCTTTTCATGTGTGTACCACTGCCATATCCAGAGTGCCACCTAATCTGTGAGCTGGTGACACACACTGCTGGATTTAGATAGATCTAGATATAGATGCAGTTTGCACTAATTAAACACAACCACTGGGATGGACCAAAGAGAGGGACATCAACCATTATTAATAAAACAGTTGATGTCCCACTCTATATTAAGTCCCCCAGGGATATGCGTACCCAATTTATGTATCCAGTTAGTTTCAGCTCTTGAGATTGTACGCTTAGCATTGCTGCCACGCCAATAAGGTACATATTTCTCAATTGCTAAAAAAGTGGTACCCCTTGGGTCACGATTATGTTTCAAATCATAATGCTTGCTCACATTATGCTTGTCAAAACCATTGCAGATATTAGGTATGTGCTCACCCAGACGCACATGTAACATACGAACTGAGCGTCCCACATACTCTAAACCGCATGGACACCTGAGGAGGTACACAACTAGGCTTGTGCAATTCGTTTTGTAACGAATCGAAATTCGGCTGAATTTTGCATCTTTCGGACATTCGGATGCATCCGAATGTCCGAATAAAAAAATAACAAATTACAACGAATACGAAAGAAATATAAAGAATGAATTCGAATGAATTAGAATGAATTCGACATGATTCTAAATTATTTCAACTGCATTCGAAATTATTTCAACTGCATTCGACATTATTTCAACCACATTCGAAAATATTTTGTGACCCGACTTTAGGGCCATGTATCTCGGGGTCACTTGGTGCTAGACACTTCAAATTTGGATATGTTGTGTGCTAGTAATATTGTGTTTGCATACCAAATTTGGAGTTTCTAGCTATAAGTGACCCCGAGATATGTGGCCCCAAAATCGGGTCGCAAAATATTATTCTCTGCTCTAATAACTAATAACATTTTGCGACCCGATTTTGGGGCCACATATCTCGGGGTCACTTATAGCTAGAAACCCCAAATTTGGTATGCAAACACAATTCTACTAGCACTACAACATATCCAAATTTGGAGTTTCTAGCACCAAGTGACCCCGAGATATATGGCCCTAAATTCGGGTCACAAAATATTTTCAAATGTGGTTGAAATAATGTCAAATAATGTTGAAATAATTTCGAATTCGGTAGAAATATTTTCGAATTTGGTTGAAAATTTTTTCGAATGTGGCCGATTTTTCGAATTCGGTAGAAAACTAAACGAAATCCGAAAACGAATTTAAGGAAGTTAACGAATATAACTAAACGAAATTAATGAATTAACGAATTAAAACGAAACGAAACTAAACAAATTTTTTCCTTTTGCACATGTCTATACACAACACACTTAGTTGAGCATGTAATAAACGTTTGAATGGGATATGTGAGCCCTGTCCCATGCGAGGTGAATTCCGTGAGTCTCCTACCCCGTGATGTATTTAACTTGCAAGCTCTACATTTTCCACACGGAAAAAAACCTTTTAAATCTCCAAAAAAGGTAGGTCTCTTAGGGGGGTCAGGGACATTGGGAGCAATCGTGTTCCTCAGGTTGGTAGCACCCCTAAATATAACATTTGGTCTATCTGATAACAAAGGGCCTAAAACACGATCATTTTTTATGACTGGCCAATGTTTCTTTATAATCCTTTTAACAGCCCAATGTTGACTGGAGAAAGTTGTAACAAAGGCTAGGCCATAATTGTCAATATTTTCGGTATTGGGTTGCTTATCAACTAACAACGCTTGGCGATCCCTATTGCCAACCTCTAATATGATAGAATCAAGAGAATCACCATCATAACCCTTGGCCACAAATTTCTTTTTGAGAATTGATGCCTCCCTAAGGAAGTCACTATTAATGGTACAATTGCGCTTTAAGCGCAAAAATTGTCCCTTTGGAACAGCTGACAGCCAAGATTTATGATGGCAAGAATCTAGAGGAATATAACTGTTCCTATCAGTTTTTTAAAAAAACGTGGTGGTAATTATTTTATTTTCCAAAATGGAAATGTTTAAATCCAAAAATTGGATATTATTAGGGCTCAGAACATGACTGAGGACTATGCATCGATCATTACTGTTTAAATGGGATAGAAAAAGTTCCACAGATACACTGTCACCATCCCAAATAAACAGGATATCATCAATGAACCTTTTCCAGGTCACCAATTCTGGAGGCATATTCCCTAAAACAATATCCTCCTCCCATTTTGCCATAAAGAGGTTGGCCATGCTAGGAGCAAATTTGGCTCCCATGGCCACCCCCCTTACCTGCAAAAAATGGGCTCCATCATGCCAGAAATGATTATGTGTCATCGCAAAGAAAAGCAATTCCAAAATATAATTCCGCTGGGTAACTGAAATACTATTGTCCTGAGTTAAAAAATGCTGTACTGCATCGTAACCCAGCTGATGAGAAATGGCCGTGTACAACGAGGCCACATCAGCAGTGACCAACAGGTAGGTGGATTTCCATTCCACAGTTTGTAAAATATTGATAACATGTTTAGTGTCCCTCAGAAAAGATGGGGTGCCCATCACCAGTGGTTGTAAATAACCATCTATATATTTCCCTATACGGGAGGTTACAGAATCAATACCACTGATGATGGGCCGCCCTGGTGGATTGTCCAAAGACTTATGAATCTTTGGCAAAGAATAAATGACTGGTAAACGTGGCGCTAGGGGAACCAAAAAATCTTTCTCCTTTTTGTTAAGGATGCCCATGTCAAATCCCTTATTTATAAGCTCTTTTAGTTCATGTTTGAACTTAACAGTAGGGTCCATGGATAATGGGGAATAGGTATCAGGGTCGGATAGGATCCTAGTCATCTCATTAGTATACATTACTTTATCAAGGATTACTATTGCGCCCCCTTTGTCCGCTGAACGAACCACTATATACTTCCTGTTACATAATGAGTCCAATCCTGCCTTAAAATCCTGTGTAGCTTGAACTGGTTTCAGCTTCAAATCATTCAAATCTTTTACTACCAAATCACGGAAGACATTTATATTAGGTGCCGTGTTATTGGGAGGATTAAACAGAGAGGCATTTGACAGGCCTGAATGGATAATCGTTGTTGGTTCTCTAGCTAGTTGACGAGTAGGGTTACTCATGATGTACCTTTTTTATATTTAATTTACGGGTAAACTTTTGAATGTCAATAAAGGTCTGAAACCTGTTAAGATTGTGTGGAGGTACAAACTTCAGGCCCTTACTGAGAGTCAGTAATTCATCCCTAGATAACTCTTTATTGCTAAGATTGATGATACCACTGCTATCTATGTCCTTCTCCTTTTTGGCGTGAAGACGTTTACCCCCTCTCCGCCCTCTCTTGTGTCCCCATTTCTTTTGTGTGCCCCCCGTGTTCCTTCTTGAAAACCCTGTTGGTAATAATTACCTTCTGAGGGATAGACATATGGTGGTTGTGGCCCATCATAATTACTAGAAGGTCCAGGATGCCTGACACCCTCACCCCTAAGGGGAGCGTATCTATTAGAGGTCTCGACTCTAAAATTGGACCCTACATCCCTTACATCCGGGGGAGGTCTCATATCCCTACCACTGTTTCTATCTTTTAGAAATGGTTTTCTGCCTTGAAAAAAAGTTTTTTTTCCTCTAAGTCACCAAGGTGGAGGAGGGCCAGCTGGGGTTGAATACTGATGATAGTTTGATGGAGTGGAATACTGATAATGGTTAGAATTTTCACTCCCACCCCATCCCCTATTTGAATAAGGTCGTGGCTGTGTTGGTGGACCCCTCCAACGTCCGGCATAGGCTGGAGAAGCCTGACGTGGGGGCCCCCATGAGAAATGGGGATCAGCAACACTACCACCCCTTGTTAGCATGTCATGGTTGGCGGGGGGTTGTGAACTGTTATCAACCCTAGGTGGTGCAGGGACCACACTATCAATAGATACCTAGGATCCTATCCGACCCTGATACCTATTCCCCATTATCCATGGACCCTACTGTTAAGTTCAAACGTGAACTAAAAGAGCTTATAAATAAGGGATTTGACATGGGCATCCTTAACAAAAAGGAGAAAGATTTTTTGGTTCCCCTAGCGCCACGTTTACCAGTCATTTATTCTTTGCCAAAGATTCATAAGTCTTTGGACAATCCACCAGGGCGGCCCATCATCAGTGGTATTCTGTAACCTCCCGTATAGAGAAATATATAGATGGTTATTTACAACCACTGGTGATGGGCACCCCATCTTTTCTGAGGGACACTAAACATGTTATCAATATTTTACAAACTGTGGAATGGAAATCCACCTACCTGTTGGTCACTGCTGATGTGGCCTCGTTGTACACGGCCATTTCTCATCAGCTGGGTTACGATGCAGTACAGCATTTTTTAACTCGGGACAATAGTATTTCGGTTACCCAGCGGAATTATATTTTGGAATTGCTTTTCTTTGCGATGACACATAATCATTTCTGGCATGATGGAGCCCATTTTTTGCAGGTAAGGGGGGTGGCCATGGGAGCCAAATTTGCTCCTAGCATGGCCAACCTCTTTATGGCAAAATGGGAGGAGGATATTGTTTTAGGGAATAGGCCTCCAGAATTGGTGACCTGGAAAAGGTTCATTGATGATATCCTGTTTATTTGGGATGGTGACAGTGTATCTGTGGAACTTTTTCTATCCCATTTAAACAGTAATGATCGAGGCATAGTCCTCAGTCATGTTCTGAGCCCTAATAATATCCAATTTTTGGATTTAAACATTTCCATTTTGGAAAATAAAATAATTACCACCACGTTTTTTTAAAAAACTGATAGGAACAGTTATATTCCTCTAGATTCTTGCCATCATAAATCTTGGCTGTCAGCTGTTCCAAAGGGACAATTTTTGCGCTTAAAGCGCAATTGTACCATTAATAGTGACTTCCTTAGGAAGGCATCAATTCTCAAAAAGAAATTTGTGGCCAAGGGTTATGATGGTGATTCTCTTGATTCTATCATATTAGAGGTTGGCAATAGGGATCGCCAAGCGTTGTTAGTTGATAAGCAACCCAATACCGAAAATATTGACAATTATGGCCTAGCCTTTGTTACAACTTTCTCCAGTCAACATTGGGCTGGTAAAAGGATTATAAAGAAACATTGGACAGTCATAAAAAATTATCGTGTTTTAGGCCCTTTGTTATCAGGTAGACCAAATGTTATATTTAGGGGTGCTACCAACCTGAGGAACACAATTGCTCCCAATGTCCCTGACCCCCCTAAGAGACCTACCTTTTTTGGAGATTTAAAAGGTTTTTTTCCGTGTGGAAAATGTAGAGCTTGCAAGTTAAATACATCACGGGGTAGGAGACTCACGGAATTCACCTCGCATGGGACAGGGCTCACATATCCCATTCAAACGTTTATTACATGCTCTACTAAGTGTGTTGTGTACCTCCTCAGGTGTCCATGCGGTTTAGAGTATGTGGGACGCACAGTTCGTATGTTACATGTGCGTCTGGGTGAGCACATAACTAATATCTGCAATGGTTTTGACAAGCATAATGTGAGCAAGCATTATGATTTGAAACATAATCGTGACCCAAGGGGTACCAGTTTTTTAGCAATTGAGAAATATGTACCTCATTGGCGTGGCAGCAATGCTAAGCGTACTATCTCAAGAGCTGAAACTAACTGGATACATAAATTGGGTACGCATATCCCTGGGGGACTTAATATAGAGTGGGACATCAACTGTTTTATTAATAATGGTTGATGTCCCTCTCTTTGGTCCATCCCAGTGGTTGTGTTTAATTAGTGCAAACTGCATCTATATCTAGATCTATTTAAATCCAGCAGTGTGTGTCACCAGCTCACAGATTAGGTGGCACTCTGGATATGGCAGTGGTACACACATGAAAAGAGAATGGGAAACAGTTCATTATAAATGGAATGCCTGTACTTTGATGATTAAGCTATATATAATCAGGCACCATTTATGCACATTTTTTGGAATGTTCGCTGTATCTTCTATGTAATCTGGCACCATTTAGGTACTTTTTTTGGGATGTATCTCATTACTGTAAAAAAGTGTTATGGCTTGTCATCTTTTTTATTTATTTTTAAATTTTCATGTTTATGTATTTTTCATATGGCTATTTTGTAAATGGTCTATGGGTAATGTTCGGCAGCTGATGCTGGTGTGTAATTTCATCATACTGGCTCGCCTATATATTTATATGTAAATTCTTTAGTTTCATTTTTATTTAGTTGGCGGCATTTATATTTATTTTTATATATATTTATCTTTTTTTCATGTTTCATTTTCAATTTTAGTTTCATAAAAGTTTTTTTAATATTGGAGACATTGTTATTCAAATTGTCCCGATCGGCCTGTGTTGTTGCACGTCCGTTTTGTTAGTGGGATTCATTTGTGTTTCCGATCCCGTTCGAATGTGTAAGTCATTCGGTGGTTAATTTACCAAGCCCGTGATAGGGTTTTGTTTCTTCCTATGGCAGGGCTCCTTGCCTTACCTGTAGGCTATAAAAGGGTTTAGCACAACGGTGTGGGCGTACCCCTGATGACGTCAGACTTTGACGAAACGATCGTCGGGTAGCCACGCTCACCCTTTGTGCTTTCAGCATTTGTTTATTTTATTATTTATTTTTTTGCTAGCAATTTGTTGATTTTTTAACGATTCGTTAACTTTTGTACGACTCGGTGGAGTCATTTTTTAGCGCCTAAACCACTCGGTTGAATAAGAATAAATGTGTTCAAACTTTATCACACGATTTGGCGCACTTTTTGTTTTTTGGTGATTTGCTTCGAGGCTTGCGAGAGGATCGGAGCTGATCTGGTGATTACGAAACATTCGAGATAGTTGGTCGTCTTCCGGCTTCCTGCACCGAAACTCCTACATGCTCGCATCCGCACAGACCGGTTTACGAGAGGATTCGACCCAATTCGAGGATTACGATATATCCGAAGAGGTGGCCCGGTTCTGGCTTTCTGCATCGTAACGTCTGTGTGTCTGTATCTGCGCATAGCGACCGGTGATCTGGTAAGCCTCCATTCACTATTGATTTACAGAGTTGAAGGGTCCACGTGGTCAAGCACTATTTTTGTTTGAAAAAACAAGATCGACTACATTTTTGTTGTACAGTCACATGCGATATTTTACACTGTGTTGCACCATTATACACATTTTTTTTGACTTTATGATTTTTGTTTTTTCAAATTTATTGGACATTTGAGTTACAGATTAATGTTCCTTATTTGATGATTGAAAGTTTTTGAAGATTGATTTTTGATTGTATCTTGCACTAAACGATTTCACATCATTTAGATTCACAATATACAGTTCCCTACTATTGAGTTTTTCACTAAAATTTATAAATTTTCTTAATAAGTCACATTTATACTCAGAGGTTAAGCGCTGCACTTTTGTCTTTTCTGTTTTTTTGTGCCCAGTATCTTGGTTACAGTGTTCAGCTGCTGACTTTTAATTTAATTAATTTAATTAATTTTTTTATTTTTTTACTAAGCGCAGATTTTCTATTTCCTTAGTGTATTTAACTGCTTGGTGACCACCGGCTGTCAAATGACGGCCAGGCGGCACGGCTCTTGTGGCGGAATAGCGTCATATGACGTCCTCCCATTTAAATAGGGAATGCACGCATTCGTGTGCATGCATCCCTGTTCCTTCATGGCGGGTGTCACAGAGACACCACTCACCACGAGGGGGTGAACAGCCATTGGGTCATTACCATGTGATCACAGATGGTTCCACCCCCACTGTGCACGGCGCATGCGTGCAATCTCGTTGGTGGTGGCGTGTTCCCGGGAACACTGCTCGTCACCGGCGCTGGTAAACAGCCATTGACCTGCTGTTTACCCATGTGATTGGCTGTGATCCTTTCACAGCCGATCACTAAATGTAAACAAACCGTGGTAACAAGATTTTACTGGGTTCTCCTCCTCACACACTGATCGTGTGTGAGAAGGAGATTGCGGTAACATCTCAATACCTCTTACTGTACACACCAATCACACTGATTGCCCCCCCCCCCAATAAAGAGGACCTGTCACCACCCATCATTGTACCTGTCACTCACAGTCCATCAGAGTACCTGTCACAGTCCATCAGAGTACCTGTCACAATCCATATGGGTACCTGAGTACCTGTCACAGTTCATTTGAGTACCTATCACCACCCTTCAGAGTACCCGAATACCATTCACCAGGCCATCAGAGTACCTGTCACCAGGCCATCAGAGTACCCGAGTACCTGTCACCAAGCCATCAGAGTACCCGATGACCTATCTGCAGCCCATCGGAGTACCTGAGTACCTATTTGCAGCCCATGCCTCACAGAATATACATTGGGGTGTTTGCTTTCCAAAATGGGGTCATTTTGTGGGTAATTCCACTGTCCTGGTGCTCCTGGACCTTCAAAAGTGTGATAGGTAGGAATGAAATGAGATGTGTAATTTATGCTACTTCAATGTTGAGCCTCTGTATGTTGTCAGGCTGTGTAAAGTATCACACATGTGGTATCACCATACTTTGGAAGAGTAGCAGAATGTGTTTTGTGTCATTTTTGCTATATACATGCCATGTTATGAATGGACAACTTTGTGTAAAAAAATAAATAAAAAAAATGCGTTTTCATTTTTTTTCAACATTTTCCAAAAACTTCTGGAAAAAAAATAATCTTTCAAAAGACTCATTCTGCCTCATAGATTATACGTTGGGATGTTTTCTTTCCAAAATGGGGTCATTTTGTGGGCAATTCCATTGTCCTGGTGCTCCAGGGCCTTCAAAAATGTAATAGGTGGTTGTGAAATGAGATGTGTAATTTTTGCTCGTAGAATGCCTGAAGGTGCTACTTCAATGTTGGTGCTGTCTGTATCTGCCCAGGCTGTGTAAAAGTCTCACACATGTGGTATCCCCATACTTGGGAAGAGTAGCAGAATGTATTTTAAGATGCAATTTGTTGTATGCATATGCTGTGTGTGAGAAATAACCTGATAATATGACAATTTTGTAAAAAAAAAAAAAAAAAAAAAATCTTAATATTATAAATAATTGTGGGAAAAAATGACAACTTAAAAAAACTCACCATGCTACTTACTTAATACCTTGGAATGTCTACTTTCTAAAAAGGGCTCATTTGGGGGGTATTTGTACTTTACTGACTTGTTAGTGTCTCAAGAAATGAGATACACCTGATGTACTGAACGCCTGATCAGATGTGATAAATTTTCAGTGATTGGCACCATAGTTTGTAGACTCTATAACTTTCACAAAGACCAAATAATATACACCAATGTGGGTTATTTTTACCAAAGATATATAGCAGTATAAATTTTGGCCAAAATTTATGCAGGAAAAATTACTAATTAGCAAAATTTTATGACAGAAACAAAGAAAAAGGCATTTTTTTTCACACAAATAGAGCTTTCTTTTAGTGGTATTTAAGCACTAGTGGGTTTTTTTATTTTTTTGTGCTATAAATATAAGCGGACGAAGAGAAAAAGAAGCCGGAGGAAAATCCCGGACGAGAAAAGCGGAGGAAGAAGAAGATGGAGAAAAATTTGATGGAGAAGAAGATGGAGGAAGAAGAAGAACACCGAAGGAAGACCAGAAAGCACCCTCCCAATGTTGAGGGCATGTGTCCTGGTACGGTTCGGGGGGGGGGGGGCTCTCTCATCCTTCCTCTTTTCCTGCGACCTGCCAGGTTGCACGCTCAGATAAGGGTCTGGTATGGATTTTTGGGGGACCCCACACAATTTTTAAAATTTTGGTTCGGGGTTCCCCTGTGGGGAAATTCATTATAGCCTCAAGTAGTTTTTAATGACTTTTTTTACTTTAGAAATGTCATTTTGCTGTCAGACGGTTCTAAACACGGGAAACATGTTCCCCTTTACAGGCATACTATAGACACCCCCCAGGTATGAAATTTAAAGGAATATTAAACTTTTATTGTTTCACTTGTTTTTTTCCATTTAATATTTTATTGGTTTTAAGAGGAAGAAAGGCATACACTTTATCAACATCAAATATAACATATTATGCATGTCTATATGCTAATCTAATATACATATAAATTAATTTTCTTCCAAGACCACAACCATGCACTCTAAATACAACAAAATCAACTATCTTCTTATAATTATAAGCCCCCTATTACATCAAGGCAGACGTCATCTCCCACTCCTAATCAAAGTATATATCAGACTCCATCCTGGGGGATTCTATCTATATATTGCTGAAGTGTATAGCACTCTCTTACCTCCTATATATTTACAAACAAAAACAAAATAAAATCTAACTAAAAAAACCTCTCCTCTCGTCGTCCTCCTCCTCCTCTCCATCCCCCAACCCCCCCGTCCAGCCTCCTCCCTTACCAAGCATCTACTAGCCACATCTTTTATTTTCAGTCATTGGGATTCACATCTATAAGGGGTTTTCCCTCTTCTGTATTAATGAAAAGATTCCATGGAGACTTATTGAGATTATTGGCAGGGTAAGTATTGGCAGGGTAAGTATTTCAGAGTAAGTATTGGCAGAGTAAGTATTGCAGAGTATTGGCAGGGTATATATTGCAGAGTATTGGCAGGGTATGTATTGCAGAGTATTGGCAGGGTATTGCAGAGTATTGGCAGGGTAAGTATTGGCAGAGTAAGTATTGCAGAGTATTGGCAGGGTATGTATTGCAGAGTATTGGCAGATTATGTATTGCAGAGTATTGGCAGGGTATGTATTGCAGACTGCAACTTAGTTAACACACTAACCTGGTATTCTCTTCTCAGGAGAGAAGTAAACTGGCAGCAGTGCAGCGGCTGTGGATCGGCAGTGGCCCCAGGAGGCCAGGACTGTCTGGCACTGGGCAGAGGGGAGGAAGGGGACATTCCGGATCCAAGAGGTGTGTCTGTGGCTGGCTGCTCTGGAGGCGCTGCTCAACCGTAGCCCGGGCCGTAGGTGCGCTGCCCACGGACTCCTGCCAGTCCGTGCCCATGTGTACGGCCAATGTCATGTGACCGGTTGCTAGATGCGGAGCAGCCCTAGCCTAGCAACCAGTCACTCGGGCGGCCATGGCGTACGCAGTATAGGCTCAGGCGGCTAATGGGAACGGCGTTCCTGTTGTGGAAATAGTACAGGAACGCCGTTCCCATGCATTCCCGCAGGACTCGAGCCCTGTGTTTATATGATTTAACTGGGAATTTAGTATCTTGTAATAGGAAGAAGGATGGATCCTCCGAAATCTCCTGATCGATAAATTTTTGAGCAATTCTCCGGACTTCCTTCCAAAAGTTCTCTATTTTAGGGCAGGACCAGGAAATATGCATTAACGTCCACTCCCCCCCCCCCCCCCCCCACAGCACCAGCAATTATCTGATACCTCCGGGTAGCATCTATTTTGAAATGCCGGGGTGCGATACCACCGAGATAGACTCTTAAAATTTATCTCCTGCATTCTTATGCAGATTGACGACTCAAATGTATTGTGTATTATATTAGTACACTGCTCTTCCATAAAGGTTTGATCCAAATCTCTCTCCCACCCCCTAAAAAAGTCCTCTGAGGGTGCAACCAGCAGCTTGTACGTTTTAGAGAGAGTTTTATACAGTACATAGCTTCCGTTACAATGTCCCTCAAAGATTGTTAACCACCTTCAGACCGGACCATTTTGCTGGTAAATGACCAGAGGTCTTTTTACAATTTGGCACTGCGCTGCTTTAACTGGTAATTGCGCGGTCATGCAATGTTGTACCCAAACAAAATTTGCGTCCTTTTCTTCCCACAAATAGAGCTTTATTTTGATGGTATTTGATTGCCTCTGCGATTTTTATTTTTTGCGATATAAACGTAAAAAGACCGCAAATTTTGAAAAAAAATGATATTTTCTACTTTTTGTTATTAGAAAAATCCAATAAACTCAATTTTAGTCATACATTTAGGCCAAAATGTATTCAGCCACATGTCTTTGGTAAAAAAAAAGTCAATAATTGTATATTTATTGGTTTGCGCAAAAGTTGTCACATCTACAAACTAAGGTACGTTTTCTGGAATTTACACAGCTTTTAGTTTACGACTGCCTATCTCATTTCTTGAGGTGCTAAAATGGCAGGGCAGTACAAAACCCCCCCAAATGACCCCATTTTGGAAAGTAGATACCCTAAGGAAATTGATAAGAGGCACGTTGAGCCCATTGAATATTTTATTTTTTTGCCTCAAGTGATTGAATAATGACAAAGTTTTTTACACAAAGTTGTCACTAAATGATATATTGCTCACACATGCCATGGTTATATGTGGAATTGTACCCCAAAATACATTCTGCTGCTTCTCCTGAGTACGGGGATACCACATGTGGTCGACTTTTTGGAAGCCTAGCCCCGAAAGCCAAGCACCGCCTTCAGGATTTCTAAGGGCATACATTTGTAATTTCACTCCTCACTACCTATCACAGTTTTGAAGGCCATAAAATGCCAAGATGGCACAAAACCCCCACAAATGACCCCATTTTAGAAAGTAGACACCCCAAGCTATTTGCTGAGAGGCATTTTGAGTCCATGGAATATTTTATATTTTGCCACAAGTTGCGGGAAAATTACAAACTTAAATTTTTTTTTATTTTTTTTTCACAAAGTTGTCACTAAATGATATATTGCTCACACATGCTATGGGCATATGTGAAATGACACCCCAAAATAAATTCTGCTGCTTCTCCTGAGTACGGGGATACCACATATGTGGGACTTTTTGGGAGCCTAGCCACGTACGGGGCCCCGAAAACCAAGAACCGCCTTCAGGTTTTCTAAGGGCGTAAATATTTGACTTCACTCCTCACTACCTATTACAGTTTTGAAGGCCATAAAATGCCAAGATGGCACAAAACCCCCACAAATGACCCCATTTTAGAAAGTAGACACCCCAAGCTATTTGCTGAGAGGCATGTTGAGTCCATGGAATATTTTATATTTTGCCACAAGTTGCGGGAAAATTACAAACTTTTTTTTTTTTTTTTCACAAAGTTGTCACTAAATGATATATTGCTCACGCATGCCATGGGCATATGTGAAATGACACCCCAAAATAAATTCTGCTGCTTCTCCTGAGTACGGGGATACCCCATATGTGGGACTTTTTGGGAGCCTAGCCGCGTACGGGGCCCCGAAAACCAAGCACCGCCTTCAGGCTTTCTAAAGGCGTTACAGTTTTGAAGGCCATAAAATGCCAAGATGGCACAAACCCCCCCCAAATGATCCCATTTTGGAAAGTAGATACCCCTAAATTTAGGGGTACACTAGTGAGACTAGGTAATAAATGTCGGGTGCCCTGAAACTATAAAAAAAATAACTAACCAACCAGCGTCACCTGTAACAGTTATATGGTGATCACTGGTGAAAGGGTTAACTAGGGGGCAATCAGGGGGCTTTATGCGGTAGTATATGGGGGTCCCTGGCGCTATAAAAAGCTGCGGCGAACCTAAATACCTACCTGCCTAACTAGCGTCACCTGTGACACTAATACAGTGATCAGAAAAACGATCGCTTATTAGGCTGGGTTCACACTGGAGCGATGTGGGAACGCCACGAATGCGCGGCGGGTTCCCGCATCACATGCCTCCCGGCGGCAGTTCACACTGCCCTATGCGAACTGCTGGGAGTGTCAGTGAAATGTTAATGACACCCCCAGATCAGTTCGCATATCGCAGTGCGATCTGCAAACTCGGATCGCATGGTGTGAACACCCATGCGATCCGATTCTGCTGCGGACCAAAAAAAGGGTCCCGTGCGAGTTTGCGGCGGGTGCGACACGAATTCAGCCATACTATCTGTATGGCTGAACTCGAATCGCACAGAGATCGGATGTGATTTGCACTGCAGTGCGGTGCGAATCACATCCGTTCTCATAAACCGCTGCAATGTGAACCCAGCCTTAGTGACACTGGCGACGGGGGTGATCACGGGGTTAAACCTTTATTGGGGGGGGTTAGGGGGGTACCTTAGAACTAAAGGGGGCTAACCCTAACTGCCCTAACAGTTATTACAGTCACAAATGACACCCGCCGGGTGATCAGGGGGTTAAACCTTTATTAGGTAATAAATGGCGGGTGCCCTGAAACTATAAAAAAATAACTAACCAACCAGCGTCACCTGTAACAGTTATATGGTGATCACTGGTGAAAGGGTTAACTAGGGGGAAATCAGGGGGCTTTATGCGGTAGTATATGGGGGTCCCTGGCGCTATAAAAAGCTGCGGCGAACCTAAATACCTACCTGCCTAACTAGCGTCACCTGTGACACTAATACAGCGATCAGAAAAATGATCGCTTATTAGGCTGGGTTCACACTGGAGCGATGCGGGAACGCCATGAATCCGCGGCGGGTTCCCGCATCGCATGCCTCCCGGCGGCAGTTCACACTGCCCTATGCGAACTGCTGGGAGTGTCAGTTAAATGTTAATGACACCCCCAGATCAGTTCGCATATCGCAGTGCGATCTGCAAACTCGGATCGCATGGTGTGAACACCCATGCGATCCGATTCTGCTGCGGGCCAAAAAAAGGGTCCCGTGCGAATTTGCGGCGGGTGCGACACGAATTCAGCCATACTATCTGTATGGCTGAACTCGAATCGCACAGAGATCGGATGTGATTTGCACTGCGGTGCGAATCACATTCGTTCTCATAAACCGCTGCAATGTGAACCCAGCCTTAGTGACACTGGCGAGGGGGGGTGATCACGGGGTTAAACCTTTATTGGGGGGGTTAGGGGGCACATTAGAACTAAAGGGGACTAACCCTAACTGCCCTAACAGTTATTACAGTCACAAATGACACCAATGCAAAAAAAAAAGCAATTGGTGTCACTGTGACTGGGGGGGCAGGGGTAATTGGGGGGTGATCGGGGGGTAAAGGGGGGGTGTGAGTGTGCCTGGCATGTTCTACTGTGTAGTGTAGTGCTTGTGCAACTCACCGATGCTCTCTCCTCGGTGCCGGAACGAAAAATACCGACACGGAGGAGAGAATACATCTTCCTCTCCTGTGTTTACATTACAGGAGAGGAAGTGATGTCACCGGACATTTTCATTCGTCGGGAGCGATCGTGAGGGGGTGGCCATGAATGAATGGCCGTCCCCTCGTCCGGGATCGCTCCCGAACGAATACCGACCGCCGCAGGCACCGGGCGGGGGCCCGATCGGGCCCCCGACCCGCGGGCAGGCAAGGACGTACATGTAAGCCCTTATGCCTGCCCGTGCCATTCTGTCGACGTACATCGTCGTGCGGCGGTCGGCAAGTGGTTAAAGTGTACTCATACCTACTTGGTGGGATTAAAGTATTTAAAAAGTACCTCAGCTGTACCGCCCGTCAAAAATCCAAATGATATGGCAAAGGTCCTTTTGTCAATGAAAATATCGTGGCCCATGTTCCCCCTGTTAAAAAATGAGAGGCCTGGAAGAGCCCTTGGTCTGTCAGTACCATGAATTTTCCCTTCCTCAGACCCGGTTCAAATTGGGGATTCCCCAGTATTGGAAACAATGGTGAGATTATTGCCAATAGTTTACCCTTAGAGAAGAGCTCAAAGCCCATCTTTAGGGTGGGTCCTATCAAGGGATGTGCCTTTGTAGTGGTAGGAAGGTCTTTATAACACTAAGCGGCTCATTGCAGTAAAGCACTGCTCTGAGCCTGCTCCAGGCCGGGCCATATCTTCCCATCACCATGTCTACTCCAATCAATCAGGCGGCTTAATAAAGCCGCTTGGTAATATTTGTACAAGTCTGGTACTGCTAGTCCACCCTTTGATTGAGTATAGTCAACAGGGTTCTGCTAATCCTTAGGTGTTTATTTGCCCAAATAAATCTAGCAAGAAGGGAGTGTATCTGTTTGAAATAATAATATTTTAGGTATAGCCAGGGCCATCTTTAATATTGATTGGGCCCCCTCTTCCACGCAATTTCGCTTTCCACATGCTCTGAGACATACAATATATGGCAGCTAGACTTAAAATCAGTTTACTGAATCAGATCAGGCAGTCTTTGGTTGCCAGAGGTTACAATGTATCATTACAGCACACATTATGGCTCACTGTTATAGGTTGCAGCAAATTAATTCTGCTTGTTGATTGGTTGCTGGAGATTACTGTCTATCAATACTGTTCACTGATTGATTTCTAGAGGTTACTGAACATCTATATCACTCACTAATTGGTTGTTAGAGGTTACTGCACATTATTACTGAGCACTGGTTGCAAGAGGTTAGTGCACAGCATTACTGCTCACAGATTGGTTGCTAAAGGTTACAGCACATCATCTCATCACTGCCTGCCTGCGTATTCACATGCACCAAAATTCAGGGTGCTGTGGCACCGTGTTATTTTGGAGAAGGGTTCCATTTCCAATTTGCTTACTTTTGGAGGACATGCTGATATTAGGCTTAATGACCACAGTTGTAGGCAGGACTTTCAAGCATGATCCGTTACCTCCCCAGTGGGCAGCATTCAGAAAAAGTGATGGTGAATGTGACCTCAGGGGGACATGATATACATATGAATGCCATCTCTATTTACATATCAATGCCTCAGTCCACGACTATTTACATAAAGCTGGGCAGCAGCAGAAGGTTATACTGAGATATTGGGACACAGCAGGGGACTAAAACTTCAAGGGATAAGGGAATTTAAACTGGGATAGTTGGCAATTATGAGGCAGCTGCTTTGGGCCCCAATACATTAATGGGGCCCAGGGCAGCTGCCCCTTTTGCCCTGCCTTAAAAACGGTCCTGCGTAGGGATGAGCCGAACACCCCCCGGTTCGGTTCGCTCCAGAACTTTCGAACGGACCCCAAATTCGTACGAAATTTAGAACCCCATTGAAGTCTATGGGACTCGAACGTTCGAAATTAAAAGTGCTAATTTTAACGGCTAATATGCAAGATACTGTCCTAAAAAGGGTTTGGGGACCTGGCTCCTGCCCCAGGGGACATGGGTCAATGCCTAAAATGTTTTTAAAAATGGCCGTTTTGGCGGGAGCACTGATTTTAATGACGATTAAAGTAAAAAAAAGTGAAATATTCCTTTAAATATGGTGCCTGGGGGGTGTCTGTAGTATGCCTGTGAAGTGCCACGTGTTTCCCGTGTTTAGAACAGTCCCTGCACAAAATGACATTTAACAGAAATAACGTCATTTAAAACTGCTTGCGGTTTTAATGTTATATCTGGTTCCTGCAATATGGTTGAAAATCATTGAGAAAAATGGCATGGGTAGCCCTCCCTGCCCATTACCAGCCCCTTTGGGTCTTGTACGCATATTAAGGGGAACCCCGTACCCATATTAAAAAAAGGAAATGCGTGTGGCCCCCAGGCCCTATATACTCAGAACAGCAGTATACAGGCGGTGCAAACAAGACAGGGACTGTGTAGGTTTGTTGTGTTAAGTTGAATCTTAAGTTTGTAATTTTCAACTGGTACATTTTTAAAGTGTAGCTCCAGTCAAAAAAACTATTTTTAAGCTTTTTGGAAAACATAGGGAAGGGTTATCACCCCTGTATAATTTGTTTTGTCGTACATCTTTTTTCATCTCACTTGCTGTTGTCTCCTTCCGTTTGCAAGTAGGAGATGTTTGTAAGTTGGATGTTTGAAAGTAGAGGCCTGCCCTATATGCTCTGCAGAAATGGCGGAACAAGGTGTTGGTTTTGCCACAACATTGTAGGCCCTCAAAGTGACTCTTGGTGGGTGCTGGAGCGCCCTGCTGTGAACGATTATATCAAGAATTGTAATTACATGCCATTGTTGAACAGTGGTAGAAAAATTTACCTTTGGTGGTTGTGGTGCTGGTGCCACAACACTATAAGTCCTCACAGTTACTCTGGGTGGGCACAGGAACGGGCCCTCCTGTGAAATATTATATCAAGAATTGTAATTACATGTCCCTGTTAAACAGGGGCAGAAAAATTGGGCCTTAGGCACTGGTGCTGGTGCCAGGGCACTGCAACCTCTCCCATATACTCTAGTTTTATTGCAGGAATTAGCCCTGCTGCAAAGCATTGCATCAAAAATTGTAATTTAAAGCCCCTGTTAAACAGGGGCAGAAAAATTGGGCCTTAGGCACTGGTGCCGGTGCCATCACACTGCAACCTCTGCCATATACTCTAGTTTTATTGCAGGAATTAGCCCTGCTGCAAAGCATTGCATCAAAAATTGTACTTAAATGCCCCTTTTAAAAAGGGGCAGAAAAATTGGGCCTTAGGCACTGGTGCTGGTGCCACCACACTGCAACCTCTCCCATATACTCTAGTTTTATTGCAGGAATTAGCCCTGCTGCAAAGCATTGCATCAAAAATTGTACTTAAACGCCCCTGTTAAACAGGGGCAGCAAAATTGGGCCTTAGGCACTAGACATGTGCATTCGTTTTCGTCCGAATGCATTTTCGTCCGAATTTCAGCTATTTTCGTTTTCGTTTTGACAAACGATAACGAAAGCCCAAAATCCGAAAAACGAAAGATCCGACATAAATAAATGCTTTATTTTCGTTTTCATTGTTACAACAGTTCGATATAGAATAGGAGATTCGACATGACTCTGACAACAATGTGTCTATAGAACCTGTGGTCGAATGTGCTTAACCTTACCTCTATTAGTCCAAGATTATATAGAGAAAATATTCGACAGAGAAAAAAGATTTGACAGAGAGAAAAGATTCTGCAAGTTACTGTCCTAAAAAGTGTTTGGGGACCCGGGTCCTGCCCCAGGGGACATGTATCAATGCAAAAAAAAGTTTTAAAAACTGCCGTTTTTTCGGGAGCAGTGATTTTAATAATGATTAAAGTGAAACAATAAAAGTGTAATATTCCTTTAAATTTCGTAGGGGGGGGGGGGGGTTGTCTATAGAATGCCTGTGAAGGGGCGCATGTTTCCCGTGCTTAGAATTGTCCCTGCACAAAGTGTCATTTATGCAGGAAAAAAAGTCCTTTAAAATCACTCGCAGCTATTATGAATTGTCGGCTCCGTAATACAGAGAACACTCATTGAAAGTCATTGATAAAAAAAAAAATAAATAAATAAATAAAAAAGCGTGGGGGTCCCCCAAATTCAATTACCAGGCCCTTCAGGTCTGGTATGGATATTAAGGGGAACCCTGCCTCAAATTTAAGAAAAAATTTGACGTGGGGTTCCCCCTAAATATCCATAACCAGACCCTTCAGGTCTGGTATGGATATTAAGGGGAACCCCGCATCAAATTTAAGAAAAAATTTGACGTGGGGTTCCCCCTAAAAATCCATACCAGACCCTTTATCCGAGCACGCAACCTGGCAGGCCACAGGAAAAGAGGGGGGGACGAGAGAGCGGCCCCCCCTCCCTCCTGAACCGTACCAGGCCACATGCCCTCAACATTGGGAGGATGCTTTGGGGGTCCGTGACCCCTCAAAGCACCTTGTCCCCATGTTGATGAGGACAAGGGCCTCATCCCCACAACCCTGGCCGGTGGTTGTGGAGGTCTGCGGGCGGGGGGCTTATCAGAATCTGGAAGCCCCCTTTAACAAGGGGACCCCCAGATCCCGGCCCCCCCCTGTTTGAAATGGTAAGGGGGTACAAAAGTACCCCTACCATTTCACAAAGAAAGTGTAAAAAATGGTTAAATAAAACAAACACACTTTTGAAAAATTCCTTTATTAAAAAAAAAAAAATAAAAAAAAGATTCCAGCGGCGGTAATCCACTCTTGCTATCCAGCGACGGACGGTCATCTCTCCAGCGATGTCTCATGTCATCCAGCGCAGCGAATACATCCTTCTTCTGTCTCCTCCACGGAGACACTGCAGGCATTCCGGCGGCTGACGTTTCTTATATACGGAGGGCGGGGCCACCCGTCACCTGACCCCGCCCCCCTCTGACTCAAGGGGAAACCCGGGGTTCCCTGTGACGTAGGGGTGACCCGCACCCCTCTAATGTAACACAGGCAGGTTTCCGTTACATCAGAGGGGGGCGGGGTCACCCATACGTCACGGGAACCCCGGGTTTCCCCTTGCGTCAGAGGGGGGCGGGGTCAGGTGACGGGTGGCCCCGCCCTCCGTATATAAGAAACGTCAGCCGCCGGAATGCCTGCAGTGTCTCCGTGGAGGAGACAGAAGAAGGATGTATTCGCTGCGCTGGATGACATGAGACATCGCTGGAGAGATGACCGTCCGTCGCTGGATAGCAAGAGTGGATTACCGCCGCTGGAATCTTTTTTTTATTTTTTTTATTTTTAATAAAGGAATTTTTCAAAAGTGTGTTTGTTTTATTTAACCATTTTTTACACTTTCTTTGTGAAATGGTAGGGGTACTTTTGTACCCCCTTACCATTTCAAACAGGGGGGGGCCGGGATCTGGGGGTCCCCTTGTTAAAGGGGGCTTCCAGATTCTGATAAGCCCCCCGCCCGCAGACCTCCACAACCACCGGCCAGGGTTGTGGGGATGAGGCCCTTGTCCTCATCAACATGGGGACAAGGTGCTTTGAGGGGTCACGGACCCCCAAAGCATCCTCCCAATGTTGAGGGCATGTGGCCTGGTACGGTTCAGGAGGGAGGGGGGGCGCTCTCTCATCCCCCCCTCTTTTCCTGCGGCCTGCCAGGTTGCGTGCTCGGATAAAGGGTCTGGTATGGATTTTTAGGGGGAACCCCACGTCAATTTTTTTTTAAATTTGACGCGGGGTTCCCCTTAATATCCATACCAGACCTGAAGGGTCTGGTTATGGATATTTAGGGGGAACCCCACGTCAAATTTTTTCTTAAATTTGAGGCAGGGTTCTCCTTAATATCCATACCAGACCTGAAGGGCCTGGTAATTAAATTTGGGGGACCCCCACGCTTTTTTTTAATTTATTTATTTATTTTTTTATCAATGACTTTCAATGAGTGTTCTCTGTATTGCGGGAGCCGACAATTCATTATAGCTGCGAGTGATTTTAAAGGACTTTTTTTCCTGCATAAATGACACTTTGTGCTGGGACAGTTCTAAGCACGGGAAACATGCGCCCCTTCACAGGCACACTATAGACAACCCCCCCTACGAAATTTAAAGGAATATTACACTTTTATTGTTTCACTTTAATCATTATTAAAATAACTGCTCCCGAAAAAACGTCCGTTTTTAAAACTTTTTTTTGCATTGATACATGTCCCCTGGGGCAGGACCCGGGTCCCCAAACACTTTTTAGGACAGTAACTTGCAAATTAGCCTTTAAAATTAGCACTTTAGATTTTGAACGTTGGAGTCCCATAGACTTTAATAGGGTTCTAAAGTATGCTATATAGTTAGCTCCGTCGAATCTTCTTTATACATTCGACAGACACCATAAGCCTTCCAAGACAGATTCGACCGTAATTCATGTGGATTTTCGGACGAATGCAATTTTTGAACAAAAACTAAATAAATAAAAACGAATTTCGGGAGTAACTAAATAAATTAAGTTTTCGGATGAAAATGAAATTCCGAAACGAAATATTTTACTCTGCACATGTCTATTAGGCACTGGTGCTGGTGCCACCACACTGCAACCTCTCCCATATACTCTATTTTTATTGCAGGAATTAGCCCTGCTGCAAAGCATTGCATCAAAAATTGTAATTAAACGCCCCTGTTAAACAGGGGCAGAAAAATTGGGCTGATCGCATCACCCAGAACCAGAAATGTTCTTCCAACATATCAGCGGAGGAGGAAGAGGATAGACAATCAACATAACAGGACAGTCACTCAGCATCAGCATAGGCAGTCTTGAAGGGATGTGATATTTCAAAAAAAATTATTCGGTTACATCAGCTTCAGGTGCTTGGTAGCTGTGGGTGATCTAAGACTGATTCATCTTGATGAAGGTCAGTCGACCAACTGATTCGGTGGACAGGTGCACCCAGTGATCGGTAACAAAGCCACCAGCAGCACTGAAGGTGCGTTCCGAAAGAACACTGGATGCAGGACAGGCCAGTAGCTCAATTGCATACTGTGCAAGCTCTGGCCAGTGATCCATCCTCAAGACCCAGTAAGCCAGAGGATTTTTGGTGGGAAAGGTGTCCAAGTCTGACCTTGCCCCTAGGTATTCCTGCACCATGTAAATCAGACGCTGGCGATGGTTGCTGGAACCGATCATACCTTGGGGCTGCGGACAAAAAAATTGTCTGAAAGCATCAGTCAGACGGCCACCTTCTCCACCGCTCCTTCTGACCGATGCCTCAGCAACACGTTGTCCAGGACCAGGAGTTTGTAACCTCCCAGTCTCTGGGAACGCATTGCACAGACCTTTCTGCAAGGCCTCCCGGAGATGTCTCATCCTCTGCTCCCTCTGCGATGGCAAGATAAGGTCGGCAACCTTACCCTTGTACCGTGGATCAAGGAGAGTGGCCAGCCAGTAATGGTCCCTCTCCTTGATCCGAAGAACACGAGGATCCTTCCGCAGGCTTTGCAGGATCAGGGAGGCCATGCAGCATAAGTTAGCTGAGGCATTCAGTCCGGAGTCCTCTGGGTCACTAAGGGCAACATGATCCGCAGCTACCTCCTCCCAGCCACGTACAAGTCCACGTGTTTCTTGGGACTGTAAATCATCCCTACAAGACTGCTGCTGCTGATGCTGAGTGCCAGCCTCCACCTCCATGCTGACACAATCATCCTCCTCCTCCTCCTCCTCTTCCTCCTCCTCATCCTCTTCCTGTGTGATGGGTGGCACAGCAGGAACACTGTCTGGATAAAGGGGGCCTTGAGAGGCAAGGAAGTCCTCCTCTTCCTGCCTCTGTTCTGCCTCAAGTGCCCTGTCCATTATTCCACGCAGCGTATGCTCCAAGAGGTGGACAAGAGGTACAGTGTCACTGATGCATGCACTGTCACTGCTCACCATCCTTGTGGCCTCCTCAAACGGTGACAGGACAGTGCATGCATCCCTGATCATGCCCCACTGGCGTGGTGAGAAAAAACCGAGCTCCCCTGTCCCTGTCCTGGTGCCGTAGTTGCACAGGTACTCATTGATGGCCCTCTGCTGTGTGTACAGCCGCTGCAGCATGGCCAACGTTGAGTTCCACCTGGTGGGCATGTCACATATAAGGCGGTTCTTGGGCAGGTTCAACTCCTTTTGGAGCTCAGCCAGCTGAGCACAGGCATTAAATGATCGGCGGAAATGCACACAGACTTTCCTGGCCTGCTTCAGGACATCCTGTAAGCCGGTGTACCTGCCCAAGAACCGCTGCACCACCAGGTTAAGGACGTGAGCTACACAGGGCACATGGGTCAGTTGTCCCTGTCGGAGGGCGGAGAGGAGGTTGGTGCCATTGTCGCAAACCACCATTCCTGGCTTAAGCTGGCGTGGCGTCAACCACCTCTCGGCCTGCCCCTGCATAGCTGACAAAACATCCACCCCAGTGTGGCTCCTGTCCCCCAAACAAACCAGCGCAAGCACGGCATGACATTGTTTTGCCTGCGTACTTGCGTAGCCCCTGGAACGCCTACGGAGCACCGCTGGTTCTGAGGACAGAGCACTGGAAGAGGCCATGGAGGAAGAAGAAGAGGAGGGGGTGGAGGAGAGAGGTTTGTCACAACCAATAGTAGCATTTTGGAGGCGTGGTGGTGGAACAACCTCCAACACTACTGCACCTTGTCCTGCATCCTTCCCAGCTGCCAGAAGAGTGACCCAATGGGCCGTGAAAGACAGGTAACGTCCCTGTCCATGCCTGCTGGACCATGAGTCAGCGGTAATATGCACCTTACCGCTGATAGCAATTTAGCCAAGCTAGCATTCAACCGCTGGGCATGTGGATGGCTGGGAGTGAACTTCTTTCGCCGGTCCAGCAGCTGGGGCAGGGACATTTGCCTGCTATAATCGGACGTGGGTGTACTGCTAGCAGAGTGCCCGGGAAGCACTTGGCTGTGACACACCTAATTCTACACCTTCATTCCTCTCAGAGCAGGTTTCAGAGAGGACTGAAGGTCTAGTGGGGTTGGAGATGCCAGCTGATGAGGAGCAAGGAGAGGTCTGCTTTGTTCTTTGGTGTGGGTCTTTGAGGTACGCTTGCCAATAAGCTGCATGGCAGGTCAACATATGTCTGGTCAAGCATGTGGTGCCCAAGCGGCTGATGTTTTGGCCACGCGAGATACGCTTGAGACATATGTTGCAAATAGCAGTGGTGTGATCTGATGCACTCGTCTCAAAAAAGGCCCACACCAAAGAACTTTTAGAATAACGCGCAGAGGCAGCGCCCTGCACAGGTGGAGCTCTGCGGTGTGATTCAGTCGGTGTGCTGCCCCTAAGCTGGCCCCCGGAGGGCATCCTGCCTCGTTGGACATGTGCCTCCTCCTCCTCCTCTCTCCTACCAGGCACCCACGTGGAGTCAGTGCCCTCATCATCCCCTCCCTCTTCATCGCTGTAGCAAACCTGGCAATATGCTGCAGCTTGTGGAATATGACTGCCAGATTGCTGTCCTTCTTGAGCATCCCCTCTCTCTGCATTCATGCTACTACCTTCCTCTAGCTGAGTGTCATCATCAGAGCCTACAAAACACTGGGCATCCTCCTGGAGCCTGTACCCAACACTGTGCTCAAAGAGTTCAGGAGACTCCTCAGGAGGACGTGGTGGGTCTAGGGAAGGAGTCACTGATGATGACATTGAGAGGAGGGAAGACGATGCGTTGGCAGCTGCTTTGCTAGTACCCTGAGACTGGGTGAGAGAGGATGAGGAGGATGAAGAGGGCTTGGTCATCCACTCTACCAAGTCGTTGGCATGTTGCGGTTCAACATGTCCAGCTGCCGAAAAGAAGGACAAGCGTGTCCCATGGCCACGTGCTGATGACAATGCACCGCGTCCACGACCAGCACTGTTGTCTCTAGACACAGAGCCTGCTTGCCCTCTTTTATCAGCTCGCGCCGGTCTGCCTCTCCTTGCTGGCCTTCCAGACATGGTAATGGCCTGAAGGGAGTTGGGTAAAACAGCAGTTGGGTAGTGTATATTGTGCTGGAGGCACACAACACCCACTAACTCCTGCAGATGCCTTTATTATAGAACACCAGAGATAAAGGGGTATACTGTAATGGAGTCACACAACACCCACTAAGCCATGCAGATGGCTCTATTAGAGAACAACAATAAAGGGTAGATACAGGTGTATATTGTGCTGGAGGCACACAAAACCCACTAACTCCTGCAGATGCCTTTATTATAGAACACCAGAGATAAAGGGGTATACTGTAATGGAGTCACACAACACCCACTAAGCCCTGCAGATGGCTCTATTAGAGAACAGCAATAAAGGGTAGATACAGGTGTATATTGTGCTGGAGGCACAAAACACCCACTAACTCCTGCAGATGCCTTTATTATAGAACACCAGAGATAAAGGGGTATATACAGATGTATACTGTGCTGTGCTGGAGGCACACACAACTTCCAATAACTCCTGCAGATGGCAAGTGGGCTCAAATAGAGAAGAGCTATGTAGGTGGATATAGCGGTGTGTACTGGGTACAGAGCACGCAGACAGCACGCACAAGCTCCTAACACTACTGACTGCAAGCTCTATTATAAAAGATAGATCACTAGCTATATAGGTGAGGTGAATATAGCGGTGTATACTGCGGTCAGGGCACGCAGACAACAACCACTACAGAAGAGCAAGATCGAAAATCGGCCGATAACGATCGGTGTATACTGTGTTGAAGGTACACAGAACACCCACTAACTGCTTCAGACGCCAACACACTACACAAGGCCGCCGCGCTGGCGGCCTTATATAGTGTGGGGCGTGTACTACACAGCCTGAGCTATGATTGGCCACAGGCATCCTGCGGGCGAACAGTCGATGTTCGAGTCGAACGTATGTTCGACTCGAACACGAAGCTCATCCCTAGTCCTGGGTATAGCAATGGGTAGTGCTTGAAATAAATACAGAAATGTTGGCAGAATATTCATTTTAATAATATTACACCTCCCAAACCAGGAGTGGAACCCTCTCTGCCATCCCTCCAAAAGAACTCACACTTTATGTAATATTGGTGTAAAATTGAGATTGTATGTATGGGAAAAGTTTGCTGGGATAAAAGTTCCCAGGTATTTCAAAGCTTGATCTGACCATTTAAATTTATAACTTGCCTTCAGTGTTCCTAATATGTCGTTAGATATCCGAACTCCCATTGCTTCCAATTTTGATAAGTTGATCCTAAAGTCTGATACTGAGCCATATGTCTCTATTTCTTGAAGAAGTTTAGGTAAGGATACTATCAGATTAGTCAATGAAAACATCATATCATCTGCGTACGACAAAGTTTTATACTGCATACCTCCTATTGATAAACCTCATATATCTGGGTTTGACCGGATCCTACACATTAAGGGCTCTAATGACAAAACAAATAATATTGGGGACAGTGGACATCCCTGTCTAGTTCCATTGGTAATGCTAAAAAGCTGAGGCAACACCCCATTCACCTTAACCTAAGCCGGTTGTTGTGTATAGATACTTGAAATACATCTAATCATATTACTACCCATTCCTACTTGTCTTAGCACTGCAAAAATAAACTGCCAGTTGATACGATCGAAAGCTTTCTCTGCATCTGTTCCCAGGAATAAAGATGGAATTTTGGAAGTGTTAGCTATATGTATTAGATTCAGAGTCCTGATCATGTTATCTCGTGCTTCCCATGTCTTATCAAACCCTACTTGGTCCAAATGGACCAGGGAGGGTAAGTACCGTATATACTCGAGTATAAGCCGAGATTTTCAGCCTCTTTTTTGAGGCTGAAAGTGCCCCCCTCGGCTTATACTCGAGTCATCGCTGTCTGCCCGCTCGATCAGCGTGTCGAGCAGACAGACAGCGGCCATTCTGATTCAAAAGCCGCGCCTCCGGCTCCCCCTTCGCCTGTGATAGGCGGAACACTGAATTTCCCAGCAGCCTGTGTTCCGCCTATCACGGACTTCGTATCATCCTCGTACTACGGACGAGGATGATACGACGTCTGTGATAGGCGGAACACAGGCTGCTGGGAAATTCAGTGTTCCGCCTATCACAGGCGAAGGCGGCGGCGCAGCTTTTGAATTTTACAATGGCCGCCGACGAACGAAGAGGGCACGGGACGGAGGCAAGGCACAGGACGGCACGGCACGGGACGGGACGGGACGGGACCGGAGGCAAGGCACGGCGGCGAGGCACGGCGGCGAGGCACGGCGGCGAGGCACGGAGGCAAGGAGGCTCGGCACGGGACGGAGGCTCGGGACAAAGGCTCAGGACACAGGTAGGCTGGACACACACACACACACACACACACACACACACACACACACACACACACACACACGGATACACACACACACACAGGGATGGATGGATGGATGGAGACACACACACACAGGGATGGACGGACACACAGGGATGGACGGACACACAGGGATGGACGGACACACAGGGATGGACGGACACACACACAGGGATGGACAGGCATGTCTTACCCTCGGCTTATACACGAGTCAATAAGTTTGCCAGTTTTTTTGGGGGTAAATTGGGGGCCTCGGCTTATATTCGGGTCGGCCTATACTCGAGTATATACGGTACTGTTGGAGCCGCATCGCCAAGATCTTAGAAAAAAGCTTCATATCCGCGTTTAAAAGGGATATCAGTCTATAACTCCCGCATTGTGATGGGTCCTTACCTTCCTTAGGTAAGATCGTAATTAAGGCTTTCAGGGATTCCATATGAAACAAACCTTGATCTCCCAATCCGTTATACATTTTAACCAAATAAGGTCCTAAAATAGGAAAGAGCAGCTTATAATATTGAGCGGTAAAACCATCTGGGCCAGGGGTCTTACTTGCTTTTGCCAAATGCACCACTTCTTGAACCTCCTCCAATTTGATTGTTTTTTCCAATTCCTGCTGTGCAGTAGCCTCCAGGCTGGGCATTCCAGAAGTTGCCACATATTCCTCCACCGCAGTCTGATTTTGGTGGTTTGGGTGTAAATTGTACAAAGCTGAATAAAAGTCCCTGAACCTCTGCGCTATTTTTCTTGGCAGCAGATATTTTTCACCATCAGTTCCCATAATCATTGGGACATAAGGCGTTAATTGCTGTTCGCTCAGAGAATCAGTGAGTTGTATACTGCATTTATTCCCATAACTCATAGCTCTGCCTTTTTCCTACTTGTATTGCTCTTTTAGCTATATACCGGAGTAAAGCTATGATCTGTTTGCACGTTGCCAAAAGATCCTGTTCCACAGTTAAAGTATGGGATTGTTTGTGCAACCTCTCTAGGCAATGTATATCTGCCATTAGTGTTGTTATTTTGCGTTCTCTCTCTTTTAATCCTAGCCCTGTGCTTAATCCAAACTTCCCGCATCACTGCTTTGTGGGCTTCCCAAATCACTCCTGAGTTACATCCGGGAGTGTTATTGGTTTGAAAATACCACATTGCCTCTTTATGTACCTCCTCTATCACAGAGAGGTCCTATAGGAGGCTTTCATTCTGTTTCCACATCACAGGATCGGGGAGTTGGATATCTGAGAGCCTATACTTCAAAAAGATTAGTGCAAAGTCTGACCAGGTTATCTTCCCAATATTTACTTCCTCTATTGCATGCAGTTGGTTGTGCAGAAGAAAAAAAGAATCTATACGAGAGTATGTCTTGTGTGGGGCTGAGAAAAAGGAATAATCTGTTTCTCCAGAGTGCAAAAGGCGCCATGTATCCACTAATCTTGCTCCGTGAAGTGACCTAACAATTCGCTTCTGGACACCCAAGGGTATAGCTGAGACCCCTGAAGAAGTATCCTCACCTGGGACTAGAGATGTATTCAAATCTCCCCCCATAATCAATTGGTTCTCCGTGAATCTCATAGTTTTAACCAAAACTTTCTTAACAAAGGAGTTGTGTTGTGTGTTAGGGGCATAAAAAGCAGCCAAAGTTACTTACCTTGAGGGGGGAGGAAAAAAAAAATAATAAAAAAATAAATAAAAAAAATAAATAAATAAAAAAAAAACCTAACCCTCCACTTCTACCCTCTAATCCACCCCCAACCTCCCAGGTGCTTCCTTTTTTTATACTTATTGCCAAATCCCAGCCCTTCATTTAATTCTTCTACTTATAATTTCCTGCCCCTCTTACTTCCCCCACAATCTATCTTTATAAAATATATTAGTGTATTAAATTATACTACTATTGTAGTGTATTTTATCATACTTTGTGTATGCGTTATATCCTATACTCACCCTTTTACTTATACTGTAGTGTCCCCTTCTAATATCATATCTCGTGGGTAACAACTTTGCTTCTTAAAAAAAAAAGGGGGGGGGGGGGAGAGGTGGAAATATATGATCCCATCCCTCCCCACCTACCCCTTGTGCTAAAACTAATATAATTGTGCTTGTGTGCATCTGTGTATCTGAGACTACCCTAGGGCCTCCACCTCATTCAGAAAAAAAGAAAAAAAATCAAATAAACCACCAAAAAAAGGTTAGCACATCTATTAAAAGGAGAGGGGAGGAAGGGGGCATCCAACTTCATAACCTTACATTTTAGGGCTGTCTACTACAATAAAAAAAAAGGGAAGAGGGATATTCAATCTGAGGCAATCCAACACTAACCCATATACCTCATTTAAAGGTTAAGATTCAAAACCAAATAGCTTACTAAACTTAACATAATAACTTACTGAATAAGCTGTACCCCCCAGTCAGAGAGCCCCCCCCATCCCAGTGAGCGCAGTGTAATTCAGAGTAGTTCAAACCACCTTCATAATATTACTTTTTCACTGAACTCACATGTGGGCTCCCCCATATTGCAGGACACCGCCTTGCCACTGAATCAAACATTCTACTCCAGTGGGTCTCTTGCTGGGAATCCATCCCCCATATCCCCCTAAAGTTTACTAAAACACATTTTATAATTTAATTAAACCATTACTATATGGATAGAGAAAAAATAATAATAATAAAACAGAGGGCCTAGCAAAAAAATAGATTTTTGGGGGCACCCCACACCATTTTTGTTTTAAATTTTGATGCAGGGTTCCCCTTAAAATCCATACCAGACCTGAAGGGTTTTGGCACGGGGTTCCCCTTAATATCCATACCAGACCCGAAGGGCCTGGTATGGAATTTAGGGGGACCCCCGTGCATTTTTTTTTTTTAATTTTGCTTTGGGGCTCCCCATGCCGTTTTTATCAATGAAGTCTTATGTGGATTGTGGACTGGCAATTCATTGTAGCCGCGAGTAGTTTTAAGTGACTTTTTTTCCTTTAGAAATGTAATTTTGCTGTCAGACTATTCTAAACACTGGAAACATGTGCCTGGTTTACAGGCATACTATAGACAACCCCCCCCCCCCCCGGTACGAAATTTAAAGGAATATTATACTTTTATTGTTTCACTTTAAGCATTATTAAAATCACTGCTCCCGAAAAAACTTCAGTTTTTAAAACTTTTTTTGCATTGATACATGTCCCCTGGGGCAGGACCCAGGTCCCCAAAAACTTTTTATGACAATGCCATGCATATAAGCCTTTAAAGTTATTACTTTTGATTTCTCCCATAGACTTTTAAAGGGTGTTCCGCAGCTTTTGCCGCAAACACACCAAATTGTTCGCTATTCGGCGAGCAGCCAATGTTCGAGTCAAACTCCATGTTCGACCTGAACATAAAGCCCATCCCTACTCAGTATAGGCAGTCTTCAAGGGATTCCACATCCATAGAAAAATCAATCAATTACATCAAAATCAGGTGCTTGATAGCTGCTGCTGATCCAAGACTGATTGATTTTTATGAATGTGAGCCTATCAACGGAGTTTGTGGACAGCCCTACTCTATGATCCATTACAAACCCTCCAGCATCAATGGAAAAACCATTGTGGAGGTCCCCCAAAATCCATACCAGACCCCTCTCTGAGCACGCAGCCCAGCCGGTCAGGAAAGGGGGTGGGGACGAGCGAGCAGCCCCCTCCTGAACCGTGCCAGGCCGCATGCCCTCAACATGGGGGTGGGTGCGGCCCCCCACCCCAAAGCACCTTGTCCCCATGTTGATGAGAACAAGGGCCTCTTCCCGACAATCCTGGCCGTTGGTTGTTGGGGTAATCCGGACACCCCTTTAATAAGGGGGCCCCCCACCCTATGTGAATGAGTATGGGGTACATCGTAACCCTACCCATTCACCTGAGGAAAAAAAGTGTCACTAGATAGGTTTTTAAAGTAATGTATTAGGCAGCTCCGGGGGTCTCTTCCGACTTCTGGGGTCTCTTTCCGACTCCTTTGCACTCCAGCCTATTTTCCCACTCTCCGGCCCCTTCTCCCAGTCTCTGGTTCTTGTCCCGCTCTCCAGTTTCTTCTGCCCGGCTCCTCCGCTATCTTCTTCCAGCTCTTTTGCTAGCGGTGGCCCGGTCTTCTCCATCCTTCTTCCCTCTTCTCTTCTTCCGATGTTGACAGCATGGGACTTGATGTCATAAGGGGTGGGGTCACCGTGTGACATAACCCAGTGACCACGCCCCATGCCTATATAAGTTGTTGCGCACCTTGAACGCGGTATTACAGCAGGAGAGAGCATTGTGTCAACATCGGAAAAATTCAATTGTCATTGGGACAGAAAGTGAGGTGAAATCTTCTGAACAGGGGCACAGACATCAAAACAAATGTTACAGAGGTGATAACCTTTCCCTGTATTATCCAAAAAGCTTAAAAATAGATTTTTGGGCTGGAGTTGCATTTAAAAGATGTACCTGTTCCAAATTACAAACAGATTCAACTTAACAACAAACTTGCAGTCCCTATGTTGTTTGTAACCTGGGGACTGTCTGTATACTGCTGTTCAGAGTATATAGGGCCTGGAGGGCCCAGGCCATTTTTTATATAGGTGTGGGGTTCCCCTTTATATATATACCAGACCCAAAGGACCCGGTAATGGGCTGGGGGGGGGGCAACATTACCTTACAGCTGCAAGCAGTTTTAAATGACTTTTTTGCCTTTTAGAAATGTCATTTTGTGCAGGGACTGTTCTAAACATGGTAAAAATGTGCCACTTGTGCTCGCTTCGGCAGCACATATACTAAAATTGGAACGATACAGAGAAGATTAGTATGGCCCCTGCGCAAGGATGACACGCAAATTCGTGAAGCGTTCCATATTTATTGGCGCTCTGATCTGGAGGGAAGGCGAGCCGTTCAGCGCCCAGCAATTTACCCTTTGACGGTAAGGCCTGAAAAAATAAATAAATAAATGTGCCACTTTACAGGCATACTATGGACACCCCCAGGCACGATATTTAAAGAAATATTACACTTCTATTGTTTTACTTTAAGCATTATTAAAATCATTGCTCCTGAAAACTTCCATTTTTAAAACTTTTTTTTGCATTGATACATGTCCCCTGGGGCAGGACTCGGGTCCCCAAACACTTTTTATAAGAATAACTTGCATATTAGCCTTTAAAATTAGCACTTTTGATTTTTCATGTTCGAGTCCCATAGACTTTAATGGTGTTCGCATAAATTGTTTGTCTGTTCATATGTTCTGCCCTGAACCGAGGGGGGGGCTGTTCGGCTCATCCCTAGTCCCAGCATGGATCCCAATACGTTCCAGCAGAACTTTTAATAGTCAGCCTTCCACCACCCAGGCCAGGGCACCCACTTATAGACAATGGGCCATCAAGGCCTCAGATGCCTGCGTTCTGCCTGGTAGAGAAAAAGTTAAGGAGCTACCCTGGCTTCAAGGTTCCAGCGGGACATACAAAGATGAGTTGCCTTGGAATAGGGCTATGACTATCCTTATGTCCCAACCCAGACCAAGAACATCATTGATAGCTCATGGGGGAAGTGGAAGGATGACATGGTTTTGGATTTTCTGCATGTTCCCAAGCCGCTCTGGATGCCGGAGAGTGAAGTTTGGGCCCGGTTCAAGGACATTAAGCAAGAATGGAGCTTGGAAAGTGCCCTTCAGAGACCGGGTCCTGGTTGTAAAGGAAGGCCTGCCACCCAGGGTGCCTGATAGGGGGGTTAATTATCATGGACACCAGGGTCTCCTGCTACCTGACATTCAGGAGTGGCCCATCCAACTAGGAGCAACCGGAAGGGTTCAATTTATTCTCTTTAAATATTGGCTTGTCCGTCTAGGCTGAACTCTGGAGGAAGTCTCTATATTTTTGTACTTTTATACAAAATTCCCCAACCAAGTTGTTACCTTTTTCCATCCAACCACATTTTATGGGATGCCCTTTTCCACCTGGGCCCAGGAGGTATTTTTGTAATTTGGTTTTCCACAGCTGAGGACAGCTGTGATTTTGATGGGGGGGGGGGGATGTAGCACCCTCTACCAGATGGTAGGTGCTAGTAAGGGTTGTTTTACTAGGTTTCTTCAGCACAGGCAAATTTAGGCAGGCCTATGCTGCAAGCTAGGCCTGTCTGTTTTGATTCTGGGGCTGGAAGTGGTTAGAGTAACAGCTGGTGTGACCACTTGGGCTCCACTCTGAGGTGCCTCCTCTGCTTCCAGGGAGAATGTTCTGGAAGAGGAGGTTGGGCCTAGAGCTTGAGTAGCAGAAAGCACATCTGGGAGCTCTGACCAATCCTTAAATGGCATTGGCAAGGGGCAGGCCTCCTATATATGTTGAGGTCACATGCTGCTGGGGGAGGAGAAGTCGACTGGGTGACGTGAGGAATGGAGTGTTAGACAGCCGCAGGATCACACCCCCACCTGGGGGGGTGGGATCACAGGAGGAGGCCCGGAGAGAACTGTGAGGGAACATTGCCTTTACACGGTCACTGCCAATCTCTCTCTGTCACCACACAGTCGGTGGCAAGGAAATCCTGAAGCAGAGGGGCAGGAGAAGCTGTTGGAATGCATGGTCCGGGAAAGTTCCTCATCAGTTCTCAGGGCTGGAAGGTTGGAAGGTCGGTGAGTGTGCCAGGGATTCTGTAAGGGAACTCTGCTTCTACACAGTCACTATCAGAGTCTTCATCATGCACACAGTGGATGGTGAGGAGTCCTGGAACAGAAAAGAGACTGGGGATGTGTGTGTCAAACCAGTGTGGCCGGGGAACACAGGGTTTGCAAGATGGACTGGCTGGGAGCAGTAGTCAATGTCCTATAAAATAGACTTTAACCTACTAGGCCTCCGGGGAGAGGTTCTGCAGGCCTAGTAGCAGTGAGTCACCAGAGCCAGTAGAGGGGCTTATTCAGAGTGAGTTCTTCATACCCATTAGAAGAGGATGTGTTATACCCTAATGTAATTACAAGTTGTGCAGGAGGAAACTAAGTGTGCAAGGAGAAGCAAGTTTTGCAGGTGGTGAAGAAAACTAAGACCATTACTTTTACACGGTCAAAAGTGATGTTTCTGTCCCTCACATGGTGATGGATGGAGAACTCTTAGTAACAGCAGTCTGCATGGAGATGCAGGGAGCAATAGTCTGCATAGGAGATGCAGCTGGAGGAACAGTCTGCAGGGAGGAGCAGGAGAAAATTTCTACGTAGTCAAGTGTGCACATTCTATCTTCAGGCTCTAAACAGATCAACGTATATTGAATCCTGTAAATACGATGGCAATGATTAATTCTATGGGCATCCCATATCCCAATCCCTATCCAAGTTGTACCCCCCCCCCCCCCCCCATAAAACAACAAAAACAAAGCTTGCAAATGACTGTTCATTGTCTCTGGAAAGGATGCATGAAGTCTGGCAGAGGGGTGATTTGGTGGATTGTTTGTCATTAGTGCTAACACGATGGCTACACAAGGTGGTGACCATATGATGCTTAGTGGTTTGGTGTGAAAGGCCCCCTCAGACTGTCCAGAGCACTGTGCATTACAGGCTTCCTCAGACCACTGTCAAGAGCACTGTGCATTTCTGGCCTCCCTAGACCACTGTCCACAGCACTGTGCGTTAAAGGCCTCCTCAGACCACCGTCCAGAGCACTGTACATTACAGGCCTCCTCAGACCATCCAGAGCACTCACTGTGCATTATAGGCCTCCTCAGACCATCCAGAGCATGTTCAAACCTTAATACCATAAATAATAACATGATATTAGATTTTTGTATACCAGGAGTATATAATGAGTTTGAAAATTCCAGAGAAATGCTTAAATAATGCATTACAATTGAACTAAACCCATTAAATTTTAGTCAAGTAAAATGACTTTAGTTGACTAAAATAATTATTGTCAACTAAAATGTATTGGAGATTTTAGTGGACTAAAATGTAAGATATTTTAGTCCACTAAAATGTACTGCTGATTTTAGTCAACTAAATATATTTAACACTGATTGACACCCATTTAACGAAACATCATCTCTTTCGTCTCAAATCTTTTTCCTCACCAGGGTTGTGTAGATTCCAACATAATTATACAACCGGCGTTGGGGTATTTTGCAGCGTTGATGGGGTCCTGGGCTCTAATCTGACTATGTAGTCTTTTTCCCGTTAGTCGCCCATGGACAGTTGTGGATACTGTTCAGCAGGTTGTAGGTCAGGTCTCTATGACTTGGGTTTGTCCTCGAGGGGGGTCCACTGTTCTGCATTACTAACTTATTAATTGAAATATCAACATGAACGTCACACCACTTTCTAAAACCAAGCTCGTAATCGGGGTGGACTGCCCGAGGGCCCGGAGCCAGCAGGGGGCCCCGTGAGAGTAGCTCCACCCCAATCTCTGCTTATCCCAGAGCCCAGTGCTGGAACAGGTCCCAGTATTAAGCTCTGGTAACTAGGCTGACGGGCTCGCTAGTGTCGGGCACTCAGGGGTCAGGATATCATCTGTGCCCCGGCTCTCTCCCTCAGTCATTCCCTTCTGTGGCAGCCAACATCTCTTCCTCCTGAGCCTGCAGCACATCGCACAGACTCACTGAGGATTCTCCTCCTCTGCTCCGATGTACACAGACAGAAGCGGGAGGAGCCGGGGAGGAGAGATCTTACACAGCAGGAGCCACGCTGATTCTGAGGTCTGTGCATAGTTTGCGGATAAGGGGGGGGTTGGGGGCAGGTAATAAATGGAGAAGTGATGGGGGAGGTCAGAGGGGGTATAAGAGAATATGTGCTGGGGGGCAGGGTACTTTTTGAGGGGAGAGGATATGTGCTAGTAGGGGGAGTGGGTGGTATGGGGGGATTTTCCAATCCGACCCCCCTTCCCCAAAGCAAAGAGTTGCCACCTGCCCCTCTTTGCTTCCATCCCAGGGGCGCCTCTGTGCCCCCATCCCAGGGATCCCTCATTGCCCCCATCCCAGGGATCCCTCATTGGCCCATCTCAGAGACCCCTCGTTGCCCCCATCCCAGGGATCCCTCTGCGCCCCCATCCAAGGAGGCCCCCATGTGTCCCCTTCCCAGGGCCCCCATGTGTCCCCTTCCCAGGGATCCCTTATGGCCCCCCATCCCAGTGATCCCTCTGTGCCCCCATCCCAGGGATCCCTCATTGCCCCATCCCTGGGATCCTCTTTCTGCCCCCATCCCAGGGAACCCCTCTCTGCCCCATCCCAGTGATCCCCACTCTGCCCCCATACCAGGGATCCCCCTCTGCTCTCATCCCAAGGCCCCCTCTTTGTCCTTATACCAGGGTCCCCTCTGTCCTGTTGCAGCCTCAACAGGAATTATACACAATGTCATGCTTGGCATGGGGCTGCTGTTCAAAGGCCGTGCAACCTTGTGCAGTACAGTGACCAAGTGGTTAAAGCAGGCTATAAGGTGGCATTGTATTGCCCCATCACATCACATGGTTGCAGAGTGTTTGCAGAGTGACCCTATTCAATTGATTGGGTCACAATCAATCACCAAAAGCCAGGCCTGTACTGGCCATCGGGACTACCGGGAGTTTCCCGGTGGGCCGATTGGCTCAGTGGGCCGGTTGTCAGACAATGTGTTATGTGTTTGACTCACTACACTTCTCTCCCTGGATTCTCCATGTCAGTTGTGTGTTACAACAACGCCGGCGGCGGCAGCTCTGCTCCTGCATCTGGCACACAAGCACCACCCCCTCGTGACGCCGCCACTCACTCCCCTTACATTACAGGCTGCCTCCTTGTCCCAGCGCCGTGACGTCATTCACGGCCGGAGGGCGGAGGCGGCCCGGGGACATGGGAGGAGCCGGAGTGCAGCGAGTTGCTGCCCAAGCTTAGCTGCAACCAAGAGGAGCCAGCACCGTCAAGTCCACTTCAGACAGCAGCACAGACAGGGTAAGGGGACAAAGAATAGTCTTATCAGTGTAATTCAAGCACTAAATAATAAGATAATCGGATGCTATATGGGATGCAGGCTGCATGGCAGCATGATTAATAATAAACTGAGAGTCTGGCTGTTACTGTCAGTGTCCGTGATTACTGTAATATGCAGCATGGCAGGGGGAGGGGAAGGGGTAAATGTATTGCCACTGGTCATGGTAACTGATAAATAATTTAATGTCACTGGTCATGGTAACTGATTTTTATTCATCAGTTACCGTGACCAGTGACATTAAATTATTCATCAGTTACTGTGGCCAGTGCCATTAAATTAATAATTGACCAGTGGCATTAAATTATTAATCAGTTACCGTGACCAGCGTCATTAATATTAATTGAATGCCACTGGTCAATTATTAATTTAATGTCACTGGCCAAGGTAACTGATCATCAATTACCGTGACCAGTGGCATTAAATTATTGATCAGTTACCGTGGCCAGTGGCATTAAATTAATATTAATACCACTGGTCACAGTAACTGATGAATAATTTAATGCCACTGGTCATGGTAATTGATGAATAATTTAATGCCACTGGTTACGGTAACTGATGAATAATTTTATCGTATTTTTTTGCGCAATTATGTATAGTTTATATACTGTTTTTGTGTGTATTTGCAAAATTAAAGTGGGCCGGTCTGGATGAAGTCCAGGGCCAAATTTTTGTCCCAGTCCAGCCCTGCCAAAAGCAAAAGGGGTATAATATCTGCTGCAGCTAAAGGGAGTAGGGACCAACATATGTAATGTGGGCAGTGTGGCAGGGACACAAGGGAGCCCCATGATCTCCTATTGACTGGGGGACCCTATGAGTTGTCAGTCCGCCCCTCCTCCTAATTTCATATCATAGCCATTCTCTTTGCTCCTCCTGAGACCTCCCGCTCTCTTGTCTTCTGTTCTCATACTTGACTCCAGGACTTCTACAGATTCTCTCCCATCTTCTGGAGCTCTCTATCTCAATCTGTCTGGCTATCTCCTTCTCTGGCCACCTTTAGGTGATCCCTGAAAACTCATCTCTTCAGGGAAGCCTATCTTCCATCAGCTCGCTCCCTAGTTATTAGCTTTTATACCATTTGCCCCACCGTATTATATTGTAAGCTCTTATGAGCAGGGACCACCTAACCCTCTTGTATTTTATTGTATTGTAACTGTACTGTCTCCCTTTATATTGCAAAGCGCTGCACGCATTGTTGGCACTACATAAATACATTGTTATTTATGTACACTAGGTGAAATTCAGCACTGCTACTGAAATGTCACAATTGCAGGATTTCTAATACATATTTATGACTTTTTATTGTGTACTGCAAATTTCTTGTTATTACGTCTGTTTTAAACTTAGGATAACATGCTCCCGTCTTTTCCTTCCCACTGTTATTAGCCCAGCACACCAGGCATATCGTCTGATATCCTATCAAACACTATGACCACATAGATTGGCTTAAAGCTAGCAGTTAATACAGCGGACCACTGTGGTTTAACTCATAGTTTATTTAATCAAATAAAAAAGAAAAATAGTAATTATTTTAGCAAGTAATTACAAAAGTAGCAGCCTTGAAGCAATATGGACTGAGACCAAAACATTTATGTCCCTACCACTATCTGCCATACTAATATTAGTTTATAGTCTCTATAGTAGCAGGAAGGTGCTTGAAAAGGTAAGCCTTGAGCTATTCTGCCTAAAACACTATCCCAAGCCTGATGTGTATTCTGATTTTATGGGAGTGGGCTTATGAATCTTTCCCGTTGATCATTTGAGTCCCTTATCTACTCACTCAACACCATTCATCATTTTTTTTTTTTTTTTTTTTTTAAGAAAAAAAATCAGCTTGGTTGATTTGAGTTTACAGAATATGTTAATACTTAGCAAAACTTGTGAAATTTACTGAATCAATTTTGTTATATTTCAATAAACCACCTTAGTATATCTCTTTGCAACTTGTTTATCAGGAAAACCATTTTACCAATTTTGAGCAAAACTGTTTTACTGGATTAAACATGTAGGTCAGTTTCCTCACAAGGTTTGTGGTTTCACAGACTAAATATACAGTATATGCTTTCCATTAAAGTACATGCACTGCATTTACAGTAGGTTAAAGCAATGTCAAATGAAGTGAATCTAGTGTTTCCATTACCCTGGAGTAATATAAACATACCATTCTACAACATGCTTGGAAAAAGCTAATTTCATTTTATAGTACAGCAACTTTAACAAGCTTAGCATAATCCCTGCTTGAAGTTCAAAGAAATATCATTTAATCCCATTATTTTATTCTAAAAAGCTGTATATCAATTGATATATTATTAAAAAAAAACACACAACTGCAGCACATGATTATATTTTATATTTTTTTAGATGAAAAAATCTAGTCAGGTTTTTTCCAGAATATATATTTTTTTAAATTGTATTGATTTTACTTTTATCATCCCTATTTACAAAACAATTTTAATGATGAAGTCAATATCTATTGTTACATTACATAAAATAAAAATACACCTCATTCTAGACATGGGCGCCGTCAATAAATTTGCTTCGCTCTACTCCGTTACGGTTCGTATTAAAATTAATTCGTACTTCGTATTTCGTGTCCGAAATTCCGTTTCAAGTCGCACAAAATACGAATTGTCGTTAGGTTCGTTAACTTGTACGAACGTTCGTTACGATGAATTTAAAGGCAAAAATATACCTCAATATGACAGTCGATGCTGATGGAAGTTTGGTTTTTATCCGAAATACGAAATTCCGTTGAAGAATTTCCTATCCGAAATATGAATTTTCGTTAGATGAGGGGCTCCCACCATCCATGTGCTGTGCCGACTTCCTCCTGGGGATTCGTAAACAAAAGTTTGTATTTCGTACAAAATTTGGACGCATGGCAATTCGTAGTTCGGATCCTCCCGAACGTAAGAATTTAGGGAAATTCGTACGAATTTGAGATTCGTACGATACGAAACGCACATGTCTACCTCATTCTGGTTGATGTTAGGATTAAAGGAGAAGTACAACCAAAGCTCGTTTGGCTGTACTTCTCCTGTGAATCACAAAAATGCAGTTCGTTTGCACTCCTGTGACTCATTTTCATCAGACAAAGGGCTGAAGCCTGCTGTTGGCTGATGTCACAGGGCCAGTCCAGGCTTGGGAAAGTTCATGAGTCATGACCATAATGTTGTGACCCGCCCATATGCCTGGACCAGCACCCGGCTCAGCCTTTCAATGAGCTGCTAAGTGCCTAAGCTGGCCGCTTCCACCCCCTCTACAGCCCAGCACTCCGGTGAGCGAGGAGGGGGCAGAGCAGAGAGTCAGTGACTGACTGTCAACAGATCTCTGTGCAGGGAGCACTGATTAATGAGAGATCAATGGTGTTTGATTGTTCAGTTCTCAGTCTTCGAGGCGCTGGGGGACCAATGCTGCATCCAGCTATGTAAGTATTATTTTAAAGAAGACTCAAACCCCATACTTCTCTTTTAAAGAATACTTACATTACAAATGTAATGTTCTCTTAGTGACAGTGGTGTTGCTATGGGGGTGTGGCCCACACCTGGATGACATCGGGCAGAGGGGTGACACCATCCAGTAGGAAGCAGGAGATGGGGTCAGTTGGGGGCCCCATTAGTGTCTGGACAGCACATCCCTCCCTCCACATGAAAGGGAGAGGCTGGATCTGCTCTCCCCCCCCTTAATGCAGCCCTGCCCTTGCGCTGTGTATGTAAAGAGAATGTGTGGGCAGGAAAGTTTAAATCAAGCAGCTGACTGAGCCTCCGGGGACTGACATGAGTGGCACTATGACCCTACTTTCCCCCTTCCTCTTCTTTCCCTTGCTGCCATCTCTCTCCTGAATCTCCCTCCCTCTTTCCTATGTTGTCCCCAGACAAAAACTTTTTTTACATATTTTACTTGTTACTTGCATTGGGGCTGCATCACGGCTGGCTCAGACTCCTGTTTGCTGTACCATTCAAAGACCTGCTTCCTGGTTCATGTCACCACTGTTTATTGTCCCCCAGTCAAATCACTGGTTGCTTGGACCGCCTGGCGTCTAGCAACCAGTGAGGTAAATGCAGAGTCCCTAGAATTCCCAGCGAGTAGGCTCCAATTTCTTTCTACTGAACTGCTCCATCTCCCTCAGCTTCCGCCCTGCTCACAGTGACTACGGAAGAGTCTGAGAGCGGTGATTAGGGGAGCAGGAAGAGAGAAACAGAGGATGCCATTCTGTGCTGGAGGAACGAGAGAACGTAAGATAGAGATGGATGGGAGGAGCAAGCAGCTGAACATCCTACACTGATAGACCTGCAATATCCTCCGCAATAACCTCCCCTCTGCTGCCTTGCACCAGCAGCTCTTCTCTGCCCTCACACACAACTGAGAGTACATTTGTAATGACAACGAGAGTGTCTTTCCCTCTCTCCCCCATCTCTCCTACTCCCCCACCCACTCTCTCTCTCCCCCCTTTCTCATTTTCATGCTCTCTCCCTCTCTCCCCCTCTCCTCCTCTTTCCCTCTCTTTCCTCCTCTCTCCCTCTCTTTCCTCTCGCTCATTCTCTATTTCATTCTCCCCCTCTCTCTCATTCTTTCTTGCATTTTCTCTCTTTTATTCTCTTCATCTCTATCTCTCTCCCCTCTCTCTCATTCTCTCACTTTCTCTCTCTCTCTCTCCCCTCCTTTTCTTTCTCTTCCTCTCCCCTCTTCTCTAGCTCTGTTCATCTCCCCTCCTCTCTCGCTCTGTTCCTCTCCCCTCCTCTCTCGCTCTGTTTCTCTCCCCTCCTCTCTCGCTCTGTTTCTCTCCCATCCTCCCTCGCTCTGTTCCTCTCCCCTCCTCTCTCGCTCTGTTCCTCTCCCCTCCTCTCTCGACTCTGTTCCTCTCCCCTCCTCTCTCGCTCTGTTCCTCTCCCCTCCTCTCTCGCTCTGTTTCTCTCCCCTCCTCTCTCGCTCTGTTCCTCCCCCCATCCTCTCTCGCTCTGTTCCTCCCCCTCTCCTCTCTCACTCTGTTCCTCTCCCCTCCTCTCTCGCTCTGTTCCTCTCCCCTCCTCTCTCGCTCTGTTTCTCTCCCCTCCTCTCTCGCTCTGTCCCTCTCCCCTCCTCTCTCGCTCTGTTTCTCTCCCATCCTCTCTCGCTCTGTTCCTCTCCCCTCCTCTCTCGCTCTGTTCCTCTCCCCTCCTCTCTCGCTCTGTTTCTCTCCCATCCTCTCTCTCTCTGTTCCTCTCCCCTCCTCTCTCGCTCTGTTTCTCTCCCATCCTCTCTCGCTCTGTTCCTCTCCCCTCCTCTCTCGCTCTGTTCCTCTCCCCTCCTCTCTCGCTCTGTTCCTCTCCCCTCCTCTCTCGCTCTGTTCCTCTCCCCTCCTCTCTCGCTCTGTTTCTCTCCCCTCCTCTCTCGCTCTGTTCCTCCCCCCATCCTCTCTCGCTGTTCCTCCCCCCCTCCTCTCTCGCTCTGTTCCTCTCCCCTCCTCTCTCGCTCTGTTCCTCTCCCCTCCTCTCTCGCTCTGTTCCTCTCCCCTCCTCTCTCGCTCTGTTTCTCTCCCCTCCTCTCTCGCTCTGTTTCTCTCCCATCCTCTCTCGCTCTGTTCCTCTCCCCTCCTCTCTCGCTCTGTTCCTCTCCCCTCCTCTCTCGCTCTGTTTCTCTCCCATCCTCTCTCTCTCTGTTCCTCTCCCCTCCTCTCTCGCTCTGTTTCTCTCCCATCCTCTCTCGCTCTGTTTCTCTCCCCTCCTCTCTCGCTCTGTTCCTCTCCCCTCCTCTCTCGCTCTGTTTCTCTCCCATCCTCTCTCTCTCTGTTCCTCTCCCCTCCTCTCTCGCTCTGTTTCTCTCCCATCCACCCTCCCTCTAATATTGAAAACGTATAATAACGCACAATCTTCATCTATTTGTTATCACTACAACTTAAAACTATAAATAAAAATGTATGTTTTATAAAACCTTCCTGCCTGCCTCTGTTTCCCTTTTAAAATGTCAACCAGTTGTCAAACCACCACAGTACTTTTACTTCTTAGTAGTACCTGTACATCATTGGCCTCTTCCGAGTTTCAGGCATGCGCATACCCCTGCCCGCCTACTTCACTGTCATTTGATACAGTGGGAGTATGTCAGTAGATCTGTCTCGACTATGTCAAATCACAGCCTAGAGCTCTGTATTGGTAAACAATACAGAGCTCTATACAGAGGGACAGATCCCTGTATTTCTTTTCTGTGCTAAGCATGGAAAATAAATAAATTGATCTTTAGTAGAAAACAGCACACAGTAAACCCCTTCCTCACTCTAGATGTTTACCCCCCCCCCCCCCCCCCATGTCAATATTACAGTGACAATGTATAATATTATCACTGATCACCGTATTAGCCCTGGTTCAAACTGAATGCGACTTTAAAATCATGCTACTTCACTTGAAGTAGCATGATTCCAAAGAAGCAGGTCAGTACGATTTCAGGTGTGACTTGCTTGATTTCTATGCAAGTCACACCTAAAATTGCCAAAATCAGTGTAGGGACCTTTTTTTAAAGTTCAGTGTAGCCTTAGCCTTACCTGTGAAGCCTCAGCAGTGAAATCTCATCAGTGCGGCTTCACCAGTGCAGGCTCAGTGCCGACTCATCAGTGACCACCGGTGTCACCTCAGTGCACCCTTACCAGTGCAGCCCCACAAGTGCAGCCTCACCAGTGAAGGCTAATCAATACAGGCTCACAAGTGCAGGCTCATCAGTGGAGGCTCACCATTGCAGCCTCATCAGTGCAGCCTCACTAGTGCAACCTCATTAGTGGAGGCGCACCAGTGCAACCTCCTTAGGGGAGGCTCACCAGTGCAGCCTCATCAGTGGAGGCTCACCAGTGCCCATCAGTCATTATAGCAGAATGCAGTGTGTATAATTCATTGGAAATGTACACAATGCTTTACTGCACCAGGTGACACCAAACCTAGTGACGCCAATGCTTAGTGAGTACAATGAAGTTGCATTTACGTGGTTGACTTGTTACAGTGAACATAGCTTTCCCCCTATTCACTAGGTGAACATCATCTGCTCCTTTAGTAAATCAACCCCTATAGGAGAATGTTTCCAACCTTTGTTGCTTCTACCACATGCCTATGTTAAAGTTAACATTTTCTAAAAGAAACAGGGGAGCTGCCATTACTACCTCTACCATCCTTTGCAAATACTAGTTGTTTAGCTACTATTCAGACATACCTACTTTGATACTTTGTGAGTCACTGACCTGGAACAAATATGCAGATCAGGAAAGTCGGAGTAAAGTCAGAACTCCTTATCTACATACTTGTCTTGGGTTAGTGACGCAAAGAGCCTGGTTATATGTCACAGTAATGAGGGGTAAAACACATTTACTGCAACGCATGGCAACACATCTACTGTGGTGCATTATGCCGGTCATTGACCGTTAGACTCCCGGTGAACCAGCTGAGATTCAAACCATTTATGGGCAGGCTGAATGTACCCAAGCTGATTGATCGATTATTGATAATGGCTGTTAGCGGAAGCCATCTTCGCTGGGAGAACACAATGGGTCCACAGAAGGGATTCCCACATCAACACTTACCATGTTTATAGAAAAGAAAATCACTCTGTCTATGGCTGGCTTTACAGTTCCATACATTTTTAAAACTACCTCAATGCACTAGTACAGTAGCAAGTAGCACATCTACACTGTGACATATGCATGGCAGGTGCATAGTAGTGAACTGCATGAGAAAAAATGCACATTAGCCAATGTACTGCAAGGCAATTTGGGCATGTGAATAGTTCAATGGTATTAGAACCAATGGTATGAGAGCCATGCAACCAGCATTTGCACACATAAAAATCAGCAAAAGCAGCTTCCATATTTCTTTCTTGTTTCCTTTAAAGGGGTTGTACACCCTCGTTTTTTTTTTTTTTAAATAACACACATATCATACTTACCTCTAGACATTCACACTGAAATATTTCATTTCAGAATTTCGTTTTTGTCCGAAAAATAAATTTATTTAGTTACTCCCGAAATTCGTTTTTATTTATTTTGTTTAGTTAAAAAATGCATTCGTTCAAAAATCTGAAATAATTAAGGTAGAATCTGTCATTGAAGGCTTATGGTGTCTGTCAAATGTTTTAAGAAGATTCGACGGAGCAGCTAAACTGTACAGCACTGCAATCGTATGGTTCTGGTCGAATGTTCCGCCTACAAGCTATAGTAGAATTCTAATGTTGTGTGACACTAGTAATAATTATATGTATTAATTATTATTACTAGTCAACCAAGATTAGAATTCTTCTATAGCCTATGGTCAGAGCATTTGACCATAAATGTCCGCTCGCGGCGACCGCTTCGTCAAATCTTCATGTCGAATCTTTTCTCTCTATGTCGAATAATCTTGGACTAATAGAGTTAGGTTAGGCACATTCAACCTTTTTTGCTATTGTCTCTATAATGTTGAATCTTTTCTCTCTATGTAGAATAATCTTGAACTAATAGAGCTAAGGTTAGGCACATTCGACCACAGGTTCGATGGACACAGCACGCTATTGTCAGCGTAATGTCAAATCTCCTATCCATATCAAACTGCTGAAACGAAATTGAAAATAAAGCATTTGTTTATGTCGTATCTTTGGGTTTTCGGATTCTGCATGTTCGTTATCGTTTGTTAAAACGATAACGAAAATACCCGAAATTCGGACGAAAATGCATTCGGACGAAAACGAATGCGCATGTCTACTTACCTCCACTGTGCAGTTGGTTTTGCACAGTATGGCCCCGAACCTCTTCTTCTGGGGTCTCCCGGTGGCGCTCGAAGCTCTTCCTCACATTGGATCCCCCCTAGTGTTAACCCCTTCCCTGCCAGTCACAGTTACACAGTAATCAGTGCATTTTTATAGCACTGATTGCTGTATAAATGTCAATGGTCCCAAAAAGGTGTCAAAAATCAAAAATGTCCGATCTGTCCACCGCAATGTTGCAGTACCACTAAAAATCGCAGATCACCGCCTAGTAAAAAAAAAATAATAATAATAAAAATATCATAAATCTATCACCTATTTTGACTATGACTTTTGCGCAAACCAATTCACAAACGCTCATTGCTATTTTTTATCAGAAATATATAGAAGAATACATATTGGCCTAAACTTATGAAGAAATTTGTTTTTTAAAAACATTTTTGGGGATATTTGTTATAGCAAAAAGTAAAAAATATTGTGTCTTTTTTTTTTTTTCAAAATTGTTGTTTATAGCACAAAAAATAAAAACTGCAGAGGTGATCAAATAACACCAAAAGAAAGCTCTATGTGTGGGAAAAAAAGGACGTAAATTTTGTTTGGTTACATGACCACGCAATTGTCAGTTAATGTGACAGTGCCGTATCGCAAAAAAATGGCTTGGTCATTAAACCGGAAAATCTTCCGGGGCTGAAGTGGTTAAACACTGAACTAGGTATGATGTCAGGGGATAGTAGGGAGAGGTCTGACATAAGAAGGAGTCATTCCTCTGCCCTCCTCCTGCCTGGACCCATAGAGTAGAGTAGAGTTGATGGTTACTTTCAAATAATAATAATAATAATAATAGTGCAGCGCTTATTAAGAAAACACTAAATTCATACAGTTTTAAAAAAAAATGAATGACAGTTGGTGGTTAGTCTGTTAAAGTGTTTGCTATTCAGTAATCTGTCCTTGTTAAGCCTCATACACACGATCGGTCTTTATACAAACTTTCCCGTGGATTTTTGTACAAATGGCATTGGCCGTGAATTGCATACACACGGCAGGACTTTTTCATCCAACTTTCATCAAATCACATGGTTTTTCTGCCCTTTACCGCCACCTTTGGTCAACTTCTGTATTGTTGTCTGATCTTTTGCATTGGTTCTGAGCATGCGTGTTTGTACTTTATACAAAAGTCCGATGGTTCAGTACACACGATCGGACTTTGCTCCATCTGACTTTTGTTGCCGTAAAGTTTGTCCGTTCGCACAGCCTACAAAAGTCCGATGAAAAACGAAAAATTGTGTCCGATGGAACATACACATGGTCGGATGTTGCCTTTAAACAGCTAATTTGCATGTTTGTTGTCAAAAAGTCTGATCGTGTGTATGGGCCTTTAGAGTGTTTGCCTCTGCTTTTGGGGTTAGCTTAAGCAGTCCCATGAAAGTAGCCAGAAAGAATCATTGAGTTATTTTGCTCTTAATCTTCAGCCATTACTACATTTACTTTAGATATATTTGTCTACTATTCAGTTATATTGTTACAGTTTGTTTCATTCATTCTTATTTTACAGTAAAAATGATTTCTGTGTTTACTACAGTTTGTGTCTTTTTTACGGTGGTGTTTATACAAACATTATTGCCAGAAGACGAGGTGTGCCAGAAGGGCTGAGACTGTTCTTCTGGTTGAAAGGCAGAGTACAGAACCAAATATACTCAAGGGTCTCCTCCGGGGGATAGAGCTACACATAAAATATGTAAATGCATATACAGTATAACCTTATGAATAAATGTTGAAATTAATGTTCTCGGAACAGGGTCTCTTTAAAGTCTACAGTCTAAAGACTACAGTCAGTCTACATTTGTGAAAGGGTCCTGGCATTTTCCATTGCACCATGATAAGATAATAAAGCGATTCTAAGCATAAAATATGTATACATTCACAGTGTTTTTTTTTATTCAACCAGTGGGTTGAACGAAAAAAAAACTAAAGGATCCCCACATCCACAAAAGCAATGTGGATGCAGGGATCTCCTCTGCTGCACTATTATTGTATTGTGACAGTGAGGCCCCCCTTCCAGAATCCACAGATCAGTGCTGCAGTCATTGCCTGCAAGTTTTGATCCAATGCATGAACGTTCAACCGTCACGTGTACCCTGCTTTAGTTAGGATTTTTTTATGAAATGCAACTGCTATCACGTGGCATTGCCCTTACTGTTTACACCATTTATTTTTTTGAAATGTATGGGCTATCTAAAATAATAAAAAATATACATCAGAGCAATGCAAAATGAACATTTTGTATACAAATGTGACCTGGATGCTGACATAAAGTAAATATTATATATTTGAACTTGTTTTAATTGATATCTACATAATTAAACTAGTCAATGCTATTCTCTCTCTTATGTCAATTCTAGTAAAGATTCTACATGCAGTAATGTCAGATTTTATTACATCTCTCCATTAATGTTATATGATTAATGTGCACAGCTGAGCCTGGGCTTGATTTTAATAGCTGCCTCAGAGGGTTCCACCCTTCTCATCGCTCTGAATTAAATGCCACGTTAGTAAATGCAACACAATCATAAAATCCTTTGACTGAATGTCTAATTCCTTTTGCATGGACTGTGTTAGGCCATATTTGTGTAGTTTTTTTTAATGACACTCTTTCATGCTCTGAATAATCTGTGAGCTTAGATATTATTGAGTCATTTTAAAGTGGACCTTTCAGTAATAAGTCTGCATAAAATACATGTTTGACATGTTACAATTGACTGTATAGCAATAGTATCATTTTTCAAAAAAGTTCTACCTATTATCAATAACTTCTAAAACTACGTGATTTATATGTGTAGTGTCGACGACTGGAAGGCCTTAAAGAGGAAGTAAACCCTGATAGCTTTGACTTTTTTTTCCCTGCAAAGTAAAAGCATTATGGGCAAGTATGCATCGCATACTAGCCCATTATGTTGCATTTACCTGCAAACGAAGCCTGTGATGTCCTCACTGTCCCCATCCATCTTGGGCTGAAATGCCAGTTTGAAATTGTGCGAGTTCAGCTGAACTTGCATGATTTCAAAACTGCATGCGGTGTGAACCTAGGCCAGTGATGGCGAACCTTGGCACCCCAGATGTTTTGGAACTACATTTCCCATGATGCTCACCTACACTGCAGAGTGGATGAGCATCATGGGAAATGTAGTTCCAAAACATCTGGGGTGCCAAGGTTCGCCATCACTGACCTAGGCTGTGACCAGGAGGCAGTGGAATGGACTCTTGATTGTCTGTCCACTGTTAAGGCCAATCACAGTGATCGCCTGATCAGAAAGCTCATCCCATGCATTAAGATGCAGTTAAAGAGGTGCCAGGAGGGGTGGGAAGGGTTTAAAAGCAATCCTTGAGCTCCAGGCAAGTGACTTTGCGTAGGCAAAGAATGTTTCATCATTTTGCTTCAGGCAGGAGGAATCATTTCCTCGGGCTGCTGACGCATTGATCAGATTGTAACATTGGAGAGGAGTACTGGAATTTTTCACCAGGAGCACAGGTTCTAGCTTTACCAAATCTGTTAAAAATAAACATTTTTATTTCCCCGTTTGCTGTTAGAAATTTCCCCACACTTCTTGTCCAGTAATTCTGTTATCATTGGGACAGTAGGTGAATGGAATTTTTTTGAAGAGTCAGTTCACACCAAGTTTTTTTTCTGCATCAAAAATGCATAGTAGGTTATATGGTTTTCAGGGGCATAGTTCATACCAGTTCTTGCAGTTCTAGCGTGTCCCAATTCCAAAAAAAAAAAAGTAGAACATGCTGAATTTTTCCTGCACTGGAACGCTATAAAAAGCATCAAAAACACACCAAAAAAGCACTGGATCACACATGTTCTTATTTAATTGTAATAAAAAAAGAAGTGAAAAATGCACTGGAATGCGTCAAAAACACGCATGCAAAAAAGCACCTGGAACGCATCTGGACTGCGTTTCTATGGCGTGAGCTGGCCCTCATAGAACCCAAGATAGCAGTATAAGCCTGACAAGAGTTATAATTCCCACTCTATAAACAACTAAAAAGTAATTTGAGCTGGACATACATTTTAAAGCCCATCTCTGAGAACCTTTGCTTTTATTTGTTTCAACCCATTAGCTATTCTATAGGAGGTGTAAAAATGTGTGTTTGTTTTTCAGTGATCACATATTTTTAATCTTTTTTAGTTGACCAGCTGAGCTCATTAGCACACACCCTACATCATTCACCCTCCTACATACTCACGTATTTCCAGGTGCATGCTTTTTAAATTAAATGCAATCAATCAGTGATCACTCTTCTCACTAAATACATAGGCATCAATCCCCCCCCCCCCCCATACCTTAACTTTAATCTGGCATAGATCGTTCATTTGGCATTTTGAAGTGTGCAGGAAATGAGAGATGAGATAACAGCCTATGTGAAACAAAGCTGTAGTATTAGAAACAGGAGAGGTTTGCCCTGGGTTCTGTAAAGCTCAGCATACACTACACAATCTAAATGTACAATCTCCTTTAGATCTAACATTAACTCTGCAGTGCAGGGGCCTGCGATTGGACACAGAGTGCATGGATAGATAGGTGGGTACTCCTAATCCATAGATCTGGTAAATCTAAACAAAATTGTACAGAGATTGTACAATCAGCATTCAAGACTGTCATTGTTATGAGGAATAGTAAGGAAAGAGATTTTGTAGAGGTGCATAGCATGAAGAAGAGTCTGATCTTGGAAACATAAAAAAAACAAAAAAACATACAATAGTATTTTTTACTTCAGGTTGATCGCTTTTACACATACAACTAAAAATAACTGAGCAGACTGTCCAATTCCTTTTATAGGCTCTTTCGGTTGTTGTATCCAGGTACATTGACTCTCGTTTTACACCTGTGTGTTTGATCCCTAAGCACGTATTTCCCTTTCCTCTTTTTCCAATGTCCTCATTTACTCCAAAGTACAATAATTTGCAAGTGTGTTTAGCACTTTACTATTTTCTAAAGAAATGTATACTTAAATACTGGTTTATTATACTAGCCATAGAATACGAGTATTGTTTGTGACAAGTCACAACCTGATTGTTGCAAAGGACTTGTATATTTGCTCTATTTTTAATTTTTTTTTCTACAGTTTTCCCTCTTCTCTAGTTTATAAAGTGCATGATTATTAGCTCATTTAACAAGACAATCAGAACGAGAGAAGGAAAGTAAGGGTAATATTGATGAAGCTGTTACATAGATGCCAAGGGCAAGCGGACTCTGGAGAGCCTTAGGAATGCCATCATCTTCTTCAGCTTCCCCCCTCTTCTTCCAGGACAGCTACTTGAGAGATGATAGGCTCCGCCCTCCACAGGAAACACAAATCAGACATAATTTAAAAGGCTCCTCCCTTTCCTCTGACCCTTAGTTGTTTTGTGTTTCCAGACCCTCCAGGAGTACACACCGTAACGGTTATATTTTTTCAGGTCTGCTAACTGTGGTTGGCGGACCCCCATTTTTTTGTGATACCAAGACGGGTTGTGACCATGTCTGTGGTATATCTCTACTTTAGTAGAATAAAAAGGGCAAACTGTGTATGGAATGAATTACTTACCTTGTGTGATCTTAGCAGCGGCAACTTCCATTGCACATATCTGGCATTTTCCTGGATATGTAGAGATGAACGAGTAAGCACTCATGGTTTTCCCTGCATTGAGTGTACCAAGACGGTGTTCTGTCGCACTGCTGGTGATGCACTCTGCCGGAACCAGAAGTGGCACATTTCTGGACACTGATGTCTAAAATCTGCTCAGTATAGATGCAATGCAGGGGATTTGCTGCTTTGGGAAATAGTCTGCCAGATTCAGGGCAGACTAGTTTAGCAGCACAGCAGCGGTCAGCAGACTATCTCACTAGCCGGTTTAGTATCCTCTCTATGGAGTAAGAGCACATACCTGTGGATGGAGCACTCGCCCAAGCTGAACCAGTGGCTGCATTTGGATCCAATCCTGCCCCCAAGCTAAGTGCCTCTCCAGAACCTGTTAGAGCTACTACAGTTGGGGGTCTGTATATATTTGTTGCCTTTTTTTAAAGGAGTTACTTATATATTGTTTTTTTATGCTGTTTTTTTTCTAGGTTGATAAACCTATAAAGAAAAAATGTGGGAACTGTAGAGCTAGCTTTCCTGAGGGTTATAAAAAAGCATGTTTGTGAGGATTGCATTCCTTCAGGTTCTGTTTCTTTGGTTAAGGAATTGATGGCTTCTGTGAAAAATGTAGTTGCCTCTTTTCAGTCCTTTAATGACAGATTAGCAGGGCTAGGTCCTTCCACTTCAAACTCTGTTACTGTGGGTCAGGAACCTTCAGTCTCTGCTAGATCTTTTCCTCTCTTAGTATTAGAGACCATTAGTTCATGAGATGTTTCTGACCTGGAACAGGGTGAGAATGCAGTATCTGCATCTGACGAGGAATCTGCTTTGGAGGTTAAAGATACTGGTAGTTCAACTAGATATCTTTTTCCAGTTGAAGATATTGACAAACTATTAAAAGGCAATATATACTTCTGAACATATCAAGATGCCTCAGCAATAGGATAAGAATAAGATGTACAGAGGGCTATGGGACGTAAATCTAGGTCTTTTCCAGTGCATCACTCACTCAAGGACACAAATCATCTGCGGAGTTGCTAGCACCTGTTGTTCCACTAGCTTGTGTTCAGCTCTGCTGCACTCTGCAGCTATGGGTGTCGCCGGCTCCACCTGTTGCTTAATTATATCATTTCTTTCTGCTACTTCCTGTCCAGCTCCCCATGTGCTTCTCTATTTAAATTCCTTCCAGATCAGCTTCTGGTTGCTTGAGCATTGCTTGTTTCTGAGCCCCCTTCATGTAACCTGCTTTAACCTGATCTCTCGTGAACTGATCTCTTGTGTACCGACTTGTGTACTTAATTACTTTGTCTGCAGCCCGCCCTGACCTTGGCTCGCTATCCGGCTCTCCTTTGCTTCATCCATCCATCCATGCTTGTCTGTCTTCTGGTACTCCCCTAACGAGCAGGGTTAACCCGGGGTCATGACCTGGGGTCAGCTCGCAGCTAAGCCCAAACCCTCCTGAGGGGGTTCCTGGCAGAATACCGGTTGGCCCTTAGACTCCACGCCCTGGGGGATCCCATGTCACCTGCTCGCCTCTGGGCTCATTGTAGTAGTACCGTGACAGGACATGATCCTCTCTGAATAGAAAGAACCTAAAAGTAGGTTGTTCCAGTCTAGAGGACATGAGAGAAGGTTTCCCTTTCAGTCCGATTTTGAGTAGGTGTTTTTCAAATGTCCTAGGTTAGATGCTCCTATGTCACAAGTATCTAAAAAGTTGGATCTCTCATTTGAAGATTCTGAAGTCCTTAATGATCAAATAGATAGGAAGGCTGATTCTTTATTACGTAAGGCCTGGGATGCCTCTGCCTTTTCTTAGGGCCAGCTATAGTGTTGTACTTGTGTTGCTAGGAATTTGGATGTGTGGGTTCAACATCTGGATGACCTTCTCTCCTCCGACACTAGCATAGAAGAGGCCAGGGAACCTCTCCCCCTTATTGCCAAATCAGTCGCATTATTTGGCTGATGTGGCAGCATATTCAGTGAGATCTGTGGCCAGGACATCAGTCCTCCTTAATTCGACTAGACGGGCCATCTGGCTAAAATCTTGGGAGGGAGATCTTACCTCCAAAATAAACTTTGCAGCATATCCTTTGAGGGCAAGCTCTTATTCGGTTCTTCCTAAGAGGAAGTCCTAGCTCATTCCTCCGAGAAGCGAAAGTGGTTTCTATCTTCTCAAAGGAATAAGCTCCAGAATAAGAGGCCTTTTCATGGCTTCCAAAACAAGGTTCATTTTAAAACCAAAAGGCAACAGGCAAAGAAGTGGTCTTTTAACAATAACAAGCAAAAAGGGGAGGGGCACGTTTTTCTCCTTCAGCCCCTTCCAAAAAATTCCCAGTGATGCCAGAGTGGGGGTAGAAGGTAGGTTGTCACATTTCATCAAGGAATGGGCAGAGATTTCCAACAATCTTTAGCCTCCAAATGTTAGAAAGGGGTTACAGGTTGGAATTCAAAAGCCCCTCTCCCCAGAGATTTTTCCTTACCCCCCTGCCGAGAGACCAAGGGAGACGGCTGTCCATGGTGAATCTGATTACTATGTGGGAAATGGAGCAGGTTATTTCTCCCGTTCATAATTTTTGAACATCCAGAGATTTTGTTCTCACGTCTTTCTGGTCAGGAAGGCTACCGGCGGGTTTTGTATGGTTATCAATTTAAGCATCCTGAACAAATTCATAGTCTACAGATGTTTCCGGATGGAAAACATTTATTCTGTAAGGAATCTGTTGTTACCAGGGATGTTCATGGTAACCCTGGATCTTCAGGACTCTTATCTTCATGTACCAATCTGCCGGAATCTTCAAAAGTTCCTCAGGTTTGCAGTTCTCATGGAGAACGGTCCAAGTCATTGGCAAAGCCCTTCCTTTTGGTCTCTCGGCAGCACCCAGGACTTTCACAAAAATCATGGCCAAAGTCATGGCCTATTTTCGGATACAGAGGGTGTCGATCATCCCATAATTAGATGATTTTCTGGTTTTTGCCTGAAACAAAGAGACCCTTGTTTAGGATCTACAGTTGATTTTACTGACCTTTCAGAAATTGGGGTGGAATATCAACCAGCAAAAGTCTTGCTTGGTGCCCTCCCAGAACATAACTTTTTTTGGGTCATCTAATAGGCACTGTCAAACATTATGGAGTCCAAATGCTCTCCAGCCAGGGCCTCTCCTTTGGTAGGAAAGTGCTTCAGGCTGGCGTTCCTCCCTAAGGTATAGAATCTTGCTTATCCTCTCAAGTAGCTGTCCTGGAAGATGAGGGGGGAAAACCCCCATTAGACTTATCAGTAACAGTATTTCCATGAATCTTCCAGGTTACATCTATATTCCCCTCCTATTCTGTAATCACTGGTCGCCTTTGTTTACCTGGTGGTGGTGTTTTTATGTGAGTTTCTGTTTTTCCTCTGCCGAGTGCACTTTTGGTGGAGGTTTACTTGATCTTCTAACAACTGAGAGTCAGAGGAAAGGGAGGAGCCTTTTAAATTATGTCTGATTTGTGTTTCCTGTGGAGGGCCGAGCCAATCATCTCTCAAGTAGCTGTCCTGAAAGATTCCTGGTAATACTGTTACCTTTAAGTCTAACGGGGGTTTTTACAGTCGTGCAGTGAGTTTCAACTACACCAATATAGTGCTTTATTATTTTTTATTTTATGTTACATCATACATTGACTCAGGGTCAAAATCACCTGAACAACATTGATTTTTTTTTTTAAGCACTGTACAATATCTATAAACAGAAACATTGGCCTTCATAAATATAATATATGTAGCCGTGATTTGTACAAATGCACTTTTTACATTGTATTACTCTACACAACACTTTCGCAAAACATCCCTTGAGTAGTGTTTATGATATGTTTTTAAAAATGGATTGTAAGAGACACATCCATCAAAATAAGGAAAAACATCTTATTATTTTGTACACCAATACAATCATTTTTCATTGGTATTAGGTTTCTATTCCCTGAATTTTTCAAAGATTGCCTTAGTGATGTGCTATCTTTAATCAATCTGGACAGTTTTTATCCTTTACGGTTTAGGTTTTACTTAACTAAAATCCAGAACATAAATGATATGCCCAAGTAATCTGTGGAAGTGACAGAAAGGGCATGATTTGCTAAAGTAAATTAAAAATAATGATACATTGTTGCAGGAAGGAATGTTTGGGCATTGTCAGCCTCTCATCAAATTTGACAGGCTGCTAGCAGTAGAGCTGGACAGTGCTTTTGTACCTTTCACCCACATCCAAACATTGGAGTCTTAGCCCTTGTACACACGGTCGGAGAATCCGTCGGAATGTGTCCTATCGGACCGCGTTGTCGGATAATCCGACTGTGTGTGGTATGCATCGGACTGTTTCTGTCGGAATATCCGTCGGACCAAATTTTCCAACTTGCTGGAAATATTTTCCGACAAACTGGTCCGATAGGACATACTCCGTTCATGTGTAGAGAATTCCGATCGGACAAAGTGCCACGCATGCTCAGATCAAATTCCTACATCAAAGCTATTGGCTACTAGCCTGAACGTAGTCCCATCGTAACAAAATTACGTCATCACGTTCTGAAAGATCAGATTTTTCGACAACTTTGTCCGACCGTGTGTATGCAACAGTTTCGGACAAGATCCGACGGACAAAATCCGACGGATTTGGTTGTCGGAATCTCCGACCGTGTGTACAAGGGCTTATGCACACTGGGCATTTGTAAAGGACCTTGTGTAATAAATATGTCAGTAAGATTCCTCCAATGTCAAAAGTGTCCTGGAGGGGGGGGGGGCATATATGTACTGTATATGTATTGTAAAACATGCAAAGACTGCCACACTCCCATATTTCTTCAAAATACATTCTTATCAATCATATGAATGACTTGTATAGCGCTACCTATACGAACTGAATTGCCTCAGGGCACTTTCTTGCCACCAGAGTCCATCTGCAGCTTTTTATGCGGTCCTTTAACCTGTAGGGTCCTGACGCACTTACAACATTGACATACACATATATTATGGCCAATTTTTTTTGGACAGGGTCTAATTAACCTACCAGCATGTCTTTGGAGTGTGGGAGGAAACCGGAGTACCCGGAGGAAACCCACGCAGGCACAGGGAGAACATGCAAACTCCAGGCAGATAGTGTCGTGGTTGGGATTTGAACCAGCAACCCTATTGCTGCTAGGTGAAAGTGCTAACCACTACACCACTGTGCTGCCCACCATATAAAATACCAAAATGGTGTCCCTCTGGTGCATGCTTTTGCACTACAGTATGTCCTTCCTCAGACCGGGACCAAATCTTCAGTAATAAGTAGTGGAGATTGGTTGGGACTTTAACAAAGCCATGGCCTGTTAAGGTCATGTATTTCCATCCCAGGGGACTTTGAAGCCAGGGCCTGGTGAGGTCATGTGTTTCCATCCCTATTAAGTTCAAAGAAAGGGAGCAAAGGGGGAGGGGGGTATTTTGGACTTTACATGAAGCACATAGTAGCAAAGGAATAAATTGGTGAACAAATAGGAATTTTATTGATTATTACAGTTATGATTACATAAAATGCTGGTATCAATAGTAAACAAGGTAATTGCAAGACATGGTAATAGCTAGGCATGCTAATAACATTAGTATCACATAATAGAATCAAAATAAAAGTCCAGGGTTCACCAAAGCATGATCGGATAAAAACATAATCAAAATAATGCCTGCAGGACCAATGGCACGTGTTGGAATAGTACAAAATAGCTTGAAGATCTGGGTATATTGATAGGAACACATAATTTGGTAGCTCTAAGCCCTTGTACACACGGTCGGACATTCGGACTAGGGATGAGCTTCGTGTTCGAGTCGAACATACGTTTGACTCGAACATCGGCTGTTCGCCCGTTTGGCGAATTCCAAACATTATGGGCCGTTCGCGCCAAATTCGTGTGGCGCTCACGGCCCACAATGCACTGCGATGGCGCAGTGCATTGCTGGCTCATGATTGGCCAAGCATGCACTGTGACCCCGCATGCTTGGCCAATCACAGCGCCGGCAGCGAGGAGAGCCATGATTGGCCACAGGCAGGATGCCTGTGGCCAATCATAGCTCAGGCTGTGTAGTACACGCCCCACACTATATAAGGCCGCCAGCGCGGCGGCCTTGTGTAGTGTGTTGGCGTCTGAAGCAGTTAGTGGGTGTTCTGTGTACCTTCAACACAGTATACACCGATCGTTATCGGCCAATTTTTCGATCTTGCTCTTCTGTAGTGGTTGTTGTCTGCGTGCCCTGACCGCAGTATACACCGCTATATTCCCCTCACCTATATAGCTAGCGATATATCTATCTTTTATAATAGAGCTTGCAGTCAGTGTTAGGAGCTTGTGCGTGCTGTCTGCGTGCTCTGTACCCAGTACACACCGCTATATCCACCTACATAGCTCTTCTCTATTTGAGCCATCTGCCATCTGCAGGAGTTATTGGAAGTTGTGTGTGCCTCCAGCACAGCACAGTATACATCTGTATTTATAAACAGAAGAAAAAACAGCGCCAATCTAAGTGCAGTATTGTTGAATCAAAGACATTTAATTTGTGAAGTTATGCACTCACACTCTACCAGAAGGTTTCAGGCACATCATGTATCTAGAGGGCATCACAGGGCTCTCGAGGAGAAGCGGTAACTCGTTCGGCTGTATCTCTCGTCCGGTGGCGCCGGTGGTTCCCAGCGTCGCACGGCTTGGTGTAACAGCGTCGGGGAGGTCCGTTCGTCCGTTCGTTGTTATGTTGAGGGGCGCACTGCGATGACGTTTCGTTGTGGTTTACGTTGCACGCGTTCGGAGCATGCGTGCTCCTTCATCAGGCATCTGGGTTACTATGTTTGGAGTGGTTTAAATAGGGAAAGGGGGCAGTTCTAATTAGTCGTTTAGGTTCCACCTTATGGGGCGGAGCTGTTCCGACCAAAGCATGGTGTTGATTGCTCATGTGTTGCAGGCTGGTTGTATGTGATTATTGTGTGTGTGTCCATCAATGTATGTGGATACAAGTTGGATAGTGTGGACAAGATGTGGGAAAAAGTGATAAGAGTTGGAACTTTTTTATTTATTTAATTGTTTTAAAAATTGTTTTAAAAAATTATGAAAATACTTGTTAAAGGTATAAAATAGAAGTGGATTTTGCAAGAATTAAAAGAAGGTTGTTAAAAATTGAAAAAATACATAGAAAATACATATAAAGAATATATATATATATATATATAAAAAAGAAATTTTTTATATATAAAAAATATATATAAAAAATATATAAAGAATCAATAAAAATAGAGGTAAAAATAAGGATAAAATTACAATAGGAATAAAAATAACAATAAAAAAACAATAAAAATAAAAATAAAGATAAAAATAAAAATAAAAATAAAAATAGAACTAGGAATAAAAATAAAATTAAAATGAAAAAGGGGCAAAAAATTGTTAATTAAATTGCTGAAGGTATATTTCTATGGTGGGTATTATGACATAACATGGTGAGAGACATGTATATTGATAGGATTTGATATTGTGAGAATTTGGTACTGTAAAATACAATAAAATGGTGTTAAAATGAGACTTGGATGTTAGAGCAGAACATACACATACATATATATATATATATATATATATATACATACACATACACACATACATATATATATATATATATATATATATATACACATACACATACATACATACATACGCATGCACACGCACTCGTACGTGTGTGAACCCACTTATAGTGGGATCAGAAAAAGGCGCGTGGATACTGATTTGTGGAGGTGAGGGCGGGGGGGGGGGGAAGGGGGGGGGCGGGGCGGCTAAGCAATTTTAAGTCTCATTAAAAAATCTCATGGAAAAAGTGTGATGGGTAAAAATTAGACAACTGAGTTGATTTCTATGTCCTCGTTGAGGCCTCCAGGCGTGAGGGTGTCTAACGTATATATCCAAAAAGTTTCCCTCTCGCAGAGATGTTTGAAACGTTCTGCGAGGGGGAAGGATCCAGGTATCTGTTCAAGGGCCCATACTTGCATGCCCTCTGTGGACCCTTGATGGTGTTCTTTAAAGTGTCGTGGGATAGTGAGATTGGAGTCCCCTTCTACTGATCGGCGATGTTCGCCAAACCTTTTTCTTAGGGTACGAATGGTACGCCCTATATAAAGTAGATTGCAAGGGCAGCGGATTGCATATATTACAAACTCAGAGGAGCAGTTGTAGAACTCTTTTAGTTGGTATGTGTTGCCCTTTGTCGTAAAAGATTTTTGGCGGTGTTGGACAAATTTACAGGTGAGACATTTTTGTTTCTTGCATTGGTACATGCCCTTCAGGGTGAGGAATGTCCTGAGTGGCTTTGGTTTGTTATCGGTTTTTAATTTGCTCGGGGCGATAAAACTTTTTATGTTGCGTGCTCTACGATATGTTATCTTGGGGGTATCTGTTATGGAGGTTTTTAACAGAGGGTCTTCTAGAAGGATACTCCAATGGTTTTTGAAGATTTTTTCCATTTTTTTGTGTTGGGAGTGATATTGAGTAATGAATCTGGTGCTGTGAGTTTGGGAATGGACAGTCGGTTTGTTCGGTGTGGTTTCATGTGGTTGGGGTGTGACCGGGTGTGTTACTGGCTGGGTGTCCAGGAATTTGGTGAAGGCTTCATCTACTAGGGTGGGGGGATAGCCTTTGTCTTCAAATTTTCTTTTAAACAGAGTGCCCTGCTCGATATAATCTGAGTTGTGAGTACAATTTCGTTTTAAACGATTAAATTGACTCTTTGGGATATTGGTGATCCACCTTGGGTGGTGGCAACTTTGGATGTGTAAATATGAATTTCCTGCAGTGGGTTTTATGTGGTTTCTTGCGAAGATGGTTTTATTGATATGACAGAGTTCAAGATCTAAAAAGGGTAAGGTATCTGGACTGGATTCAAAAGTGAAAGATAGGCCTAGATCATTAGCGTTACAGTGTGAGACGAAGTGGTCTATGGGTGGTCCGGTGTTGTCCCATATGATGATAATATCATCTATATAGCAACCTATGTATATAATATGCTCTGTATATGGATTGTTGTTCCAAATGTAAAGAGTTTCCCAGAAGCCCATTGTCAGGTTTGCATAGCTAGGTGCAAAATTGGCACCCATAGCTGTCCCTTGGGTTTGTAAGTAGAATTTTTTATTGAAGGAGAAGTAGTTGTGGGTGAGGCAGAACTTTGTGGAATCTAAGATAAACTCTGCTTGTGCAGTTTTTAGGGATGGGTCTAGGGCTAAGGCTGGGTTCACACCGCTGCGGGGGGAGAACCGGATGTGATTCGCACAGCAAATCACATCCGATCTCCGTAGCGCTGCGAGTTCAGCCATACAGATAGTATGGCTGAACTCGCAGTGGTCCCGCAGCAAACTCGCACGGGACCCTTTTTTGGGTCCGCAACGGAATCGGATCGCATGGGGGTTCACACCATGCGATCCGATTCCTGTGCGAGTCGGCAGATCGCACTGCGATATGCCGACGGATCTGGGGGTGTCATTAACATAACATTGACACCCCCAGCCGTCCGCATAGGGCAGTGTGAACTGCCGGCGGGAGGTATGCGATGCGGGAAAACGCCGCGGATTCGCGGCGTTCCCGCATCGCAGCAATGTGAACCTAGCCTAAGAAGTGTTTTACTGCCTGAAGGCCAACAGCATGGGGAATTGAAGTATAGAGGGAATTGACATCTAAGGACACCCATTGGTAGGTGGGCTCCCAGGAGTAGGTTTTTAGGATCTCTAGTAGGTGTGTACCATCTCGTATGTAAGTTTGGAGATTCTGTGCCAGTGGTTGCAGGAAATGGTCAATGTAGATAGAAAAGGGGCTGGTTATACTTTCCATTGCGGCAACAATTGGTCTCCCCGGGGGATTCTCTGAATTTTTATGTATTTTGGGAAGGTGATAGAAATAGGGAGTGTTATAATATGTTTTGGATAGAAAGGAAGCTTCTGCTTTTGTAATAATATTATCTCCAAGGGAAATAAGTTGGTCCACACTATCCCAGAGACACATTACTGTTAAAGGTACCTCATCCCCTAATAATTCTATAAATATTGTATCCAAGAATAGGAAAAGGGGGGGGGCAGGGGATTTTTTTACGGTACACTATATAAAGAAACAGAGATTTCTTAAAAAAGAATTCATAGCTTTAATATTGGAAATATGTTAAAATTATTTTGGAAAAACCAAAATAGCAAAAATATAATAACAAATACACTTTTTATACAAAAGATTACATGACACAAAGTATAGGGGATCCTGAAAATGTTAGTTGCTGTGAATGATCATGTGTCCTCCCGACATGTTTCGCGTTTTTGCTTCTTCAGGGGAGTATGCAACTACCATGAACATAAACACAAAAAAAAAAGGTTTAAGAATACAGAAAATACATTTATGCCATACAATTGGATACACATAAATTTCAGAACATTAAGTATGAAATTGGTCTCAATTCGCTCAGTCCAAGGAGGTACTATGCTTACCCAGGTATAATCATTCCCGGCATCGCAACCCACAAGCCAATAGATGGTGAAATAGGTGGCAAGAATTGGGTGACAGGATCAAATGCTAAAAGCAACCCAGCCCCACGCAGGGCATAGATGGAGGTAGACAAGCGCTACAAAGATCAAAAACAAAATCCAGAGATAAGTACCAAGTTTACAAATCCAGCACAGGTATTGAAAAATGTTAGTTTGTAACAGAAAGGGTAACTGATATCAATCCCTAAATTATAAGAGGGAATTGGGGCTGAAAAACAAGCCTCCATAGTAGAACATGAGATACTCATTATCAAAGGAATAAAACAATTGATTTTAATTACGCTTGATTGGTAGCTTGTAAAAAGTGGCTACTGGGGGTATACTACCAATATACTGTTAAAGAAAGCGAAAGGAATAAAAATTATTTTTACCTGCAGTTAGAGTCAAAGATGGAAGAGTTAATTCCATATGATAATATTGGTGCAGTACAAATGCAACAGATTACAAAGAAAGAATCAATTGATTCAGTGTGGTATTTTGTAAATTACAGAGTGCAGCGGTATGCTGCCACTGCCAGGCTTGCTGAACCTACAAGCAAATAAAAAGAAGGATGAGTAGATATGGGTATAGAAAGATGAGAAACAGTGTTGTAACAGTATGAAGTTCAACTAAAAAAAGGTATATTTACCAAAGGGAAAGTCAGCGTGGCGGTAGTATCTGTGCTGAACCTGCACTACAAATGAAGTGACAGCGCTGCCTTTTGTATCCCCCATCCATCGAGCCGGCGTCTGACGTCACCGGCTCGATGCGGACAGCCATAGGTGGAAGCAGTGAGCATGTGCAAGTCTTGCATGCGACAAGCTTTCATCCAAAACCTCTCCTTAAGAGCATCCCTTATAGCCAGTATTTAAGGGCCAAACGTAATTGCAGTACTGACTCTGACTTTAAGATTGCAGCCAATGACTTATATAATAGACTCAGAGCACGTGGATACAGTCATGTATCTCTGAAAAAATCATATAATAGAGTAAAAAATAAAGATAGGACTTCCCTTCTCTTCTCTAATAAACAAAAAAATTTTGATAATAAAGTACGTATAATTACCAAATACTCTAACCAACATCATTCTTTCCGTGCTATAATTAATAAGTTCTGGCCTCTTCTAAAAGCCGACTCTATTGTTAATCAGTACATAAACGATGTACCATCAATCACCTATATGAGACCTCAATCACTCAAGGACAGCTTAGTTAGAAGTCACTTTCAGGACTCCTCAGGTGAAACTAAACCTAAATATCCAGGCACTTATTCATGCGGGCAATGTGACATGTGTCCTTATATATATAATTCTCGAAAGATCAGACTGCCAAATGGCAACCTGTTTGTTTCGAAATTCCACGTTACATGCTCCACTCCAGGCGTTGTGTATTTGGCCCAATGCCGTTGTGGAGGATTTTACGTGGGTAAAACCAAAAGACTATTTTCTATCCGCATAAAAGACCACATCAAACCCATTCTCAATAAAAAAATTATTACAGCCATAAGCAGGCACATAGGCACCCATCATGCCTTTGACCCCAACTGGATACGATTTTCAGCCCTGGCCCATATACCTCTAAACTCAAGAGGTGGCTCAGTGGACAAGCTTCTCTTACAAACTGAAGCCAAGTGGATCTTTATCCTAAAAGCCACAAAATACCCCGGTTTCAATGAAAATATAAGCTACAGATCTTTTCTATAGCTAATCTCTGTTTTTTTTGTTTCATGAACCCTCATACCTCGGCTGTGAGCCCCCATGGAGCCTGGCATGAAGAGAGAGAAGTGATATCCCTTTTTCCCCTTTTTGTTTATCCTTTCCCCCTTCCCTCTATTCCTCCTACCCTCTCCCCAATTTATTTGGTTTTCTTTTTGTTTTTTATTATTTTTTTATTTTATTTTTATTTTTATTTTTCTTTATTGATATGTTTATGTTATATTTAAAAATATCTCTGTACATCCAAAAATGTCATTTCTAATTACTATTAACGCTGTACAGGTAACATATACCGTTTAATGTCTCGCTATGCTTGGCCCAAGGTGGGTTTCATGGTTTGCACACTTGGGGATCTCTGTTGCTCTCTATGAGTCCCACCCACATTGAGGAGCTTTGCTTTTTCCCTCCTTCCCTACACCGCATTCCTAAGCCTTACTATTTTGTGATTTGGGACCGGATCCTCTGTTTTTTATCTTCCCTTGCTCCAAGTATGCAAGGGCATATGGACACCCAAGGGCGCCGCTGGGTCATATCCCCAGGCGGCTCCCGATTTGAGGTGGAAGGGAGCATGTAATCCCCTCAAGGGTTAAAAGCCATGACAATCGTCGTTTTATCTGCCCTCTATGCAGGCTTGTGTCTTCCCGCCCCTTTAAGGGCGGAGAGCTAGCATAGCCCTATCTCCATCAGCATGTATCCAAATGAACCTCGTGTCAGCACTGAGGCATTATGGGGTTGGTAGTTTAAATGCCGACTTGGAAGGCTTTGCACATGCTCACTGCTTCCACCTATGGCTGTCCGCATCGAGCCGGTGACGTCAGACGCCGGCTCGATGGATGGGGGATACAAAAGGCAGCGCTGTCACTTCATTTGTAGTGCAGGTTCAGCACAGATACTACCGCCACGCTGACTTTCCCTTTGGTAAATATACCTTTTTTTAGTTGAACTTCATACTGTTACAACACTGTTTCTCATCTTTCTATACCCATATCTACTCATCCTTCTTTTTATTTGCTTGTAGGTTCAGCAAGCCTGGCAGTGGCAGCATACCGCTGCACTCTGTAATTTACAAAATACCACACTGAATCAATTGATTCTTTCTTTGTAATCTGTTGCATTTGTACTGCACCAATATTATCATATGGAATTAACTCTTCCATCTTTGACTCTAACTGCAGGTAAAAATAATTTTTATTCCTTTCGCTTTCTTTAACAGTATATTGGTAGTATACCCCCAGTAGCCACTTTTTACAAGCTACCAATCAAGCGTAATTAAAATCAATTGTTTTATTCCTTTGATAATGAGTATCTCATGTTCTACTATGGAGGCTTGTTTTTCAGCCCCAATTCCCTCTTATAATTTAGGGATTGATATCAGTTACCCTTTCTGTTACAAACTAACATTTTTCAATACCTGTGCTGGATTTGTAAACTTGGTACTTATCTCTGGATTTTGTTTTTGATCTTTGTAGCGCTTGTCTACCTCCATCTATGCCCTGCGTGGGGCTGGGTTGCTTTTAGCATTTGATCCTGTCACCCAATTCTTGCCACCTATTTCACCATCTATTGGCTTGTGGGTTGCGATGCCGGGAATGATTATACCTGGGTAAGCATAGTACCTCCTTGGACTGAGCGAATTGAGACCAATTTCATACTTAATGTTCTGAAATTTATGTGTATCCAATTGTATGGCATAAATGTATTTTCTGTATTCTTAAACCTTTTTTTTTTGTGTTTATGTTCATGGTAGTTGCATACTCCCCTGAAGAAGCAAAAACGCGAAACATGTCGGGAGGACACATGATCATTCACAGCAACTAACATTTTCAGGATCCCCTATACTTTGTGTCATGTAATCTTTTGTATAAAAAGTGTATTTGTTATTATATTTTAGCTATTTTGGTTTTTCCAAAATAATTTTAACATATTTCCAATATTAAAGCTATGAATTCTTTTTTAAGAAATCTCTGTTTCTTTATATAGTGTACCGTAAAAAAATCCCCTGCCCCCCCCCTTTTCCTATTCTTGGATACAATATTTATATTATCTCCAAGGGCTCGTTTTATGAGTGCTTCAGCTTCTATAGAGAAGAGGGGGAGCGGCTCACTTTTTAAGGGCTTGTATGTGTTGTTATCGGAGAGTAGTCTGTTGGCCTCATTTAGATAGTCTTCCGAATTCTGGATTACTATGCCACCTCCTTTGTCTGCTGTTTTGATGACAATAGAGTTATTTTTTGCTAGACTTTGGAGAGCCCGGGCTTCTTGTGGGGTGAGGTTGTTCATGTGGTGATGCAGGGGGGAGGGGGGTGGCCTTAATTTACAAAGTCGTTTGATATCTGCATACACAACCTGGTAGAAACTTTGTATGTAAGGGCCTTTTGCCTGGCTGGGGTTGAAGATGGATTTTGGCCTAAGAGAAGTGTGTTTTATTGGGGGGGAATCTGGTTGATAATAAATGCAAGAAGTGTCTGAGAGACTAATGGTGGTGACGGCGGGGTCTTCATTCATATTGTATAATTCTTCCAAAATGGCTAGGCAGGGATCATCTTGGTATATATTTTTTGTACATAAAGGAGAGGTATTGTACATACTGGGTATTGTGGTATTGTTGGGATTTTCCTTATTGGATTTGATATTGAAAAAGCGTTTCACTGTGAGATTACGTATAAATTTGTTTAGATCCACAAATAAAGTGAAAGGGTTGGGCTGGCTGGTGGGTGCGAAGTTGAGTCCTTTATTAAGTAGAGAGATTTCATCTGGGACCAGGGTATGTGAAGAAAGGTTGTAGATTTTTATAGTTTGGCAAACTTTTCTTTGGGTTTTGTTTCTTCTCCCCCCTCTTCTGCCTCTTCTAGTTTTCTTTTTTGTGCAGGTTGAGGGGTTAGGACTAAAAAAGACTGGTCGTCTGTCTGTGTGGGAAACTCGAGAGGGCAATTTTGGACTATTTGTGAATAGGTTTTATATTGACCCATTGGAATGTTAGTATCATGTGTGCTTTGGAGAGACTGTTTTACAGGAACATCCGGAGTGGTTGTATTGGAGGTAGCCTGATTACTCTTTTTTGTGTGTCCTGGAGGGGTATTATCACCTCTATTGGTATTATTTTTATTACTATTTTTGTGTTGGTTGGGGGTGTTTGTTGGTTTGTTATTAATTGCACTGTCAATAGGAGTAGTGGTATATTTTCTATTTTGTAGGGTTTCTATATTTCTTTTTGGTTTTCTATACCGTTTAGGTTTTGGTTGTGAGGTGTGGGGGCTGTTCTCCCTTATGGGTTCTGGATTGTAGGACGATATGTGTTGTGTTGGTTGGTTGGTGTGTTTTGAGTATGGATGTTGGGAGGGATATTGGGAGGGAAGTATAGGAGGGTGGTGGGTTTTGAAGGGCCGAAAGGACGGTGGAAATTGGATCTGCATTAGAGGCACTGGAGCAGAGTTATTGGTTTTCCATTGGAAGACCCTTTTGTTGTTGTAGTCATCCACATCTCGTCTCATTTAGTTTATCTTCATCTAATTTTGTTTTTTTCTTTAGTAGATCTAGCCATGTGCTGGGAAGGTTTGGTGTCTCCTTAGTGAGGTTTAGTATCTGATTTTTTAGTTTTTCTGAAAGAGACGTGCTTTTGAGGTCACGCTGTTTCAAAATGATGTTTATCCATTTTTGGGAACAAAATTCAGAGATATGTTCCCATTCGGTTTGGAGATCGGGTGAGAGGAAGGCACATCTAGTTTTTATTCTGAGGCCCCTCGGGGTAATTTTGGAGGAAAGGTAGTTTTCAAGAAAAAACTTGTCCCATTTTTGGTGATTAAGTGTTATGATTGAATCCTCAATTTTTCTAAATAGTGTGCATAATTTCATATATACATTCTCTCCTATTTTGAAATGTACCTTGAAAAAGTCTTTTGGGAATTGCGAAAATAATTCATCTAAAAAAACGTATTTGGAATGCTCTACTGATTGAAGCATGTCCATTGTAGAAAAAAAAAAAAAAAAAAAAGGGAGGGAAAACTGGAAAAATTGGAAAGAATAATAATGAGAAGTATAAAAAATATATATAAAAAAATATATATACAAAATAATAATAATAGTGGATAAGAGATAAAAGAGATATATAAAAAAATATAAAAGATATATATATATAATAAAAACAACAAATTGATTGATTGTTAGGGGAGGGGGATGTGGATGTGTGTATGTGGTATTGTTATGGGAGTATCTGGGCAGGTCGATGCGCTTGTGTAACTCTTCTGATGTGAGTGGTATGTGTATACACACGTGGGCGCATGTGTGTATGTTTTTTTGTCCATAAAGCAGAGCTGCAGGCACAAACTTCTAGTGAAAGTACAGAGTAAGAAAAAATTGTTTTTTTGTGCGTAACGCTGCTGGATTATATATGTCCTGGATGGGGGGAGTGAGGAAGGAAAAAAGAGGGCGTGTGCATGCGTATGTATGTATGTATGTGTATGTGTATATATATATATATATATATATATATATGTATGTATGTGTGTATGTGTATGTATATATATATATATATATATATATATGTATGTGTATGTTCTGCTCTAACATCCAAGTCTCATTTTAACACCATTTTATTGTATTTTACAGTACCAAATTCTCACAATATCAAATCCTATCAATATACATGTCTCTCACCATGTTATGTCATAATACCCACCATAGAAATATACCTTCAGCAATTTAATTAACAATTTTTTGCCCCTTTTTCATTTTAATTTTATTTTTATTCCTAGTTCTATTTTTATTTTTATTTTTATCTTTATTTTTATTTTTATTTTTATTGTTTTTTTATTGTTATTTTTATTCCTATTGTAATTTTATCCTTATTTTTACCTCTATTTTTATTGATTCTTTATATATTTTTTATATATAAAAAATTTCTTTTTTATATATATATATATATATATTCTTTATATGTATTTTCTATGTATTTTTTCAATTTTTAACAACCTTCTTTTAATTCTTGCAAAATCCACTTCTATTTTATACCTTTAACAAGTATTTTCATAATTTTTTAAAACAATTTTTAAAACAATTAAATAAATAAAAAAGTTCCAACTCTTATCACTTTTTCCCACATCTTGTCCACACTATCCAACTTGTATCCACATACATTGATGGACACACACACAATAATCACATACAACCAGCCTGCAACACATGAGCAATCAACACCATGCTTTGGTCGGAACAGCTCCGCCCCATAAGGTGGAACCTAAACGACTAATTAGAACTGCCCCCTTTCCCTATTTAAACCACTCCAAACATAGTAACCCAGATGCCTGATGAAGGAGCACGCATGCTCCGAACGCGTGCAACGTAAACCACAACGAAACGTCATCGCAGTGCGCCCCTCAACATAACAACGAACGGACGAACGGACCTCCCCGACGCTGTTACACCAAGCCGTGCGACGCTGGGAACCACCGGCGCCACCGGACGAGAGATACAGCCGAACGAGTTACCGCTTCTCCTCGAGAGCCCTGCGATGCCCTCTAGATACATGATGTGCCTGAAACCTTCTGGTAGAGTGTGAGTGCATAACTTCACAAATTAAATGTCTTTGATTCAACAATACTGCACTTAGATTGGCGCTGTTTTTTCTTCTGTTTATATGTCTTTTACAAGGTACCTTCTACCCTTGAACATGCTGCCTACCTGCCTGTGCTAAAGAAATCATCCCCTTTCTATGACTATTTTCCACAACCAGTAACTGTGGACTATAATTTGTGATCCTGCCAGCTATCCATTACTTCTGCTGCATTTACTGACATACACAGCAAGGATTGCAAAACTCTGTGATAAGCAGACTTGACATCCCTAAATCCGCCACACCAATTTATCAACTTCAGCGGTTTTTTTCCCCCAAACCTTTTTCCCCTCCCCCATAAAAAACCCCCTCTTTTTTCCTTCCTCACTCCCCCCATCCAGGACATATATAATCCAGCAGCGCAACGCACAAAAAAACAATTTTTTCTTACATCTGTATTTACCCTTTATTGCTGGTGTTCTATAATAAAGGCATCTGCAGGAGTTAGTGGGTGTTGTGTGCCTCCAGCACAATATACACCTGTATCTACCCTTTATTGCTGTTCTCTAATAGAGCCATCTGCAGGGCTTAGTGGGTGTTGTGTATCTCCAGCACAGTATACCCCTTTATCTCTGGTGTTCTATAATAAAGGCATCTGCAGGAGTTAGTGGGTGTTGTGTGCCTCCAGCACAATATACACCTGTATCTACCTTTTATTGCTGTTCTATAATAGAGCCATCTGCAGGACTTAGTGGGTGTTGTGTGCCTCCAGTACAGTATACCCCTTTATCTACCCTTTATTGCTGGTGTTCTATAATAAAGGCATCTGCAGGAGTTAGTGGGTGTTGTGTGCCTCCAGCACAATATACACTACCCAACTGCTGTTTTACCCAACTCCCTTCAGGCCATTACCATGTCTGGAAGGCCAGCAAGGAGAGGCAGACAGGCGCGAGCCGATAAAAGAGGGCAAGCAGGCTCTGTGTCTAGAGACAACAGTGCTCGTCGTGGACGCGGTGCATTGTCATCAGCACGTGGCCATGGGACACGCTTGTCCTTCTTTTCGGCAGCTGGACATGTTGAGCCGCAACATGCCAACGACTTGGTAGAGTGGATGGCCAAGCCCTCTTCATGATCCTCATCCTCTCTCACCCAGTCTCAGGGTACTAGCAAAGCAGCTGCCAACGCATCGCCTTCCCTCGTCTCAATGTCATCATCAGTGACTCCTTCCCTAGACCCACCACGTCCTCCTGAGGAGTCTCCTGAACTCTTTGAGCACAGTGTTGGGTACATGCTCCAGGAGGATGCCCAGTGTTTTGTAGGCTCTGATGATGACACTCAGCTAGAGGAAGGCAGTAGCGTGAATGCAGAGAGAAGGGATGCTCAAGAAGGACAGCAATCTGGCAGTCATGTTCCACAAGCTGCAGCATATTGCTAGGTTTGCTACAGCGATGAAGAGGGAGGGGATGATGAGGGCACTGACTCCACGTGGGTGCCTGGTAGGAGAGAGGAGGAGGAGGAGGCACATGTCCAACGAGGCAGGATGCCCTCCGGGGGCCAGCTTAGGGGCAGCACACCGACTGAATCACACCGCAGAGCTCCGCCTGTGCAGTGCGCTGCCTCTGCGCGTTATTCTAAAAGTTCTTTGGTGTGGGCCTTTTTTGAGACGAGAGCATCAGATCACACCGCTGCTATTTGCAACATATGTCTCAAGCGTATCTTGCGTGGCCAAAACGTCAGCCGCTTGGGCACCACATGCTTGACCAGACATATGTTGACCTGCCATGCAGCTCATTGGCAAGCGTACCTCAAAGACCCACACCAAAGAACAAAGCGGACCTCTCCTTGCTCCTCATCAGCTGGCATCTCCAACCCCACCAGATCTTCAGTCCTCTCTGAAACCTGCTCTGAGAGGAATGAAGGTGTAGAATTAGGTGTGTCACAGTCAAGTGCTTCCGGGCACTCTGCTAGCAGTACACCCACGTCCGATTATAGCAGGCAAATGTCCCTGCCCCAGCTGCTGGACCGGCGAAAGAAGTTCACTCCCAGCCATCCACATGCCCAGCGGTTGAATGCTAGCTTGGCTAAATTGCTAGCACTTCAACTGCTGCCTTTTCAGTTGGTAGACTCAGCCCCCTTCCGTGAGTTTGTACAATGTGCGGTTCCTCAGTGGCAGGTCCCCAAATGCCACTTTTTCTCACAGAAGGCGATTCCGGCTCTCTACCGGCATGTGGAAGGCAATGTCCTTGCCTCACTGGACAGGGCGGTCAGCAGTAAGATGCATATTACCGCTGACTTATGGTCCAGCAGGCATGGACAGGGACGTTACCTGTCTTTCACGGCCCATTGGGTCACTCTTCTGGCAGCTGGGAAGGATGCAGGACAAGGTGCAGTAGTGTTGGAGGTTGTTCCACCACCATGCCTCCAAAATGCTACTATTGGTTGTGACACACCTCTCTCCTCCACCCCCTCCTCTTCTTCTTCCTCCATGGCCTTTTCCAGTGCTCTGTCCTCAGAACCAGCGGTGCTCCGTAGGCGTTCCAGGGGCTACGCAAGTACGCAGGCAAAACGATGCCATGCCGTGCTTGCGCTGGTTTGTTTGGGGGACAGGAGCCACACTGGGGCGGATGTTTTGTCAGCTCTGCAGGGGCAGGCTGAGAGGTGGTTGATGCCACGCCAGCTTAAGTCAGGAATGGTGGTTTGCGACAATGGCACCAACCTCCTCTCCGCCTTCCGACAGGGACAACGGACCCATGTGCCCTGTGTAGCTCACGTCCTTAACCTGGTGGTGCAGCGGTTCTTGGGCAGGTACCCGGGCTTACAGGATGTCCTGAAGCAGGCCAGGAAAGTCTGTGTGCATTTCTGCCGATCATTTAATGCCTGTGCTCAGCTGGCTGAGCTCCAAAAGGAGTTGAACCTGCCCAAGAACCGCCTTATATGTGACATGCCCACCAGGTGGAACTCAATGTTGGCCATGCTGCAGCGGCTGCACACGCAGCAGAGGGCCTTCAATGAGTACCTGTGCGACTACGGCACCAGGACAGGGTCAGGGGAGCTCATTTTTTCTCACCACGCCAGTGGGGCATGATCAGGGATGCATGCACTGTCCTGTCACCGTTTGAGGAGGCCACAAGGATGGTGAGCAGTGACAGTGCATGCATCAGTGACACTGTACCTCTTTTCCACCTCTTGGAGCATACGCTGCGTGGAATAATGGACAGGGCACTTGAAGCAGAACAGAGGCAGGAAGAGGAGGACTTCCTTGCCTCTCAAGGCCCCCTTTATCCAGACAGTGTTCCTGCTGTGCCACCCATCACCCAGGAAGAGGATGAGGAGGAGGAAGAGGAGGAGGAGGAGGATGATTGTGTCAGCATGGAGGTGGAGGCTGGCACTCAGCATCAGCAGCAGCAGCAGTCTTGTAGGGATGATTTACAGTCCCAAGAAACCCGTGGACTTGTACGTGGCTGGGAGGAGGTAGCTGTGGATCATGTTGTCCTTAGTGACCCAGAGGACTCCGGACCAAATGCCTCGGCTAACCTACGCTGCATGGCCTCCCTGATCCTGCAAAGCCTGCGGAAGGATCCTCGTATTCTTCGGATCAAGGAGAGGGACCATTACTGGCTGGCCACTCTCCTTGATCCACGGTACAAGGGTAAGGTTGCCGACCTTATCTTGCCATCGCAGAGGGAGCAGAGGATGAGACATCTCCGGGAGGCCTTGCAGAAAGGTCTGTGCAACGCGTTCCCAGAGACTGGGAGGTTACAAACTCCTGGTCCTGGACAACGTGTTGCTGAGGCATCGGTCAGAAGGAGTGGTGGAGAAGGTGGCCGTCTGACTGATGCTTTCAGACAATTTTTTAGTCCGCAGCCCCAAGGTATGATCCGTTCCAGCAACCATCGCCAGCGTCTGATTTACATGGTGCAGGAATACCTAGGAGCAAGGTCAGACTTGGACACCTTTCCCTCCGAAAATCCTCTGGCTTACTGGATCACTGGCCAGAGCTTGCACAGTATGCAATTGAGCTACTGGCCTGTCCTATATCCAGCGTTCTTTCGGAACGCACCTTCAGTGCTGCTGGTGGCTTTGTTACCGATCACAGGGTGCGCCTGTCCACCGAATCAGTTGATCGACTGACCTTCATCAAGATGAATCAGTCTTGGATCACCCACAGCTACCAAGCACCTGAAGCTGATGTAACCGAATAATTTTTTTTGAAATATCACATCCCTTCAAGACTGCCTATGCTGATGCTGAGTGACTGTCCTGTTATGTTGATTGTCTATCCTCTTCCTCCTCCGCTGATATGTTGGAAGAACAGTTCTGGTTCTGAGTGATGCCATCAGCCCAATTTTTCTGCCCCTGTTTAACAGGGGCGTTTAATTACAATTTTTGATGCAATGCTTTGCAGCAGGGCTAATTCCTGCAATAAAACTAGAGTATATGGGAGAGGTTGCAGTGTGGTGGCACCAGCACCAGTGCCTAAGGTCCAATTTTTCTGCCCCTGTTTAACAGGGGCGTTTAATTACAATTTTTGATGCAATGCTTTGCAACAGGGCTAATTCCTGCAATAAAACTAGAGTATATGGGAGAGGTTGCAATGTCGTGGCACCAGCACCAGTGCCTAAGGCCCAATTTTTCTGCCCCTGTTTAACAGGGGCGTTTTAATTACAATTTTTGATGCAATGCTTTGCAGCAGGGCTAATTCCTGCAATAAAACTAGAGTATATGGGAGAGGTTGCAGTGTGGTGGCACCAGCAGCAGTGCCTAAGGCGGCGTACACACGCGGGGACTGTTCGCCCAACTTTGTCCGTCAAACAGTTTCGGCAAACAGTCCGCTCAAACTTAGCATGGACGGACATGGCCACACACGACGGACGAACAGTTTGCTGAAACCGTGCGCGATGACGTGAACGGCACGTACGACGGGACGAAAAATACGACGTCCTATACACTGCATTATAACTTTCGGCGTGTAAATCCTTTCTGAGCATGCGCGGAACTTAGTTTGACGAACAAGCCTACACACGAGCGGACTGTTCGCTGAAACAAGGTTTCAGCGGACAGTTTTTCGGAAATTCCGAAAAACCTTGTTCGTCAAACTGTCCGCTGAAACTGTCCGCTGAAAGCCCACACACGAGCGGACTGTCCGCCCAAACACTGTTCAGCGGACAAAGTTGGGCGAACAGTCCGCCCGTGTGTACGCGGCCTAAGGCCAAATTTTTCTGCCCCTGTTTAACAGGGACATGTAATTACAATTCTTTATATAATATTTCACAGGAGGGCCCCTTCCTGTGCCCACCCAGAGTAACGGTGAGGACTTATAGTGTTGTGACACCAGCACCACAACCACCAAAGGTCAATTTTTCTACCACTGTTCAACAATGGCATGTAATTACAATTCTTGATATAATCGTTCACAGCAGGGCGCTCCAGCGCCCACCAAGAGTCACTTTGAGGGCTTACAATGTTGTGGCAAAACCAACACCTTGTTCCGCTATTTCTGCAGAGCATATAGGGCAGGCCCCTACTTTCAAACATCGAACTTACAAACATCTCCTACTTGCAAACGGAAGGAGACAACAGCAAGTGAGATGAAAAAAGATGGACAACAAAACAAATTATACAGGGGTGATAGCCCTTCCCTATGTTTTCCAAAAAGCTTAAAAATAGTTTTTTTGACTGGAGCTACACTTTAAAAATGTACCAGTTGAAAATTACAAACAGATTCAACTTAACACAACAAACCTACACAGTCCCTGTCTTGTTTGCACCGCCTGTATACTGCTGTTCTGAGTATATAGGGCCTGGGGGCCACACGCATTTCCTTTTTTTAATATGGGTACGGGGTTCCCCTTAATATCCGTACAAGACCCAAAGGGGCTGGTAATGGGCAGGGAGGGCTACCCATGCCATTTTTCTCAATGATTTTCAACCATATTGCAGGAACCAGATATAACATTAAAACCGCAAGCAGTTTTAAATGATGTTATTTCCGTTTAATGTCATTTTGTGCAGGGACTGTTCTAAACACGGGAAACACGTGGCACTTCACAGGCATACTACAGACACCCCCAGGCACCATATTTAAAGGAATATTTCACTTTTTTTTTACTTTAATCGTCATTAAAATCAGTGCTCCCGCCAAAACGGCCATTTTTAAAAACATTTTAGGCATTGACCCATGTCCCCTGGGGCAGGAGCCAGGTCCCCAAACCCTTTTTAGGACAGTATCTTGCATATTAGCCGTTAAAATTAGCACTTTTAATTTCGAACGCTCGAGTCCCATAGACTTCAATGGGGTTCTAAAGTTCATACGAATTTGGGGTCCGTTCGAAAGTTCTGGTGCGAACCGAACCGGGGGGTGTTCGGCTCATCCCTAATTCCGACTGATTTTGTCCGACGGATTTTGTCCGAAACCGTTGCATACACACGGTTGGACAAAGTTGTCGGAAAATCCGATCGTTCAGAACATGATGACGTTATTTTGTTTTGACGGGACTACGTTCACACTAGTAGCCAATAGCTTTGGCGTGGCACTTTGTCCGATCGGAATTCTCTACACATGATCGGACAAAGTCCGATCGGATCGAGTTGTCGGAAAATTTTATAGCCAAGCTGGAAAACTTGGCCCGTCAGATATTATGACGGAAACAGTCCGATGGAGCCCACACACGGTCGGATTATCCGACAACACAGTCCGATCGGACATTTTCCGTCGGAATGTCCGACTGTGTGTACAAGGGCTAAGCGTTAGGAGTAAAGCACGTGATCTATAATTAAGGAGTTGTATGTAAAAAATCAAAAATAAAATTAGATTAATGAAGGGCATGAACAGGGGTGGGGTAAGAGGAACCCCACAACTGGTGCATGCTTACTTACTCAGGTATGTGTACAAAGACTCTTCACATTCATGGGTCTTTGTTTATCCCCTTGCTTCATGCACACTCTTTTGACCTTTTTGATGTACTTTATTTTTCGCCCTCTCCACAGGAGTGCCTCTTGGCTTTCCATGACTACCCTGGTTGGGGCCCGTGTGGATCATCCCCTCGGAGCTGCCCGCCACGGCTCCTGGTTGGAGGTGCCTACAGATGGCATGCGGCACCCCCCTACCAAAGACTAGGTACATCAGCCACATACCCTCAAATCTGCACTGCAAAGCAGCCGCTGTGCATGCTCCATCCACAGTACCGGTTCCCCTTTGTATATAGTAGCGAACAGCTCAGGCATGTGAGTACATCCCTCTTTGTGATGTTGATTGTGTAAATGGTTATTCAATCTTAGCCTAAAAACGATCTTCAATGTGACTGTATCACTGTACTAATGTTCAAATATGTTTATATTATAGAACATGTATGCTTTAGATGACATAGAGCCTATGAAGAAGGACAAATAAGTCGGAAACATGTCAGGCGTCATTCTTAACAGCTATGTGTACTAGCCCATGTAGAGGGCAGCTACTGCTATCTTTGTATTTCTGTACTGATTGATTTGAATCATTCTACTGTTCTATACAATATTATGTTTTTTCAATAAAATATATATATTTTAAATAATTTTCTGGTCTGTTGTCGAAATCCTGAGAGGTTTCGTTGTGCCTTTGAGCACTAGGCTTTCTTTGTCAGTCTATTGGATTGGCCAGACCAGCCCATACACGCACTGCCATTCTACAATTTTCAAACATCTGTGTCTACTGACACAGACCAGGTGGCTCGGCCCTGCCTCACGCTCCCTCGTCACAGCATTTGATTGACAGCAACAGGATCCATTGGCTCCCACTGCTATCAACCTGCCCAGTGAGGAGGGAGACAGCAGAGAGAGATGCTACTCTTGTGCACATCACCGGATTTGGATCAGGCACAGGTAAGTATGGGGGGGGGTGGGGCTGGGGGGATCCTGCAGCAGAGAATGTTTTTTACCTTAATTAATAGAATGCATTAAGATACAAAACTAAAGTTAGAAGCTGACTGGCTACAATGCACATTTGCATCATATTTTACAATCTCCAGTTTTAGTAAATCAACCTCATTGCATGTAAAGTGCCAAAAGGAGTGTAGCTACATGTTGACAATTAATATTTCACTGAATATTCTTTTTGTGAATGCTAGTTCCCTTTAATGCTTTCAGTAATGCTTCACAATTCTCTGAGTCAATGGCTTGGAACTACTATTGAAATAAGTAATTCTGTTCTGACATTCATTTTCTATAAATAGTAAAAATGAACTGTAACATGAACCAGAAAGACAGGCACATGTAACATTGGGGGGTAATTTACGAAAGGCAAATCTACTTTGCAGTACAAGTGCACTGAAAGTGTGCTTTCAAATGCAGTCGCTGTAAATCTAAGGGGTAGATCTGAAATGAGGGGAAGTGCTACTGATTTTGTCATCCAATCATGTACAAGCTAAAATGCTGTTTTTTATTTTGCTTGCATGTTCCCCTCGGATCTACAGCGACAGTACCTTCAAGTGTACTTTCAGTGCACTTGCAGTGCAAAGTGGATTTACCTTTAGTAAATAACCCCCATTTTCCTGTCCTAATCTGTCATTCTACACTTTTAACTCCTTTTCTCCTGAGATCTTACACCCTTCTACATTGTGTATGCATTTTGCACTCCAATTCTCTATGTGGCTTTCCTTTATCATCATACCCTTTTATATTTTTCTCCTGCCAATATCGATCATTCTTATACCTTCCATACTCAGCTCCTACATATATTATCCACTGTCATACCCTTCCCAGTTCTATTCTGCCCATATACTCATTATCGTACCCTCTGCACTCCCCTCCTGCACAAACTGCCCACCATAATACTCACCTCATTTCTTTCCTGTACACATTGCCCTATGTCATACCTTTGCTCAACTCTCCTGCATATACTGCCTGCCACAATACTCTCTATGCTCCTCTCCTACACATACCACCTGCCATCATACGCTCTACTCTCCAGTGCTCCAAATATTGTCCACCACTCCTCTGCTAGAAAATATTTCCTACTAGCAAAGCCCCCACATTCCTCTTCTGCACATACTCACGACCGTAAAACCTTCAACACTCCTCTCGCGCCCATACTGCCCACCATCATACCTTACTCAGTTCTCTCCTGTACATACTGCCCTTCATCAACTCCTCTGCTTTCTTCTCCTGCATATACTGCTTACTTTCATACCTCTCTTTACTTCTCTCACTGGATAATCCTCTGCACTTGTCAGCCAGAAAATACTTCAGCAATCCTTTGCTAGAAATACTGCCAGCTATCATATGCTCTGCACTTCTCTTTGCTCAGCATGACCAGTGGCTTTCTTCCTCCTCCTGTGGTGTGAATCATGGCCCCATCCTTTGCAGCTTTATCAGCTTTAACTCACCTGGGAAGGCTGTCCACAAGGTTTAGGAGAGTGTCTATGGGAGTGTTTGAATATCCTTTCAGAAACACATTTGTAAGGTCAAGCACTAATGTTGGACAAAAGGCCTGGTTTGCAGTCTCCGCTAATTCATCCCAAAGGTGCTCTATTAGGTTGAGGTCAGGACTCATGGAAGCATGAAACTGTTCAAAATGTCTTGGTATGATGATGCCTTAAGATTTCCCTTCACTGGAACTAAGGGGCTAAGCCCAACCCCTGAAAAACAACCCCACACCATAATCCTCCCTCCACCAAATTATTTAGACCAGGGCAAAAAGCAAGGTCCATAAAGACACGGATGAGTTTGGGGTGGAGGAACCTGACTGGCCTGTCCAGAACACCTTTGAGATGAATTTGAGCGGAGACTGCAAGTCAGGCCTTCTCTCTCACATCAGTGCCTGACCTCACAAATGCGCTTCTGGAAGAATGGTCAAACATTCCCATAGACACACTCCTAATCCTTGTGGACAGCCTTCCCAGAAGAGTTGAAGCTGTTATAGCTGCAAAGGGTGGCCCGACTCAATATTGAACCCTACGGACTAAGACTGAGATGCCATTAAAGTTCATGTGCATGCAAAGGCACGTGTCCCACTACTTTTGACAATATATTGTATTGTAAACTGAGCACCTAAGTTCCATATTTTCTGGAAATTGAAAGAAAACTAAATCAACTCAGGACATTTCAAACTACACTTTACTGGATGTGATCTACACTGCACGTCATATACTCTGATATATAGAGAAAAGGCATTTTAAAAGATTGAATTTTATTTTATTCGGAACACCATATAACTTCTATTACGTATTCCCAAATTCTTCAATATACATAAAGGTTACTGAATAATATAATTTATTGTATAAAACATTTTCTGTCTCTTAAATTCCAAGAACAAGCACAAACCTGAGTATCTTGATAACATGGTTAAATTTAGCACCAATATATCAACAAGTCCTGTCTCCACATAATATGTGTTCTGTGACAAGATTCATGCTGCACAGCCAATAATTATTAAAGGTTTGTGAAATTTCAGTGGTATTGCACATTCCTGCATCTTTAAGTTGCCACGGTATTTTGATATAAATAGCCAGAGAAACTAGATTTTCATCTTTTCCAACCTAAGGCGTTGATTCTTAGACTTGACCCTAAATAGTTTCAGTGCAAACACAAGAAATACCTTCCTTCTAATATCTCGCTGAAAGCTTAGCAAGTCACTTTTAAATTTGTGCTCATTAACAAATTATATTTAAACGCATTTGCCATACAGATGGTACTACTAGCTGATTAAAGAGAAATTGGAGGAAAAATATTACACCATAAAAGAGTTAGCAAAGGTGAGTTGTAGTAGATTAATTGTCATAATGCAGTTTATATGAGCTCTAAAAAAATATTCAGATATCACTTTAATGGGAGATGTTTCAAAGCAATAATAGCCAGGTAACAGAGACCAGGCAATTAGTGACTAAGCTAGTTAATAAAAAAATGTCACAAAAGTGAAAGTCAAAGTGCACGATAGAATTAAATTAACATCCCCATAAAAGACCAGTCATGAATATTATAACGCTAGAATTTTTAGCAGGGCTGCCACTGGGAAACATATGTATCTAGAATACATAAAGACACATACCTCAATGTAAAAGGAACAGTATACAGATGTCAAAGCAAAACATAATTTGGCCTAGTGATTTTACTATATATTATTGACAGATCTGCACTTGGAGAGTCAAAGGATGACTTGTACCCATATTATACTGTATGTAACCAGTTGCTAAATATAAAAAGGTACATGGGCAGCCATCTTCTAAAAGTCATTAGACTAACGATTGCTCTTTTGATCCTGTAGGCCTAAAAATTTACACTTTTAGAAGTCCAAATTAAAGCCTAAAAAGCTACACAATCCCATTAAACAAACCAATTAGTCAACATGCTCTTTTTCGGATCATTGATAGGAATACATTTTTATGTTTCCTTTATTTTGTTTTACAATCAAAACTGCTCCAAAACACACTGATGTGGTACCTGTTTTTGTTCTAATTGGACCTACAGTATTATTACTGAATATTATATTCATGCTATAAAAAAATACAAATAAAATAATGATATTAGCAAGTAGTATGTTGCAGTACGCAGATACAATCCATTAAAAATGACCTTACTTCATTTTAGAAAAGTGAAAACAATTAACAAGATTAATGCTAATTAATTGCAAAGGGTATTACATTTTAACTCTGGGAATCAAACAAAATATATCCTTAAAGTGTTTGTTAACTCCCCCCCAAAAAAATGTAATCCTGTTCCCTTAAGAGCCGGTTCACACAGGGGCGACACGACTTCCAGGACGACTTTGTGAGGCAACTTGGAGACGACTTGAACACGACTTAGACACGACCTGGGCGACTTACAACATGACTTTAAGTCGCCCCAGGTCAGGCGACTTTTGCCATGGCCAATCAGAGAATGAGCTCTGAAGGGGGAACTCCACTGCAAATTTATGAAAAAAAGGGCACAGGGCCTGGTACGGCTCAGGAGGAGGGGGGGTTGGGGGGGCGCTCGCTCATCCCCACCCCCTTTCCTGGCTGGCCGGGTAGCGTGCTCGGATAAGGGTCTGGTATGGATCTGGGGGGGACCCCCACATAATTTTTTCGGCGTAGGGGGTTCCCCTTAGAATCCATACCAGACCTAAGGGCCTGGTATGCTCTCGGAGTGGGAACCCACACCAATTTTTTTTCATAAATTTGGCGTGGAGTTCCCCCTTCAGAGCTGATAATTCCATGAGAGTCGCCTCCGTATAGACAGAGATCCGACTTGTAGGCGACCTCCATTGAAATCAACGGGTACCAGTCGCCTACAAGTCGGATTGAAGTAGTACATTAACCTTTTCTGAAGTCGGAGCGACTTCAGTAGTGTGCATTAAGATGGCTCTCATTCACTTACATTGATTTTTACATGTTGTCCGACCTGAGGCAACTAGGGGCGGCCTGAAGTCGGATCTGAGTCGCCCCTGTGTGAACTGGCTCTAAGGCATGTTATACAGCACACTGCTTGTGCTGTCATTTGGCCCCCTGTATCACTTGTAATACCTGGCTAATCCTACCAGTTTCAACCCTCCCCTCTCTGCACTGACTCTGATGTATCATGGCTGATGAGCTCTGACATCGGAGTCAGTACATGTCTCCATCATCCGCAGCCCTTCTCTCTGTCTCCTGTGTCCCCTCCCCTTCCCCTCCCTGAGTCTTAACTCTTCGATTCTCCCCTCCTGCTCTAAAAAACTGTTTTTATTTTCTATAGTTCCCTCTGATATATCACAGTAAGTTTCGCAGTGCATATCATTTATAAAAATATGCAGTATAACAGCTTACTTCAAAGCGCAGTTTGGTGCTCCGCTGACTGCCCGTCAGTCTCCCCTCCTCTTTGTGGCTAATGCCAGCGGTGATTTCCCAGCACATCCCCCTGCAGCTATTGCATTGGGAGAGGGGACCAGGGTGCAGACAGCTGAGTCCCGAACGACTCTATGACGTAAGCTATTACACAGCATATTTTTTATAAATGACATGCACTGCGGAGCTTACTGTGATATAACAGAGGGAACTATAGAATTTTTTTTTATTTTTTTTACCTTAACAAACACTTTAACTGCTCATTAAGTCTAAATATGCCATAATCAGGAGTAATACTTAAGTTACACATGGTTATAGCAAGATTCTTGGATGCCTGTGCTGCTTCTTCTCTAAGGCACTCTAGGCAAGGTTTGCACTCCTTCCAAAACATACACTGTAGGGCTATGCACTGCGAGGGACCATTCACAGCCTGGAGCACCAGGTTAAGGAGCAGTTTCTAAGGTGAATAATAGTGGGGGGGGGGGGGTCACTGCAATAGTATAGTATATAGTATTTGCCTAATTTCAGCTCAGTTCAGCTTTAAGTCTTCTATATAGCAACAATTTAGGAAGGGATGGTAGCCATAAATAGTGGTTCAGATGTTGTGTGAGTTAGTAAAGACAAAAACAGATGTGGCAGGAGGGCTGGAGGATTTTCATAAACTAGCAGTGTGCCAAAAGTTGTACAAACTATAAACGTTACAGACTTTCAGTGGGAATAGCTATGCCAAACATTCCATAATGCATAGCAAACAATGGTCATTGGCCAAAGAGGGCAAATTTGTCCAATGCTGGTTTTATACAAAGTTGCAGCCCATGCACCATAAAAGACTGCTGCCACAGCAGTGTGTATGTTGGAGTTTAGTGTGAGGGACAGCTGTCAAATTGCAGTGACAGAAAGTTGCCAATTTAGTGTGCTCTTACAGCTATACAGTTCTACCATATACATATAGCACTATATTAAGTGCTGTATATTTCAACTGATACTTTGCAGTGAATTGCAGTGTGTGTGACTAGGAAGAGTGGAGTGTAAGCCCATCTGAGCCTTCATAAGACTCAACAGTCCTTTTTTTTTGTGATCTTTTGTTTTTTTTGTTTTGTGTGTCAGAAATGAAGTTTGTTTCTGTGTTCCTGTGCTATTCCCAATTTTTTACTTTCAAAAATTTTATTGGTTTTGACAGACATGAGAATCAAAACAGAACAGTACAAAACAATTGAACGTACAAACTCGTTACAGGTAACAGGCTTTGAAATAAGATGTTTCAGGGGTGACCCAGAATACCAACAGTGAGGTAAAGCATAAACACACTCCATAGAAGCCGAACTCTTGCTTGCTTACGGCAAAGCGGGGTCTAATCTGGAAATCACCAACTAGCCCTCCCCCGCACCCCGTCTGGGAGCACACTGTGCGGTGGAGGGGATACTCGGAAACCAACGTTAACCGCCAGAAGTGGGGAGACCTCCCGGAGCCAAGTGGAGAGGAATCATTTTAGTGGTGTGAGTGCATTGCCCGCACCTCGACTCTACAGTAATATATAACACTTAAGGCATAAAAGAGGAGAGCCGAGCAGGTCTTGGGGATTGAGGCAACCCACTGAAACCCCACTTAGCAAAACACCTGTAGACAGGGGGTGGGAGGGGTGAGGAGCATGGTAAAAAAGGGGGGGGGAAGGGGAGCGTGTCCGCAGTTGAGCGTCCCTCACAATCGAGGGTAATCCAGGGGGCTAGGGTGGGACACCCGGAATGAGCGAAATGCCCACATGGTGAGCCCAAGGCTCCCACGTAGCTTCAAACTGAGCCGTATTGTCTAGTAGAATGCCGGAAAGTTTCTCTTGCACCATAATCCAAGAGATTTTTTTGACGGCTGCTGCAAAGGAAACTTTAGGGAGTTTCCAAGCTTTGGCTATTGTCATTTTGGCTCCCAGTAATATAAAGTGAATTCGTTTACGAGAGTATTTCGGAATCCCAGGGAGATTAGCATTGAGTAGAGCAATGGCAGGACTTCTCGGTACAACATGATTAGTGACGTTCTTTATTAAGGTTAGGATTTTGTTCCAGAAAGGCCTAATTCTGGGGCATTCCCACCAAATGTGGGCCATGGTCCCCGTCAGATGGCACCCCCGGAAGCAGCAGGGGTCAGCTGAGGGAAACATCAAGGAGAGTCTTGAGGGGGTTAGATACCACCTGGTGAGGACCTTGACATCGGCCTCGATTAGTGAAACATTTCTAATGCCTTTAAAGGCTCTGGAGAAGGAAGTCTGCCACTGCTCTAGTGTCATGCCAAATGCCAGTTCGGTCTCCCAAGCCGTCATGTAAGAGGATCTATTAGGTTGATGGGCGAGGGCTTTGTATACCACTGAGACTGCCCCTCTCTGTTCCGAGGCTTGTCCGCACCATGATTCGTACGGAGTGCAGCCTGAGGCGGCTTGCTTACCCGTCCAAAGCTGTAGAAGGAAATGGCGGATTTGGTAGAACCTAAAGCGTTCTGAGGGAGGCATCTCTAGTTGGTTCACACAATGTCCCAGGGTAATAGGGCCCCGAGCGTCCAGAAAGTGACCTATGCGATATAGACCCTTATCCCTCCACCATTTAAAAGCCGAGGGGACCAGGCCCGGGGGGAAATCTGGGTTGTTGAATATCTGAGCTAGTGGTTTTAGGTGAGAGATGAGGTGGGGGGATTTCTTCAGCTTATCCCACAGGAGGAGAGATTGTGAGAGGATCGGGGAAAGAATGGGGGGCCGGAGCCTAGGGGGAGACCAAAGTAGCGACTCAATGGAGTAGTCTGGGGCGGCTTGATTTTCAAGGGATACCCAGTCAGGTTTTTCAGAGCTATTATAAATTATTGAGAGCTGAGCAATTCTGGCAGCCTGAAAATACCAGAGCAATCTTGGCAACCCCAAGCCACCTTGTGATTTGAGGACGTACAAAGTTTGCTGGGGGATCCTATAGCCTCTACCCCCCCAAATGAATTTGTTTATTTTAGCTTGGAAAGACCTTAGATGATCCAATTTGATATTGATGGGTAAGGCCCTGAAGAGGTATAACAATCTTGGAAGCAAAGTCATTTTAATTGAATGTATTCTACCTAACCATGATAGCCCTCCCTTCTCCCATTGTCTCAGATCATCCTCGAGTTTTCGATATATGGGGGGGAAGTTAGCGTCGTACAACTGTTCTATTCTGGCCGTCAGGTTGATGCCCAGATATTCTATAGAGGAGTCATTCCATTTAAAATTGAACGAGCTCTGTAAGGCTAATCTGGTTTCGTGTCTAAGAGAGATATTCAGGGCATGTGATTTAGTGTAGTTTACCTTGAGACCCGAGACGTCTGAGAAATCCTGGAGGAGTTTACATAAATTGGGGAGGGAGACTGTCGGTGAGGTAAGGAAGAGAAGTAAGTCATCTGCAAAGAGACCGCATTTGTGAACCCTTGTCCCGTCTGAGACACCTTGAATATCTGGATTTGAGCGGATTGCTATAGCCAAGGTCTCGATCGCCATAGCAAAAATTAGGGGGGAGAGCGGACATCCCTGCCGAGTGCCCCTCGCTATTTTCAATGGTTCTGAGTGCTGACCCTGTATACGAATCAGGGCTGTCGGAGTCGAGTACAACGAACCCAGGATTCCTTTGAAGCGGGGACCAAATCCCCATCTGTCTAGGAGAAGGAAAATATATGTCCAGTCTATTGCGTCAAAGGCCTTGTGTAGGTCTAGGGATAGAATCATCCCTTCTTGAGCTTGTTTACCGTTCCAGCCCGATTGGAGTAGGGAGACAATGTCAACTGCTCTTCTAATCTGATCAGGTCCCTGTCTGCCCGGTATGAAGCCTACTTGGTCTTTGTGGATGTAATATTTAATGAAAGAAGAGAGGCGGTTGGCTAATATTTTGGTTAGAATTTTGAGGTCATTATTAATGAGGGAGATAGGGCGATAATTTTCAACTTCTTCATGATTTTTGTTGGGCTTAGGAATTACCGTGATAAAGGCGGTGTTGAGGTGTGGGTCTAATGGGGATCCTTCCGTTTTAGAGTTAAAGAATTTTGCCATGTGCGGAGCTAAGATGTCTCCGAAGGTCTTATAGTATGGGGTAGATAGTCCGTCAGGGCCGGGGGCGGAGCCAGGTTTCAATGCTTTAATGACTGCCAGGACTTCTTCCTCCGAAAAGGAATCTTCCATAATGTCTTTATGTGCTGAAGACAAGGACGGCAGGTTAATGCCTTGAAAAAAGGTGGGGATAGTTGGGGCCTTCCCTGTGGTGTCTTGGCTATATAGTTTGGCGTAATAGTCTTGAAAAGCCTTCAGGATCTTAGATGGGTTAGAAGTAGGGGGTTGGCCGTTCACTCTGAGTCTGGGGAACGCAAGCGATTTGAATTTAGGGGTAAGGTTACGTGCAAGCATGGTTCCTATTTTGTCTTTATGCATGTAGTATTTGGCCCCACTCCATCTAATATGTTTCTCTGCTGATGCGGTTAATTTTAAGTTAAGTTCTAATCTAACTTTATCTAGTTGGTCCGCCGAGGCCTTAGAGGGATGTTGCTTATGTGCCCTTTTTAGGTTCGCAAATTTGGATTCTAGAGCACGGATGTCTACGAGCCGTTCCTTCTTGAGACGGGAGGATAGTTTAATCAGTTCGCCTCTGATAGTAACTTTATGGGCCGCCCAAAGAATTTCTGGGGAGATGCCTTCCGTAGCGTTGGTGGAAAAGTATTCCTTGATGGAATCGGCTATGCTTTTGGCGTGAATAGGATTACTGAGGATAGACTCGTTTAGGCGCCAGTGTGTTCCTCCTTTGTTGGAAAAGACATTGCGGATGGACAGAAAGACCAGCGAGTGGTCCGACCATGAGGAATCAATAATGGATGCTTTCATGGCCAAAGGAACTAGCGTCGGGGGGATCAAAATATGATCGATCCTGGCATAGGACTGATGCGGGGGAGAATAATGTGTGTAGTACTTACTCTTAGGGTTTAATTCCCTCCAAATATCTACTAGGCTTTTAGAGTGGAGGAATTTTGCGATTTTACTGCTCATTTTCGAGGGTCTGATCGCTTGCTCTTTAATGGGTTTAGTCTTATCAAGACCCTGGTCAAAGGCTACGTTGGAGTCTCCCCCCATAATGATTTTACCTTCCAACATTGGCCCCAATGTCGAATAGAGAGAATTGAAAAATTTGGCTTGACCCTTATTGGGAGCATAATATGAGACTATGGAATATAGTATTCCTTCAAACGTACCCTTCACTAGAATGAATCTGCCTTCTGGGTCCCTATACTCTGAAATGTGTGTATAGTTGCAGTGTCTAGAGAAGAGGATCGCGACCCCCTTGGTTTTTGTAGGGGCATTAGCCAGGAAGAACGTGGGGTAGGAAGAGTGAATAAAGTTAGGTCTATATCGCGTAGGAAAGTGCGTTTCCTGTAGCAGGACGACATCAATTTTAAGGGCTCTATATCGATCGAATGCTATTCTCCTCTTCTTGGGGGAATTAAGCCCCTGGACATTGTGTGAGACCAATCTCAAATCCCTGTTGAGATAGGGAGTATCAGCCATGAGAACAGAGAGGGGAGATGATCAACCAAATACATCCACTAACCTTTTGGGTGGTGACCCTCCGAGTCGAAGTCCCTAGATCGATTCCGAAAGCACGGATGACCCCAGAGCCAATCACTCTATTCGTCTGCTGACACGCTTGGGGGAAGAGAAGGAGAGAACATGAGGGTTGGGAGGGAAGGGAGACAAAAAACACAGAAACAAGTCTTCTACGAAGACTGGCGTAGGGTCGGTGCGACCGAGCCCACCGACCCCCACCAAAAATGCTTTGGGCGATCCCACGGATCGTCCAAAGGCCCATGTCAGAGAGGAGAAAACTACCTCTATGAGATGGGTGAGAGCACATTGGGCCCACCCCGGACCCTAACATACAACTATATAATACATTAGAAAACATGGCGACAGAACGCTATAAAGTTAAGAGCATCAATATCCTGCCATCTGATGGACCCCGGCTGATTCTGGAGAGCAACTGACGAGGGAGGAGAAGGACCGACCTGGCCCAGCTAGGTCCCCACCCAAAGTGCGGAAATCTAGGGCTGTGGAGAGGAGACAAAGAAATGACGGGAAAGGCTGCCGCCCAACCACGAGCCATTGGTACTATTAAACCATATCCACCTCCAGCCCCTAAACTAATAAACTAAGGAGCGACCTGGTACCGATTAGGGGGAGGGGGAGCCTGGGTATTTGTGGAACCATCGACCTATACATACCCTGCATATTTAAGAGTCACAAATACCTACAAATGAAAAAGGGGGTCTGCTCTGACCCCGAGGGACAGGACCGGGTTAGGCCTGGGCCCCCAGGCGGGCAGAAGAACTCCTCCCAAAGGACCCATAAGCCACCAGTAAGGTGATCCTAGAGCCCATCCTCGACCACACCGAGGAGGGGCTATAGGGGGGTAAACCCGCTGCGTCGCCCAGGAGCTAACCATAAGAGGAAAAGTGTACATGTAAAAATACTTATAAAAACAAAACCAAAACTAAGTGCCTTAAAAGATCAATCAGGAACAAGGATGAAAAGTCAAATCAACTGTGATGTTGGAGGTTAACCCTCCGGCCAGCGAGTGGGCTAGTGCCCGAGGAAGTCCACTCGAGGATAGGGAAAAGAGAACGAAAAGGTCAGCTTCGCAATAGACCTCCTTCAAGGGGGACCTCCATCCTTGCTCTTCTTGTTGCGACCGTTGAGCCAGAGTGGGGAAACCGGGCTAGATGGGGGGGGGTCTCTTGGCTGATCCGGCAGAAGAAGAAGAGAAGTCCATGGGGAGCTCCTGAGAAATCAGCTTCAAGTGTAGAAAGAGTTTTTCACCTTCCGTCAGATTGGAGAAAGAGAAAGATTTACCGTTGAAGGAAAACTTCGCTGCAAACGGGAAAGACCATCGGTATTTAATGTCATGCTGGTTAAGCACCACCAGAAGTGGTTTAAGTGCCCTTCTCTTTTGTATGGTGGAGGGAGCCAGATCAGCAAATATCTGTAGACGATGGCCCTGAAATTGGAGATCTGATTGCAATCTAGAGTGACGCATCACTTCTTCTTTAGTGGTATAGTAATGTGGTTTCACAATAATATCCCTTGGGGAGCCATCTTTCCTGGGGGGTCCCAGGGAACGGTGCGCCCTGTCTAAATCCAGACGTTGTGGAGGGATATGCGGGGCCAATTGGGAAATGATGTCCCGAACTGTAAGGGGGATGTCATCAAATGACTCTGGAAGGCCACGGATTCGGAAGTTATACCTCCTTGACCTGTTTTCAAGGTCATCGATTCTTGCCATGGCAAGGTCAAGTTGGTCCTGGATAGTTTTAATATGAGCTTCGTTTTGGTTGGTTCTGGCGACCATAGCGTCCATTTTGTTTTCTATGGCCTCAATTCTGGAGCCCAAATTGGCAAAGTCAGATTTGATGTTGTTTGTAATCTGAGTAGCAGTGTTAGCAAGTCCCCTGTCCAAGAGCTCAGAAAATTTGGAGAACAGGTTAGCTTGGAGAGTGGAAATGTCCGTCATGGAAATGTGCTGAGGTGCAGGCCCCAGTGGCTGCGGAGTGCCTGGGCTTTCTGGGGAAGGGGGGAAGTCCTCCATGTGGTGGCCTATAAGGGATTCGGTGGAAGCAGGTGACGGTACCTGAGGGGAGCAGGGATCTTCAGGTGGGTGATGCTTGCGTTGGGAGCCGCTCCTTGCCACCTGAGAGTAGGACAGTGTGGCTGGGGTTAAGACTTGCCTGGGTTCTGGCGGTTTGTCCGTGTAGGCCGCGAGAGACTGTGTGGCTGAGGCGCCGGCGGCCATCTTGGTACACCCTTTTCCCGCTGAACGGCTGAAATGCGGTCCGAGATCGCGTCGGGCGGGGGGACCAGGCATCCGTCGATGTGCTCCGTTCTTTCCCACGTTCGGGGGAGTATCTGGGGCGATGCTCCGTGCGCTGTGAGTGGCGTTAGGCTGATCGGCGGTCCGGGGTGGTGCGGAGCTCGTGGCTTAAGCGGCCATGTCGGAGCTCTCGTGCATGCGCACTCTATTCCCAATTTTTTAATGTTTTGGGGGATGTTTATAGCTGGGGTTTTTTTTGTCTCAGAGGGCAAGTTCCTCTGTTCTGTTCCGTGGCACATTCAAAGGGACAGCATACAAAAATGGTATGCTCCCTCCCAAATTTTTTACTAGGCCCTTCAAATCTGGTATTTCTTTTAAGGGGAAAACCCAAGCAAAAAACAAAACAAAAGAGAAGTTTAAATCTATTACACACATAATACACATATAACATTTAGATGATGATGAAACATTTGCAAACATTTGCAAAGTAAATGTTTTAGCAATAGACCCCTTTATGTTTCTGCATCTTTCACCTCAGTCTGGAACATTTTCTTGGCTTTCATGCTGGCTATATCATGCTGTTTGTATCACTCATTTTAAGTTCCCAATAACTTTTTGCCTTACAATTCCAAATGGTTGGAAAAAAAACCATAATCAAACATAAACAGCAGCCATGAAAATTAATGTGGTAAAGGCACATAAAAGAGGTATTGCTACCACCCCAGCCCCCCTTCCCAGGGAGTTATGCCCTGTACACACGACTGGTTTTCCCATCTGAATAAACTCTGAAAGTTTTTCCAACGGAGTCCCAACGGAATTCCGCTGAAACTGACTTGCGTACACACGACCACACCAAAGTTCGATCGTCAAGAACGCGGTGACAACACGTACAATAGGACTAGAAAAAGGAAGTTCAATAGCCAGTAGCCAATAGCTTCCATCTCATACTTGCTTCAGAGCATGCATTGTTTTTGGTCCGTTGGAACAGCATACAGACGAGTGGTTTTCCCGTTAGGAATTGGTTCTGTTGGAAATATTTAGAACATGTTCTATTTCTAGATCCAACAGAATTTTCGAAAAAAAAGTCAGATGAGACATACACACGATCAGAAAATACGATGAAAAGCTTCCGTCTGACTTTTTCTGAAGGACATTCCGCTCGTGTGTACGTGGCATAACAGTATCCATATTATCAGATTCCAAGGTAGCATTTCCGGGGGTTCTAAAACTACATTTTCAGAAGAGATAGAAATGAAAGAGAGGAAGACGAGGATTGTATAGTATAGTCTGTGCGATAAAGAGCTCTAAACCAAAGTTCCAGGTATGCTTATGGACTTTCCTGAAAGATAAGTGATCCAGGACTCCCAAATCTTTTCAAACTGAGGTAATTTATCATTGAAGTTAGCCAAGAGCTTCTCATCGACCACTATTCAGGAGAGTTTGGTCTTATGCATATCAAATGGTATAATGGGGGACTTCCACAACCTAGCTATCACAATATGAGCTTCCATTAGAACAAAAGAGATCAGTCTTTTCACATATCTTGGAGTCTCTAAGATGGATTGGCCCAACAGAGCTTGCTGTCTATTCTTTTTAAGATTAGTGCCTGCCAAGGAGTACAGGAAATTGTAAACACAGATCTAGAATCTGCAGACTTTTGGGCATTCCCATCAGGTATGCAGAAAGAAACCCTTCTTACTGCAACTTCTAATTCACGGTAATGAGGCTCCTGAAGCGTAAGAAGCCAGCCTAGTCGAGACCATATACCATAGTAAAACTCCATAATTAGCTTCTATTAGAGGAGCTTTAATATATGATTTAAAGGCATAGCCTGTTAATTTATGCCAATCCTCGAGGTCCAGGTCAACCTGTAGGTCATGTTCACACTTCAGCATTGTATGGTTGTTTATAGGGTTGTGACATTAGCACTAAATATATTGCTTAACTGCTTCAATGGCGGTGATCTGCGATTTTTATCGGGACTGCAAAATTATGGCGGACATGTTGGGCAATTTTGACACATTTTTGGGACCATTGGCATTTATACAGCTATTAGTGCTATAAAATGCATTGATTACTGTGTAAATGTCACTGGCAGGGAAGTGGTTAACACTAGGGGGCGATCAAGGGGTTAATTGTGTACCCTAGTGTGTGTTCTAACTGAAGGGGGGAGGGAACTATGTAGGGGAGATGACAGATTGCTGTTCATACTCTGTATGAATAGACGGTCAGTCCCTGCTCCCCTCAGAGAACCGGAAACTGTGTGTTTACACAAACAGATCATGTTTCTTGGTGTGCCCTGAGCGATCACGGGAGCCCGGCAGCGATCGCGACCGCCGGGCACTTGCATTGGCTCTGTGGGTGAACAGGGGGTGTGCGCACATGCCCCTAGTGGCCACAGGCCCAAGCGACATTACATAATGTTGTTTCGCCCAGCCATGCCATTCTACCGCAGTACAACTACGGCGGCTGGCCGGCAAGTGGTTAAATGAAACCAGATTGTTTATTACATGATCTGCATAAGAATTCAAAGGCAGTCTGACTAAAAATATCTCCTTGTTGTAAGGATTTCATGAAATGTAGTAATTGTGCATAGTGGCATATCTCTGCATTTGGGAGTAGGTGCTTCTTACACTATAGCTGAAGTGACAGAATCCATTCCCTGACACAGAAGTTAGCAATGTGTTGAAATCACTTATTTGTCTACCATTTAAAGGATGCAGGGGTGAGACCCTGGGTGAACGAGAGATTAGACTGAATTGGAAGGACTCTGGGCTGACTGGAGATGGTAGGATGTATTAAGCCTGTCCCATAAAATAAGCAAAAAAGAGAGGGTGGGACACAGTATAGTAAATAAATAACTAGGAGACCGTTGGGTTGTGGCCTTGCACTCTAAGGACATCCAAAGCAACAATGTTTTGTGGGTATGGAAGCAGACCAATTGGGCCAGTTGTGCTGCTTAGAAATATTTTCGTTGGTCCAGGACCCCCAAGCCACCTCTCGCTTCAGGGGCAAAGAGAGTACCCTATTCATCCTGCGTCTCTAAAAAAAAAAAAAGTCTGAATTGTTAGCTACAGGTAGGGTTCTAAAATGGTACAGTATCCGAGGTAGGATATTCATTTTGACAAAATGCAACCTACCAACCTTTTAAGAAAAGTTTCATAGCCTGGGACTTTGTATGATTGACCGATAGTCCCAAGAAAGCGGAAAAATGTTTAGGAGTAACCAGTGGATTCAGAATTGTGTTGATCGGGGATGCAACATAGTACAGAAAAAGTTGACTTGTCCAGTATTTGGTGCATAATAAGAGATCCATGTCACTGCATGTTCATTAATCTGTCCTGCCACTAAAATATAATGGCCCTTTTTATCCTGATTACTGCAGTGGATGTGAATGGGACCCTTTTTGAAAAACAGACTGCCACTATGTATCACTCATTTGACCCTACTAGAGTACACTAGCGTGACCAGGAGTTATTTTAAATGCATGCTCTTTAAAATAGTATGTCTTTAAATAGATTTTTTATTTTGGCAAAAAAATCTGCTTTACTGTTTGTACTACTGTCTACCCCTTTTTTTATCATTTTGACATAGAAGGAATTTGAATTATGCCTGCCTTCTTCAATTGGCTGTTATGAAAAATAATTAATTTGTGTGCGATTTAGAAAGTTTAATATATATATATATATATATATATATATATATATATATATATATATATATATATGAAAAAATAACAGCACAGTTGATTTCTTAGGCGGAAATATGACTGTTCTCTGATTCCAAAATGTAATCCTGATATTCTGTGTTGTTTATCATTTTTAATCTGTGTAGTTTTTTACTCTTAAGCCCCGTACACACTATCAGATTGTCTGCTGAGTTTTTCCTTCAGATTTACCAAAACCATATAATATGAGGTCAAACCTTAGGAGTTTCAATGTGTATGCAATCAGGCCGACCCTTCTATTACATGGTTTTGGTAAATCTGAAAGAAAAACTCAGCAGACAATCTGATAGTGTGTACGGGGCTTTACTGTGTATTTTGATTGTTATGGCTATATTGGGAATACTTTCCGCTATTAAAAAATAAGAGATTCAGTCCATCACACCAGTACCAATATAATGTAGTGTCTGAAAGATAACAAGTCATAATGCTCATTTCTGGATGATATAAGTCTTCTCTCTGATTCAGAAATTTTCCTCTTTGTGCAACAAAGCTATTCAGTTTTTAAATAATATTTGAGTGACACAATTAGCATTTAATACTTTTTCATTATAAATGACATCTTCCTGCCTCCCAAATTGTCACTTACATAACAGCATTTATAACCACTTATGTACCAGCTTGTAATACTTCTTCCTTACCAGGCCGTTTTTCAGTTTTCCGTGCTGTGATGGTTTGATTGGCAATTACTGTGTCATGCAACCCCGTTTACAAGTGAGTTTTATATCATTTATTTTAGATAGAGCTTACTTTTTATGATATTTAATAATTGTTTTTCTTTTTTTATTATAAAAAGGAAAAATGTTTTGCTTATTTTCTGAAAATAAAAATGCTAGAATTGTATGAAAACCAACAAAATGGTCCTTTTTGAAAAGCAGAAACCCCTAAGTGCTATAATTTTTTGCCACAATTTTTGGGAAATTAAGAAACATGCCAGTACATAGAGAGTTAAACAGCTTGAGAATAGGCACCATATATATTAAATATACAAGTTATACACAGAGGAAGGAGACAGTGAAGGGATTAAAGTACTGATTACATACAGTGGTGGAATGGAGATTATGGGGTTAATGATCAGATATGCAGGGTAAAGGAGGTGAGGAGTTAATTTACAAGTCAAATGACAGCACTGGATATAGTACATGTATTGGAGATGAGGCATGATAGGCTTAAAAAAATATATATATATGAGTAATGGGAAAGACATCTAATTGAGAGAAAAGGCTGCATACCCCAACTGGTTTGTAAAGGGGAAAGGTTCCCCCACAGGGTTTTTTAGCAGCAAAATATCACAAATTATGTGATGCTTTGCGACCTGTTCAGTCATGGTCTTCATTTGGGGGATAGTTTGCTCTAAAACAAATGCATCAAATTTTAATTTCCAAAAAACATCTTTCAATATGCTCCAATTACATGCACATACATAAATATTGCTATATTTACCACTGAAAGCTGGAATGAATAGTCTCAGAGCCAATAGTGCGGGAACGGTATCAGCAACAATTCTCCTAGCTGTTGATAATATTTCAAAAAGGAGTGTAAATTAATATAATACATTGAAATTCCTAGTATGTTCTACATATCTTATTAAGAGTAAATACAGTAAAACTTGCTCACGTGCGTGCTGTGAATTGGTGTATTAGGTAATAGTTAATGTGTTCAATATTGCATATTAACAACAATGAATTAGTTGGGGAAGATGAACTATTCCCCCAATAATAATAATATGAGCTAAAAAGTAAAATTACTAACATAAGAAAAAATGTGTTGTTAGTAAATGTGTGTGAATTGGTTGAGACACACTTAGTCTCATATATATGGTGAAATATATATAAAAAGACTGCAAGAAGTGAAGATCCTTATTTCAGAGATTTGGTAATGTGAAAAAAAATAAAAATAAAGATGAATGTGAAAATCAAAAAATAATAAAGATAAAAAATAAAATAAAGACAAAAGTGACATGATTTACCTTGAGCTTCTATATAGCTGATGTGGACCATCAATTATAAAAAGGGATTGTGTCTAATTATCAGTGATCAAAAGAAAAGAGGTATGGGCTCTTATGGGGAATTACCAGGGAGACGAATTAGCAAAAATGATAAATATGGATTTAAATTCAATGTGTTATCAATACAAATATTCTAACTCAGCTACCATACTAGCCAGGCTCCTCATTCCTCAGGTAATGAAGTGCTACTTACTTTTGGCAGTGAGTTTAGAGTATCTGTCTGTATCTGTCTGTCCAGGTATTGCATGGGATCATGGGTTGATCCTCATTCTACCTGGTTTTTATATTTTACCTTATATTATGTGAGAAAGCCTAATTGATGGATGCTAATGTCCCCTCTCCCCCCTCCAGGTGTTGGCGCAAAGGCTGCTGATGTGCAGCCTAGGATTGGCTCCCTCGGCGTCCCGGAAGGCCATAGCTTCAACCATGGTCATCACTTCGACCGTTAAAATGCGTGACATCATGCCACACACGTGCAGCCGGAAACCAATGTTCGGAAGTGATCACAGGACCCCGCCCGCAAGAAAGTGCTTTAGACCTAGAACGTTGCTTCTTGTAAGCCTTCTGGGCTGGGTTCTTCTCTTGGGGGAGGTGCAGATGGCCGTGTGGTCCCCCGGATCATTCACTTGACATTAGATTATTAGCTCTGAGGCTATATATTCCAGCTTTCAGTGGTAAATATAGCAATGTTTATGTACATGTAATTGGTGCATATTGAAAGATGTTTTTCGAAAATTAAAATGTGATGCATTTTTTTAGAGACCATGACCGAACAGGTCGAAACGCATCAGTGTTTTTTTTGATATAGCAATTATCTTCAATGCTGTATAAATATATGTTTGCAATGCTGTATCCTGGTATATGTAAAATGTCGCATGACCAGAGCTCATATTTTAATGTTTAATATGTTACCTTAACTCATTTAATAAAATACTTTTATACATTAAAGAGGAAGTAAACCCTGATGGGTTTACTTCCTCTTTTTTTCCCTGCAAAGGTAAAGCATAATGGACTACTATGCATCGCATAGTAGCTCATTATGTGTCACTTACCTGACACAGGAGCCAGCGAAGTCGCCGCTGTCACCTGTAGTCCGCCGCATCCATCTTGGTTGTGGCGTCTCTCGCAGCTCCGACGAATGACAGCGGAGAAGCCGCGATGACGTCACTCCCGCGCATGCGCACGGGAGTCGCGTCTCGGAGCTCCGACGCTGCCATTCGCCGGAGCCGCGATGACGTCACTCCCGCGCATGCGCACGGGAGTAGACAAATTTGGCAAATCCATTCTTGGACTTGCCGCATTTAGTGCGCCTGCGCGCCGCTGTCTACGGCGCATGCGCCGTAGACAGCGGTGCCCATTTTCGGGCAAATATCTCCTAAACCATATAGGTTTAGGAGATATTACTTGGACCTACAGGTAAGCCTTAATCTAGGCTTACCTGTAGGTCAAAGTTGTTTGGAAGGGTTTACTTCCATTTTAAATATTTTGTGATATTTTGCTGCTAAAAAAAAACAGTGGGGGAACCTTTCTCATTTACAAAAAAGATATGTGTTCCACTTCAATAGAATGAATGGATTAGCAGCTGCAGCCACAGATTCATTTTTTCTGTGTCCATTCATACACTAATTACTTATTGCTAGCCTTCACTGGTTGTAGGGAAAAGAAGAGGGGTCACTAGTGTAAAAAGTATCATATGATCACTGTGATGACCAATCACAGAGATTACATGATATTCAGACACCCAGATCAGCTAGGTACAGTGTCTCTGTGTACCCAGCCACCTAGTGACAGCTGAGTACATAGCAGTCACCTGGCAGATCGGCCACCCGACAACTGTTTATGTGTATAATATGATAATGGCTATACTCGCAGGGTAACATGTTTTTAATGTGAATATGTTGTTAACATGCTTTTTATGAATACATAGATAGATATGCTTTTATCATTTTTTATGTGAATAAACTGTATACACCTTTTGATCAAAGCGTCAGAACACGCGCCTTCCATCTTTTCTCCTTCACCTGGCTCTTTTGGACCACCCCTGGCCAGCTTAGGCAGCGGGACATGCACAATCATTTGTTAAATTCACTGCCTTTGAAAGTACTACCACCGTATACCAGTAGCACCTTCACAAGCGCAGGACTAATTCATTCTTTCGGAAATCTGTTATTCACTTATTGTAGATCACACAATATCAAAAGCCAAATTGCCCCACACAAACTCTGTCTTTTATCCAATATAGTAGGCATGTATAGATCCCACAAGAAAAATTGTTTAACCTGTGCCTTCATGCTTAATGGTCTGAAATCTTTTAAAGCTACTGATAGAAATTGCCCCATTAATAGCTTTTTCCCATGATCCTCAGATTTTGTGATTTATGCCCTCAGGTGTTATTGTGGCCTACTCTACATAGGCAGGGTCATTAAAACCCTGAAGACAAGATTTGGCAAACATAGGAGAGCTATAGAACAAGGTGAGAAAGAGAGAAATAAGAAATACAGTACACCCAAACATTTTAGAGAGGCGCATGCACAATCTACTGAAGGGCTACAATTATGGATTTTAGAACAATTCCTAGCACCCTCCAAACAGCAGAAAGATATAAAAAGTTATGAAGTTATGTGAACGTTAAACATATTGGATTTTTTCTTTAAATACTCTAACCCCCATGGGACTCAATGAAGAAACAGAAACCTATACCATTATATGATTTTGCAGCGACACTTTACCACCCCTTCCAGCTTTTCAAATGAGTATATGTCCACCCACCTTTATGTATTCCTTGCCATTATTTTAGAAATTTTCATCTGATCATTTTATTTTATTTTTACTTCCATCTTCATTTTTTTTTTATTTAATTAATTTTTTTTTTTATTGTTATTTTCATCTATATTTTTATAATTTTCTCATTTTTATTATTTTATTATTTTTTTACATGGCACTGACTCCCAAAGGTGCGGCTGATTTGATTTGGGCCTGCACTCTAGTAACAAAACCCCACTAACTTGCCTCAGTCCCCTTGACAGCTGTGGTGCAATACAATACAGTACAATATAATGTATCACAATATACCTGTATTGTCCTCTCAGGACCCACTGGCTCCATCTGCTGGGAGAAAACAATACTCCACACAACGAGGTACTTAACCAAAGTATATTTTACTATATATATTTGTAAATAGGTGATTACAACAATTGAACTGTCATGCCACATAGATTGACAGGACAATGAACTTTGGTAAAGCAGTTTCAAACTATATATATATATATATATATATATATATATATATATATATATATATATATATATATCTGGGAGCTACCCCTACTTTTGTAGCTATGCGTGAGATCTCACTTAGAGTACTCAGTCTTTATCTTCGGATCTTCGCTAGCAAGGGTAACTCCATATAAATTTGTAATCCAAGGTTAAAGCAGTTAAAGTTGAATTAAGGATGATCCTAGTGTTGCTTCCACAAATATAATACAGTGCTTGAAGTGTAATAATAAGTTAAGTAGGCCTTTTGCCTGCCTAGCATCAGTTGCTATACTCCTCCTCCGTGGGACTAAGTATCCCAGTGAGGCCTGTATATAAGTCTCACTAGGTGCAATGGTTTAGAAAAACGGTAGGTAGCAACCCGCTCACCAACTGGATCGAAACCTTGGTATGGTAAGTTTCGTCCGGTAGTTGCAGCTTGCTTCTGCGTCAGCCAGCTCCATCACTCCGTCCCATTCCGACAGATGGACCTGGCCTTCTGATGCTCAAACGAGTGTCTCTGGATCCTCTCAATCCGATCTCTGAGTCGATGGCACTTCAGGTCACTCAGACAACCAAGCAGGGTTGCGTTCCGCACAGGCAATAAGTCACTTCCTCCAAGAGGCCTCTGCACAAGTCCTCACAGGCAGGCCATGTGTTCCCAAGAGATCTAAAAATGGCCGCTCAGGGTCCTTTTATCTCCTACCCAGCATGCAATGGAAGAGAGGGTGTTCATGGGTAGGTCACTCAGCATTCTGGGTAAATATAAATATAATATAATATAAATGTAAATAACAGTCACTTCCTGTAAATAGTTCAATGCTTGAAAGCCAAATGTCATTTAAGTTCACTTTCAGTATTTAGCCGCTAGATGGCGCCAAACACTAAGTTATAGAACCATCAATAGACTTTCATTATGATTAATGCTAATACACATCAGAAGACAAGGACATCAGTGCTATATTTATTATTATTAATTTACAATTTTTTTCCCTTTTGTGTCTAAATAGAGTTGTAGTCAACTTTAGAATTTTATCTGTCATGTCTTACAGCCCCTTCCATTACATTTGTTAATTGGCCACCCCCATTTACCCTTCTGTTTGGTTTTGACGAAGGAGCTGAATTGCTCTGAAACATGTTGCTGCCCACCTTGTGATGTCATCAAGGCCTGATGTTCCTTCAGTAACAGAATCCTTTCTAGCATGTATTCCAGCCTGACACGGCCCCAGGCTTCGTCTTTCCCCACCTGTCAACCTGCCATCATCCTTGCTCCTTTGGAACCGCGGACATCCGTCTGCCCACAGATGATTTTCTTGCACCACATTAACCCTTGTGAGTGCATTCATCTTTTAACCCAAGTATTTTTATGCATTCAATCATTACACTGAGATGGCAGCGCCTTCTCATTTTTAATTACAACTCAGCCCCATCTACATCACTATCCTAGTCTCAAAATGCCAACCTAATCGTTCTCTTCATTCCTCCCAAGACCTCCTGCTCTCTAACTCCCTTGTCATCTCCTCCCATGTTCAGTTTTTCCAGAGCCTCTCCCATTATATGGAACTCCCTATCCCAATCTGTCCGATTATCTCCCACTCTGATTTTAGACGATCCCTGAAAACCCCCCTCTTCACAAAAAAATATCCTGCCCACACCGAACAACTGTAATTTTATTTTTCTCCATCAGCTCATTCCCCACAGTTATCACCTTTTGTATCATTTGACCCTCCCTCCTAGATTGTAAGCTCTAACGAGCAGGGCCCTCTGATTCCTCCTATATAGAATTGAATTGTATTGCAACTGTACTGTCTGCCCTCATGTTGTACAGCGCTGCGCGAACTGTTGGCGCTATATAAATCCTGTATTGTAATAATAATAATATGTATGTAATCTTTTTCAATTTTTAGCTCTGAAAATAGTTTCTGATTCTATGTACAGGTATTCTCTGTGGCATCAAAGGTGTGCTGCAAATTTGTGCAATACAGCTTTAACCACTTCAAAACCGGACACTTCCCGCCCTTCCTGCCCAGGACAATTTTAAGCTTTCACACCTCGAATGTCACACTTTGAATGACAATTGTGTGGTCATGCAATACTGCACTCAAACAAAATTTTTATCATTTTCTTCCCACAAACAGAGCTTACTTTTAGTGGTATTTAATCACTCCTGGGTTTTTTTATTTTTTGCTAAACAAACTAAAAAAATGCCAACATTTTTGAAAAAAAAAGTTTTCTTTGTTTCCGTTTTAAGATGTTGTTTTCTCCTTCACTGACGGGCACTGATGAGACTGCACTGACGAGGCGGCACTGATGCTTTGGCATTGATAAGGTGGCACTAATGAGGCATTAATATGCAGAACTGATGGACACTGTTAGATGGCACTGATATGCAGCACTGATGGGTACTGATAGGTGGCACTGATGGGCACTAATAGATGGCATTGATGGGCTAAACAGATGATGAGGTACTGACAGCCTTTACTGATGGACACTGATTGGCTTCTGTGAAGGGCACTGATTGGCACTTTGATTGGCAGCTGATGGGCAGTGATTGGCAGATGTGGTGGGCACCTCCTGATGAGGGATGATCTGAGAATCAATGCGCCAATTATCCTTGGATCCTTCCCCAAAAATATGTAGATTAATACATATTGGCCTAAACTGATGAAGATTTATTTTTATTTTTTTTTAAAAATTTTGAGGGGATAATTATTATAGCAAAAAGTAAAAAATATTTTTTTTTTTTTCAAAATTGTCGTTTTTTTTTTTTGTTTGTTTTGCAAAAAATAAAAACCGCAGAGGTTATCAAAAAGTACTACAAGAAAGCTCTTTGTGGGAAAAAAAAGGACAAACATTTTGTTTGGGTACAACGTGGCACGACCGTACATTTGTCAGTTAAAGCGACGCAGTGTCGTATCGCAAAAAATGGTCTGGTCATTAAGGTGGTAAATCCTTCCAGGGCTGAAGTGATTAAATAGCCTACTTGGCCCCACTCTAGCATCAGGTATGTACGCAAGTCAGGCTAACGTGATTCTCCGTCTATGGGTGTGGCTAATAGGAATTCTCCATCTGTGAATTTAGCTAAAAGAAACTCTCCTGGGCATATTTCTTCTTTCCTGACAAAAACGTAACACTTTCCTGCCTGGTCTATAGCCGATTGATGGCCAGGCAGGTACTTTCCCCTTCTGAGTGGCTATCATATGACGTCCTCTAAAAAGGCACCACACAGCAATACGATCTGTCACTGGCTGTGTCCACCAGACATGATCGCTGATCAGTGTGCTGACTTGCAATGTGACCCAGGTGACCAATCACAGCAGTTCACAAGGCAGTTCTAAACAATGGATGGCTTCTGTTCATGCCATCCCTTGCATACAATTGTGTTGCTAGCTGTGACTGCTCAATATGATCACATGGTGCAGACAGAGCCAATAAGCCCATCTGTAACATATGTTTAGCTGTGGCCAATCACAACTAATCATGACAAAACAAACTGAATGGATTTATTTCATTAAGTAAAATGCCATAAATTCACTGCTATAAGCAATCGTAATGTGTAAAAAAAAATAAAAAAAAAAATCTGATCACTACCCCAGAGCAGTTACTATGTTAACATTACATTCACCAACCACTTTATTGGGTACACCTGTTCAATTGCTTGGTATTGGTAAGAAAAATTGCTAATCAGATAATCACAAGGCAACAATTCAATGCATTTAGGCATCTAGACATGGTGAAAATGACTTGCTGAAGTTCAAGCCGAGCATCAGAATGTAAAAAAAAAATGTAAAAGATTTTTGTGTAAAATTTCTTTATTTTCCAAAAAATTACGACAAAAAAAATGACAACTTTAAAAACCCGCCATGCCTATTACTAAATAAGTTGGACTGTGTCTACTTTGCAGAAATTGGTCATTTGTACTGTCCTGGGCCTCAAGAAATGAGATAGGCTGTCAGTACATTAGGATTGATCAATTTGCAGACTTTCTTACAGATTAAATAACACAAATTTTGGAAATATAGCAGAATACATTTTGGCCTAAATTTATGAAGAACAATTATTTATTTGCAAAATTTTATAACAGAAACAAAGAAAAATAATGCTTTTTCATTTATTTAGCAAAAAATAAACCCAGTGGTGATTAAATACCACCAAAAGAAATCACTAGTTGAGTGAACGAAATGCTAAAAATTTGGTTTGGGTACATGACTGCGCAATTGTTATTCAAAATGCGACAGCACTGAAAGCTGAAAATTGGCCGGAGCAGGAAGAGGGTAAAAGTGCCTGGTATCCAAGTGGCTAAAATCATTCTCCCTTCAAGACAATGTAGACCACATATATTGTATCAATTCACAAATATATTTTCTGACATATCCCAAGAGGTTGATGCATTTCACATCAATTAGCTTCTTTAGGATCTATAAATTTTGGTGGCAAAGAAAAATGGTCTAACTGAAAAAACATATAAAATAATCATATATCACTGTTAACATCTAGGGGACTTGTTTCGTTCCAGCGTACGCCAACCTTTACCTGGAGGGTGGGAGCAAGATCTTTTTTCTTATGAATCTTTTTTGGTCTACCTGTCCAACATTTTATGTTGGCACAGGTATATCAATGACATTTTTATGGTACAGGGTTCAGATGTGAATACCCTGCATGAATGTATGTCCTCGATGAATGTTAAAAGGATTAATCTAAAATTTACCATGCAATATGATCCATTAATGTTGCCATTCTTGGACATTTATTTATTTATACAGGAAGATTGTCTATTGGGCACATTCCAGCCACTGCTGGAAACACAATCCTCTATCCAGTCAGTGCCCACCCTCAGCCATTAATTAGGAGCATACCTTACTCACAATATTTGCGAATTAAGCGAAATTGCTCCACAGAGGAATTGTTTGAGAAAGAGGCAGAAAACTTAAGATCCAGACTACTTAAAAGAGGTTACACCAAGACAACCTTAAAGAAGACCTACAATGGAGCTAAATGCCAAGATAGGTATAGTTTACTGTTTGATAGGAAAGAGGCTAAACAAATGAACCCAGGATTGTTATCACTGCCAACACCAGCTAGTAAGAAATGCCATACAAAAACATTGCCATTTTCTAGCTGGTGATCCGATACCACAAATAACTTATAAACAAGTTAGGTCACTTAAAGAGGAACTGCAGTCTGCTCACATAATTTGTAATAAAAACATTTTTGCCATTCTGAAGCTTTCCTTTAACACTTTGCATATTATTTTATATATATATTGTGATTTTGTATTTGCCAAATATGCTTGCAGAAATCTCCCTCTGCTGAGTCTGGCTGCAACCATTATAACTGTGGGCAGCTGAAGCTGCTGACTGTTCACTTCCTGGATTTAATAAACAGGAGCACACCTCCAGCCCTGCAGCTCCCATTGGCCCCTTTTATGACTCATCCCCCCTTTTGTACCCTTCTATTTGGTCTTCATCATTCTTCTAATCAACCGATATTAAAGGGTTCTCACAAAAGAAAATATATTTAAATTGAAATTACAAAATACAAAAAAAAAGAAATTAGATTCCATGCTAATCATTCTTTTATGCTCCTGGGCCAATAGCATTTCCAAAATGACTGGTCTATTGAATAATAATACCTCTAATGTATATCATAGCTGTATCCATTTATTTCATATTACATACAGTTGTTTCAGGTTTGTTTGTTATCATCCGTGCAGTGACACATATAGGGTTAACTTTTTAAGTGCAGCAAAGGATTTTCTCCAGAACTTTGTAAATGTGGTAAAACTTCACCTTGCCAAGAATACAAGGTTGCTTCCACATTTCAAACCCATGCATGTGCAGTGTACTCTTCATCACTCTAAGCACTTGCTGCTATAGGGTATAAAGATTGTACTGTGCATGAGCAAGTTTGCAACACAGAAGTGAATTTGCTCTTGTGATTGTTGTGAGCAACCCAGAACTTGGCTAGAATGCAGCTGATCGCTTTGGAGGGAGTTTTTTTTGTGTCAGGCTTTAGGGATGTCAGTCATGGACTACTGGTAAGACATTAAAACTAAAGCTATTATTTAAAAACTGCAAATAGTTTTTAACATAGTAAATAGCATAGTGTTTTTAATGGAAAGTGGAACTTAGCTTTTAATTAGAACGTATAAATAGACAGGTCATGATGAAGTGAGCTCTTCCCATTTCTCTAAAATGAGGAATAAGCCATTTATTTTTGGATGTGTGATGGAAGTTAGACTTGCATATACCTTCTGTTAAAAAAAATGATGTACTGTGAATAATCCTAGTTTAGAGGAAAACGTTGTATTTTATTTTATTTTAGCACCATAATCTTTTTGGTATAGTTTCTTATTGTCCCCTAAGCTCTACTCCATAAAAGTCACTGGGGTTGATTTTCCAAAGGGAAATAGATGGATTACTTTGCATTATTATTATTATTATTATTATTATAATACAGGATTTATATAGCTCTAACAGTTTGTGCAGCGCTTTACAACATGAGGGCAGACAGTACACTTACAATACAAATCAATACAGGAGGGATCAGTGAGCCCTGCTAGTTAGAGCTTACAATCCAGAAGGGAGGGTCAAGTGGAAACAAAAGGTAATAACTGTGGGGGATGAACTGATGAAGAAAATGAAAATACAGTTGTTATGTGTGGGTAGGGTAGGCTTCTCTGAAGAGAAGGGTTTTCAGGGATCGTCTAAAAGCTAATAGATTAGGAAATAAGCGGACAGATTGGAGTAAGGCATTCCATAGGATTGGAGAGGCTTTGGAAAATTCCTGGGGGCGAGCATGGGAGGAGGTGACGAGGGAGCTAGAGAGCAGGAGGTCATTAGAGGAATGAAGAGAATGAGTAGGTGGGTATTTAGAGACTAGGCTAGTGATGTAGCTGGGGGCTAAATTGTGGATGACCTTGTAAGTAGTTAGTATTTTTAATTAAATTCTTTGTCCGAGTGGAAGCCAGTGAAGGGATTGACAGAGGGGTAGCAGACACAGAGCGATTGGTAAGGTGGATAAGTCTAGTAGCATTCATGATGGATTGAAGAGGTAATAGACTATGTAGAGGTAAGCCAATGAGAAGGGAGTTGCAGTAGTCGAGGTGAGAAATGACCAGTGAGCAGATGGCGACTCAAACATTGGCTGTTCGCCAGTTCACTGAACAGCAAACAATTTTGGCTGTTCGCAGCAAATTCGAAAGCCGCGGAACACCATTTAAAAGTCTATGGGAGAAATCAAAAGTGCTAATTTTAAAGGCTTTTATACATGGTATTGCCAGAAGAGAAGGTGGCAACAGAAGACCGGACCACCGCTAGTAAAAGAGCTGGAAGAAGAAAGCGGAGGCCCGGCACGAAGAAACGAAGAGGGGGACAAGACCCCCGAAGAGGGCGACAAGACCCCCCAAAGTCAGAAGGGCGGTGGCAGCGGCAAAGAAAGCCAGGCTCCTCCGCTAGTAAAAGAGCTAGCAAAAGAGCAGAAGATAGCGGATGAGTCCCGCGAGAAGACCCCCCCAAGACGGAAGACCACCGGAGCTGTCCAATAAATTATTTTAAAAACATGTGTTGTGTTTTTTTATTTACACTTTTTTTCACCAGGTGAATGGGTAGGGGTACATGGTACCGCCTGCAGACCCCGACAACCAACGGCCAGGGTTGTCGGGAAGAGACCCTTGTCCTCAACATGGGGACAAGGTGCTTTGGGGTGGGGTGCACCCCCCATGTCGCTCATCCCCACCCCCTTTCCTGACCAGCCAGGCTACGTGCTCGGATAAGGGTCTGATATGGACTTGGGGGGACCCCCACGCCGTTTTTTCAGCGTAGGGGTTCCCCTTTAAGTCCATACCAGGTGACAGGGCCAGCGATGCGTCAATCTTGCTGATGAAGGCAGTGACATTGACTTCCTTCGCTAGTCCCGGCTACCTGGAGTCACATTCAAAATGAATGGACTTTTCTCCGTGTGTGGGCTAGTCAAACAGCATGAAAGACAAAGAAGCTGGGGCAAACACGTTGGAGGAAATTTATTAAACCTGGTGCGCTTACAATTTGGTGCAGCTGTGCATGTTAGCCAGTCAGCTTCTATCTTCAGTTTGTTCAATTATTCTTTAGCAATAAAACCTGGATGCTGATTGGTTTCTATGCAGCGCTGCACCAAATTTTGCACTTCCCGGCTTTAGTATAAAATATTAGATTTCTTCATTTGGTAGGTAAGAAGAGTTGCAAACCTAAAAACATTTTGTTCTTAAAACTGTGACAGATCTGCACAAATGCGTATTGACTATTCTTAGGGCCTTCTTTAATATTGATTGGACCCTGGGCAAACTTTTTTTTGCCCCCCCCCCCTCCCTTATGCAAGTTTGCTCTCCATCCCAACATTCCAAAAAACAAACATACAAATAGACTTATGTATTGAGTTGTATTGTAACTGTACTTTCTTCCCTTATGTTGTAAAACGCTGTGCAAACTGTTGAAGCTACATAAATTCTCTATAATAAGGATAATGGGGATGATTTTTTTGGGGGGGGGATAGAGGAGTCCAGGATGATGGGGGGGTAGGGGAATCCAGGATGATTGGGGGGAAGATAGGGGAGTCCAGGATAACGGGGGATAGGGGAGTCCAGGTTGATTGAGGGGGTAGGTAGTCCAAGATGATTGGGTGAGGGGAGAGATAGGGAAGTCCAGGATGATTGGGGGGAGAAATAGAGGAGTCCAGGATGATCGGGGGGGGGGGGAAATAGAGGAGTTCACCTAGATTATAGGGGGCTAGAGGAGTCCAGGATGATGTGGGGGGTTTAGAGCACAAGGGGCAGTACTTGCATACCCCCCCCCCCCACCAACCATTTATTGGTCACCTCTGCACAAATCTTTGCTTACCTCAACACCCTAATCCATAGTTTACCTCTGTACCACCCCACATCCACAGCTCATCTCTGTATCCCCTCATCCACCTCTACACCACCCCCATTCACAGCTCACCTCTGTACCCCCATCCACATTCACAGATTACCTCTGTATCTCCTATCCACAGCTCACCTATGTATTACCGTCTGAGTTCACCCCTATACCCCCAATCCACAGCTCAACTTTGCATCCCCCATCTACCTCTATAACCTCAATCCACAGCTCACCTCTGTATCCCCTGTCCATGGTTAAGCTCTGTATCCCCCCCATTCACAGCTCACCTTTGTATCCCCATCCACATTCACCTCTGTATCCCCCATCCGTGCTCACCTCTGTACCTAAAATCCACAGCTCCCCTCTGTATTCCCTGTCCACAGTTGACCTCTGTATCCTCCGTCCACGTTCGTCTCTGTATCCTCCCCATTCACAGCTCACTTCTGTAGCCCCCATCCACAGATCACCTCTGTACTCCCAATCCGCAGCTCACCTCTGTATCTCCCCTACATCATTCACCTCTGTATTCCCTGTTCACAGTTCAAATCTGTATCCCCCCATTCACAGCTCACCTCTGTATCCCCCATCCACATTCACCTCTTAACCCCTCAACCAACGCTCACTGTTGTATCCCCCATCCGTGCTCACCTCTTGTCAGGTCACCTTGAGGCGAGGTGACAGATGCACACCGTAGGGATCAGGAGTGCACCGCAAGGTTGTGGACCCTAAGGCTGACTGCTGCGGATGGGAGACAGATCCCACCGAGGTTAGAGCGTAAGATTCCCTGGGGCGTGGAGTCTAAGAGCCAGCAGGTGTTCACCAGAGCCTCTAGTGGGGAGGATGGACTTGGCTGCAACTGGCTCCAGGTCGCGACCCCCAGTGTCCCCCAGCTCGCACCCACAGTAGGCAACAGGAGGATAGGGATAGTGAGGGATAAAGCCAAGGTCGGGGCCACAAGCAGACAGGAATAGTCAGGGACACGCCAATAGGTCAGGATCACAGGCAAACAGGGATAGTCAAGGACACGCCAAAGTCGGTAACGGAACAACAGAAGAGCACACGGCAGGTAACAGGAAGCTAAACACACAAAGGAATACACAATGGTTGATCAGCAGGGTTGGCCTGCAGTGCACAGGTTAATATAGAAAAAGAAAAAGTGAAAAAGTGAAATATTCCTTTAAATATCATGCCTGGGGGGTGCCTGTAGTATGCCTGTGAAGTGGCACGTGTTTCCCGTGTTTAGAACAGTCCCTGCACAAAATGACATTTAACGGAAAAAAAGTAATTTAAAATTGCTTGCGGTTTTAATGTAATGTCTGGTTCCAGCAATACGGATGAAAATCATTGAGAAAAAAATGGCATGGGTAGCCCCTCCCCCTGCCCATTACCAGCCCCTTTGGGCCTTTCATGGATGTTAAGGGGAACCCCGTACCCAAAAAAAAAAAAAGGAAAGGCGTGGGGCCCCCAGGCCCTGTATACTCAAAACAGCAGTATACAGCCGGTGCAAACAGGATATTTGTAGTTAAGTAGAATCTGCTTGTAATTTTAAACTGGTACATTTTTAAAGTGTAGCTCCAGTCAAAAAATCTATTTTTAAGCTTTTTGGAAAACATAGGGAAGAGTTATCACCCCTGTATAATTTTTTGGGCTGTCCGTCTCTTTTCATCTCACTTCCTGTTGTCTCCTTCCATTTGCAAGTAGGAGACGTTTGTAAGTTGGATGTTTGAAAGTAGGGGCCTGCCCTATATGCTCTGCAGAAATGTGGGCCTAAGGTGTTGGTGTTGCCACAACACTGTAAGTCCTAAAAGTGACTCTTGGTGGGTGCTGGAGCGCCCTGCTGTGAATGATTATATCAAGAATTGTAATTACATGCCATTGTTGAACAGTGGTAGAAAAATTGGGCCTTTGGTGGTTGTGGTGGTGCTGGTGCCACAACACTATAAGTCCTCACAGTTACTCTCGGTGGGTGCAGGAACGGGCCCTACTGTGAAATATTATATCAAGAATTGTAAATACATGCCCCTGTTAAACAGGGGCTGAAAAATTGGACCTCTAGTTGGAGTGCAGAAATGAGTGTCAGACAGAGACAGAAGTACAATCAAACCACACTTGTTTATTAATAAAAATAAAAAGGTAAATAGAAAAAGGCGTAGTCAAGCATAGCCAGAGTCCAGTAGCCAGATCGGGTAGTCAGCCAGTCCAAAGTTCATAAACCAGATCGGGTAATCAGCCAGTCCAGACGTCGGGGATCCAAGGAGAGCAACTGTAAGCAGGATAGAAGCCAGGAGGGATGTCAGCAAGCCAGTCTTGAAACAAACAGCAGGAGATGGTTCCTAGTGATGTGAGCTGGAAGGCTTTAAATAGGCAGGTCAGACGAGCATCATCGGGAACAGCTGGTAACTGTGGAAAGAGAAGAGAGCTGGCAATTAGCCAAAAGCTGAGTGGCCAGCCCAGAGGAGGAAGTCTAAGCCAGCCCTGACAGTACCCCCACCAGCGGGTGTCTTCTAACACCCAGGGCCTGTAATAAGAGGACCTACCTCCTGGTTGCACTGTTGGATCCTTGGGCTGTAGTACCGGTGCCCACCAGCGGGTGTACTCCGGCAGTGTGGAGCAGACAGCACCTTCTGCGCTCAGCTGTTATGGGAGGTTAATCATTGGTAGTCTTATAAATACCCAGCAAGCCCTCACATGCTTTCTCTCTCCATTTGCCCTGGCCTTGTTGCCTTACTTGGACCTTGAGCCTGCATCTACCCGACCTGATCACTCCCGATCCTGAGCCCATCCTGGACCTGTCCCTTTTGTCTCCTGTTACCTATAGATCCTTGCTCTGCAGCCAATCCATTTTCTCCCTCTTCTGCTGGTTTCCCATCCTTACCCATCTACTGATTCCCCCGGTGTATGACCTCGGCCTGGCTTTTGTTTACAACTCTGGTATCTCCCATTTATTGTATATATTACTTGTTGTTTGTGGTTGGTAGTGCACGGTTTGTTATTTACTTTCTTGTCACTTATAATAAACACTATTGTTTTCTCACCTATATGCGTTTTGGGTTTCCTCTGTGTAGCCCACACAGTCTGGTCTGCTAATTCCCTGACCGCTGTATAAAAAATTTCAAACAACAAGCACTACAGGGGTGAACAGGCTGAACAGGCTGCCTTTTATGTTCCCCCTTGCTTTCTTTTTACTCTGCGGGAAATTGGTTTGCTGCAATCATTGGAAGGGACCACTTCACTTAAAGTGCAGGGGATACCAGAGTATCTACCATTACACGCCTCTCGGCTAGAACACATCACAAATATCTATCTAAACCTTATGTTTGAAGCCCTAGGGCTCAACACAATGTGAAGTGATCCCACCAATCTAAATCTACATTTTTACTTTTTACCTTTTTGGAAAAATTGCCTTTTTTAACTTTGTCAACCTTCCTGTTTCCTTCTGTGGCTTTGTTCCCCTCCTGGGACATACCCACGAAGAAATAACATTGCTATAAGCTCCTGAAGAAGCTTTATCCAATAAACGCGAAACATGTAGAGCACCAGAACATACTTAAGTTTCGACTATATATTTGATATCCTCTATTTTATATATATACAACTGTTAGTTTCTTTCTGTAAATTCTGACTGGATTATATTAACTTTGATAGGATATCAAATGGGACTTAATGTGTATTTATAAGGAGAAAAATTTATTGTTTTTATCTTAAATTTTGATTGTTCACAATATATATATAATTTGTTTTGATAATAAACAGAGATATATTCTCTTGAACATATCGGTTGTCTCCACAACTGTTCTTTATGCCTAAAAAGTCCAATTGAACCCACACTTTTCTTTGAGGTCTTTTATGTGAAGGTTCTCTTATTTGTATTTTTTTATTTTTATTCCCAATCCCCCAATTTCCTAAAAGTTCTTATTCCTTTAAATTTATTATTCTCTGCTGGCAGAAGAGGATGGTGAATATTGTCGTCCACTTCTAAAAAGGTGGACTAGTGACCAACTGATGGAAACCATCCGATCAGCTCATTCCCTGGTGGATCAGGGCTACATGTCATTTGAGGATGTTCAGCCCTTAATCCAATTATGTGCAAAGCCAGCCATGTCATGTTATCCCGAAGGAAGTGATGATTTTTCTCCCCCTTCAAGTATGGCCAAGTGGAATCTCTGGTATAGTTGTTAGAGGATGATCCATTCTTTTTCATAGAACGTTATTCCTCTTGTCCACAGCAGGTGTTGTCTGATTGCATCCATTCAGTGCAATCTCTGGTTAGTCAGGCTGTGTGTAAATCAGCGTTTGTTCAACCTGTGCTACAGGCATGGTCAGATCTCCTGCATTTAGCTAAGCCACAACATTCCAGCCCTGTCATTAATCACCTGCCTTCCCAAGTATCTAACTTCCCATTGTCTATGGCAACCTCAGCTACAGCCCAGTTTACTCCACTTCCTACCAAATACTATTATCCTGTCACCAAGTGTAGCACCTATCCTGCCTTCAATCCACCTGCCTCTTCTCATCCACCTGTAACAATCCCACAACACCCTCCTCCTGCCACTGTTCTTTGGTCTTCCTTTTGCCCGGGTACTTTCTTTTCTTACAGCCCTGCACCTACATACAAAGCTGCAGTGATTAAGCCAAAAAAGAAACAAAAGTTCTTTCTGACCCACACAATCCTGCCAGTAACCCAACCTGCCTCTGCACCAACCAACCTGTTCCAGCCTGCATGCATGCCAGTTGAACCCCATGGCCCACCTGACGTCCCAGTTCCAGCTACCCAGCCTGATGTCCCAGTGCCTGCCCTCCAGTCCAATATGCCAGCCTTCCAGTCTGATGTCCTGCCTGCCTTCCAGTCCAATGTGCCAGCCTTCCAGTCTGATGTCCTGCTGCCTGCCTTCCAGTCCAATGTGCCAGCCTTCCAGTCGGTTGTCCTGCTGCCTGCCTTCCAGTCCAACGTGCCAGCCTTCCAGTCTGCTGTCCTGCTGCCTGCCTTCCAGTCCAACGTGCCAGCCTTCCAGTCTGATGTCCTGCTGCCAGCTTCCCAGTCTGATGTGCTGGCTTCCCAGCCTGATGTGCCAGTCTTTCCGTCAGTGTCAGCTTTCCAGCCTGCTGTGCCGGCCTTTCAGTTTGATGTGCCTGCTTCCCAGCCTGCTGTGCCTGCTTCCCAGCCTGATGTGTCGGCTTCCCAGTCTGATGTGCCAGCCTTCCAGTTTGAGGTCTTGGCTTCCCAGCCTGATGTGCCAGCTTTCCAGTTTGATGTGCCAGCTTTCCAGTTTGATGTGCCAGCTTCCCAGCCTGCTGTGCCAGCTTCCCAGCCTGCTGTGCCAACTTCCCAGCCTGCTGTCTCTGCTTCCCAGCCTGATGTCTCTGCTTCCCAGCCTGATGTGTTGGCTTCCCAGCCTGATTTCTCTGCTTCCCAGCCTGATGTGCCAGATTTCCAGTTTGATGTCTCTGCTTCCCAGCCTGATGTGCCAGCCTCCCAGCCTGATGTGCCAGTCTTTCCGTCTGATGTGCCAGCTGTTAGAAAAGTTTTAAATGTTTATTGTGTGACTATTAGAAAAACAATCGTCCTGAGACTGATTTTTTAAAGAGCTTACTTCTGAGCACATTATTGTATTAACTCATTGTATTGTTTTGTCTTAATTAACTCCATAGTAAGTTGTAGAATCATTAGATTTAACTAAATATGATAGCCTAAGAATGTACGAGGAACATGAATAGCCAAAAATAAAGGTACCAGTTCGTACCATGACAACGTTATTTATGTTTCCTCAGCCAATAGAAGCATAGAGGTGTTATTCTTGTGGGGTATGAGGAGGCGGGAGACATTCTTTTGGGAGACATCTTTCTTCAGCTTTTGTCCTGTAAGCATGTCTCTCTGTTGTGGGCCACATCAGAAATAAATTGTCTGCTTCTCAATACATCTGGAGTTTTGACTGATCACAAGAGAAGATTCCTAACACCAGCTTCCCAGTCTGATGTGCCAGCCTTCCAGTTTGATGTCTCTGCCTCCCAGTCTGATGTGCCAGATTTCCAGTCTGATGTGCCAGCTTCCCAGCCTGATTTTTTGATATTGGTGTTCCAGTCTGAAGTGCCTGTGTCTCAGCCTGAAGTTTCGGTGCCCGTTACCCAGCCTGCGGAGCCGGTGCCCGTTACCCAGCCTGTGGAGCCGGTGCCCGTTACCCAGCCTGAGGAGCCAGAGTCCATCACCTGGTCTGTTAAGCTTGTGCCCGTTATTCGACTTGCCGGATCAGTGCCTGTGATCCAGCTCGCTGAGCCGGGGCCCGTTACCCAGCTTGCTGAGCCAGTGCCTGTGATCCAGCTTGCCCTTACGGTACTTGCTGTTCAGCCTAAGGTCCTGGAGATTGCTGCCCAGCCCGACAACCCGGAGATTGCTGCCCAGCCCGATGACCCGGAGCCCACTGTCTGCCCTAATGTGCCTGCTGTCTGCCCTGATGTGCCCGCTGTCTGCCCTGATGTGCCCGCTGTCCGGTTTGACATATCCGCTGCCCAGCTTGAAGTACCCGGTGCCCAGCTTGATGTGCCCTCATCCGTTGTGCGGTTTGAGGCCATTGACTTTGGACAATTACATCTAGTTGGAGCGTCCGGAGGCTGCTCTTTTGAAAAGGTCCACCCATTGGTGGCGCTGTTGGTCTCTTGGATTGCAGTACCAGTGTCCACCAGCAGGTGTCTTCTAACACTCAGGGCCTGTAATAAGAGGACCTACCTCCTGGTGGCACTGTTGGATCCTTGGGCTGTAGTACCGGTGCCCACCAGACAGCACCTTCTGCGCTCAGCTGTTATGTGAGGTTAATCATTGGTAGTCTTATAAATACCCAGCAAGCCCTCACATGCTTGCCTTGGTACTGCTCTCTCCCTGACCTTGTTGCCTTACTTGGACCTTGAGCCTACATCTACCTGACATAATACCTCCTGATCCTGAGCCCATCCTGGACCTGTCCCTCTTGTCTCCTGTTACCTATAGGTCCTTGCTCTGCAGCCAATCCATTCTCTTCCCTCTTCTACTGGTTTCCCATCCTTACTCATCTACTGATTCCCTGGTGTATGACCTCAGCCTGGCTTTTGTTTACGACTCTGGTAACTCCCATTTATTGTATATATTGTTGTTTGTGGTTGGTAATGCACTGTTTATTTACTTTCTTGTCACTTATAATAAACACTATTGTTTTCTCACCTACATGCGTTTTGGGTTTCCTCTGTGTAGTCCACACAGTCTGGTCTGCTAATTCCCTGATAGTAGCTTCAGGTGTATACTGTGCTGAAGGCACACAACACCCACTTTAACAGCGCTAGGTTTTCAAGCCACAAAGACACTGTCCCGGCCTATCCTGCTCTTTCTCTGACCGCCGCAACACACTACACAAGGCCGCCGCGCTGGTGGCCTGATATAGTGTGGGACGTGTACTTAACCCCCATGAGCTATAATTGGCCACAGGCATCCTGCCTGTGGCCAATTATGGCTCTCCTCACTGCCGGCACTGTGATTGGCCAAGCATGCATGCTTGGCTAATCACGAGCCAGCAATGCACTGCGATGGCGCAGTGCACTGTGGGCCATGAGCACCACACAAAAATGGCGCGAATGGCCCACAGAGTTCTGGCTTCGACTCGAACACCGAGCTCATCCCTACCCCTCATCCACAGCAAACCTTTGTTTCCCCTCATCCACAGCTCACCTCTGTACCCCTAATCCACAGCTCACCTCTGTACCCCTAATTCACAGCTCACCTCTGTATCCCCCCTACACCATTCACCTCTGTATTCCCTGTCCACAGCTCACCTCTGTATCCCCCAGCCACTGTTCACCTCTGTATCCCCCATCCACTGTTCACTTCTGTACCCCCAATCCACAGCGTACCTCTGTAAGTCCTCATCTACAGCTCACCTCTGTATCTCCCGTCTACCTCTGGACCCCCCCATCTACAGCTCGCCTTTGTATCCCCCATTCACCTCTGTAACCCCAATCCACAGCTCACCTCTGTATCCCCCCCATCCACCTCTGTACCCCGAATCCACAGCTTACCTCTATATCCCCCATTCATCCTCACCTCTGTACCCCCCATTCTGCAACTCACCTCTGTACTCCATGCCCATGTTCACCTCTGTACGCCCCATCCACATCTCACCTCTGTACTTCCCGCCCATGTTCACCTATTTACCCCCCCATCCGCAGCTCACCTCTGTTTACCCCCTTCCACTTCTGTAATCCCCCATCCACAGCTCACCTCTATATCCCCCTTTTCACCTCTGTACTCCCCCATCCATAGCTCACATCTGTATCTCCTATCCACCTCTGTACCCCCCATTCACAGCTCACCTCTATATCCCTCCACCCACCTCTGTAACCCCCACACACAGCTCACCTCTGTACCCCCATCCACCTGTGTACCCCTCCATCCACAGCTCACCTCTGTACTTCCTGCCCATGTTCACCTCTGTACCCTCCCATCCACAGCTCACCTCTGTATTCCCCATCAACCTCTGTACCCCCATCATCAGCTCACCTCTCTACCCCCTATTCACAGCTCACCTCTGTAGTCACTTGGCTGTGTGCCGCCCAAGTCTTTCAGTCCGGAGTGGGGTCGCGAGGAACACGGATCGCTGCATTGCTTCATTCCCTGTCACTCCAGTCCTGAAGCTCCTGACAGAAGGAGAAGTGGGATACGCAGGCTTTAGCACATACAGCCCGCAGCTGTGCCTCACTCCTGTCATAATATGGCTGCTTGGGAGAGCAGAGGGGGTTCAGCTGCACCCGCTGCACCCACTACTCTGGGAAAACTGCCAGTAGTGCGGGGCTCAAGGGGTAGCTGCTTTGAGGCCCCACAACAATGACAGGGTCCAGAGCCCCTTTTGCCCCCTGTTAAAGACAGCCCTGACTATTCTGCTAATATGTTATGTTCTTTTTCTAAAGATTTTGTTGTACTTTTCCACATGCTTTGCAGGATCTATAGAATGTATGGATTTCAGTCAATAAGGGACAATACGAGAAACTAGACTTGGCGTTAATGCTTTTAACCTTTTGCTGAAGGCATTGGAACATCAGCACAAAATCAAATGTCGTTTTTGCAAATTCTGGTCCTAACTATAAAATATACAATATTGTTATGATATTAGATTGAATGATAAAATGCTGTCTAAAATGTAAATTGGTAGTGTAGTAAAATACATTGATACGTGTCAGAGATATTCTGGCAACCTAACCTAAAGTATATTTGTTGCAGATCTTTCAAACATTAAGCACTGAAAAAATGTGATGTGAAAATGTATATTGACAGCTGGTAAGACATTAAAACAAAAAAAATAAAAAGTAATTGAAATGTGTCAAGCAAGGACTGGTTTTACTTTTCTACTTTAAAGCTCAGAAGAAAACTAAGAGGAAAACTTTTATCTATAGTATATTCAAAAGAAAGAAAATGAATTCTCTTGTAAAAGAGTTTACTTGCAGTCTTGTCAGAATCTTTAAAAAAAGGAATAGACTCTAAAGAAAACATTTCACTGTCTGAGCAATTATTAATAACTATGGTATTCTTAATGGTTTCTTTAAAAGTGCATCTTTGGTCTTCATTTAAATTGAATTCACTAGAGATCACATTATGTAGTCTTCATTAAGGGTATATTCTGTTCTTTACAATTTTGGCAAGTCTGAAAAAGGGCATACTATTTGATTAAATCTTAAACTCAAAATCTCTGATTACCTCAGGGATGTTAATGTTCACTACAGTTTGTGAGATTTTTATTTGGAAGTTATTATTGTGTAGTAACTTATGTAGGTAATATGAATAACAGTATTTTAATTAAAAATTGGGGCTCTTGAAAACCAATATTTTTTTTCCAAAAAAAAAGAAGCATGTGCCCAAAAAGAAACATTTTACAAAGACAACTATTGTGCAATAAGCTCCAACCAAACAATAATTATAAGTGTGCTATCCTTGTGCTAGGTAAGCTCATCCTAAATTGACATATCTGTGCAAATAAAGTCCATATAAAATGTGCAAACACTGCAAAAAAAATATATTTTATATATGTAGCACTAACCCCCTAAGGAGCTGCTGGTTTGATTGGGCTTACCGTTATCTTCTTCACCTCGATTTGCGTGTCTAGGGGTTCCCGTGGTAGATGGCCCAGAAACTTTAGAGACTGATGACAGATCCACTTAAAGGGATTTTTATTTGCAAAAACTTAGTTAACGAACAGTCTCTTAGTATAGGATCAGAGGGTTAGGAGAAAAGTCCAGGTACTCTTAGTGTCAAAGTCAATAACAAAGAACTTGCTTACTTTGACTAAATCCAGAGAATAGCCATTCACAGCTGAATGTTCACTCTAGTTGGATAGTCCCTCTCTCACAAGGCCTAGCAGCCAACAGGGTGCTTAAATCAGGAACAAGTCTATGCCACAGACTTTGTTGTAGAACATGAACAAGGAAACCTGAATACTTGTAGAAGACTCGTGTGGTACCAGTATCTTTCAGCCGGTTCGGCGATACCTCACGAAATTGGATTCACTTAGGTCCCTCAGCCTCACCAGGCTCTTGCTAAGAAGCCAACCCATGCGTGGCCTTCTTCTGAAGAGTCCTCCCCTGGATAGCTACGAAGTTGCTGGGCATCTCCACAACCGGAGATGGCACCGGACCACCTCCGAATCCTTTCCTTAGTTTCCTTGCCTCGGGCTAGCCAGCCCGAGACATAAAGTCGGGTGGATCCGCACCCCAGGCTATGGCCTGAGGGCTGGTCAGTAGGACCAGGACCATGGAGTCAGAACATACTTCTGGACCAGAACCCCGGAACAATGGGACATCCCCTAGACGCGAAAGAAGGAGAACAAAAGGTAATGGTAAGCCCAAAAATAACCAGCAGCTCCTTCAGGGGTTAGTGCTACATGTGGGGGCTCGTAGTCCGGGATTTTACCGTTACCTCGCAAAAGGAACTGTACACATGGTAAAGCAAGGACAGAGGGTTGTGTTTTGTAACTGCGCCATTGGCGCCATCTTTACTCAGACATTCACTGAGGTGCGTAAGCGTGGGAGGAGCCCTTGCTGAAAAGCATGCGCAGCTGCGTAATCTGAGTATCCCAGTGGGAGGAGTCTGAGCTGTTCTTTCCTGCACGAGGCACCGCATGAGAGTGTGCTGCAGAAGGAGGAAAGAGCGGATGACATTTTTTTTTCTCTGAGTTTGGAGAAAACGTTTTCTGGAAAATTAACTGTGTCCCAGGAATGCAGCCTGCGGAAGGACCCAGGATGCCTCTTGGAAGGGGTCCCACAGGAATACAGTTGCCTGGTACTGTACTGACAGACATGGGCATTCGCCTGCTGCCACAGGGGTGTTTTACTTTGTATACCACAGGAGACATTGAGGGCCTGGGTATGTTGTGTGAAAAGTACGACGGCCTAGTCGCTAACCCTCAGCCATTCTCCAGGTGCAAAAAGTGTGGGGAATACACGTTCAAGGTCGAGCAGCCCACTGAGTTACCTCGGGCCTACCTCATGGACTGGATCACGGGTGTGGCAACTGAGGAGTCGATTGTCTATGCCCCAGTAGCATCGGTTGGAACTTGCATTGTGCAAGAGGATGCTGCGCCCTCTAAAGTCTGGTAAACTGCCCGGAGATTGTGCATATGACCCCTACCGCGAGTATCGCTGCAGAGGAACTCGACAACAGGGAAGTGAAGCAGCCCAGCGCTCCTTGTGGCCCTAAAGCTGGATCATCTATACGCTGTCCAGGGCCAAACATCTGGAAGAGGATGCCCGCGGACAGGCACAGGAAAGCTGCGGGTGTCGTTACCGGGAACTGCCGGGGAGTCATCGCAGAGCTCGGGGAACAGTTCTGGCTCTGATGAGGGAGATGACTGGCACTTTGAACCTAAGCTACCGTGAGTACTCTTTGAACTTTTTGTTAAAGGCTGGTAGTTGCTAAGCCATGCTAAAAAAAAAAGAGAAGAAACTGCCTGATCATGACGAGGCCAATCGGGTCTCTGAGACTGTTAGAATAGGCGGGTGGCAACAGAGTATGGGGTTGGAATTCCCTTATTTTCCAAGGGACATTATGACTGTCATTGAAAAGAACCATGTGGCCTGGTACAAGGATGATGTTTGGAGCTATTTAAAAGTACCAAAGCCATTCCGGAAAAAGGCTTTTTCATCAGAGCTTTATGAATGGTTTGTCGGATGCTTCCGGCATTGCAGTTACGGTCGGCACTTCTATGAGGACAAGGTTGTGATCTGCAGACCAGATAAAAACAGTGCTGTGTAGTTTGTTACTACTGTGGTTACGCAGGGGAGAGACTTAACTTTGCCTGATCCCCGTTTCTACTGGTGAACTGTTCCCAAGTCGGGACTTTAAAATTTGCAAGGAGGGTTTCTCTTGGTCTTTGTCTCTTTGAAATTTTTCTTCAAGCTACTGAACTTTGGGGTAGTTAGTCAAAGTCAGTCACACAGAGAACAGATCCACTGTGTCAAGAATACTTAAATTGTTTTAGATTAAAGACTGCATTTCCGCGGCGCTTACCACTAGGTGGCATGAGTCGGCACAGTTAGTACTGTTTTACAGAAGAAAAAAAATATTTTTTAGGAATCTAAGAAGTTTTAAGGGTTAGAAAAGAGAAATCCACTGAGATTGGTGGAATCCTGCTTTCTAACAGTTAGGTGTAAAGTACTGTACACATGTTTTCTTTTTCTTTTCCAGGATTCACCGGAGAGCATCTATCAAGACACCGGAGAATGGGTGGGCTAGATAGACAGGCTTGGCTGGTAACTGTAATGTAAGATAATCCTGTGTTGCTGCAATGTGAAAGTTTTACTGTTGCTTTCCTTTCCCTTTTTTTTCCTTCCCCACCCAAACATTCACGTGTTTTTTTGTAGGTCTAGTTGTTAGCTCTGGGTTTCTTTTTTCATGTCTTTCCTAGACAATAGGGACATTGTCTAAATAAGCAGGGGGAGTGTGTAGCACCGGGCTCCTGAAGAGCAAGCGCTATGTGCTTTCAAAATTTAACTTTACCCAAACTACAGTTTGGTTTGGGTCTATTTGCCTAAATTTGACTTCTGTGTCAGCCTGACTGGGCTGGGAGATGTTCAGCCTGGCCACAAGGGGGCACTGCCTCTGGTGGCAAGCGTGGAACTATGGTCTGGTTGGGTGTTTAATTTACTCTCTCTCGGAGTCAGGTCAGTGGGAGTGACCCTCCCGCTGTGCCCTCTGGTAGAGGGTATTTAAGATGCAGACTTCACGTGGTTCGGGGTTTCCGGTCCAGTATGCTGTGCTGATTACATGGTCCTGGTCCTCCTGACCAGCCCCCAGGAAGACTATGGCCTGGGGTGCAGATCCACCCGACTTTAATGCCTCGGGGCTGGCAGCAAGGGAACTAAGGAAGGATTCCAAGGTGGATGGGTGCTGTCTCCATTTCGGGAGAGACCCATTGAACTTCAAGCATTCCAGGGGAGGATTCTTTAGAAGAATACCACATATGGTTTGGTTTTCTTAATAAAAGCCTGGAAGGGCTGAAGTAACCGAGAGAATCCGGTCTTGTGGATATCGCCAAGCAGGCTGAAAGATCCAGGTATCCTACAAGTGTTCTACAGCTTAGTTTTCCCTACGTGTTCTGCAACAACGTCGGTGATAAAGACTTTGTTCCTGAGTAAACACCTGTTTGGCTGCTAGGCCTTGTGAGAGAGGGACTGTCCAATCTGAGTGTTCATCCAGCTGCGAATGGCTATTCTCTGGATGCAGTCAAAGTAAGCAAGTTCTTTAACGTTTTTGGACTTTGACATTGAGAGTACCTGAACTTTCCTTTCCAACCCTCTGATCCCAAGTTGAAAGACTGTTCAATGGTTTGAGTTTTTGCAAATAAAATCCATTCAATTGGATCTATTGTCAGTCTCAAGTTACTGGGCCATCTACCACGGGACATCCTCTAGACGTGAAACAAGGAGAACGAAAGGTAGCGGTAAACCCCAAAATAACCAGCAGCTTCTTCGGGGGTTAGTGCCATATATATATATATATATATATATATATATATATATATATATATATCGTTTTGCACAGTGTGGCCCCGAACCTGCTCTTCTGGGGTCCCTCAGCGGCTGTCTCAGCTTCCTCCCGCAGGTACTTCTCATGTTCATGTGAGCTCCCTCGCATGGTGAGAAGAACCTGCGGGCGCGCTCCTGTGATACAGCCAGCGACTATAGCCGCTGGCTGTATCACACGGCCCCGCCCCAGGGCACGCTGCATCATTGGATGTGATTGATAGCAGCACGAGCCAATGGCTGCGCTGCTTTCAATCCATCCACACCAGCCAATCAGCGGCCAGGCCAAGCGGCGAAGAGGACGGCGGGGGCGAGCGCGGGATTTTCGAGGGGTCAGTAAAAGTAAAACGGGGGGACTGGGGACGCCGGCAGTGTGAGATGTTTTTTCACGTTAATGCATGGAATGCTATAAGGTGAAAAAACATTTACCTTTACAACCCCTTTAACTTTATTTGCACAGATATGTCAATTTAGAATGAGTTCATCATATATTTCATGCACTTTTATTGTTGCCAACCGTTAGTATTTTTACTGGCAGCCAGTAAAAAAAAACAGGCAATTTTCTCCTTCCAGGAAATGCCAGTAAAAGGAAAAAGTTACCAGTAAAAAATATGGCTGTGATGTTTGGCTCGGTTCAGAGCCGACCAAGGTGATCTGAGTGCCTGCTACAGTGTGTTCGGGTAGATCTGGTGGAGGCGGTGCCCAAGAGTGCCAGGTGATGTCATGGTGCAAGAGAGCCAAGCCGAGGTGCCAGAGCCTCGTGTGTGGGTCTGCAGGACCGGAGCAGGGCAGGTCGGGAGCGGGACTGTAAGAGCTGTTTAGACTGGATTGGACTGAAGGAACCAACTGGCTTGGAGAAAGACTGTCACTGTGACTCAAGATGGGGACATGTCATGACGGTGAGAAGTCAGCATCATCTGTTCTGCTGCACACTACTGTCATTGTCCCTGTAAGAGTCAACTTCATACGTGTATGTGCCTACCTATTCTAATTTCTTGCCCTCCGGAGTCCTGTCCCTGAGCTACTTACTTACTTACTATATCGAAATAAAATAAGAAATATTGTTTTTGCCCTAATATCTACCTTAACCACTTGACCACTGGGCACTTAAACACCTTTAATACCCAGACCAATTTTCAGCTTTCGGTGCTCTCGCATTTTGAATGACAATTACTCAGTCATGCAACTCTGGACCTATATGACATTTTTGTCCTTTTTTTTACACAAATAGAACTTTCTTTTAGTGGTATTTAATCACCGCTCGGTTTTTTATTTTTTGTGCTATAAAAGAAAAAATACAGAAAATTCTGTAAAAAAATGAATTTTTCTTTGTTTCTGTTAGAAAATTTAGCAGATTAGTAATTTTTTCTTCATAAATTTTGGCCAAAATTTATACTACTACATATCTTTGGTAAAAATAAGTACAAATTGGTGGATATTATTTGGTCTTTGTGAAAGTTATAGAGTCCACAAGCTATGGTGCCAATATCTGAAAATTGATCACACCTGAAGTACTGACGGCCTATTTCAATTCTTGAGACCCTAACATGCCAGAAAAGTACAAATACCCCCCAAATGACCCCTTTTTGGAAAGAAGACATTACAAGGTATTTAGTAAGAGGCATGATGAGTTTTTTTGAAGTTGTAATTTTTTCCCACAATTCTTTGCAAAATCAAGATTTTTTTTACTTTTTTTTTTTCACAAAATTGTCATATTATCAGTTTATTTCTCACACACAGCATATGCATACCACAAATTACACCCCAAAACACATTGTGCTATTACTCCCGAGTATGGCGATACCACATGTGTGAGACTTTTACACAGTGTGGCCACATACAGAGGCCTAACATGCAGGGAGCGCCATCAGGTGTTCTGGAGCACCCAGGACAATTCTGACATTTCTCTCCTACATGTAAAAATCATCATTTATTTGCTAGAAAATTACATAGAACCCCAAAACATTATATATGTTTTTTAGCAAACACCCTGGAGAATACAATGGTGGTCTTTGCAACTTTTTATCTTGCACGGTATTTGCGGAGTAATTTTTCGAATGCTTTTTTTTAGAAAAAAAAACAGTTTTGTGCTTAAAAAAAAAAAAAACACAGTAAAGTTAGCCCAATTTTTGCATAATGTGAAAGATGAAGTTACGCTGAGTAAATAGATACCTAATATGTCACTCTTAAAAATTGCACACGCTCGTGGAATGGCGCCAAACGTCGCTACTTAAAAATCCCCATAGGCGACGATTTAATTTTTTTTTACTGGTTATATGTTTTGAGTTACAGAGGAGGTCTAGGGCTAGAATTATTGCTCTCGCTCTAACGTTCGCAACGATACCTCACATGTGTGGTTTGAACACCATTTTCATATGTGGGTGGGACTTACGTATGCGATCGCTTATGCATGCGAGCACATGGGGACAGGGGCGCTTTAAAAAAACATTTTTTTTATTGTTCATTTTACTTTTTTTTTTTAAATTGTAATTTTTATTGAGAGAATTTTTTACAGAGAATGAAAAGATACAGAACTGACAATATTCAAAGAAAATCTGGAGCATACCTTATTGGAGAGGCTGATATAACCTCATGGTGACTACAGATATACAGTAGCAATGGAAGGATAAAAAAAATAACTAAAAGAAAACAAATCAAAATAAAATGCAGAAAGGAAATAAACAACAGAAAAGTATTACGTAAGACCTTATGAAAATAAAAAGGCTGAGAGACAACACATATCGTAAAGCAGAGGTTGGGGTCTTGAGCAGGTGCTTCAATAACGTGACTAATATCTGACAAAAGAGGGCTACATACCACTATAAATTTCCTCAGGAGGTAAGGTAAGCTTCAAATGGCCGTTGGGCCAGCAGAAACAGACTTGAAGTACCGACAAAATACAAAACATCAGGGAGCCAGAAGGTCAGGGAACACTAGGGGACGGGCACCAACCGGGTGGCTAGGGGTACCAAGGGCTCCCGTGGGAGCCCAAAAATCGAGGCATCCCATGGGGCCCAGATCACGCCAAACCGGTCAATCCCATCTTCCACCATAGCTGTCAAATGTTCCATCCTGCGTATGTCCCCGACGGTTTGTATCAGCTGAGTCTGGGTTGGGGGCTGAGTAGACAACCAATTAGAGGGGATAGCTCTTTTAGCAGCAAGCAGCACATAGGAAGCTAATTTATTAGCTGCCTTCCCCAACTCCGGGAAGGGAAGGCCTAGGAGAAGGTGGACAGGATCCAATGGAATGGGGGTGTCAAAAATTTGCTGGAGCATGTGAGATACCATGGACCAGAAAGGAGTAATTAGAGCGCATTGCCAAAAGATATGATAATGCGTACCCTTGGTCCTCCCACACCTCCAGCACATGGGAGAAAGAGAGGCGTCATACCGATGAATAACCTCGGGGGTCCTATACCAGAACAGTAGGACTTTATATGCTGTCTCTCTCTGTGCCACACATCTGGAAATTTTAGAGGTGGAGGACCAAATTCTGGACCATTGTGGGAGAGTGATTTGTTGATTAAGGAGCTGCGTCCATTTGCCCATGTAGGAGTGGGATAGGGCAGTGAGAGAGGACCTCTGCTGGAGTATATGGTAAATACTAGAGATAAGCTTTGCTTGGTAGGGGCCCTGGGAGCAGAGCAGCTCAAAAGGCGTTGGTGTGGAGAGGGAGAGAGAGGAGGAAAGAGTTGAAAAGTAGTGAGTTATCTGGAGGTATGAATACTGCATGTGGTTTGGGAGTTGACTGTCGGTTTGGAGGGCCGAAAAGGGCTTAAGTTTACGCGTGACAGGGTGAACGAAGTGGCGGAGTTGGAACAATCCCTCTCTAGCCCAGGGAAACATACGAACATGCGATAGACTGTCAGGAATTAAAGGATTAAACAGCACATTAGAGAGGGGGGGACAGGGTGATGACAATGCAAATTTGGAAGAGCAGGAACGCCACAGTCTAAGTGTGAACAACATGGGACCCAGGCATAGATCCAGAAGCCCGGGGTCCCCCATTGTCCCCGGCGACCACGCCAAGGAGCAGGGATGGGTCGGATATAGGGAGCCCATCTCAATCTCCGTTCAGCGATTTGGAGGTCTCAGGCAGGACCAAGACACTATCGGGCGCAAATGAGATGCCAGATAGTATTTGTAGACGTCCGGTGCACCCATGCCCCCCTGATCTTTGGGGGCAAAAACCACCGAACCAGCCACTCTATGGGCCCTGCCATTCCAAATAAATTTCAAGAACCAGCGCTTAAGCAACTTAATCTGTGACATCGGGATGGGGACAGGCAAGGTTTCAAAATAGTATAACAGTTTTGGCATGATGGACATTTTCAGGACATTAATTCGGCCTATCCAGGACAGGGGAAGGGAGGTCCATCGAGATAACATACTGTTGATAGACTTAAACAGAGGGATGTAATTGGTCGGGTAAAGGGCGGAGTAGGAAGTCGTTAGCTGAACCCCAAGATATTTGAGGGACGATGTGCACCATCGGTAGGGGAATGTATTTTGTAGACGCAGGAGTTCCTCCGGGGGAACATGGAGGGGGAGGGCCTCCATCTTTGCCGTGTTGACCTTATAGCCCGACAGGGAACTAAATTGAGTGAGTAGGGCATGCAGGGAAGGGAGGGAAATGTGGGGACTGGTTAGAGTAAGGAGAACGTCATCCGCAAATAAAGATAATTTATACTCCCTTTGCCGCATGGGCACCCCCTTGATATCAGGGTGAGATCTGATAGCCTCTGCCAGGGGCTCTAGGCAGAGTATGAAGAGGAGCGGGGAGAGAGGGCAACCCTGTCTCGTCCCGTTTGTCATAGGGAATGAGTGGGAGGTGAAGGACACTAATCGGACCTGGGAAGAGGGGTTGGAGTATAGGGATTGTAGCGCGGAGAGAAAGGGCCCCCGCAAGCCAAATCTAGTGAGGGTCGCGAACATGTAGGGCCAGCTTAACCGGTCAAACGCCTTTTGGGCGTCCAGACTGAGAATCAGGGCGGGGCGACGAACTCTGTTCAGCATGTCAATTAGGTCTATAGTTCGCCGGGTGTTGTCACCCGCATGCCTGGTTGGAACGAAGCCCACCTGGTCTCTGTCTATGAGCTTCGTCAGGAATTGGGACAAACGGTTTGCAAGGATTTTTGTAAATAGTTTGTAGTCTGAATTTAAAAGGGCTATAGGTCTGTAGTTGTCTGGTAGGGTCGGGTCCTTGTCCTGTTTAGGAATGACCGTGATGAAGGAGTGAAGAAAATGTTGGTGAGGTGACTTACCTAGAAGCAGCGAGTTATACAGGGTCACTAGATGAGGCGACAGGATGGGGAGGAAATGTTTGTAATAGGAGTATGGGAGGCCATCCGGACCTGGGGCTTTGTGGGAGGGGAGAGCCTTAACAGTGTTATCCACCTCATCCTCTGTAATGGGTGCGTTTAGTATATGCAGATCCGAATCTGACAACTGAGGGAGCTTCAGGCCCGACATGAACTCCTCAAAAGCAGCCAAATCAAAAGTTGGATGTTGTGCGGGGGTTAGGCAATTATAGAGTTTGTTATAGAAGTCGCCAAACACCTGGGTCATTGTCTGGGGGCAGAAAGTGGGGGACCCGTCAGGGAGTTTGATGTGGTCCGGGAAGGCATGATAAGGCCTAGGGTTAAGTCTAGAAACCAACATCCTGTGTGGCTTATTCGAGTACTCATAGAACTTCTGTTTAGCCCACAGGATTGATTTGTCTACGTGAGACATGTCTAGGGATTTAATACGGTTCCGCAGGCCCGTGACCGTGCGCAGCCGATCCACCGTGGGGGAGCGCAACAGAGCCCTTTCTGCTCTGTGAAGTTCTAGGAGCAAAGAAGTTTTCAAGAGAGCTGCATCTTTTTTCCTTCGAGAACCGAGAGCAATACATTGCCCCCGGAAGAAGGCCTTGTGGGCCTCCCAGAGGGTGGATGGGCTGGGCACGGAGCCCTCGTTCAGGAGAAAATATTCGGTCAGGGCCGCCTCGAGTTTAGCATTGGTTTCAGGGTGCTTGAGCAGGGACTCGTTGAGTCTCCAGTGACATTTCTTGGGGAAAGCAGCAGATAGGCATAAATCTAGAGTCAAGGGGGCATGGTCCGACCAGGTTATCGCACCCAGGTCAGAGGACACTGTGTGAGATATCAAAGGGGCCGTAATAAAAAAATAATCCAATCGAGAGAACATCTTGTGAGGAGGGGAGTAAAAGGAGTATTGCCTACCCGAGGGATGTTTCAGCCGCCAAGCGTCGAACAAGTGGTGTGTACGAATAAGTTTCCTAAAGGAGGTAGCCAGGGTGTGAGAGGCCGGGGGAGGAGTGAGATTAAATAGAGATCGTCTGTCCCGGGCGGGAGAGAGCACAGCATTAAAGTCCCCCCCTAGAACTGTAAAGGGAGTAGAAAGCTTATGCAGACGTGCCAAGGCATCTGTGAGAAATTTCACCTGGCCTGAATTGGGGGCGTAGACGTTCATGATCGTCATAGGATTAGAGAGATAGGATCCCTGCAAAATAATATAACGACCATGAGGATCCACTTGAGAGGACCTAACCTGGAAAGGACATGAGTTTTTTATTAAAATTGCTACTCCAGCCTTCCCCGAGGGGTCCGATGCCACATAGGACACCGGAAAATGTTTAGATGCGAATCTAAAGGAGCCTCCGGCCCGGAAATGCGTCTCTTGGACTAATATCACATCCGTGCCGGAGGCCCTAAACTCCCTCAAGGCCAGCCATCGCTTCCTGACGGAATTCAGGCCCTTTATGTTATAGGAGACCAGTTTCAAAGCCATGTCGCGTCGGGGCTGTCAGGCCAGTGAACATGCAGGTCAAAGGGCGGAGGCCCAGACACAACACGGCTCAAAAGGGGGCCAGGGAGGGGCCCCAACCCGCCTATCAGCACATTATAATTAAAACAGATATTGCTTACAGTAGAGTTAGTTGCAACATGGAAAGAAACACCCAAAGACATATATAGACATAAAATGCACATAACAGTTATCGGCAAATGGATCAGAGGAAAAACCCCAATAAAAGCAATAAAATCAGAGAAATACATGAAAAAAAAATAAAAAACAAAAAATAAGCATAAAAAATTAAAAATTAAAAATAAAAACCAAAACATCAAGAAGACAGCAGAGCAATAATATGAAAAAAGGAAAACACATATCAGTCCCCAAAAAAGGGGGTACGCGTGCAGGCCCAAAAAGGGGGCCACTGAACGTGATGCGGAGCAACCATAAGGCCAGGACGGCCTAAAAAAAACAAGAAAAATCAGCAAAAAAAAACCTGAGAGAGTCAAACCCCTCAGGGGTCCTTGGCCGCAGCCCAAGGACTTGGTGGGGAGCATGGCAGTTCCCAACATGGAAGGGGGTCCATGACGTCCCGCCCCGACGATCCAGAGAGGTCGGTGGCGTAGTAAGGGCTCCTCATGTCCTCCGTAACAAAGTCAGTAGCCGAGGGAAGCAAACATAAACTGAAGTAGAAAACAGAACCGTAGAAAAAACAGCCCAACTGGGATCTCTGAACTAGCGGTGGAACCGCGCAGGGCCGAAAGCCAACTGTAGAGACATACCTCACTCCACGGGGGGGGGGGGGAGACCGTCAAGAAGGTCGCAACCCCCCATGTGAGGCAACAAAAAGAAAAAAAAAGGAATGAAGTGGGCAAATCCCGAGGGGACCCCGACAGGTCTTCAGGTGGGGGGTCTGGAGCGTTGAGAGCGTAGGGGTGTGGAGTAGGCCCTTGATCCTCTTCCTCTCACCGGGGTCCAGATCCTGGGAGGAAGAGAGCTGTGTCTTGGGGTAGTCGGAGGAGCTTGGTCAAACTCTGCAGGGAGCGGGGGAAGGCCCAGCTTCTTGAGGAAAGCCTCCCCCTCCTGGGGGTCCCGCAGGGTGTGCTGGGCCCCCTCCATGGTGACACTCAAACGGAAGGGAAAGCCCCAATAATAAGGGACCTTGAGCTCCTGAAGGTGGGATGTGATGGGTCTAAGAGAGCGACGCTTGGCCAATGTGATGGGAGAAAGGTCACTAAACAGTTGAATCTTATCCCCCTTGTACTCGATGCTGGACCTGTTGCGTGTAGCCTTGGTCAGTGCCTCCTTGCTCTCATAGAAGTGGAAACGCACCACTATATCCCGGGGCCTGGCCCCCGCAGGGGGTTTAGGAGCCAGGGACCTGTGGGCCCTGTCCAGGCGCCAGTCGATGTCCACTATGTCCGGGGCCAGAGTGTTGAAGAGGCCTAGAAGATACGGCCTGATGTTATTGTCAGCTACCTTCTCAGAGACACCGCGGATCCTGAGGTTTTGGCGTCGTTCTCTGTTCCCAAGATCCTCCTGTTGGAGTTGTAGCTGGGAGACAGAATTTTTAAGAGTAGCGTTTTCCTCTTCAAGGGCCTGCACATACTGCAGAGTCTCGTCAAAATTTGTTTCCAGGGTCGCCGTGCGTTCCCCTAGGGCATCTATTTCCCCCCTAAGTTCTCTGGAGATCCTCCCCATCTCCTGGGCTATGTCCCTGGTAACTTGCTGCGCCAGGGCCTGGAGCTTGAGATCCATCAGTTCCGGTGTAAGGGCCTGCGGAGGGGGGGAAGGCGGGGGCTGTCGGGGTGACCGCTGCGAGGAATAATCCGCCATAAGCGCACTGACATAGTCCTTCGGATCCCCCTGCGTGATCGGGGCCGGGGATGAGGGCCTAGTTAGAAAGCGATCCATATTGGAGGAGGGCTGCGGGGGACGATACGCCGATCGCTGATCCCCGATTTTTCCCATGAAGTGCCTGGGAGGGATGAGGAGGGTCGGAGGCTTGCCCCTGGATCAATCTTGTGCTAGCGTTAGCGTTACAGGGGCCGCGGATCGCGGGACGGGACCGGAACTCACGGATTAAACATCCACCATCTTGGAGAGCCGCGCAGGCGACCTAGTAGAGATGTTTAAGGCATAAATCAGGTAGGTAAAAGGGTGAACGAAAGCCTTTGAGTGTAGTTGAAGGGCTTGGGTGGGCCAAGATGGCCGCCGGCTGGGCCAAAGCCTCAGACCCAAAGTGTGGAGGTGACCGTGGGGCAGGTAGAGGACCTTCCAGGGGAGCCCAATCCCCGCTGTGGCGGGGTAATATGTCCTTTCCCCTGGGGACAGTAATACTGGTGCTGTAGGGGAGCCAGACAGGAGATCCTGGGTGTAGCAAGATGGCCGCCGGAATACAGCTCACTAACCTCTGAGCTGATTGCTGCTCCTGTGTCCTCAGGCTCGGCTCCCGTCCTTCAGCGGGGGGCCCCGAGGGTCGAGCGGTGCTAGGTGGTGCCGGGATGGCCGAAGGGCGGCCCGGATTCCGCTGTCCGGCGGCCGCGGGGACTGAGTAGGCCGCAAGATGGCGGTGCCCGGCCTGTGGTGCAGATCGCGGCCACGGGCCGGTGTATGATGCCGAGACCGGCCAAATACTGCCACCGCCCGAAGGAGAGGTATCCCGCAAGGGAGATGGGTGGACCAGCGGGCTCCCAAAGTGGATCCTGAGGGAGGATGGACCCGGATTGCGAGAGGTTCCAGCGGAGCTCCTCTCGAACACGTCCCTCTTCTTCTGCTGTCGGCCACGCCCCCCCTGTTCATTTTACTTTATTTATTTTAGTTTGACATTTTTTTGCCCAAAAATAATTTTTTTGATCACTTTTATTCCTATTACAAGGAATGTAAACATCCCTTGTAATAGGAATATGGCATGACAGGTCCTCTTTACAGTGAGATATAGGGTCAGTAAGACCCCACATCTCACCTCTAAGATGGTAAGCCTGAAAAAAAAAAAAAAAAAGATTCTGGCTTTGATCGTATTAGCGATTCGGTAGAAGCACCAGAGGGCGGCGGGAGGGGGGGGATGTCTATGGCTGGGTATTGCAGGGTATCACTGACTATGGCTGGGTATCTCAGATTATGGCTGGGTATCTCAGAGTATGGCGTTGCAGAGCATTGCAGGGTGTTGCAGAGCATTGCAGAGTGTTGCAGGGTATTGGCGGGTGTTGCAGAGCATTGCAGAGTGTTGCAGGGTATTGGCAGGTGTTGCAGAGCATTGCAGAGTGTTGCAGGGTATTGCAGAGTGTTGCGGAGTGTTGCAGAGTATTGCGGAATGTTGCAGGGTATTGCAGAGTGTTGCAGGGTATTGCAGAGTGTTGCAGGGTATTGCAGAGTGTTGCAGAGTGTTGCAGGGTATTGCAGAGTGTTGCAGGGTATTGTAGAGTGTTGCAGAGTGTTGCAGAGTGTTGCGGAGTGTTGCGGAGTGTTGCGGAGTGTTGCGGAGTGTTGCAGAGTATTGCAGAGTGTGGCAGGGTATTGCAGAGTATTGCGGAGTGTTGCGGAGTGTTGCAGGGTATTGCGGAGTGTTGCAGGGTATTGCAGAGTGTTGCAGGGTATTGCAGAGTATTGGCAGGAAATTGAGGGGTTAATTTTCGGTGAGCAGCGATGTGGGCACTGCAGATGCAGCCCACATCGCTGCTGACACCGATCTCTTCCCTCTCCGCTGTTCCGATCGGTACAGAGAGGGGGAGGGAGGAACCGGCGTCATAACTTGACGCCGGTTTGTTTACAAGTGATCACTCCGTCATTTGACGGAGCGATCACGTGGTAAACGGCCGCGATGAGCGGCCGTTTACCGTGATTCGTGATGCGCCGGGTCCACTGGACCCAGCGGTCACGGATGCTCTTGTGTGCGCGCCCCAGGGGGGCGCGCGAGAGCAGAATTCTGGGAGGCCGTTAATTAACGGCCTCTCAGAGTTAAACAACCGCCCTGAAGCCGTTAATCGTCAATGGGCGGTTGTTAAGTGGTTAAATCACATTGCTAATTGTATATTGTACTTATTTGTAGCCTAAATACTAAAATTTGCACTTAAAACTGTAATTTTGTAACTTTTGGAATTGGTAGTAAAAACTTGGCTTTGCCAGGAGATTTTGGGTGTTGTCAGTAAATTTTAATCTGGTTGATTGGCTACACTGCTCTTATGTGATTTATGAACCTATACCTAGCACAAGGATAGCGCACTTTTAATTGTTGTTTGGTTGGAGCTTATTACACATCCTACTCAGATTGTTAATTTAGATGCTGCTGTCTGTTTGATTTAATTGAGTTTTTATTATTTGCTTTACTTAGTTTTTTGTCACTAAGGTTTACAGTTTTTTTTTGCAAGCGCTTATATATTATCTTGGGTTTAGTAATTATTGTGTAAGGCTCTCAATATTCTAAAAAGCCTTTCTGTGCAAATATCTTTTTGCATGGCTTTGATCCAGTTTTAAAAGCTTTAGAAGTTAAATTGTGTAAAATGTGCTGGAAAATTATTGTAGTAACAGTATAATATTAAACATATGACAGTATAGTATATGACCTATACATTATATAAAAAAATAATGAACCGAGATCTTTAACCACTTGCCCACTGGCAGCACCGGTGTTCAATAATAGGTGGCACTGGTGGGCACTGTTGGGACTGCACTGATAATCAGTGCTCTGATCATCAGTGTAGATGTCCATTTACCACAAGCCAGTTACTGGCTCTCTTCTCCCCTCCTTATGTTGTCAGTGTGAGGAAAGGAATACCGATAACTGGATTATGTTTACATTGTGATCAGCTGTTATTGGACACAACTGATCATGTGGTAAAGGGCCGCTGTGATTGGCCCTTTACTCCAATCTGTGATCAGCTAGGTCAGAACGACTCAGTGATGACAGAGTGTGCTGCAGGGGGTGCACGGCAGCACGATCATGGGAGGACGTCATATAACACCCTGCCTGCAAGGTAAGCCTGCGCTGTAGCAGTCTTTTGGCTATAGAATGAGCGGGAAGTGGTTAAATTAGACCTGAACTCAAAAAATAATTAAACATCTAGAAATGTTAACTGACACAACATTATACTGAAAAAAAAATCCACCGTTTTGTCTTGAATTCTTCCTAAATAATGGGAATGTGCTTCTTAGTCTGGTATGTGAGGGTGTTGAGGCACTGCTGTGCCTGCAGCCTTGTAGTTGTAAATCTGCACCGTGAGAACCATTACTGCCTGTACCTGCTAGTTTCATGAGACCTGCTATGATTTTTAATGATATCACTATTGTAAATGTTGCTAAAGAGGAAAGCTGTACCTAAGATACTAAGAAATTAAAGAAAAAAAATAATATATACAGTATCTCACAAAAGTGAGTACTCCCCTCACATTTTTGTAAATATTTTATTATGTCTTTTCATGTGACAACACTGAAGAAATGACACTTTGCTACAATGTAAAATAGTGAGTGTACAGCTTGTATAACAGTGTAAATTTGCTGTCCCCTCAAAATAGTCAACATACGGCCACTAATGTTTAAACTGCTGGCAACAAAAGTGAGTACACCCCTAAGTGAAAATGTCCAAATTAGGTTTAGGTCTGGAGACGTTTGGCCAGTCCATCACCTTTAGCAAGGCAGTGGTCATCTTGGAGGTGTGTTTGGGGTCATTATTATGTTGGAATACTGCCCTGCAGCTCAGTCCCTGAAGGGAGGGGATCATGCTTTGCTTCAGTATGTAACAGTACATGTTGGCATTCATGATTCCCCTCAGTGCCGGCAGTACTCATGCAGTCCCAGACGATGACACTCCCCCCATGGTGCTTAACTGTAGGCAAGACACACTTGTCTTTGTACACCTCACCTGGTTGCTGCCACACACGCTTGACACCTGAGATCTTGTAACACTAACAAATCAAATTACACTGGGGGGGGGGAAATGGCTAATTGGGCTATTAGCTAATTGGACTATCCGGCGGATTTAGTCCGGCGGGCAAACCACCGGACTTTGCAGCAGAGGTCCACAGACTTTCCGAACCAGTGGACCTGCCCACGCACAACCGGACTTTTTCCGGCGGACTAGGTCTGGCGGACAAACCCCCGGACTATGGCGGGAGTCCGTCTGACTTTTGAAGTGAACGGACTTGCCCACACACAGAGAAAAGTCAGTTCATTTTGAACGCGGCTCCAGGTAGACAGGACTAGCGAAGGAAGTTAATGTCGCCTCACTGGCCCCGTCACCTGGTACGGACTTAAAGGGGAATCCCTACACCAAAAACACGGCGTGGGGTTCCCCCCCAAAGTCCATATCAGACCCTTATCCAAGCATTAATGGCTGTTTGTTGAGTTATTTTGAGGGGACAGCAAATTTACACTGTTATACGAGCTGTACACTCACTACTTTACATTGTAGCAAAGTGTAATTTCTTCAGTGTTGTCACATGAAAAGATATCATAAAATATTTACAAAAATGTGAGGGGTGTAATCTCACCTCCAGCATTGATTGCTATATCTCAAGTGGGGCACCTCTCCTAACTGGAACCTACTCCTTTCCCCTGACTGGAGTATGCCTGTATAGTTTGTGTGTGTGTGTGTGTGTGTGTATGTATGTATATGTGTGTGTGTGTGTGTATATATATATATATATATATATATATATATATATATACAGACACACACACATCTTAAAAAACTTTTATCCATATTCAAAAGAAATAAAATAAATTTTCTTATTAAAAGTGTTTACTTCAAAACTTGTCAGAAGCTTTAAAGAATGAACTCTAGCAAAAGTATTTAACTGAGCCATTATTATTAACTATGTTATTCTTGATAACTTTGAAGAGATTTTTCCTCACTTTAGTTGATGACTTGTGAAGGGTAAGCGCACTTTGTTCCCATGTGAATGGTGTGTTTTTTTTTTGTTTTGTTTTTTTACTGATAATGAGTCAGTGCAGTCAGTGGGTATCTCATTCCTCCTCTTGCTGCTAATGTCATGATAAAAACTCTTTCTAATCTATAATGTCAAGTTCTTAACAGGAGTTATTATACCTGCAGGTGCCTGGTTACAAGTTTTGTAACAGGTATTTTTTGCTTCTTGCAACATTAAACTGCTGCTAATACTATCCTGCCCCATTCATGCCAAGCTCAGTTTTCTTTTTCTTAGTTTTGGATAGTGTAGGAAAGGGTTAGAGTCCCAGTCAGATTTTACTTATATTTAGGGCACTATTAGAGGGATTTCCCTTCACTCCCTGCATTGGAGACAACAGTGTAACATACAAGAAGTAGAGGAAAATCTGAAACAGAAAAACATACAATTAAAAGTTTACAGGGATTCTGCCCCTCTCTTGTAACTTTTTATTTTTAATCAAACATTTTACTTCTTTCTTGGAGAGCTACCTTCACTTCCTGAATGGTAAAAAGTTGCCCCTGGGCCAGGGAACAAGAGGAAAAATGTTCTCTAACTCTGAGCCCCAGGCAACAAATAACACCCCAACAGAAGGTATGCAGTAATTCTTTCCCATCCTATCCAAACAAAAAAAATATATAGTTTTGGTTATAAATACATTATATTATACTATAGGTTGGTTCTGGGCAAGATCACAAAAAAAAAGTAAGCATAGAAACAGGAAGGGGCAAACACCTAGTGCATTACCAAAATGTATTTGAGCAAATAAAATGGATGAAGATTGAATACTTACAAAGGTATAACTGTTAAAAGCGCATGGGCCACAAGATGCCATACAATGTAGGATATGTATACTCCAATTATATCCTGCTATATAGCCAAGCTGATGCATTTTGGGGGTGCACCTCCTTCCTCAGAGCTAAAGAGCTGTAAGTATTCAATCTTTATCTATTTTATTTGCTCAAATACATTTTTGGTAATGCACTAGGTACTTGCACCTTCCTTTTTCTTTACTTTTGTAGTTCCATTTTGGATTCCCCTATTCATGGAAGGCTGCATCTGCAAAGCATTTGGATTTGTCGTATAGTCCTATCCAACAACTGAGGACCTCTGAGCAATGGAAGTAATTGTTTTATGTTGTAAAAAAAAAAAAAGAAAGGTAAACAAAGACACAATGGCAGTTATCTCATGTATTAAATATACCACAATCAAGTGTTGCTTTATTAAATGCACCACATATCCAAATAACAGGATAAGAATGATGCCAATTACCCAAGCATAGTAAATATATGTACAACATTAACCATACAACCATAGCAATGTTCATCTACGCACTATAAAAAAATGTATACAGAAAATATGTCTGCAATTTTGTGCATGACATTGTATGCGGGATCTCTGCTGAAGTTTCTCATTATAAAGACATAAGAAGAAAATAAATTGCTTACTAAAAGTGTTTACTTCAAAATATGTCAGAACTTTAAAAAAGGAAGGCGCACTAAAATTTTTCTTTGAGCCATCATTATTATGTACGGTATTCCTGATAACAGTGAAGACTCCAGAGGCTCTTCGATGCTGGTACTTAGCTTTTGACTTGTGAGTGTGGCTTAAATTGAAGGAGTGATCTTTTTCATTTGTCCTATAAACTATACAAGCTTAAAAAGGGAAGTGTGGAGGATTAGGTAACTTGAGCTGGTATATGTGAGGACCTAGGCACTTAGGCACCTACAGCATCAAAGTGGTATATCTATTCCTTGAGAGGCACTGCTACCTGTGACTGCTAGTCTTACAAAAATTGTAATGATATTTTGGTGATTTTACTACTCTGCTTCTTTCTGGAAAGGAAAGCTACTGTGAGGTAAACCGGACCTCCACCACTAAAAGGCCAGTGCGGATACCTGCTCATGCTCATACACATTGCACACATGCTAATATTCATAAGCAAATTACCAACATAATGCCTGCAATGCCAGTTTATTGCGCACGGATATATGTGCACGTTGGTGCGTGAATGAGTGTGCATGTGCGTGTGTACGTGCACGCGTGCACACACCAATTAGCACTTGGCGCTGAGTGGCCTATTTAAACCGCTCTGTCACTGCAAACAAGTGCTTGATGATCTTCAGCTCCTTTCTGACCCACCAAGTCCTGATCCGTTGCTCCTGTTTGTTCGTGTATGACCCGGCTCGCCTTTGGACTTCCCCTTTGCTTGCTCCTTAACTCTATTACCTGGTATCCTGACTTGGGCCTGTTTATTGGACTTGATCTGCCTGCTGACTTGGTACCACATTGCCTGGCTGTTACCCGACCTTGGCCTGCCCTCTGGACTTGCTTTTGCCTGCTGATTCGGTACCCCGCTGCCTGGTTGTTGCTGACTACTGCTCTTCTTCTGGATTCACTCCTGTCCATGCACTGGTGCCCAGCTGCTTCTACTTCCTGCTCCAAGGACTGTCACTGCCAGCTCTACCCACCTTCAGAGGGGACATCACCAGCCAGCTTCCCGACACTCGTGCCACTCCTTGCCTTTACACTTTCTGTTCCCACCTTCAGGAGTGTAGGCGGAAGGAGCAAGGGAGGCCTCTATCACATTCCATTCTCCACCAGGTACGTGATAGCTACATGGAGTGGACCTACATGACATGCATCTCCCAGCTACCTCTTTATTCTTTCTGTAGATCTGTGCTTTCTACACAACATCTATTTATCACATCACCAAACATCAGGAGCAGCTCTGATATGGAGCTCATCTCATCTACCAAGATTAAAACCCCCACACATACAGGTGCATCTCATAAAATTAGAATATCATCAAAAAATGTATTTATTTCAGTAATTCAATTCAAAAAGTTTCACACAGAGTGAATATATGAGTTTCACTTTATGAAATGAATTAATGAAATAAATTATCTTTTGGTATTCTAGTTTTATAAGCTGCACCTGTACCATGGAACAAGGCACAGTAATTCAGTAATGTAAAAAGACCAGGTGCAGGAAGACACACGTAATACTAGTGACTAGTTATTTGCTGTCTGCTTGCCTTTTTGGACACAGCTTCAAGAGTTTAGCCATTTTTTTAGGTCAAACCAGCTGCCCAACACTTTTTTTTAACACCCCTCTTGATGTAGTTAATGCTGAAGAACTTTTTGCATCAGTTTATAGCACGCCATAATCTCTCGTCAACAAATTTGTGGCAAGTTTTACGCCCTTGTGATTTTTGGTGCCCTTCTTCTCATCGCCACTATTTTGCCTATTGGCAGTGCTACTTTGACATCACATGCAATCCTTTTTCCTTTTTTCTTTTTTAACATCTTCCTCTATTTTATTTTTATTTATTTTATAAGAATTTCGAAAAAGTAGGAATATTTCAAAAATATGCTTCCTATTCCATAAACTTATATCTTCCCGTCCCCTCCCCCTCAGATCTCCCTCCCCAACCCCCCCCTCTCTCTCTCCGTCTCTCTCCCCCGCCCTCCCCCTCCTCTCCCCTCGGGACCACTCATTCTGGGACATTCCCTTGTTTCTTAAACTCCAACCATTTTCCCCATTTGCTATGATAAATTTCCACTTGATCTCCTCTTTTAAATATTGATTCCTCCATTGATCTTAACCACTCTACTTTAGCTAACCATTCCCTCATGGATGGGGGTTCAACAGAGCCCCATCTCTTTGGGATCAGGCTTTTTGCAGCAATCAATAAGTGAGGTATCAATGAATTTTTATATTCCCCTATTGTTTTATCTGTGTCATGAAATAGACATGTCCAAGGATCCTTCTTTACCTGTTCCCCTGTTATCTGGAAGATGTTTCCTATTATTTTCTCCCAATAAGGGCCAATCTTACCACACTCCCACCAGATATGTGCAAAAGTTCCCACCTTATCACAACCCCTCCAGCATAGTGCTGATATGTCCGGCCTTCTCTTATGCGCTCTTTGTGGGACAATATACCATCTTGCCATTAATTTAAATGACATTTCCGCTGACATATTGTCCTTAGATATTGTACCTGCTATTCTTAAAATCTTCTTTCTACGTTCCTTATCTCCCAGAGTACCCAACTCTTCTTCCCATTTTTTCAAAAACAGTGGTTCTCCTGGTTCCTTTTCCTCCTCCAGAATTTTATAGATTTTGGACAAACTTTTTTTTTTACAGCTCGGGTCTGAAAGCATTCTCTCCATAGGTCTAAGATCTCCTTCCCCACGAAGTGGTCGGGGTAGCGCCTGAACAAAATGTTTAATTTGTGCATATCTCCAGCTGTCTAATTTCCTACATCCCCATTTTTGTCTTATTTCTCCTAAAGTACAAACTCTGTCCCCATTCATCACATCTTTCAAAAAAATATCACCCCTTTTTGCCCATCTTGTGAAATAAACATATTCTTCCTTCCCTGGTTTAAAAAAACTTGTGTCTAATAAAGAAATTAAAGGTGAATTGTGCTGCCAGTGATTTGATTCGCCCACTTTATCCCATATTCTAAACAGATTAGTAGTTAGTGGGTTAGTGCTTCTCCCCAAGTCACGGTAGTCCCGAGGTATCCAGATCCTTTTTCCTAGATTAACTCCACTTTGTGTTTTCTCTATATTTACCCACCCTTTATCGCCTTTATCATACACCCAATCCACCACCCGTGAAATTACTGCTGCCTGATAATATCTTCTAAAGTTCGGGGCGGCTAATCCCCCTTCTACTTTCCCCCTTTCCAGAGTCGCATATGAGATTCTAGGATTCCTACGTCCCCATATATGTTTTAAAATTAGGGTTTGGAGTTTCCTAAAGAACTCCTGCGGAACTTTTATTGGGATCATTTGGAACACATATATCAGTTTTGGTAAAATAAACATTTTCAACGCGTTTACTCTTCCTATTAGCGACAGGGGTTTATATCTCATGCGTTTAATACATTCTTTCACCCTATTTAATATATCTGTATAATTAGCTGCGTATGCGGATGACAATGTGGGTGTGATTTTTACTCCCAGGTACCTCAAATCTTCCCTACACCAGATGAAGGGGAAGAACCTCTGGAGTTCCTCTTGTTCTTTTTTTGGTACCGTTATGTTCAGAATCTCAGTTTTTGACATATTAATCTTGAAATTTGTCAGCTTCCCATATCTATGGATCTCCCTGATTATATTTGGCAAAGTCACCCTGAGATCCGAAACATAAAATAATATGTCATCCGCATACGCAGAGATCTTATACTCTTCTCCGCCCATTCTCACCCCCCTTATGTCTCCATTCTTCCTAATTGAAGCCAACAAGGGTTCCAAGGCGAGTATAAACAGCATTGGAGACAGGGGGCATCCCTGTCTAGTTCCATTGTATAGCTTCACTACCGGGGAGAGGTTACCGTTAATTTTAATTTTTGCCGACGGGCGGGAATAAAATGCTTTTATCCATCGTAATATTTTTTCTTTTAACCCCAAATATCTTAAAGTCTCAAACATGAAGCCCCAGTCTACCCTGTCGAATGCTTTTTCAGCATCCACCGATAACAGGGCGACTGGGGGTCCACTGCTCTCCACCCCATGAATCAACATTAGGGTTTTAAGACAATTATCCCTCCCCTCCCTGCCCGTAACAAACCCCGTTTGGTCCCTATGGACCCATTGGGGGAGCAACGGTTTCAATCTCTCTGCTATCACTTTTGAGAATATCTTCACATCCGTGTTCAGAAGAGAGATTGGTCTATAACTCCCAGGGGTTGTTGGCTCCTTCCCCTCCTTTAATATCAAAGTTATGTAAGCCATCAATGCCTCTTCCCTCAGATCTTCCCCTTCTGCAACTGCATTCATATACTCACATAATTTGGGGGCCAATATCTTTTCAAACTTTTTGTAATATAAAATTGGAAACCCATCCGGGCCTGGACTTTTCCCTATTGCCATTCCTCTTATTGCCCTCGCCACCTCGTCTACCGTGACCGGGGTCTCCAACATTTCCAGCTCTTCCTCCGGGACTTTAGGAAGATCTATCCCTTTTAAATACTCAATAGTATCCTCCTTATCTCTGTTTTTCTCCATTCCCTGTCCTGCCTTATATAACAGACTATAATATTTATGGAAGACCGTCGCTATTTCAGGAGTGGAGTGCTTCATTTCCCCCTTTTCATTTTTAATTTTGGGTGTGAAAGACGAATTCCTTCTCTCCCGCACTACTCTCGCTAACCATTTCCCAGGTTTGTTCCCCTCCTGGTATCTTATGCTCTCTGCCCAGTGGTTAACTCGCACCCTTTCCTCCTCCATAAGTTCTTCTAATTGTAGCTTCTTATCTTTTAGCTCTACTTTCTCTGGGATCCCCTTTGATCTAGTTTGTTGCTCCAGTTCCCAAATCTCCTTATTTAGATCTTGTAACCTTTTCCCCATTTCCTTTTTTTTCCCTGTCCCAATGCTTATTAGGATTCCTCGTATATATGCTTTGTGGGTCTCCCATATCGTACTCCTCGTAACCCCAGGGGAATCATTTCTTATAAAAAACTCTTCTAGTTCTATTTCAATTCTGCTTCTAGTTTCTGGGTCCTGGATCAAAGCTTCATTTAATCTCCATGTCTCTCTTTTAGCCTGATCTATTACTAGCTCCAGCTGCACCATGACTGGAGCATGGTCAGATAAGGAGATAGATTTTATTACTGTATCTTTGAGAGCTGGGAGCATTTGATGTTCAATCAGAACATAATCAATTCGGGTGAATGTCCCATGCACCGAAGAGTAGAAAGTATAGTCTCTGCTGTTCGGATGTTTAATCCTCCAAGCGTCAACCAACTGAAATTCTAAGAGCAGAGCCTTTATTTTTTTATATCTAAGCTCCGGCCAACGCGGGGACCCGGCTGAGGAGTCCACCCGAGGGTCGATGCCCATATTCAGATCTCCCGCTACTATCAGTTTACCTTTTTTAAACTCCGCTAATAGTTCCAAAACCTTCCTTAAAAATTTGTCTGGGTCCCTGTTTGGGGAGTATATATTCGCAAAGGTGTATATTCCATCCGATAGTTTCCCTCTTATAAACAAGAATCTCCCTTCTGGGTCGGCCATCTGTTTCTCGACTTCAAACCTCACACTTCTCTCAAAGCCTATTGCTACCCCCCTGGCGTTACATGTTGTAGAGTCACCGTAGAACCATGTTGGGAACCCCCGGGACGTCAGTCTCCCTGTAGCCTCGTGTGATAAATGTGTTTCCTGCAAGCAGACCACATTCGCTCCATACAATTCCAACTCCCTATTAACTCTGAACTTTTTTTGGGGAGTACTTATACCCCTTACATTATATGTTATCAATTTCAGTCTTGTCATATCTCACTGATCCCCTCCCCCTCCCCTCCTCCCCCGCCCCCCCCGGGAGGGAGACATCCCCCCCCCACCGGAGGTCGACGCGGGGGAAGAGAGAAGGGGGGGGCGAGAGAGCAGGAGAGAGAGCACCTAAACCCTGTTTGAGAGAGAGATTACCCCCTAACCCACCCCCCCCTCCACCCCCCTCCCATCCCCCCTCCCCCCTTCCCCCTCCTCCATTCGGAGGAGTGAACAATTTCCACATTTGTTCCTCGCTTAGGTGTCCCGGTGACCCACAGGTCACCTTTTGCCCACCTAGCATTCTTTGGGAGGACCGCCTCATTCACGGCCTGTCCACGTGCCCACACCTCCCCCCCTCACCCGCCAATGATGGTAATTATACCCCCTCCCTCCCCCCCCCGTCCTGGACCCGAGACCATTGCACCACCCTACTAATTCCTTCGTTCCCCAACACCTCCTCCCATCCTGGTAGTGCTGGTGGGGGGATTTCTAACTTATTACAAAAGTCCGTTAAATCCTCTGGGAACCTTAGTACTGCGGAGCGGCCATCTCTCCTTCCCCTAAGGCATGCTGGGAACCCCCATTGATAGGGGACATTTAGTGACCTCATCAGATCTGTCAGAGGTTTAAGGAGCCCTCTTCTCCTCAATGTTTCCCCTGCTAGGTCCGAGAATATCTGTATCTCCACCTCCTGAAACAAAATTTTATCCAACCTTCGGATATTCTCCAACACTAACGCTTTATCCTCGTAAAAATGGAATCTAATTATTACGTCTCTTGGTTTTTCTGTGGCTTGGGCGCGGTATCCCGTGACTCGATGTACTCTGTCTATTTTTAATTTGTCCTTCTCCGCCCTGCCTAGAATGGGATTGAACAAGTCCTGCATCACCCTAGGGAGCTCTTCATTTTTAAATTTTTCTTCTAGGCCTTTTATCCTTAAATTTTTCCTTCTTCCGCGATTTTCTTGGTCCTCGATTTTATATAGGATCGATCTGTTTGTTTTTTGGGCTAATTTCACTTGTTCTTTTAGATCCCTCATATTTTGTTCATATCCATTCATTCTTTCCTCCAACTCTTCCACCCTTCCTAGCACTCGGCCAATATCTGTCTTAATCCCGGCTATATCAGATTTAAGTGATGTTTCAACCTTGGTCAATGCCTCTGTAAATACCTCTCTCAGCATGCTCAGGCTCACTTGTGGGTCTGCCAGCACTAGGGCTCCTTCTAATTCGGGTTGGATTTCAGGTTGAATTTCGGGTAGGGGGGTAGCCTCTCCTTTTCTCCCCAGTTCTTCCCTTTTTTTGCCTTTATCTTCCTCTCGGGAGCTTACCCCCCCCGTCCTGGTACGAGTTGGGCCTACGTCCTTAGGTTTTCCTGCTCCCCGCACTTCTCCCGTGTCTATAGTTTTACTCGTGCCTGCACCTGATTTTCTTGATGTCTTCTGGCTAGGGGTTTCCTGGCTGCTTTCCAGCACACTTGTCTCCCCCACTAAGTATCGTTGTATCCCCCCCGGGCTAACAGGTCCCGTACCCCCCCTTTTATTCATCTTCCCCGGCATTCTCCTTTGTTGCAGGTTAACACCCAGATCCAGGCCCTGTCCCTTTCCCTATGACTCTTATGGGGTCCGGGTTGCTCAGATCACTTTCTGGGGGCGGGATACCTCACTCCCTTGTGTCTGTATGCCTGCAGGCAGCTACAAGACAAAATTGCTGTCAGGGAGTGCTGGGTGCACAATGGGCGAAGGACCAACAATTGTGAAATGAGCCCCCAACCCGACCGCTATTTTATGCCTCTATCTAAAATTGTAAATAGAGGGAAAAAAAAAAAAAAAAAAAAAAAAAAAAGAAAAAAAGAAAAAGAAAAAACTCTGCATAGCATTACTGATTATCAATCCTTCAAATGTCCATCTGTTCACCTCTCATCATTCCTCCCCCTGCAGGGTTTATATCCAGCTAATCAAGCAGTGTTGGTAACAATCTGATAGTTCCCGAGAAGGAGTCACATTAAGAGCAGTTGTTAGCGTGCTTATGTATATATCCGCCTTACCACTTTCCAAGAGAGGTTATTACAATAACAGCTTCTAGTCCATGATAATGACAAGATATGCAGCCGACCCTCGCCCCTCCTTTCATTCACACAGATTGCTCAGCTATCATTGCTCCTCCACTCTATCGCTGATTATCTCATTCATAGCCTTGCCGGCCTGTGCAGGGGTGGAAAGGTCCGTGTCCGGCTAATCAGGCGATATTGGTAGTACACTGATAGACAGGTAGTAGACGTCACATTAGCAGCAATCGTTAACCAGCTTATACATGTATGTACCTTACCGCTTTCAAAGAGAGGTCTTTAGAATGATAACTTCTGATCACTGATAATGACCAAATCTCCAGCGGGCCATCTCCCCTCCACTCATCCATACGGTTGCTCACCTCTCACTGCTCCTCCACTCTGTCAATGACCCTCTAATTCTTTGCCTTACCGACCTATGGAGGGTAGAGAAGGTCCGTGCCGTCAAGCCTGCTCCGCTGAAAGGAGGGGGGGGCGTAAGGCTTCCTACAGAGCCACCTTCCCACCGCTGTGTCTCCGCTTCACAGGAAGCATTCTCCGCTCGCTCTCTCTCCTGGCTTGATCCGGGGCGTCCGCTCGCCTCGTGGAAGCGAACAGCTGACGGCGGGTGGGCGGGGCGGGTGGATCAGGAGGCATGGGCGGGTACGGCGGGGGGAAAGGACGCGAGCCGACGGCCGCTACGTGTCCACGGCTCCTCCCATCCCCGAGCCCATCGGACCTCAGGGACTCTTCATGAATGCTGAAGAACTTAAACATGTAGCAGTGAGCTTGCATGCTCATGTCTGTCTTGGGGATTGCTTGGATGTTATGATGGGCTGAGTGGAGCAGTCTTTTTTTTTCATTAAACAAAACACAAAAAAATGAAAAGGAAATTATTGGTAAAGCCAAATGGCCAAAGTGGTTTAGACGACCTGCTGGTAAAGTAGATTTTCAGCTCTTATCTTAACATTTTTAACCTTGTGCAGGGTAGGCTTTTAAAATATCCCCAATCATTGTTCATGTCAACATAACACAAAATGAAAAAAATGTTGCTTTGCTCTTTAAAAAAAAATGGGTCACAATATTCCCATGGCTTAAAGTATATTTCCACCAATGCAGCCAAATTGGTATAACACCTACTTCAGATTTGTTACCAAATCTCGTAGCATAACTTAAAGCTGATTTTTCTCCTCCCCCCTCCAGTGCCACATTTGACACCTTATGGGGGGAACAAAGACAGGTATCCTCTTCCCACTTCCAGGAGACCGGGCCGAGGCCCATGACTTCACCGCTCGGCTCCCTCCTCCTCCCCCTGTCACCAGGCCAGTAGGAGAGAACATCAGAGCCTCGTGCATACGCAGTACGGTTCCCAGCATGAAGCCATAATGGAATGGAAACATCAGCTGCAGTGCCAACATCACTGGACTCCAGGACAGGGAAGTGTCCTATTATTAACCACTTCAATACAGGGCACTTTCACCCCCTTCCTTCCCAGCCCAATTTTCAGCTTTCAGCGCTCTAGCGCTTTCAGTGACAATTGCGCGGTCATGCTACACTGTACCCAAATGAAATTGTTATCATTTTGTTCGCACAAATAAAGCTTTATTTTGGTGTTATTTATTCACGACTCCGTTTTTTTTTTTTTGCGATATAAGCGCAAAAAAAGCGGAAATTTGGGAAAAAAACTATATTTTCTTTTTTCTATTTGAAAAGAAATCCAATAAAATCAAATTTTGTCATAAATTTAAGCCAAAATGTATTCTGCTACATGTTTTTGGTAAAAAAAATTCCGTTAAGTGTATAATAATTGGTTTGTGTGATCACGGACATATGTACGCAAATGATCATGTACATATGTGTGCAGGTGATCACGTACATATGTGTGCAGATAATCATTGGGACATGTGATTTTAGTGGGACATATGTGGGGGACATGTTTTTATTATTAGGGACATGTGTTTTTATTATTTGGGGACATGTATGTTTTGGGGACATGTGTGTTTTGGGGACATATGTGGGGACTGTGTTTTCACTGTGTGGTGTGTTGTGTGTTTACACTACACTGATGATCAGTGAGTAAAAAGCTGTGAAAAGCAGCCCATACTCACTGATCATCAGCCGGCTGCAGCGTTCTGCTCTCCTCTTCTCAGCGGTGACTTCCGTGTGAGGAGAGGAGAGCCGATTGCCTAGCAACCGGCTGTTTGTTTACATCACATGACGGCCGTGATTGGACACGGCCGTCATGTGATCAGGAGGGCCAATCACAGAGCCCTCCTGCCGATCTGAGATGTGCCGTGTCCGGGTGACACGAGCACACCGGGATCGCGCCGCTGCGCGGGCGCGCGCGCGCGCGATCCCGCTGCTCCTGAATGACGTTCCTGAACGTCCTATCAGGAGCAGGCGGCTCCCACCCGCCGTATATATACATTGGCCGGGTGGGAAGTGGTTAAAAGCCAGCAGCTGCAGTACTTGTAGTTGCTGGCTTTTAATATTTGCAGAGGTGAGCGGAACCCTGCTTTAAAAAAAAAATGTAGCTTACCTTTTTCAGATGCTCTATTCTGGACCAGCAAGGAAAAATACTAGGCCGGGGGCTGGGTAGCTGGGTTTGCCATAATTAACCCTATATCTACTGTGCAGGCAGATCTTCATTATCAATTGTAATTAAATTTGCACACTGTCTATCTTAGCAAAGTTTAAAGGTGTAGAGGCTGTTTTTTTTTTGCATTGTATATTCATGAAGGTACACTTGGGCAGGCTCACTCTAACATTGTTAAAAAAAAAAAAAAATTGCAGTTAGCCATTGCACTTCTTCCTGAGAAACATCTAAAAGGCTAGGAATACAGTTTGAGCTGCCCATCGCCTGTTTGCCTGTTCAGCAAATGCTCAAATTTGCCGGGGGCGCTGAGCGGGATGTTCACCTGCCGAATGCCCCACAATGAACTGCACACTGCACAGGTGTTGATTTAGTATCTCTTTCAATTGCAAGATTATGCTGAGAAGGAATCAACAGTCACTCTGAGAATATGCAGGTTTTGTCTTAAAGTGTTGCCAACGGTACAATGTTGATGCGCTTTTGGATATTTTTCTTGTGAAAATAATGATGAACTCTTCAATTCTTTCTATATCATTGAGTCTGTAATACCATTCTTTCCCTGTTGGGATGGAAGGAGAGCACCAGTGGCAGGGTATGCAATGTTTAGCTTTGTTTATCATGAACATTGCAAGTGATTTGAGGTAACGCCTCTTTAGGATGACAGTATGATGAAGCAGGTATTGGGCCGAGGAGAATTCAATATTTTATAAGGTGACCAAAAGAATAGTGTCATGCATTAATTTCCAAAATCTTTGGATTATCAGACATGACCACCATATGTGTAGCATTGATCCATCCTCACCATCGCATCGCCAACATTTAATGGGAATTGATTTGGAAATTTTGTTAAGCAGCGCCGGTGTTCTGTATCATCTTGAGAGGACTTTAAAAACACATTCTTGATTGGCTACATTAAGGGAGCCCTTGTGTATGTGAAAGCAGGCAGATTCCCAGATTCCCAGTCAAGATGAGTGAATTTTATGTTAAGATCTTGTTCCCAAGCTAAACATGAGTTGCTAGAAAACGCTGAGTAGTCTTGGAATAGTGAGGAATACAATTCTGAAATTAGGTGTCTTTGGGGGGATTTTTTGGGTACATAATACTTCCAGGGTTGTTAGATTTTTTTGTCCAGTGTTGGAAAGTTGCCTGTCTGGTCAAGAAGTTTTTATTTGCATATATGTCCACCTTGGGATACGATGAGGATCTAGTTCGGTGTTGAGGTCTTCCAGTGTTATGAAGGAGCCTCTGTGAAAAAGGTGCCTTGCCAAGACATCTCTATGTGGCCAATATTCACCCAGGAAGTTGTCATTTGTGCCTGAAGGGAAGTCTGGATTGGCCCTTGAGTGGGGTAAGGGGGCCCAACCATGGGGTTGGATTAGAAATTTTTGATGAGGTGCAAAAGACTTCCAGTTTGGGGCCAATAAGGGATGAATTTTAGTCTGGAAAGAAATATGTTGTGGGTGTATCCATGGTAGGGATCTCAGGTATTGAGGGGTGACTTTGTGTTCTAGAGTAACCCAGTCCTTAACCGTGTGATGTATGTTCCAATCTACTACTCGGGCTAAATGGGTTGCCCTGTAGTATTGGCATAAGTCTGAGAGGCCAATTCCTTCTTTGTTTTTCGGAAGAGTAAGATGGTCATATTTAATTCTAGGTGCTTTGCCTCTCCAAATAAAAGATGTGCATGTTTGACAAAAGAGGGAAAAAGAGAAAGTAGGTATATGTATGGGAATGGTTTGTAGAATGTAGAGAAAGCGAGGGAGGATAGCCATTTTGAGTAGAGAAGCTCTACCAAAGCACAAGATATTGGGAGCGTTCCATCATTTTAAATATTCCCTCGTTTCGTTTAGAATTGGGGCATAGTTGGATTGGAAAAGGTCTGATAGGGAAGTTGGAATTTTAATTCTGAAATAGGTGATTAAGTCCTTCAGGGTTCAGGTGAATTTTGTTTAGTAGAGGTTCAAGCGTAAGGACAGAAAGTAATGGTGATAGGGGACAAACCTGTCTGGTACCATTGTCGAGATGGAAAGTGTCCGACAGGTGGTCATTGACACAAACTCTCGGTGTGTGAGAAGAATATAGTGCTCTTATGTATGACAACATTAGGCTCGGCAAACCAATGGATTTGAGAACTGCATCTATATAATCCCAAGCCACCCTGCATCGAGTGAAAGAACAAAAACCTTGTTTTTTATTGTAGTTAAGCCAATGATGAATATTTAGGGCCTTGATTGTGTTATCCCTTCCTTCTCTACTGGGAATAAAGCCTACTTGATTGAGGGAGATTAAGGAGGGGAGTAGTGGACATAAACGCTTAGCTCGCTTAGCTAGGATCTTGGCATATATTTTAACATCAACATTAATGAGCGATATTGGCCGATAATTTGTAACAAGTAAGATGTATTTTCCTTCTTTTGGGATGACTGCTATGTGTACTTCTAGAAGTTGTGGGGTGGGGTTTGGCTTTGGATTTAAATGATCAGAAGGCCGACAGAAAGCGAGGTTTTAGGACATCTTTAAAAGTTTTGTAATATTGTAGTGGGAGGCCATCCAGACTGGGTGCTTTATTGACTTTCATGTCTTTGAGAGCTTTTTCAAATTCCTCTTCTGAAAGGGTAACATTACGTTTACGAGAGGCATCCATAGAGATCGGCGAGGAGCCATATTTTTTAAGGAAGTCTTGGATGGTGCAGGTTCTTCTTGTTTCAGCGTTGTAGGAGCATTTGAGATTGTAAAGGATATTGTATAGCGATTGGTAGTATTGTTCGAATTGGTGTGCTATATCCTCATTGGAGGAGTGTAAATTTTCCTGATTGTCTTTTATATGGTGAACTGTGGCACTGCTCTTATTTTGTACTGCTTTGGCAAAGAGTCTACCACTTTTATTACCTTGCTCATAGATTTTATGTCATAGTTACATAATAGGGGAGGTTGAAAAAAGACACAAGTCCATCAAGTCCAACCTATGTGTGTGATTATGTCATAGAATGTATTGTCTTTTGGTTTTCATATTGTAAGAAGAAGAAGTCTTGTTTGGACGCTATATTTCGTTTTTGAGTCGCTTCTAGTGTACGTGAGTTATAAGGGATGAAATTTTAGCCTGGCACTCTTTCTTAATTTTGTAACAACTTTTAGAAATTCCCCACGGATGACACATTTGAGTAAGATGCAAAGTCTCTGTGGATTAATCTAAAGAAAAATATTCTCTAAGGCTTGTAGTGAATCTTTGTGTATCAACTGGATCTTTGAGTAGAGTAGAGAGGTATTGAGTCAGGTTTTCGTTCTGGAGATAGTTTCCGAGAAGACTAGTTGAATGAGTTAAACGGTGATCTGGTGATGGTCTGAAAGTAGGGATGAGCATCGAGTTTGAATCGAACATAAGTTTGACTCGAATACCGGCTGTTCGATCATTCGAAGATCGAACATTATGGGCTATTCGTGCCAAATTCGAGCGGTGCGTCATGACCCATAACTCACTGCGTCATCACCGTGCATTGCTGGCTGATGATTGACCAAACATTCACTATGACCCGCATGCTTTGGCCAATCACAGCGCCATCAGCGAAGAGAGCCATAATTGGCCACAGGCAGGGTGCCTGTGGCCAATTATGGCCCAGGGGGTTAAGTACATGCCCCACACTATATAAGGCCACCTGCATGTCGGCCATGTGTAGTGTGTTGGCGGCGTTTGTTAAAGAGAAAGAGACTGTCATTTCATTTAGTTTCAGCAATAGTGGCTTTAAGTTTATTAAATTCTCTGAGAAAGCGAGAGCGTTTTTCAGGAATGTTTTAGCCTTTGGCGTTAACGGATACCATTTTCAACGAGAAAGGAGAGGATTGGAGGTTTTGTGAAGACATGGCGAGGATTGGTAAATTGGTTAGATTATATTGTTAATTAAGAACTCAGGTGTGGGTTTTTCCTAGATTAGGAAACTGCGTTTGTTAAATATATTCTTATTTTGTGGTGATAGAGGGGTATCAGGAGGGAGGGGGAGAGAAAAAGAGAAAAGAGAAAAAAAAAGAGAGGAGGTGTGAGTGGAAGAACAAGAGAGGGGAAAGAGTAGAAAAGAAGATGCTTCCTAGGAGAATATAGAGGGCAGGGGAGTCTAAACTGGAGGCAGAGATAGGCTGGCTATTCTGCCTAATGTATGTAAGCAGAATAGTGTATGAAGATGGGTGGGTTTGGGTTCTAGTTGAGTCCGATGGAGAACAGTAAGGATGAGCCGAACACCTCCCGGTTCGGTTCGCATCAGAACCTGCGAACAGACCTAAACTTCGTGTGAACTTTGGAACCCTATTAAAGTCTATGGGACTCGAACGTTCAAAATCAAAAGTGCTAATTTTAAAGGCTAATATGCAAGTTATTGTCATAAAAAGTGTTTGGGGACCTGGATCCTGCCACAGGGGACATGTATCAATGCAAAAAAAAGTTTTAAAAATGGCTTTTTTTTCAGGAGCAGTGATTTTATTAATGTTTAAAGTGAAACAATAAAATTGTAATATTCCTTTAAATTTCCTACCTGGCGGCTGTCTATAGTATGCCTGTGAAGGGGCGTATGTTTCCCGTGCTTAGAACTGTCCCTGCACAAAGTGTAATTTCTGCAGAAAAAAAATTCATTTAAAATCACTCGCGGCTATAATGAATTGTTGGCTCCCCGTAATACAGAGAACAGTCATTGAAAGTCATTGATTAAAAAAAAAGCATGGGGTTCCCCCAAATTCAATTACCAGGCCCTTCAGGTCTGGTATGGATATTAAGAGGAACCCCGCGTCAAATTAAAAAAAAATTACGTGGGGTTCCCCCCACATATCCAAACCAGACCTTTTATCCAAGAACGCAACATGGCAGGCCGCAGGAAAAGAGGGGGGACGAGAGCGCCCCCCCTGATCTGTACTAGGCCACATGCCCTCAACATTGGGAGGATGCTTTGGGGTCCCCCCAAAGCACCTTGTCCCCATGTTGATGAGGACAAGGGCCTCATGCCCACAACCATGGCTGGTGGTTAGGGGGGTCTGCTGGTGGGGGGCTTATCAGAATCTGGAAGCCCCCTTTAACAAGGGGACCCCCAGATTCCACCTCCCCTGTTTGAAATGTTAAGGGGTTACAAAAGTACCCGTACCATTTCACAAAGAAAGTGTAAAGAATAGTTAAAAAAGACACACACACCGTTGCAAAAGTCCTTTATTAAAAAAAAAAAAAAAGATTCCAGCGGTGGTAATCCACTCTTGCTATCCAGTGACAGATGATCATCCCTCTGGGGTCCAGTGATGGCTGATCTGATCCAGCGATGGGTGATCTCTTCCTCCAGCGCAACGCATCCATCCTCTGTCTCCACTGGAGACACTGCGGGAATCCCGGCAGCCTGACACTTCTTATCTGAGGAGGGCGGGGCCACCCGTCACCTGACCGCGCCCCCCCTCTGGCGCAAGGGGAAAGCCGGGCTTCCCCAGTGACGTACGGGTGACCCCGCCCCTCTGATGTAACGCAGGTTTCTGGACTTTGATCTGGTCGCACTGTATCTTTGCGAACATCCAAAGCAAGTGCTAACTTCCCAATATAACATGTACCTGTAACATTAGTAGGAAGCCAGGCGTAAGCTTTATTTCCACATATATAATATAACCCTCTATGTATGGATGGTATGCCTGCTAATAAAAAACTGGAAGCAATAACGTAGAATCTCAGGTAACTGATATTTTCACATATTGGGAACTGTGAGCAATTTGTATTATAAAGGGCTCTATTTATTTCTGGATCGGGGATATAATAAAATTTACCATAGTTTCCTCCATAAACTATAATCTTTGCTCCGGTGCAATCTGAATTGCCCAACCATGTACATTTAGCGTTAAATGGGCATATAATGTTTAAATAAATCTGTGAAGTGTCTATCTGTTTTGAACCATCAAAGTTGCTGATCTGTGCTCATTTAGCTGTGGAGAGCCATTTATTCTGGTCCTGTTTAGTTCAGTGAATTTGAGAGGCATTGCTATCATGGGTATTGTTCCTTTTTGGGGATGTAAGTGAGAACACACCCAGTAGTCACTAGCGTTGCTATGGGTTGCAAACAATTTTAACATTTGTATGATAGGGTTATCCATCATCCATACCTTGTAAATATGATGATGAGTCAGGGGATTGGTAAGTTTTGTTAACTTGTAGTCAGCGGTGTAATTTGAAAGAAGACAGATTATTTAAGCAGTTTTGCTGAAGAGACCTTTATAGATATATGTAATCATCCATATTATAGTCATATGGAAGGTCATTTAGTAATTTGGTTTTACCTAAACACCCTTTAGCACGTTCTTGTGGTGGTTTCTGTGAGAGAACGTCAGATTTTGACCCCTAGGGCAGCGTGTATTGAATAATGCTCTAGATTTAAAAAGTGAACAACAAACTGATAACATATGGAATACTTAGTGTGGAACCATAATATATAACCTAGTGAAGGTGGGTGGTCATGTAAAAACTTTTCTTACACCCCCCCCCCCCCCCCTGTTGAAATATGTAAAACATAACTGGACAACCAGTAAAATATTCTAAAAAATCTTAACCCACAGAAAAGAGTTATTCAGCTACAATATTGCAGAAGATTAGAGTATTAGTTTTACTCTAGTGAGTTTATTTACTTTTCTTTTCAACATTCTAGGGTTAAACTTTAACCAGAGTATAAGGCTTCAAGTGGTGATGAGATATACTATATCAGATTTGTGGATTTTACAACAGAACTCAGGGTCTACCTTACACTCAATAGTATCTAAATATGTCAGTCATAACTGGTAAATCATTTCCAACCAGTAGGAAGTTATACAAGGTATATATCCTAGTCTGTACATTGATAACGAAATAGTACATACCCGATTAGCAAAACAAAGGAGTCTGTCTTATTATTGTTAATTATAGTATAGTTATACTTTATGTAATGTTTGGGGAAGAATGTAATTAAGGAGCAGTATTTTAGTTGAGGGGTAGAAAGATGAGGTTGTGAAGGAATAATATCAATTGAAAGGTATTTGATATCTGGGGTTATCCTCATCAACTCCACTTATTCCCACTTTTTTCCACCCCCCCCCCCCCCCCGCTCCTTCTACCTCTCTACCCTTCTTTAGATAAGAGAAGGGGGATGGTTCGAGTGAGGACTGCTCCCTTGTAAATGCCATGGGGTGACAAAATATGAAGAAAAGTAGTACAATCCTGAATCTAAAACAGAGCTCTTAATGATCCGAGTCGTGAGGTTTTATCATGGGCATCTTAAAACCTAATGAGGTGTATGCCCTCTATTGATAACAATTTTGTGTTGTACCGAGTACATACTATGCAATCTTGATAATTGGGGTCTAGGGTTTGTTTCATTACGACCGCATTGTCAATATTGAGCAGTATAGCTGGCAGTCTATAGTGCATAGTGTGCATTCACTGTGGACTACTTAGTGAATTGCAAAATCACTCCAGTGGGTCCTAAAGGGCTTCAGAGTTCTTCTTGGGTAAGTTATCTTCATGATTTGCTAGAAAGAAATATAACTGGAAGTATAAGTTAGTGGCTGGTGTCAGCATATTATCTTGGAACGGTCATAGGCTATACCAGTTAAGAGATCTTTGTTAACTGTATATGGAGGGGTGAAAGGTGGAAGTCTTCCCCCAATACAAGTAGGGTGGATTGGATTAAGATTCACAATTACAAGAAGGATCTAGAATGAACTTTAGGTGTCCATGCGATCCCTTCAACGAGGTGGGGATACGTCTTGGCTGCTGGTGCCTCACCTCTACGATTTGGGGTATGCATAGAAGAAATTAGAGTGGTTTTTGTTTCGTCGGTCTCAGTGTCTTTATGCTCTTGGAGTGCAGTTGTTGGATACCTCGATCCAAGTTTCAGAGATGGAAAATGAACTGTACCCATCCGGCACTTTGATTAGGGGAATGCCCAGCGAGTCGCAGAATGCTTGTAGGTCATCAGGTTCCAAGAAACCAAGGTCTTGAGGTTAGCTGTGTGAACCCTCCATGTGGCCGACAGACAAAAGGGAAACTTCCATCTGTATGGAATTCCTCTGGTGTGGGGTTGATCCAGCAGGGGGCATAAGGCTCTTCTGTGTTGCAGAGTAATGGTGGATAGGTCCTGAAATAATTAGATTTCAGACCCGTTTAGGAGAACACGTTTACGCTCTCTTGCTTTTAGTATTGCATCTTTTAGTGGAAAATTCACTGGGCAGCAGATTATGTCCCTAGGTGGGTAATTTTTGTGTCCCCTGGGTCTTAGGGCTTTGTGTATTCTCTCCACCTCAATAGGGGAGTCTGCTGGAATATCCATTAAATCATTGAAATCACCTGTGACAGTTTTCTCAATATGTTTCTAATCTACTGTCTCTGGGGCCCCTCTGGTTCAAATGTTGTGACAGCGACCTCGATTATCAAGGTCTTCCAGGTGCCTGTGAATTTCTAGAATGTGTGAGAAGTTTGTGTCTGTGCTGCCCAATTTTCCACTGAGCTGGTGTGAGTTTGCTTGCTATGCAAAACTGCCCCATCCCTGAGGCCGTATGGCCGTCTCCTGAGGCCATGCGGAACATCGCTGGTATTTTACCGGTGGATTGGGAGAGCGGGTCTTCCCTGTGGAAATCCGGGATGATCAGATCCTTCTTCCCCATGTTTGCGGTGCTAGTGTAGCTCGTTTTGTCCCTGAAATGCTGTTTTGCAGAAGGATTTAGTTCATCTGGCCATCATGGAACAGAGCTAGACCATGCCCCCCATTTTTTTGGTTACTGTGTTTTTTGGGGGGTTTTTGCCCTGTGCCTACATACTTTTTAAATTGTTAGCCACAGTTTTTCTGCCTGACATGCTGTTGTTCATCCTTTTTTATTTATTTTTTGATAGTTTTTAAATGTCTGTCAGTGGCAGTTCTCAATTTAAAGTGCACTAAACACCACTTTTCATTGAATAGTGCACCTATTTACACATTTCCCAGTATCTATTAAATTTGAGTAATAATCCATCCTCATCATGTCTGGGAGGCCACCTCATGTTCCCCCAGCCACAGTGTATTGCCAAGTTGGCTCCAGTGATGATGAGGATGGAGGGGATCACTGACTTTATCAAAAAAAAAAATTGTTAATCTTATCTTGAGTGTACTATAACTTAACTTCTTCACATAAGGCTTGTTCACTGTAGTGCAAACATTTGTTATTTACATCCAAAGAGACACCAGACTTTATCTTGTTCCGAGTGCACTAAATTTTGGCCTCATCATACAGACTGGCTCTCTAAGCCATTGTTTACAAAATAAAGAAAGCTTGCAGGGAAAATCTATTTAAATGTACATTTTTTCTTTATATATGACAGTTTTGCTGCAGCGGGTTCTATACACGGTATAGATGGGCCACTTTACAGGCAGACTAAGGGCCGGTTCACACTGCGACGCGAGGCGAGGCGACACGGCTCGCCTCGCCTCGCTCCCGCAAGTCGCCCCCATTCAGTGCTATGGAACCGTTCTGAGAGGAGCGACTCGAGTCGCTCCGACTCAGAAAAAAGGTTCCTGTACTACTTCGGGGCGACTTCGGGGGCGACTTGCATTGACTTCTATGCAGAAGTCCTCTGCAAGTCGCCGCTGAGGTCCATGCAGGTCGCGGCGAGGCAAGTCGGAGACGCCTCGCCGCGCATCGCTGTGTGAACCGGCCCTAAGGGGACCCTCCAGGTACTATTTTTAAAGAAATGTTTCATCTTAATTGTTTCACTGTAAGCATCATTAAAGGGGTTGTAAATGTTAGTTCATTATTTTCTAAATAGGTTCCTTTAAGCTAGTGCATTGTTGGTTCACTTAACTTTTCCTTCGATTTCCCTTCTAAACATTCCTCAGTAAGCTGTTCAGTAACCTGTTCTGGCTGACTAAACACCACTCGGATGATGGTGTGAAGTTTACCGAGGAGGAACAGGAAGTGAGAAATTTGGACAAAGAAAAAAAACATTTAGAAGGGAAATCAAAAGAAAAGGTAAGTGAACCAACAATGCACTAGCATAAAGGAACCTATTTAGAAAATAAAAAACAAAGCTTTACAACCCCTTTCAAATCACTGCTCCTTTAACCACTTCAATACCAGGCACTTACGCCCCTTCTTGCCCAGGACAATTTTCAGCTTTCAGCACTGTCACAATTTGAATGACAATTGTGCGGTCATGCAACACTGTCCCCAAACTAAAGTTTTATAATTTTCTTCTCACAAATAGAGCTTTCTTTTGGTGGTATTTGTTCACCTCTGCGGTTTTTATTTTTTGCTAAACTAAAAAAAAGACCAACATTTTTGAAAAAAAAAATTTTTTTCTTAGTTTCTTTCATAAAATGTTGTTTTCCCCTTCACTAACAGGCACTGATGAGGTGGCATTGATGAGGAGGCACTGATGGACACTGATGAGTTGGCACTGATAAAGTGGCACTGATGGAAACTGACGAGGAGGCACTGATATGTAGAATTGATGGGCAATGATATGCAGCACTGATGGGCACCAATAGGCGGCACCGATATGCAGCACTGATGGGCACTGACAGGTGGCACTGATAGGTGGTACTGATTGGCACTGATGGGTAGCACTGATGAATAGGTACTGATATGTACTGACAGGTGTTACTGCTGGGCAGTGATTGGCACTGTGGTGGACAGTGATTGGCACTCTGGTGGCCACTGGCACACTTTATTGTTGGGGCACTTCTGGGCACTGATTGGCAGGTGATTGTTACATTTGGAGGGTCTGTGCTGATAATCAATGTGCTGATTATCAGCACAGTCCCCCCTCTGACAGGGAGAGCCGCCGATAGGCTCTCCCTGTCAGCGTGAATTGAGGAATGCCATTTACCGGCACTTCCTGGTTCACGTGATGATCAGCTGTGATTGGTCACAGCTGATCACGTAGTAAAACGCCTCCGACAAAGGCTTCTTATCACGATCGGAGATGCGGGGTGTCAGATTGACACGCCACATTTGCGATCTCCGTTATGCATGCCCCCACGGGCGTGTGCCATTATGTTATCCTGCTGGACGTCATATGATGCCCAGTCAGGATAATAGAACCACTTCCCAGATGTCATTCTGCATACGGCGGGTGGGAAGTGGTTAAAAACTATCTTTAAAAAAAATAAAGTTTTGCATTGATATATGTCTCCCAGGGCAGTACATGGGCCACCATACCCTTTTTTGGCCAATAACTTGCAATAAACCTTCAAAATGGGCACTTTTGATATTTCAAGTTTGGGTCCCATAGACTGCAATAGGGTTCGGAGTTCAAGTATGAACTTTTGTGATGTTCGAGTGTTCTGGCACAAAACAAACCAGGGGGTGTTTGGCCCAACTCCAGAAAAACAAAAAGACATGCTGTGTGAATGGGAACACATACTGTAACAAACATACTGTATAGCGGAGTTTTCTCAAATATGACTACAAAAGTGGAAATATGCTTTAACCACTTAAGCCCCTGACCATTTTGCAGGCCAAAGACCAGAGCACTTTTGCGATTCGGCGCTGTGTCACTTTAACTGACAATTGTGCGGTTGTGCAACATGGCTCCCAAACAAAATTGATGTCCTTTTTTCTCCCACAAATAGAGCTTTCTTTTGGTGGTATTTGATCACCCCTGCGTTTTTTATTCTTTGCGCTATAAACAAAAAAAGAGTGTAAATTTTGAAAAAAAAAAGCATTATTTTTTCCATTTTGCTATAATAAATATCCCCAGAAATATATAAAAAAAAATTTCCCTCAGTTTAGGCCGATACGTATTCTTCTCCATATTTTTGGTAAAAAAAAATTGCAGTAAGCGATTATTGATTGGTTTGCTAGTAATAAATTGCTTTTTACTAGTAATGGCGGCAATCAGCGTTTTTTTTTATTGTGACTGCGATATTAAGGCGGACACATTGGACATTTTTGACACATTTTTGGGACCATTGTCATTTATACAGCAATCAGTGCTATACAAATGCAGTGATTGCTGTGTAAATGACACAGGCAGTGAAGGGGTTAATCACTAGGTGGCAGTGTAGAGGTTAAGTGAGCCCTGGGGAGTGTTTCTAACTGTAGGGGGCGTGGCTGTGTATGACATGTCACTGATCTCTGCTCCGATCACAGGGAGCAGTGATCAATGACTCTGTCACTAGGCAGAACGGGGAGATGCTTGTTTACATTAGCATCTCCCCGTTCTTCCTCCCCGTGAGACGATCCCGGGTATCCCCACGAGGATCTAGTCTTTGGGACCCGTGATCGGACTCGGGGAGATCCTGACCAGTGCATGCACGCGGTGGCACGGGGCAAATTTAAAGGGACATACCTGTACGACCATTTGCCTGTCCGTGCCATTCTGCCTATGTATATTGGCATGCACTGGTCAGCATGTGTTTAAATAAGGAGCACTTTTACTGTTTATCCTTACCTTTTTACTTTTGATTCCCTTATTTCCAGGCAGCACAGTGGCCAAGTGGTTAGCCCTTTTGCCTAGCAGCACTAGGGTCCTCGCTTCGAATTAGGTTTGCCACCTGTCCAGGATTCACCTGGACAGTCCGGGTTTTGAATCCCGTATTATTCAGGCAGAAATGTGGCTCAGAGCAGGGCCTGACTGGAGGGTGAGGGGGCACTATGTGTTCTGCATTACTATTCTCTTTTAAGTGACCAAAGGTGTCCCAGGTCTTTTGCAACCCTTTAGTGTATATAAAAAAAAATGCTGTGCGCTGCTAAAGTGTTCGGGTTTGGCTTGAAGAAAAAGTGGCAACCCTAGTTTGAATCCCAACCATGGCACTATCTGCCTGGAGTTTGCATGTTCCCCATGTGCCTACATAAGTTTCCTCTGGGTACTCCAGTTTTCTCCCACACTCCAAAGACATGCTGGTAGGTTAATTGACTACTGTCCAAATTTGCCCTAGTATGTGTATGTATGAATGTGTGTTTAGGGACCTTAGATTGTAAGGGCAGGGATTGATGTGAATGTACAAGATATTTATAAAGCGCTGCAAAAATTGACAGCACAATATAAGTACCAATAAAAAATGAATACATTTCCAAGTCAGATGGCAAATCTTATCGCATGTCTGGAAACTATGAGAGTTGTCCAGATACTGCAAGTTAATTCTGGCTGACTGCTATTGTTTTCATCCAAGATAAATTGGCAAAGAAGATGTATGAGAAATCTCCCCCTGCTTCATCTATAAGTATAAACCCAAGTACTTGGGTGACTTAACCACTTCCCGTCCGCCATATAGGAATACGACGTGCGCAAAGTGGTTGTGTAATCCTGACTGGATGTCACATGACATGACCAGGATAACAAGCCAGCGTCATACTGACACACCGCAGCACCGATCTCTGTAAAGAGCGTCTGACGGAGGCTCTTTAACACGTGATCAGCTATGTCCAATCACAGCTGATCATGATGTAAACAGGAAAAGCTATGTATCAGCTTTTCCTTACTCACGTCTGAAAGATGCAAGTAGAGGAGAGCCGAACGGCGGCTCTCCTGACAGGGGGGTCTGCGCTTATTATCAGAGGATGCCCACCCAGGACCACCAGGGATGCCACCAGGACCTCCAGGGATGCCCACCACTGACCAACAGGTATGTTACCCATGGCCACCAGGGATGCCAATTAGTGCCCACAGATTATGTCAATCAGTGCCCATCAGCAATGCCTGCCAGTGCCTTTATATCAGTGATGCCCATCAGTGCCATCTATCAGTGTCCATCAGTGCCACCTATCAGTGCCCATCCATGCCCATCAGTGCCACTTATCAGTGCCCATCAGTGCCACCTATCATTGCCCATCAGTGCCACCCATAAATAAAATCAGTGCAGCCTTTCAGTGCATTTCAGTGCATATCAGTGCCACCTCATTGGTGCCTCCTCATCAGTGCCACCTTATCAGTGCCTGTCAGTGCAGCCTCATCAGTGCCCATCAGTGAAGGAGAAAACTTCTTTACAAAATATAAAAGTCATTTTTTATTTGTTTAGCAAAAAATAAAAACCCCAGAGGTGATCAAATACCACCAAAATAAATTTCTATCTGGGGGAACAAAATTATAAAAATGTAATTTGGATACAGTGCAGCATGATTTTTTTTTCATTTAAAAAGCGGCAGAGCCGAAAGCTAAAAAATTGTCTTGGGCAGGAAAAGGGGAAAGTGCCCTGTATTGAAGTGGTTAATTATGTACTGTACAGGAATCTATGAAAAAAAAGTATCAATGGCAGTTAAATAGTGCCTGCATATTTGACTGTCTACCAAAGCCTAAAGCCGCGTACACACGGGCGGACTGTCTGGCCTACTTAGTCCGCCGAAACACATTTCAGCGGACAGTCCGCTCGTGTGTGGGCTTCAGCGGACTTTTTCAGCGTGCAGTCTGGCGGACTAAGTATTTCAGAATTTCCGTAATACTGTCCGTCGGACTTGCATTTCGGCGGACAATCCGCCCGTGTGTGTGCCAGTCCGCCGTACTTTTGAAATGAGCGGACTTTTCCCGCCCGGAGAAAAGTCCGCTCATTTCGAGCGGGTATCCAGGTAGGCGGGGCCCGCGAAGGAGACGTCGCTGGCCCCGCCGCCTGGTATGGACTTAAAGGGGAACCCCAACGCCGAAAAAAATCGGCATGGGGGTCCCCCCCAAGTCCACAACAGACCCTTGTCCGAGCACGCTACCAGGCCGGCCAGGAAAGGGGGGCGAGCGAGCGCCCCCCTCCTGAGCCGTACCAGGCCACGTGCCCTAAACATGGGGGAGTGCCTTGGGGAAGGGGGGGCCGCGCGGCCCCCCCACCCCAAAGCACCTTGTCCCCATGTTGATGAGGACAAGGGCCTCTTCCCGACAACCCTGGCCGTTGGTTTCGGGGTCTGCGGGCGGGGGGCTTATCGGAATCCGGGAGCCCCCTTTAATAAGGGGACCCCCGGATACCGGCCCCCCACCCTATGTGAATGAGTATGGGGTACAATGTACCCCTACCCATTCACCTGTAAAATAAAAGTACCAAAAAAAACACAACACACGAGATAAAATACTTTATTGCACAGCTCCGGGGGTCTTCCGTCTTCGGGGGTCTTCTCGCCGGACTCCTCCGCTATCTTCTTGTAGCTCTTTTGCTAGCGGAGGAGTCCGGCTTTCTTCCTCGCCGCTGGCCTCTTCTCCCGACTTCGGGGGTCTTGTCCCCCTCTTCGGTTCTTCTGCCGGGCCACCGCGCCTTCTTATAGCTCTTTTACAGGCGGTGGCCCGGTCTTCTGTCGCCGCCGCCGCCGCCGCCTTCCGTTCTTCTTCTTCTTCTTCTCCAGGAGATGTTGCCTCGACAATCTTTCCGGCCGGAATGCCAGGGACGCACTGCGCGGCCACTTATATAGGGACAAGGGGCGGTGTCACATGGCTTTATGTCACATGGGTTGGTCACATGGGTTGATGTCACATGGGGACTATGACATCGTAAGGGGGCGGGGGTCACCATGTGACACCAACCCATGTGACATAAAGCCATGTGACACCGCCCCTTGTCCCTATATAAGTGGCCGCGCAGTGCGTCCCTGGCATTCCGGCCGGAGAGATCGTCGAGGCAACATCTCCTGGAGAAGAAGAAGAAGAAGAACGGAAGGCGGCGGCGACGGCAGCGGCAGAAGAACCGAAGAGGGGGACAAGACCCCCGAAGTCGGGAGAAGAGGCCGGCGGCGAGGAAGAAAGCCAGACTCCTCCGCTAGCAAAAGAACTACAAGAAGATTGCGGAGGAGTCCGGCGAGAAGACCCCCGAAGACGAAAGACCCCCGGAGCTGTGCAATAAAGTATTTTATCTCGTGTGTTGTGTTTTTTTTGGTACTTTTATTTTACAGGTGAATGGGTAGGGGTACATTGTACCCCATACTCATTCATATAGGGTGGGGGGCCGGTATCCGGGGGCCCCCTTATTAAAGGGCAAGGCACCCCCCCATGTTGAGGGCACGTGGCCTGGTACGGCTCAGGAGGGGGGGCGCTCGCTCGCCCCCCTTTCCTGGCCGGCCGGGTAGCGTGCTCGGACAAGGGTCTGTTGTGGACTTGGGGGGGACCCCCACGCCGATTTTTTTCGGCGTTGGGGTTCCCCTTTAAGTCCATACCAGGCGGCGGGGCCAGCGACGTCTCCTTCCCGGGCCCCGCCTACCTGGAGACGCTCGAAATGAGCGGACTTTCCTCCGCGTGTGTGGGCGAGTCCGTTCATTTCAAAAGTAGGGCGGATAGTATGGCAGACTTAGTACGCCGTATTAGTCCGCTCAAAAAGTGGTGTGTGTGGTCAAGTCCGTTCATTCAAAAGTATGACGGACTGTCCGTCGGATTGTCTGACGGACTAAGTTGGCCAGACAGTCTGCCCCGTGTGTACGCGGCTTAAGGCTACTTTAACATTCCATTTTTGAAAACAAATTGATATTGTTCAGATCAGTGCACTGAATGCGAAAGGATCAATTGTATTTCCCTTCACAGTAAATACTGTGGATAGAAGAGTTTTCATTTCCAGTTGTTGTGTTAGGCAGCCACTGTTCTGCAGATAATATTCCATTTGGCTCAGTCAAAAAATAAATAAAAAATGTACTATTGTTAAGCCGGGTGTTGATTGTAGAAACATTTACAGCTCAATTTCCAGCCAGTTGAGCAGGAATCAAGCAAATTCAAGCTTTTCATCCTGATGCTTAAGCACTTTGTTGATCGTTCAGGCTCGTCTCATATCACTATTTGCCTGCAGTGACATGACACATAAAGGACAGTTCCTCTGTGTGTGGGTATCCCCATCAGCCCATACTCTGTAATGAACACTAAGACCTCCACTGTGCCACATCAAAAGTTACAAGGGCAAAATGATGTATAGAAACTAATCCTAACAAAGTGATGGACTTTTATGGCACCCACATGAGACAAAACACTTTCTAGTTTTTTATCTTTATTTACAATTCACAATAAACACATTTGTACATGAACACATGTTTAAACCAGAGTTACCATGCATGCGCAAGATGGCCACGCCCTGCCCAACTGTGGGAACCCCAGCTGCACAAGAACCCCATGTGTAGCATGGAACAAGTACCCCTGGCCCCGAATGGGAGCAGAACCCATCCCTCTGAGCTCAAGGAGACAAAACATCACACCCCACCTCCAATGGAAGAAAAGAATGTGTGTATAGGGAGCATATGTCCACCCATAGGCCGCTGCATGGACCCCAAACTGCCGGTTTGAGGTTATAGACCCCCTATGTCCAGCCAATTAGACTTGTTGTGTGTGTTGACATCCCAACATTTTGAATGTAAGCATATTGTCTATTTATCCCCTTTATTGCTAGTAAATTATTGTATATCTAGATGAAAAGAAGTAATGTTTCTCTAGTTATCTGCCAAAGCATGTTTCCCCATTTGGTATGGTCCTGCGGAAGCTACACATTATGTGAAATGCATTGACATGTGAATTCAAACCTACACACCTTATTCTACTCTGCTTAGGTCATTGTATATAATTTATTTTGTCCTCCAGTCCTTCTGGGGTATAATTTGTACAAGGTCCTCATATAAATTGTAAATAGAGATTCAATTTTTTTTATACAATTGCTTTGTCTCATATGGGTGCCATTAAAGTTCAACATTTTGTTAGGGTTAGCTAATATACATCCCATCAGCCCATACTCCTCCACTGATGACAGAATGAATTTCTTGGTAGTTCCACAAGAGACCAACATCTGCAACATAGTTTGTGAGACTCCTACTACTATAGGGTTGGCCACATTGGAGACTTACGCCCAATACACACTATCAGATTTTCTGCTGTTTTTTTCCTTCAGATTTACCAAAACCACGTAGTAGAAGGGCCTGCCTGATAGAAATTGAAACTCCTAAGGTATGACCTCATATTACATGGTTTTGGTAGATCTGAAATCAGTCTCTGGAAATATATATAAATGTCATAATGTCATAATGTGATAATATTCATTTTGAAGGTTATTTCTATATGCCTTTGTCAAGGACAGAGCAGCTCTTTTACTATGCATGTATTTCTATTTTGAAACCTTCTGTCAGCATGTTGGGAGGAGTTTTGTGTTTTACTATAGATTTGTAACCCTATATGCAAGAATGGGTGTTACATTTATATTTCGTTTACTACTATTCTAGAAAAATATGTAAGGGTATTGCATCATGTTAAAGTATAAAAAAGAGGGCCAGAAATGGACAGTTCCAGAGAGAAATTGTACACTCTGAAAGCACGTACGAGTCAATATCTCTCTTCTTCTGAATACTTGAACATTCCTTGTATAGGTAAAATAGACCCTATTTGCAAACAGAAACAGTCAATGTATAAACTAAAAAAAACACATCAGTGTATTCATTCTGTGAATGAGGAATATGCTGATCTTCAAAATAGTTTTTTTTTTAAATTACTATTTATTGCCATTTTAAGCAAGAACACAGATACAAGAGTACAAACACGCATTTAAGCTCTCATGCTTCAAAGTAAAGAGAAAAAAGAAAAGAATACCATAATAACAATAATAATAATAAAGGAAGCCCTAAATGGGCATACTGTTTCAGTAACTAACATTATGTGGGCATTGAAGTGCAAATTACAACATTCAATCCATTACTGAATGATCAATGGCCATGCTAACAGAGAGCAATTTATTTTTTATTTTTTTGTTTTTTGAAGGAATACATAAACATATGATGAAAAAAGAGGCAATAGAGTAAAGAAGGATTCAAAACAAAGGTGAGGGAAGAGAAAGAAAAGAATGGATGCACTACGGCTGATTCCAGACCAAGGGTACATATGAGATAGTAATAGACATTTAATAACAACAATTATAAGATGGTATGGTATTGTCAGGGGTATATAATAGTACCATAATATAATGGAGTAGGTTTAAATTCAAACCAGAAGGCCCATATCTTATTCCGCATACACATGATCAGAATTTTGGTCGGAAAAAGCTCTGATGGTTTTCCCGACGGAATTCCGACGGGATTTCGCTCAAGCTGTCTTGCATACACACGGTCACAACAAATTCTGACCGCCAAGAATGCGCTGACATACAAAACGTATGACGGGACTAGAAAAAGGAAGTTCAATACCCAGTAGCCAATAGCTTCAATCTCCTAGTTGAATCTGAGCATGCGTGAGTTTTTGCACGTCGGAATTGCATACACACGAATAGAATTTTCCGTCAGAAAAAGTGAGAACATGCACTCAAATTTTTTCTGGCGGGAATTCGGCTAGCTAAATTCCAATGGAGCATACAGACGGTCGCATTTTCCAATGAAAAGCTCTCATCTGTCTTTTGCTGGCCGAAATTCCGATTGTGTGCATGCGGCATTAGAGTATTTGTACACAGAGCCCTTAGCAATATGCATTAATTCTTCCTAGAGACACATATCATTAACTTTATGAAGCCACTGAGTTAAGGTAGGTACAGACCATTGCCTCTAATTCCTAGGGATTAAGGATTTAGCAGCATTTAATAAATGCAAGATAATCAACCCCCTATATCAGCCTATTTGTTCTGGAGTACAGTGAAACAAAATAGACCATGGGTCAAATTGAACAGCATCCTTTTGTATCATAGAAATCATGTTAGTAACCATCTGTCAGAAGTTTTGAATAAGGGGAGAAGACCGCCAGATGTGACCATGGGTGGTATGGCTTCTGTACTCTCTTCAGCACAGAGGAGAGTTTGTAGGGAACACTGCATGTACGTTTGCAAGTGTGCAAAGCCACCTAGCAAGCAGTTTATAATTCACTTCCTCTATTCTGGAAGAGAGTGAAGACTAGGGATGAGCCGAACACCCCCCTAATTTTAGAACCCTATTAAAGTCTATGGGACTCGAACGTTCACAATCTAAAGTGCTCATTTTAAAGGGTAATATGCAGGTTACTGTCCTAAAAAGTGTTTGGGGACCTGGGTCCTGCCCCAGGGGACATGGATCAATGCAAAAAATTGGATTTTTATATACAGCTTACCTGTAAAATCCTTTTCTTGAGAGTACATCACGGGACACAGGAGCTTCATTACATAGTGGGTTATATAGGCACCTCTGGTGATTGGACACTGGTTGACCCTAATTAAAGAGAATTCCTCCCCTATATAACCCCTCCCATCTGGGAGGCACCTCAGTTTTGTAGCAAAGCAATAAGAAACCACGTAAAACCTAAGAGGGGCGGGAGCCCTGTGTCCCGTGATGTACTCTCAAGAAAAGGATTTTACAGGTAAGCTGTATATAAAAATCCCATTTTCTTGATCATACATCACGGGACACAGGAGCTTCATTACATAGTGGGATGTCCCATAGCAATGCTCAGGTTGAGGGGAGGGAGACACAGATCATAAATATAGACCGCCAGGGACCTGAGGACCTAAACTGCAGCCTGCAGTACACTGCGCCTGAAGGCGATATCCTCTTGCCCTCTGACATCCACCTGATAGAATCTGGTGAATGTGTGGACTGATGACCAAATCGCAGCCTTACAGATCTGAGCCAGGGAGGCCTGGTGATGCACTGCCCAAGAAGCACTGACAGCCCTAGTAGAGTGCGCTTTCACCTGAAAAGGAGGAATCTTCCCCTTTAAGCTATAGGCCTGAGAAATAACCTGTCTGATCCACCTTGAGAGAGTGGACTTTGACGCTGCCTGACCCCTTCTAGGGCCTTCTGGCAGAATAAATAAACAGTCAGTTTTTCTTATCTGAGCAGTTGCTTGAAGATAAAGACTGATTGCTCTAACCACATCTAAAGTGTGTAAAGACTCTTCCTCTATGGACTGAGGGTTCGGAAAAAAGGATGGTAGGATTATATCCTGATTCAGATGGAAACCCGAAACCACCTTAGGTAGAAAGGACCCGTTGGGACGCATAACCACCCGGTCCTTATGGATAATTAAATACGGCTCTTTACTGGAAAGAGCTGCCAATTCTGATACTCTTCTAGCCGTGGATATGGCTACTAAGAAGACCAGCTTTTTAGTCAAGAGAGCTAAAGAAGCCAGCTGTAAAGGTTCAAATGGTTGGCCCTGTAAGGCAGAGAGAACCAAATTCAGATCCCATGGGCATACCGGAGGTTTAACTGGCGGTTTTATCCGCATAGCCCCCTGGATAAAAGCCCGTACTAGGGAATGTGATGCAAGAGGCTTTTGAAAAAATACCGACAGGGCCGAAATCTGCACCTTGATAGTGCTTATGGCCAAATTCATTTCTAGGCCTGACTGGAGAAAGGCCAAGATTCTGTTAATGACATACTTTCTAGGATGCCACCTCCTGAGTTCACACCAGGAAACATATGTCCTCCAGATCTTGTAATAGATACGCCTGGAGGCCGGCTTTCTGGCATTGACCAGAGTAGAAAGGACTGGCCCCGAAAGGCCACGGTCTCTCAGAATGTGGGTCTCAGCAGCCAGACCGTCAAATTCAGACTGCGTAAAGCAGGATGGTAGATTGGACCCTGTGAGAGCAGATCTGGCCGGAGAGGGAGGGTCCATGGCCTGCCCACTGCCAACTTCATGATTTCTGCAAACCATGGTCGCCTGGGCCAAGCTGAGGCCACCAAAAGGACCGACTTCGACTCTCTCTTGACCCTTCCCAGGAACCGTGATAGCAGCGGGCTCGGGGGGAAGGCATAGATCAGATTGTACTGATCCCAGGGAACCGTCAGAGCATCTGACCCCTGGGCAAGCGCATCTCTTGTCCTTGACACAAACTTGTCCAGTTTCCTGTTGAATCTGGACGCAAACAGATCCACGTCTGGAGTGCCCCACTTGTGACATATGTTCTGAAACACGTCGGGGTGCAGGGCCCATTCTCCTGGGCATAACTGCTGGTGGCTGAGAAAATCCGCCTGCCAATTCTCCACTCCTGGGATGAAGACTGCAGAAAGGCACGGAACATGCTCTTCTGCCCAGACAAGTATGCGATTCACCTCCTTTTGGGCCACCAGACTTCTGGTACCGCCCTGGTGATTGATGTAAGCCACTGCGGTGGCATTGTCGGACTGAATCCGAACCGGGAAACCTCGCAGTCTGTAAGACCACTCTATGAGTGCCATGTAAACTGCCCGAATCTCCAAGATATTTATTGGCAGCAGACTTTCGGTCGCAGACCATTTCCCCTGCGAGCACGTTCCCTCCAATACGGCTCCCCAGCCTGTCAGGCTGGCATCCGTTGTAACAATCTTCCATGAGAGGGGAAGAAAAGTTTTGCCTTTCAGCAAATTCCTGGTTTGTAACCACCAGACAAGACCTTTGCGTGTCCCGGGGGATAAACGTATAGGAAGATCCAGGGATTGGGGCTTCCTGTTCCAAACCGCAAGGATGCATCTTTGCAGAGGCCTTGAGTGGAACTGGGCGAATGGGACAGCCTCGAATGAGGCGACCATCTTTCCCAATAGTCTCATACACAACCGAATGGAGGAAGATCTTCTGCCCAGAATCAGACGCACCAGATCTCCAATGGCCAAGGCCTTTAGCCTTGGAAGAAATACTCTGCCCTGAGCGGTGTCGATAATCAAACCCAGGTAATCCAACCTGGTGGTCGGTTGTAGGGACGACTTTTCTAGGTTTGTAATCCAACCTAGGCGCTCTAGATGTTCTAGCGTCCTGGTGACGCTGCGACTTAGGCACGCTGCAGTTCTCTCTACGAGAAGCAAGTCGTCTAGGTAAGCCCTGACGGCTATGCCCTGAACTCTTAAGATTGCTAAGAGAGGGTCCAGAATCTTCGTGAAGACTCGAGGGGCCGTAGCCAGCCCGAACGGCAAGGCCACAAATTGAAAATGGCGCCGCTCTACCGCGAACCTTAGAAACTTCTGGTGTGCGGGAAATATTGGCACATGGAGATATGCGTCTTTGATATCTATTGATGCCATGAATTCTCCCCCTTGCAGGGAGGAGACCACAGTGCGCATTGACTGCATCCGGAAGGTCTGGATGTGTAAAAACCGGTTTAGGTCTCTCAGATCCAGGATAGGTCTGACACTTCCGTTTTGGCTTTGGAACGGTGAAGAGATTTGAATAAAAACCTGAACCCTGATCTCTCGGGCTCACTTCTGGGATAGTAACTGATCTAAGGCCAGGAATAGCGGTTTCTGCTTTACTGGATCCCTGGGGATCCTTGACCTTAGGAAACGAGAAGGTGGAATCTCCTGAAACTCTAGCCTGTAGCCCAGAGATACTGAAGAGATCACCCACTTGTCTTGAATCTCTTCCCGCCAGGCGCCTGCAAACTGCAGGAGCCTTCCCCCCACTCTGCCGAGCGGGGGCGTCCCTTCACAAGGAGGTTTTGGGGGTCTGCTTGGCAGGCTTTCGCCCCCAAGTCTTTTTCTGTCCCTGGGCTCGGCCTTGAGGCTTTCTAGCAGAGGAGGGCTGAGAAGGCCGTCGCCACTGTTTAGAGCTTGATGCTTCGGGAGAGAGAGCACGCCTAAATGAAGGACGTTTGCTCTTTTTGACTGGAAGGAGAGTAGACTTACCTCCTGAAATATTTTGGACGAATTTATCTAATTCTTCCCCAAACAAACGCTCCCCCTTAAACGGGAACCCAGTCAAATGCTTTTTGCATGACAGCTCAGCAGCCCAATTCTTTAGCCATAGGGCCCTTCGCATGTGAACCAACATGAGGGACAAACGTGATGCTTGTTGGACAGAATCCAAAATCGCATCGATTATGAAACACAAGATGTGAGGCATCTCTGCATAATTCTCTACTTCCTCACTGGGAAGGAGTCCAAACATCTGTTTAACCTGTTCCTTGAGGAACTGACACAACCCCACGGCTGCGACTGTAGGCTGCACCACAGCGCCAGCCATGGAAAAGGAGGCTTTTAATAAGGTTTCCAGCCTTTTGTCAGTTGGATCCTTAAATACCTGCTCATTATCCAAAGGACAAGTTAGGTTTTTATTCACACAAGAAACAGCCGCATCGACAGATGGGACCCCCCACTTCTTGGTGAAACTTTCCTCCACAGGATAATACATAGAAAACCTTTTGGGAGGAGTAAACAGTTTATCGGGATGTCCCCAATCCTCATACATCAATTTATCCATTAAAGGATGAATTGGGAAGGAACAAGCAGTCTGTGGGGCTTTCCTGACTCCCAGGGAAGAGACAGAGGATGTAGCGACTTCAGCAGCAGGCATTCTGAATGTGGTACGCACCAATTCAGTATAATACTGCACCTGCTTTCTGAGTGCCTGGGAGGAGGGGACTATCTCCTCTTCCTCTGACTCATCCGACTGCTCATGATCCCTATCCAAAGATAGGGATCCCTCCTCATTTTCAGAACAACTATCTGAGAGAGGGATTTCAGCAGAGGGAGGGGATCTACCCCTTTTCCTGCTATCTTTTAGGGAAGCAGAAATAAAATTCATGATCCTCCCTTCAAAACCCTCCAATGTAGCCCTAAGGGAGTCCTCAGTGACATAGACCGGGGCTGCGACATTAGGAGAGGCTGCAAAGCCTGAAAGGGGCACCGACTCGTCTTGAGAGGCAGGCTCCAGTCTTGCAGAGGGGTATGGTAATTTACAGGCACTTTGGAACCCCTGGACCTAGGCGGTGACTTGCCAGTGCTCTTATTACCTCCCCCTGAGACCCTCTTACGAGGAGACATAGTACTAAGCTACAAAGCAGAGGTACTAGTACAAATGCGATCACTGTTGCGCTTAAAGTCTCACAATAAATCAATATATGCTTAAACTGCACAACCTGATGCTGAGTAGGTGTCTTAAAGTTTGCCTGGATCCAATCCCCATGGATGCTTACAGCCCACAGCTCCTGTGTCTCCAGTTACAGTCCCCTGACACTCTGGGCTTTTTAAAACTGCCGCCTGGCGCCTGCGCAGTACAGCGCCGTGCACACTAACGTGCACGGCTCGCAAGCACACCCCCCCCTCCTCCATTAGGCCGGGAGCGTGCCCGGCGCGCGTGCACGAGGACCGCGGAATCCGGGGGGGGGGGGGGGAGGAGAACCCAAAGGGAGCAACGTGGGACCCCTGACCTGCGTGGGACCCCTTTTTACCTTTAACTGTGGCAGGAACTGTAAAGGAGACGTGAGTAGCTGGAGAACCAGACTTTCACTGAGCGTGTTTGTATTGAAAGGCATGTAAGTATGCATCAGGCTGCTCTTACTCCCTCTAGTGGTGGAAACCAGGTAAGACATACAACTACTCACAATGAAGAAATCCATTCATATATTTAAATATACAGGATGACTTCCCTTACCTGTCCCCGCCGCAGGAATTACTGATATCAGACCAATTCCAGCCTTCACCCATCACGGCGGGTATTGTTAGCCAACCTTCAGGTATATCTGGGGCTCTTACGAAAAGATCCTCCCACCTGGGCCATGTAGAAAGCTCTGCCAGAAACTTACGGGCGCTCTGAGTAAACAGTACCCCAAGTCTGGTTTTCCCAGAGCCCAGTCTTCCAATGGAGAGGACTTACAGGCAAAACCTCGTTTCTTCGGCAGACGAGGCCCGGGTACCATACCATCTTGGGAGTCAAATATCGGCCCGAGGTATGGATCCGGTTTGTTGTAGCCCTTCGGCCCTCACAGGGACCTGCATAGAGCTAAGTTTTACGTGACCATCGACCAGACACTGGCGAAAAAACTGAGGTGCCTCCCAGATGGGAGGGGTTATATAGGGGAGGAATTCTCTTTAATTAGGGTCAACCAGTGTCCAATCACCAGAGGTGCCTATATAACCCACTATGTAATGAAGCTCCTGTGTCCCGTGATGTATGATCAAGAAAGAAGTTTTAAAAACGGCCGTTTTTTCAGGAGCAGTGATTTTAATAATGATTAAAGTGAAACAATAAAAGTGTAATATTCCTTTAACCACTTGAGATCCGCGCTATAGTAAAAAGACGTCTACAGCGCGGATCTCAATTTCCGGGACTACGTCTATTGACGTCGTCCCCTTTAAGAGTTCCCCGCGCGCTCCCGGGAGCGCGCATCGGGGAAAATCTGTGTTGGCCGTGTCCGCTGGACACAGCCAATCACAGATCGCTGTAAACGGCCAATCACAGCGGCCGTTTACAGCGCGATCGCCTCCTCCAATGGGTGATGATCTCAAATGTAAACAAATGAGATCATCACCCATTGCCGAACGTGTCTCCTCACACAGCGATAGCGTGTGAGGAGACCGAAGGTTTTTGTGAGTGTGTGAAGTGACAGTAAACTTATAAAAACCCGACCTGTGCCCAGATCTACCCTGTCAGTGCCCAGATCTACCCTGCCAGTGCCCAGATCTACCCTGCCAGTGCCCACCTGTGCCCACCTGTGCCCACCTGTGCACCGCCAGTGCCCACCTGTACACCGCCAGTGCTCCATCTGTGCACCACCAGTGCCCGCCAGTGCCCCGCCAGTGCCCGCCAGTGCCAATCGGTGCCCATCTGTACCAATCGGTGCCCATCTGTGCCTCAGCAGTGCCCATCTGTGCCGCCTAAGCAGTGCCCATCTGTGCCGCCTCAGCAGTGCCCATCTGTGCCGCCTAAGCAGTGCCCATCTGTGCCGCCTCAGCAGTGCCCATCTGTGCCCATCTGCTGCCTTATCAGTGCACATCCGTGCAATAAATCAGTGCACATCTGTGCCGACCTATCAGTGCCCATCTGCCGACTCAGCAGTGCCCATCTGTGCCGACTCAGCAGTGCCCATCTCTGCCGCCTCAGCAGTGCCCATCTGCCGCCTCAGCAGTGCCCATCTGCCGCCTCAGCAGTGCCCATCTGCCGCCTCAGCAGTGCACATCCGTGCAATAAATCAGTGCACATCCGTGCAATAAATTAGTGCACATCTGTGCCGACCCATCAGTGCCCATCTGTGCCGCCTCAGCAGTGCCCATCTGTGCCGCCTCAGCAGTGCCCATCTGTGCCGCCTCAGCAGTGCCCATCTGCCGCCTCATCAGTGCCCATCTGCCGCCTCATCAGTGCACATCCGTGCAACAAATCTGCACATCTGTGCAATAAATCAGGCCTCTGTATGTGGTCAGGCTGTGTAAAAGTCTCACACATGTGGTATCGTTATACTCAGGAGGAGTAGCAGAATGTATTTTGGGGTGTTATTTGTGGTATGCACATTCCGTGTGGGAGAAATAAGCTATTACAATGAAAATTTTGTGAAAAAAAAAAAAATCGTAATTTTGCAAAGAATTATGGGAAAAAATGACAACTTAAAATAACTAACCATGCCTCTTACTAAATACATTGGAATGTCTACTTTCCAAAAAGGGGTCATTTGGGGGGCATTTGTACTTTCCTGGCTTGTTAGGGTCTCAAGAATGGAGCTAGGCCTTAGTACATCAGATGTGATCTTTTTTTGCAAATCTTTATGATTTGCACCATAGCTTGTAGACTCTATAAATTTCACACAGATCATATAATATGCAAAAATTTGGGTTATTTTTACCAAAGATGTGTAGTAGTATAAATTGTGGCCAAAATTTATGAAGAAAAATTGCTAATTTGCTAAATTTTGTCACAGAAACGAAGAAAAATTCATTTTTTTTCAAAATTTTCGGTCTTTTTTCATTTATAGCGCAGAAAATAAAAAACCGAGAGGTGATCAAATACCACCAAAAGAAAGCTCTATTGGTATGAAGAAAAGGACAAAAAAAATCATTTGGTTACAGTGTTGCATGACTGAGTAATTGTCATTCAAAATGTGAGAGCACTGAAAGCTGAAAATTGGTCTGGGACTGAGGGGGGGTTTAAGTGCCCAGTAAGCAAGTGGTTAAATTTCGTAGCTGGGGGGTATCTATAGTATGCCTGTGAAGGGGCGCATGTTTCTGGGGCTTAGAACTGTCCCTGCACAAAGTGTCATTTGTGCAGGAAAAAAAGTCTTTTAAAATCACTTGCGGCTAAATTGTCAGCTCCCCGTAATACAGAGAACACTCAATGAGTGTTCTCTGCATTAGCCGACAATTCATTCATTCATTCATTGATAAAAAAAAAAAAAAAAAGCATGGGGGTTCCCCTAAATTCAATTACCAGGCCCTTCAGGTCTGACATGGATATTAAGGGAAACCCCGTGTCAAATTTAAAAAAAAAATTGACGTGGGGGTCCCCCTAAATATCCATACCAGACCCTTCAGGTCTGATATGGATATTAAGGGGAACCCCGCATCAAATTTTTTAAAAACATTGATGTGGGGGTCCCCCTAAAAATCCATATCAGACCCTTTATCCGAGCACGCAACCTGGCAGGCCGCAGGAAAAGAGGGGGGGACGAGAGAGCGGCCCCCCCTCCCTCCTGAACCGTACAAGGCCACATACCCTCAACATTGGGAGGATGCTTTGGGGGTCTGTGACCCCTCAAAGCACCTTGTCCCCATGTTGATGAGGACAAGGGCCTCATCCTCACAACCCTGGCCGTTGGTTGTGAGGGTCTGCGGGCGGGGGGCTTATCAGAATCTGGAAGCCCCCTTTAACAAGGGGACCCCCAGATCCCGGCCCCCCACGTCAATTTTTTTTTAAAATTTGACACGGGGTTCCCCTTAATATCCATGTCAGACCTGAAGGGCCTGGTAATTGGATTTAGGGGAACCCCCACGCTTTTTTTTTTTTTTTTTTTTTTAATCAATGAATAAATGAATTGTCGGCTAATACAGAGAACACTCATTGAGTGTTCTCTCTATTACGGAGAGCCGACAATATAGCCGCAAGTGATTTTAAAATACTTGTTTTCCTGCACAAATGACACTTTGTGCAGGGACAGTTCTAAGCACCAGAAACATGCGCCCCTTCACAGGCATACTATAGATACCCCCCAGCTACGAAATTTAAAGGAATATTACACTTTTATGGTTTCACTTTAATCATTATTAAAATCACTGCTCCTGAAAAAATGGCCGTTTTTAAAACTTTTTTTTGCATTGATCCATGCCCCCTGGGGCAGGACCCTGGTCCCCAAACACTTTTTAGGACAGTAACCTGCATATTACCCTTTAAAATGAGCACTTTAGATTTCTCCCATAGACTTGTATAGGGTGTTCCGGCTTTTCGAATTTGCTGCGAACAGCCCAAATTGTTCACTGTTCGCTGAACAGGCGAACAGGCAATTTTCGAGTCGAACATGAGTTCGACTCGAACTTGAAGCTCATCCCTAGTGAAGACACATAAGAAAGTTGCAGAATCGTCTCCCTTTGTGTATCTTTTAAGATAAGAAGATTGGAAATCTATTAGCCAACGACTAAGATATGCTGGTAAACTGGCTCTTGTAGACACAGGACAACTTTCTAAAATTATGAGAGACATTGCAGTGAAGGGTTTTTACATTGCAACATAGCCTCATCGGGGTTAAATAATCTAACGATTGGATGGGTTTTGGTAAGTAGTGCACAAAATGTGATAACTGGGTATATAACCATTGGTCCATATCGCTTTAGAGTCCTCAACTGTTATTAGGTATGAGGTATATCATCCAAGAACCATGATCTAAAACCTTTATCTAAAGATCCAGGTAGAAAATAATTTTTTTTTTAACAATGGTATCAGTGGAGAATTGTATTCCCATGAGCATTGGGGGTTTAAATAATCCCAGATAGCCAGGGTGGATACAGTCAGCGTATTGTGGCTCCCCCAAAGCTTGGAGTCTCCAGCATACTTCCAATACACTATACGTGTTAAAGATACTGCCTGATAATATAACTTAAAATTAGGGAGAGCTAAACCACCTGACTATTTTGTACGATATAATGTGTCATGAAAGATTCTTGTATGCTGTCCTTTCCATATAAAATGGGAAATCAGAGAATGAAGGGTAGAAAAAAACCCTACGCAGACACCAAGAGGAATTATTTGAAAAATAAATAGAATCCATGATGACATAATCCTTTCTACTTTTTCTACATGTATTTATTTTACCCAGCCAGGAATGAGATATATGGGGCCCCTTGCATAAGTCAGACTTAATTGCATTCAGAAGAGGAAGATAATTTATTGAAAAACAAATTTGAACAATGTGCTGTTAATACCCAAATATTTAAAAACTCTTAATTGCAGAGTAAAAGGAAATAATGGGTGAAACGCCATGGCTTCGGCTGAAGGAATGAACATATTAAGTATCTCAGATTTTTACATATTGATTTTAAAATTAGAAAGAGCTTGAAAGACCCGTAGAGAGGCCATTATGTTTGGTAAAGTAACCCTAGGCTGCTGAACATAAAATAAAATATCGTCTGCGTACGCGGCCAACTTATGTCCAACTTCCTAAACTGTTATACAATCCGAGGAACACTGCGCTGTCTGAAAACTTTGAATAAATGAAATCAAGCAGCTAACACAAAAAACAGATAAATTTGTTTCAAAAAGGTAAATTAGTATATAAAGTGTAGTGCTAAATATGATAGTCTGGCCAAAGAGTGCCAAGACCACCTTACATGCAAAAGTGCAAAAATGTAAATATTTTTTTTATAATAAAACTAGTGGAATGTACTAAAGTGGTATCAAATATGAAAGATGCAAAAAATAGTAAAATGGTATCAAATTTGAATCAATGGTATCAAAAGATTTGACCAGTGCAAAAAATATATCATCTCACATATAAACAGAATAGGCTAGTAGTGAACTTGCACAAAAAAATTATTACAATGTAAATGAATATAAAATAAATCGTGCAAAAAGTCTTTAAGTGAAAAAGTCCATCATGCAGAGATCCCACGTAATTTAATCGAAAGTTTGGGCGTTCCTCAAGACACCAAACAGTATATGTTTACACGCAATCACTAGTGTGACAGTACCACCGCCTGTAAAGATATGAGCTTACCAGATAGCTCAGACCCAAAAGAACCTACGTTCTATAAGTCAATAGAGCTTTAAATTGTCAGCTGACAACGTAGGATGCGATTTCTGGAACTGCGTCCCAAGACTTTTAGAAAAGGTCCGTCTCCACACAGGAGTATATTTTATAAAGTTTCAACCGGTAAATGGAAAAGGACCATATAGCGTAATTCCATATGACAATGAAAATTTTATTAAAAAGTAACACACTTACATTTTAAAAGTGTTTCAAACGCTTTTTTAAAAAAAATGGCGGCAGTGGAATCACTCTGCACTGTCTAACCTGTCCCTTTTCGTCCCCCCTGTTCCAGTGGCACCAGCTGTCAAGATCTTTAAAGATTTGGCCAAACTCCCTGAGAAACCTATTCGCCGCCAGCCTGTTTCGAAAGTGGGACTCAGATCCTTGTGTGACTAGAAGGATCTGGTCATACGTTCGGCCGATAAGGGCGGTGGTATTGTCATTTTAGACAAAAACCAATATGAATTAGAAATGTACAGAATTTTTAGCGAACCAGGTACATATAAAGAATTGCCTAACAACCCTACCAGTTTATATAAGAGACAATTGGTCGATCTTATCACTAAAGGTCATGACCTCAACATTTTAAATAAAAAAGAAAAGACTTTCTTGATATCCACAGCTCCACGAATACCCACCATATATTATTTACCCAAAATCCATAAAGATCCGGTGAAATCCCCAGGACGACCTATAGTGAGTGGAATGAATTCGGTCACATCACGTATAGGCCGATATATTGATTTCTATCTGCAGCCCCTGGTTAGAAAAACTCCACCATATCTGAAGGACACAGGTTCCACTATTAGATTACTAGAGAATATTGAGGTACAGGATAATTACATCATAGCCATGGCAGATGTGGCGTCCTTATACACTTGTATACCACATGAGAGGGGCATAGAGGCTGTCCACCACTTTTTGGGTCGTGAACACTCTCTGGTGCCCTTTCAATGTGAGTATTTGATTGAGCTTCTGGAATTTGCCACTAAGTATAGTTAGTGAACGTTACTATCTCCAACAAAGGGAGGTAGCAATGGGGGCCAAATTTGCTCCGAGCCTTTGCGAATCTCTTCATGGCTAAGTGGGAGGAGGATGTTGTCTATGCCCAACAGAACCCATCATTGGTTCTTTGGGCTAGATACATAGACGATATCCTCCTGCTATGGAGTGTCACTCCAGACTCTCTTGGATGGACTTTTTCACTTAAAGACGTTTTGCATGATTTGTTTTATATTTATTTACATTGTAATAATTCGTTTTTATGCAAGTTCACTACTAGCCTATTCTATATTTATATATGTGAGATGATATAATTTTTGCACTGGTCACATCTTTTGTATCTTTCAAATTTAATACCATTTTACAATTTTTTGCATCTTTCATATTTGATACCACTTTAGTACATGCCACTAGTTTTATTATAAAAAAAGTATTTTAATTTTTGTACCTTTGCATGTAAGGTCGTCTTGGCACTGTTTGGCCAGACTATCATATTTAGCGCTACACTTTATATACTAATTTTCCTAAACTGTTACACTGTGGATATCTGAATTAAGTCTAACCATCAAAAGAAAAGGTTCCAACGAAATGGCAAATAACAGCAGTGAAAGGGGGCAATCATATCATGTGCCGTTATTAAGTGTAAACAAGTTGCTAAGTGAACCATTTACCCGTACTCTTCAATTTTACTTATTGGTAGACTGCATATTTCAAGAAACTGAAAAGTTTTCCATACCTCAACCAGTTAATATTGATTGCTTTGCTGTGCATTCTCCTAATGTAAATTATGCTGATATGGGTTTTGGAAGACTAAGAAAAAGAAATTGCAAGACACCATCTATTCCAAGTATTTGACTGGCTTCACCCTGAATTGTTTCTGTAACACTAATGTCTGAATTCCATTAACCAAAAAATTGTATAGGTAACAAGTCACCATTATTTACAATTTTACATTATACATATCAAATATTTATTATAAATACAATTTGCTAAGTTAACAGAGCTTGTAGTAGATTAAAAAATAAATGGACATAATACAAATAATATGTTATAAAATATGAATAACGGTAGCAAAATAACTGGTAAATTTCATAAATATAAGCTCTGAAAAAATAAATCTAAATACAATTAAATAGTACTACTATAATTAAATAGTTTATGGTATTGCACTTTTTGTGCAATTCACAAATTGTAATCAATTAAACAAAGGGGTTTATTTACTAAAGGTAAATCCACTTTGCACTACAAGTGCACTTGAAACTGCATGAAAAGTGCACTTGGAAGTGCAGTCGCTGTAGATCTGAAGGGGACATGCAAGGAAAAAAATGCATTTTAACTTGCACATGATTGGAGGATAAAATCAGCAGAGCTTCCCCTCATTACAGATCTTCCCCTCAGATCTACAGTGACTGCACTTCCAAGTGCACTTTATGTGTACTTTCAAGTGCACTTGCAGTTTACTTGTAGTAAAAAGTGGATTTGCCTTTAGTAAATCAACCCCAAAATGTCTCATTAAAAAATTGTATTAACATGACACCAAGCTGCTATGATCAAGCTTTCAATTCCACACTCATTTTTTCCACGATGAATTCTGAAATATCCATTTTCACCCCAAGAGTTTCCCCAAGAATTTGCAATGATCTGAAACAGATAATAATAATAATAAAAACAAATATTTACTTTTCTAAAGGTTAGCATTTTTAAATTAAGACTTGTTTTGCAATTTAAGAGCATGTCATATTCACAGTAGCCTACTGTCATGCTCAACATATGCATTACTACATACTGTATGCAACAATTCTCAGTCCTGCTTTCAAGATAACTGCCTGGATGTAGTGTTGACCACTTAGCTTCATTACTGTTCCTGGCCTAGAATAAGAGTACAGTCATTGAAGCCAGAACTTAGGACCGATTTACTTGATCTAGGTCCATGATTGAATAAATGAAGAAACTACACGAGCAGCATGGCAACCAGACAACTGCAGACTGCAAACAAACATACTGGGTCAGGGATTCAAGAGTTAAAAACTCCTTGCCCTAATAAATATTTTCAGTATCCTTTTTTTCAGAGATAAAAGTTGTGTAAACAACTTCCAGAACAGAGATAGCCCTTAGGCAAAGCATTTTTTGCTTGGTGTAAGTGCCATATCCGGTGTTCAATTAGCATGACATGTCTCTAGTTTTTGGCACCAAGACACTGTTAGATCTCTGCTCAAGATTGCTGATGTTTTGCACTAATTGTTTTCATTGCCGTGATCTCATTTAAAATCTGGGCTCATTCCAGAAGATGGAGCAAAGAAGTAGATTTGTAATATCGGAATATAGCCACCTGGGCTGCTAGTAGACAATGCTATAGAATGCCTCTTAATTTTGAAGATGGACCCAGGGATCATCAACAACAGGGCTGTGAAACACTGAACATTGGAGATGCACATGGCATTGCATGAAAGAAATACATCCTGCCAAAATGGTCAGCTCAAACAACAGTCCCACCAGATGTGTAGGTTGGAGCCCTCACTTTCTCGGCATCTCCAACAAGTGTTAGGCGGGGCAAGGTATATGCAATTGAGGTCAACTCGGTCCAGTACCATAAAGACAGAATTTCATATTTCCCCTCCGGCAGTCCCCTTCTTCAAGGTTCCATATAACTGGGATACATTGTGGTATGGGGGTGCATCACAGGAGACAAAGTCTTCCAGTGTTTTGAGAGAATGCACCACATGGGATTCCCTCTTAAAGTGGATGTAAACCCTCACCGATACCCAACGAAGTGAACAGCCTGTCTCAGATGATACACATGGATGAAACAAATCTCCTTATATAAGTTTTACATGTATATCTGCTGTCTTTATATACAGCTTATATACTGTTTAGAAAGTGCACGTCGTGTTGGGATATTTTCTTTTCCTGTTTAACACTGTAGTGAAGCCTGGGTATACAGCCAAGGCAGCTGATTGGAGGAAAGGCACCCATCCACTCTCCTCATAGGTAGAGACTTTCAGATCTGATCATTGAATGGTTCAGGGCTCTGTTAATCATTTTATAGCATCCTCCCCAACACAAAACTCTGGCTGATTTTATCACAGTTGATGGAGAACTTGTCAGGCTGATAACAGAAGAACGGGACAGGAGACAGCTATGGGACATAGTGCTTTGAAGAGAGATAAGAAAACACTGCAGATATATGTGCCCAGCTCAAATTTAATGAATCGGGTTTATGTCTACTTTAAGTTTGTGAAGGAAAGCAGTGAGTTGAAGCTGAGTAAACCACCATAGGCTATGAGGTGAGGGTGAGGAGAAACGCAGTTGGGCTTGTAAGATGGAGCATTGATATAAATAATTTGAAATGATGGGCAGAGGGAGTTGGGTCTGAATTTTCAACCAAAAAAGCTGAATGAGATCTGAGAAAGGGAATGGGTGGGTGGGTACCGCACACTGGAACCGACACAGACCATCGTGGGTGGTCTGGTTAAATACCCTCCAGGCTCCTCCCATTAATACAGGCCACCATACTGGCCTTACTATTTATGGTCGGAGCCCTCCACTCTAAGAAATATGAAAACACATAAACATGTCACAAGACTAACATAAAATAGACCCTAAGTGTGCCCTGGCCTGCTGTAGGGTAAGCCCTGGTCTGCTGGGTGGTATGCCAAGAGAAGGGCGTAAAAGATTTGGTTAGGGAGGTAATTATTTATTTACGTTTAGAAACTACAGGGCAAGGTTGCTGAAGGCTCGTGACATATTAACTTGTGGATTGGGGATGTATCAAGCGAAGCAGGTGGATTTCCATGATCTTTTTGATCACGTGGTCTGAGACCCCGTTTCATGCTGCTCCAATGCGAAAGGAATGGCCGGAAAAATGGCCGGGGTCAAGGCCTAAGTTGCGCAAAAGTATCCTGACGTGACTAATGAACTGGTTTCTGCTTAGGGGACTAATCGGTAATGGTAGTAATGGGCTGTCCTGCGAGGGATCAGACAGGTGAGCTAATAACTGATCTAGAATGGACACGGGGCACCAGGTGTTGAGAGTTTGGAAAAGTTTGATATCAACTACCGGACCGGACTTTTGTGTTTTGGGCCCCCCGAGGTGCAAGATGAAGTAAGTCTGATTGCGTGTGAGGTGGCGTCTACATAACATCTTACAACTGGGGCGGTGACTGTGAATTCACTGGGGGGTAGGAAGCCATAGAAAGCCAGGTAGATGGCTGCTTGAATGACCAGGCTGAAATTAACTGAAAGGGGAACACGACAAGATGGTAGACATGTCTCGGAATATGGCGCTGGTGACAGGTAGGCATTTACTACTGATTTGGGGTTGTTGCCTGTGACTACCACACAGAATGGACTTGACCGCATGGGCAGCAATCCAGATGGTTTGTTAGATTCTTCTAAGGAGATGAAATACTGGATGCCAGCTAAGTAGAGTCTAATGGTATTGTGTGACAATGCCAACTGTGGGTGGCAGTATGATATGAAGGCCAGGATGTGATGGAGATCTCCTGATATTGCCCTGGGGTTTGAGGCTAGGAACCTGTCCCAGATCTTCCAGGCAGTACGGTAAGCCTTCAGGGTGTTGTGAGAATGATTGATAGATTAACAAGGTAGGTAGCATCGTCAAAGTGTTGTTTGATCAATGTGGGATAAGAGACATGGTCAGGTCAGTTCCAGGTTCCTGCAAAAAGAACAACGCAAAGTTAAAATGGGTAGTGCGTCGGCCAGAGTATTGCATTTGCCTGGGATGTAGACGCAGAGGATATTTGGTGCTGTGGGGATAGTTGCACCAGCCTGCGCAGGAAGGCCATGATGACCAGCGACTTGGACCTGCTTTTATTCATAATATTGGCTGTGGCTTGGTTGTCTGTGGCAAACGTCACTGTTTGTCCTGCCCAATTGCAACCTCAGACTTGAGCTGCTGCAAAAATGGGGTAGAGTTTGAATAAAGAGGAGGACTAACTGAACCCGGGAATCAAGCGGATTTCTGAGGGCCATGGCCCTGTCAACCAAAGATGGCCAAAAATTGAGGCGAGGACCTGTGGAGGCTGCAGCATCCATGACTACCTGAGGTAAAGAGGGAGATGCTGACAGAATGAACATTGACATGCCATTCTAGTTCATGAGAAATTAGTCTCACATGGGCAGATCCGCTATTGCTGGCACGTCTAATTTAAGGATTTAGTCTGGGTCTTGTACCTGGGAGAGAAACACTAAGAGGCAGAAGATAAAGGACCAGCCCGAGTCTGGCTGCTGCCTTAGCTGAAAATGAGCAGTGATAGTCATAGAATGAGCACCCTGCGTACTTGTGACCTAGATCCAATACTGCATGCAGATACGGATCTAGGGTAGGTCAGGGTAGGCTATGAAGAGGGTGCAGGAGATGATCACCAGCACCGTGATAGAGTGCACTGACACCAGCACCGTGATATAGAGCACTGACACCAGCACCGTGATAGAGTGCACTGACACCAGCACCGTGATAGAGTGCACTGACACCAGCACCGTGATATAGAGCACTGACACCAGCACCGTGATATAGAGCACTGACACCAGCACCGTGATATAGAGCACTGACACCAGCACCGTGATATAGAGCACTGACACCAGCACCATGATATAGAGCACTGACACCAGCACCGTGATAGATTGCACTGACACCAGCACCGTGATAGAGTGCACTGACACCAGCACCGTGATATAGAGCACTGACACCAGCACCATGATATAGAGCACTGACACCAGCACCGCGGTAGAGTGCACTGACACCAGCACCTTGATATAGAGCACTGACACCAGCACTGTGATAGAGTGCACTGACACCAGCACCTTGATATAGAGCACTGACACCAGCACCGTGAGAGCACTGACACCAGCACCGAGATAGAGAGCACTGACACCAGCACCGAGATAGAGAGCACTGACAACAGCACCGAGATAGAGTGCACTGACACCAGCACCGTGATAGAGTGCACTGACACCAGCACCGTGATAGAGTGCACTGACACCAGCACCGTGATAGAGTGCACTGACACCAGCACCGTGATAGAGTGCACTGACACCAGCACCGAGATAGAGAGCACTGACACCAGCACCGAGATAGAGTGCACTGACACCAGCACCGTGATAGAGTGCACTGACACCAGCACCGAGATAGAGAGCACTGACAGCAGCAACTCGCTGCTGGGCCCCAAAAGTATGACATCGCTCAACCTCTCCAAACAGGAGGGTACGGGTATATAGTACGGTGTGCTTTTTTTGGACAAGGAAGTGAGCCAAAAGTAGAAAAAAGGTCTGTGTGCTCGATTAAATAAATAGTTTATAGAGATATACATGGTCTACTGGTCACATGTGTTGAATTCCTCCGAGATCCATGCCTCATTCATTTTTATAAATGTGAGGTAGTCAACACTGTCGTGAGCTAGGCGAGTGCGCTTATCGGTCACGATCCCCCCTGCTGCGCTGAACGTCCTTTCGGCCAGGACACTGGACGAGGGGCAAGCCAACAGTTCCATTGCAAATTGGGCAAGCTCTGGCCAGAGGTCAAGCCTGCCCACCCAGCATTTCAGGGGTTCATCACTCCTCAGAGCGTCCACATTGGCCATTAACCTCATGTAGTCGGACACCTGTCGATCTAGGCGTTCCCTGATGCTGGATCCAGATGACACCTGTCGATAAGTCGGCTGAAAGAATAACCTCATATCAGAAGTCACCAACACATCTTCACACCGCCCTCTTCTTGCAGGCGCTGTTGGATTGGTACCCACAACTCTTTCTCTGGGAGTGGGAATTCCTCCTCTGCCAGCGCACGCAAAAGCAGAATGCAGCATTTCTCGAAGCAAGGCCTGGAAGTGCTCCATTCTGGCAGCCCTCTGTGACAGGTGGTAACATTTCTGCCATTTTGTGTTTGTACCGGGGGTCTAAGTACGTAGCCACCCAGTACTGGTCCTTGACACTTATGCTTTTTATATGGGGGTCCCTGTTAAAACACTGGAGCACGAAGGCCCCCATTTGCACTAAACTGGAACGGTGTGGTGGCCTGGCTCCTGCTCATCATCCAGGATAATGTCATCCTCCTCGTTCTCCTCTCACTCCTCCACGCACAACAGGGATCCCAGAAAGGTTTAAAGCATGCTCTTCTTGCTCCTCCTCATCCGCCCCGCCACCATCCTCCTCTGACTCCTCTTCAGACCCCTGTTGTTGACTTGTCTCAGATAGAGTAGCCCCCCCTGGGAATTCATCCAGCATTGCGACTTCCTCATCTATACAGGATCTTACGTGCTGATAAAGATAATAAACTTCGGAAAACAGACGACTGGCGTACGGTCGGTTTGTGTATGTGGCACATTGAGTGAACTCGGCTATATGTTGGATTATAGTATCCACAATACACCCGCAGAGTCAATGGTGAAGGGCTGGACATTCGGTCTTTTCTTTAACGGAGAATCCAGCAGCGGTGCTCAAGAGAGCCGTGGTAACGTACATCCACCTGTATATTTCTCAATTAGCCGAACGAATATTGTGATACCGCGGGGCTTACAAATATAACCGCAATGAATAACCTTGCTGGGCAGTAACATATTTACTTTGAATGATTCCGGTCTTAGTTCATCTGGAAGTGTGCATATCTGTATGGACAAATATTTTTCTGAAACAAAGTAACTTGGTTTAAGAGGAAAAAAAGAGAAAAACGTATTTATAACAAATTTGTTTACAATAACATCTGTGCATGGACTTGCACCTTATACCTATTCGTTAATGAAAACTCTGCTATAAAATCAGGTAGAAACCAGGCTGTTGGTTATAATTATGGATTAATAGCCTTCTCCCCAAGACTTGCTGTTGACTGCTAATTAAATGTTTAAAGAAACCAGAGAATTTCTCCTTGATTAATTATGGCAGCCAACAGCAATCGGTCTGGACCAGCGTCAGTCTCTATGTTTGTTTGTAAGTGTTATTTATGTATGTCCTGTTGGTAGTTTGTCTTTTTCTATATATATGTATTGTCTATTTAAATATGGGTATTCCTTCTGAATTGCCTTCTGGTTTTTTAATAATTTAACTATAGTGAATACTGTAATTTAATACATAAAAATAAAAATATAACTAGTTTGCATGATCTAACTTTATCCAGATTTTTTTGGAGCCCAAAAGTAACCTCTTTTGCAGTTTGAGTCTTTTTCAAACTGTGCTTTTTCTTTTTTCTTTTTTCTATATGCTACCTGGTTACGGCACCAATACCTTAATTAAGGATTTAATTGTGGTCAAATTAGAGTGACCCATTATTAGTGGATACACTTGCGTTCCCCCTTCCCTCCCCTTTTCCCCCTCTTTTTTACTAAAATTTTATCAGTTCTGACAAGCCAGCCGTCAACCGTTGGGCAAGAGGGTTATCCGGCGTCATCATTTTTTTATGCTCGAACATTTGGCCCACGGAAGCCTGCCTTTTTGCAGAAAAACGTGAGCTTGGCATGATAGAAGGTGGAGGACAATTGTGAGGAGAGAGGAGAAGGAGAAGTAGAAGACGAGGCTGGACGGTGAGAGCCTGGAGTGTGGCTTTGTGTGTTCCGTTGCTCCCACTGGGCTCGGTAATGGCAGCTCATGTGCCTTCTTAAGGTGGTCGTCCCTAGGTGAGTGTTTGGCTTACCGTGACTTATGCGTCGACTGCAAAGATTGCAGATGGCAACACTATTGTCAGCAGTGGACAAGTTAAAAAAAAGCCCACACTGCGGAGCCATGTACCGGCTTCCTGGGAGATGTGACCGTACATGGTTGATGCCTCACTCCTAATAGATTCGCAGTCTGCTTTGTCCCCCCTGTGCAATGTAAGTTCTTCCTGCTTCTCCTCCCTATCTGCTGGTCCATATCTCCCTCTGAACTCCCCCCCTCTTCCTCTCTTGTGGGCACCCACGTGACATCACTAGACACGTCATCATCGACGTCACCTTCCCCACCGCTATAATTAGAGATCTCGGAGTAGGCAGCAACAGCGGGGACCAACCTCCTTCTTGGGCTGATCTGGGTACTGTCGTCAGACTGCTGAGTGACGGTTGTTGCTACCTCCTCTTCCTGATCCAATGCCAAGAGTGGCTGCTCATCGGAAATGTCTTGATATGGATCGAAAAATAATTCCTGTGACTCAAGCGGAAGGTATATGGTGGTGTTAGTGGTAGTGTCTTTGGGGGTGCACATAGCAGGGAGTGAAGAAGAGGGTGCAGATCAAGAGGATGAGGAGGGTGCAGAAGAGTAAGGCTGAGTGAGCCACTCAACCAAGTCTGGTGCGTCCTTTGATGTAATCGCACGCACCTTCTGCAATTTGCCACTTTGGCTCAAGCCTGTTGCTCCTGCCCTACCCCTGCGGAAGGGCCTGTCTCCTCCTCTGCCTGTCATTTTTTAAATGACCATGTGACAAAAGTCTCTAGAGAAGTGCAGTATGTATGTGGAGGAAGGCAACACGCAAAATTCGGCGCGAACCGGCCGATGGGCGAACAGTTCAGCCATCCCTACACAGAAGTATGTGTGACGGTTACTAACGCCTCAGGAGCAAGTTGAATTCTGTATGTGAAGTAAAAAATATGTAGTGAAAGAGTGTTTAAGAGAAAGGGGGTATCCCTTTGAACTACACACCTGACTTTATGCCCTAGTTGTAAAGTCTAGGTTGAGGTCAAGAACTGGGTTGAGCGGGAACCTGTAGTAAGGTGACATGGGAATTTTGCTTTGACAAGGGGGATTGCAAAGAGCTGTTCAGGGCAAAGCTGGCCCCCTGATGAAGATGCAAGCTTGCATCTTCATCAGGGGGCCGCAAGCTCAACAATGTTTTTGTTTTTGTTTTTCTTTGGAATATACTGTCCAAACCTGGTGCAGAGTAGATCAACTGGTTGTCTAACTGACCTAAAAGGGGAAAGCAACAGAGAAAAGGATGAGCAGCCGTGTTGCTACTGGAGATGATGAGCGGCAGTTTGAGCCACTTGCTGGAATGCTTGCAGCGATTGCAAGGAAGTAGCCTTATTTGAAAGGCGAAAACAAAGTTAGCGGAATTATAAGTATGTAGGAATGGCCGTGCGCAACATTGTACAAATAGATGGAGTGCGATGTGAATGTTAATGCTTTCATAAACGTAAGGCTGGGGATCTGAATCATAAGTTCCACTGTATTCCTAAATGCTGATGCAACTAGTTTGAACTGGGCTGGGGTGTGAGCACTGGTGGGGTTTATTTGCGAGGGACCAGTCGAAGAAAGTTTGTATTGCCAAGGATCTGAATCATTGAGCCGTTGCTATGACTGGACTCGGATCCATCGATGAACTTGTATTGCCAAGGATCGAATTGTTGACCCGATGTGACTAGATTCAGATCAGTTGTGGATGTCAAGTGACGAGGGGGCTTGTATTACAGATACGAATTGTTGCGCTGGTGATACAACTGGACTCCCATCGACTGATGGTGTTAGTGGTTGAAGGGGCTTGTGATTGCCGAGGATCCAAATCATAGGGCTGATGTTTCAGCCGAAGATTTGGATCAGCTGTTGGTGTGTGCTCAGTATCCAGTAAGAGGTGTAGGAAGTCAGTTAAGTGAAGTGTGTGTTTTCCGTAGGAGGTGTAGGGGGTCAGTTAGGTGAAGTGGGGGTTTAGTAGGGGGTGTAGTGTGTGGGACACAGGTTCGAGACCCTGCGCCATAAGCGACTTGTTCCGAAGGTGGCTTGTGCTATTCGTGCGGTTCATACCCCCTAGTCGGTAAAATACAAATGGTGCCGAGTAGAGGCTGCCATGAGTCACAATGTCACAGATGCGACTGGGCTTGAATGAGGAATGGAGATAGGCAGTAAGAATGAATGTGTGCAAATAACCGAGTAAGACCTACAAAGCCGTAGGTGGTGTACGAAGGGGAACAGTTCGGTAGAAGGTAACAACAAGTCCTACCTGCGACAGCGAGCGTGGGACAATTGATGAAAACCTATGACTTATCTCGAAAGCACATCTACATGGACACGCAGTGAGTTGGCAGAGTCGGCCTCTGCAATGCATCTGATACGAATCAGTTTGTAAAATGTATGAAAATGAATCCGATATTAATCGGTAGTGAGGAGCATCTGATACAAATTGGTTGTAGAGTGTATGCCATCCCTTACTGTGAAACCGAACACCTACCAACCACCCATCCTCCTAGGCTAACCAAGTGCAGAGAAGGGACCAGGTGGGTTTAATTATACCTCAATTAGCCACAGAAACCCATATAAACATTACATGCTCATCTCCAAATGGATGAGCTGGCAACCCCATGGACAATGAATTTTATAACCAGTGAAGCCTATGGCAAGTGATATCGGAGAATTACCGACAGTGGCTCAGAGGCTTGGATCTATGAATGAATCGTATGTTTGGCAAAAGGAACTTACGAATGTACTATGCCTGTGCCGAATGATGTCAGGACATGAGCAACAACAACTCAGAGGCAGGTTTTTTACGAAAGGGGTGCAGGATAGGAAGCATGATAAACCACAAGATTGCACAGGATACGAAAAGGTTTGGATTCTACCTGCGACCATGAGTGGGAACTGCTGATGAAGACTACGAATGAAGAAGCACCTGCGATCGGATGCACAGACTCACGAACACAAGGTGAGCTAGGAACAGTCGGCCCTGTGATGTGCAGTACCGCGCACTGGAACTGACACAGACCATTGTGGGTGGTCTGGTTAAATACCCTCCGGGCTCCTCCCATAATTACAGGCCACCATACTGGCCTTCATATATATATAAATTTGGCTTCACATTGTGCTTGGTTTGTAACAAAGCAGCTGTCCTTTTTATGCTCATTCTACACCAGTTTGTAATTCAAATGTTTACATTGGAAAACATGTGAAACATATAGCAAATGCTACAGATGCATTTCAGATATATTTCTAATGCGTTTTACATTTTTTCTCTGAAGATATTCGACATTGGCCTTTGCTGATATAAACTAAACATTAGTTATCAGAAAATAGAGCTTAACGCATGTGTTCCAAATGCATAATTTTTACCAAAGCATGTGTTTACAATTTTATAGGAATGTTTTCCTTACGTCAGCTTTTAACATCAACCTATGCTCATACAGTTCTAAATAATAAATTTCATCTCTATCATTTATTAGGTAAAAAAATAGGTAATCAATTTTATGACAGATTAAACTTACCCAGAACTTATCCTTTTCTGAGTTTCCTTGAGCCCCCCACCTAGAAGGAGCGCAGTGAGACAAGTTACTGTTATACAATTATAAACATTAAAAAACAAAAAGTTGCTTTATGGGTATCTCTTTGCTTCTATCTGCTTTTCTTATGATGGATTTTGCTTGGCTATATACAAGAGGGTCAGTCATCTAGTTTCTCTTTATAGCCCCTTTTCATAAGTACTATATGCTGTATGTTTTAAAGAGCATCTAAAGGCAACTTCTTTTAGTTTAGAACAGTTGTTCAGGCGTTCGGTGAAGAGCCGAACAAACGGGCCATTCAACCGTTTGTTCGGGCCCCCAGAACAGACCACAATGCATTGCGGTGCTGAACAGTGCATTGCAAGCCCTGATTGGCTGAAGCAATGGAAGCTTCAGCCAGTCAGGGCACAGAGCACTGTCATAGTCATGACTGGACACTGTCATCATGACTTTATCCAATCATGGCTCATTCCCACCCCACAGTATAAAATGAATCTTTCAATGGCAGCTATTTTCAGTGTGATTTGGCATGGAGGAAGATAGGGCTCTGTTCAGTGCTATTAGTTAGTTAGTATGCTATACTGTGCACTATTTTGCTTCAATTGTCAGTGTGGAATATTAGTTTAGTGTCAGTTTAGGTATAGTGTGAGTGCCGTGAGTAGGACTATCATTCAGCTTGGCATAGTGTGCAGCTAGAGTAGGGACAGCTCAGATAGTCTAATTGTAGTGTAGTGAGATCATGTCATGCATACATACATTAGTGTAGAGTAGGGACAGCTCATATAGTTTCAGTGTAGTGTAGAGAGACCGTGTCAGTAATCTTGACATTAGTGTATAGCTAGAGTAGGGACAGTTCAGATAACATCAGTGTAGTGATGGTTGAACACTGTCTATTTGATTGCATTACTGATAGTTTAATGCCATATAGTTCTGTGTGCGTTACTGCCAGTTTAACGCCATATAGTTTTGTATGTGTTACTGCCAGTTTAACGCCATTTACTTCTGTGTGCGTTACTGCCAGTTTAACGCCATATAGCTCTGTGTGCATTACTGCCAGTTTAATGCCATATAGTTCTGTGTGTCACTGTACATTTGACACATTATATTGCAGTATATTATAGTGTATCCATGGAGTGTGTCTATGCAGTGTGAGTATTCAAATTAAAGTGCACCAAACACCTCTTTACATTGATTAACCACTTCCACCCCGGACCAATTGTCAGCCTAAGGACCAGAGGTCTTTTTACAATTTCGCACTGCACTGCTTTAACTGGTAATTGCGCGGTCATGCAATGTTGTATCGAAACGAAATTTGCGTCCTTTTCTTCCCATAAATAGAGCTTTCTTTTGATGGTATTTGATTGCCTCTGCGATTTTTACTTTTTGCGATATAAATGGAAAAAGACCGAAAATTTTCAAAAAAAAAGAAGATATTTTCTAATTTTAGTTATAAGAAAAATCGAATGAACTCAATTTTAGTCATACATTTAGGGCAAAATTTATTCAGCCACATGTCTTTAGTAAAAAAAATGTCAATAAGCGTATATTTATTGGTTTGCGCAAAAGTTATAGCGTCTACAAACTAGAGTACATTTTCTGGAATTTACACAGCTTTTAATTAATTTCTTGAGGTGCTAAAATGGCAGGGCAGTACAACCCCCCCCCCCCAAATGACCCCATTTTGGAAAGTAGACACCCCAAGGAAATTGCTGAGGGGCATGTTGAGCCCATTAAATATTTTTTTTTGTCCCAAGTGATTGAATAATGACACAAAAAAAAAAAAATTTTACAAAAAGTTGTCACTAAATGATATATTGCTCACACATGCCATAGTTATATGTGGAATTGCACCCCAAAATATATTCTGCTGCTTCTCCTGAGTACAGGGATACCACATATGTGGGACTTTTTGGGACTCTAGCCACGTACGGCACCCCAAAAACCAATCACTGCCTTCAGGATTTCTAAGGCCGCGTACACACGGGCGGACTGTTCGCCCAACTTTGTCCGCTGAACAGTGTTTCAGCGGACAGTCCGCTCGTGTGTGGGCTTCAGCGGACAGTTTCAGCGGACAGTCTGACGAACAAAGTTTTTCGGAATTCCCGTAAGACAGTCCGCTGAAACTTGGTTTGAGCGGACAGTCCGCTCGTGTGTAGGCTTGTTCGTCAAACTAAGTTCCGCGCATGCTCAGAAAGGATTTACACGCCGAAGGTTGCATTGCAGTGTATATGACGTCGTTTTTCTAGTCCCGTCGTACGTGCCGTTCACGTCATCGCGCACGCTTTCAGCGGACTGTTCGTTCATCGTGTGTGGCCAAGTCCGCTCATGCAAATTTTGAGCGGACTGTTTGTCGGATTGTTTGACAAACTAAGTTGGGCGAACAGTCCGCCCGTGTGTACGCGGCCTTAGGGTGCAAATTTTTGATTTCACTCCTCACTACCTATCGCAGTTTTGAAGGCCATAAAATGCCAAAATAGCACAAACCCCCCCCCCCCCCAATGACCCCATTTTGGAAAATAGACCCCCCAAGCTATTTACTGAGAGGCATGTTGAGTCCATGAAATATTTTATATTTTGCCACAAGTTGCAGGAATATTAATTTTTTTTTTTTTTTTGCACAAAGTTGTCACTAAATGATACATTTGCTCCCAAATGCTATGGGCATAAGTGAAATTACACCCCAAAATAAATTCTGCTGCTTCTCCCGAGTATGGGGATACCACATGTGGGGGACTTTTGGGAGTCTAGTCACGTACGGGACCCCGAAAACCAAGCACCACCTTCAGGATTTAAATATAAAACGCTACAAAAAAAACTGTTAGCGATCGCAGGGATCAGGCCTGACTCTGCGAACACTGCAGTTATGTGTTTAGTGTTTTGTAAGTGACAGTGATCGATCGATACTGCACTTGGGTAGGCTGGGCGGAGGGGCAAAACGCAGGTGCCAGCAGGTATCTGGGCTGATCCCGCTAACAATGCGTTTTTTTGGAACCCTCAACTGCTGGGGACGCTAGTATAGATCTGATCAGATCAGATATTGATCTGTTCAGATTCTATACCACTATGGGAGGTGTATGCTTTGCACGTGGGTGTTAGCGGTACTGGCACTAACCTAGCGCTGCCTGGGGCGATGCAGACCCTGACCCTAAAACCTAATTGATATCACCCGCCGGGTGATCAGGGGGTTAAACCTTTATTGGGTAATAAATGGTGGGTTCCCTGATGCTATAAAAAGCAAACTAACTAACCAGAGTCACCCGTAACACTTATACGGTGATCACTGGTGAAAGGGTTAACTAGGGGCAATCAGGGGGTTAAAATCTTTATTAGGTAGTATATGGGGGTCCCTGGCGCTATGTAAAAACCTGTCGGGGAACCTAAATAACTAACCGGCTAACCAGCGTCACCAGTGGCACTTATACGGTGATCGCTGGTGAAAGGGTTAACTAGGGGCAATCGGGGAGTTAAAACCATTATTGGGTAGTATATGGGGGTACCTAGCGCAATAAAAACCTGGCGGTGAACCTAAGAAAATAACTAGCTACCTAGAGGCACTAGTGACACTAATGCAGCGATCAGAAAAATGATCGCTTAGTGACACTGGCAAAAGGGGGTGAAAGAGTTAACTAGGGGCAATCAGGGGGTTAAAACCATTATTGGGTAGTATATCGGCGTACCTAGCGCTATAAAAACCTGGCGGTGAACCTAAAAAAATAACTAGCTACTTAGCGGCACCAGTGACACTAATGCAGCAATCAGAAAAATGATCGCTTAGTGACACTGGCAAAAGGTGGTGAAAAGGTTAACTAGGGGCAATCAGGGGGTTAAAACCATTATTGGGTAGTATATCGGGGTACCTAGCACTATAAAAACCTGGTGGTGAACCTAAAAAAATAACTAGCGACTTAGAGGCACCAGTGACACTAATGCAGCGATCAGAAAAACGATTGCTTAGTGACACTGGCAAAAGGGGGTGAAAGGGTTAACTCAAGGGGCAATCAGGGGGTTAAACCTTTATTGGGGGGTGGTAGGGGGCTACCCTGGACCTAACACTAACTGCCCTGACAGTTTTTACTTTTACAACTGTCACTAAATGCAGTGATCAGAAAATAAATGATCACTGCAATCAGTGACACTGTCACTGGGAGGGAGGGGGCGGGGGGCGATCGGGGGGGTGATCGGGGGGGTTTGTGTGCCTATGTGTGCCTACATGTCAGTGTAGTGTTGGTGCACACTTACTTTCTCTCTTCTCCTCGCAGTCCGGTCAAAAAGACCGCCCCGAGGAGAATGACATCACTTGCTCCCTGCCTGTGTTTACTATACACAGCGGGGGAAGCTTTTCATTCACCAGGAGCGATCGAGAGGGGATGGCCAGAAACCAACGGCCATCCCCTCATCCTGGATTTCTCCTGAAGCGAACGGACCGCCGGATCCCCCACCCGCTGGAAGGCAAGCACGTACATGTACATGCTTGTGCCTGTACATGCCATTCTGTTGACGTACATTGGCATGCGGCGGTCCTTAAGTGGTTAAAGTGAAAATACATGCATGTTTCAACTTCTTCTTTATATTTGCTTATAAGCACCTCCCCTTGGCACTGTAAGGGGGCATCAACAAATGGCTCCACAGGCAAAGGTGGACATGGTGGTCAGTCCTCAGGCAGGGCATCATTTCCTCTGTTTAGTGAGTTTGCCCTATCTATCCAGCCACAGCATACAGAGGAGGTGGTAGACGGGCTTACTAAACCTTCCTCATCCTCCTCATCCTCTGTCACTCAAGCAGAAACAAGTATGCAGTCCCCTGCAGTTGTCAGAGTGGATAAACCTGCCTCTTTGTCCACATCTATTCCTGCCATAGCCCCAACATCAGTCATTGAGGAGTCAGCTGAGTTATTTAAACATAGCATCAGCCACTTTATCCTTGATGATGCCCAGCCATTACTGGATTCAGATGTTGGTTCTGAGGTTAAAAATGACAGGAACATGAGCCTAGAGAGGGAAGAACACTGATAAACAAATTGGCATTCATGTTTCCCAAGCCGCAGCGTATTGCCAAGTTGTCTCCAGTGGTAATGATGAAGATGATGGAGATGGAGATGATGATGAGGTCACTGATGCGACTTGGGTGCAAGATAGAGCAGGGGAGAAAACTGAAGGTGAGGTGGCACAACCCCAAGGAGAAAGAGTAGAGAGCAGCCACCCTATTCCATAACATTCTGCAGCTGTTATCTCCTGGCCCATTCCCCAAAGCTCAGCTGTCTGGGCTTTTTTCAGCACATCTGCAGATGACTGCACTGTTGCTATCTGCAAACTGTGTCTCAGGCACATCAAACGTGGCAAAACACCAACCAATTGAGTAGCATATGCTTAACAAGGCATTTCATGTCCAACCACTCAAAGCCAAACAAAAGGGGCACAAATCTGTCCCTCCTCCCCCTTACCCACTTCAGTCTGCCCCTGCAATAACGAGTCAATACCTTTCAGCAGCCTCCACTGACAGGCATGATGGTATAGCATACAGTGTCCCAGGTCCTAGCAGCACATCTGGCAGCACCACACCACCAGCTATAGACTGTAGCCGGCAAATTTCTCTGCCCCATCTGCTGCAGCTGAAGAAAAATACAGTCCCTTCCACCCACATGCCCAGCGTCTGAATGCAAGCTTGTGAAAGCTGTTGGCTCTCCAACTTCTGCCTTTCAGCCTGGTGGATTCTGCCCCCTTCCGTAAGTTCGCACAATGTGCTGTACCACAATGACAGGTTCCCAGTTGCTACTACTTTTCACGTATGGTCGTTACATCATGATGACAGGCTTAGGTTGCCTCTGCTTTTTTCCCCAATAGCTGATCATTAAGGATGCATGCACGGTATTGTCACCATTTAAGGAGGCCTAAAAGATGGTAAACAGTGACAGTGCATGCATCAGTGACACAATCCCTGTTGTGTTCCTGCTGGAACAGACTCAGCTTGGCATTATGGACAGGGCACTGGAGGCCAAGCAGCAGGAGAAAGAGGAGGACTTCCTTTCCTCTCAAGGCCCACTTTATCCAGACACCATCATTCCTATATCACAGAACACACAGGAGGAGAGAGGAGAGGTGGATGAGGAGGAGGATTCTGGCACTTTTATAGGCTTCAAAGAAGAGGAAGACATGCGTCAATCTGTAAGCGAAGGCTTTCCAACCCCAGGACCCTTGAGGGTAGTACTTAGCTGGGAGGAGGAAGTTCCAGATGCTGTCAGCCTAAGTGACCCAGAGGAATCTGCTTCTCAAGCCACAGCAAATTTGAGGCGTATGGGCAACCACATGCTTCAAAGCCTGAGAAAGAACTCAAGAATGCGTGGCATAAAGGGGAAGGATGATTACTGGTTGGCAACCCTCCTTGACCACCGTTATAAGGGCAAGGTCTCAGAACTTGTCCCGTCCCCACAGAGAGTGCAGAAGTTAAAATCTCTTGAGGACACGTTAAAGAGGGTTTTATTGATTTTTAATGTTTTTCCTGACTTCAGTAGTTTACAGTGTCATGGAAAACATAGCTTTGAGTCTTCTGTTGGTCAAGAGAGGAGCGTTGGAGAAGGTGTCCGCCTAAGTGAAGCATTGTGGAATTTTTTTAGTCCTTGCCACCCAGGGCTGTCAGCTTCCACATCCCATCAGCACCATCTGCATCACATGGTGGACGATTACCTCGGGGACAAAACAGAGATGGAGAGCTTTCCATCTCATGATCCACTGACTTACTGGGTCATAAGAATAGACCACTGGCCAGAACTTGCCCAGTATGCTATTGAGTTGTTGGGCTGCCCTGCATCCAGCATGCTTTCAGAACGGGCATTCAGTCCTGCAGGAGGTTTCATTACTGATCATAGAATGCATCTGTCCACAGACTCCATGAACCGTTTGATTTTTATAAAAATTAATCAGTCCTGGATTACCAGCTATAAAGCCCCTGATGCCGGTGTTACTGATTAAGTCTTTTTAGGATGTGGAATCTCTGCAGGACTTTGAGGCTGCTGAGCTTTGAGGGTGTTCAATCATTTCATCTGGAATAATGTTTTTGGTATAGGTTACATGGGCACAATTAACACCCAAAGACCAATCTTTCAGCACCTGTTTGAGTGCACATCATTGCAATTTTTTACAGGGTGGGTTCCCTCGTCACCCAGAGTCATTTTTTTCTGCACCAGTGTGACAGGTTCATATCATTGCAATATTTTACAGCAAGGCCAATTCTTGCTTTTATCAAGGTTACTTCTATAGGGTTACCGTGGGAAGGCGCCTTCTATCCAAAGTCAAAGTGACACCAGAATGTATCCAAAAAATCTCTAATCTTGTTCTCAGTGCACTACATTGTGGATTCATCATAAGCACTGGCTCCCCAGCTGTTGCTAACCAAAATAAAGGCAGCTTGCAGAGAAAATAATTTTTTTTGGGCTTTATAAATGCAATTATTGCTGCAGCAGATTCTAGACATGGTATAGATCTACCACATTACAGGTAGATTAAGGGGACCCCCCAGGGACTATATTGGAAGGATTTTTTTCATTTTTAAGCTCTAACTTTAAAAATCAAAAAATCACAACCCCTTTAAAAAATTACGTTTTTCACAAACCTTTTTTATATTGACCCCTATAACCATTGTAACCTTCAAAATGGGTACTTTTGATTTTTGACGTTTGGGTCCCATTGACTTTGATGGGGTTCGTTATTTGGGTCTGAACTTTTGCAGTGTTTGAAAGTTCTGGTACGAACCAAACAGGTGTCTGTTCGGCCCATCCCTACTGTTAATCCTTATTAATAAAAAATATGTTTGGATTTTTGTATACTATTATGAAACATCTCAAGACATGCTTCATGATATCCCATTACCCAGGCAGATTTTTTGACTTACTCTATTTAAAACTATATCATTGAAACTTTCAAGTTGCATATCTGTTCTAGGTCTGTATTACAGCATAGTAACTAGTATGTAGTAAAGGGCATTAAGAATAATAACACAGTATTTCTCCCATAAAAGGTTAATTTTAAAACTTGCTAAGTTCTAATCGTCCTTGATGAAAAATTTGAATTTGGCTAACATAACAAAAAAATGGTCATTTATTTGTATCGCTCCAAACAGATTGTCAAACAATAATAATAAGCATGATGTGAATGGGTACAATCTAAATCTGACATGCATAAATATCACATTTAATATGGACCTAGATATGAGTGAATAATAAACGTGCTGTTGAGTCATCAACAGTCTTCTATAAGTTTTAACTCACCTATGTGCTGGATTTTTTCTGTTGATTTTTGTTTTCATTTAAAGTTTTTATTATATAAAAAGTTTGGTCCCTGGCATACATCGTATGAGTCATCCATACAAGACACAAAGAATGAAATTCACAAAAGCAAGAGACCAACATGTAGGCACCTTATATTCAAGATACCAGCCCATGCACCTTTTGGGTTATGATTGACTACTAGAAGTAGAGAAGATTAATTTAAAAAGTAATTTTGCCAGACTGCTTAATGGCCATGCAGAGAATGCATTGTTTTAATTCAGCCAGCCAACTCATAGACTTGCATTGTTAGGAAGAGAAGGAAAAAGGTTTTCACTGACTGAGTTTACTGTAATGTGAGCTGACACACACAGAGCTGTGTATTTAGTAGCCTCTCTTGTGCCCTTTTGGCAAGATGAAGAAAGCCAATTAAAGGCACGGTTACAGCAGCCAATGGCAGAGACTGTACTGAACTGCAGGAAGACCCGCAATGTACTCTGGGACATGCATTTCCCTCAAAAAATGGCCCCATAGACTGGTATAGAGGGGAAACTACAAATCCCAGAGGGTTTTGCAAAAGGGCTGGCTAAAGACTCCATTTTGTGTTCTGAAGAGATTCTCAGTTGACGAGACAGTGAGAGAGAGACAGACGTGATCTGAGGGGCTGCGGTTACCCACAGAGGGGATCCATCCAACCACAGTTCCAGAGGTCAGTGTGCTGATCCTGCCACAGTTCCAGGAGTCGGATCGTGAGAGACATCCAACCTGAAAAGGACCCCGGCTACATATCCAGCTATTTCTGAGGGTGTGGGTACAAGGTGGCCAGTCGTGCCTTTCAGGGAACTTGTCGCTTGATCCTTTGGTTGCAGGATGCGTGAGGGGCATTTGCCCATCTTTAAAGACATGGTAGTCAAGCAACATTGCCTCAACAGTGCTGCCTCGGTATGCAAATGGCATACAAAGAAAAATGTAATCCAGATGGCTGCACTCTAACGTTAATATCTTTATTGGTAAAAATCCATACAGCAAACGATGAAGTAGATCACTAACATGTTTCACACCGTAACTACTTACTCATAGCTAAATCTTTGAACAAATGACAATGGTTTATATATACATGCCAATACATACAAAGTGGGCTTGATTGAAAAATTGAACAATTGAAAAACTGAGAAATTAACTCCTGTTACAAATCTCAACTTGACTCTGATTAACACCCATAGATTTCACAAACAGCATAAAAGCCAGGGAGTTTTGTAGCAGGGCGGGAGAAGCTATTAGTTCCCAATCAGGTCTACTCCCTTTGTGATTGATAGCAGACAGTGGGGGGATTCACAAACAATAGACAGTCTGCAACAGCTATAGAATCTACCTACTGCCTGCTGTCAATCACTAGATGAGTGTGGAGATGATAGCGAATTAGTCCCACAGTTTCCCCATAAGGCTTCAGCCACTATCAGCATCACTGGTTGCTAGGAACTTGTCAGCTATGAAGCCAACAGCATCCTTGACAACCAGTAACAGGCGGGCAAGGGAAGGGGTAGCAGTGGCAAAGAAGTTTTGAATTTGGTAAAGTCATAGTGAAACTTTGTCAAAGTGGCACTATTAAAATTTACCTAAATCTGCCACATGCTTTGGTAAAGCTACCAAAACTAGCAGCAGGGTTTTTTGAATCCTGTATAGGACCTTTTAACGAGCCATACTGACAAGAAACATCACTCAAATTCCTCCCATTAAAAATTAGATAACTTTTTACTAGATATTTCAAGAACTTTAATATTAGAAAATTTAGATAACTAAGCCTTTAACTGACATCTGTCATGAGCTTTACTGAAGTTTTGCAATCTTATTTTAAGTTATCCATGAGGAAATTACTGTATAGTATTTTCTCAATGTTCTGAAAATTAGAAAATATTGTAAGTTATACTTACAGATAAAAATAAAATCAGTTCTAATTAGTTAATTGTGTAATGCTGTAAATAGCAAATCTAATTAAAATAATTATAATTGACCTATTTGATTATAACAGTGTAAATTTAGTGTTTTCTGGAAATGCTAAATTAAAAAAATCTCTAAACAATCCAAGTGCCATGAAAGAAAATAGTTTACTCTGTAAATCTATAAAACATGAAGCAAAATTACAATGTTACAGAGCAAAGGGGAACATGCAAGTTTTTTTTCCATTTTTTTTTTTTTATAATTATGTTGCCACTTCCTCTTAAAATGCAGTAGAAAAGCAGTAGTTTGGGTTCAAACACCTTTCTGCATGGAATCTACATGCAATTAAAACCTTTTAAAACGTCTCTAAGTCACGATAATGCATTCAGCATGCTCACAACTACATCAAATTCATTGTTATATTGCAAAAAAATAAAAATAGTGAACAGATTTACCTACAGCTACCTGTTTCTGACATTTTATGCAGATGCTACGATTCATACATGAATTTCAAATATTCTGTTATGTACCAATAAACTAAACAATGTTAAAGAATTTTCTTTTCAACATGTTACAAATATTTTTAATTTAGAATGCAGTTGGGATTCTTCTTAGAACATTAGGTGACTACTTGGTTTGCTCTTTGTTATTAAAAGATAAATGCAACAAAGTCAAAATATATTTTATAGGTGAGTTTAGAAAAGGGTTATAACCTCTGTCAGGTTTTACAGCTGTGTAGTCTGTGTTCCTATTGGAGAAATGTACTCTGTTTTCTTGTCACAGTGAAAGGTTGTCATTGGGACAGAAACGTGTGGGTAATCTCTCAACGGGTTGGGGCAGCAACGAAAACATGTTATAGTACAAGCAAAACAGATGGAAATGTTTGTGACATTTTTACTGCTGTATGTATCTTTCTGTTTCAGGGACCCCTTTGCCTTTGCTTTGTTAAGCTGGCATCACACATGGTCATTGAGTTATACAGTAAGGAGGAATCTGAGATTGTAATCCTTCCCTAACCTTTTAAAAAAATCTGTTAGGCCTTAATAAAAATATATCAGCTATTGCAACACCAAATATCACTCCTAAATGTCACTCTATCATTTTGTCTAAAGTTCTTAGACACCAAATTGATGCAATCTGCTACTATGCTTAATTGTCAACCCTCTATTTGCCTGAAACTCTCTCAATTGGACAGTGACCGATGATCATAAAAGAACTGCTCAGTTTTTTTGCTAGTGTCCTGTGACAAAAGGATGCCCTTTTTCTATCGAGAAAGAATTAGCTGTTATTTATAGTCATTTTTTTTTCAAGATTTCTCTTTGCCGTTTGATCTGGTCTCTTCATGCAGCTGTTCAGATCAGTGTATCCTCAGCAATAGCTTTGGACATTGTATCCGGACCCCACTGGACTTGACAATTGCAGAGTTTGTCTTTGGGTGCTGTGCTCTGCATTGTGATACTTCCCAGATCTTTTTGTACTGTGTTAGTTAGAAGTGGAGCACTTTTTAACCCATATCCATGGTACAGATTTTGGTTGACCTTGTCTCTGAAGATTCATTTGTGAGTAGGCCATGTGGGCTGAGCATTTTGAGCTACTTCATATATTAGAACCATTGGGAACCAATATTATCCCTATTTTCTTTTGGTTCTCACAGAAATGGTTGAAATGAGTGCTGAGTTCTGAATTACCAGCTGTGAGTTGCGCATGTTCACTCTACACTCTGTTCCTAACATTCATTTTGGGGTAACACCTTCTCGCTATTGCTCCTAATCACAAGAAACACATGACTCCACCTTGCTTAGTCCTTGCTGCCACTTAGAGAGATCTGGTCACCTCTGTTTGAACCTCTTCTGCTTCCAGTAGTCAGTTTATGAGTACCCATAGTTTTGCCTTGTATTTTGAACTAGTTGTCTCTGCAAAGCAGCATAATATGTCAGATTCCAAACACATAGAAAGAAGCCCTTCCAACTCATGATCTATCAATAGTTCTGGGGCAGCCTGCAGTGATCCCACTCAAACCTTCAGCCTAGAACATTGTCCCTAGCTTGGGTTTCTACATTACTCTGAGACTTCCTTAGAAATTCTGGGTGTGGTCCCTTTCTTTACTTTATCCTGGGTTGCTGTCCTCACAGTTATGCAGGAATTTGTGGGTCAAATTGCAACTTTGATTGCTGACTCTGACCACAAAGGTCATAAGCATATCTCAATGCATTCACTTCCAGAATCATTATTTAACCTGCCGGCAGCTTTATTGGCCTCTCCCCCTTCTGCTGTAGAGGCTCTAACTGATAAGTGTCCTAAAAATCTTTTCCAGATGCTGTCCCTGAGGAGTCATAGGCAGCTGCCATAGCACAGTGACTTAGAGATACCATTTGAGCTCTTGCTGATACAGTGCATGCTACCTTAAAAATGGAAGCGCACACTGTAGCTTTTTGGCATGAGCCCTGCTGCAAAGCATTGTATCAAAAATTGTAATTACATGCCCCTGTTAAACAGGGGCTGAAAAATTGGGCCTTAGCCACTGGTGGTGTCACCCAGAACCAAAAATGTTCTTCCAAGCTATTAGCAGGATCATTGAGGAGGAAGAGGATAGTCAGTCAACATAACAGGACAGTCACTCAGCATCAGCATAGGCTGTCTTGAAGGGATGTGACATTTCAAAAAAAATATTTGGTTACATGATCTCCAGGTGCTTGGTAGCTGGTGGTGATCCAAGACTGATTCATCTTTATGAAGATCAGTCGATCAACCAAGTCGGTGGGCAGGCACACCCTGTGATCGGTTACAAAGCCTCTAGCAGCACTGAAGGTGCGTTCCGAAAGAACACTGGATGCAGGACAGGCCAGTAGCTCAATTGCATACTGTGCAAGCTCTGACCAGTGATCTATCCTCCAAGTCCCAGTATGCCAGAGGATTTTCGGTGGGAAAGGTGTCCAAGTCTGACCTAGCCCCTAGGTATTGCTGCACCACATAAATCAGATGCTGGCAATGGTTGCTGGAACCAAGCATACCTTGGGGCTGTAGACTAAAAAATTGTCTGAACGCTGCTCTGATGCTGAGTGCCAGGCTCCACCTCAATGCTGACCCAAGCCTCCTCCTCCTCCTCTTCCTGTGTGATGAGTGGGACAGCAGGAACACTGTCTGGATAAAGGGGGCCTTGAGAAGCAAGGAAGTCCTTCTCTTACTGCCTCTGTTCTGCCTCAAGTGCCCTGTCCATTATTCCACGCAGCGTATGCTCCAACAGGTGGACAAGAGGTACAGTGTCACTGATGCATGCACTGTCACTGCTCACCATCCTCTTGGCCTCCTCAAATGGTGACAGGACAGTGCATGCATCACTGATCATGCCCCACTGGCGTGGTGAAAAAAAACCGAGCCCCCGACCTTTCCTGGTGCCGTAGTCGCACAGGTACTCATTGATGGCCCTCTGATGCGTGTGCAGCTGCTGCAGCATGGCCAACATGGAGTCCCACCTGGTGGGCATGTCACATATAAGGCGGTTCTTGGGCAGGTTCAACTCCTTTTGGAGCTCAGCCAGCCGAGCACTGGCATTAAATGATCGGCAGAAATGCACACAGCCTTTCCTGGCCTGCCTCAGGACATCCTGTAAGCCTGGGTACCTGCCCAAGAACCGCTGCACCACCAGGTTAAGGACATGAGCCACAAAGGGCACATGGGTCAGTTGTCCCTGTCGGAGGGCGGAGAGGAGGTTGGTGCCATTGTCACATCCCCCCAGTCCATAACAGGCCCTTTGGCTCTGGTCTGGATTTTAAGAGGAAGCCCATGGCAAAAATTAGAAAAAAATGGTGTGGGGTCCCCCCCAAAATCCAGACCGGACCCTTATCTGTGCATGCAGCCAGGCAGGTCAGGAAAGAGAGGCGAGGAGTGAGCGCCTCCTCTCCTGAACCATACCAGGCTGCATGCCCTCAACATGGGGTGAGGGGAGCTTTTCCGCAGGGGGTTCTGCCCCCCAACCCCAAAACACATTGTCTCCATGGAGGGGGGAGCTTGCTTGTTCCCCTCCTTTCTTGACCTCCAGGCTGCATGCTCGTATAAGGGCCTGGTATGGACTGGGGGGAACCCCACTCCGTTTTTTTCTTTATTTTTTAATAGCCGGGTCCCGGCAATTGTAGTCACGAGTCATTTTAAATGAATTTTTTTTTTTCTTTACAAATGTCAGTTTTGCTGTAGCATGTTCTGTATATGCTACAAATGCACCATTTTACAGCCAATTTTTCATTTTCATTGTTGCACTTTAAGCATCATTAAAATCACTGCTCTTGAAAAAAATTATTGCTTTCTTTTTATTTTGGTGTTATTGATACTTGTAGTCAGAGTCTTCAAGTGGGAAATGCGATGCTCCTAAGAACCAAGGCATGAGGTGTGCCTTGGCCTAGCTGGTCAGTATGCCTGAGAAGAGGGCAAAAGACACAAAATTTAGGTGAAGAAGGGAAGGTAAAGAACCATCACGGATAAAGGTGTGCTCCCGGACGGCAGCAGTACGTATCCAGCAAGTAACTGGAAAGTGTTCGCAAAGGCAAAAGAACACACCAACTCCTGACTTGGCGATGAGAAGGAACCCCCTATCGAACCTGTGACACTACCCTAAACCCAACTGAACATCCCCTGAAAGATTGAAATGAGCCAGATGCCTGTGACACCCAGACCCGAGAATGAACTGCTTGTGAAATAAGAGGCTATGAGAGGGGAATGGAACAAGGCCTGGCCCGAGGAAAACCCCTGCAAAAGATCGCCAAATACCCCAATGAACACCAGTGAAATAGCCCAGAGACATACCCCCCCAAGAGGGTAAGTGGCAAAAGACCACTAGCAGGAGTGTGAAAAGCTGAAACCTGATGGATGTGACGGAGTAAGCGGATAAGGCCCATGCATCATGGCAATAATACTGTCAACCTGGAGAAACCATACTGGACGCAGGACCCAGGTCCCACAGGATATGATCGGGTCATGCTATAGCCTGAACCTAACAGCTGGGACAGAAATCTGAACCAAGGAGGGCCAAACCCCCTCCCAGGGAAATAGTCCCCATGGCATGAAACAGACATACCCAAGCCCCCCTACTTGGAACAAGTTGGGGATCGGAAAAGACGACTGGACTGATGTCCCTAAGTGGAACTCCAGGCAATAAGTTCAACAAGATCAGAGCCAAGAGTGGAATCCAAAACCATTGTGACATCTGCCCAACCTACCCCCCAAGGACCAACACAGGGACGTGGCTTAACAAACACCCTGAGAGAGACTATACATCCGTGGGCAGTAACCAGGGCCTCAACACAACAGGACATCAACTAAAGGAAACATTTTTTTTTTTTTGACTGCTTCTGACCCAAGGGTGAGCCCAGTGGTGAAAAGACATCAGCACCAAACAACTAGCCCCCAACAACGGCCGGGCTGAAGGAAATGATAGCAAGCATGGATGATATCGGTAAGGATGCCAAGACGGCCCAACCTGAACACAAACTAGAGAAAAGACAGACAACCAGACATGAGAACAACAATACCCCCCTGCCTAACTAAGAATGAAACATGAGCAGAAAAGTCAAGACCACTGCACGTAAAAGAACCTGACGGACAGACCCCCACCCCCCCACCCAACATGTCAGTGGTAAGTGAGCCCGAGTAACCTGCAGTGCAGAGGCAGGTAATTAACTGAAAACTCAGGGCTAGTGTACCCACAGGCCGTGGTGGGCAGTCGTATAGATGTGGTGAATGAACATGCAACGTATGACATATAGTATACGGGCGAGAAGATTGAGGACAACAATCAATTAATAAACGAAAACTCAGCCCGTATGGATCTATAGACGTGACAGATCCTGACGTGTGAGCCCTAGCTACCTGACCCAGGAGCAAAACATGGCACAGACACAATGGGACATGACAATCAACAAGGACGAACGACTACCAGAGTATGCCCTGAGTAAACAACACCCCTCTGAGAAACTCTGAGACTGAACACCAAGTCTGAAATACCATGACAGGCATGCTGGCAGCAACACAGACAGAAAACACTGAGACAGAAAACGCTGAGACAGAACACGACATGCCATGATGAAAAATACCATGACAGAAAACGCTGAAACTAACCGCTGAAGCAGACACGTAGTGACAGAAACAGAGGCAGAACGCAATGACAGCAACAACCAAAACTGAAACGCTGAGGCATAAATGAAAGGCCGAAATCTTGGGCCAGAAATGCTATAACAGAAAAACTGCGACAGCGACGCAACAGCAGAAACCTGGCCAAAAATGCAAAGCCCAAAAACACGCTGAGACTGAATGCAAAGACAGAAATCCTGGTTCAGAACGCCATGACAGAAATCCTGGTTGAGAACGCCATGACGGAAATCCTGGTTGAGAACGCCATGACGGAAATCCTGGTTGAGAACGCCATGACGGAAATCCTGGTTGAGAACGCCATGACGGAAATCCTGGTTGAGAACGCCATGACGGAAATCCTGGTTGAGAACGCCATGACGGAAATCCTGGTTGAGAACGCCATGACGGAAATCCTGGTTGAGAACGCCATGACGGAAATCCTGGTTGAGAACGCCATGACGGAAATCCTGGTTGAGAACGCCATGACGGAAATCCTGGTTGAGAACGCCATGACGGAAATCCTGGTCGAGAACACCATGACGGAAATCCTGGTCGAGAACGCCATGACGGAAACAGAAGTCCAAGGGCAGAAAGCTACGACAGACATGCCGGGGCAGAACGCTATCACAGGCATCCAGGGGCAGAAACGCTATGCCAGACATGCCGGCCAGAACGCTATGACTGAAAGCTTGACAGACCGCTATGACAAAAATGCCGGACAGACCGCTGACAGGAGATGCCGCGCAGAACACTGTGACGGAAATGCAGCGCCGAACGCTGTGACGGAAATGCAACGCTGAACGCTGTGACGGAAATGCAATGCCAAACGCTGTGACGGAAATGCAGCGCAGAACGCTGTGACGGAAAAGCAGCGCAGAACGCTGTGACGGAAAAGCAGCGCAGAACGCTGTGACGGAACGCTGCGACAGGAACGCTGTGACAGAAATGCTAGACTGAGCGCTGTGACAGAAATGTCACGTGGAGCTAAGGCGGGGTTGGGGGGAACCTGCCACGTGGAGCTCAGGCGGGTGGGGAGACCCGCCACATGGAGCTCAGGCGAGTGGGGAGACCCGCCACGAGGAGCTCAGGCGGGTGGGGAGGAGACCCACCACGTGGAGCTCAGGAGGCCCACCACGTGGAGCTCAGGAGGGGGGTCCCGCCATGTGGAGCTCAGGAGGCCCACCACGAGGAGCTCAGGTGGGTGGGGAGGAGGAAACCCACAACGTGGAGCACAGGCGGGGGGGACCCACCACGTGGAGCTCAGGAGGCCCACCACGTGGAGCTCAGAGGGGGGAAAGGAGGAGACCCACCAACACGTGGAGCTCAGGAGGCCCACCACGTGGAGCTCAGGAGTGTTGTTAGATGCGTGAAATTGCTCCGGGTGCCCTTTGCACATTGTACTTACAGTTTAGTCAGGTAAAACATAATTTGAATGAGCTGCAGAGCCTCCTGAAACGCAGAGAAAGGGTTCCTGCTCTGTACGGAATCGCAGCCCGCACAGCAAGTGCGGTGCAGTTCCCAGTGTAACAACGCCCCTCGGCACATTCAAAAATTTGTCAAAATCTAGCGTTGTGGAATGCCCCATAATGCACTGGAGATCACAGATGTCAGATGATTGGCCAAAGCATGCGCCTGAGCTGCATGCTTTGGCATATCACAACGCGCTCTGATGCGAGACCCATAATTGGCCAAAGGCAAGGTGCCTTTGGCCAATCATGGCTCAGGGGGACTAAGTCCACGCCCTACACTTTATAAGACTGCTTACATAGCAACCGTGTATAGTGTGCGACTGTGGACGGAGATAGATTGAGCTAGATTAGGCAAGCAGGTTAGTTAGTGGCAGTGTATTTATTAATAATATATATATATATATATATATATATATATATATATTGTGATGGTGTGCGAGGTGAGATACGCGATAATAGGTACATTTCACCTCACATTCATTCCATTGTAAGGGACTGGGATCTGGCCTATTTTTTTCCAGCCTATGTGGCAGGCTGGGTTCCGGTCTGGATGTTCGGGTCCACTGGAGTTCACAGTCAGCTGGACTTTTAAATATCCAGGAAGAGAGCACAGCAGGGCTCTGGCTTTGAGACTCAGGAAGGAACCTGAGTGAGAGGAGCTCTGGTGTTGAACTAAAAGGTTTGCTTTACCGCATTTTTTGTGGGTGACGGGGATTTAGAGCCGGTTCACACAGGGGCAACATGACTTCCAACACGACTTTTGGAGGCAACTTGGACACGACTTGTCAACACGACTTGGGGCGACTTACAACACGACTCTAAGTCGCCCCAGGCCAGGCGACGTTTGCCGTGGCCAATCAGAGAATGAGCTCTCAAGGAGGAACTCCACGCCAAAAAAAAAACGGTGTGGTTTCCCCCCCCCCCCCGGGAGCCTACCAGGCCCTTAGGTCTGGTATGGATTTTAAGGGGAACCCCCTACGCTGAAAAAATGGCATGGGGGGTCCCCCCAGATCCATACCAGACCCTTATCCGAGCACGAAGCCTGGCCGGTCAGGAAGGGGGTGGGGACGAGTGAGCACCCCCCCTCCTGGACTGTACCAGGCTGCGTGCCCTCAACATGGGGGGGTCGGTGCTTTGGGGAAGGGGGCGCCCTGCGGCATCCCCCACCCCAAAGCACCTTGTCCCCATGTTGATGAGGACAAGGGCCACTTCCCGACAACCCTGGCTGTTGGTTGTCGGGGTCTGCGGGCGGGGGGCTTATCGGAATCCGGGCCCCCACCCTATGTGAATGAGCAAGGGGTACATCGTACCCCTACCCATTCACCTGGGAAAAAAAATGTCAATAAAAAACACAACACAAGTTTTAAAAGTCCTTTATTAAGCAGCTCTGGGGGTCTTCTTCCGACATCGGGGGGGTCTTCTGACAACTTCTCCGCTCTGTTCGGCCTCTTGTCACGGTGTCCGGCCTCTTCTCCCGCTCTCCGGCGTCTTCTCCTGGGCTCCTCCGCTGTCTTCTTGCAGCTCTTTTACTAGCAGAGGAGCCCGGTTTCCTCCGCCCTCTGTCCTTTCTTCTTCCGATGTTGACCTGGCGCTGTCTTCCGCTGTACTGGCTTGTGCGAAGTGCGCGGCGACTTATATAGGTGACCTCGCCCCTTTATGACGTCACAGTCCCAGCAGGCTTATCGGAATCTTTAACAAGGGGGCCCCAGATTCCGGACCCCTATGTGAATGGGTAGGGGTACATTGTACCCCTACCAATTCACCAATTTTTTTGTTTAAAATGTGAAAACAACAGGAGACAAGAGTTTTTGACAACTCCTTTATTTAAAAAAAAAAGTGTCCAATGATGTCTAACCATCTTCAATCACGGCGCCCGATGGACCAGAAAAATAGAAAAAAAAAGCTCCACCTTGATGTTAGGCTACTGCTAACTCTTGGCTGTGACAGCTGTTATATAGGCAAGGACTGGGCCACCCGGTGATGTAACCGGGTGACCCCGTCCCCTTCCAGCATCATGTGACATCATGTAATGTCAGAGGGGGTGGGGTCACCTGTTTACGTCACCGGGTGGACCCGCCCTTGCCTATATAACAGCTGTTACAGCCAAGAGACAGCAGTCGGTTGGACGCCTCCCATCGAGGCAGAGTTTTTTTGTTTTTTTCTATTTTTCGGGTCAGTCTGTGCCATCATTGAAAAAGGATGGACATCATGGACCGCCTTTTTTTTTTTTTTTTTAAAGGTATTGTCAAAAACTGTCTCTTGTAATTTTTCCTTTTTTTGTCACCCCTCCCATTCCTCGCCTGCCATGGCTGCTTGCTCGGATAAAGGTCTGATATGAACCATTTTTTATTTCAATTTTGGCACAGGGCTTCCCTTAAAATCCATACCAGACCTGATGGGTCTGGTATGGATTTTGGGGGGGGGCATGTAATTTTTTTTTACATTTTAGTGTAGAGTTCCCCTTAATATCCATACATGACCTGAAGGGCCTGGCATGGACTGGGGGGGACCACACACCATTTTTTTCAATGGATTTTTTATCTATATTGCTGGGAGCCGACAATACATTACAGCCATGAGCAATTTTAACTACCTCTCACCCGGCCACTGCACATATACGGCCAGTTGGGCGCTTCCTCCTCCTGAGTTGAGATCAGGAATATCCCTCAGAAGGAGGGGGATCGCACGCGTGCACGCGTCCTGCAGGATCCGGATGTGCTCGTGTCACCCAGACATGGCGCATCTCCGATCGCCAGTAGGGCTCTGTGATTGGCCCTCCTGATCACATGACGGCTGTGTCCAATCAGAGCCGTCATGTGATGTAAACAGCAGGTTGCTAGGTGATCGGCTCTCCTCTCCTCACACGGAAGTTGTCAGTGAGGACAGTAGAGCAGATCGCTGCAGCCAGTCGGTGATCAGTGAGTATGAGCTATTTTTAACAGCTTTTTACACACTGATCACCTGCATGGTGTCCCCACGCATGTAAACACACAATGTAAACACACAGTGTCCCCTAAATAGTGCCCCCAAAACACTGTCCCCACACAGTAAAAACCCCTGTCCCCCACATATGTAACACTAAAATCATATGTCCCAATGATCATCTGCACACATAGGTCCGTGATCATCTGCACACATGTCCATGATCATCTGCGCACATTTGTACATGATCATCTGCGTATATATGTCCGTGATCACACAAACCAATTATTATACACTGAACAGGATATTTTTTACTAAAGACATGTGCCAAATACATTTTGGCTTAAATTTATGACAAAATTTGATTATATTGGATTTCTTTTAAAACAGAGAGTGGAAAATATATTTTTTTCAAAATTTCCTCTCATTTTTTTTCTTATATAGAAAAAAAGAAAAAGTTTATTTGTGAATAAATCCAACCAAAAGAAAGCTCTATTTGTGTGAACAAAATGATAAAAATGTAATTTGGGTACCGTTTTGCATGACCGTGCAATTCTTATTGAAAGTGCAAGAGTGCTGAAAGCTGAAAATTGGGCTGGGAAGGAAGGGGGTGGAAGTGCCCATTATTGAAGTGGTTAAATTACATTTTTCCTTTAGAAATGTCATTTTGCTGCGATACTCTAATAAACAATGGAAAGATGCGCTACTTTACAGGCAGACTAGGGCACGATATTTAAAGGAATATTTCATTTTAATTGTTTCTCTTTAGGCATTATTAAAATCACTACTCCTGAAAAAAAACATCCTTTTTAAAACTTTTTTTGCATTGATACATGTCCCCTGAGGCAGTACCCGTGTCCCTATACACTTTTTATGGCAATAACTTGCATATAAACCTTTAAAATGAGCACTTTTGATTTTTCATGCTGGTGTCTCAAAAGACTTTAACGGTGTTCTCACATATTTTTTGACTGTTCGCATGTTCTGGTGCAAACCGGGGGGTGTTTGGCTCATCCCTAATGGGGATGCACTTACAGGCTTGCTTCAGAGCCAGGCTATGTGTGTCTATTGATTAGCACAGCACAGCTCAGCCCCCCACTCTCTGTCCACAGAATTTGATTGAATGGCTCCCATTGCTGCCTCTGTAAGCAGAGAGGGAGGAGGGAGCCGCTGCAGACAGGCACAGTACTAGATCAAGAAAAGACTCAGGTAAGAATACAGAGGGGCGAATGATGAGGCGGCGTCATGACGTAGGAGCCGCTATACGCTGATCTCCCGAGATCCCCCACTCTCTCTCCCTCTCACTACGCTCTCGTTGATGCGGGGCTGGGCGTGACTTCCCTGGCCCGCGGAGAGCTCCAGCAACGCCGCGGGATTCGAATCTCGCCGCGGCGGCCTCCGCGATCTAGGCATAGGCGGACAGCTACCTCTCTCTCGGCGAACCGGCGGAGGATCGGATGCATGCTCACCTTTCGATGTGGAAGGCCCTTTGATCGGCAGACAGACAGACAGCTGCATCTGAAATTGGGTGTCAGGAGAGGAGCCGTTTATCCAGGGATCTGTGTCTGCGCATGTCGGCGCTTGGCGGTCGGTCTACGATGACAGCGGTAAGACAAGCGGCCTGAAGGGGAGGGAGGCAGCCCAAAGCTGGAGGTGGTTCAAAGACACTATACCCGATAGGAAGAGTTCTGTCCCCCTGGTTATAGCTCGGGCTTACCTGTGAGTATCTCCCCTCCCTCCCTTTTAATGATATAAGAAGGCTGCCACCTAAGGTCTATCTTTGAAGGACAGTGTCTTTTTGCATATTCTAAACGTGCCGCTGCTATAAATGTGAGTGGAGAGGAGAAGGGGAAGCCATAATAAAAGGAAGAAAAATAAGGATGAAGTGTGCGCTGCTGTGAACAAAGGAGGTTGGATATATTCTGATGCTTGGTTATCTGACGCAAGAGTTTCTTTTGCAGGAAAAACTTATCTAAAACCTCTTCTGATTGTGTGACCGTGTAGTTTGCCTCCTTTTAACACTTAAAGGACTGAAATGTGAGTGGAGATGAGAAGGAGAGGAGAAGGGGAAGCAATAATAAAAGGAAAAAAAAAATATATAATTCGCTTGCTGATGGAAATTTGCTGTAGCAGCCAGATCCCTTCCCTTTTCTAGTTGAATACAAAATTACAACTGAATTTGTATGCATATAATTTAAGGATGAAGTGAGCGCTGCGGTAAAAGGAAGAAAAATAATTCGCTTGCTGATGGAAACTCGCTTTAGCTGCCAGACCCCTTCCTTTTTTTTTTTTTTTTTTATTTTAGTTGAATACAAAATTACAACTGAACTTTTATCCATATAATCTAAGGATGAAGTGTGCGCTGCGGTGAACATAGGAGGTTGGATATACTCCGACGCTTGGTTATCTGACACAGGAGTTTCTTTTGCAGGAAAAACCTATCTAAAGCCATAATAAAAGGAAGAAAAATAATTTGCTTGCTGATGGAAACTCGCTTTAGCTGCCAGACCCCTTCCTTTTTCTAGTTGAAATTACAACTGAACTTTTATGCATATAATTTAAGGATGAAGTGTGCGCTGCTGTGAACAAAGGAGGTTGGATATATTCTGATGCTTGGTTATCTGACGCAAGAGTTTCTTTTGCAGGAAAAACTTATCTAAAATCTCTTCTGGCTGTGGGTCCGAGTAGTTTGCCTCTATTTAACAGTTAAAGGACTGGATACATGTTTTTCGTCTTTTTTTGATTTTGGGGTAGGAGAACTTGTCATCAAAGAAAGACCCACTTAAAAACCTTTTCTGGCTGTGTGACGGTTTTGACTGTTTTTGATTGTCTCCATGTAATAGCTGTAGGACCGGACATATCTTTGTTTTTTGGTTTTATTTTTTTTTTTTTTTTTTTGTGTCTTTTTGGGGGGGGAAAGCTGCTATCAAAGTAAGATGAATTCAGCTTAACAGCTGTAATAATATCACTATCAACAACTTCTCACCGTATAGCCTATTACATTTTCGGTATACCATTAACGGCATGGTCCTTGATAGAGGATCTTTCCACGGCATGGAAAGCAGCTGAACTTGGTCCCATCCCCCCCTCCCTTTTTGTCTTTTTTCTTTTTTTTAGAATAAGGCAGCCGTTGATACTGTTATTCTTGATTTAATTGTATCTTATGACGGGTGATCTTGGGCCTTTGGGGGATCTTTAGTGGTTCGGACGCAGGTATACTGGATTAGGTTGAAGGTAGGAGGGAAGAGTGGGAAGTGGGGCTGATAGTAAAAAGGAATATCTGGCGAGCGTTAGATAAAGGGAGGAGGGTCTCCAACCCTGTCAAAATGAGGGGAAAGACAAGTAAAGTTAACAAGACAGCCACCCCGGCTACAAGTCCGGTCGGGATCCAAAAATATTTAGCTGCAAACTCTAGTATAAGAGAGGATGAAGGGACTGACAGCCCCAGAACAGATAAATCTATTCGCCCAGGCCCAAGTAGACAGAAGGGGGAAGAGGGAAGGGGGGTAAAAAATACCACGAGTAAGTCAAGCGAGATTAAAAAAAAAAGCGGGGTAAATTTACAGAATGTAGAAATAGACCAGAATAATTCCCGGGGGGAGGGGGAGGTGGTTAACAGGGAGACAGAAGAAATGATTCCGGATAGCCATAGAGAAACCCTCCAACCCCCACAAATCAGGGAGATGCTCTCTGAGATGTTCTCGAGAATGGAGATCTCCCTAAGGGCAGATATCGCAACAATAAGAAGTGATATAGGTTTGGTATTGGGGAGAGTTGAGGAGTTAGAAAACAGAGTTGAGTCTCAAGAGATTAAGATGGAGGGAATCTTAGAGCAGATAACAGCTCTCCGGAAATCAAATAGAGCAATTAGATATAAGCTGGAGGACCAAGAAAATAGAAGTAGGAGAAAGAATATACGGATAAAAGGTCTCCCCGAGTCATATGGTGGGTCGGCTCTGGGCGAGATAGCTCAACAGATTTTTAACCCTTTATTAGATAAGGAAGTCACAGCCCCTTTGAAAATTGATAGAATACATAGAATGACTCTACCCCGGGGGATTAGAACAGAAGCACCTCGAGACGTTATAGTGAGATTTCACAATGTAGTAGAAAAAATGCAGGTAATGAGAAGAGGGCGAACACAGTCTGGGGTGGTCCATGAGGGCACGGAACTGCAGATCTACCCTGATTTAGCGGGTGAGACATTGGGAAGGAGGAGATGCTTAAAACCACTTACTGAACTGCTGAGAGCGGCGGACATCCCATATCAATGGGGATTTCCTGCATGCCTCATAGGAAAGAAAGAGGGACGATCTGCAGTTCTGCGCTACCCTGAAGACCTCCCAGAATTTTGTGAACAGTTAGGTATAATTCCTGCCCCTCAGATAGAATGGAGTAGTGAAGATGTATTAGGGGCGGAAGGGAATAGTACCCGGGGGAGGAAAGGGCAGGGCCGACCAATCAGGGGGAGTCGAAAGTAGATTACTGGAATTGAGCTGAACTGATGAATTTGCACTGAGAGTTGAGGGGTGAGGGGGGGGAATTGGGGGGAGGGAGGGAGGGTAGGCGAGAGGAGTCTTGGGCGGATTAAGGTTCAAGCTCCAGGGATACTATGGGGGTGAGGCGAACACAAACAGCGGCCCACCAATGCCATAGGCTTAACGGGAAGGGGGGTGTCCTACCCAGTCTCACGAGACGTTCCGTTATAGGACAAAGGGGGTTCTGGGAGGGGAGATGGAGGGAGGGAGGGAAAGGGAGGGGGGTGGTTTCCGGTTGCTTTTTTGGGCTCTCACTCGGTCCTCCCATGGGACTAGCAGGTACGGGCACCACTGGATCCACTAGACGCTTAGGAGGAAAGGAAAAAAGAAAGAAGAAAGGGAAAGAAAGAAGGGAAGGAAAGAAAAGGAAAAAAAAAAGAGAAAAAAATAGGGAGGGGAATTATCCCAGTAGAGAGGTATGGTAGTCCTTAATGTTGTTACGTATAATGTAAGGGGTTTAAATTCAAAAAGGAAAAGATTCCGGGTAAATGACGAACTGCAATATATGGACGCAAATATAGTGTGTTTGCAGGAGACGCATATAACATGCACTTCTGGGGTTAGACTGAATTCGGCCAATTACCCGGTGTGGTTCTACGGGGATTCCCCATCCCCCTTCTCGAGAGGGGTTGCAATAGGGTTCAGTAGAACAATAAGATTTAACCTAGAAGAGCGACTGGTGGATCCGGAGGGTCGTTACCTATGCCTAAAAGGTATGCTGTTTAATTCTAAATGTACAATTGTTAATATCTATGCCCCAAACAAGAATACGGGTCGATTCGTGAAGAAAGTTTTGAATAAAATAGAAGATTTTAAAGAAGGGAAATTAATTTTGGCAGGTGATTTCAATTGGAGCATGAACCCCAAAATAGATACTACAGGGGTGGGGCCTAGGATATCTGAACATAAACTGAGGTCATTTTCAAGAGTATTAACTGCATACCAATTATATGATACTTGGAGAACACTGCACCCTAAAGATAGGGATTATACATGTTTTTCCTCGGTCCATGGTTCCTTTTCCCGTATAGATTATATCTTCCTGGAGCATTCATTTTTAAGGGCACTTAAGAAGGCTGAAATAAAGATAAGAACTGTTTCAGATCATGCTCCTGTGCTGATTCAGTTGGAGATCGGGGGGGACCATGGACCGAGGACGAATTGGAGACTGAATGAATCTCTATTACAGGACAAAGATACAGCAGAAAGGATTGAGCAGGAGATTATACAATTCTTTAGTCTGAATGACATCCCGGAAACATCTAGCCCTGTATTATGGGAAGCGCACAAGGCAGTTATAAGAGGCGTATTAATAGGGATTGGTGCAGGGAAAAAGAGAGAGAGGGAGAAGAAGAAATCCCTATTATACGAGGAAATTCAGAGATTGGAACAGTTGGGGAGACCATGGGGGCTTCAGGACACCCAAGATTTAATAACAAAAAAACGTGAGTTAGATGATTGCTTAGAGCAGAATAGGAGATCGATCTATCATATTTTGGGAAGAGAAAGGTACCAATGGGGGAATAAATCAGGTAAATGGCTGGCTAGGAGGGTGAAGGAAAAGAAAAATAGAACTTTCATTCCAAACGTAAGAAATGCTGCGGGGGACTTACAAAATATGCCAGACGATATTGTTAACACATTCTTCACATATTATCAGGGCCTATATAATATCGGGCAACAGGATAAGGGTGAGAATCAAGTAGAGGAGGGAATAAAGGAATATCTAAATCAGTTAGATATCCCCAGGGCCAGGCAATTAGAAATGGAAGCATTAGAAACCCCAATAACAAGGGCGGAGGTTGAGAGGGCGATCAAAAATACAGCTAAAGGAGGGTGCCCGGGGCCCGATGGTTTCCCGATCTCCTACTATAAACAATTCCAAAAACAGCTAGTCCCAAGATTATGCGACTATTTTAATGCAGTGGGGAAGGGTCAAGCATTTCGTGAAGAAACACTTCTGACACATGTGGTCCTGATCTTAAAAGAGGGAAAAGACCCGGCGGCAGTAGAAAGCTATAGGCCAATTTCTTTATTAAATTCAGACATTAAATTGTTTGCAAAAATTATTGCAGAGAGATTGGGACCACATGTGCCAGAATGGATATTGCAGGATCAGGTTGGATTTATTGAGGGGAGAGAGGGTCGGGATAACACATTAAAGACCATTATGTTATGCCAAGAAGCGGTAAGACGGGGCACCCCTGCGGTGCTCATGTCAATAGACGCGGAAAAGGCATTTGACCGAGTGGGGTGGAGGTTCTTGTTTGAGGTTCTGGAAAGGTATGGAGTGGGGGACCGTATGAGGGGTTGGGTAGACGCCCTTTATACCCACCCTAAAGCTAGAATAAGAATAAACGGGGCCCTGTCCTGCCCCCTTGAGTTATTCAATGGGACAAGACAGGGCTGCCCGCTATCCCCATTATTATTTATACTGTCACTAGAACCTCTGTTGAGGGCCATTAGGATGAATTCAAACATTTATGGGATAAGGGCTGCTGACAGGGAGTTCAAGGTTGCGGCGTTTGCCGACGACCTTTTGCTCTATATTTCCAACCCTGGGTCTTCCATACCAGCACTAATGGAAGAACTATCAAGTTATGGGAAGGTCTCTAACTTCAAGGTTAATACATCTAAATCCGAAATTCTGAATCTGAATATTTCTATAGCAGAGCAGAGCCGTCTTCGGTCTAAATTCCCCTTTAGATGGTGTGGGAGGGAATTGGTCTACTTGGGAATAAGGCTGACAGCAGAGGTGAGTGATCTGTTTGAGGCCAATTATATACCCTTATTAAATAAAATTAAACAGAATTTGGAAAGGTGTCAATATAAAGCTCTATCATGGACAGGTAGAATAAACGTAGTTAAAATGTTTATTTTACCAATCTTTTCCTATACATGCCAAATGATCCCAATAGTGTTACCACAGGTCTATTTAAATAAATTAAAAATCTTGATTAACAGATTCATATGGAAAAAAAAAGCGGCAAGGGTGGCTCGGAATACCCTGATCAGAAGTAAAGAAAGGGGAGGGTTGGCAATGCCGGATCTCCAAAAGTATTATGAGGCTATAGCAATCTCTCGAATACCGGACTGGATTTATAATAAAAAGGGTAAGGACTGGGCTGAATTAGAAATTAAGTTAAGTAGAAGGGATTTAGGGGAAATAGTATGGATACCTGCAAAACACAGAGAATTAGGCCCTAACACAAGCACACTCACAAAAAATTTATTTCAGATATGGGACACAATAAACAAACGACATAACTGGGAACACAACTCACCACTAATGCCACTACTGGACACTAAATTCTTTATCCCAGGTCAAGAGGAATATTTATATTATAGTAGTTGGGTTAAGAAAGATAATATTAAAGTACAGGAGGTGATGGAAGGTAATAGGATGTGCACATATGAAGAAATTATAGGGAAATGGGGACATAAACCATTAGACAAATGGAGATATTTTCAATTATATTATTTTATTCAGTCTTTACCACAGCCACTACGGGGTATGGAACAACTTAGACCGTTGGAGAAGCTATTAGTGAACCGACAGTGCCTTCAAAAAAGAATCTCAAAATTTTATAAAATTCTAATAGAAAGAATAGAGCAAAATTACCCTCCCTATTTAGAAAAATGGGAAAACGAAATCGGGTCCTTAGGTGATGATGGCCATAGAAATAGGATAATTAGACGAACCTACTCGGTTACCGTAGATTCGCAAACACGAGAGATGTCATATAAACTTTTAACAAGATGGTACATAACTCCACAACAAGGAAATAAAATATGTAGTGCGACCCCCCGGCTATGCTGGAGAGGCTGCATGGGGGAGGGGTCTTTTGCCCACATATGGTGGCTGTGCCCTAAGATACAGATATTTTGGGATAAAGTAATAGAAACTATTTTTGAAATAACAGGGGAAAGGATTAGGAGGGATCCATGGGTATGTTTGTTTCATGATATAGAAAAAGGAGAGAAGGAGTATGCGTATTCCTTGATACCCTCTTTATTAAATGCTGCTAAATCATTGATACCGCTTAGATGGAAAAGAGCTGACCCGCCCTCAATGAGGGAGTGGGCAGATAGGTTAGAAAAGACTCGAATCATAGAAGAGTCAATGTACAAACTGGATAACTTGGAGGAAAGGTACCAAAATAAATGGCGTCTTTGGGTATTGTTTGGTAAAACTGAAAGCTATCTGAAGAGGATTGAAAGCTAGTTAAAAGGAGTCCCATGGAGTAGGATCGAGTGAGGGAGGGGTGGGAAGGGGGGGGGGGAGGGAATAGGAAGATAACCTGTATAAGAAATGATGTTGTACTTAACATGTGAAATAGTTTATATATGAATCGTGGTTTTTTGTAAATTTTGGAAAATCCTATAAATAAAGAATTAAAAAAAAAAAAAAAAAAAGAATACAGAGGGGCAAAGAGGTGATAGAAATACAAGGACATAGTTATACTAATGCATAGAATGCATTAGGGTAAAACTTTTCTGGCTTTTAGAATCACGTTAAAGGGTATCAATACTTATTGAAAAATGTATATAACATATCTAATTGTTACACATCCATTCTTGTTGAAACATTTGCAATATATACAACTTACCAGTGAATGACTGTTTTTCTCATCAAATGTGAAGTGGATAATTTGTAAATATGCTGTTTTGAGAAGATATTGAATAACTGGGCTGATTTACTGAAAGGTTTTAGAATCTTTGCTGAAAAAAGTGTGAATATTCAATTCAAATATCCAATCATGCCAAAAGCAAATTTCTGTTCACTTTAAATACCCCATTGTGTGCACATGTTTTTCACACCGAGGCTGATACTAAATATCAGTATGATACTGATACTAAAAGATGTTGAGAGTTTTGGCTTAATAAATTTGATTATTCGATCATGTATAATTCCTTAAATTTATTTTACTTATATTTCTGTTTATTTTTGATACACCTGTACATAATTGGATATTCAAAGTAAACACAGCTACAATTTATTGAGTGAAGATTTGCAATTCCTTTAGTAAATCAGCCTGATTATATAAGGGAAAATTGCGTAATGTACAAAGCAAAGGTCAAGCAATAAAAGAAAAAAATAATTATATAATTTACAGTGTATAATTTTACAATCACTATCAAAGTACGTATATTGTTTTGAAATATTGAAGATATGATTTAAAAGTCAAAATTATACTCCACAATAATGCCACAATAATATGAAGAATATTTTAAAAAGGGTTTATTGAATAAACCAGTTCAACCGCAGTAATGGCAATGGGCAAAGTATTTTAGCCTATTAAAGTTAAAAAAATAAAACTGTAATTCTTACTAGTGCACTAAAATAATAGCATTTATTTACATTATTCTTTTGCACTGCTTTACTGAATACACCTGTTTTTTTTGTTTGTTTTTTTAACAGTATGTATTTTGAAGTCGTCTCCCTTTCATGTTGAAATTTTAGTGAAGCATTGTCTTACCCAATAATTTTAACAGCATGAGTGCCTTTCAGATGTCTATCAGATGTTTCTTTGTCCAGCCCACTGTATCTGTAGATCCCGGATTTATAGAGGAAAAAATCTTCATAGACTGTCATTACCGCTGAAAAAAAAAAAGAAAGAAAATTAAACATTCTAAGGTTTAACGTACATTTGATTCTTAAAAGTAGCATGTCAGGATGGATATATGGGTGCTGCCAATGCTCACTTGATCTGAATGGTGCAGATCTGGGGCTTTCATCTGCATCCTTCCTTCCCTACATGCTGAGTTCTAAAACAGGAATATACATGCATTGTAGTGGTTGCATGCTTATTCTATAGTTTTGAATACTGTATATAGATTAAGCATACCACATATAGCTTTAGCAATAAGCTTATATTAGGCATATACATACAATTATGCAACAGGTAGGATCTAACTTCGAATCAATAACATGTTTATAAAGATTACTGAAATATCTACACTACTGCTAGGTAAATTTAGTTGTTGGCTCCTTCCGTAATCAAGGGGGCAAAAGATAGCTTGCTCTGGTCTGTTCAGGGTTTCAAATCCTGGGAGTTTGATTGTTTACCTCTGGCTCTAGAAGAAGATTATAGAGAGATTAGGGAGGGGGGGTTCAATTGGCCAGCCTGAATATTGATCAGGGCCTAGCCAATCTCTTAGGAGGTGCTCCCAAATGGTGGTTGGGCAGCTGATAAATAGTCTGGAGCACTGAAATGTTTGTCTTTCCCCAGTAAGGAGAATTCCCAGCCTCAGGGGACTGTTCCCTTTGAGGCAGCATATGGACTGGATTGCTTTTTTGTGAAGTCTCAGTAGGTTTGTAGGTACAGGCCTGGGATGTAGAAGTAGGGTGACCATATTTCCAAACTTCCATTCAGGGACATCCCCCAGCATGCACTGGTTGATGATATTACAAGGGGGCAGGGCCCCCATGTGACATCACTGGGTGTGCCCACTCCTTACCTATTTAAGAAATGTCACTTGGCTTACAGTGCAGACAGTGGGTGGTTGGACTTGAGAGCGGAGCAGGGTTTATATGCAACTTTAGTGCCTTAGATAGTCTAACATACATGAAACAAATGCGTTTTCTAACATTGCAGCTGCAAGAGGCCACTTAGATTCAAAGAATGTAATTATTCTTTCAGTGTTAGGCTAACATAGAAACATTAAACAAACGGTCTTTATATGTAAGGCAGTAAAGTTGCATTAAAAAAAAAAATACTTTATCCTACAAAAGGTCCACTGTCCACTACACTGACCTACCAGTCCACTATACAGACCCTTACATTGACCTACCCGATTCCTACACTTACCCTAACACTGACCTACCTGATTCCTACTCTGGCATACTCGATTCCTACACTGACCTACCTGACCCCTACACTGATCTCAATGATAAATGAATATTGTCAGCGCAAACATACATTGGGAAGGTATAAATAATATGTTGCTTGCTGAACACTAAGAGCCCATTCACACAGGGGCAACTCCTGATCCGACTTCAGGTCGCCCCTAGTCGCCTCAGGTCGCCTCAGGTCGGACAACATTTAAAAAGCAATGTAAGTGAATGAGAGCCGTCTTAATGCACACTACTGAAGTCGCTCCGACTTCAGAAAAGGTTCCTGTACTACTTCTATCCGACTTGTAGGCGACCGGTACCCATTGATTTCAATGGAGATCGCCTCCAAGTCGGATCTCCGTTTATACGGAGGCGACTTTGACAGAATTATCAGCTCTGAAGGGGGAACTCCACGGCAAATTTCTGAAAAAAATTTGGCGTGGGTTCCCCCTCCGAGAGCATACCAGGCCCTTAGGTCTGGTATGGATTCCAAGGGGAACCCCCTACGCCGAAAAAACGGCGTGGGGGTCCCCCCCAGATCCACACCAGACCCTTATCCGAGCACGCTACCCGGCCGGCCAGGAAAGGGGGTGGGGACGAGCGGGCGCCCCCCCCCTCCTGAGCCGTACCAGGCCGCGTGCCCTCAACATGGGGGGGGTGCCTTGGGGGAGGGGGGGCGTGCGGCCCCCCCACCCCAAAGCACCTTGTCCCCATGTCGATGAGGACAAGGGCCTCTTCCCGACAACCCTGGCCGTTGGTTGTCGGGGTCTGCGGGCGGGGGGCTTATCGGAATCCGGGAGCCCCCTTTAATAAGGGGGCCCCCGGATACCGGCCCCCCACCCTATGTGAATGAGTATGGGGTACAATGTACCCCTACCCATTCACCTGTGGAAAAAAAGTACAAAAAAAAAACACAACACAGGGAAAAAATATTTTATTGCACAGCTCCGGGGGTCTTCCGTCTTCGGGGGTCTTCTCGCCGGACTCCTCCGCTATCTTCTTGTAGCTCTTTTACTAGCGGAGGAGTCCGGCTTTCTTCCTCCCCGCCGCCGGCCTCTTCTCCCGACTTCGGGGGTCTTGTCCCCCTCTCCGGTCTTCTGTCGTCGCCGCCGCCGCCGCCGCCGCCGCCGCCGCCGCCTTCCGTTCTTCTTCTTCTTCTTCTCCAGGAGATGTTGACACGACGCTCTCTCCGGCCGGAATGCCAGAGCCGCCCTGCGCTGCCACTTATATAGGGACAATGGGGCGGTGTCACATGGGTTGATGTCACATGGGTTGGTCACATGGGTTGATGTCACATGGTGACCCCGCCCCCTTACCATGGAAGGCGGCGGCGGCGACGACAGAAGACCGGGCCACCGCCTGCAAAAGAGCTATAAGAAGGCGCGGTGGCCCGGCAGAAGAACCGAAGAGGGGGACAAGACCCCCGAAGTCGGGAGAAGAGGCCGGCGGCGGGGAGGAAGAAAGCCGGACTCCGCTAGTAAAAGAGCTACAAGAAGATAGCGGAGGAGTCCGGCGAGAAGACCCCCGAAGACGGAAGACCCCCGGAGCTGTGCAATAAAATATTTTTTCCCTGTGTTGTGTTTTTTTTTTGTACTTTTTTTCCACAGGTGAATGGGTAGGGGTACATTGTACCCCATACTCATTCACATAGGGTGGGGGGCCGGTATCCGGGGGCCCCCTTATTAAAGGGGGCTCCCGGATTCCGATAAGCCCCCCGCCCGCAGACCCCGACAACCAACGGCCAGGGTTGTCGGGAAGAGGCCCTTGTCCTCATCGACATGGGGACAAGGTGCTTTGGGGTGGGGGGGCCGCACGCCCCCCCTCCCCCAAGGCACCCCCCCAATGTTGAGGGCACGCGGCCTGGTACGGCTCAGGAGGGGGGGGGCTGCCCGCTCGTCCCCACCCCCTTTCCTGGCCGGCCGGGTAGCGTGCTCGGATAAGGGTCTGGTGTGGATCTGGGGGGGACCCCCACGCCGTTTTTTCGGCGTAGGGGGTTCCCCTTGGAATCCATACCAGACCTAAGGGCCTGGTATGCTCTCGGAGGGGGAACCCACGCCAAATTTTTTTCAGAAATTTGCCGTGGAGTTCCCCCTTGAGCTCATTCTCTGCTTGGCCTCGGCAAAAGTCGCCTGGCCTGGGGCGACTTGTAAGTCGTCCCAAGTCGGGCTTGAAGTCATCACAAGTCGTTTTGAAGTCGTCCCAAGTCGCGCTGTGATCTTAACTCAAGTCGTGTCCAAGTTGCCTGACTCAAGTCGCCTACAAGTCGTGTTGCCCCTGTGTGAATGGGCTCTAAAGGTAAATTCACATCCCTCTAAATAGCCATATAAGAAAAAAGGCAGCGCACTACTATCTAACACTTAAAAACACACACAAATATAAAACCATATAAAAGTCCAAATGAGGCAGTACACAATAGAACCACAGAGCCCAGACAGCAGCACAAGTATCTACATGGGTGAAGGAAAATCTGGTATCCTTAATAGGTGACAGCACCCTCCACCACCATAAGGAATGCTTGTTGACATCCAAAGTCACATCCTGAAAAGCACTTGTCCCACCTTGGGGAATGTATGAATGCCAGCAGCGGGTATTGATACTTGTATATATTCCAGAACATGCGGGTAAACAAAGTATACGAAGTGGTCTCTGTTTGCTTAAAAAAAATAGTTTATTAAAAAAAAAATATGCACTCACATGAAATCCTCTTGATTCAAAAGTGTGTAGCAATACACAAAGTGCCGATTGCGGGCCAGCACAGCAGGATGGCAGTGGTTGACATCATCCAGGTTAGCTCCTCCCTTCTCCATCCAGTACACTGACCTACCTGTCCACTATACTGTCCACTACACTGACCTACCTATCCACTATACTGTCCACTACACTGACCTGTCTGTCCACTACACTGACCTACCTATCCGTTTCACTGATCTACCTGTCCACTATACTGTCCACTATGCGGACCTACCTGTCCACTATGCTGACCTACCTTTCCACTACACTGTCCACTGCACTGACCTACCTATCCAATTCACTGACCTACCTGTCCACTATACTGCCTGCTACACTGACCTATCTGTCCACTACACTGACCTACCGGATTCCTACTTCCTGCACTATTCCTTCCACGCATTTACAATGTCAATCGGTGGATTCTGCTCACCTCTCTATGGCCTCCATTGGATGAGGATTCTTCCCAGCACCGAGTACTATTCTAGAGTCCTGACTCCCACCACGCCACCGCTCCTCGGTATCCCTAGCTGGCTGGAAGCTCGACCAACAGCTGCTGTACGCTCTGCATCGAGCACTGCCCCTCTCCCTCCGCTGTTCTCACACTCACACACCTGGCCATCTGCACCTGAGGGATCATGAGGGACAGGCTGGACAATAGGAGTCCCTGGCCAGGGCGAGGGTGCTGTGGAGCAATGTCTGCAATATGTCTCTGAGGTGTAGCGGGCCTGAGCGGAGGAAGTACTTGGTACAGCACACTTGACTTGGGACGGCGCAGCAGTGGCAGTAACAACAGCACAGTAATATTGCTGCTCCCGGGGTAAGAGAGTACTGGCTGCCCCCCCCCCCCCTCCATGCTACGCCAGTGGGGTGAACTCATTGGTAATCGATTGGTGCAGAATCATGAACAGCTGCATCAGTTTCATTAAGGGACACTGTAATGTCCCAGAATGAAGGTGCCTGGGACCCCGGACAGAGCACCCAATTGCGGGAAAGTCCCAGGCAATCCGGGACACGTGGTCACCCTATGTGGAAGTGACCTGGAACTGACTGCAGGATTCTTCTAAATGGATCTGAGAAGGACTCAATCACTGGATTGTGTCCAGAGGAAGCTGGAAGGTGTGCAGCTGTCCTTGGAACTTGGGAGTAAAGACTCTGAATTGATCCCTGTGACTGTACAGTGTTTTGGAGATTGCACTGGATAGCATCAGTTGTGCATTGGTGTAAGGTAACCAAATGCCAAAGAAACTTTCCCTGACTTCAGCCATAAGGGAATAGACTATTCTTTACTCACATGTGCTTAAGGAGAAGATTGTCCTCTATCTGCTGTTTGCTCTTTGTGAGTGGGTGCAGTTTAGTTATTAGTCTTTGCTATTTATACTATCATATGACATGCTGGAACAAATATTGTACCACACTGTTTGTTTAAAAAAAATAAAAAAAAATGAAATAAAAATAAAATCATCAATTTCAGCTGCTTGGCTGGGATAAATTAGCATATAGTTTCTTCACACTGCTGCTGAGCTGACAACACATTTGCAGCTCCTGGTGCTAAAATTAATAACACCCCCAATAGTACAACTGCAGTTGGAGATATGGTAATGCAAATTTTTTGTGCCACTGTTCTCCAGACATTAAAACAATAATGTATTTACCTGACAGACTATGTGAGAGATTGATCATCCAATTGCTAAGACTAAGATTTTTGCTGGCTAAAGTTTTTTATTTTTATTTTTTTACTTCAGGTTGCAAGTTGAAATATACATGTAATTTATCTTTGATTTAGAAAATGCAGCACACATGAAACTGTTTAGAGAATAAACAGAGTTTAATTTGTAGCATAGCATTGCATATGTGTGCAGTAAAGTAAGCTGAACCACATATTAAATCCCTTTGTTGCAGGCTTAGGCAGTGTTAGGCATTCCCCCCTATTAACATGTCAGACACGCCTAAAGTGAGAATTAGAGGCCCTACATTTGGAGGTAGTTAAGGAAAAACAAGTTCTGCAGCACAAAGCAGTGGTTTAGTCACACAATCTAAAAGCAGGGCATGGTTGCCTTTTCTACTTCGGTTTGGCAATGCTATACAGTCATAGCAAGTGCAGGGGGTAGTTGAGTGACTGAAAAAGCCTTCCTATTCTTGCTCCTCCCAGGAGCACAATAGCCTCCTTCCTCTTCTCCCCTGCTAATCCCATCATAGTCCTGCAAATTGGCAATGAGATGATCTTGGTCGTGTGCAAGCATTTCTACTTTCGGATATGGAGAATGAGGAAGATCGCAACATAACCATAGTGGAGGGGGACATATATGCATTATGTTCCAGCAGCTGACACTTACTGCAAAGTGGGCTTCAGGGCTGAGGATAGGGTGGATGATAAGGTGCCAGACCATCTGTAAGTGCCACCAATTGGAGAGGCGAATAGTTCTGAGGGAAAGGCAGAACAGCAGTGAGGGAGGATTTTGTCATGGACAGGGACAGTTTGAAGAAAACTTAGGTAGAAACTGTTCTAATCCATTATGACAGCATTGCCTCGAAGGTATAGGTTTTTGTTCTCTCTATAGCCAGTCCACAGAGCTCTGCACTGTGGGCCCCTTTTAACGTATCTGTAGCTGACAGCACCGTTGGGTTCTACAGCCTTTGTCTGCATCAGATTAGCTATGTTAAAGTATCAGTTATTTAGCCACCACATGCATGAGAAAACACATAACTGCATCACAGAGCTTGGTAAGAGAAGCACCTCGATAAGACAAGACAACAGAAAAAGCAGTCCCATAGTTCTCCTCATTCCTCACTTTTACCTCCCTCCACAAAATGATCCTTTTGCATCCTTCAAACATCTGCATCATCTAGTGATATAGAGAGAAGTTTTGCAAGTAATTTCAGAGGCTTAGGATACAACACTTCAAGCAGGAAAAGAGTCATGAGGTCATTGTGAGGTGGATCAAGCAAAGGCTTGAACCTCTTCAGAATTATTTTACACTCACCTCACTGTTTCCAGCAGAATCCTTCAAAGGGCAGGTCTCTTCAAATATTTTTTTTTTAAATCACAGCCATGCCCAGCATCCCAATGTCAGCTCCATAAACCTGCTGGCTTTGCAGGTGGACCCACTTCAACTCATAGAATTAGCCTCCTTCCGCACGTTTGTGACTTGTTATTTACCACAATAGGAGGTACCCAGCTGCCATTATTTTGCCCAGAAGACCATTCCTGCCCTCCACTAGAATATGGAGCATGCAGGGTACACATGACCACAGATATGTGGTCCAGTAAGCTTGAGCAGGGAAGCTCCATATCCTTCATGGAGCATGAGTCTATCTTATAGCAGCTGGGAAGGATACAGGCAAGGGCACACTGCTAGAACTGGTGGCAACACATTGTGATTTATTTACTAAAACTGGAGAGTGCAGCTGTGCATGGTAGCCAATCAGCTTCTAACTTCAGCTTGTTAAGTTAAGCTTTGGCAAAAAAAAAAATGGAAGCTGGTTTCCACGCAGAGCTGCACCAGATTTGTCACCCTCCAGTTTTAGTAAATCAACCCCTTTGTGTCTTGTCTAATAGTGGTGGTGCAGCCACCTTTACTCCTTACTCCCTCCTGCTAAAAAAATCCTCCCTAGCACCCTAGAATATATGCAACATACCAGGGTAAATGCTGCAATTCTCAGTTGAGGATCATATTTCTGGGGGACAGAAGCCATACTAGGCCAGGGCTGCTGATAGCTCTCAAGGCGGAGGTCGACAAGTGGCTGATACCACACCATCTTCAGTGTGACCAGGCTGTGAGTGACAATAGCAGTATCCTGCTAACTGCCTTTCACCTGGAAAAAAAAATCATACATGTACCTTGCCTAGCATATGTCCTCCACATGGTGGTACAGGGGTTTATTATGAATTACCCTGGCTTTTAGGAAGTTCTTCATCAGGCCAGAAGGGTTATTGGCATTTTAGGCAGTCATATCCATTCATTACTCACCTGGTAGAAATGTAGCATCAATATAACCTGCATGCCAACCACCTCATCTGTAACTCCCCCATGCACTAGAACTTAACATCGTCATTTTACAGAGAATGCCCCACCAGCAGCATGCCATCACTGAACACATGTGTGGGCAGATAGACAGACACTAGAGGAAAAGGAGGATTTGCTGCTGTCTCAGGGGCATATGGATCATTCTCCTATTGTCTCCATCCCTGTGAAGCAGAAGCAGCAGGAGACAGAGGAGGAATAAAAGGAGGAGGAGGATGATTGAGCTGCTGGTGCTGCTGAGAAGGTGGAAATAAGGCAGGCTTCAAGGCAGATGTTTTACCCCTCTCAATCCCTGGGAGTTTAACATAAGTTGGTGGGATTGTTGAGGATTGTGTTCTCAGCAACAGAGGACTCAGAGTCATGGAGCAGACATGGAGAATGGGAGAATGGGGTATTTATGCCCTAATTCTTGCACAAGGACCCCAGGATTCAGGTAATAAAAGAGAGAGACCAATATTGAATGGCCACCTTATTGATGCTGCTGTCTGATATTGAGACCAAAATGCAAGATTTTGAGGAGGTGCATAGGGATAAGCTTGGGGTTTGTGGTGAACATGATTTTGATCTGTACCCAAATCATTCTCAGTTAGAGAACATACCAAACTAATACAAACAATACACTTCCTGGTTTCTGAACTTGCCAGGTGTCTTAGAAGGGCCTTTCTTGGGCGTTTTGCAACAACATTGAGGTCCATTTTCTAAAACTGTAGAGTGCAAAATATGGTGCAGCTTTTCATTGTAGGTTTAATCTTCAATTAAACTTTAACAATAAAACCTGGAAGCTGATTAGGTGTTTTAGTAAATCAGTCCTGTAGCAGATTAGCAACAGTTTAGACACAGTTTAGAGAGTGTGTGCAGGGATTAGTAGTTACTACTGGTGATTGATGAAAACATTTATATTTACTTTAACTCACAGACATGCTGTGTGTGGGACAGTTCTATAGAAGATTAGTAACAGATCAGAGTGTGTCAAGGGATAGGTAATTGCTGTTGGTGATGCTGAATGCAACTATATTACTTGGTGTCACAGATACACCATATGTTGGAAAGTCCTGTAACATAATAGTTACAGATCACAGAGTGTTTGCAGGTAGAGATAGTTTCTGCCATTCTATATAGTGCCACTAAAAAAAATATTATATTTACAGTCAGTGTTTGTAGGGGACACATGGAGTTAAAATGGATAAACCATAGTGTTTGCAGGGCGAGCTACTATTTTTGCAGGGAGTGAAAAGGAGGGAGGCATGTTGGGGAAAGGGGGAGGGGAGGAAGAGGATAATGCCACATACACACGATCAAACTTTCCGACAACAAAAGTGTGGATTTTTGTTCGAAGGATGTTGGCTCCAACTTGTCTCGCATACACACGGTCACTCAAATGTTGGCCAACAATTACGAACGTAGTGACGCACAAGACGTACGTGATATCTCCATTGTGAACACTAGTTTTACAAGACCGAGTGTTTCTGGCTTGTACTTGATTCCGAGCATGCATGGACCTTTGTCAGACAGACTTGTGTACATATGATCGGAAAGTCCGCCAACAAACATTTGTAGGCAGAAAATTTGATAACCTGCTAGCCAGCATTCGTGTTCGATTGAGCATACACACGGTTGGACTTTTCGCCAACAAGCTCACATCCAACATTTGTTGTTGGAAATTTCGATTGTGTGTACAGGGCATCAGAGTGTGTTGAGAAGAGGGACTTAGAGCATCACTAACTACCCTCTCCAGCTTCCAGTGGTCAGAACATTAAAGTGCGTCAAGCCAGTAGCGTGACCCAGAGTCTGCCCTTAAGATCGGGGGTAGAACTGCCCCAGTTAAAGTCAATGTGCATCATGTATAAGGTCTTGGTACAGTTGGGAGCTTTTAAAGGTTGTCCAGGCTTTCCATATATCAGAGAATTTAGAAATATTATCCAAAGTAGTATAGATCAGCTCCTCCATCTCAGCAACACATTCAGTCATTGAAGGCGGGGATGTAGATCGCCAATGGACTGGTATGCACATCCTAGATGCATTAATCATATGCATAGCAACCGACTTATAGTACCTCTTTTTAGATGGACGTAGGAGAAACTGTGCTGGGGAAAACTCCAATGGGAGAGAAGACACCATTGTCAAGTCATGCACTTTATACCAGAAGGGCTGGAGTGTCAGGTAGTTCCACCAAATATGAAGAAATGTACCCGGCTCTTTTCCACATGACCATCATTGATCAGAGACACAGGGGGAGAATTTATGAATCAGGTGCAGGATTTTATACCAACGTGTTTTAAGTTTATAACCATTTTCCTGGACGGAGACAATCAAAGACCCTTTATGATTATACAGATGTATAAGGTCCCAGCTCTCTTCGTCTATCTCCGTTCCCAGTGCAGATTCCCAATAATTGTGATCTGAGCATAAGAGCGTGGAGGATTCTCCAAACAATTCATTATAGATATAACATGACTTTGGGGGGTCGAATGAGAGCATAGTGATTTCATGGTTGTAGAGGTCTTGAGAAAGCCCTGTCTGTGGGATGGATAATCTAAAAAGCGTTTAAGCTTGATATAAGGCCAGAAAGGAAATGCACCCATTGCAGAGTTTGTCACAAGAAGCGGCCTCTTCGGAAAAGTGTTTGGCAAGCATCTCCACATGCGGCCATTCAGATTAATCAGATTAACCAGATAAACCTGGAGGAAAGTCTGGGTTGCCTCTCACTGGAGTAATGGGGCATAATTTAACTGATACTGCGTGTGCAGCACAAGCCCTATCAAATTCATGAAGGATGGCTCCAATTAGGGGATGGGTTAAAATATTTGGACGTACGTGTTCTCTAGAGAGCCAAGAGGCATAGCATAAATCAGAGTTCGAGATCAGGTTTTCTAAGGTCAACCAGTCTTTACACTGAATATGTACTTTCCAGTCAACGATTTGTGCTAGGTGAACTGCCTGGTAATAGCGCTGTAGGTCAGGGAGACAAATTCCTCCACACGTCTTAGTGAGTACCAGCTTCATCCAATGTATCCGTGGAGGTTTATTGCACCAAAAGGAAGGTCCTACATATGAACAGTACAAAAAAGGAAGGTGGCCGGGAGAATCTTCATTTTAAAAATGGACGATCTCCCAAACCAGGAGATGGGGGATTTATCCCATTTTTGGAGATCTTGGTGTATACCCTGTGGATCCCTCTGGAAGTTTCAATTGTAGAGCTCTGCTAGATCAGCAGGGACTTGGATACCCAGGTAAGTAATGCCATCCGCTTTCCATTTAAAAGGGAAATTAAGTTGACATTGCTTGGTCAGTTCCATAGGTAAGCACATGTTCAACACAAATGATTTGGAGTAATTGATTTTCAAGTTGGACAGGAGTTTTAAGTGCTCCAGAATTTGCAAAAGATTAAGTAATGACGTTAGTGGCCCAGATAGAAAAAGTAGGATATCATGCGCAAAGGCTGGAATTTTAAACTTATGTTCCTGTACCCATATGCCTTCAGGGCCCCTGATAGGCCAGTACAACTGGCCCTGTTGTACCGGGCCCGGCCAGCAGGGGGGCCTGGGCAAGCTGAGCAGATAAATAATTGATAAAAAATAAAAAAATCCTCCAGCCATGGCCGATCAGAGTCCGTCCGGCTCAGCTACCAACCAAATAGCCCCCACCACCCCCCGGTTATTTTTACGTTTTTTTTTTTTTTTGTGCAGATAGTTATCTGCAGACTAGGTGGCGGCAGGGGAGGGACTATTTCCTCTATTTCGGGTGCGGAAGAATACCTCTTCTGCACCCGCTCTTCATGCTGGCTGTGGCTCAAGTCCCAGCCAGTGCGTCCTCTATCGTGCTGTCCCCCTTGGCGCCGTGGAGTGATTCCTCCCCCTCCTCTTGTGAGAAGTGTCAGTGAGGCGAGCGGCGGTGGCAGAACACAAAAAATAAGTAGCTGGCATCATCGACATCGCATCTGAATGGAATCATTTGTGGACACTCCAGTCCAGGCAGCAGCAGGATCAGGGAAGAAGTGCCTCATGGAGCCCAGCTAAAAATGACACAGGTGTGTGCTTGCTTGGGGGGAATTCAAGATCTACTACTGATGCAGCAGCGTATGTACATTATGGTATTAGCAGCATGGGTGGCACTGTCTGCAGCAGAATATGGCATTGGTGGCATGGGTGGCACTGTCTGCAGTTAGCACATGCGTTATGGCCCATAAGACATGTGCTGCCTGCAGACAGTGCCACCCATGCTGCCAATGCCATATTGTGCTGCAGACAGTGCCACCCATGACGCTAATGTCATAACGCATGTGATGCCTGCAGAGACAGTGCCATCCATGCTGCCAATGGCATTATGCCATTGGCGGCATGGGTGGCACTGTCTGCAGCACAATATGTCATTGGCGGCATGGGTGCACTGTCAGCAAGTAGCACATGCGTTATGCCATTAGTGTCATGGCTGGCACTGTTTGCAGCATGTTACAGCATTGGCGGCACTGTCTGCCAGTAGCACATGCTTTATGGCCCATAACGCATGTGCTGCCTGCAGAGACAGTGCCACCTGTGCCGCCAATGCCGTAATGTGCTACAGACAGTGTCACCCATGCCGCCAATGCCGTAATGTGCTACAGACAGTGCCGCCAATGCCGTAATGTGCTGCAGACAGTGCAACCCATGCCGCCAATGCCGTAATGTGCTGCAGACAGTGCAAGCCATGCCTATCACTTGTAGACAAACCTGCACTTTGTTTCAAGGCTGGGTCTGGGGAGGGGCTGGGACAGGGCGGGGCTGAAGGAGGGACCATGGGTGGGGCCAGGGGTGGAGCTGAAGGGGGCCCCGTCAGGTAGGCTGTACGTGGCCCCATGATTTCTATCAGCGGCCCTGCCTTTAGTATCTGGATTGGCTCGAATGCAGCAAAGAATGGGTTCTAGCATAAGTATATAAAGCAAGGGAGAAAAGGGGCATCCCTGTCTGGTTCCGTTGCGGATGGAGAAGGCATCCGACAGATGACCGTTGACCATGACCCTAGCTCTGAGGTTAGCATAAAAAGACAAGATAAAGCCTCGCATCCAGGATCTGAGTCCCAGCGAGTTCAGTACCGCATTCATATAGACCCAGGCCACCCTGTCAAAAGCCTTCTCTGCATCCCTTGCCAGGAAGAAGACCTCCTTCTGGGTAGAAGTCAGCCAGGCATGCAAGTTCAGAGCCTTAGGCCGCGTACACACGGGCGGACTGTTCGCCCAACCTTGTCCGCTGAACAGTGTTTGGGCGGACAGTCCGCTCGTGTGTGGGCTTTCAGCGGACAGTTTCAGCGGACAGTTTGACGGACAAAGTCTTTCGGAAATTCCGAAAAACTGTCCGCTGAAACTGTGTTTGAGCGAACAGTCCGCCCGTGTGTAGGCTACTTTCGAAATGAGCAAACTGTTCCCGCTCGGAGGGAAGTCTGCTCATTTCGAGCGCGTGTGCAGGTAGGCGGGGCCCGCGACGGAGACGTCGCGGGCTCCGCCGCCTGGAATGGGCTTAAAGGGGAACCCCAACGCCGAAAAAAATCGGCGTGGGGGTTCCCCCAAAGTCCACAACAGACCCTTGTCCGAGCACGCTACCCGGCCGGCCAGGAAAGGGGGGGCGAGCGAGCGCGCCCCCCCTCCTGAGCTGTACCAGGCCGCGTGCCCTCAACATGGGGGGTGCCTTGGGGAAGGGGGGGCCGCGCGGCCCCCCCACCCCAAAGCACCTTGTCCCCATGTTGATGAGGACAAGGGCCTCTTCCCGACAACCCTGGCCGTTGGTTGTCGGGGTCTGCGGGCGGGGGGCTTATCGGAATCCGGGAGCCCCCTTTAAGAAGGGGGCCCCCGGATACCGGCCCCCCACCCTATGTGAATGAGTATGGGGTACAATGTACCCCTACCCATTCACCTGTGAAATAAAGTACAAAAAAAAACACAACACAGAGAAAAAATATTTTATTGCACAGCTCCGGGGGTCTTCCGTCTTCGGAGGTCTTCTCGCCGGACTCCTCCGCTATCTTCGTGTAGCTCTTTTACTAGCGGAGGAGCCCGGCTTTCTTCCTCCCCGCCGCCGGCCTCTTCTCCCGACTTCGGGGGTCTTGTCCCCCTCTTTGGTTCTTCTGCCGGGCCACCGCGCCTTCTTGTAGCTCTTTTGCAGGCGGTGGCCCGGTCTTCTGTCGCCGCTGCCTTCCGTTCTTCTGTCGCCGCCTTCGGTTCTTCTGCCGGGCCACCGCGCCTTCTTGTAGCTCTTTTACAGGCGGTGGCCCGGTCTTCTGTCGCCGCTGTCGCTGTCGCCGTCGCCGCCTTCCATTCTTCTTCTTCTTCTTGTTCTTCTTCTTCTTCTTCTTCCCCAGGAGATGTTGACACGTCGCTCTCTCCGGCCGGAATGCCAGAGCCGCCCTGCGCTGCCACTTATATAGTGCCAATGGGGCGGTGTCACATGGTATATGTCACATGGGTTGGTCACATGGGTTGATGTCACATGGGGACTATGACATCGTAAGGGGGCGGGGTCACCATGTGACCAACCCATGTGACATATACCATGTGACACCGCCCCATTGGCACTATATAAGTGGCAGCGCAGGGCGGCTCTGGCATTCCGGCCGGAGAGAGCGACGTGTCAACATCTCCTGGGGAAGAACAAGAAGAAGAAGAAGAACGGAAAGGCGGCGACAGCGACAGCGGCGACAGAAGACCGGGCCACCGCCTGTAAAAGAGCTACAAGAAGGCGCGGTGGCCCGGCAGAAGAACCGAAGGCGGCGACAGAAGAACGGAAGGCAGCGGCGACAGAAGACCGGGCCACCGCCTGCAAAAGAGCTACAAGAAGGCGCGGTGGCCCGGCAGAAGAACCGAAGAGGGGGACAAGACCCCCGAAGTCGGGAGAAGAGGCCGGCGGCGGGGAGGAAGAAAGCCGGGCTCCTCCGCTAGTAAAAGAGCTACACGAAGATAGCGGAGGAGTCCGGCGAGAAGACCCCCGAAGACGGAAGACCCCCGGAGCTGTGCAATAAAATATTTTTTCTCTGTGTTGTGTTTTTTTTTGTACTTTATTTCACAGGTGAATGGGTAGGGGTACATTGTACCCCATACTCATTCACATAGGGTGGGGGGCCGGTATCCGGGGGCCCCCTTCTTAAAGGGGGCTCCCGGATTCCGATAAGCCCCCCGCCCGCATACCCCGACAACCAACGGCCAGGGTTGTCGGGAAGAGGCCCTTGTCCTCATCAACATGGGGACAAGGTGCTTTGGGGTGGGGGGGCCGCGCGCCCCCCCCTTCCCCAAGGCACCCCCCATGTTGAGGGCACGCGGCCTGGTACGGCTCAGGAGGGGGGGCGCGCTCGCTCGCCCCCCCTTTCCTGGCCGGCCGGGTAGCGTGCTCGGACAAGGGTCTGTTGTGGACTTTGGGGGAACCCCCACGCCGATTTTTTTCGGCGTTGGGGTTCCCCTTTAAGTCCATTCCAGGCGGCGGTGCCCGCGACGTCTCCTTCGCGGGCCCCGCCTACCTGTACACGCGCTCGAAATGGGCGGACTTGCCTCCGCCTTACGTGGGCGAGTCCGTTCATTTCAAAAGTTGAGCGAACTGTTTGGCAAACAGTTCGCTGAAACAGTCCGCTCAAAAAGTGCCGTGTGTGGCCATGTCCGTCCATGCTAATTTTGAGCGGACTGTTTGCCGAAACTGTTTGACAAACAAAGTTGGGCGAACAGTCCGCCCGTGTGTACGCGGCCTTAATAGTATTGTCCCCAGCCTCTCGTCCAGGGACAATCCCTACTTGGTCTAGACCCATCCAGGCCGGTATGTGTTAGGACAAGCGAGTTGCCAGGATTTTTGCAAAAAGCTTGACATCTATGTTAAAGTGGTTGTAAACCCTCCCCTACAACTTTGTCCCATGTGAATCAGCATAAAAAACCCTAACGAACACTTCTTGTAGATAGCTCCTTACGTGCTTAGTATTGTTATAATCCTTTTTGTTCTTTAAAATGACGTGTCTGAGCATGCCCAGATCTCCCCTGATTTACGGCACACTCTCTATGTCTTACCTATCTGTTATCAGGACATCCTACGGCACACAGCACTGAACTCCCGGCAGGCTGCTAATCACTCAGAGCTTCCTTCTACACCCCATGTGACCATGTGACATAACATACAGTGTAAACCAAGGAATGGGACAGCAGTACTGCAGTCTTATCAGGTGAAGCTGATAGGACTCACACAAGCAAACACTAGGTAATCAGCACAAGTAAATACTATGAAATAAACAAGTCAGCTATGAACAGGGAAGCAGGGTTGCCATAGAAATGTTGGATTGAGAAGGATGCTTCAGTACAGGACGTGCTCAATGTAAGGGCAGAAATACACTTCACTGTGGACTCAGAAAACAATACTTAAAGGGGTTGTAAAGGTAATTTTTTTATTTTCTACATTTGAGCTAGTGCATTGTTGGTTCACTTACCTTTTCCTTTGATTTCCCTTCTAAATGTTTTTTTTCTTTGTCTGAATATCTCACTTCCTGTTTCTCCTCAGTAAACTTCTCACCATCATTCGAGCTGGTGGTTAGTCAGCCAGAACAGCTTACTGAACAGCTTACTGAGGAGGAACAGGAAGTGAGAAATTCAGACAAAGAAAACAAAGAAAAAAAACATTTAGAAGGGAAATCGAAGGAAAAGATAAGTGAACCAACAATGCACTAGCTTAAAGGAAGCTATGTAGAAAATAAAAAATTTACCTTTACAACCCCTTTAAGATGGCGCTGCCTAACTCCTGGAAACAAGTTTTTTTAAAGTTTCTTTAAACAGTAAGTAATATGTAATTTGGGCTGGATTACAGTGGCTATAGTTTGATAATTACTTATTATAATGGACTAAATGGAAAGAAGCATCAGAGTGGGAGAGTTTACTTCCTCTTTAAAGAGGGAGATCTGGTGACAGTGGTGGGATCCTTCTCTTCCTTGGGAATAACAAATATATAGGCTTCAAGGAGTGTTTCCGACATGCATGGATTGGGGGAAGCAAGTTGAATGCTTTAAGAAAGCTTGGCGCCAGAATATATGAGAAGGTCTTATAATATTGGGCCATAAAACCACCCGGGCCTTGGCTTTTACCTGGTTTTGTAGCTTTAAGTGCCATCAGGAATTCCTTCAATGTTAAAGGAACTTCCAAAGCCAGAGAATCAGTGGTCGAAAAGGCAGATGGACTATATTGACTCAGGAAATCTTGAATCTGTTCCTGGCATTTTGACAACACAGCAGCATCTGTTTCTCCTGAGTAAAGGTTATATAGGTTGCAGTAGAAGCAATGGAACTGTTGTGCAATGTCCTCATTTTTAGCATGGGTCTTGCCCGAGGTGTCTACAATGTGATGGATCGTGGAAGCCAATTTGCGTTGTTGAGTGGCTCTGGCCAGTAACCTATCTGGTTTGTTTCTCTGTTCATAGAACAGTCTTTGGGATAAGACATTAAGCTGGTCTGCCCTTTTGAATAGTTCTTCTAATAAAAGTGAGCACGTTTCCACCAATTGTGCTTCCAAGGTAAGTATTTTGGCAGAAAATGCTATTACCAAAGCTTGACTTTACTTTTTTTTGTGCTGAGGCAGAGAGCAACTGGCCTCTGATGACACATTTATGATCCTCCCATTGTGTCATGGGAGAGACTTCAGGCGTATCATTGCAGAGAAAGAAGGCCCCAATCTCTTGTCTTAGAGTTGGTAGATCCCCAGGAACCCTGAGAAGAGACGCATTTAGTCTCCAAAGTTTGGTGGAGATGACCATATCAGGACATAGCAAGGTAATTGTGATCGGGTGGTAATCAGACAATGTCATGTTCTGTCATGTTCTCAATAGAAGTGCTATGAAGATAACATAAGTCCACTTATGGTATAAAAAGGTAATCCAGCCGTGAATACCGATTATTCGGGGGGGGGGAAGAAAGTGTAGTAGTGTAGAAATAAGGGGAGCAGATATAAGGCATCAGGGTGCAGGGTACAGGATGCAGGGCAAGAGCAAGATCAAGAGCAGTATAAATGGCAGCAGCATCTGACTTACCCTGCCACAGTCACATGATAAGAGAAAATAGAAAAAATAGAAAAATAGAAAAAAGAGATGCATCAATAGCAATGAGTGAACTGTCATTAGCAAAAACAATAGTCCATATAACTCAAACTTCTAATGACACCACAGTGACTTCACACAATATGAAAGTGCCCGATCACCGTATTTTAAGTCTGCTTACCAAATGGCAAGCAAACGGGGCATTTGGCTGTAACCCAACCATGGCCTTTAGCTTGCACAGATGACCCCTGGAACTCACAGGAACTGGGCCTTTAAGGAAAGCCACCCTAGGTGTCTCATAAGATTGTAGCTGTGCTTGGATGATATGCTCAAAATGTGCAGGTTTAAACAGTAATGGTTACTCTATGACCATCAAGGTAGAACTAACAGGACTGGATGTAGCATAATCCACAAAAAAAAAACGTAGGGTGTTTGAACGTTTCTTATAATAACTGTCACAACCGCGCCATGTAATCTCCTTTGGTTTGCAGAATTACAGAGGATAGAGTCACAAGAGACTTTCCATGTGCACACTACTGAGTGTACAGACCGAGTAGTGTGCACATGGAAAGTCTCACATGGAAATGGTCTGTTCTGGTATTAAACGCAGTTTCCCACTAGTCGCCCTCCTTAATCCTCACAAGGATTCCTTCTCTGTATGCCCCTCTCAAATCAAGCTTTGTGAAAACTTTTGCTCCCATGAGGCGGTCAAATAACTCTGTAATCAATGGAATCAATTGTGAAACCATTGAGACCCCTATAATAAATACAAGGTCTCAGTTCATCACTCCTCTTCTTCACGAAGAAAAAACCAGCACCAGCAAGGAACGAGGATTTGTGGATGAAACCTCGAGAAAGTGTGTCTGCAACATACTCCTCCATGGCCTTATCCTCCAAGACCGACAAAGGGTAAACCCGGCCACGAGGGGGTATGGCACCAGGTTAAAGCTCAATTTCACAATCATACAGCCGGTGTGGAGGCAAACTACTGGCTTGAACTTTGTCAAAGACATTGCTAGAAATCATGGTACTTCTCTGGCAGGGAGGAGACTGAAGAGGTGCACAGGACCTTGGCTACCTTCTGGAAGCATGTCTTACTGCATTGTGGTGACCAGTAGAGAACCTCAGCATGGAGCTAATCAAAAGAGAGATTGTGCCTCTGTAACCAAGGATAACCATTAACCAATGGAAACTTAGGTGAGGAAATAACTTGAAATTGGTTATCTCATGGTGAAGAGCCCCTACGGCCATGGACAACGAAACCGTCTCATGAGTCACATGGGCAGGCTGTAGGGGTTTCTCGTCAAGAGCCTCAATGGCAAGTGGAGTGTCACACAGCTGCAGAGGAATTGAGTGCTTTTATACAAAGGCAGCATCAATGAACAGGCCTGCAGCCCCAGAGTCGATTAGAGCCTGTATCTCGACTGTATCTTGGGTGACAAAAACCAGGGGCTTATCCTTCTGGATAACTGGGGACGAAACAACGCTACCTAAGGTCTGTCCATGACAGGACCTCAAGGTTTGGGCGTTCCCTGGACAGCTAGGACAAGATTTCAAAAAGTGACCTGACTGGCCACAGTAAAGGCACAATCTCTCCCTCCTCCCTCCTCCTAAAGGTTCTCTCATCCACAGAGATGTGAAGCCCAAGTGCATGGTTCACCTTCACTGACTGACTCAGTACCAGGAGGCATGGGAGGTGAGGAAGGCATGGGTGGGACTGCAAAGCTCGGAAGCTTTGCAGTCCTCGAAGAGCCCTGGTATGGATAGAAATAGACAATCCCCATTTTTACCTGGGAGCTGGAGATAACATAAGCGACTAAGCACAATTCACCCCCTGGAGGTGATAAAGGGAGCAAATGGCACAAAGAGGCACAGGCAACCCAGGTGGCAGAGGGAGCCTTGCGTGAAGGTCTGGTAGAGGTGAGCGTCCTGTGTACCACTGGCTGGTAGCTGTAGTAGGCAGAACGCCCAGCTGAGGGTCAAACACTCAGACAGTCCTTGATATAGGCACAGGCTTAGGTACGGTGTCTTAGGGAGACACAAGCAAGTCCGGGTCACGGTCACAGGCCGTGGGTTAGGGCAGGATACAAGAGGCAAGTCCAGGTCACAGGCAGAGGGTCAAACACTGGAGAGAAGCAGAGTCTGTATAACAAAGCCGATGGTCAAGTCCAGGAGATAAGCAGCAGCGTCAAAGAACAATCTGGGTCACAACAGGTAATCAGATGCACAAACAGGTTTTTCAGGTAACAGGAGCTGAAGACAAATCAGCAATTGATGTGTGCGCCAGAGCAGCTTTTATAGGCCGCCAGGGGGATGCTAAACATGCGCCAAGTGCGCATGTGCATGCTCCTGATCGCCGGACCACAAATGTGCATGTGCCGGAGCGCCGTTCCGCCGCTTATGCACGCAGGGACACGGCTGAATCACCTGGGTGGCCTGAACCCCTGACAATGAGGGTGGTGGGGAGGATTTCTTAATTAATTTTCAGCACCCTCCCATTCCCCATCCCTTTTAGTTTTTTCCTTTTGTTTTATCCCTTCTCTCGTTTCTTTCTTCTTTTCTCCCTTTTCCCCTCTCAATTTTCCCTTCCCTCCTCCTTGATCCCTACACTATAGTAGCAGGTTTCTTGGGATCTCTTTCATCTGATGGCAATAGCTTTGCTTCAGTAGCTCTGCTACCTTGCTAATATTTACCACTATCTCCTCATCAACAGAGCTTGTTGGACAATCTTGACTAGGTCACCACATATGATACACGTGGCCCCTTTGTGGGCACTAGGGGTCTTGGGCACAGTAATCAAAATTAACCAGGGGAAGAATATGAAAAAAGGTAGCTTTCTTTAGATTGGAGCTGCCTCTGGAAGGGCGGTAAGAATTTTTATGGAACCTGATTTTTTTAACCTCCCTGGCGGTATGATTATTTCAGATTTTAGGTGCTGAAAGCGGTACCATTATTTTGCATGGAAATTTGGCGTTTTATATTGTAGGCCTGTAATTCTTAGAAATAATTCACTTAAATCCATCCAAACAAGAGTCTAATAGACATAATTCACTTAAATCCATCCAAACAAGAGTCTAATAGACATCCCGGGTATGATAAAATTTGAAATATGAAATCATAAATTATAATATATGTATATATTTATAAAATAAATAACTATAAATAATTATAACAAATAATAATATAATAATAAAAATGTAATAATGTAATGTAATCAAATCAAAAACACTGAAATATGCTGATTTCCAGAATTGTAGCTGTCATTACTTTTAGTGTTTGATGAGGAATTTCCCCACAAATTACTATCGCTTAATTCTGCGAGTGATTCTAATTTATTATCGCTGTTTTCTAGCTGGTCTATAACCACTTTTGATGTAAACGGACATTTTTTGGTTGCTATGGGCAATCTCCAGTTTCCTGGTATAAAGAACAGTATTTATAAAATAAAACTGCATGCAGGACACTGGACAAACCACTAGGGACAAAGGGGATGTGTAATTATATGATACAGTACTGTAATCTGTAATATTACAGTATACTGTATCTATACTGTGTTTTTTACTTTTTGAATATGGTGCCTAACTCCATTCCCGTGCGTCGCAACGCTCGCAGGGAATGGAGCTCGGCACTGTCACAGATGGAGCGAGACACGGCGGCTCGCTGATCACAGCGTGGAGACATCGATGTGATCCCGAGTCTGGCTCAAAAATACCACTTATGGTAATTAAATCTCACCCCCGAGCCAGACTCGGGAATACCGCCAGGGAGGCTACAGCTGATTTTTCATTCTTTGCAGAGTTCCAATAAAAAAAAAAAAAATTAAATTTAAAGTCAGCAGCTACAATTCTGCAGCTGCTGACTTTTAATAATCTGACACTTGTTCCAGAGTCCAGCGATGCGGGAGAACGAAGCCTCGCTAATCTACCCCTCCTCTCCGTGGCATTCAGCTGTGGCTTCACAGCCAGGCATGCACTGCGAATTTGCTAGCTGTGCAGCACTCTGTGACTGGCCAGGCAATCCCAGATGATTGCCGAGAGGGAGGGGGGAGAGGTGATCTCCCTTCCGGGTGCGCGGGGCACCACAGAGCCCTGGGAGGAAGTGGGAGATGGAACCCTCTAAAAAGAGGGTTTCTGTCCCCCCCAAAAAAATTACATGCCAAATGTGGCATGTCAGGGGGTCACCGTCCCTTAAAGCGGAAGTTCTATTTTTGGGTGGAGCTCTGCTTTAACTTCACTTTTATAATACAGAACATACCTCGTGTCTCGTTATTGCCTGTTGTTTCCTATATTACTGATGGATGTATATGTCACATTGAAAATCTACGTTGTATATGTGAGGTGACTACAATGAACCTTGTTATGTAAAAAAATGCAGTTTCATTTTCTTTCCACATTTTCCAAAAAGCTTTGGCAAAAAAATGAAAATTTCCAAAAGACTCACTATGCCTTTTAGAAAATACATTGGAGGTGTTTTATTTCTGAAATGTGGTCAATTTGTGGACTGTCCTGGTGCCTCAGGGCCTCCACAAAATGTAATATGTAGTCAGGAAATTAGATGCATAATTTACATTCCCAGAACACCTGAAGGTACTCCTTTCATTTTTGAATCTATGTATATAGGTTGTGATAAAGTCTCGCACATGTGGTATCGCCATACTTAGGAGGGTAGCAGAATGTGTTTCGGGTGTAATTGTGAATATGTCTATGGTGTGCGTGAAAAATAACTTTTTAAAATGACAACTTTGTGAAAAAAAAATACATACATAAGTACAGAATACATTTTGATCTACATTTATAATGAAAGACTATTTATTTTCAAATTTTTATTAACAGAAACTAAGAAAGTTTTTTTTTTTTCAGAATGTTAAGTCTTTTTTATTTTATATAGCAAAAAATAAATAGCCCAGTGGTGATTAACCACTTGCGACCAGCCTCCGTCATTATATGGCGGCAGGATGGCTCGTTCCAACGAATGGCCTTTAAGAGCCATAGCAGGCGCGTGTCACTGCATGGCGGGGGACTCAATGCTCGTGGCTGGCGGCCACGATGTCCGCCTGCCAATCACCATCATAAGCACAAGAGCCAGAAAGGACAGCTGTGTATGTAAACATACAAATCCCTGTTCTGACAGGGGGGGAGAGACAGATCTGCTGTACCTAGTAATGAGGAACAGCGATCTGTCTCCTCCTCCAGTTAGTCCCATCCCCCACAGTTATAAACACACATGAGGGGACACAGTTAACCCCTAGATTTCCCCCTAGAGTTAACCCCTGCTTTGCCAGTGACATTTACATTACATTTACATTTACATTACCCCTGCTTTGACAGTGCATTTTTATAGCACCAATATCTGTATAAATGTCAATGGTCCCAAAAAAGTGTCAAAAGTGTCTGATCTGTCTGCAGCAATGTTGCAGTCCCATTAAAAATCGCAGATTGCCACTATTACTAGTAAAAAATAAATAAAAAACAAATGACATAAAACCATCCCCTATATTGTAGACGCTATAACTTTTGCGCAAACCAATCAATATACGATTATTGCAATTTTTTTACCAAAAATATGTAGACGAGTACATACTGGCCTAAACTGATGAAAAAATGTGTTTAAAAGAAAAAAAAATGGAGGATATTTATTATAGCAAAAAGTAAAACATAATGGGGTTTATTTACTAAAGACAAATACACTTTGCGCTACAAGTGCACTTCAAATGCACTTGGAAGTGCAGTCACTGTAGATCTGAGGGGAACATGCAAGAAAAATAAAAAACAGCATTTTTGCTTGTAAATGATTGGATGATAAAACCAGCAGAACTTCCCCACATTTCAGATCCTCCCCTTAGATCTACAGTAACTGCATTTTCAAGTGAAAGTGGATTTGCCTTTAGTAAATCATCCCCATTGCTTTTTTTTTCAAAAGTTCGCTCTTTTTTTGTTTATGGCGCAAAAAATAAAAACTGCAGAGGTGATCAAATACCACTAAAGGAAAGCTCTATTTGTGGGAACAAAAGGATGTCAGTTTTGTTTGGGTACAATGTCGCACGACCAAGCAATTGTCAGTTAAAGCGGCATCGCAAAAAATGTCTTAGTGAATAAGGGGGGAAATCCTTACTGTCCTTAAGTGGTTAAATATCCTTAAAAGAAAGCTCTACCTGTCCTAAGAAAATTAGATAATTTAATGTGGGACAGTGTTGCATGCCTGAGTACAGTAATTGTCATTCAAAGTGTGACAGCCCGGGAAAGGGGTGAAACAGTATGGCTTTCATGTGGTTAAAAGAAAAAACAAAACAAAAATTCTCACAGCATAAATCCTCGTTTATGATTACTGCCAATGCCATCAACCCGCCAAAACAAAAATGACAATCTTTTCCCGATGGACACTTGCCGCAACTGATAGCTTCCTTGCAACTGTATCCTTATGTCATGCCCCATGTAGCACACTCCTGAATTCTGCACCCTGTACATAGCATTCTCCTGAGCCCTGCACTCTGTACGTAGTACACTCCTGAGCCTGTACTCTATACATAGTGCACTCCTGAGCTCTGCACCCTGCATGTAGCCCTGCACTCTGTACGTGGCATCCTCTTGAGCCATGCACTCTGTAAATAGCATCATCCTGAGCCCTGCACTTTGTATGTAGCATCCTCCTGAGCCCTGCACTTTTTACGTAGCATCCTCCTGAGCCCTGCACTTTTTACGTAGCATCCTCCTGAGCCCTGCACTCTGAATGTAGCATCCCCCTGATCCTTGCACTCTGTACGTAGCATCCTCCCGAGCCCTGCACGCTGTATGTAGCATTCTCCTGAATCCTGGACTCTGTAAATAGCATCCTCCTGAACCCTGCACTCTGCACGTAGCATAGCCCTGAACCCTGCACCCTGCACATAGAATCCTCCTGAACCCCGCACATAGCATCCTCCTGAACCCTGCATATAGTATTCTCCTGAACTCTGCACATAGCATTCTCCTGAACCCTGCAGGTAGAATCCTCCTTCAACCTGCACGTAGCATCCTCCTGCACCCTGAACTTAGCACCAGCATACAGGAGTATGCTGACCACCAGCATAAAGGGCTACACTGACCAACAGCATATGGGGCCACACTGACCACCAGCATACAGGGGCACACTGACCACCAATATGCAGGGCCAGTGGTTACCAGTATACAGAGAAAATAACAAATCAAGTAAATCAACTACCATGCAACTAAAAAAATCTCAAAAGCAATAAGTGAATCTTGTTAGCTGGTTCCCTCATGTAATGTGAGTCAATAAAAAGCAAAAAATGCAGCGCTGCCCTACACTTTATCTATAAAATTGTACAAGTGGGCTTTTAAGTGCAATGGTAAAACCTAAACCTATGGTGTCACCCCATCTGCAAAAATATTTTGAGAAAAAAGCTTCAATGTGCAAATAATGGTGAAACCCCCTACATACAATAATAATAACAGAGGTGCAAATCAACCAGTGTATTAGAACATATCACATAAAATCCCTATAAAATACATTTACATTTTTGGTTGTAATATGACAAAATGTGGAAAATTTAAAGGCACTGTACATTTGAGCCCCTGGAAATGGGGGACTGTGTATAAAAATGGTTGTAGCTCATACAATTTGTACTTGATATTCATGTCCCCCCCCCCCCCCCCCCTGAATTAAAGCTGAAAGTCTGCACTTCAAATTGATTTGGATTGTTCTGTTTTAATTTTATTTTTGTGGCATACAGAGCCAAAAGTATGAAAATTTTCCAAATATATATGGATCTAAATGTATGTTCTAATAAACTGGTTGATTTGTATCTCTGTTGTTATTTTATGTAGGGTATTTCACCATTATTTGCACATTGAAGCTCTGCAATTTCTCAAAATATTTTTTACAGATGGAGTGACATCATCACTACTATATTACAATACATTGGTTGATTTGCACTGGATATTCAAAAAAAAAAAAAAAATGTCTAGAGCCACCCTTGCCCAGATTGGATTTGAATTTTGGCACCCCGTCACTCTCTCCAACTTTTTTCTCGATCTGATTTTCTTAACATTTGGTAGTCACATCCCAAAAAATTTTAAGAAGTATCTTTTTTTTTTATTTCATAGAGGAAATGTGAGAAATAACATATAAATCAAACAATCATTCCATAAACAAATACCACATACGCTGCATATATAATTTAAAGCGGTTCTCCACCCTAAAGGGGAATTTCTGCTAATCTGATCCCTCCCCCCCTCCGGTGCCATAATCGGCCCCTTTCGGGGGGGTGCAGTTACCTGGATAATCCAGGTATCTGCACCCACTTCCGGGACAGACCGCCACAGATGCCCTGCCCCCCCCCCCCCCCCCGTTGTGTTCTGGGAAACACACAGTTCCCAGGACACAGCGGGGACAAGCAGAGACACGCAGCGCGACTCGCTCATGCACAGTAGGGAACCGGGCAGTGAAGCCGCAATGCTTCACTTCCCGATTCCCTGACAGAGGATGGCGGCGGGGCAGCAGAGAGACGAGCGATCGCTCGTCATCTGCCGCCGACATCGCTGGACCCTGAGACAGGTAAGTGTCAATTTATTAAAAGTCAGCAGCTGCAATATTAGTAGTTGCTGGCTCTTAATATTTTTTTTTTAGGTGCAGAACTGCTTTAAGGAAAACATGCTTATAAAATGGTTTACCATTTGCCAATAAAAAAGAAATATGTCTCCAGATTTAATTTAAAGAATCTGGTCACCCTATCTATCTGATTCAAAACCCGTTAGTGGGCTTTCGGAGCCATTTTTTCAAGCTCTGTAAACAAAGACCTACTTTAAGAATGGAAAAAAGATGAATTAGCTCAATATGTCAAAACAGAGCCTATGGCTTCACATGTTGACTGAATGAACAACTGCATAATATTCATATTAATATTAATGTGTGCTTGGTATACTTAACTGCTATGATAGAGGGAGAACAACTAAACAATAATATTTAAATTTAACAGTGAACAGACACACACACTTCTCCTTTATGCTTTATGTATATATAAACTTTTTTTTAATGATATAGTATATGTTATCTAACCTAATAAAAGGCATCTGTCTGCATTTTTGCATGATAGTGTCATTTACCTTGCACTGGACCATTTTCAAATATTTCTTTCATGATTGCCCTTTCCTGTATTTAAACAAAACATTAAAGTTACTTATCCTAGTAAACACCAGCAAATAAAAGGAAAAGTACACTTCTTTTAGTTATTATTGTAAAGTGTACCTGAAAGAAATGTGTAATGAAAGTAAAGTTTAATGTGACTTTGTAGCATAGTTTCATAACTGTGTTACATATACTGTACATAGTTGTAGATTCTCTCTTTGTTGGCTGTTCAAATGTCAGCCTTCCCAATAAAAAATTTCTGAGAATAAAATTTCAGCCAAATATAATATGTCTTGTTTTTTACTGGTCAAACCTGGCTGATAAACATGCAATACGAGAGCAGAACAGTAAAGCATAATTATTGTGCAGTACTAACACACAAGAAGCATAAGATATTTCTATCAAAACATGTCTGATCCCATATGCGTACTGAATAATATTACAAAATAATTCAACTAAAATTGTAAATCCTATGTATGTATTAGAATAAAGGAAAGGGATGGTTGGCACTCAGGATGACAATCAAATAGTATTTCTTTATTAAATGCATGTACAAAGCTTTAAACCATCCTATGCATTTCAAACGTTAGTCCTTAGTCATGGCTTAGCCTGCTCAGCCTGCATTTAATAAATAAATACTATTTTGGATGCCATCCTGAGTGCCAACCATCCCTTTTCTTTATTCTGGTACGTTGGAGGTGTCAGCAGCCTCAAGGTCTGAGTATGTGGGAAGGTTGCAGCGCCTGTACACCCGTTTTCCTATATATGTATTGTTCTATTTTTGGTATGCATGGGGATGTTTGATATGTAATATAGATTTATATACATGTGTTTCCTGACATGTATACAAGTTTGTGTGTGTGCTTATAGGCTAGAGTATGGTAGAATTATTAAAACAAATTTTTAGTCATTATTTTATCTTACTTTTTTTTTTAGATTTTTTACATTTTTCTCTGTCACAAAAGGGCTTATATGCCCCCCTATATAATAATAGTAACAGGTGTTCTTTATAAGACATGAAGAATGGTATGGCTCCTGATGCCTCCTGTGCCAACAGGTCAAGCAGATCTCAGTGGAGGAGATCAGGGAATGGGAATTTCCCAATATTCAACATTCCCATTCCATCTTGAAGCCCCCTGGATGCTTCCCAGGCTAATTGAGAAAGTTAGACAGTTGATGGGGAGCACACTAAAATACAGTAGAATATGCTGAATTGGTTGAGTGGCTGTATAGCCACCCACATAATTTCAAACCTAAACTAACACGCTGTAGCATAAAAACAAATAAGCCTGTAACCATTAATACCTCCATGGGTTTGTTTTCATCTTTTCACTGCCCCACCATAGCACAGTTAATGAGAAATTCATTGTTAGGGTTTACATAATCTGTATCATAAGCAAGGCTAGTATTTGTTGCAATAACTATCAAACTATTAATGACAATCCCTAAAATGACCAGAGAACCAGATAATACAATATTCTGTTCATATTTGTCTTCCTCTATATCAACCATGTGAACCTGAACTGGTTAAACATGATGTACTTACATTTGATGGTATCCTATAAGGTGGACTGCACTGATAGAGGTAATTAGAATCAACAAAACTGTTTGGGCAGGGCTTTGTTGCATAGCTTTTGCCATATTTGTTTGTAGCACTTGAAAGGTTGCACATGGTATGTACAATGTTACTGTCTTCTGCTATAAAAGGATAGCATTCATGCGATACCAACCTGGAAAAAATATATAATTAGTTATAAGATTATTAACAGCAAGTTAATTATTGCAAGCTAATTATCAAAAATACAAAAGTTGTAAAGGTAAAAATGAATGACTGACCATAATTTCTGAACATTTTGCTTGGAAATTTGTATATTCATAACAATTATTTAATGCTAAAGTGGACATTTTAATCATTAGAGATATGTCAGAATTATTAGATATTTTAGATTTTTTAGTAAAATACTTATAGTACGATGTAGGTTTTTGCCATTGATTAAAAATTACTTAAGCCAAAACAAATATTGTGTACATATAGTAAAAAAAAGCTGATATATAACGTGTATAGAAACATAAGACCTTTGATTAATCCCTTTATGGCAAGGGTACACACATATGCAGCCTTATTGTAGTGGGTCTACCTCTCTAGGGCTTCATATGTGCTTAACTAAGCTTGTGCTCACAGGGCCTGGTATGGACTGGAGGGACCGCACACTGTTTTTTTCAATGGTTTTTTATCTATATTGCCGGGAGCCAACAATATATTACAGCAGCAAGCAATTTTAAATTACATTTTTTCCTTTGGAAATGTAATTTTGCTGCAGTACTGTAATAAACATAGGAAAGGTGCACTACTTTACAGGCAGACTAAGGGGGACCCCCTATGCACGATATTTAAGGAAATATTACATTTTTATTGTTTCCCTTTAAGCATTATTAAAATCACTGCTCCTGAAAAAACTGTTGTTTTTTAAACTTTTTCTGCATTGATACATGTCCCTTGGGGCAGTACCCAGGTCCCCACAGACTTTTTATGGCAATCACTTGCATATAAGCCTTTAAAATTAGCAATTTTGATTTTTCAGGTTTGTGTCCCATAGACTTTGTTCGCATGTTTGCACAAATTTTTTATCTGTTTGCATGTTCTGGTGCAAACCGAATCTGGGGGTGTTCGGCTCATCCCTAGTAGATATTACAGTAGGTGCCATCAATATTGTGTTTCCAGCGCAATGGGGATTGGGCTGGAAATCACCGATGTGAGCTGTGCTTCTCGCGCTCCCTACCTCCACAAGATGCCACGCATCCATAGGAATTTATTGAGGACGGCGAGCGGGAGGGGGGACAAGGCTCGGTGCTGGCTCCCGCGACGGGGCTCGCGGGTGTCAATCTCGCCGCTAACAGCGGCGAGATTGACACAATATAGGTGGCACCCACTGTATTTTACCTTGAGATTGGTAAGGTTAGCTTTTGTAGTATAATGGATTATTAGTGTTGGGCGAACGGTTTGGTCCAGGCATGAGTTTGGGCTGAACATTGGCTGTTCTTCATGCTGGGGGAACACCCAAATTTGCAAGGTGTTTGGCGGGTGCTCGCCCCTCCGAACACCCTGCAATGCACTGCATGCTGCGCAGTGCATTCTGCGCCCAATCAGAGTGCACTAAAAGCTGGTTGTTAAGATGCGGGGCTGGTAAGCAGCTGCGAAGCAGCCTGCAGCATCCTTAACAACCCATAATTCATCAGCTGTAGACTTCCCCACTGACAGTTGAATAAAAAAAACCTTTTGCACTGGTTCTTGTCATCACAAGGGGGGCGGTGCCACTAGGTGATGTTGCCAGGTGGCTCCGCCCTTACCTATATTAGAACTGTCAAACAGTGGAGGACGCATTTGGCAATCAGCCGTCAATGAAGGCGGATCTTTTTTTGTTGTTATTTTTTTCAGGTGTATAATAAAAGGAATTGTCAAAAAACTGTCTTTGTGTTTTTATTATTTATTGACACTTTTTTGGTGAATGGGTAGCTACCCCATACTAAGTCCCATGGGGGGAGGGGGGCCAGGATCTGGGGGTCCCCTTGTTAAAGATTCCAGATCCAGATCCCTGCCCCCATGTTGAGGGCATGTGGCCTGGTATGGTTCGGGGGGGGGGGGGGGGCGCTCGCTCGCGCTCCCCTTTCCTGACCTGCCAGGCTGCGTGCTCAGATAAGGGTCTGGTATGAATTTTGGAGGGGGGGGGGAACCTATGCAGTTTTGTTTAATTTTAGCGTCGGTTTCCCCTTAAAACCCATACCACACCCAAATGTATTTTTCTTTATTTAAATTTTTTGATAGCCAGGTGCCAGCAATTGCAACCATGAGTCAATTGAAATATGATTTGAATCTTTTTTTTTTTTCTTAGAAATGTCACTTTTGCTGCAGCATGTTCTATGCATGCTACGGATGCATCACTTTACAGGCAGACTAAGGGGACCCTCCAGGCACTATATTTAAAAGGCATTTAAAATCACTGCTCCTGAAAAAAAATTTTTTTTTTTTCTTTGCATTAATACATATCCCACAGGGCAGTACCCGGACCCCTATACCCCTTTTATGGCCAATAACTTGCATATTTGGCATTTGGTATTCAAAATACGCAAGATTTTAATGGCATCCTGTGCATTTGCTGTAGGCATGTAACATTTGTATACATGTGCACAGCATGCAGTGTCCACGGAACTTACTGACCACCTCCAATGCTCCTGACCAACATGGTAATAACAACAATGTGTAATTGCACAACTGACAGACTGAATCAGTCATTGGTTCACTGGCAGAACATGCACAGCTTGTTCTGTGCAAGCACTGCTAGTGTATCATTCAGACTGGCAGTGTGTAATCTCATTGTTGTTATTGACATGTCTGCCAAGAGCCAATCCTTATATGCTGCCAGCTGGATGGCACCAGGTGCAGCGCCCTTCTTTTAATGCTGCTATATGCAGTAGAAAATTTCCATTGCTATACTCAGCTGTGCAAATGGGCCCATAGACTGATACTGATACAGATACGTACAAAACTGTACGCTGTATGCAGAATGTATTACATGAATGTGAGTGAGCCCTAAAAAGGAAATAAACATTTTTATGACCAAATTTAAACAATTTATAATCAATTTATTTTACTTAGTTTACTTTAAATTAGAATTTGTTCCACATATGTTCTATTTTAAAATATATTTACCCATGTTTTCTCAGGAACCACCAAGCACCATCTATGTGTCCTCCCCTGCACCCATTTTGATTGTGAACATTACAAGAGATTAAATGTTGGGGAGAGAGGTTGGATGTGTAGTGTCCCTCAGAGTGTATTGCTATCCGATCTGCTGCAACACCTGCAATAAGAAGAACACATATTCATATTAAAAGTAGCCATCATTTATTTTTACAAAAATTCCATAGAGGTTTTTTTTTGCATCTCTACTATCATAACGCTAATGTAACTTCAAGCACAACAAATATATATATTTAAATACATATGGGGGGGGGGGGTGTTACTAAAACTAGAACATTCAAAAGTTTGCTGCAGCTGGGCATGATATCCAGTCAGCTTCTAACTTCAGCTTGTTCAATTAAGCTTTGACAATAAGCCCTTGTGGGTTTGGCTGAATTCGCACAATTTCAAACCCACATTTCAGTGCAAGTTCGGGGGTGATTTGAAAGACATCTGTGGTTCATGCACAGACGTCTATTGGAATCACCTCCTAAGTCACCAAAAGTAGCAAAGGAACTACTTTTGGAAATCGGTCTCCGACTCCGACTTTGCCATTGCATGACATATCACCCCAAAGTGTACAAGGGCTAAAACCTGGAAGCTGACTGGTTTCTATGCAAAGCAGCAACAGATTTTACACGCTCCCAGTTTAGTAAATCCTTCTCATAGAGACTGTTATGAGTTCCATCGTACATAATGGTGTAGAAAGTCAGAGTCCATAAACACAAGGTTAGTGTTTAAAGAGGAACGAATTCAGGCATTTTTTAAGGCTTCCTCATGAAACTTAAATAGTTAGTATTGACATCAAAATATTGGCATTATACATGCAGGACTGTAAGGGTTTGATACCACTAGGATATACATTCATGTTTAGGAGCTGAATGAATGATTTTTCCCTATAGGTAAGCCTTGCGGCTCCAGCCACTCACACAGCCAGAGTCTGCGAACCTGGAAAGCAGACCAGGTGAAGATGGAAGCCCTTTCAATGGTGACAGCTTGCTGCTGGAGGGCTTTGTTCTAAGGTAAGTTTCACATAATCTGCAAGTATGTGATGCATACTAGCACATTATAACTTTGCCTTGCTGGTTAAAAGAAAAAATTGCTGGCTGTTTACTACCGGTTCCCGGCGCAGATATATTGCAGCACAATGGCTCTCCTGGGCGAAATCCCAGGAGAGCCATTATGGGTATGGGTTCATCCTTCCCCTTAGTGGCCGCCAGAGGACGCGTGGCCAGCGGGTGCGATCGCGTGCATGAGCGCCAGCATGGGGATTTGTGTGTGTAAACTTTCCCATAGTTTGTAGATACTATAACTTTTGTGCAAACCAATCAATATATGCTTATTGCAATTTTTTTACCAAAAATATGTAGAAAAATATATATCGGCCTAAACTGATGAAGAAATTTTTTTTTTAATTTGGGGGATATATTTATTATAGCAAAAATTTAAAAAATATTGTTTTTTTTTTTTTTTTAATTGTCACTCTTTTTTTGTTTATAGCTCAAAAAATAAAAACCGCAGAGGTGATCAAATACCACCAAAAGAAAGCTCTATTGTGCGAAAAAAAGGATGCAAATTAAATTTGGGTACAGCGTTGCATAAATGCATAATTGGCAGTTAAAGCGATGCAGTTTCAAATTGTAAAAAGGGGCTGAAATGGTTAAAGTGTAGGTTGTAGTCTGTCTTCCCACCACCACACGAAAATGTTGATCCAAACACTAAGCACCAACTCTTTTTGATTTAAGAGCATAAAAGCTACAGGAGATAATCAATTTAATTTGCAATGCAGACATGTTATGAGGTAGCAATTGTTTACTATTTCATATACAGTAAATGTTCTTTGCCACTAAAGGTCACTAGAAGATACCAGCAATGTAATTCAGTTGACTTTGGACTTTCCCAAAATGACAGCTGCAATTGTCCTCTATAGAAACAGGGAGATGCATGTGCCAACGTGGAGATCATGAGACACAAGTGGGAGGAAAGTTCTGAAACAGTCTGAGAAGAAGAAGATCAATGAGAGAGCATTCTAGAAGAGGGTAGCCAAGAGAGCCTTCAGAGATACATCCTGTTTGACCGATTAGCAAGATTCCAGTTTGTTCATGGTTTAGAGGAAAGCGTAGAGAAATAGGAAATGATTCCACCTGTTTTTTCTCTCTGCCTCAGAAGCAAAAGTAGGGGTCCAGACTGCTGCAATGTAAGTGGCACGTAGGCTCTGTAAAGAAGTTCCTCATGCTACAGTGCCTCTGCTACAACACAGAACTGCCATATGCTTAGGTATTTTTTTAATCTAATCAGGAACTAGTGGAAAGGACTGTATTGCATACTCAGGGAAAGTTCAGCGGCATGCAGAAATAAATACAAACAATTGCTTTACAGTATTCTTTGCTAAATAAAGGAAACTATCTGCGAAGAGACTTTATCCAAAGTGAATCTCAATGGGACCACTCACCTGTTATTTTTTTCATTGTGTAGTATCCCAAAGAGACAATACATTTGTTAAGCTAGCTATACCTAGTATATTTTTAAACAAACATTTGTATGAATATACATATGAAAAATCGTATGGAAATTCTTTGTACGTTGGATTGGATGAATGGCGCTTGAAAGTACATCAAAAATGTTGTTTGCTTGCAACATTTTATTTTGGAATTAAATCAATTTCCCAAACAGAAACCATATACACTATTAAAAACCTGCATCCTGCATCTTTGAATTTTATTGTCGAAAAACACACAAACATTCCTAAAATAAAAATGTAAAAAAAAAGTTTTACTAATACAGTATATCGCCAGCTTTGCTATATTGCATTTAAAAGGAATCTATCACTGTGCAGTTGTTCTGGGCTCCAATCAGCGTTTGTGAGCTCACCTATGGACAGGTTTGGGACAGTAATGTCGTGTACACACGACCGGACTTTCCGGCACACTAGGTCCGACGGTCTTCCCGACGGACTTTTGGCAGAGTTCCGACGGACTTTCCAAACAAACGGACTTGGCCACACACAAGCACACCGAAGTCCAATGGATTTGAACGTGATGACGTACGACCGGACTACAATAAGGAAGTTCATAGCCAGTAGCCAATAGCTGCCCTAGCATTGGTTTTTGTCCGTCAGACTAGCATACAGACGAACGGCTTTTTTGACCGGACTCGAGTCGGTTGGAAAGATTCGAAAACGTGTTTTAAATCTAAAATCCGTCTGCTTTTTAGACAGCAAAAGTCCGATGAAGCCCACACATGATTGAATTGTCCGGTGGATGCGTTCCGTCAGACCTTTGCTGTGGAAAAGTCCGGTTGTGTGTACGTGGCATTAGCTTAGCTAGGTAAAGGATAGTGAACTGTTAAATTCATTTGTTGATGTTTTAATGCCAAATGGTAAGTGCAATTGTAATTATTGAACCTTTTGCTCTGTTTGCCTTAACCGTTTTTCTATTTGCAACATGCAGGTGCCACTGAATAAAATAGCCTATTATTTAATTATCAAACTCACTTTGTCACCCGCTTACCTATGAAAGTTCACATTTATAGCTGCACTACACAAACACCTTTTTTATCTTTTGTTATGGGTGGTTACATGGCTGTTCTCTTCTTCCCTGAGTTTCATGCTGTGGGAATGAGACTGCTGTCTTAAATGTGTGGATGCTCAAATGACAGTGGCTCCTGCAGGCAGCTGCTGTCAATCAAGCAATGTAGGACCATTGACATCACAGATTGACTACAGGAAAATGCTGTGCTCTGCATTAACACAGCTTCCTTCATGTCTCAGGGACAAAGTAGGGATGCAAACATACTAAGTTAGTACAGAGTGATTAGGAACAAACAAGAAGGTCTGAATATACAAGGGGACTGACAGGAAACAGGAGGTATATCTACAACCCTGAAGATGAAGGTCAAAACAAGTCTTAAAGCGGTTCTGCACCTTTAAAAAAAAAAATATTAAAAGCCAGCAGCTACAAATATTGCAGCTGCTGACTTTTAATAAATGGACACTTACCTGTCCCAGGGTCCAGCGATGTCGGCAGCAGATGACGAGCGATCGCTCGTCTCTCTGCTGCCCCTGCCACCATCCTCTGTCAGGGAATCGGGAAGTGAAGCGTTGCAGCTTCACTGCCCCGTTCCCTACTGCGCGTCTCTGCTGGTTCCCACTGTGTCCTGGGAACTGTGTGTTTCCCAGAACACAACGGGGGGGCGGGGAATCTGCGGTGGTCTGCGGCGGTCTGTCCCGGAAGTGGGTGCAGATACCTGGCTTATCCAGGTAACTGCACCCCCCTCCCCCCTAAAAGGTGCCGATTGTGGCACCGGAGGAGGGGGAGGGATCACATGAGCGGAACTTCCACTTTAGTGTGGAGAACCACTTTAGCATCAGATTTGCAACTTTGGTATGTATTAGTAAAACTATATTTATATATATATATATATATATATTTATATATATATATATATATATATATATATATATATATATATATATATATATATATATATATATTGTAACACTGACCCCCAAAGGAGCTGTTGGTTTGACTGGGCTTACCGTTACCTTCTCCTCCTCGATCTGTGTCTAGGGGTTTCCGTGGTAGATGGCCTAGTAAACTGGAGACTGACGACAGATCCGCATAAAGGGATTTTTATTTGCAAAATGTAGACAACGAACAGTCTCTTAAAATAGGATCAGAGGGTTAGGAAGGAAGTTCAGGTACTCTTAGTGTCAATGTTAATAATGAAGGACTTACTTTGACTAAATCCAGAGAATAGCCATTCACAACTGGATGTTCACTCAAGTTGGATAGTCCCTCTCTCAGAAGGCCTAGCAGCCAACAAGGTGCTTTACTCAGGAACAAGTCTCTGCCACAGATGTTGTTGTAGAACATACAGGAATATGTTTCTGCTACAGATGGTGTTGTAAAACATGCAGGAAACTAACACTTGTGGAACACTCATGTGATACCTGGATCTTTCTGCCAGCTTGGCGATACCCACAAGACAGGATTCACTTAGGTACTTCAGCCCTTCCAGGCTCTTGCTAAGAAGCCAACCCGTACATGGCCTTCTTCTGAAGAGTCCTCCTCTGGATTGCTATGAAGTTACTGGGCCTCTCCAACTAACGGAGATGGCACCGGACCATCTCGGAATCTTTCTTTAGTTTCCTTGCCTCAGGCTAGCCAGCCCCGAGACAATATGTCGGGTGGATCCGCACCCCAGGCCATAGCCTTCCTGGGGGCTGGTCAGGAGGACCAGGACCATGGAGTCAGAACATACCTCTGGACCGGAACCCCGAACCATATGACATCCGAATCTTAAGTACCCTCTCCTAGAAAGCACAGCAAGAGGACACTCCCACTGGGCCGGCTCCGAGAGAGAATAAACTTAAAGCACCCAACTAGACTGTAGTTCCATGCCTGCCAGAAGAGACAGTGCCCCTTGTGGCCAGCACGTGCTCTTAAGGAGGCGGTGCTACATATATCTTTGCAGCTACTTTGTGCATTCATATGAGTTATACCTTGTTTTTTAAGGATAAATTGAGTCATCCTCTGTTTTGTAAATGTTAAAAGATAACTCTTTATTTGTTTTCATTATCAAATTAAAACTGACCAAAAAACAGTAAAACGCTACCAAAAAGCAAAAGAAAATGCAGAGAATTTTACGCTGAGTATATTTTTAGTTTGGGCTCCCAGAATCTGTGTGCATAAGGTCTTATTTATTATTTTAAGATTTTTTTACAGACTGTTTCACAGACTTCTCTTCTAAATAGCAGAAAACATACAATATCTTTTCTTCCTCACAGATAAGTGAGATGCAAGATTGCCTAAATCAGTGATTACATGATCAAATGCCAGTTCTCCCAGCTCCTGATTGTTATAACGAAACCAGGTACTGTTTTTGAAAGTTCCGTCTCCATGCTGGGGTAATGTGTTGATGTGCAATGGCACAAACACAGGTATGCATTTCTGTGGGCCCATGGATGAAGGCCCAAGTCTGTGAGGAAACATATTTGTATATGCTTGGCTAGAATGGCTTTTATTAGCCCTTGTACACATGGTCGGACATTCCGACGGAAAATGTCCAATCGGACTCTGTTGTCGAATAAGCCGACCATGTGTGGGCTCCATCTGACTTTTTCCGTCGTTTGTAGAGAATTCCGATCGGACAAAGTCCCACGCATGCTCAGATCAAATTACAAGACCAAAGCTATTGGCTACTAGCCTGAACGTAGTCCCGCCGCAATGAACAAACGTCATCATGTTCCCGAACGATCGGCTTTTCCGATAACTTTGTCCGACAGTGTGTATGCAACACTAGTTTCGGACAAAATCCGTCGGAAAAAATCAGACGGATTTTGTGGTCGGAATGTCAGACCGTGTGTACAAGGGTTAAAAGTTACACTTTTTTATGGGGGGGGGGGAGAAAGGGAACTGTCCCTCTTTTAATATTGAGGTTAACATTTTAGGTTAGGAGGTCAACATGTAAAGAATAGGTTAAGGTTAAAGCCCATTTTGTGTCACAGAAATATATATGCAGTTTTATAGATATCTCCCAACAGCTTCTGACTTTGCAGTCCAATAACACCAGAGTTAGATCTACTGTAATCAACACTTGGCAACAAACCTGATAAGACTTTCCCCTCTCTTTTAAGGCATTTCTTATCAAAAAGCAGTGGAAAACCATAACATGCCTGGATACCAAACTATAAAGAGATAAAAAGCTGCACTTCACTTTTGAGGGTTAAGTCAGAGATTGGGGGCAACATTTTTAAGGATAGGTGAAAGTTTAATTGTTTTCATGCTTAGGTTAAGGGAGACTTTAAGGTGTAGGTTAAGTAATAAGGGTTAATTGTAAGTGGTAGATTAATGGTAATGCTAACACACAACCCCTCCTGAATAGATAGAAGAATGGTGCAAAACATCAGCTAATATGGCACTTGAAGCACAATTTAAGTGCAAGAGAAATAGGTTTAACCAAGCTTTACTGCTATATTGAATCTGGAGACTCTGGGGAACAGTGCTCTGGCTATGGTGTTCCCACAGTAGCAAATCCTTTATCGGCTACATGTAGAAAGACACAATACTACAAATGCTGCACAGCCTTACCCATAGCATACAAAAATGTTTAAAAAAGTGATAGATAGATATATTATCAATATATATATATATATACACACACACACATATACACAGTATCTCACGAAAGTGAGTACATCCTCCCATTTTTGTAAATATTTTCTTATATCTTTTCATGTGACAACACTAAATAAATGACCCTTTGCTACAATGTAAAGTAGTGAGTGTACAGCTTGTATAACCGTGTAAATTTTCTGTCCCCTCAAAATAACTCAACAGACAGCCATTAATGTCTAAACCACTTGCAACAAAAGTGAGTACACCCCGAAGTAAAAATGTCCAAATTGGGCCCAATTAGCCATTTTCTCTCCCCGGTGTAATGGGACTCGTTAGTGTTACAAGGTCTCATGTGTGAATGGGAATCAGGTGTTTTAATTTTGGTGTTATCGCTCTCACTCTCTCATACTGGAAGTTCAACGTGGCACCTCATGGCAAAGAACACTCTGAGGATCTGAAAAAAAAATGAATTGTTGCTCTACATAAAGATGGCCTAGGCTATAAGAAGATTGCCAAGACCCTGAAACTGAGCTGCAGCATGATGGCCAAGACCATACAGTGGTTTAACAGGACAGGTTACACTCAGAACAGGCCTCATCATGGTCGACCAAAGAAGTTGAGTGCACGTGCTCAGTGTCATATCCAGAGGTTGTCTTGGGAAATAGAGTGCTGCCAGCATTACTGCAGAGGTTGAATGGGTGGGGGTCAGCCTGTCAGTGCTCAGACCATACGCTGCACACTGCATCAAATTGGTCTGCATGGCTGTAATCCCTGAAGCAAGTCTCTTCTAAAGATGATGCACAAGAAAGTCTGCAGTTTGCTGCAGACAAGCAGACTTAAAACATGGATTACTGGAACCATGCCCTGTGGTCTGATGAGACCAAGATAAACTTATTTGGTTCAGATGGTGTCAAACATGTGTGGCAGCAACCAGGTGAGGAGTACAAAGACAAGTGTGCCTTGTCTACAAACAAGCGCGGTGGTGGAAGTGTCATGGTCTGGGGCTGCATGAGTGCTACCGGCACTGGTGAGCTACAGTTCATTGAGGGGACCATAAATGCCAACATGTACAGTGACATACTGAAGCAGAGCATGATCCCCTCCTTGCAGAGACTGGGCCGCAGGACAGTATTACAACATGATAAAGACCCCAAACACTCCTCCAAGACGACCACTGCACTGCTAAAGAAGCTGATGGTAAAGGTGATGGACTAGCCAAGCACGTCTCCAGACCTAAACCCTATTGATTATCTGTGGGGCAGCACAGTGGTGTAGTGGTTAGCACCTTCACCTAGCAGCAATGGGGTCGCTGGTTCAAATCCCGACCACGACACCCTCTGCCTGGAGTTTGCATGTTCTCCCTGTGCCTGCGTGGGTTTCCTCCGGGTACTCGGGTTTCCTCCCACACTCCAAAGACATGCAGGTAGGTTAATTAGACCTTGTCTAAACAAAATTGGCCTTAATATGTGTATGTCAATGTTTTATGTGTTTATAAGCGTGTCAGGACCTTACAGGGTAAAGGACCACGCAAAGCCGCAGATGGACTCTGGTGGCAAGAAAGCGCCCTGAAGCATTTCAGTTTGCATAGGTAGCGCTATACAAGTTACTCACTCACTCACTCACTCAAATGGAAGATGGAGGAGCGCAAGGTCTCTAACATCCACCAGCTCTGTGATGTCGTCATGGAGGAGTGGAAGAGGACTCCGGTGGCAACCTGTGAAGCTCTGGTGAACTCCATGCCCAAGAGGGTTAAAGCGGTTCTTCACCCTAAAGGGGAAGTTCCGCTAGTATTATCCCTCCCCCCCTCCGGTGCCACAATCGGCACCTTTCGGGGGGGAGGGGGGTGCAGTTACCTGGATAATCCAGGTAACTGCACCCACTTCCGGCCAGACCGCCGCATGGCTCCGCCCACCGCCGCATGGCTCCGCCCCCCCCCCCCCCGTTGTGTTCTGGGAAACACACAGTTCCCAGAGACACAGCGGGGAACCAGCGCAGCGCGACTCGCGCATGCGCAGTAGGGAACCGGGCAGTGAAGCCCTCTTGCTTCACTTCCCGATTCCCTGACAGAGGATGGCGGCGGTGGCTGCAGTGAGACGAGCGATCGCTCGTCATCTGCCGCCGACATCGCTGGAACCTGGGACAGGTAAGTGTGATATTATTAAAAGTCAGCAGCTGCAATATTAGTAGCTGCTGGCTTTTAATATTTTTTTTTTTGTGCAGCTCCTCTTTAAGGCAGTGCTGGAAAATAATGGTGGCTACAAAAAATATTGACACTTTGGGCCCAATTTGGACATTTTCACTTAGGGGTGTGCTCACTTTTGTTGCCAATTAATGGCTGTGTGTTGAGTTATTTTGAAGGGGCAGCAAATTTACACTGTTATACAAGCTGCACACTCACTACTTTACACTGTAGCAAAGTGTAATTTCTTCAGAGTGGTCACATGAAAAGTGAGGGGTGTACTCACTTGTGTGAAATACTGTATATACTGTGTAAATATTGTCTAACATTCACTCTTCAAAAAAAGGGCAGTATTCCATTAACTAAAAACAATTAGGGTAAGTATACTTTGAGTGCTGGCATACTGACTGGTATCAGCATATTTACCGTCTAGCAACACTCTTGCAACAGAAATACCGGCTTGCATGCCTACTGTGCCAAGCACACCACACATTTATTTAATGAAATTGATTCATAACATATCATTCTAAAATTGTGGAACAATTTCTGAAATGTGATACACAGTGAAAAAATATTAAAGTGCTTAAAGTCTCATCATGGTGAGTTTGCACTGGGGTGAGATATTTTCCCTCTTTGTCCTCCCATTGGTCTGGAAAAGTATTGGGAAATCTTAGTGTGTGTTATCACTAAGTTGACTTGAGGGGTGGTAATGTCACTGGCAGTGATGATAGTTTTATTTAGCTTAGTGTTAGCGTGCAAACCCTCTTTAACTGTGCTCATGCCATCAAATAGGATGTGTTTGGAAAAAAGGATTTAATTTTTTTTCCAATTATTTACTGCTGAAAATAAAAAGATAAAAATGTCTATCTTTTGACTTTTCTACCCTTTAAAACTCTAACTGCTGGAATTATATAGTCAAAGAAACTCATTATTAACAGGTAGCGGGAAAATGAGATGTAAAATAAATGTATATTTGCATTTTAAACTAAGAACAATCATATTTAATGAAGAGAATATAATTTAATACTATTGATTAGGGACATTAAAACAGCTTGAAATTTTTATGAAATACACATCTCTCGGAAAATGACATTTTGCAGCTTTGCACTAACAGTTGCCGTGCCATGCGGCTTTGCCCTTTGAAAAAAAATCTATGAATAAAATGCATCAAGATGTAGCTGCAAGGCAATCTGTATTGACACAACACATTATCCTGGAGGTGTTACTAAGGATCTGTGGGAAAGTCAATTGCACTGCTAAGTGATCAGCTGAGATGTATGATATGTCTTTGACATCTTTATGTTTCTGAGTAGTTTTTGGATGTTTAATACATTTTAATGTTTTTTATAGCAATACACTATGTGAGTTCCCTTTTCTTTGCACAATATCTGAGGAACCACTGGATTATCATTCTCAGTGTATGGGAAGACTCTTCCAAAGGAATGGTGCATTCTGAGCAATTTATGCCGAGCATTTACAGTATATATAAGGCATAACCATGTGGTGAGTGAGACGCACATAGGGTGAGCACTTGGAGTGGGATAATCACATCACCTTTCGTGCACGATTGGAACACAGCTATTTGCAGTTAGATTGTGTGGGAATTTTGCACGTACGTTTTAATGAACTTTAACACTTCATGCTTTGAAATTCTAGCATTGTTTTAGAGCCTTTTAGAATCTATTAACATTTATTTGATTTCATGGGAGATATATATTTCTTATAAAGGAGGCAGCATGATTGTTTTCACTATTATATATTATTTGTTAAAACACATATTTATCACTATTTATTACAGGCATACCCCACTTTTAAGTACACAATGGGGTTTATTTACTAAAGCTGGAAAGTGCAAAATCAGGCTCACTTCTGTATAGAAACCAATGAGCTTCCGGGTTTTATTACCAAAGATTCATTGAACAAGCTGGGGTTAGAAGCGCATTGGTTTCTATGCAGAAGTGAGCCTGATTTTGCACTTTCCAGCTTTAATAAATAAACCCCATTGTGTACTTAAAAGTGGGGTATGCTTGTATTGTTTGAGTTATAGGGTTTAGGTTAATCTTTTACAGTGCGGTGTTATTAGAGGTTTATTAGTTGCACTACATCTGTCCCCCCCCACCCCCCTCACCAGAATACATAGGTTAGTGCTCTGATGGGATGCCGATTAACTGCTGGTTTTCCAGCATACTTGTTTGACAGAAGCCAGTCGTGAAATTGACTTCTGGCAGACATTGACCTGTACACACGGGCCAAATGCCGGCCAGTTTCTACTGTATCAGCTGATTTTGACAGATATTCAGCTTGTGTGTAGAGGAATTTATTGTCAAAACTTCATTGAACAAGCTGAGTTTAAAAGCTGATTGGTTACTATTAACAGCTGCACCAGATTCTCTGGGCTCCAGTTTTAGTAAATCCCCCCTTAAGTGTTTAATAATTATAGGTCTACTATTGATCACCCTTCCCAAGCAGAGTGGCAGGTATCTGAACGGAAACAGGACATTCTCCAGGAGCAACTAATGCCGCGTACACACGACCGGACTTTCTGGCAGAAAAGGAAAAAAATTCAGATGGACCTAGAAATAGAACATGTTTTAAATCTTTCCGACGCAATCAATTCCTATTGGGAAAACCGTATATCTGTATGCTATTCCAACGGACCAAAAACTTTGCAAGGGCAGCTATTGGCAACTAGCTATTGAACTTCATTTTTCTAGTCCTGTCGTACGTCATCGCATTCTAAACAAATGGACTTTGGTGTGATCAGGTGTAGGCAAGTCTGTTTCAGCAGAACTCTGTCGGAAAGACCACCAGAGTTTATTCTTACGGAAAAAACAGTTGTGTGTAGGTGGCATTAGGGTCTTAGGTCTATGACACACCATAAATTCTGTTGGTGGAGAAAATTCACCAACAACATCTACTCATCTCACCTAATGTGGTTATTGCTCTCTCAATGGCCAAACCAGGAAGATGTTGCGTTGTCATTCCTCCCTAATCGGCAACTAAATTCCCACAGCATTTCACATACAATAAGGTGAAAACGTTCAATAGAGTGGTTCTTAAAGGCACACATTAAACTACCATTCCTGCTTTGACCGAAAAAAACAAATTGTGAAAATCAAAACTTTTTTATTTATGATAGAACTGTCAAGTTTTTATTGTTGTCTGTGTACCTGCTGGTTGTTGTCTGTGTACCTGCTTGGGGGGCTTTATTGTCCTCGTGATTGGGAGAGAAAGTGATGGGAAATCCATAAGTTTACAATCACCGGGGCAGGAATAGAGGGAAAATCTTACAATGGGGACACTAAATCTGGCATTAATTATCTAATGCCGCGTACACACGGTCAAACTGTTTGACGTACTTAGTCCGTCATACAATCCGACAGACAATCCGTCGTACTTTCCACTGAACGGACTTGACCACACACGGATGCACAAACAGTCCGTCGAAAGCTTGCGCGATGACTTGTACAGCACGTACGACGGGACTAGAAATAGGAAGTCCAAGACACAGCAAAGCACCCTTCCGCCGTGTAAATCCTTTCTGGGCATGCGCCATTCTTAGTCCATCGAACTAGCATACTGACGACCGTATTGTCCGCTGAAACCAAAGTACGACGGACAGATTTTTGGAAAATCCGAAATTCTTAGTACTCCGGACTGCACGCTGAAAAAGTCCGCTGAAGCCCACACACGAGCGGATTGTCCGCTGAAATGTGTTTCAACGGACTAAGTACGTCAAACAGTTCGACCGTGTGTACACGGCATAAGAAGAATTTTCCTCTCATTTCTTTTTGGATATATTATTTATATATATATATATATATATATATATATATATATATATATATATATATATATATATATATATATATATATATGAGCTGATGAGAATTCAATTCTTATAATTTATTTACCTTTGCAATAAATAATATAAAGTAATAAAGTATATTATGTATTACTTGCTGTTGAAAATGCCCAGGATGCTGCACAATTCTTTTGATCCAAAGGCCTGTGAATATACTGAGGCCATTTATATGAAGAAACAAAATACAATGGAAATTCCTCATCCAATGAGACTCGAACCTAAAATAAAACAGGCAGCTGTTAAGAAATGAAGGTTATGATAAGGAAAAATGATTGATTGCAAATCACCAATAATAGCCATGTATTGCTGTCTTTAACCATTTCAATACCAAGATTTCCCCCCTTCCTGCCCAGGACAATTTTTAGCTTTCAGCGCTGTCACACTTTGAATGACAATTGCGCAGTCATGCAAAACTGTACCCAAACTCAATATTTAACATTTTATTCCCACAAATAGAGATTTCTTTTGGTGGTATTTGATAGGCAGCACTGACGGCACTGATAGGCTGCACTGACAGCATTGATAGGTGGCACTGTATAAGCAGCACTGATGAGGAGCTACTGACAGGCATTACTGAGTGGCACTGATTGTTACTTTGATGGGGCACTGACAAGCATTACTGATGGGGCACTGATTGGCCCTTTTTTGGGCACTGATTGGCACTGATCAGTACTGTTATGGGCATCGACAGTTGTTTATGGGGACAGGCTGGTAGGTGTTGGGCATTGATTGGCAGCTGATGGGCATCGTGCTGATAATCAGTGTGTTGATTATCAGAACAGACTCCCCCTCTGACCGGGAGAGCCACCGTTTGGCTCTCCCTGTCAGCGTGAACCGAGGAAAGCCATTTACCAACACTTCCTGGTTCACACGATGATCAGCTGTCAGACTGACACAAAGCACCTCCAAACGCTGCACTGTGTGCCCCCATGGGCACGCGCCGGCTATGTTATCCTAATCATATCATATGACGTCCAGTCAGGATATCACAACCACTTTGGCGCTGTCATTCTGCTACTGTATATGGCGGGCAGCAAGTGGTTAAAGTATATGTAACCCAAGAACAAAAATGTAATATATTGCCACTTGCCGGACATTATATAGTTACTGTCATAATGTGTTCAGTCATAGAGTGTTCAGTCAAAGTGTGTTCCAGTCATAGCAGGGCTGTCATAACATGTTCAGTCATAGCGGGGCTGTCATATCGTGTTCAGTGATAGCATGTTCCAGTCATAGCATGTTTAGTCATAGCGTGTTCAGTCATACCGTGCTCTGCCATAGTGTGTTTTTGTCTTAGTGGTTCTGTCATAACGAGTGCTGTCATATCGGTTGCTGTCATAGCAGGTTCAGTCATAGCGTGTTCCAGTCATAGTGTGCTTCAGTCATAGCAGTCCTGTCATAGCAGTTTCTGTCACAGCATGTTCCAGTCATAGTGTGCTCCAGTCATAGCGGTCTTGTCACAGCAGTTTCTGTCACACGTGTTTCTGTCATAGCGTGTTCCTGTCATAGCATGTTTCTGTCATAGCGTGTTTCTGTCATAGCATGCTCTATCTTAGCATGTTGATGGCATGCAGTTCTGGCATACACCAATAGCCATTTCATCTTCGTTTGTTTCCATGTCTCATCATACCTTTTGTTCAGGTTTCTTTGTATACCTGGGTTTAGTTAGCTAGTGCTCACATCTCAGGATCTGTCATGTCTACAGATCCTTACAGATCTCATTCCAGATTGTTACCATGTACTTGCTATCTCAATCTAGATTGTTACCATTTGCTTGCTTATCTCATTCCAAATTGTTACCACGTGCTTGCTATCTCATTCCAGATTGTTACCATGTGCTTTCTCCTGATGAGTGGTACTACCAAACCACGAAACGCGTCAAGTTATTTGAAGCCGTGTCTGGATTTATATATTATATTTATATTTTTTATATTTAATCTTGTGGTATAGGATTGAGATACTTTACCCAGGGTCTCTTTCCTAATAATTTATGGCTGACCAGCAAGTTTGGAGAGCTTTACCAGCATTGTAAATACTGTTTGATATGTAAATGACTAATATGTATGTGTATATAGATGAATGTATGGGTTTTATTACTTATTACATTTTTTTCTATTTTACTAATTATGGTCCTACTGTATTATAATAACTAGAACTATATTATAACCATTGATAGTAGGTTTTCTCTGAGATTGTGTACTACATATATGCTCAGGCGTATTCCAGATTCTATCCAGAGGTTACAGTACCACTATCATTTATTTATGTTATTTTATTGAATATGGTTCCAATGTACGTATTTAAGTAATTCTATTATTGATAGTTGGTTATCCCTGGAGACTGCATGCATCATATAAAGTCCCAAATGTTTCCCTTGCCCCTTTTCCCTTATGATGTTTCCAATAGATAGGGATGGAGCTATATGACCTAAATGGTCTTTACCTCATATAAAGTCCCAAACAGATACTCTGCCTTTAAAATTAGTTAGCTAGTGCTCACATCTCAGGATCTGGTCATGTCTACAGATCCTTATGGGTTGAGGTTTTCGTTTTTAAATGATTGTTGACCACAATTTTCTCGTCCATATACCATACGTTATACGATGCACGTTAATTTCATTACCCCTGTACGACTACCCACTATGGTCTGTGGGTACACTGGCCCTGAGTATTAAGTTTTAATTACCTGTCTTTGTGCTGCAGGTTACTCTAGCTCACTTACTACATACACTAGGGTGGGAGTCATCATCGGATTCATTCAAGCGCTGCGGTCTTGTCATTACTGTCTTTATACTCAGGTAGGTGGGGGGGGGGTGTTGTTCTCGTGTCTGGTAAATCTGTTGTCACTTTCTCTAGTTTGTGTGTCCTTGGGTTTAGGCATGCCACACGTTTCAGAAGCAGCTAATTCATGTTCATCCCTTCAACCCCACGTGGGGTTTCAGAGCATAGCAAGACCACAGCTCTTGAATAAACCTGATGATGACTGCCACTCTAGACCAACTCCATCATGAGTCAGTCAATATTTAAGCACACAGTGGAGCTTTGTCACAGGGTTTTTTCCTTTCCTGGCCTCAGCGGGGAAGCCAGTATGCCCCGGATTGTTTTCAATTCTGTCCCAGCTACTCCCATTCACCAGCATGGAACATGTTCTGGGCAGTATTCTTTAACGCAGATTCAGGTGGGCAAATATGCTCTCCCCAGCCTGATATGGTTGTAAGACAGGTTGGAGGTGATCGAAGCTTGCTCGATCAGAGGCGGGGTTCAGCGCACCCCCAGCTCCTGCTCTTCCTACATTCCAGCGGGCAAGATCAGAATCCCCTTAGTTCACCGGTCTTGTCAAGCCTTCTGATTTAATATGTCTGAGCCAAGTATGTTTCTTGTCAGGGGCTGTGTTGGAATCTCCCATCCCCAGTCTCTAGACAGCCTCTGCTGGAGGATTTTCAGGCCTGCACGCAGGCCTCATCACTATCTCGTCAGAGTCTTTCGTATGTAGTATCTTGCCACTGGACACCGGGGGTGTCCAGTGGCAAGTTTCCGGTATCGTTTGTTACATTTTGCCTGCCCTCTTTCCCATGCAAACATTTTCATTGAAGTACTCATCCGTGGATTTTATGGTTCAGCACTTTCTGCAGTCGGGGGGGGGGGGGGGAAGTATTGGCTATCCAAGCTGATATCACCAATGTTTTAAGCTACTTCCAGACCTGCATGCTGGTAGGGCAAGCTAAATGGTGCTGATGTTGTTTCACCACTGGGCTTACTCTTGTGTCAAAAGCAGTCCTTGCTTCGAAAACCTTTGCCAAGCACATAAATGCATGGACCTTGGGTACCTTCAGGGGGGTCAGGCATCAATTCAATTAGTTAATTCCTGTCACGTGGAGACCCTGGTTACCACCAAGGGATCTGCAGTCTCTCGCAGGGTGTGTGCTGAGCCATTGTCCCCTTGACGGCCCACAAAGTGGTAGGTCTGGGTCAAATGTCATCATTATTCTGGGTTCCACTCTTGGCTCTAATCTTGTCTTTGCGAGGTTGCCTGGGGAACTGGTCAGGTACATCGGAACATACATTTTTTGTCCGATCCCCAGCCTGTTCAAAAGGGGGGCTTAGTCACTTTGGGTATGCTGAATCATACCATGAGACTTATTCCCTAGGATGGAGTCTGGTCGTCCATCCCCTGTTCAGGAGGACTCCGACTCGGTTGTCAGGTTACAAGCAGAAGCACAACCCGATTTTAATCACGTGGGACCAGTTTTCTGCGTATCTGTTTTCTCCATGTTTTATGATGTGTATTGCCACAGCATTGGCCTTATCCGCAAACACTATCGTACATATCTACCAGATATCCAGCACTTCAGACCCCTGCAAACACTTGTCAGTTCATCCATTTTTTGTGGCTCACCCTCTCAAACTTCCCCATACAAAGAATAGACAGACAGGCCAGGGGTTCATATAAAGTTCACAGAGCTTTTTAACTGGTGTTCAGTGTGAAGTGTTCAATCTTCTCTGCAATTTCACAGAGGCTCCTTGGGTCAGCCCTTGCTCCCTTTCCCCCACGTATCCTCTCACTGCAAACAGTAGTGTCCAAACTCATGTCTGGGTTTTCTTGGAAATTAGGCTTAATCCAAATAATTTACGGGACATTTATTTGGGTTCTGGGCAGTTTCACAGGTTTCAAACAGGGGTTCTTTCTTTTCATCAAGTCATGGGATGTTGGTTTACCTCCTGTTATAGTTGATACATACTGGATCTGTATACTGAAGCCATCTGGATGTGCGCTACTCCACTAGATGGATTGTTACCAACCTTCATCAAGCTTTCTTATCACACATACTTTCATGTCTTTTTTGCCCTCTTTCAGGCGTACTGACCAGCTAGGCCAAGGCACACCTCAGGTCTTGTTGTTAGGGTATCGTATTTCCAAGTGAAGTCTCTGACAAAAAAAAAAAAATACAAATATATATATTTATGGTCGGAGCCCTCCGCTGTAAGAGATATGAAAGAACACATAAACACGTCACAAGACTAACAACATAAAATAGACCTGAGTTGTGCCCTTGGTCTGCTGTAAGGTAAGCCCTGGTGAGCTGGGCGGTGAGCCCTGCTCTGCTGGGCGATATGCCAAGAGAAGGCCGCAAAAGATTTGGTGTAGGGAGGTAATTATTAATTTATGTACAACAAGACACTACGGGGCAAAGTTTCTGAAGGCTCAGGACATTTCCACTTGTGGATTGGAGATGTATCGAGAAAAGCAGGTGGATTCCCGCCTGCCCATCTTTGATCACGTGGACTGGGACCCCGATTCGTGAGGCTGCTGATGCTGCTCCAATGCGAAAGAATGTCCAAGAAAATGACCAAGGTCCTGGCCTAATTTGCTCAAAAGGAACCTGACGTGACTAATAAACTGGTTGCTGCCTGGGGTACTAATCGAGAACGGTAGTAATGGGCTGTCCTGCGAGGGATCAAACATATGGGCCAAAAATTGATCTAGGATGGACACGGGGCACCAGGCTTTGAGAGTTTGGAAAGGTTTTATGTCAACCCCTGGACCGGACTATTGTGTTTTGGACACGCTGAGGAGCAAGATGAAGTCTGATGGCGTGTGAGGTGGTGTCTACGTAACACTTTACAACTGGGATGGTGACAGTATTCACTGGGGCGTAAGAAGCTGTAGAAAGCCAGGTAGATGGCTGCTTGAAGGACCAGGCTGAATTTAGCCAAAAGGGGAATGTGACAGGATGAAAGACATGTCTCGGAATATGGCGCTGGTGACGGGTAGCCGTTTGATACTGATTTGGGGTCATTGCCTGTGAATACCACACAACATGGTCTTGACCGTATGGGCGGCGAACAAGACGGTTTGTTAGGATCTCATAAGGGGATGAAATACTGGATGTCAGCTGAGTGGGGTCTTAGGTATTGTGTGACAATGCCAACTGTGTGCGGTGGCATAATATGAAGACCAGGATGTGATGGAGAACTCTTGGTATTGCTCTGGGGTTTGAGGCTAGTAACCTGACATAGAACCTCTAGGCTGCCCGGTAGGCCTTCAGGGTGTTGTGAGATAATGAAAGATTAATAAGGCAGGTAGCATCGTGAAAGTGTTGTTTGAATCCGAGGTTAGCTACGACCAGTGTGGGATAAGAGACATGGTCGGGTCGGTTCCAGGTTCCTGCAAAAAACAACGAAGCAAAGTTAACGGGTAGTGCGTCGGCCAGATTATTGCGTTTGTCTGGGATGTGGACGCATAGGACGTTAGATTGGTGCTGTGGGGATAGTGGCACCAGCCTGCACAAGAAGGCCACAATGGCCAGCTCCTTTATTTATAATACTGGCTGTAGCTTGGTTGTCTGTGGTGAACGTCACTGTTTGTCCTGCCCAGTTGTTGCACCAGACTTGAGCTGCTGCGACAATGGGGTAGAGGTCGAACAAAGAGGAGGACTAACTGAACCCAGGAATCAAGAGGATTTCTGACGGCTATGGCCCTATAAACCCAATTTGGCCAAAATTGAGGCGAGGACCTGTGGAGGCTGCGGTGACCATGACTACCTGAGATGAAGAGAGATGCTGAGGGAATACACATTGGCATGCCATTCCAATTTGTGAGAAAATCGACTCTCATGGGCAGATCTGCTATAGCTGGCACATCTTAATTTAAGGATTTAGTCAGGGTCTTTGCCTGGAAGAGAAACACTAAAAGATGGGAGGTAAAAGATCCCCTTGAGTCTGGCTGCTGCCTTGGCTGAAAATGAGCAGTGATAGTCAAAGGATGGGCACCCTGCATACTTGTGACCTGCTGCGTGCAGATACGGGTCCAATTCTACCCTCCTGTTGGGGTTGCTCTGCCTAGCATGTCTCTGACTGTCCCCAAGGCCCGCACAAACTCTGTGACAGTGAGCTTGCGATTAAGTAAAGGGTCTCTGGCCTTCAGGATGACGGAGACATCTCCCCGCGAATATGATTTGTTCTAGGCCAAGTTGTGTACTGCTATGAGGAGGGATGCTAAGTTAACGTCGTTGTCATCCAAGATGTCCTCCTAGATGCCCTGCTAGGACAAGGTGTGCAGGGAAGACGATGGTGCAGAAGTTGGGTGTATCTGTAAGTGAAGGTACCGGAATGACGGTGGTGACTGGAGCTGGTAGGGGCACGGCTGGGCGTACCTCCAGGGCTGTCACTCTGCTTGGACTTCGGCGACTGCTGCTGACAGTGTGGTTACCCAGGAGTGCAGCTGAGTAGTCGCAAAGAAGATAGACTGAAGTGGTGCCTGGAAGGGCTGCCACTGGCGGTGGAAACAGTAGCCTAAAGGCTTGGTTTCCTGGCTGCAGCAGGGTAGGATTTACTCCTGCGACACCGTTCTGCTATGAGCTTATTTTTATTTATTTTTTTATTATTATTTTTTTTATTATTTTTTTTATTTTTATTTTTTTAATTGGTCCAAGCTCTTGTGAGACTGTAAACCGCCGCTTGCTGAGCCCGTAAAGGGTGATGGCAGGGCTGAGGCAAAGTCCTCACTGTCTGCCTGCGACATGGCGTCAACTAAAAGCAAGGGGGGGGTGCGTATGTTTGAGGTAAGTTGCAAAGGTAGGAGGGGATAGTTGCGTTGGGTAGATAAGATGAAAGGCGGAAGGAAACAAGAAGAATAGGACAAGGAACGACAGACATAGTGACAGTTGGTTTGCGCTTGAGCGCTGTTGAGTGTGACTTTAGAAAACTCAAAAGAATGCGTAACAACCGAGGTGAGCCAGGAGGTGACTGGCTAGGTAACCGATAGCTCGGGTGTCAGTCTGTGCTCGGCACAGACTAATGAACCAGAGCGCCCCAGGGCGGACTGGGGTGGGTAGCTGAAGTCTGGTATACTAAGTAGGAATGTTGCGATCTGTAGTTAATTGACGTGGGTTCGGTCTACTAATGCTTGCACTGCCAGCAAGTATGGAGATTAGGCGACCTTGTCTGCGTATTGAAGGCTTGTGCTTCGAAAACAGAGTGAAGTGCACAGAAGTATGTGACAGTTGCTAACGCCTCAGGAGCAGGTCAAATTCTGTATGTGAAGTAAAAATATGTAGTGAAAGAGTGTTTAAGAGAAAGGGGGAATCCCATTGAACTACACACCTAACTTTATGCACTAGTTGTGAAGTTGACTGGTTGGAGGCGAGAACTGAGTTGACCGGGAGCCTGTAGTAAGGTGACATGAGAATTTTGTTTTGACAATGGGGAATGCAAAGAGCTGTTTGGGGCAAAGCTGGCCCCCTGGTGAAGATGCAAGCCCTCGACAATGGGTTTTTTTTTTTTTTTGGAAGATACTGTCCAAACCTGGTGCAGGGTGGACTAACTGGTGTACTAACTGGCCTAAAAGGGGAAAGCGACAGAGAAAACGATGAGCAGCCGTGTTGCTACTGGAGACGATGAGTGGCAGTTTGAGCCATTTGCTGAAATGCTTGCAGCGATTGCAAGGAAGCGGCCTTATTTGAATTATAAATTGAATTATGAGGTGAGAATGAATGAATGAATGAATGAATGAGGTGAACAGCTGTGTTGCTACTGGAGACGATGAGTGGCCGTATTAAGCCATTGCAAGAAAGCAGCTTTATTTGAATCTATAAATTTAAATAGAAGTGTGTAGGAATGAGGAGAGCAGCCGTTTTGCTACTAGAGATGAGTGGCCGTATTGAGCCATTGCATCGATGCTCGCAGCGATTGCAAGGAAGCAGCTTTATTTGAAAGGTGAAAGCAATGTTTGCGGATTTATAAGTGTGTAGGTATGAGGTGAACAGCAGTGTTGCTACTGGAGACGATTGGCAGTTTTGAGCCAAATGCAGAAAGACTTGCAGCGATTGCAAGAACGCAGCTTTGTTGAAAGGCGAAAGAAAGGTTATAGAGGAAATGTGATTATGTAGGAATGACCGTGCGCAATACTGAGCAAATTGGTGGAGAGAATTGTGTACGATAATGTATGGATAGACTGAGAAGGTCAAATGTAAGTACTGCTGAATTCGTACAGTCGATGTGACTAGTTTGAACTGGGCTATAGCTATGGAATAGTCTGCGAAAGATTTGACTCATTTGAGTCGGTGATGCAACAGGATTCGGCTTGGTTGCGTTTGGCAAGGACTGGAATCGTTGCGCCGACGCTGCGACTAAACTCGAATCCTCCGTAGATGCGACTGAGAGGCTCGTATATGGGATCCGACCGTATCGCTGAGGATATGGCTGGGTTCGGATTGATTGAATTGTGATGGTGGTTGAAAGGGCTGGTGATTGTCAATGATCCGAAACATAGAAGCGAAGTTGCGACTAGATTCGAAACGGCCGTAGATGCGAGGTGACTACAGGGCTCGTATGACAGATCTGTCAGTGTTGCAGATGATATGGCTGGGTTTGAATCGACTAAATGGTGATGGCGGTTGAAGGGGCTTGTGACTGCCGGGGATCCGAAACATAGAAGCGAAGTTGCGACTAGATTTCGAATTGGCCGTAGATGTGAGGTGACTACGGGGTTCGTATGACAGATCTGACCGTATTGCCGATGATATGGCTGGGTTCGAATCAACTAAATGGCGATGACGGTTGAAGGGGCTTGTAATTGCCGAGGATCCGAAACATAGAAGCGAAGTTGCGACTAGATTTCGAATTGGCCGTAGATGCGAGGTGAGTAAGGGGCTTGAATGTCGGATTTGACCGCATCGACCGTGAAGTGATCGGCTCGAGTAAACCCGCGTTGGGTAGAAAGGATGAAATACATGAAAGATGACATAGACTTATGGTGGCGTAAGTGCGACTTTGCAAAACGAACATGATAAGGTAACTATTGGAGTTTAGAAGAGCGGTAACAACAAAGTCCTACCTGCGACAGCGAGTGTGTAGCGGTCCGAGCGTGGGACAATCGATGAAGATATACGACCGATCTCGAAGGTACAACTACGTGGACATGCAGTGAGTTGGCAGAGTCAGCCTCTGCAATGCATTTGACACGAATCAGCTCAAAAATGTATGAGATGAATCTGATATAAATTGGCAGTAAGGAGTATCTGATACGAATTGGTTGTAGAGTGTATGCCATTCCTTACTGTGAAACCAAACACCTATCAACCACCCATCCCCCCAGGCTAGTCAAGTGCAGGAAAGACATCAGGTGGGTTTAATTACACCCCAATCAGCCACAGAAACCCATACAAACAATACCTGTTTATCTCAAAAAAGGATGAGAACAGTGAATTTTATAACCAGTGAAGCCTATGGCGAGTGATATTGGAGAACGACCAACAGCGACTCGAAGGCTTGGATCTATGAATGAATCGTACGTTTGGTAGAAAGAATTTACGAATGTACTATGCCTGTGCCGAACAATGTCGGGACATGAGTGTCAACAACTCAGAGGTAGGTTTTGCGAAAGGGGTGCAGGATAGTAAGCATGATAAGTCGCAAGTTTGCACATGATATGAAAAGATTTGGATACTACTTATCTGCGACCATGAGCGGGAACCGCAGACGAAGACCACGAATGAAGAAGCCGAAGTGCACCTACGATTGGACGCACGGATAGACGACCGTGAGGGAGCTGAGAAGAGTCGGCCCCTTGATGTGCAGTACCTTGCACTGGAACCGACACAGACCGTTGTGGGTGGTCTGATTATATACCCTCCGGGCTCCTCCCATAATTACGGGCCACCATACTGGCCCTCTTATATATATATATATATATATATATATATATATATATATATATATATATATATATATATAGTGGTAGTGAGGTACCCCACCAGTGTTTGGACAGAGGATTCTCAACCAGGCAGGTTGAGGGGCTCCAGTTTATTTGCTTATTTGGGAGAAAACTGGCTTTTCAATTTCCTCATTGTTTGCTAAAATCCGTTTTGGCATCTGGAGCCTGGGGATTTCATAGCGATCCAGGTGGGATGAAATCCCCTGTCCTGGGTCCAGGTTTTGAGATCCACCAGCATACTGACTGGTCAGGTGTGTGCTGAGCTATTTGTAGACACCTGACCATGATTCAGGCTCCACCCTCCCAAGGAGTCCAGGTAAGCAAGGGAGAAGTGTGCATGTCTGCACAGGTCTGTCTGTCTGTCTGTCTGTCAGAGTAGACAGAGGGTCCAAGCCTGTGGGCTGGATAAGGAAGCTGGAAAAGAGTGCTGAGGTACTGGGTGTACAGGAACTCTGTTATAGAGCCGAGAGGGCTGAAGCATAAGTCTGAGCAGCAGTGTTGCTAAAGAGAGCCAGGTGGCATGGTATTTTTGGTTTTACTTACATTGTTGCTGTGGAAAGCTGAAACACCTGTGTGGGCAACTCTTCTGTTATTGGACATTTTCTTATTTAATAAAAGTGGGCCTACAAGCCATTAAAACGGCATATCCCGCGTGGACTCAGCTCACTGGTAAGCTCTACCCTTAAGCTACAACAACCCCTGATGTTAATATATATATATATATATATATATATATATATATATATAATTTTTTTTTTTTTTTTTACTTTTATGAATCCCTGCTAGTTGTCTGGCAAAACCTATTTTCATTTATATTTTAATCAACGCAGCTGTCTCAATAGCTATGCTTTTATGTAGAACTTCTTTACTAGGGATGAGCTCGGTGTTCGGTTCCAACGCATGTTCGACTCGAACATCGGTCGTTCATCTGTTCGGCGAATTCAGAACTTTGTCGACCGTTCGCACCAAATTCGTATGGCACGAACAGCCCACAATGCATTACGCCATCGCAGTGCATTGCTGGCTCATGATTGGCCAAGCATGCACTGTGACCCCGCATGCTTGGCCAATCACAGCGCCGGCAGCGAGGAGAGCCATAATTGGCCACAGACAGGATGCCTGTGGCCAATTATAGCTCAGGGGGTTTAGTACACGCCCCACACTATATAAGGCCACCAGCGTGGTGGCCTTGTGTAGTGTGTTGGCGTGCAGGGAAAGTGCTAGATAGACAGGGACAGTGTGTTCTTTTCTCAGCCATCTGCAGGAGTTAGTTAGTGGGTGCTGTGTGCCTCCAGCACAGTATGCACCTGTATCTACCCTTTATTGCTGTTGCTCTCTAATACAGCCATCTGCAGGAGTTAGTGGGTGTTGTGTGCCTCCAGCACAGTATACACCTGTATCTACCCTTTATTGCTGTTGCTTTCTAATACAGCCATCTGCAGGAGTTAGTGGGTGTTGTGTGCCTCCAGCGCAGTATACACCTGTATCTACCCTTTATTGCTAGTGTTCTCTAATGCAGGCATCTGCAGGAGTTAGTGGGTGTTTGTTGAGTGCCTCCAGCACAGCATACACCTTTATCTACCCTTTATTGCTGGTGTTCTCTAATACAGGGATCTGCAGGAGTTAAAGTGGGTGTTGTGTGCCTCCAACACAGTATACACCTGAAGATACCCCTTATTGCTGGTGTTGTATGTTGCATAACTTGCATATTAGCCTTTAAAATTAGCACTTTTGATTTTGAATGTTCCGTTCCGAGTCCCAAAGACTTTAATAGGGTTCTAAAGTTTGCACAAATTTTCAGTCCGTTCGAATGTTCTGGTGCGAACCGAACCGGGGGGTGTTCAGCTCATCCCTATTCTTTACATCTTTATGCTGCCAATTGGCCAAACCTTTTCCAACATGTCTTTAATAGATGGGAGAAACAACAGTAGCTTTAGCAATATTATAGTTTATACATGTGGGAGTTGTCAGAATTAGCATATGGCTCAAACTCATTTTTTTACATCATACCTCTTGCAGAAATAACTGTTATAGCAAAACATAAACTTTCATATACAATTACCGTAGGTAAAACTTTATACCTTCGCCTTTTGAACCAATGACATTTTAGCCTACATTGTTAAATGCATTTTAGACAATATGTTTTTTTGTTTTTTTTTTGTTTTTTTGTTTTTTGCATGGGTAAAAGGCATGCATAATACAACACAGCAATAGAAAAGAAACATTTATTTTTCATTCTTTTTTTAAAATCCCTGTTTATGTTTAAAAAAAATGCATTATTAGTTCAAAATGGAAATGGTCCTAAAGTGGTATGACATAAATGCTGTCAAAGTGCAGTTTTAAAGAAATTATACAGCTTTCTTGAATTCATATGCGCATACATCTTTGAGGTAAAGCAACATACATATTTATTTTGTATCTTACAGCTATTTATTTTGTTAAAATTGTGTTTTTTTTTTTTTTGTTAGTCTTGTTTATTTTTGGATCTTGGCTACACAAATGATGCAAAATGATGTAAAAACATTCCTCTTTAAAAGCCTTAACAAATACAATTTTCTAAAGCAAGACAAGCATTTTAGTCAGAGTTTACAATTCTTATTTATTTATTTATTTTATTAAGGTCACTTCACTGGTGAAAGCATTGCAAATGCATCTGCAATTTTTGTACCACACCATGTATTTAAGAGGCTTTTCTATTGAAAATATTGAACTAAAAATATATGTAGAACATACTGGAAAAGAACAAGCTGTGTTCACAAAAAAAAAAAAATGCACAGCCAGGAAACAAAATCAATCGAGTGGGAATTATATGTGAAGTGTAGAGCAAAATCGATCGAAACAGAGGGGTCCACGTACAATGCAGGGTTAATAGCTGGGCATTGAACGTGTTGATGCCGATGGACAACCCACAACCCAGAGCGCTTGGGTTGATTTGCTGAAATTGGAGAGTGCAAAATTGGGTGCAGATGAGCATAGGAACCAATCGGCTTTCCATTTTTTTTTGTTTTGTTTTTTTGAACAAGCTAACGTTAGAAGCTGATTGGCTACAATGCATAGTAACGCAGCCTTCTAATCTCCCGCAAAACATAACAAGCATTATATGGGTGTGGGGCACTGCAAGGGTTTTTCTTCAAATTCAAAGTTTGGGATTTAACTCTCTTTGGTATTTCATGTACATGTAATTTGTCCAATTGGAAGAACATGATTTTTTTGATTGTTAACAAAATTGTTGAAATCATGATTCATACTGAAAATATTTTACAAAACCAAAAGGTGAGGAGAATGCAAACTGAGCCAGGGAGACAAAAACATAAATGCCTTAAAAGCAAGAAAGGCGTACAATCAGTCATACACACATTCCAAATATGTTATATTCTTACTAAATCTTTATTGTACAAAAGTATATAGAAAAAATCTTAACCTCATTATACCAATACTAACATCTAATGTCAACCACTTGCCACCAAATCACATACCCGATACGTCATTTAACTTCAAGTGGTTGTACCCAGATAATGCAGCTGCAGATATCACCCCGGTACCATTTTTTAAAGACGATGGCTGGCTCTTTTGTAATAGCAATTGGTGTGGCTATCTAGCTACTCACTTGGTATTACAAGCAGCAGGAGGGGATGATCCCCCCCCCCCCTCCCGGCCGCATTCTGTGGCTTTCTCTGGCTCTCCCCTTGCACCTGGAGACCTGAGCTACTAGCCGTCACGTCTGCCGGCTAGTGGGAGACCCATACAAAGCCAGAATCGGCTTTGATTGGGTCTCCGCTATGGTAAACCAGAAGCGATGACATGACATCACTTCCAGTCTACCTGGATGTCAACAGCGACATTTTTTGAAAATCAAAAGCATTAAAAAATGTAAATCTTTCAAGCGCAAAGGAGGGATTTTATTGACCCCCAGATACCACCATAAAGAGTACCTGTCACGTGCCTATTGTTGTCACAAGGATGTTTACATTCCTTGTGACAGCAACAAAGGTGATGAAAAAAATCGCAAAGCAACAGTGTAAAAAAAAAAAGTAAAATAAATAAAAAATAAAGTGCCCCCCATCCCCCGTGCTAGCACGCAAGGGGGAACACGTGTGTCAGTCAAGCACGCACGCAAACAGCGATCGTCTCACATTCAAATTTTGCATTAAAATTTTAAAAAGTTAATTTTTTTCCCCAAAAATTGTCTTTGAAAAACCGCTGCGCAAATACAGTGTGACATAAAAAAAATGCAAAATACACCAATTTATTCTCTAAGGCCTCTGCTTTAAAAAAATATAAAATGTTGGGACAGATGTTCACATGTAAACAAAAAGTGGCAGCAAATTCCTGGTCAAAAATGGTTAAAAAACAAAAACCAAACCATTATCACACTGATGTAAAGAGATATTATGTGCTCATGTAGACAATGAGTAATCCTTACTCTACTGTACTGTACTGAAATACAGTGTTAGTAAACCCAGTGCAAAGGTGCGTATACCATAAAAAAAAAAAAAAAATTGTAAACAAGATGGTAAATAGTCATGTTGAGCTATTTGAGCAATTAGAATGGCTGTGATGTAATATATAAATAGTATGTTCTTCTGGAAAATAAGACCTATAGCATGCTGTACAGTATGTATAGTATGTGCCATAATAATGAATAATATGACTACATATCTAGAACATGTGTAGGGTATTCCACACTGCAAATATATTGTATATGGCTTGATCATTCAGACAAACATTACTAGCAATAACAATTACAAGAAAACTTACATCTATTTCATTCATGCTGAGAAGCGAGCGAGATGGAGGTATTGTACCCAGTCGATATTCAAACCCTTCATTTAATGTCATGCCCCAAAACTGACTGTAGTTTTCAGCTTTCCACCTGTAATTAAAAATGGCATGTTATTACCAAAATTAGCACTAGCAGTAATAGCAAAAAAAGCAGATGTTGTTCATAGTTCACTGCAAATTGCTAGAATAACATAGTTATGTTTTATAATATAAATAATGATATTATTTGTTCTTAAAGCCGAACTCCAAACAGCCAAATACACATATGAAACACATGAAAGAGATCTGTATTATCTGCGAAAGATTTTGTATTTGTGCTGTGGTGCCTTCAGGTGAGTTCTGTTGGGTTGTAAAAAAATAAAGCCTGTCATTATTTTTCCCAACACATTGTAACCCACCTGAAGGCAGTGTTTCAGTGGGAACAGGACCCCCGCCACCCCCCCCCCCCCCCGAATACCACAAAGACAAATACCTATTTAACCTCTTGCTGACTGCGCCATATTCGAAAGATGAATCACGGTAAATGGCCGCTGATAGTGGCCGTTTACCATGTGATCGCTCTGTCAAATGACGGAGTGATCACTTGTAAACAAACCAGTGTCATGTCCAGTTCCTCTCTCCCCTCTCTGTACCAATTTGTTACAGTGTGAGCAGAGGGGGGCGAGATCGGTGGCAGCAGTGCTGTGGGCTGGGTTGGATCTGTGGTGCCCACAGCCCTGATATATGACCATTTCAGCACTCATCCATCCATCCATGCTCAGCCATCCATACTCATCCATCCATACTCATCCATCCATACTCATCCATCCATCCATGCTCAGCCGTCCATACTCATCTATCCATCCATGCTCAGACATCCATACTCAGCATACTCACATCCATCTATGCTCGGCCATCTATACTCAGCATACCCATCCATCCATGCTCAGCCATCCATACTCAGCATACTCATCCACCCACCCATGCTCAGCATACTCATCCATCCATGCTCAGCCATCCATACTCAGCATACTCATCCATCCATAGATGCTCAGCCATCCATACTCAGCATACTCATCCATCCATGCTCAGCCATCCATACTCAGCATACTCATCCATCCATGCTCAGCCATCCCATCCACCCCCATCCATAGTCAGCCATACCCATGCTCAGCCATCCATACTCAGCATACTCACCCATCCATGCTCAGCCATCCCATCCACCCCCATCCATACTCAGCCATACCCATGTTCAGCCATCCTTACTCGGCATACTCATCAATCCATGCTCAGCATACTCATCCATCCATGCTCAGCATACTCATCCACCCATGCTCAGCCATCCATACTCAGCATACTCATCCATCCATCCATGCTCAGCCATCCCATCCACCCCATCCATAATCAGTCATACCCATGCTCAGCCATCCATACTCAGCATACTCATCCATCCATCCATGCTCAGCCATCCCATCCACCCCATCCATAGTCAGCCATACCCATGCTCAGCCATCCATACTCAGCATACTCATCCATCCATCCATCCATGCTCAGCTTTTCTAAAACACCTGGGTGGACTGTGAGCGTCACCTATTTTGAAGCCTATTAGGGCCTATGGCTCTAATCAGGTGCTTCAAAAACACCCCCCGCCACTGTGATTCAGATGTCTGGTGCCCAAAAAGAGGCCGGACACCTATATATGGGGGTGGCAGCAGTGGCCATGGATAGATTCATGTTATGCAGGAATCTATCCATTGGTCATACAGAGGGTGGCTGGAGAGAGGGGGCGGTGCCTGTGCACCCTTATGGACACCCGCCACTGATAAACACATGCACATCCATGCACACTCACATACATACATACAGTACAGACCAAAAGTTTGGACACACCTTCTCATTCAAAGAGTTTTCCTTATTTTCATGACTATGAAAATTGTAGATTCACACTGAAGGCATCAAAACTATGAATTGACACATGTGGAATTATATACTGAACAAAAAAGTGTGAAACAACTGAAAATATGTCTTATATTCTAGGGTCTTCAAAGTAGCCACCTTTTGCTTTGATTACTGCTCTGCACACTCTTGCCATTCTGTTGAGATTCAAGAGGTAGTCACCTGAAATGGCTTTCACTTCACAGGTGTGCCCTGTCAGGTTTAGTAAGTGGGATTTCAAGCCTTATAAATTGGGTTGGGTCCATCAGTTGTGTTGTGCAGGAGGTGGATACAGCACACAGTTGATAGTCCTACTGAATAGACTGTTAGAATTTGTATTATGGCAAGAAAAAAGCAGCTAAGTAAAGAAAAACAAGTGGCCATCATTACTTTAAGAAATGAAGGTCAGTCAGTCCGAACAATTGGGAAAACGTTGAAAGTGTCCCCAAGTGCAGTGGCAAAAACCATCAAGCGCTACAAAGAAACTGGCTCATATGAGGACCGCCCCAGGAAAGGAAGACCAAGAGTCACCTCTGCTGCAGACGATAAGTTTGTCCGAGTCACCAGCCTCAGAAATCGCAGGTTAACAGCAGCTCAGATTAGAGAACAGGTCAATGCCACACAGAGTTCTAGCAGCAGACACATCTCTAGAACAACTGTTAAGAGGAGACTGTGTGAATCAGGCCTTCATGGTAAAATAGCTGCTAGGAAACCACTGCTGAGGACAGGCAACAAGCAGAAGAGACTTGTTTGGGCTAAAGAACAGAAGGAATGGACATTAGACCAGTGGAAATCTGTGCTTTGGTCTGATGAGTCCAAGTTTGAGATCTTTGGTTCCAACCACCGTGTCTTTGTGCAACGCAGAAGAGGTGAACGGATGGACTCTACATGCCTGGTTCCCACCGTGAAGCATGGAGGAGGAGGTGTGATGGTGTGGGGGTGCTTTGCTGGTGACACTGTTGGGGATTTATTCAAAATTTAAGGCATATTGAACCAGCATGGCTACCACAGCATCTTGCAGCGGCATGCTATTCCATCCGGTTTGCGTTTAGTTGGACCATCATTTATTTTTCAACAGGACAATGACCCCAAACACACCTCCAAGCTGTGTAAGGGCTATTTGACCAAGAAGGAGAGTGATGGGGTCCACAGTCACCGGACCTGAACCCAATCGAGATGGTTTGGGGTGAGCTGGACTGCAGAGGGAAGGAAAAAGGGCCAACAAGTGCTAAGCATCTCTGGGAACTCCTTCAAGACTGTTGGGAAGCCATTTCAGGTGACTACCTCTTGAAGCTCATCAACAGAATGCCAAGAGTGTGCGGAGCAGTAATCAAAGCAAAAGGTGGCTACTTTGAAGAATCTAGAATATAAGACATATTTTCAGTTGTTTCACACTTTTTTGTTCAGTATATAATTCCACATGTGTTAATTCATAGTTTTGATGCCTTCAGTGTGAATCTACAATTTTCATAGTCATGAAAATAAAGAAAACTCTTTGAATGAGAAGGTGTGTCCAAACTTTTGGGCTGTACTGTACATGCACACTCACATACATAAATATGCATATATACATGCCCACACACACATACTGTACATATGCACACATACACATGCATACATGCATGCACACACACAAATGCACATACACACATAAACACACATACATACAGTAGATAGATGGTCTTATAAAAAATGGCAGTCTTTTACCTTAGCTTGTGCTGCCGGGTGCTGCACTGTAAGGGGAGACAAAGAGCACAGCACACACTGTGCTTTCACTTTAGGTTAACATGACAGCTCCCTGCACAGTGCTGATTACAGTTCGGCTGATGATCGGGGAGCTTGTTCTCAGCCACCCCTGCTGTTCCTCCTATCGAAGAGTACAGGGGGCCCTCAAGGGCCCCCTGCAGCAAGGGTCCTGGTCGCCATGGCGATCTCAGTGGCCCCTATAATTCTGCCACTGGTACATGCTATGTGTTAGAAATATTGTGTAAATTGACAACTTTGTGTAAAAAAAATGTGTTTTCATTTTCTTTACACATTTTCCAAAAAGTTGTAGAAGAAAATAACTCATTATGAATGAATGAAATACTTGTATAGCGCACAATGCGAACTGAATCGCCTTTAGGCGCTGTGGCGAGCTTTGATCATCTGCTAAAAGAGGAAGGTCTTGAGTTTTTTCCTAAAAGCCAGGTGATTTTCTTCCAGGCGGATGTTGATTGGTAGAGCATTCCATAGCCGAGGCCCTTGGACAGTGAATCTCCGATCCCCCTTGGATTTATACCGGGCTTTGGGCATGAGGAGGAGGTTTTTGTTGGCTGATCGAAGACTGTGGTTTGGTGTGTAATGATTTATTTTCTCCATTAGGTATTGCGGAGCTTCTCTATGCACGCATTTGTGGGTGAGGCAAAGGGTCTTGAACGTGAACCACTTTTTTACGGTTAGCCAATGTAAGCTCCTTAGCAAAGGAGAGATGGATTCCCAGGGTTTTTTTACTGTTATCAGCCTTGCCGCCGTGTTTTGGATCAGTTATCGCGCAAGTTGATATTGTGGTAATCCTATGTAAAGCAAATTTGCGTAGTCCAGTCGTGAATTAATGATTGTTCCAACTACCACTGCTTTGTCATTCTTTGGGATAAAAGGGATGAGTCTGCGAAGCATGTGCAGCAGATGGTGAGATCCACTGACTACAGATCCTATTTGCGCATCCATTGACATTTGTGCATCTAAAATAACCCTGAGACTCTTCGCTTTGGTCTTTGGAGAGATAGTCTGCCCAAAGATGGTTGGTGGAGACCAGGAGGTTTTGGTTGCGGGCTCATGCCTCATAGATTATACATGGGTTGTTTTCTTTCCAAAATGGAGTCATTTTGGGGTGCTTACATTGTCCTGGTGCTCCAGGGCCTTCAAAAGTGTAAGAGGTAAAATTGGCCATGGCATGGTTATTGGTGTATTCAAATCAATAAATAATAATAACAACATCTTGATAATTTTATTCATTCATAAAATTCTTAAATTTCAAATAATAAACTTAAAACAGCTCAGTCTTAAAGAATTCAAGCATACAGAATATTTAAAACCAAAGTAGCCCCTACAAATATGAAGGGTGACAGACCACATAATGTGCTGAGTGACTAGGGAGGGAGGGTGGTGAGCTTGTTGCACCGATACTGACTAGCTGAACACTGGCGGGAAAACTCCTGTGAGGGGGTGCTATATATAATAAGCCCCTTTCCAGAACATTCCCAGGGGTCACATGACATTCTGGGAAATTCCCAATTGTCATGCAAACATTTTTCCCGCCCCCAATCCTCATTGAAATTTTCTTAAAGGGACATTGTTCCTAATACAGTGAAATGTACATAGACCTATATATAGACCTATATATTTATTTATTTATTTTTTAAGAGGGGCAACCGCATACCAATGCTGTCAGGCTCAAAGTCTTAAGCCTTCCCAGTCCAATTGTCTTCTAAGTACCATTGCAGTGACTGGCACTGATCAAGTGCAGCAAAATGGCAGTCATTGCACATAGTGCCTTACAGATAAGTAATACAAGAGTCGTATCTTTCTAACCTCATATTTAATGGAAAGAGGGAAAAACAGCAACAGACTGATAAGGTAGCCTCTCTGTTATCTTTGCTCTTTCATTCTATGAGCATGCTCCTTGTCACAATTGCAATGGGCCCTTACAGTTATGTTATCATTGAAACATTTTAAATGCAGATAGTTTAATACCTGAATTAGACCTGATATCAACCTTTTGTAGACTGTGGAGTTTAGGCTGGAAGAAACAGTGCAAGGAGACAATCAACTGCAGTGCTGATGTGCTAAAAAGAGACCAATATGAAACCAAAATCAAGAAGGCGGGGACATGACTTCAAACTAACTGGATAGTTCAAAATGAATCCTTTCACACTACCGTGACTTCAAAGTCGTGTGATTTTTGCCGCAATTTTTTACGCAACTTTGCCACAATTTCAGGGGATGCCTGTGTAACTTGCATCAAAGTCGGACCAAAGTAGTACAGGGACTACTTTGAAGTTGCACAGATATGAATGGTACTCATTGGAAATCATAGGAGAATGACTTGTGATGCGACTTTGCAGTCCCAAGTTGCAGGACAAGTCCCACAATTGTGAAAGGGGCCTTATATTAGGCTAGGTTTCTACTACTGCGACCTGAAAGTAATGCAATTTTGCAGCGATTTTGATAAGACTTGAAAGCCTGTGTATTCTTGAGGTCTATTGACCTCAAGTCGCATCAAAGTGGGACAAAAGTAGTGCAGGGACTACATTGAAGTCTCTGCGACTTGAAGTCACACAGATATGAACGATACTCATCATCAAATCATGGGGTATGACTTGTCATTCGACTTTGCAGTCCCAAGTCGCATGACAAGGCACACTAATGGAAACAGTGTCTTATTTTACCGAAAGGGTAGTTGGTGCTTGGAATAAACTACCAACAGTAAATGGCTTCAAACATGCTTGGGATAAACATACATTTAAGTCAGACAATAAAGTTAACATAAAAAAAAAAAAAATCTGTAGATTCGATGGACTACTCAGTCTTTTTTTGCGGCAACTTTTCTATGTTTCAAAGAAGCATGCTAAAAGGGAAGACAGCAGAGTAACAGAGGGATACAAAAATATATATTTTTTTGCTTATTTCATTATGAAGTCAAAAGCTGGGGGAAAAACAAAATCTCCAAGAGATACTTAATCTTACCATTGGAAAATTAGATCTCTCCTGTTAAAGATGTACTATGTGAAAACAATGCTATGAATGCTATGCACTGTACTGTATAGGTTTAGAGATATATTTACATTTGTTTACATTCATAAATATTTTGAATTGAAAAACCTTTTTATTCACTTTGTAAGCCATTTCTGGACTGACCACCCGGAATGAACCGTGTAAAGGCTGCCTGTATAGGCACAGCGACGTACATAGCTGCCTGATTCTGGGTTTAGGATGAGCACATGCGCGACCCCCCTCCTCCCCGCCGACACCCAATTTTATTGTATACAGTGGGAGTCTGTCAGCAGGCCTCGGTCAATGATTCATGGCCAGGACCTGCTGATCAGCTTTATCCAATCACAGCCCAGAGCCCTGTGTTGACAATCAACACAGGGCTCTGTACAGAGGGAACAATCGTTTTGAAACAAAGATATCTTTAGAAAAAATCAGCACATTACACATTATTAGGCACACATTTAACCCCTTGATTACCTAAGATGTTAACCCCTTCCCAGCCAGTGCCATTAGTACATTGACAGTGTATAGTATTATCACCGATTACTGTATTAGTGTCGCTGGTGATATCATAGGCAGTTAGTCAGTTCTCAGTCAGTGTCCGTTAGTGTCTTATTACTCACCAAATTATCTGAGGTGGTTAAAACAACATATGTGTACATTATGTACAAGTACACAACATATGTGAATAAAGAACAGGGGCTCACTATGGGTTTGGGCCACAGGGGGGGGAAGATGCACCAGTGACTCCGATCTGGATTGAAACAATAATATGAAAAAAATATTTTCAATTCTCCCCTTAACTAATGGCAGTTTGTGGCATGTTTAACAACAAGAGACAACAAGAGAGAGTGACTTCTAGTGCCCAGACTGGAAAAAAACAGGTAACTTCTTACATGTGGTGCATTTTGCAAAGAGATAAAACGGGGGAAAGAAAACAGAAGGAAAAGCCGAATGTCAGTGTGGCTCCCACATTAAAAAATAGCCCCCCTAACTTTGTGATGGCCGGTCCCGAGCCTGTACTGTGAAACGAGGAGGGTTGGGTGCTGGGAGTGCAAACCGGCCCTGTAAAAACCATCTGCCCCTATATTTCAAGCCGTCATGGCGGGGTGTTGGGAACAATTTTCATGCTTCAAGTTTTCCTTTTTTTTTTTTTTTTTTTTTTTTTTTACTCTGCCATGGCCGGTTCCAAGCCCGTACTGTGAAAAGAGCGTTGGGTGCTGGGGGAGTAAACCAGCCCTGTAAAAAAACATTCACCCCTATATTTCAAGCCATCATGGTGGGGTTTCAATCTTCAAGTTTTCAGTTTTTTTAGTTTTCCATGGCCGATCCCAAGCCAATGCTATGAAAAGAGGAGGGTTGTGTGCTGGGAGAGCAAACCAGCCCTGTAAAAATCATTCGCACCTATATTTCAATTCATCATAACCGGTGTTGGCAACAATTTTCAATCTTCAAAATTTGATTTTTAACTCTGCCATGGCCAGTCACAAGCCTGTGCTGTGAAAAGAGGAGGTATGGGTGCTGGAAGAGCAAACAGGCCCTGTAAAAAACATTCCCCCCTATATTTCACTCCATCACAACAGGGTGTTGGGAACAATTTTCAATCTTCAAATGGCACATTTGTTTTAACACGTATTAGCGTTTTATCTGAGGAAGGGGTTAAGCTTCAGCACCTGCTGTGATACTCATCACATTTCCTGCACTGATCCATTTGATCCATCAGGCTTTGCTGAAGTCTGCCTGTGGTCGGAGCATGTGACGTGGCCGGGGAGGACACCTTGGAGCTCAGCCTTGTACACGCTGCCCCTCCAGCATCCATCTCTGATCTCACTAACATTTTCCACTCTGGTCATACAGTGATCGTGCTTCCTGGATCTGGACCCAGCCTTTCCCCTCCCTGATGTAGCCCGGCTTTGGTTATGGTCACTGTTCCCAGCTGTTGAAAAGTGTTTTCAGGCTTCCCCTTTTTGGTCTGCAGCACCCTCTGTCCACAGCCCTTACTGAAGTGGGACAGCCTTTTCTCCACCACCTTTTGGCTCCATGGCTGGCACTATCACAGTGAATTTGGCCATTTTGACGATTTTCCTAGTTGTACTGTGTATTGGTTACATATAAACAGAAGAAAAAACAGCGCCAATCTAAGTGCAGTATTGTTGAATCAAAGACATTTAATTTGTGAAGTTATGCACTCACACTCTACCAGAAGGTTTCAGGCACATCATGTATCTAGAGGGCATCGCAGGGCTCTCGAGGAGAAGCGGTAACTCGTTCGGCTGTATCTCTCGTCCGGTGGCGCCATCACATGCCTGATGAAGGAGCACGCATGCTCCGAACGCGTGCAACGTAAACCACAACGAAACGTCATCGCAGTGCGCCCCTCAACATAACAACGAACGGACGAACGGACCTCCCTGACTCTGTTACACCAAGCCGTGCGACGCTGGGAACCACCGGCGCCACCGGACGAGAGATACAGCCGAACGAGTTACCGCTTCTCCTCGAGAGCCCTGCGATGCCCTCTAGATACATGATGTGCCTGAAACCTTCTGGTAGAGTGTGAGTGCATAACTTCACAAATTAAATGTCTTTGATTCAACAATACTGCACTTAGATTGGCGCTGTTTTTTCTTCTGTTTATATGTCTTTTACAAGGTACCTTCTATCCTTGAACATGCTGCCTACCTGCCTGTGCTAAAGAAATCATCCCCTTTCTATGACTATTTTCCACAACCAGTAACTGTGGACTATAATTTGTGATCCTGCCAGCTATCCATTACTTCTGCTGCATTTACTGACATACACAGCAAGAATTGCAAAACTCTGTGATAAGCAGACTTGACATCCCTAAATCCGCCACACCAATTTATCAACTTCAGCGTTTTTTTTCCCCCAAACCTTTTTCCCCTCCCCCATAAAAAAACCCCTCTTTTTTCCTTCCTCACTCCCCCCATCCAGGACATATATAATCCAGCAGCGCAACGCACAAAAAAACAATTTTTTCTGTATTGGTTACATGTTTTATCAGCAATAAACCTCTAGAAAATTCCCTCACACCCTATTGGACAATGTTTTACTCGTGCCAAGGTGTGTGAGACATTTAGAGAGGCAGAACATCAGAAAAAGCCCATTACAATAAATTAAATTTTGCTGCAAAAAAAAAAAAAGCATGGTAAAAGCAGAGGCAATACCCATGAAAATGTTCACAAATAAATTGTGCCCACTTTTAAGTAATAACCATTAATGATGTTAGGGTTCATTTGGTGCACTTTAATACATTTCACAAGAAATAATGTTAATATGCTTACACTTAGAAAGGTAAAAACATTTTTTAAAAATTGTACAAATAATTCATAAATTGGATATGTATTAATCACATAAATTATCTACTTACCCAAAGTTTCTGGTATTGATGTATTTAATCAAATCGAGCTCTACAAGACAAGTGTGGTTGGTACATATCCACTGAGTACTCTTACAGTAACTAAAAGAAAAGAAAAAAAAAATAGTTAACAATGTTTAAACATGAAATGCATAAATTATGTTGGTGTTAAAAATATACCGTATTTATCGGCCTTTAACATGCACTTTTTTCCCCTTAAAATCAGGGGAAAATCATGGGTGTGTGTTATACGCCAATCCCCCGCCGATCTGTGCTGTCTGTGGAGCGCCGTCGACATTTACCAAGCCGAGCCGAGTGTACTGTGTACTCGGCTCCGCTCTCAGTCACGCCCATTCCCACCTCCTAGCCTTTACGTCCCGCCATTGGCCCAGTGTTGTGTCCATCACAGGAGCCAGGACAAGGGGCGGAACGGGTATTCGGCTACTTGGCTCTGCTCGGTCTATGTCGGCAGCGGGAGGAGTCGAAGATGTCGGCGGCGGCGGGAGGAGCCGAAGATGTCGGCGGCGGCGGGAGGAGCCGAAGATGTCGGCGGCGGCGGGAGGAGCCGAAGATCTCGGCGGCGGAGGGAGGAGCTGAATATTCGGCGGCGGTAAATTTAAAACTAAACCATGCTGCAATTTTGGGGAAGGCTGCAGGGGGACAGTGCAAGGCTGCAGGGGGACAGTGCAAGGCTGCAGGGGGACAGTGGAAGGCTACATTGACGGGCATTTAAAATGTAAGGTTTTTTCCTTACACTTGCCTAAAAAAAAATTTCCTTAAACTTCCCTCCTAAACTTGGGGTGCGTGTTATACACTGGCGCATGTTATAAGCCGATAAATACGGTAACTAAAAGCCAGGTGAATTGAGATTATTATAAATATTAAATAATACACCGGGCATGTTGTGTGTGTTTTTTTAATCTACTCAAAAACAAAACAAACATCAAACATTTTTTAGTTTTCATTCGTTTTCCTCTGTCAGGCTTAGAGCATTTTCAGCTAAACAGAAAATACCCATTGCCATCGTCCTTGTCATTTTCTGTGCGCTGAAAAGAAAGCACAATCAACTTTATCTTCCTTCTGCAAACTACAAATCCTATCAGCCCTAATGTAATGGAGGTAAACAAAGGTAGAAATGTTTAATTACTTTATGACTGTCCAACACATATGCGCATCAACAAAAAGGTGGGCTTTAATGTCCACGTACTGCACATGATTTGCTGGGTGGCCGGTGTTTATGCACCAAAAGAATGCCCACTTTGCTCATTGCACACTCCCAGCACAAAGCCTGACCTACCAAAAAGATTGGTAACTGGCGGGAGCAGCTTGTTATCATGTGATTGCTGATCTTTCCCCTCATTGCATTCACAGCTGTATAACCACTTCAGGTCTGCCCTATAGCAGTTTTACAGCTATAGGGAGGCGCCTGTGAGCCAGATAATGTATACAGTATATATGTGATCTGACACTTCCGTGTAGGGGGTGTGCATGCCCACCGCCGGCAGCTTGTTTCCTTTGTGATTATACACAGCGGATGCTTGATCAGGCAGGTGCACGGTATCCAATGTGCTCCGGCACCCACTGATCATTAGGCAGAACTATGATCTGCCTATGTACACAAGGCAGATAGCCATTCTGATGGGAGGGAAGGCATAGACTTTGTGTCCCTGAAAGCAGAGGAATACATTCCATCTCTTCCCCTAGTAAAAGCACCTAAGACAGTATAGTAAAACGCTGGTTAGGCACACACTTAACCCTTTTATCACCCTAGATGTTTACCCCATCCCAGCTAGTGTCATTAGTACAGTGACAGTGCATATTTTTAGCACTGGTCACTGTATTAGTGTCACTGGTCCTCAAAAAATGTCAGTTAGAATGTCCACCGCTAATAAGTCACTGATCGCCGCCATTACTAGTAGAAAAAAAAAAATTAAAATAAATCCAATTTGTAGATGCTATAACTTTTGCGCAAACCAATTAATATACACTCATTTTGATTTTTCTTACCAAAAATACATATCAGAATACATATTGGCCTAAATGTATGAAGAAAGTTGATTTTTACCATTTTTTTATTGGTTTTATGCAGAAAGTAAAAAATATTGTTTGTTTTTTTCAAAATTGCCAGTTGTTTTTCGTCTATAGTGGAAAAAAATAAAACTGCAAAGGTGAAAAAAATACCACCAAAAGAAAACTCGTGGGAATGAAAGAACATACATTTTATTTGGGTATAGCGTTGCATGACCGCGCAATTATTAGTTAAAGTAACGCAGTGCCATATTGCAAAAATGGCTTGTTCGTGAAAGGGGGTAAATCTTCCTGAGGTCAAGTGGTTAAAGGAATGCCAGGGTGGGCACAAAGGGGTTAAAGTCCAACCTGGGTTTCAACTATGGCTTTCTCCATAGGGGGCAATTAATGTGTCATTCACAGGATTACCAGGTGAAAATAATAAATGTAAATATCCTGTAAAAGAGAACAAATTTAGTCACCATATGTACAGACTGGTAATGTGCAATATATTAAAGCCTGAGAAAATAACAAAAAATAAATAAATAAACATCCTTGCAGTGCTCCCCTTCCCCCACATTACATTGCAAGGGTTAGTTGCTTGGTATGTCTAGAGGATTGAAGAAGAGGCTATTTCAGCAACCTAATTCCTTGTTGCGGCTGCTTCAGTTATAGCCTCTTGTGCTAGAAGCTTCAGTCTGTGGCTGGAACCTCAGCATCATCACTTACAAATACACGAAAATGATTGTTTTGCATTTAGGAGGCTGGAGTGCGATCGGAGCCAGTCACAGCTGGCTCTATTCGGGGGGCCCCGCTGCAAGGGTGGATTTATAAATTTTCCTGAAATTGGTCTTTATATTATATATAATTTAAACCTAACTCCATCTTAAAGTTCATTTTTGTTTTAGAATGCATGGGGAAGGGTGGGAATCCCATCTGCCTTTTATCACTGTCTGTTTTTCCGTATTAAGGACATTATTGTGGTCAGTGCATATATCCTCCGAGTAGTAGAGCACACCAATCGTTATATTGTTTGGGTAAACTGAAGAGGGCTGTTTTTTCTGAGTGGATCCTCCATAGCTTTTATAAGGATGCCATGGATAGCGTGATGACTTGCCATGCCGCTTTGTCTCAGGGTATGTGCACAGCCCAGGATATAAAAATTTTACAAAGGGTAATAAAAACTGTACAAAAAAAGATAGGCGTAGCTATACCTAGTATTATTGAGGAGCCTGGGAAGAAGAGACATCCCTGGATAGCCCACAGTTTTGTCGTCAGGTATAGTTCTGAGATAAGCAATGACTAGTTAAATTGCTACCAAGAAGCATTGTCACCTGTACCACCAGGTTACAAAATAGTTATTTTCCCCCATGTACAATATGGTTGTTAAATTCTACTGATGGCAATTAGCTAATAAAAGAAGAGATGTGATATTAAGCATTACACCACTACAGTATTAGACACTTTCACCTCCTTCCTGCCTTGGCCAATTTTCAGATTTCAGCGCTATGACAAATATACGCTGTGTTTCTATCAATACATTTTTGTACCTATGCCGCAGTGTGCTTCTCATTAGAGCCCCTTTGGTAACCTTTGTATTCCTTACTTAGGCTACAACCTCTTTTTACTTGACGTATTTACATTGCCTTGTGTCTAACTTAGGTGCTATGTTTTTCTCTATCCAGGGGCACAAATACCCTCTGCCTCTGCATCCTGAACTGTGACATACTATTTATCAGTCTAATATGGGAAATGTGTCGTATTGGTATATTAATCCAGCATAGTCCAAAGAGATAGAATTGCACACTGACAATCCTCAATCGTCAAGGGAAACTAACATAAAGCATTGACACTTATGCTTATTGATAATTTCATTTCTCATGATAATATATGCAACATATGTGCTAGAAAATAGATTGGTCCACCCTCCCAAAACAAATATTGTCATCGTATTGTGGTTAGCATTCCACATTTCCTAGTTAATTAGTGAGACTGAAGTGTTTTTCTTGCTACACAAACACACAAGGTCTCAAATAATTTGTCACACATACAACACATAAGTAGATTCAAGTCTGACCTTTGTCCTATATATATATATATATATATATATATATATATATGTGATTTAGGTCTCTAGTTCCCAAAGCCAATTACCTTTGCACTGCACATCTATGCTGCTTGCCTCTTTAGTACATCCATTCACTGTGTCAATAAAAAAAGTGGTCTCTAATGACTCAAGAAGAATACATTGCAATCTGATTTAAATGCATCTGCAGGACACTGTTAAGAGATTGCTTAAAGCCTGCTATAACATCAGCATCAGTATAGTTTTTCAGTGTATCAATTAAAAAGGAATCCACTCTTCAAATCACAAGCATCGCAAGTATAAGGAAACAACATAAAGACTGCCACAGGATGATTTTAATAGGACTTTTGCACACTTACAGTATTGTGTTTGCAGCAGAACATACATTTTTTTGAGTCCCTTAAAGTGATATTGAAGTTGCATTTTAAAAGTTTCTCTGCAGGTAAGCTTATAAAAATTCTTACCTGTAGGTGCCTTGGACCAATGCTTGTTAGATATTAACATCAACGCCCGCTGATGGTCCATGCTCAGTGCTGTCTGCATTTACAGAACACTGAGTGTGCCATGGTTGCAGAGAAAAAGAACAAAATCCCCTATTGGTGGACTTTAAAGGCAAAAATGAATCTAGTATGAAAATGTATTCAATATGAAGAGTACAAAACATGTTTAACCACTTGCTTACTGGGCACTTAAACCCCCCTCAGTCCCAGACCAATTTTCAGCTTTCAGCGCTGATGCACTTTGAATGACAATTGCGCGGGCATACAACACTGTACCCAAATGAAATTGTTATCATTTTTTTCCCACAAATAGAGCTTTCTTTTGGTGGTATTTAGTTACAGCTCGGAGTTTTATTTTTTGCTAAACAAACAAAAAAAGATGCAAAAAAAAAAAAATCATGTTTTAATAGTTTGTTATAAAATTTTGCAAACGGGTCATTTTTCTCCTTCATTGAAGTGCGCTGATTAGGCGGCACTGATGGCTGCATTGGTGGGCACTGATGGGCTGCATTGGTGGGCACTGATGGGCTGCATTGGTGGGCACTGATGGGCTGCACTGGTGGGCACTGATAGGCATAGTTAAGGCGGCACTAATAGGCACAGATAAGGCGGCACCGATGGGCACAGATAAGGCGGCACTGATGGGCAAAGATGGGCACATAAGATGGCACGGATGGGTGGCACAGATGGGTGGCACGGATGGGTGGCACGGATGGGCACTGATAGGTACCACAGATAGATGGGACTGATGGGCACTGATAGGTGGCACTGATAGGTGGCTCTGATAGGTGGCACTGCTGGGCACTGATGGGCGGCACTGCTGGGCACTGATGGGCGGCACTGCTGGGCACTGATGGGCGGCACTGGGGTGCAGCACCTTTGAGGCAGATTGAGTGGCACTGTGGGTGGCACTGTGGGTGGCACTGTGGGGTGGCACTGTGGGTGGCACTGTGGGTGGCACTGTGGGTGGCACTGTGGGCACTATGGGCACTGACGGGGGGCACTGACGGGGGGCACTTACTTTTGCGTTTTATTTAATTTCAGGATGGCACTGCGGGAGGCAGGTGGGCACTGGCTGGTGGCAGGTGGTCCCTTGTATTGATGGCCGTGATCGGGACTGATGTCCCGATCACGGCCGCCGGTGATCGGCTTTTTTTTTTTCTCCTCGCGCTGTCAGCGCGAGGAGGAATAATAGCCGATTACCGGCTCCGTTCTATCACATGATCAGCTGTCATTGGCTGACAGCTGATCACGTGATAAGGGGTCGGGATCGACCCCTTGCACGGATCGGTGATCAGGCGAGTCTCACGGACTCGCCGATCACAGAGCGCGCCGCGCGCGCCCCTCAGGGGGCGTGCAGGCCGCTCGTATCCGGGACGACGTCAATAGACGTAGTCCCGGAAATGTAGGTCCGCGCTGTTGCCGTCATTTGGCAATAGCGCGGATCTGTAGTGGTTAAAAAACACAGAAAAATGTAATAGAACAGATATACAGTGCTGTCATGATATCATAATGTAAATAGTACAATAGTAATCCTTGCACCCGACGTGTTTCGGAGTATATGTGTATCTCTCCTTCTTCAAGGGTGTAATTGAGCATGAATATATAATATGCTATAGTGAAATTACAGCCTTTGTAGGCTTAAAATCATGTGGATGCGAAAAAACATACTCCCAGTTTGTTTAAGCCAAAAATGGCATGCCTCAATGGAAGGGAGGTGCCTGGCCCAAAGTTGCTGACCCAGCTCCCCCCACACACCCCAACTGACCCAGAAGGGGGGGGGGGGAAGCCAGAGGACCCACTGAGGCCAAAAGGGAGGAAAAGATCCTGCAGAGGGTACAAAAGGAAATTTGCTGTACCAAGAAGAATTTAATTGTTGTTATAGAGAGCACAGTCACCACAACTATTAGGCTCTTTGACCGTTTGCTCCAGCATACAAGACTGACATCCATGATTGCAGAGAGCACCATGTTGGGATAGTGTAACTGTCCGCCTGTCACTTTAAATCTTGTTCAGCACTGACTGACAGGTGGAACCTTTATTGTCTTACTTTTGTTCTCAAGAGGAATGTTTTATTCACTGGACACTTCCTGCTTCCTAGTTTTGCAAGGGCCTTTCTCATTCTTTCAGCATTCAGGCATCCAGGCAATGCAGCAGGACCTTGTGGGAAGGATACAGTTTATGGAAGTTTTCTAAAGTTTAAAGTTTGCACCCCTTGGCAAGTGGAGCAAGGTATGCAGTAAAGGTGCATTGTCAGTTAGTATATATGTTTTTAGGCACAAAATTGAGTCCATGCTGTTAGTTAAAGTGGTTGTAAACCCTTACAACCAACTTTTACCTACAGGTAAGCCTAGATTAAGGCTTACCTGTAGGTCCAAGAAATATCTCCTAAACCTAGCCGCGAGTAGTTTAAAATTACTTTTTTTCCTTTTAGAAATGTAATTTTGCTGTTAGACTGTTCTAAACATGGGAAACATGTGCCACTTTACAGTCATACTATAGACACCCCCAAATACGAAATTTAAAGGAATATTAGACTTTTATTGTTTCACTTTAAGTATTATTAAAATCACTGCTCCCGAAAAAACGTCCGTTTTAAAAACTTTTTTTCTGCATTGATACATGCCCCAGGTCCCCAAACACTTAAGACAATACCATGCATATAAGCCTTTACAATTAGCACTTTTTATTTTTCACATTCGTGTCTCATAGACTTTAATGGTGTTCGTGTGTTCAAACAAATTTTTTTGCCTGTTCTGGTGCAAACCGAACAGGGGCTGTTTGACACATCCCTAGTTAACATCACAGAAATAGATATTCAGTGGGATAGACAATGTATTAACAACTTCCATTCTTATAATCTTACCACCCTTTCCTATTACAGCAGGTGTGCAGAGTGTCTAAATATAACTGTACAGTGCAAATCTAGGTGAGGGATAGGAAAATGTTACACAAATATGTAAGCATATACAACTGGAGAGATGGACAGGAAGAAGCATTTTCATTTCAGTACTAAGGTATTTTCCAACATTTCTAAGTAAAACTAATGTATAGATCACAACATGTGGGAGAACAAGTCTATGAAGAAATACTATAAAACCGTTTGACAGTTTAATTCCGCTTTACCATGTATGACCATGATCAAACATTGAATAAAAAGTTTAACTTAATTTTTACTTATAATTATGTGGACTAAACTACTTTCAAAAGTGATAACATGTTTTCAGCCAGAGCTTAAATGAATGCCGCTTCTAATGTAGCATTTTGACTTTGTGACTAGAGTCCCGCAGTCCTATCAAATGAACTTCTTTCAGAAAAAAAAAATAAAAGAAAATTCTTTAGTCTAATCTAATCTGAGTATTTTACATTACATTTCATGTTGAGATAAAGCAGCATTCATGAGTTCACTGAGAAATGTTCAATGTAAAAAATCACTGGAATGGAAAACTCTCATGTGACCTTATGTTTGCAGTCTTCTATACCAGATTTATCATGGTGAATCATTAGAATACATATGAAATGTTATAAACATCAATGTACAGAAACATTACCAGTAATTGCAGTTGTCTTTCATTATCGATTTATCTTCATAATATGTTCCAGCTTTGAAGCACCCTGTAAATACAATTTGCAATATTAAATCTTGAAATATTGGTTTAATTTACTCTTAAAATTTTTTATTTTTTGTAGTATTTATATACTGTTGTTCTGACATCTTACGCAGGGATTTACAGAATACATAGCACAGATGCATTCACATTAGTATAGTTACCCCACATAAGTTTACAACATCATATCACACTCATAAACCCTGTAGAATTAGCTTGGAGGAAAGCAATTAACCTACTAGTATGTCAGATTGCTGGAGCAAACCTATGCAAGCACAGCGAGAACATATAGACTCCATGCAGATGGAATAAAAGGTCATAGCAATATGCTGGACCAACGTGGGATAGCTCAAAGGAGAATCCGCAGTCTGCTTTGCTCTCATTTATTTTGCAGGTTGCTATTCGTCACTGCAGTTTCCCTGGGCAGCAACAGCCATGGGATTTGTCAAGATAATAGAACAGCTGATTGGTACATTTTGGCGGTTGGTGAAGCCAGTGCTGAGTGAGCCTATAAAAGGGCCTGGAGTTGTGTCCCCACAGACCGTTTGGACCGGACCGCAGCACCCACACACCCTCCCGATCTTTGGTAAGTCATGTTGTTGTCCTAAAGGGGGGAATAGTAATCCAGCATTGGCTGGATGGACACCACTTTATTTTGTTTAAAATATATTTTAGCCAAGATGGCTTTATATTTATTTAAATTTGTGATGTCAAAGTTTAGCCCCCCATGGATAGCACTGTGGCCAAAATAATTCCAACTAATAAATATTTTGATTTATTAATATTGTGTTGTCTTTTTTGTTATTACGGAGTACCTTTGTGCTAGTCCATATGTTTGAGATAATAAAATATTTATAAAATATATGGAAATGCCTTTAATACAGGGTACACTCTAGCAGAAGCTTTTTCGTTTTTTGTTTTTTTTTAAACACCTACAAAGCAGAATTAAAGGGTGACTTTACCTTTGTTTTAAAAATCAATATTGTACTGAGCTTCACAAAGGCACAGTTGTCCTTTTAACCACTTCAATACAGGGCATTTTCACCCCTTTCCTGCCGAGGCCAATTTTCAGCTTTCAGCTCTGTAACATTTTAAATGACAATTGTGCGATTGTGCAACACTGTAATGAAATTTTTTATATATAATTTTTTCCCCACAAATGGAGCATTCTTTTGGTGGTATTTGATCACCTCCTACAGTTTTAATTTTTTGCGCTTTAAACAAAAAAGAGCAACAAATTTGAAAAAAATAAAAATCACACTATTTTTTACTTTTTACTATAATAAATATCCCAATAAAAAAAAAAATAATGTTTTCCTCAGTTTAAGCTAATATGTATTCTTCTACATATTTTTGGTAAATATCCCATTGGCTGGGGAGAACCTGTGAGCCATTTCCTGAATGGAGAGGAGCATGGGATGAGAACATCCCAGGATGGGTCAGTGTCTGTGCTGTGTGCTGGCAACATGGAATGGTAACCAAGCTCAGCAAGGCAAGAGGAGGAGAGTGCCATCCTGTAGCCACGATGGGACCGATGTCACTGCTCAGTGTCTCCTAGTCACCAGCTGGGATTCTCTGTACCCCCCCCCCCCCCACCCGGGGATGTCTACTTACCCCACTTCCCTAACAACTGGGGAAAAGACACACACCTTCCGGAGGTGACCTTGCCCCAACACCTGCCAACACTGACAAAGAAACCTTCAGAAATTGCTAAAATAAATCCCTTAACACCTCCTCAGGGGGCCCTCCGGCAGGCTCCAGATTTTTGTGTTTTATTTTTGTTTTGTTTTGCTTTGCCCTCTCAGAACTAATCCCCCCCCCCCCCCCAAAGCCCCCTGACCACCCCCTCCACCCTGCATGCTATGCCTGCTACTGCACATTACAGCAATTTATACTGTTCCTCCTCTGCAGGGCTGAAATCACATTCCTTTACAACACAGCCAGTTAGTCATGATCTGCCCAGGGTGTACCTGTTTACTGCAACTACACTGCCATTCCGACCAGAGAATTTCACAAGTCAGAAGGGCAACATAAAAGCCATATACACCCTGTGAAGACTGACAGACTGTATGTAAAGGAATGTGATTTCAGCCCTGTGTAGTGTGTATGTAGGGGGAGGGGGGGGCTGTATACAGTGCTGGGATGAGAAAGGAGCTCTGCCAAGTGACCTGCCCGGGGTTCCTGTCCTCTGATTCTCCAGTGGTATTCCCTGTCCTCTGATGTAATGCGAAACTCTAGGAACTCAAAACTCTTGAGCCACTTTGAGCATCTTAGTGTGCGGTGGATGTATTTACACGCACGTTGAAAGTAGTGGGGGGCCCAGTTTAACTTTTGCATCAGGGCCCACAAGCTTCAAGCTACGCCTCTGTCTGTAAGGATGGTCCGAAAACAGGTACATTGCTAACTTCACATATAGGGAGCTATGAAATAATTGGGAGGATCAAAAATGTATATTCTTCAGAAAGGAATGTTTTGGTTGCACAATACTTTAAATCAGTTTTATTGTGTGCTCATTGATCTATGCAGGTATTGGGAAGCAATTCACCCTCAATGATCATAGCAGAGACTTTCACATCTAGAAGCAGTTTAACAGCCTGCAGGAATTGCTGTTTGTTTATATGAGAAGACTGTCAGACAGCCAAATCTTTGCTGTCAGAGAAAGCAAGAATAAATAAGTTTCAATTTTTGTCCATCTATGATGAACTTTGAGAATGAATTACTCCACAATCTAGAGCTACAGAAGTCCGCAAGAATGTGTATTAAGGCTCATTTACTGTTTGTTATGAAGATGTAAATAGCCTTTAATAATCACTATGAATGACAACACAATAAGACCTCATGTACACTGCTGCTGGTAAACGGACATTTAGGAGCAGTTGGGCATTTTTTTCAGCTGCCCCTGAAGTCTCCTCTGTTATCTTATCAGTACATATACACAGGGTTGTTTATAGTCGTTTATAGGCAGTTGAGTTCAGAAGCATTTTTTGGAATGCCAAAAAATGCGTTCAGGACGGATGTTTCTTAGGCATTTGAAATGCCAAATGCCTGTAATGACCTGTAAACACTTCTAAATGTGGTAACTCGCATTTAAAAGCGTTTCATTTGCAGACGTTTTTCATTTTAACAAAAAAAACATGCTTCTAGATACAAACGCAGCATGTGAACACGGCTAAATGGACATTTTTAGACATCAGTTTCTAGCTGTCAAGTTAAATCATTTATGAGAGGTTAAACAACGTCTTGTGTACATGAAGCCTTAGCTTTCAACATTGGCAACTTAACAAGAAAGGTCCGTACACACGATCAGACTTTCCGACGGGAAATGTTGGATGTCAGGCTGTTGGCGGAAAATCTGACCATGTGTATGCTCCATCAGACAATTGTTGTCAGACTTTCCGCCATGTTGGCTAGCATGTTTTCAAATTTCCCACCAACAAATGTGCGTTGTCGGACTTTACGATCATGTGTACACAAGGCAGTCAGACAAAAGTCCAAAGTACAAACACGCATGCTAAGAAGCAGAAGCTTGTAAACTAGCGTTTGTAATGGAGAATTAACAATCGTAGCGTGGCAAAATATGAAATCTCCAAATGCAGCGCACAATTCTCTTCTTCTTTAATGGGATAATAATGAAGCTGCTTTGTTGGTGATACTGATGGAGTTATTGCAAACTAATTTTCAAAGGCTTTTTTTTTTTTCTAGTGATATCAAGAATATTATTATGTTTTTTTTTGTTTTTTTTTATTTGTGCAAGTTACCACAACACTATTATCCCATAGTTTTTAAGAACAAAGATACAACTATGTTGGTGTCCCTTGTCCATTTTACATTGTATTTTTTTAAAATGTAACTGCCTACTCCAAAACTGTCATTTGAAGTAAAATACATAGCCAAGTATTATTCTACACAATGGTTTTTTTTGTGCATTAAAAAATAAAATTAGACATGCTATCTGCCAATAGAACTTAACCATAAAGTGCATTCTATGCATCCAAAAATATTGAAAATGTATCAAATCAAATCATTATTCAACCAAAAAAATTATGTCAAAGCAAAAACTCCAAGGCCAATAATAAATAACACGTTATCGCCTCCGATAACTGGTTGACGAGCGGCCGTTCAGGAACAAACTGCATGAAAAGCATGAAATGAAAAGCGCTAAATGAAAAACGTCAAAAGAAAAGTGCGAATCAACACTCACCAAACTTCTACTAACATGAAATTAGCAGAAGGAGCCCAAAGGGTGGCGCTAAAGAGCTCAAAAACCACTTAGTACGTCTAGTACGTCACTACTTTCCTAATTGTTGGTCAACATTTGTGTGACCATGTGTATGCAAGACAAGTTTGAGACTGCCCTTCGGACAAAATCTCACGGTTTTGTTGACGGAAAGTCCGATTGTGTGTACGAGGCATAACGGTTTTCAGTGCAGAAAGCAACACCTTACACCAAGGTCTCCATACATTAATCCACTCTGTAACACTAACAATAACCTTCCATGCTACTCACTTTCCTTCACCAGGATTTTCAGTGGAAACTAATGCCGCGTACACACGGTCGAACTGTTTGACGTACGTAGTCCGTTGAAACACATTTCAGCGGACAATCCGCTCGTGTGTGGGCTTCAGCGGACTTTTTCAGCGTGCAATCCGGAGTACTAAGAATTTCGGTTTTCCCAAAAATCTTTCCGTCGTACTTGGGTTTCAGCGGACAATACGGTCGTCAGTATGCTAGTTCGACGGACTAAGAATGGCGCATGCCCAGAAAGGATTTACACGGAGGAAGGGTGCTTTGCTGTGTCTTGGACTTCCTATTTGTAGTCCTGTCGTACGTGCTGTACACGTCATTGCGCAAGCTTTCGACGGAATGTTTGTGTATCCATGTGTGGTCAAGTCCGTTCAGTGGAAACTACGACGGATTGTCCGTCGGATTGTATGACGGACTAAGTACGCCATACAATCCGCTCGTGTGTACGCGGCATAAGACTAACAACCCCTTCCTCCACCAACAGATACCAGCTCCAAATCCCAATGCCAAAAACCTGCAGATTAGCATACACACGTCGCAGCTATTCCGTAAGTTAGGGTATCTGATGGATCTGTGAAAGATGCTAACTGACTATTGCAGCAAAAATTTGCACTTTCGTGACATACAATGATACAATAATGTCATACTAAGCCCTGGTTCACACCAGTATGGCTTTGAAATTGGGCTACTTCAGTGTGATTTCAAAGCCGCAGATCAGTGCAATTTGCACCTTTGATTTCATTGCAGCTTGTAACATCATTTAATAGAAGTTAATACAAGTCGCAATGAAATCCCAAAAAGTAGTGCAGGAACCTTTTAAAAAGTCCCTGTGACTTGAGTTACAATAATATGAATGGCTGCATTGCCAGCAATGAGGTGTGACTTGTCATGCAATTTTGAACTGTTAAATCGTGTGACAAATCTCACCAGTGTAAACCAGGGCTAAAGAACGCTTATTAAAATTTTATACAGAGATACTCCTCTGACATTTATTATTTAATATGCATGTGGATACTAAATTGTGCATAGTATTTAATACAGTCTATGATTGTCTTTATTGTGAAAAAAAAAAAAAAAAAATGTTATATATATATATATATATATATATATATATATATATATATATATATATATATATATATATATATATATATATATATATATATATATATATATATATATATATATATAGTTTGTTTTCTAGTTTAAAGGATATGTTCACCTTTTGAAACATGTTACACCTATATTCAGCTGCTATACTAAAGCAGCAACCCCACAAACCCTCTTCCCCATCCCCCGTTGAGACAGCTGGCAGGGGATCCTCTCCCTGCACCCACTGTCACATTTTAATATCAGCACTCCACTCACACAGTCGCATCATTCATTCACAGCAATCTGTAAATGAGTATGAGTATAAAAGTACTGTCTTCCATTACGACAGGCAACTTATAGTTCTCAATGTACTCTAAGGTGCTGGTGAGCAATTTCATGCTGGAGGTATAGACAGACAGCTGTAATGAGTGTCTGCAGGAGCCTGACATTGCACCTGCGATCTGCTGATCATGGGTGCAATGCTCTGGAGGTGCCTGCAAAAAAAAATAATAATAATAATAATAATTTAACTGCAAAAAAATGTGCATTTATTATTTTTTAATAGACAAACTTGAACTTTAAGACAGACCATAAAATATCAACGATCAATATAAAAGCTATATTCCACTTAAATCATCACCAACTGACCTTCAAACTTTCTGCAGAAGAACAAGTACCTAGGAAACACTCTATTGTGCTTTACAAGACCCAGCATTTAATGCACTTGTGGAAATTCAGCCGACCATTTGGCCAAGTTGTCAGGAGGAACACTGATTGGGATCAGATTGGTTGAAACGCTAACAAAAACGTCCTTGTTTCTGGGTATTGTCATTCCAAAAAACTGTGTATCTTCCACTTAGCGCTGCTGAAGTAGAATAGTGAATGCATGAATGCTACTAAATCTTATCAACAACAGCTAACAGGTTAATGGGATGAATAGGCAAGAGTGAGTTTCCTCAGCTGGGACTTGTAGAGCATAGGAAAGTATCTCCTCCGCAGGAGCCTGGATTGTCAGTTAGCAATGACTAATAAATTACCAATTTGGTGGATTGTAGCTACAAAGGTATGTAAATTAGACAGCCCATGGAAAAATCTTAGTTTAATTGGAAAAAATTATATAGCATTTGAATTGCAGATTTAATCCCCTTTAACGCTTTAAATTCTGGGACTTGTAGAGCACAGGAGAGTGTTTTCTGTGCACTCATTCCTTAACATTAACCCCAAATATAACTAAGGCTTGGAATTCTGTGTGAAAACAGTTAACCCCAAACATAACACTGAAGTGGGGTAAGTGACTGGAGATGTTGTATATGGCGAAGAGAATGAGGATCCTCTCACTTTGTTGTGAATTTGAAAGTACTCAACTCTGAACATGGCAAGGGAAGAAGCAAACTGTTTCTGTCTTTCCTGACTTTATTTGACAGCAAGGTGGTGAGGGCATCAGGGATCTAATACATCTAATACAGTAAAGAGAGTTTGTCACTGTTGAATGCTTGTCATCCCTCTTGTTATAGTATCAAAGTTAAGAGAAAAAAAGAAGTGTTGGCAGTCCCAATGCATAGGCAAGACAATTTGCCTTATTCCCAATTAGGGCAGTTCAAACAAATGTGCTTCAGTGAAGAGACACCCGGAGCAAAATAATAAAATAAGCGCAGGGCTGACATGACAGGGGAAACGGGGTACATGCAATAAGAGGACTTTGTTGATTGGAAGAACATGGGGGAGGAGGGGACAGAGACAAATAAAAGCATCTGGCCCCTCCCCAGCATTACCACAGAGTGCAGGAGAAACTTGGAGAACATGGCAGATGTGGAACAGCTTCTGGCTCAGCTGCGGGTTGAGGTGGCGACAAGGGGAGCAGGATGGCTGCAGGCATGGTTAGCACCAGTACTGTGGGAGCAGGCCGAGGGTGCTGTACCGGAAGTCCACACGACCTAGGAGGTCCAGGCCTCTGGAGTGCTTCTACCCAGACCCTTCCCCCAGAGTTCAGTGTCAAACAGGAAGTCCCACTCGGGCCCCTTTGGGCCCCACTGCGAACCATTCCAATGTGCTCACTGGCGGGGGTCCCGGGAGGAATCACCACAGAGATGGAGGTCGGCGGGTGGGTGCTCCAGAACTGACAGAGCTGCCGTTCGGCCCACCAAGCTACAGGAGAAGGAGAGCATGGGCTCCACCCCTGGCGGTGAGTCAGCGGGGGAAGAGTCTCAGAGAGGGAGTTGGGCAGCTAAGGCCACTGGGCCTTTGACTCGCCAGGCATCCAATGGAGGGCCAAGAGGGAGCCACAGAGTGTCTCAACAGGGGTTGAGACGGGCAGGAGGACTGCTGCGAATACCCCGGTCCGGGCAAGGCAGCGCAGAAATCTGTGGGCGGATGTGGCGCAGGGAGGCGGGGGCCAGATGCTGCATGGGACCTCAGCACCCAGGGATGCTCCCCCCTGTCACCAGAGGATAATGTGATGTCCATGCAGAGGTCAGAGAGTGAACTGTCCATGTTGGAGGATGAGCTCCACAGGCAGTCGGCTGCGGTGGAGGCTGGACCTTCAGCTGATGGGATCCTCTCTAGGCAGCCTTGTAAGTCTGTTTTAAATTTGTCTTATGAGGGACAGTCTGAAGGTGAAGAGGAGGTGGTCCAAGGGGGTGGGCCTCGATCAAGGAGGGAGGGGCTGGATGTGTGGGCTAGTTTGCCCGCGGGATCCCTCCGGGCTAGTTTGGTTTGCAGGGCTACTGTGAACAGGGCCAGCGAGGGTTTGCAAGGGTTTCTGGTGGGAGTGAAGGAATTAGTAAGGAGGTTCAAACCACTGTGAAGTGCACTGGTCAGCCCGTCTGCATTCTGGGTCCCACGGGTGGGGGGAGGTAGCAGCTGGGGCTACCGGGGCTGAGGGGGCCCCCCACAGTGGCTGAGATACCGCCGTGCTGGATAGCATTGTACATGGGCAGTCTACGTCAGCTAGTAAGATGGCAGCAGAGGGGGAGAACTCTGGTAAACAGGAGGCTATTAGATTGTCCGACTCTGCAAAATATGAGGTGTATGTGTGCTTCGAGGGGCCCCTGGGCTCACCTTAAACTGCAGGTCCATGAGAAAATATGGAAAGTTGAGTACGTGGAAATGTTCTCTCTGCTGCCATTGGAGAAGTTCAATCTTAAATAGGGTCAAGCCGGAAGAGACCAAGAAGGAGGATGAGCAGAAAAGGAGGTACAGATTGATTCTGCGTACATTCCTCAACTGGATACAGGTTTTTGCCATCATGGCAAGTGTGATCAGAGAATAGACCCCCGAACACTGTTCAACACTCTTCTGTTACCTTGATGCCATGAGAAAGGCCTGCAGATCTTACAGGGATGCAGCCTGGCTGCGATATGATGAGAAGTTCCGGCAGCGGAGGGAGATATGCCCGTCCTTACAGTGGCACCACAAGGACATTCGTTTATGGATGCAACTTATGACCTCAAATAAGGGGGGGAGCTTCTACCCCTGGACAATCGGCTGGAAAAATGGGGTCTGTTGGCAGTACAACAAGGGTTTCTGTAAGTTCGGGGGGTCTTGCCAATACAAGCACGTGTGTTCTGGTTGCAGAGCTGCCCACCCTCTGTCATGCTGCTTCAAACAAGGTAAAAGCCGTGCCAGAGAGCCTGCTAACAAGGGGGACAACGCCGGTAAGGGTGGAAAAGCTGCAGCCTTTCCTTGCTAGATACCCTGAAAGAGGGGCGGCACTCTTATTGGACAGGGTTTTCTCAGAGGCATTTCAAATACCGTGTGCTTTGGCTGGAGCTTCTCCAGTGTCCAGAACTTGTGCTTGGTTATGCAACATTCAGAGGTGGTTTCAGAGAAACTACGTAAGGAAGTTCTGTTGGGCCACAAGGGTGGCCCTTTCCCCTCGCTACTTTTATGAGATTTGGTTGTCTCCTCCTTAGGGGTTGTGCCGAGAAGGAACCCCATAAATTAAGACTTATTCACCACCTCTCCTTCCCAAAGAGGGGGTCGTCAATGATGCCATTGACTTAGAGGAGTGTACGGTGAGCTACACTTCCTTCGATGTGGCCGTGTTCTGGGTTTGGTATTTTGGACAGGGGGCACTGAAGGCCAAATCTGATTTTGAATCAGCTTTTGGACTGTTCATCCCGACAGCTTTAGGCTGTTGGGATGTCATTGGAATGGGGAGTTCTATGTGGATAGCTGCCTTCACATGGGTTACTCAATTTCCTGTGCATTATTTGAGCGGTTTAGCTCTTTTGTGGCCATGGAGTTGTAGAGTCTTTCAGGAACCTGAAAGTGCATTTCCAGGTGGACAAACTGGGGGTCGCACAGGTCATCAACAAGGTCTGAGCTTCGCACCGCTGGTGGTGCATCTGCTTCAACACCTGGTGTTGAGATGTTTTCAGTTTAGTTTTAATTTATGCAGTTCATCTTCCAGGAGTAGAGAACGTCATAGCTGATGAGCTGTCTCGCTTTCAGTGGGACAAATTCTGGGAGTTGGCACTGGCGGCAGAGCAATGCAGGGTTCCGTGTCGTGATTGGCTGTGGAAGATTGCATTGGGGCCGTATCCGGATGGATCAGAAAGTCAGTGAGTGAGGCGACATGGGCTGCGTATGACACAAATGGCTATCGCTGGTACAAATGGTCTGAGTGGATCAGGAGTAGGGATGAGCTTCGTGTTCGAGTCGAACATACGTTCGACTCGAACATCGGCTGTTTGCCCGTTCGGCGAATTCCGAACGTTATGGGCCGTTCGCGCCAAATTCGTGTGGCGCTCACGGCCCACAATGCACTGCGTCATCGCAGTGCATTGCTGGCTCATGATTGGCCAAGCATGCACTGTGACCCCGCATGCTTGGCCAATCACAGCGCCAGCAGCGAGGAGAGCCATGATTGGCCACAGGCAGGATGCCTGTGGCCAATCATAGCTCAGGCTGTGTAGTACACGCCCCACACTATATAAGGCGTGTGTTGGCGTCTGAGTGTGTTGGCGTCTGAAGCAGTTAGTGGGTGTTCTGTGTACCTTCAACACAGTACACACCGATCGTTTTCGGCCGATTTTCGATCTTGCTGTTGTGTAGTGGTTGTTGTCTGTGTGCCCTGACCGCAGTATACACCCCTATATTCACCTCACCTATATAGCTAGTGATCTATTTTTTATAATAGAGCTTGCAGTCAGTAGTGTTAGGAGCTTGTGCGTGCTGTCTGCGTGCTCTGTACCCAGTACACACCGCTATATCCACCTACATAGCTCTTCTCTATTTGAGCCCACTTGCCATCTGCAGGAGTTATTGGAAGTTGTGTGTGCCTCCAGCACAGCACAGTATACATCTGTATATACCCCTTTATCTCTGGTGTTCTATAAAAAAGGCATCTGCAGGAGTTAGTGGGTTTTTTGTGCCTCCAGCACAATATACACCTGTATCTACCCTTTATTGCTGTTCTCTAATAGAGGCATCTGCAGGGCTTAGTGGGTGTTGTGTGACTCTATTACACTGCTGTTTTACCCAACTCCCTTCAGGCCATTACCATGTCTGGAAGGCCAGCAAGGAGAGGCAGACAGGCGCGAGCCGATAAAAGAGGGCAAGCAGGCTCTGTGTCTAGAGACAACAGTGCTGGTCGTGGACGCGGTGCATTGTCATCAGCACGTGGCCATGGGAAACGCTTGTCCTTCTTTTCGGCAGCTGGACATGTTGAACCGCAACATGCCAACGACTTGGTAGAGTGGATGACCAAGCCCTCTTCATCCTCCTCATCCTCTCTCACCCAGTCTCAGGGTACTAGCAAAGCAGCTGCCAACGCATCATCTTCCCTCCTCTCAATGTCATCATCAGTGACTCCTTCCCTTGACCCACCACGTCCTCCTGAGGAGTCTCCTGAACTCTTTGAGCACAGTGTTGGGTACATGCTCCAGGAGGATGCCCAGTGTTTTGTAGGCTCTGATGATGACACTCAGCTAGAGGAAGGCAGTAGCGTGAGCGCAGAGAGAGGGGATGCTCAAGAAGGACAGCAATCTGGCAGTCATATTCCACAAGCTGCAGCATACTGCCAGGTTTGCTACAGCGATGAAGAGGGAGGGGATGATGAGGGCACTGACTCCACGTGGGTGCCTGGTAGGAGAGAGGAGGAGGAGGAGGCACATGTCCAATGAGGCAGGATGCCCTCCGGGGGCCAGATTAGGGGCAGCACACCGACTGAATCATACCGCAGAGCTCCGCCTGTGCAGGGCGCTGACTCTGCGCGTTATTCTAAAAGTTCTTTGGTGTGGGCCTTTTTTGAGACGAGTGCATCAGATCGCACCGCTGCTATTTGCAACATATGTCTCAAGCGTATCTTGCGTGGCCAAAACATCAGCCGCTTGGGCACCACATGCTTGACCAGACATATGTTGACCTGCCATGCAGCTCGTTGGCAAGCGTACCTCAAAGACCCACACCAAAGAACAAAGCGGACCTCTCCTTGCTCCTCATCAGCTAGCATCTCCAACCCCACTAGACCTTCAGTCCTCTCTGAAACCTGCTCTGAGAGGAATGAAGGTGTAGAATTAGGTGTGTCACAGCCAAGTGCTTCCGGGAACTCTGCTAGCAGTACACCCACGTCCGATTATAGCAGGCAAATGTCCCTGCCCCAGCTGCTGGACCGGCGAAAGAAGTTCACTCCCAGCCATCCACATGCCCAGCGGTTGAATGCTAGCTTGGCTAAATTGCTAGCACTTCAACTGCTGCCTTTTCAGTTGGTAGACTTGGCCCCCTTCCGTGAGTTTGTACAATGTGCGGTTCCTCAGTGGCAGGTCCCCAAACGCCACTTTTTCTCACGGAAGGCGATTCCGGCTCTCTACCGGCATGTGGAAGGCAATGTCCTTGCCTCGCTGGACAGGGCGGTCAGCGGTAAGGTGCATATTACCGCTGACTCATGGTCCAGCAGGCATGGACAGGGACGTTACCTGTCTTTCACGGCCCATTGGGTCACTCTTCTGGCAGCTGGGAAGGATGCAGGACAAGGTGCAGTAGTGTTGGAGGTTGTTCCGCCACCACGCCTCCAAAATGCTACTATTGGTTGTGACACACCTCTCTCCTCCACCCCCTCCTCTTCTTCTTCCTCCATGGCTTCTTCCAGTGCTCTGTCCTCAGAACCAGCGGTGCTCCGTAGGCGTTCCAGGGGCTACGCAAGTACGCAGGCAAAACAATGCCATGCCGTGCTTGTGCTGGTTTGTTTGGGGGACAGGAGCCACACTGGGGCGGATGTTTTGTCAGCTCTGCAGGGGCAGGCCGAGAGGTGGTTGATGCCACGCCAGCTTAAGCCAGGAATGGTGGTTTCTGACAATGGCACCAACCTCCTCTCCGCCCTCCGACAGGGACAACTGACCCATGTGCCCTGTGTAGCTCACGTCCTTAACCTGGTGGTGCAGCGGTTCTTGGGCAGGTACCCCGGCTTACAGGATGTACTGAAGCAGGCCAGGAAAGTCTGTGTGCATTTCCGCCGATCATTTAATGCCTGTGCTCGGCTGGCTGAGCTCCAAAAGGAGTTGAACCTGCCCAAGAACCGCCTTATATGTGACATGCCCACCAGGTGGAACTTAACGTTGGCCATGCTGCAGCGGCTGCACACGCAGCAGAGGGCCATCAATGAGTACCTGTGCGACTACGGCACCAGGACAGGGTCAGGGGAGCTCGGTTTTTTCTCACCACGCCAGTGGGGCATGATCAGGGATGCATGCACTGTTCTGTCACCGTTTGAGGAGACCACAAGGATGGTGAGCAGTGACAGTGCATGCATCAGTGACACTGTACCTCTTGTCCACCTGTTGGAGCATACGCTGCGTAGAATAATGGACAGGGCACTTGAGGCAGAACAAAGGCAGGAAGAGGAGGACTTTCTTGCCTCTCAAGGCCCCCTTTATCCAGACAGTGTTCCTGCTGTGCCACCCATCACACAGGAAGAGGATGAGGAGGAGGAAGAGGAGGAGGAGGATGATTGTGTCAGCATGGAGGTGGAGGCTGGCACTCAGCATCAGCAGCAGCAGCAGCAGCAGTCTTGTAGGGATGATTTACAGTCCCAAGAAACACGTGGACTTGTACGTAGCTGGGAGGAGGTAGCTGCGGATCATGTTGCCCTTAGTGACCCAGAGGACTCCGGACCGAATGCCTCAGCTAACCTACGCTGCATGGCCTCCCTGATCCTGCAAAGCCTGCGGAAGGATCCTCGTATTCTTCGGATCAAGGAGAGGGACCATTACTGGCTGGCCACTCTCCTTGATCCACGGTACTATGGTAAGGTTGCCGACCTTATCTTGCCATCGCAGAGGGAGCAGAGGATGAGACATCTCCGGGAGGCCTTGCAGAAAGGTCTGTGCAACGCGTTCCCAGAGACTGGGAGGTTACAAACTCCTGGTCCTGGACAACGTGTTGCTGAGGCATCGGTCAGGAGCGGTGGAGAAGGTGGCCGTCTGACTGATGCTTTCAGACAATTTTTTAGTCCGCAGCCCCAAGGTATGATCGGTTCTAGCAACCATCGCCAGCGTCTGATTTACATGGTGCAGGAATACCTAGGGGCAAGGTCAGACTTGGACAACTTTGCCACCGAAAATCCTCTGGCTTACTGGGTCTTGAGGATGGATCACTGGCCAGAGCTTGCACAGTATGCAATTGAGCTACTGGCCTGTCCTGCATCCAGCGTTCTTTTGGAACGCACCTTCAGTGCTGCTGGTGGCTTTGTTACCGATCACAGGGTGCGCCTGTCCACCGAATCAGTTGATCGACTGACCTTCATCAAGATGAATCAGTCTTGGATCAACCACAGCTACCAAGCACCTGAAGCTGATGTAACCGAATAATTTTTTTTGAAATATCACATCCCTTCAAGACTGCCTATGCTGATGCTGAGTGACTGTCCTATCCTCTTCCTCCTCCGCTGATATGTTGGAAGAACATTTCTGGTTCTGGGTGATGCCATTAGCCCAATTTTTCTGCCCCTATTTAACAGGGGCGTTTAAGTACAATTTTTGATGCAATGCTTTGCAGCAGGGCTAATTCCTGCAATAAAACTAGAGTATATGGGAGAGGTTGCAGTGTGCTGGCACCAGCCCCAGTGCCTAAGGCCCAATTTTTCTGCCCCTGTTTAACAGGGACATGTAATTACAATTCTTGATATAATTTTTTACAGGAGGGCCCGTTCCTGTGCCCACCCAGAGTAACTGTGAGGACTTATAGTGTTGTGGCACCAGCACCACAACCACCAAAGGTCAATTTTTCTACCACTGTTCAACAATGGCATGTAATTACAATTCTTGATATAATTGTTCACAGCAGGGCGCTCCAGCGCCCAGCAAGAGTCACTTTGAGGGCTTACAATGTTGTGGCAAAACCAACAACTTGTTCCGCCATTTCTGCAGAGCATAGAAGGCAGGCCCCTACTTTCAAACATCCAACTTACAAACATCTCCTACTTGCAAACGGAAGGAGACAACAGCAAGTGAGATGAAAAAAGATGGACGACAAAACAAATTATACAGGGGTGATAACCCTTCCCTATGTTTTCCAAAAAGCTTAAAAATAGTTTTTTTGACTGGAGCTACACTTTAAAAATGTACCAGTTGAAAATTACAAACAGATTCAACTTAACACAACAAACCTACACAGTCCCTGTCTTGTTTGCACCGCCTGAATACTGCTGTTCTGAGTATATAGGGCCTGGGGGCCACACGCATTTCCTTTTTTTAATATGGGTACGGGGTTCCCCTTGATATGCGTACAAGACCCAAAGGGGCTGGTAATGGGCAGGGAGGGCTACCCATGCCATTTTTCTCAATGGTTTTCAACCATATTGCAGGAACCAGATATAACATTAAAACCGCAAGCAGTTTTCAATGATGTTATTTCTGTTTAATGTCATTTTGTGCAGGGACTGTTCTAAACACGGGAAACACGTGGCACTTCACAGGCATACTACAGACACCCCCCAGGCACCATATTTAAAGGAATATTTCACTTTTTTTTTTCACTTTAATCATCATTAAAATCAGTGCTCCCGCCAAAACGGACATTTTTAAAAACATTTTAGGCATTGACTTATGTCCCCTGGGGCAAGAGCCAGGTCCCCAAACCCTTTTTAGGACAGTATCTTGCATATTAACCTCTAAAATTAGCACTTTTAATTTCGAACGTTCAAGTCCCATAGAAGTCAATGGGGTTCTAAAGTTCGTTCGAATTTGGGGTCCGTTCGAAAGTTCTGGTGCAAACCGAACCGGGGGGTGTTCGGCTCATCCCTAATCAGGAGGGCCAAAGGTGTGGTTTTTGGTACTGTATTTCGTCTCAAGGAACCTGGAAAATGGGGTGTCACGTCCGGATTAGAGAAAAGGCTGGCAGGTTTGGCTTTTCTGTTCAAATGGAGGGATTGTCCAGATTTTACTAAGGATTTTTGGGTAAGGCAAGCAATGAAGGGGTATCAGTGGTCTTGTAAGCATAGGGACTCTAGGTGCCCAGTGTCATTCCATATATTACAGAGGGTTTTGATTCAGTTAGTGGGTTTATGTTCATCGGCCTACAAGGCCTCTTTTTTCCAGGCATCGATTTCCCTGGCGTTCTTTGGTGTTTTCAGCATCGGTGAGCTAGTTACCCCTTCCAAGAAAGTGCAAGGGGGTATATTGGCATGGGAGGTCATATGAGGGGAAGATAGGATATCCTTTATGCTGCGCAGATCCAAGACAGATCAGGTGGGCAAGAGAAAAATGGTGAAGGTATTTTCCTTACCAGGTTCACCATTGTGTCCAGTGGGGGGTTTTTAGAGGTGTGCCCGGAGGTACCGGGGTAATTTTTGTTGCATGCCGATTAGTCAGTTGAGGCAGTTGTACAGCGCCCGTTTTTATTACAGTTATGTTAAGTTAAAATTTTGTTAATAAAGGAGGCTGCTACGACCAATATTTTACTGCAATTTTGGTGTGGTCTCGTTTTAACGGGTAATGGTCAAGGTTGGAGTAAAGGGTTTGGTTAAGCAGTAATGGTACATATGTTATACAATGGTCATGTGCACTGAAAGAAATATTGCAAAGCTAATGCAGCTGCTGGTCTGAACAAGCCCTAAAGCGTTACCTATCTAGTATTGTAATTTTTTTTCTGGTTTGTGACGTACAAAACTTTAAGGCCTGAAATATTTGGGATACATTTTCTTGACAGTCTTTTTTAAAAAAAATGTTATATCACAGAAAGTAAAAAATATAATTATATATATATATATATATATATATATATATATATATATATATATATATATATATATATATATATATATATATATATATATATATATATATATATATATATATATATATATTTTGGTCTTTTTTCATTTATATTATAAAAATAAAAAACAATTGGTGATAAAATACCACCAAAAGAAAGCTCTATTGCTGTTAAAAAAAATTACACACAATTACTACTTAAAGTAGCGCAGTACTAAATAGCAAAAATGAAGAGGGTAAAAATTTCCGCAGCTCTGGTTGTTAATTAAAATTAAACATTCATTTATCATGTGTTAATCACTTCAGCCCCAGAAGGATTTGATTCGGCACAGCGTCGATTTAGCTGACAATTGCACAGTCTTGCCACATTGTACCCAAACAAAATTGACGTCCTTTTTTGATCACCTCTACAGTTTTTATTTTTTTGCGCTATAAACAAAAAAAGGCAGACAATTTTGAAAAAAAAGCAATATTTTTACCTTTTTGCTATAATAAATATCTCCTAAAAATATATATAAAAAACGAATTTCTTCCACAGTTTAGGCCGATATGTATTATTCTACATATTTTTGGCAAATAAATTGCAATATGTGTATATTGATTGGTTTGCGCAAATGTTATAGCATCTACAAAATAGGAGATAGATTTATGGCATTTGTATTATTCTCTTTTTTTATTTTATTAGTAAAGGCGGTGATCTGCGATTTTTATTGGGATTGCGACATTATAACAGACAGATCGGACACTATTGATACTATTTTGGGACCATTGACATTTATACAGTGATCAGAGCTACAAATAGCCACTGATTACTGTATAAATGACACTGACAGGAAAGGAGTTAAACACTAGGGGGCGATCAAGGGGTTAAGTGTGTTCCCTGGATGTGTTCTAACTGTAGGGGGAATGGGCTCACTACAACATGACAGAGATCACTGCTCTCAATGACAGGGAGCAGTAGATCCCTGTCATGTTGCAGGCAGAACAGGGAAATGCCTTTTTTACATAGAAATCTCCCCATTCTGTCTCTCCTCACCACAATCGTGGGCTGCATGTGAACATAGAGTTTGCGGGACCGACATCATGCCCCTACGGCATGAGACGGGTGCCGCTAGGCAGCAAATTCGAAGGGACATATGGGTACGCCCTTTTGCCTGCCCGTGCTATTCTGCCGACGTAAATTGGTGTGCGTCGGTCAGCAGGCGGTTAAAGGTTTTGGCAAAGTCTGTTTTTAATAGCTTTCCTTGGAACTGTCTAGGTGGCTTGTGGTCTCACTGATTTTCTCACAAAAGTCATTCATTTAATACATTGATTACACAGTCTGGCCCACAGATATGATATCATGAATTGCATAACAACATAAAATTTTAAATAAAATTTCTCTCCTATTTTCAATCTACACCTCCTCCCTGGGTCAGCTGATAGCCTCCCATGGCTTCCAATACCACCTCTACGCTGATGACACCCAAATCTATTTCTCTACCCCTCAGCTCACTCCCTCTGTTTCCTCACATATCACTAATTTACTATGAGATATATCAGTCTCGATGTCACACCACTTCCTCAAACTCAATCTATCCAAAACCGAACTTATAATCTTTTTGCCCTCATATGCCCCTTTCCCTTCGCCTGATCTCTCTGTCAAAATCAATGGCACACTATAAGCCCATCCCCACATGCCAAGGTTCTAGGTGTAGTCCTGGACTCTGAACTCTCCTTTAAGCACCATGTCCAATCACTGTCCAAATCTTGCTGCCTCAACCTCTGCAAAATCTCCAAAATACACCCCTTTCTAACCAATGATACAACAAAGCTCTTAATTCACTCGCTGGTTATCTCCCGCCTCGATGACTGCAACTCCCTTCTCATTGGCCTACCTCTACATAGTCTATCACCTCTTCAATCCATCATGAATGCTGCTGCCAGACTCTTCCACCTTACCGATTGCTCTGTGTCTGCTACCCCTCTCTGTCAAACCCTCCACTGGCTTCCACTCACCCAAAAAATTAAATTCAAAATACTAACAACTACTTACAAAGCCATCCTTAATTTAGCCCCCAGCTACATCACTAGCCTAGTCTCTAAATACCAACCTACTCATTCTCTTCATTCCTCTCAAGACCTGCTGCTCTCTAGTTCCCTCGTCACATCCTCAGATGCTCGCGTCCAGGACTTTTCCAAGGCCTCTCCTATATGGAATGCCTTAACCCAATCTGTCTGCTTTTCTCCTACTCTATTAGCTTTTAGACGATCCCTGAAAACCCTTCTCTTCAAAGAAGCCTACCCTACCCACACCTAACAACTGTATTTTCATTTTCTCCAGCAGCTAACCCCCACGGTTATTACTTTTTGTTCCACTTGACCCTCCCTTTTAGATTGTAAGCTCTAATGAGCAGAGCCCTCTGATCCCTCCTGTATTGATTTGTATTGTAAGTGTACTGTCTGCCCTCATGTTGTAAAGAGCTGCGCAAACTGTTGGCACTATATAAAATCTGTATAATAATAATAATAATAATAGTTGAAACATATGCTCTGGTGGTAATACCTCCATTTATAAAGTTATGCATAAGTGGCAGCTTGGAAACCTTATTCCAAAAAAAGTATTTTTCTTTTACACCTGCTTACATGAAAGGTTTCCAATGATAATGACACTTCTGGGTCAATATTTCAAGTTGGGAGATGTGGTTGGCTATTACGTTCTTCCTGCAAAATTACTGAGTAATTTTGGGAGGGTGATGTAGAAAAGACCAGTCCATTCTTTGGCACAGATCCGGAGACCCCGTTGGACATTTGGGCCAAACACTTTTGGTATATAAAAGAAGAAAAAAAAATATGATAAGGTGGTGACAGTGGCTATAGTACCTTTTCTGTGTGCACATAACACTTATTGGGTTAACATATTTTCTCTGATTATACCATGTTTTTTGTGTCTGAAGATGAGCTAATATTTTTTTTTAAATACAGTTTTGAACAGCTAGACTTGTGCTTCAGACGGGGTGACTAAAATTATTCAATTAGGTGTCCATATTCCCTGTTCTGTAATGTGAACAAATTGATTAAGGACATAATAGCTACTCACTCCTTGTGAAGGTTATGAAAAAAGTTCTATACAAAAAACTGATTAAAATAGTTTAGGAAGATCTTGGGGATCCCAGCTCCCTGCTTCTTTTAATGACAATGAATGAATAATCATAATGAACAAAATAAATCGGAACATTGGCACTTAAACAAAATAAAAATAATAATTATAAAAAATAAATAAAAAAAAGTATATATATATATATATATATATATATATATATATATATATATATATATAGCCTAAGGAAAAAATCAGCAGGCTTATAGGTTGTATTATTTTGGTAATGAGGAAAAAGAAGGTTACTCTTAAAGAGGTTCAGTCACTGCTGGGTCAGTTGGCATTTGCCACACATATAATGGCTAGGAGGATTTTCTCTTGGAGGCTTTATATGGCAATATCTGGACTCAAGTCTGCATTGGCTCATGTAAGATTATCACACGACATACGGGAGGACTTAATAGTTTGGTTAAGGTTTCTGGAATACTTCAACGGCAGTTTGGTTTGGCAAAGAGATTTTGTCACGGATAGCCTTGAGATGGATGCTGCCGGGTCCCTGGGATTTGCAGCCATATGGAAAACACATTGGTGCACCAAGCCCTGGGATCCTGCCTGAAAGCTCAAGAGCTACTTAACCCTTTCGTGAATAAGCCTATTTTGACAGTTAAAATCCATATTTTTTGCAAGAAAATTACTTGGAACCCCCAAACATTATTTATATTTTTTTAGCAGAGACTCTAGAGAATAAAATGGCGATTGTTGCAATATTTTATGTCACACGGTATTTTTTGCAGCGGTGTTTTAAACGCAACTTTTTGGGAAAAGGGACACTTTCATGAATTTTAAAAGAACGAAACAGTAAAATTAGCCCAATTTTTTTGCATAATGTGAAAGATAATATTACGCCGAGTAAATAGATACCAAACATGTCACGCGTTATAATTGCACGCACTCGTGGAATGACGACAAACTACAGTACCTAAAAATCTCAATAGGCGACGCTTTAAAAAAAAATTCTGTTTACCAGGTTAGAGTTACAGAGGAGGTCTAGTGCTAGAATTATTGCTCTTGCTCTGACGATCTGGCGATACCTCACATGTGTTATTTGAACACCGTTTACATATGCGGGCGTGACTTCCATATGCGTTTTCTTTGCTGCGCGAGCTCGCGGCGATGGGGGGCGCTTTAAAAAAAAATTCTTATTTATTTTAAAATTAATAAATTGTTTAACCACTTCAGCTCCGGACCAATAAATACCTTAAGGACCAGAGGTGTTTTTGCAATTTCGCACTGCGCTGCTTTAACTGGTAATTGCGCGGTCATGCAATATTGCACCCAAACAAAATTTGCGTCCTTTTCTTCCCACAAATAGAGCTTTCTTTTGATGGTATTTGATTGCCTCTGCGATTTTTATTTTTTGCGATATAAATGGAAAAAGAGCGAAAATTTTGAAAAAAAATGATATTTTCTTCTTTTTGTTATAAGAAAAATCGAATAAACTAAATTTTAGTCATACATTGAGGGCAAAATTTATTCAGCCACATGTCTTTAGTAAAAAAAAATGTCAATAAGCGTATATTTTTTGGTTTGCGCAAAAGTTATAGCGTCTACAAACTAGAGTACATTTTCTGGAATTTACACAGCTTTTAATTTATGACTGTCTATCTCATTTCTTGAGGTGCTAAAATGGCAGGGCAGTACAAATCCCCCCCAAATGACCCCATTTTGGAAAGTAGACACCCCAAGGAAATTGCTGATGGGTATGTTGAGCCCATTGAATATTTATTTTTTTTGTCCTAAGGGATTGAATAATGACAAAAAAAAAAAAAAAAATTTTTTTTTACAAAAAGTTGTCACTAAATGATATATTGCTCACACATGCCATGGTTATATGTGAAATGACACCCCAAAATACATTCTGCTGCTTCTCCCGAGTACGGGGATACCACATGTGTGGGACTTTTTGGGAGTCTAGTCGCGCACGGCACCCCGAAAACCAATCACCACCTTCAGGATTTCTAAGGGTGCAAATTTTTGATTTAACTCCTCACTACCTATCACAGTTTCGAAGGCCATAAAATGCCAAAATAGCACAAAACCCCCCCAAATGACCCCATTTTGGAAAGTAGACACCCCAAGCTATTTACTGAGAGGCATGTTGAGTCCATGGAATATTTTATATTTTGCCAAAAGTTGCGGGAATATTACAAACTTTTTTTTTTTTGCACAAAGTTGTCACTAAATGATATATTGCTCACACATGCTATGGGCAGAAGTCAAATTACACCCCAAAATAAATTCTGCTGCTTCTCCCGAGTACGGGGATACCACATGTGGGGGACTTTTTGGGAGCCTAGTTAACTAGCTACCTAGCGACACTAGCGACACTGATGCAGCGTTCAGAAAAATTATCGCTTAGTGACACTGGCAAAAGGGGGTGAAAGGGTTAACTAGCGGAAATCAGGGGGTTAAAACCATTATTGGGTAGTATATCGGGGTACCTAGCGCTATAAAAACCTGGCGGTGAACCTAAAAAAATAACTAGCTACCTAGCGACTGTAGCGACACTAATGCAGCGATCAGAAAAACGATCGCTTAGTGACACTGGCAAAAGGGGGTGAAAGGGTTAACTAGCGGCAATCAGGGGGTTAAAAACATTATTGGGTAGTATATCGGGGTACCTAGCGATATAAAAACCTGGCGGTGAACCTAAAAAAATAACTAGCTACCTAGCGACACATGCAGCGATCAGAAAAATGATCGCTTAGTGACACTGGCAAAAGGGGGTGAAAGGGTTAACTAGCGGCAATCAGGGGGTTAAAAACATTATTGGGTAGTATATCGGGGTACCTAGCGCTATAAAAACCTGGCGGTGAACCTAAAAAAATAACTAGCTACCTAGCGACTGTAGCGACACTAATGCAGCGATCAGAAAAACGATCGCTTAGTGACACTGGCAAAAGGGGGTGAAAGGGTTAACTAGCGGCAATCAGGGGGTTAAAAACATTATTGGGTAGTATATCAGGGTACCTAGCGATATAAAAACCTGGCGGTGAACCTAAAAAAATAACTAGCTACCTAGCGACACTAGCGACACATGCAGCGATCAGAAAAATGATCGCTTAGTGACACTGGCAAAAGGGGGTGAAAGGGTTAACTCTAGGGGCAATCAGGGGGTTAAATCTTTATTGGGGGGTGATAGGGGGCTACCCTGGACCTAACACTAACTGTCCTGACAGTTTTTACTGTCACAACTGACACTGAATGCATTGATCAGTAAAGAAATGATCAATGCAATCAGTGACACTGTGACTGGGGGGGGAGGGGGGGCGGGGGGGGATCGGGGGGCGATCGGGGGGGGGATCGGGGGGGGGTTTGTGTGCCTGTGTGTACCTACATGTCAGTGTAGTGTTCGTGCAGACTTACTTTTACTCTTCTCCTCATAGTCCGGTCAAAAAGACCGCCCCGAGGAGAATGACATCACTTCCTCCTTCCTGTGTAAACAATACACAGGGGAGGAAGCTTCTCATTGGCCAGGAGCGATCCAGAGGGGGTGTCCGAAAACCAACGGCCATCCCCTCATCACGGAGCGCTCCTGGACCGAATCGGACCGCCGTAACCAGCGGGAGGGGGTCCGATCGGACCCCCCACCCGCTGGAAGGCAATCACGTAGATGTACGTGATTATGCCTGCCTGTGCCATTGTGCTGACGTACAATGGCAATACGGCGGTCCTCAAGTGGTTAAAAAAAAAAAATTTTGATCACTTTTATTGCTGTCACAAGGACATCCCCTCCCGCTCCTCTGGCATAACCGCCAAGCGGCTTTTAGCCGCATCGGTTGTTATGGCTGGAAAGCCGATCGCCCGCTCTAAAAATCAGTACCGGGATGATTCCTGCAGGTGCCGGCATCATCCCGGTATAACCCCCAGAATCCGAGTACGCACATCTGCGTATGCTCGGCGGGAAGGGGTTTTAACCACCTCAATACAGTGCAGTTACACCCCCTTCCTGACCAGACCAATTTTCAGCTTTCAGCGCTCTCACAGTTTGAATGACAATTACTCAGTCATCCAACACTGTATCCATATGAAACTTGCGTCCTTTTTTCCACACAAATAGAGCTTTCTTTTAGTGGTATTTAATCACTAGTGGGTTTTTTATTTTTTGTGCTATAAATAAAATAAAACGTAAATTTTGTGAAAAAAATGCCTTTTTCTTTGTTTCTGTCATAAATTTTTGCTAATTAGTAATTTTTCTTTATACATTTTGGCCAAAATGTATACTGCCACATATCTTTGGTAAAAATAACCCACATTAGTATATATTATTTGGTCTTTGTGAAAGTTATAGAGTCTACAAACTATGGTGCCAATCACTGAAAATTGATCACTTCTGATCAGGCCTTCAGTACATCAGGTGTATCTCATTTCTTGAGACAATAACAAGTCAGGAAAGTACAAATACCCCCAAATGACCCCTTTTTACAAAGTAGACATCCCAAGGTATTAAGTAAGTAGCATGGTGAGTTTTTTTAAGTTGTCATTTTTTCCCACAATTCTTTGCAAAATGAAGATTTTTTTTTTTTTTTTTTTTTTTTTTTACTAAATTGTCATATTATCAGGTTATTTCTCACACACAGCATACGCATACAACAAATTACACCCCAAAATACATTCTGCTACTCTTCCCGAGTACGGCGATACCACGTGTGTGAGACTTTTACACAGCCTGGCCACATACAGAGCACCAACATTGATGTAGTACCTTCAGACGTTCTATGAGCAAAAATGACGCATCTAATTTCTCAACCACCTATTACACTTTTGAAGGCCCTGGAGTACCAGGACAATGGAATTTCCCATAAAATGACCCCATTTTGGAAAGCAAACACCCCAACGTATAATCTGTGAGGCATAATGAGTCTTTTGAATGGTTAATTTTTTTTCAGAAGTTTTTGGAATATGTGGAAAAAAATTAAAACGCATTTTTTTTTACACAAAATTGTCAATTTATAAGATATTTCTAACACATAGCATGTATATAGCAAAAATTACACCCCAAAATACATTCTGCTACTCTTCCCGAGTACGGCGATACCACATGTGTGAGACTTGTACACAACCTGGCCACATACAGAGCACTAACATTGAAGTAGTACCTTCAGACGTTCTACGGGCAAAAATGACGCATCTCATTTCTCAACCACCTATTACACTTTTGAAGACCCTGGAGTACCAGGACAATGGAATTTTCCATAAAATGACCCCATTTTGGAAAGCAAACACCCCAACGTATATTCTATGAGACATGGGCTGCAAATAGGTACTCGGGTACTCTTATGGGCTGGAGATAGGTACTCAGGTACTCTGATGGCCTGGTGACAGGTACTCGGGTACTCTGATGGCCTGGTGACAGGTATTCGGGTACTCTGATGGCCTGGTGACAGGTACTCGGGTACTCTGATGGCCTGGTGACAGGTACTCGGGTACTCTGATGGCCTGGTGACAGGTACTCGGGTACTCTGATGGCCTGGTGACAAGTACTCAGGTACTCTGATGGCCTGGTGACAGGTACTCTGATGGTTTGGTGACTGGTATTTGGGTACTCTGAAGGGCGGTGACAGGTACTCATATGGACTGTGACAGGTACTCGGGTACTCAGATGAACTGTGACAGGTACTCGGGTACTCAGATGAACTGTGACAGGTACTCGGGTACTCAGATGAACTGTGACAGGTACTCGGGTACTCAGATGAACTGTGACAGGTACTCGGGTACACAGATGGGCTGTGACAGGTACTCGGGTACTCAGATGGACTGTGACAGGTACTCGGGTACTCAGATGGGCTGTGACAGGTACTCAGGTACCCTGATGGACTGTGACAGGTACTCGGGTACCCTGATGTACCCTGATGGACTGTGACAGGTACTCGGTACTCTAATGGACTGTGACAGGTACTCTGTACTCTAATGGACTGCGACAGGTACTCGGTACTCTAATGGACTGCGACAGGTACTCGGTACTCTAATGGACTGTGACAGGTACTCGGTACTCTAATGGACTGTGACAGGTACTTGGGTACCCTGATGGACTGTGACAGGTACTTGGGTACTCATATGGACTGTGACAGGTACTTGGGTACCCTGATGGACTGTGACAGGTACTTGGTACTCTAATGGACTGTGACAGGTACTCTGTACTCTAATGGACTGTGACAGGTACTCGGTACTCTAATGGACTGTGACAGGTACCCGGAACTCTAATGGACTGTGACAGGTACTCGGGTACCCTGATGGACTGTGACAGGTACTCGGGTACTCATATGGGCTGTGACAGGTACTCGGGTACTCATATGGGCTGTGACAGGTACTCGGGTACCCTGATGGACTGTGACAGGTACTCGGTTCTCTAATGGACTGTGACAGGTACTCGGTACTGTAATGGACTGTGACAGGTACTCGGGTACCCTGATGGACTGTGACAGGTACTCGGGTACCCTGATGGACTGTGACAGGTACTCGGGTACCCTGATGGACTGTGACAGGTACTCGGGTACCCTGATGGACTGTGACAGGTACTCGGTACTCTAATGGACTGTGACAGGTACTCGGGTACTCTAATGGACTGTGACAGGTACTCGGGTACCCTGATGGACCGTGACAGGTACTCGGGTACCCTGATGGGCCGTGACAGGTACTCGGGTACCCTGATGGGCCGTGACAGGTACTCGGGTACCCTGATGGGCCGTGACAGGTACTCGGGTACCCTGATGGGCCGTGACAGGTACTCGGGTGTGCCGTGACAGGTACTCGGGTACTCTGATGTGCCGTGACAGGTACTCGGGTACTCTGATGGGCCGTGACAGGTACTCGGGTACTCTGATGGGCTGGGACAGGTACTCGGGTACTCTGATGGGCTGGGACAGGTACTCGGGTACTCTGATGGGCTGGGACAGGTACTCGGGTACTCTGATTTGCCGTGACAGGTACTCGGGTACTCTGATGGGCTGGGACAGGTACTCGGGTACTCTGATGGGCTGGGACAGGTACTCGGGTACTCTGATGGGCTGGGACAGGTACTCGGGTACTCTGATGGGCTGGGACAGGTACTCGGGTACTCTGATGGGCTGGGACAGGTACTCGGGTACTCTGATGGGCTGGGACAGGTACTCAAATACTCTGATGGACTGTGACAGGTACTCTGATGGACTGTGATTGACAGGTACTATGAGGGGTGGTGACAGGTCCTCTTTATTGGGGGGGGGGGGGCAGGCAGGCAATCAGTGTGATTGGTGTACACTAGGCGGTAACGAGATGTTACCGCAATCTCCTCCTCACACACGATCGGTGTGTGAGGAGGAGAACAACCCGCTAACATCTCGTTACCGCGGTTTGTTTACATTTTAGTGATCGGCTGTGAAAGGATCACAGCCGATCACGTGGGTAAACAGCCAGCCAATGGCTGTTTACCAGCGTCGGTGACGAGCAGTGTTCCCGGGGAACACGCCGTCACCGACGTGCACGCGCAGCACGCTCACGATCGCGCGCATGCGCCGTGCACAGTCGGGGTGTGACCATCTGTGATCGGCCGTGACTTCATCATGGCCGATCACGTGGTAAACAGCCATAACGAATGGCTGTTCACCCCCTTCGGTGGCGAGCGGTGTCTCCGTGACACGCCGCCACCGAAGAAACAGGGATGCGCGTGACTCTCCTGGGCGAGATCCCATATAGAAGAAGATGATCAGGGCCACACTGTGCAAAACGAACTGCAGAAGTGAAGGTAAGTATGACAAATTTGTTGTTTTTCTTTTTTTAAAACAAGGGTTTACAAACCCTTTAAAGCAATCCTCAATTCATCAAGCACAGCTTCTTTCACCCTATTTTATACAGCATCAGAAAATTCACAGCCTTAGGGGGCGTGGCCTGGACCGGAATGTGAGAAGAAGTGTGTGTCTCACAGCTCCAAAATAGAACCGCCAATTGATCCTCTCCCAGCAGCGATCCACGGCTAAAAATGGCTTCCCTGCTGGCTACCGACCCCCTCACCCTCCCGTATCACCTGCCGGCTCTCTGCACCCTAGGGAAGGCTAGGAAGCAGGATGAAAGCATGACCTCCGAAATCCAAAATGGTGTTGCCGCGGCCCTGGCACAGTGCACACCAGTGACAAGTGACAAGCCCAGGGGAGGATCTAGCAAAGGGATACAGAAGATCCAGGGTAAGGAACAACTGAGGGAAATGATGTACTATGCCCAAAAACTGGGGGGGGCACTGGGAATAAGATGCAGGGGGGTCTGCTGAGACGGTGCATATAGCAGTTCATGAGACATTATCACAGAGCACACTGCATGCTGAAGGGCAGGGAGACCCAGACACCCTGGCAGAACAACCCCTCTCCCTCCCTACTGATACTGATGCTGAGGTATCAGAACAGCTGACCTTAGCTAAAATATCTAGGGCTATGCATGTTTGCACAGCTTCTGTGAACACCCTTAAAGAGCAAATTGGAGGGCTAAGAGAGGATGTCTCTCTATTAAAGGAAGACCTGCAAAAGATTAGCGAGCGCATGACTGTAGTGTTAAGTAGCGTGAGTGATGTAGAAGACAGACTCCCGCCAGTTTCTTGGGAGGCCCACGCCACCTATCGAGCTCACCTAAGACACCAACAATAGAGCAGATGACATGGAAAATCGCCTGCAACGCAACAATATCCATATAGTAGGATTGCCCGAGAGAACGGAAGGAAGAGATATCGCTACCTTTGTGGAGACCTGGCTAATCGAGGTATTTGGGAAGGAGGCCTTTTCCCCTTTCTTTACAGTGGAACGGGTGCACCCCACGCCAGGCCACCCACTGTAACCAGAGGCTCCCCCCAGACCCATTTTGGCCTGGATTTTTCACTACAGAGACAGAGAATCGGTACTGAGGAATGGTCAGGAAAAGGCCAATGTCCAGGTAAATGAGGTTAGAGTGACGTTCTACCCCGATTTCTCGGCAGAGGTGCAGAAATCCACAGCCAAATTCTCAGATGTAAAGAGGTGCCTGAGAGCTTTGCAACTGTCCTATGCCATGCTGTACTCTGCCAAGCTCAATGTCACAGCTAACAGACAGTCACATTTCTTTGAATCGCTCCCAGGAGGTGGCCATGTGGCTGGATCGTAACGAACAAGCCCTACGCCACCGTGCTAGGGATAAAGAAGGAGATAGACCCGCCTGAATCTACCATCATTGAAATCATCTGGGGACCTTCACAGATGCCTTACTGATAATTTGTTTAAAGATCACCTATTACCTCCTGGATGACACCATTTGTCTACATGCCCCTTTCCCCTTTTACATGCTCCAGAAAAAAATGGTTCTCCTGTTGTTCTTTGTTTTTCTCTTCTCTGCCCAATCTCCCTGGAACTTACTACTATGGCAGATAATTTACACTTGTGGAGAACCCCCTGCTTTATGCTGCTGGGAGACATGATATTACCATGCGAACCGTAAGCTATCTTGTAAAGTAGGCAAGAAGAAATGCGTCCCCCCATGTGAGGGGTAAATCAAGATCACCATGTTGGTTTTTGTTTTCAGTTTACATTCATGAGCTTGTCCTGTTGACAGCCTGGTTCTTTGTTTTTTACTTATACCAAAGGTCACACTTGCACGCCACTGAATTCTGGACCTGAAGCTTTGCAATTCCTGACACTACCGAAATGATTGACGCCTGCCTGGATCTTACACCCCACAACTGGGGACTGTACTTGCTGCCATTATCTTTATTGTACTCCCAGGAGGGGAGACCCCGAAGTCCACCCGGCCACAGAGACCCATACCCATCACACACTTCTCTAGACACTGCTTTGGTATCACAACCCTCTTTAAGCTTATGCCTGCCTCTTCCCAATGGCTGAACTACCAATAGTTTCTTGGAATGTGAGGGGCTTAGGCTCCCCGCTTAAGCGCATGATGGTATCCACCTGTCTGAAGAAATATCACCCTATGATTCTATGTATGAAGGAAACGCATTTAACTAGAGGCGATTCAGTTCACATTGTGCGCTATACAAGTATTTCATTCATTCATTCATTCAACTAAATAAACGCAACGTTGCCTTAAATATGCATGGGTGGGTAGGGCCTATATTCCACTCATACCTCCTATTCCAGGGGTGTTAGTGTAATGATTCATGGCTCAGTAGATTTCCAGGAAATAGATGTCTGTATTGATGCTGAGGGCAGGTTCATCTTCTTGCATTGCCGAGTGGGAAAAATGCACTGTATTCTGGCTTGTGTATATATACCCCCGCCGTTTACGGTGGCGGTACTCTGGCTTTTACTGACCTATTTAGAGGGTAGGCTGGATCTGCTGCTACTGATTGTGGGTGACTTTAACTGCTGGTTGAGTCCCTCCATGGACAGGCACCCGAACTTGGGGGTCTCTACCGCATTGAGGGAATCATCATTGCTGAGACTGCTAAATGATATGGGTTGGATTGATATATGGAGGTTCAAACACCCGGTGGATAAACGATTTTCTTGCTTCTCCAAAACCCATGGGACGCTGTCCAGGATTGACCTTGCTGTGGGTAACCCAGCCATGCTCCCCTCCATCTCGGAAATTATATATAAGCCCCGCAGTGTATCAGCTCACTCTGATCAACTTAATTACACCCCCACCATCCACACTTCCAAAAGTCCCATAGAAATGTAATGCCTTCTGGCTGAAACTATTCTCAATTCATGAGGAGATGGAGCGGAGCATGGGGGACTTCCTGGATGGCCGGGACTTTGTTGACTCCCCGGTGACACAGTGGGATGCCTTTAAGGCCTATCTGAGAGGATTGCTTATATCTGAAATTAATAAGTTAAAAAAGAACTCCTCTGGGAACAGAGAGGACCTTGAAAAAACAGGTAATGGCTCTAGATGAGACATATGTTCGCACCCCGACAGACTCGGCCAGGGAGGCATGGCAAATCAGCTCAATCAGCTTATGAGCTTATGAGGAGGACAGCAGAGAAGAAACTTTTATTTTCCAAGTTGCATGTTAGCCAGGATAGCTAATGCCAAAAAACGTTCCCTCACTATAAAAACAACAGAGGGCAGGATAGTGAACTCCCCTGACTTAATCTTGGTGGAACTGGCCAGATTTTATGATATCATATATCTTCCGACCGGGCAATATACTCGGTAGGAGCTTACAGAATCCTTACATGGCATTGATTTCCCACAACTCAAGACTGACCAACGGAGGGCCTTGGATGCCCCTCTTACGTGGAGGAGCTACAGACGGTGCTAGCTGAATTCCCCAATTGTAAGGCTCCCGGGGTGGACAGGATACCCATGGAGGTATACAAGCAATATGTGGACATACTCCTGCCCAAACTTTTGGCGGTGTTTAACGAGGTTAGGGAGCGGCTGGCTTTGCCTTCTTCCATGGCCACGGCTAACATTGTCCTCATATTGAAACCCGGAAAGGAACCTATAGAACCAGGCTCATACAGGCCTGTATCCCTGCTACAGAGCAGCATTAAGCTTCTAGACAAAATGCTGGTGATTAGGCTGAACTGTGTCATCACGTGCATTGTTCACCCCGATTAGGCTGGTTTTATGCCCAATAAGTAGACGGCTGTCAACTTACAGAGATTTTACCTTAACATGCAATCTCCGGCGGACAACGTAGGGCAGAGGGCCTTGCTCTAATTGGAGGCTATGAAGGCCTTTGATAGTGATGAATGGGAGTACCTATGGTAAATTCTTTGACGCTTCATTTTTGGTGACTCATATATATCCTGGGTGCTCCTACTGTACCACAGCCCACGAGCAGCTATTCGGGCATCTGGGGATATGTCACACACTTTTACTCTAGGAAGGGGTACACGCCAGGGGTGCCCTTTGTCACCCCTACTTTTCGCATTAGCTATCAAACCTCAAGGTCAGAGCCAACTCAGATATTGTGGGATTTGGAGTATGCAGACAAACAAGAGAAATGAATGCTTTATGCAGATGATACTATGATCTTACTTGGGGACGTGGAAGGCTCTCTAGCAAAAGCCATGGCTATCGTGGGGGAATTTGGTATTTGATGATAATTGATGAAGGGGGGACTCCCCCAATCTCTACTACAGTACCCCTGACTACTTCACTCAGATACTTGGGTATCCAGGTGACGCCCAAAATCTGCGACTATGGAAGATTGAATGTCTCCCCGCTTAAACAAAAGTTTAGGGATCGGATCAAATCGTGGAATTTGCTCTGCCTGTCGGTAGCAGGCAGATTGAACCTGATCAAAATGATCCTCATGCCTCAATTACGTACTCCACAACACCCTGACGGTAGTGACTCTAAAATTGTTTAGAATTTAGAAAAAAAAGAAAATTCACAGCCTGCCAGCCCTCCAATGTAAGCAAAAAAAATACTGTAAACTGTTAGAATGGATTAAAACCCAACTTCAGAGCCTCTGCTTTGATCTTTGAGGATGTTTTACTTCACAATACAAGCAAATACAATACAGAGGTCAGTGTTGAAGTGTTTAAAAGCTATTTCACTGCATTAGCTTACATGGTTTATTTCTAGTCCTGAAGAAAAATACATTAAAAAAACATTTACAAAAACACTTTACATTCACTTTAGGGTGTTAAAGCTTAGTGGTTGTTAAGCCACTCTAACCTGTATACACCATCAGCAATGCCTCCTATTGTAGTATCCCCCTCTGTGTGTGATTTATAAAAATAAATGCTGCAAATACCCGATTTCACTGTCGATATTGCGATCACATGACTGGCCAGCTTTCTCCTTTCCTCTTCTGAGAGATGCAGCAGATATCCTCCAGATGTCAGTCTGGAGGGGAGGAGGAAAGGAGGAAAGAGCTGGCTGATACATGTGATCGCAATCTCGGCTCTTAAATTGGGTATTTACAGCATTTATATTTATAAATCATTCACAGAGGGGGGCACGGCAATAGGAGGCAGTGCTGATAGTGTATAAAGGTTAGTGTTATGACAGCAGCAGGAGGGAGGGGTGGCTTACACACAGACAGAGAGGGGAGGGGGGAGGAGGACACAGGAGCAGAGAGGAGAGCAGATAGCAGGCTGCTGATGACAGAGGCATGTAAACTGACCACGGTGTCTTGTCTTAGCAGCAATGATACACCATGGTCAGTCAGGGGGGTGGGGAGAAACTGGCAGAATTAGCCAGATTTTTTGGTGTTACAGGGGGCCAAATGACACAAGACAAGCACTGTGTCATGAAACATGCATTAAAGGAGCAGGATCCATTTTTTTTGGGGGGGGGGGGGTTAACAAACTCTTTCACTCCAGGAATTCAGCCCCGTTGAAAAAAGTGAAGACATAGTAAGAGTTAAGTCCAGTGAGGTGCATGGTACCTTCTTAACTTATCTCCATTATTTACATCTGACAGGTTTATAGAACAGATTTAGCTATTGTTCCAGGAGCCCGATGCTAGAACTTCTGGTCTCAAAATCTTTAACAATACAGTTGCTGCAACTGCTATGCCCACCCCTCCCCTCCTCCTTCCCAACCATAGAAGCCTTTGTATTATATGAACACATTCACAAAATATAAAGGCTTCTCTGAAAGGGCAGCACAAAGGAAAAGTATGTATAGCTGTTCTGTGTGCATCTTTGTTCTCACAGCCTGAAGTGTATCCTCTATAGAGCCATAAATGTGTCAGATGTAAATAATAGAGATAGGCCTAGGAAGTGACATGCATCTTGTTTGACTTAACTCATAGGGTGCCTTCACTTTTTACAAGGAGCTGAATTCCTGGAATTCAGCATTAACAATGGTATTATATTACTGCATAATGCCTAAACTACTTGTCATAGGTTAACCTACACCTCTCTTGTATCATCTTACAATCTATAGCAAATTTTATCTCAGACAAGTGTTATGAATGGCTTACATTGTGTGTACCAGATACTACAATCAGTATGTTACAGTCCAATTCTGCCTGTACTTAAAAGTGATGAGATGCAAAATATCCCACTTAAAATGTAAAAGCATATTATGAGGGAAATGCAAGTCAGATGTTAATGGGAACCACTGGGACAGGTTTATAATAATTTCGTTTTATGAGGAAGCCATACCAGAAAAACACTGAAATATGTAGACAATTTCTATACCTAGCATATACACTCCTCTATGAAATGCACAATAAAATACAACGACAATTTTTAGTCTATACAGATAAAGTCTACTGGTTAGATTTATTCATGCATTAGGTGTAACCACTGCATTAGAAACTGATCTACAGAATGACATTGACAATTCTAAACGTTCCTTCCTTGGCCTCTCATGTGTGAATGAAATGGCATGTTCTGCTTCAGTGCCCTGAATTTTCATCTGTCTGCTTTCTTTCTGTGCTATAACAGTCTTTGGCCTTAACTGATTTTATCATATTCTATGTTTTAGTTTTAAACTTTCTTTTTTTTTTACATATAGACAAACGTAATTCATTTGAATGTCAAATATCACAAAATATATCTTAACACAGATCAGATTCTATTTTTGGCAAATACATTCACATTTCTTGTTTTTATTGTTCTAACATTTATATACGTGTTTACCTACTTGTCCTACCTATACACAGGTATAGATAAAAAAATAAAAAAAAATTAAAAAAAATATTCCCACCTATTCCCCCTCCACTAGTGCACAGACATATTCCCTAGTGCGGACAAAGAGGGATCATTGTGTCCATTTTTTACAAAATTTCTCCTCTTTACCTTGCATAATTGCGGTATCTTTTTCCATAGCATATATGTCGGCTATTTTTTTTAGCCACAGCGAAATGGAGGGAGGTGATTCCTACTTCCATAGGGCTGGAACACAGGCCTTTGCTGCATTCAAAAGATAAATGATCAATGAGTTTCTGTATTTATGCTTTGAAAGGTCTGAAAAATGAAGAAGATATCTAGCTGGATCAGATGCCAGATCATGATCGGTTAGCTGTCCTATAATACCTCACACTTTAGACCAGAATTCCTCTAGTTCGTGACAAGACCAGAAAAATTTGGACCATATTGCCCTCTGCCTCTCCACAATGCCAGCAAATATTCACCCTTTTCGGATAAATTTTCTGTAACAATGATGGAACTTTGTACCACCATGTAAGAATTTTATAACACAGCTCTTGGCATTTACAAGCTGTTGAGGAGTAATGGGCAAAGTATAGAATATGACACCACTGCTCTTTGGAGAGTGAAGCATCCAAGTCTCTTTCCCTTTTCTGGAGGAATCTTGGAACAGAGCCTAAAAGCGGATCTGTTAAGTTTGTATACCTCTGATACCTCATGGGCAGAGGATGTTTTTTTTTATCAGACATAGGTTTCCCATTGGTGTGTATACATGGTCTGATATCTCACCTTAACTGATTTTAATCCAATTTGGTGCATCTTCATTTCTGAACCTAAAAGTAAATCATGCTATCCAACTAAATGTTAATTTTGCAGACAACATTCATTATTAATTGTGTCACCAAAATCACCTTATTTTCTTACCCGTTTTATCAGTGAAGTTGAAGGTCACAGTAACTGGAGCCTTTGTTGTTGTTGTAGCCTTCTCTAGATTTTGTCCAGTGCAAATTGTCCAGTAGTCTGGGCAGCAATCTATGTGTCCCAGTGCCTCCTGGTCACAAAATGTATCACAATAACACGTTGCATTTTTACTGGTGTAATATGCATTGCAGTCATCATTTCTACTGTTACAACAGCCATATATGCTACAATAACTATCAATGTCCAGTGATCGTTTGGCTCTACTGCTCTTAAAAAAGCTGATATCCTCTGCAGAATACAACTTTACTAATAGATGTCTTCCATGAACAAAGGTGTTTAAATAAAAGACACTTGTAAGTAATAAGCACCACAATGTTGGACGCAGACATCCCATTTTCAGCTAAAAAAAATAGGTGATCTCACTGTGAAGTGGAAGTTAAATGAACATAGCATAGAATCATATTGAATTTAGTGAACTTTGCTAGGTGATTTTGATTAACAATTAACTTGTGTTATCAAGTCATCAGCTTCAAAATGTGCAAAAGCTATTAAAATGTCCAAGAGACTTATATGGCACAATAACTTTTGTCAAGTAGACTTTGAACCACACATTCTCAATGCAAATACATCTTTGTGCATAGTTACTAACTGTTGGTAATACACGTTTATGATTTTTGGATTTAAACTAAGCAGGAAAGTAGCCTGGGAATAGTGTCTAACACATTCATCTTTATTATAATTGTCAAGCCTCTACGACAAGTATCCCATGCTTATTAAAGTACTTTAATAAGTGCTGCATATTTAAATGTAGAATGTACTCATAATTGAATTTGGGTTTTATAAATTCTAATAAGGACGTTTAGAATTAAGTGTAATAAATGTTCATATTGCAATTTCTGTGCCCGAATAACTTTATCAGTGTGAATTTATAATTGTTGGTTTATTTGTTTGGCTGATGATCGGGCACTCTGGTAAGAGCAAGAAAGGGACACTGCGCATGAAAGTATTTGGTGGTGTGAACTAGTATGAACTGTTGTGTTTTAGGCACTTTTACACCGGTCTCATGCATTACTGCATGCACTTTAACATGTCTATCATGCTTTAACCTGTGTTGCATTAAAGAAGCCCATTAATTCTGAATGGGCAGCTGACACATGAAAACAAATGAAAAATCAAAAGGAACAATTTTTTCAGCATATATTGATTGAGCTGCTTTTGCAAGGTTTATTGTGGTTCCATTAAAATTGGTTTAACATGAATGGCACCACAACACAGAATTTGTATGATCAAGCACTGTGGTAACACACAGTAAAATGCACACTGTACCTCACTGCATAGGTGTGACACCAGCCTCAATAATTGTTGTTTATCCCCTTCCCACCCAGCCTCAGCCTAGGGTCTGTACACCCGGGAGGGCTGGGTCTCAGGGGATAGGCCAATCGCTTGGTCAGCTTGGTTACTGTGCTGGGAACATGTAGTGAGCATGCTCTCAACACAGACATACAAAAAAGGGAAGTTTGGGACTTTAAATGAAGCACTTGGATAGTGGAGATTTTTTTTTTAAACATGTTTATTTGTTTAATTCATTATTCGATAAAAAACTATTCATTATAAATAAATCCAATTCATAGTATGTATAGACATTAACACAATAAAAACATGATATATAGTATCCACATATAACTACACATGACAATAATAAATAAATTAATTGGGTAATGTGGCAAAATAATGCCTATGACAGCATGCCCGACATCAACAGATCTATCCACATGGTAAATATGCATCCAATAGGTGTAAAACAAAATTAAATTTATAGTAAATAGTCAAGAACTGGTAAGTGTGGTTCCGTATACAGTGTAACTAGAACATCAAATTAAAAAGCTTGACGCGTTTCGTGGGTGTCTCCCCACTCATCAGGAGCTGATGCTACCACAAAGTTCCTATAGAATAAAGTAGAAAATATATGAATAATGTACTGACCAATGGATAGAAATAGATTCATGAGAATATGATATAAGTAGGTAGTTTGGCCAGGGTGGACTCACCAGTCCGGACGACAAGTGCAGCGCGTGGCGGTGGGCGCTGGGCGGGCCAGGAACACACTCCCTCCACGGGAACTGAGGCGGCAAACGGATGGATACGATATCCGGCACATAAAGAATGCACCAGCATAGAAAAGTGTACCCAATGGTGGAAGGTGTAGTAATTGTTGAGACCAAAATTTCTGGGAACAAATTAGTGATTATAGGTATGCACAAAAATGGTGTTGTTACAAAGAAAAATAAAAATAAAAATAAGCCCTACAGTAACCTAAAAAGGTGATAAGCACAAAACAGTGTGATGCTATGTTGTGGGTATGTAGAAATGAATATCATCTTGATAAGGTGTAAGTGTGGGGGAATAAATTAAATGTGTGTGAGAGTATGAGTGCGTGAATACAATTAGGTGAGGGAATAATGGATAAGGTGTATGTTGGTGGTAATCAATGGTTGGTGGTTCCCTTTTTTGTACGTATTGATTACCGGGATGGAGGTACTTAATTGTGCCTCATTTAAAGTCCCAAAATTCCCCCCTCTTTGCATATAAACATATACCGGGATGGAAGCACTTGGATAAATGGGTTTGGTAGTGTTCCCCTACCTTCCCTGTGTAAAAACTGTCTATACATTGTTATCTTCAATGTTGAACTTCGTGTATCCACATACATTTATTTATTTCAACCATGTATACATTGTACAATGACAGCATTTACCGACACCGTATAAATGTCTCATACGGATACATAGTCATCAGGGTTTGACACACGTCCACTGGCCGGCCGATGTTGCTCCGTTTGGGGCGATTGGGTGTTTGGGCGGTGCTTGGTCCTTTCCTTCCTCGCGGGAACTGCGATGCGTCAGCGGGTCCTCCCCTCCTCCCTTTTCATTTTCGATCGGGAGGCTCAGGTGGACTCTACTCTGCGCATCGGCGCCACGCCTACCCACACTGAGCGTGTGACGTGAGCTTTGACATCATTACGCCGGCGTTCGAGGATTTTATTCTCTGTGTTTCCAAGAGGGGGTTTTGGCACACCTGTCGCTGGTTGATGACCAGGGTTGGGTGCGACCCCTCCCCCTCTGTCTCACGCACGTGGTGTTGGCGGCATATTTAAACCCCACTCGGAGCTAGCTGCCTGCACGGCTGGTCTCTGCATGGGGTCTGTACACACCAGCTGTCTGGTCTGCTGGTCGTTGTTCTTGGAGCGATATCCAGGTGCATAACCTTTTCTTTTTCTCCTCCCCCTTTTTTTTTTTCTTATTCAAACATACATATCTTTGCTCATGGGTTAATTTGCCATTCCCTCTTGCCCATTACCACCAACATACACCTTATCCATTATTCCCTCACCTAATTGTATTCACGCACTCATACTCTCACACACATATTTAATTTATTCCCCCACACTTACACCTTATCAAGATGATATTCATTTCTACATATCCACAACATAGCATCACACTGTTTTGTGCTTATCACCTTTTTAGGTTACTGTAGGGCTTATTTTTATTTTTCTTTTTCTTTTTAACAACACCATTTTTGTGCATACCTATAATCACTAATTTGTTCCCAGAAATTTTGGTCTCAACAATTACTACACCTTCCACCATTGGGTACACTTTTCTATGCTGGTGCATTCTTTCTGTGCCGGATATCGCATCCATCCGTTTGCCACCTCAGTTCCCGTGGAGGGAGTGTGTTCCTGGCCCGCCCAGCGCCCACCGCCACGCGCTGCACTTGTCGTCCGGACTGGTGAGTCCACCCTGGCCAAACTACCTACTTATATCATATTCTCATGAATCTATTTCTATCCATTGGTCAGGACATTATTCATATATTTTCTACTTTATTCTATAGGAACTTTGTGGTAGCATCAGCTCCTGATGAGTGGGGAGACACCCACGAAATGCGTCAAGCTTTTTAATTTGATGTTCTAGTTACACTGTATACGGAACCACACTTACCAGTTCTTGACTATTTACTATAAATTGAATTTTGTTTTACACCTATTGGATGCATATTTACCATGTGGATAGATCTGTTGATGTCGGGCATGCTGTCATAGGCATTATTTTGCCACATTACCCAATTAATTTATTTATTATTGTCATGTGTAGTTATATGTGGATACTATATATCATGTTTTTATTGTGTTAATGTCTATACATACTATGAATTGGATTTATTTATAATGAATAGTTTTTTATCGAATAATGAATTAAACAAATAAACATGTTTAAAAAAAATGTCTCCACTATCCAAGTGCTTCATTTAAAGTCCCAAACTTCCCTTTTTTGTACGTATTGATTACCGGGATGGAGGTACTTAATTGTGCCTCATTTAAAGTCCCAAAATTCCCCCCTCTTTGCTCTCAACACAGAAAGCTCTGCCAACCCTGGATCAATATGTGTGGCATGTGGACATTAATGCCCACCCTCTTTGCCACCGCACTTTTGCATTACCAGAACAACAAGAGGTTAAGGGAAAGGGTATGAAAGAAGAAAAGGGGACACAAGAAGAGGGGAATAATGATAAAGAGAACTGAATAAGTATGATATATGATAACAATGATATTATTGTTTCTCATTCATAATTCATTGTTCTTTGGATCCTAGTTTATCCTCTTCAGCCCCAGAAGGTTTTACCCGCTTCCTGACCAGGCCATTTTTTGCGATACGGCTTTGAATTTCTTTAACTGACAATTGTGCAGTCGTGCAATGCTGTACCCAAATAAAATTGATGTTTTTTTCCCCCCACAAATAGAGCTTTCTTTTGGTGGTATTTGATCACCTCTGCGTTTTTTATCTTTTGCACTATAAACAAAAAAAGAGCAGCACAGTGTTGTAGTGGTTAGCACTTTCACCTAGCAGTAATAGGGTCAATGGTTCAAATCCCGACCACGACACCATCTGTTAGAGCTTGTATGTTCTCCCTGTGCCTGCATGGGTTTCCTCCAGGTACTCTGGTTTCTTCCCACACTCCAAAGACATGCTGGTAGGTTAATTAGACCCTGTCTAAAAATTGGCCAAAATATGTGAATGTGTTTGTCACATCGGGACCCTATGGGGTAAAGGACTGCGCTATACTGCAGATGGACACTGGTGGCAAAAAGCGCCCTGAGGCAATTCATTTTAGGTAGTGCTGTACAAGTCACTCATGCATTCAGAAATTTTGAATAAAAAAACAATATTCCTTACTTTCTGCTATAAAACATAACCATTAAAAACATTGAATTTCTTCATGTCTGGCCAATATGTATTCTACTACATATTTTTGGTAAAAAAATCCCAATAAGCGTTTATTGATTGGCTTTCACAAAAGTTGTTGCGTCTACAAACTATGGGTTTGATGTATGTTCTTTTTTTGGTTTATATTTTTTACTAGTAATGGTGGTCATGGGGGATTTTTTAGCAGGACTTCAACATTGTGGCAGACAAATCTGACCCAAAGTGACAATTTTGGGGACCAGGGACACCAATACAGTGATCGATGCTAAAAAATGCATTGATCTAGGTATAAATGACACTGGTGGGGAAGGAGTTAACTTTAGGGGGCAATCAAGGGGTTAAGTGTGTCCTAGGGAGGTGCTTTCTAGCTGTGGGGTGGAGTGTTACACTGGAGGAAAACAGAGATCGTGTTTCAGCTTAGCTGAAACAGAAGATCTCTGTTTTCCTCACTGACAGGCCAGTGGCGTGCCTTGTTTACATAGCTCTGTGTCTCCTGTGAATGATCAGTGGGTCGCGGCGACCATCGCATGTTTCCGCCTACAACACATGCACAAAATTACGTACAGGTATGTGATTTTGCGCAGCTGGGTCACCCTGCCGCTGTATATGTATTTATGGTACAGAAGCAGTTAAGGTGTGAAGTTCCAGTAAATCTCTTTCTACTCAAAAATGAAATTCTATCTCCATATCCACATCAGAGAAGGAGTTTCCCAAGTGGGGTTCTGTGTTGTACTTTGTGCGATGCTTTAAATTCATTTACCAAAATTGGAAAAATTCAGTGTATAGCTTTTTTTCTCTGGAACTAAGCAGGAGACTCAACAGGCAAAGAAACAAACACAAATTACACATTTTGAGGGCTTTATATAACTCTTTCCTGCAGTGCAGTGATAAGACATCACTGTGCTTCACTAACCACAGAACTTGACTGCATTGAACCAAACAATATTGACTACACATAAAAAAAGGAGTCTGAACTTTCATAAATGATCAGAATCTCTTAGTAAACAGTGAGCTACTTACAAGAAATAGGCACATGGATCATGCATACTGCTATGACAAAACAAGCATTTAGACCCAAGCAGGTGAACATATTTTGTAAAAGCCAATACAGCATTAAAGAAAAGAGGGCACATTCATATATTTACCGCAGAGGCATTTGCCACACATTTGATTGTCACAGGCACCATAGGTTTATGCACTTGGAACTGCTATAGAATGTCTGGAAAATGTTTAGTACAGTATAGTAGATAGTGGCAAACTTTCCAGCCAGAACTCTCCAAAGTGTTAACACTTTACAGTTTCAGCAACTTGAGCGCTAAAGCTGAACTCCAGGAACAAAAAACATTCATCAAATGTTCCCCACTAGCCACAAAGAATACAAATCCCCAATGTGTGCAGAAAATGCCTTTGCAAACTCAGATATTACCTCTTTAAGTAGCAGTGACATCATCATCATTATTGTGCTGTAGATAGCCTGTGCAGGCTCCATCCACTACAGGCTGCCTGCAAAAAAACTACAGGAGGGGGCGGAGATAATACCAGTCAACACACACAAGGAGAGAGAGCAGCTGTGACTGATATTTATTACAAGAAGCTCCTACAGAGAGACAAAGTTTAAAACTGGATTACTGCACAGATATAGAAGAAATACACAAAATATACCAGAATTTAGGTAACACTACACATGCATCTTGTACATAGACACTATTTGCTTATGCTGGAGTGCAGCTTTAATTGTTATTGTATCTTTTTATTTAAATAAATGCATAATTTAACCTGCTACCCCCTGCATTAACAGACCCAAAACCAGATGTGTGGGCCATTACCCTAACTGATAGGACCAAAGGGATACCCTTCTATAAAACACCCAAAAGTGAATGATGCAACAACATGATTCAACATATTTGGTATAATACCAAATATTATGTTAGAGTAATGATGTTATAGGGAGCACTGAGAAGACATTTCCCTTGCATTAAATGCACATGTAAAGCCATGGGGCTCCTTTTCAACTTATAAGTAGAAGGGGGACGATTTTGCCCTCCGAGAAGGGATGACAGAGTTCTAAGAAGAGGTGACAAAACACAGGACACCTAGATGCCACTTGCTGACCGCCACACACCGATGTACATCGGCAGAATGGCACAGACAGGCAAATGGGCATACAGGTACGTCCCTTTTAAATTTGCCGCCACTCGGGAACTCTGTAAATCTGATCACAGGTCCCATGGATACCCGCAATCCTCTCACGGGGAGGAAGAACAGGGAGATGCTTATGTAAACAAGCACCTCCCTATTCTGCCTAGTGACACTGTCACTGATCTCTGCTCCCTGTGATCAGAGCAAAGATCAGTGACGTGTCATACATATCCACGCCCCCCCCCCCACAGTTAGAAACACTTCCCAGGGCTCACTTAACCCCTACACTGCCACCTAGTGGTTAACCCCTTCACTACCAGTGTCATTTACACAGGAATCCATGCATTTGTATAGCACTGATTGCTGTATAAATGACAATGGTCCAAAAAATGTGTCAAAAATGTCAGATGAATCCGCCATAATGTCACAGTCATGATAAAAATCACTGATCGCCGCCATTACTAATAAAAAAAAAAATATTAATAAAAATGCCATAAAACTATCCCCTATTTTGTAAACGCTATAACTTTTGCGCAAACCAATTAATAAATGCTTATTGAGATTTTTTTTTTTACCAAAAATATGTAGAAGAATATGTATCGGCCTAAACTGAGGAAAAAAATTGTTTTTTTTAAATATATTTTTGGGGGTAGTTATTATAGAAAAAAATGTAAAAAAAAAGGTGTTTTTTCAAAATTGACGCTCTTTTTTTTTTATAGCGCAAAAAATAAAAACCACAGGGGTGATAAAATACTACCAAAAGAAAGCTCTATTTGTGGGAAAAAAAGGACGTCAATTTTGTTTCGGAGCCACGTCACACGACCGCGTTATTGTTAGTTAAAGCAACGCAGTGTCGAATTGCAAAAAGTGCTCTGGTCTTTGTGGTTAACTGCAATAGAGAAAATAAAGGTCACTAACCTGGCTATGTAATCTTGACGGGTGCCTACAAGTGCCTACACAATGCGTGCGTGTGTTTTATGAATGTATTTAGTTGTTTGGCTGGTGTTCAGCTGTATGTTTTATGGTCAGACTAAAGAAACGTGTGCCCTGAATATGGACAATAAACTGTTTTCCTATTCTAACAACCTGTAAAAAAGATTTAAAACAAACCCTCCCTGACATTTTTAGCTTTAAATCACTTTAAAAGAAAATAATTGAAACCAGCAAACTTTTTTTTTTTTTTTTTTTTTTAAAGCAGAGACCCTACAGAATAAAATGGTGGGTTTTAAAAGTTTTAGATCACATAGTATTTGCGTAGCAGTTTTTCAAACAAATTTTTGGGGGAAATATTGCACTTTAATAAATTTTAATGAACACAATATACAGTAATGTATAAGCCAGCTTAACTGTTCAGCCTGTTAAGGGAAGTCAGTGATGCATATAACAATCTCATAGGAGTCTCAGACCCCATCATGCAGTATAATAGAAGGAAGAGGAAACAAACTCATTGCACAGCGGTCAGTTAAAAGCACAAGAGTTTAATAGCAAATCTATTTACAGCAAAAATAGGTTACAGAAAAACATCAGTCAGACACTCTACACGGTGCTAAGACGTCGCTGCTATTCCTTGCCTTGCCTGAGGTATGTTTCGTTCAATATAACATCTTCTGTGAGGCAGTAGGGGACAGCGGTGCTCACATCACTTTCCTAAATAGAATAAAGGCATTCACCACTAGAGGGCAGCAGTTGAGCCGGCTTTTACCTGAAGTTAAGGTTGAATGCTCACTAACATGTGTACAGGCCTTGAAAGGTCTTAATATCTGGTAAGAAGATAGTTTTGTCCTATCTATCCCTTGGGGAGTGCAAAGTGATACATCTGTTGTTAATTGGAAGAAACCCACCCTTTTTTCACCTAAGGATTAGCTGGTGTTATGACACTTTCATCACTTTAACATACCTAATGGTTTTTGGACTATGCGATGGACTTTAATGGTTTATATCCTCTGATATCACTATATTGAGGAAAGATGTTATCACTATTTTGACAGCGCAATATTTTCTTTATTTATTTGTTTATACGGTGTGTACATATTTATGAGTGCTGCTGTTGTGTCATATAATATCAATCAGAATTAGCTCACTAAGTGCAATTTTTCCCTTTTTATATTACTTAGAAAATTAGACACATAATTTAAGCTTCTTGAATTCCCAAAGGTGCCCTTAGGATTTTGGTCTCTTCTATGCATTAAGGCTGTGACAAAGACTCGCCCATATGCTATCCACATACTCAGGAGCCATAGCAGAATGTGTTTTAGGTTGTAATTATAAGTATTCCAATTCTGTGTGTGAGAAATAACTTGTTAAACTGACAAAGTTCTTAAAAAAAAAACACATTGTATTTCATTTTTTCATTTATTAAATCAATTGTGAAAAAAAAATTGCAACTTCAAAAAAACTCTACAGACCTCTTAGTAAATACATTTGACTGTCTACTGGGGGTGGACTTTTTAGGCACGTACACAAAAAATGTGTATGATAAAGTACAACATTTATTTAATAAAATAAAATCATGCCATAAAGAAGATTAAACAACATCATACATGAAATATCAAAATAGATCATCCATACAGAATATCATTATGGTTGATCACAGTATTAGTTACCCTACGTGTTTCGGAGCCTTGAGGATCTGTCTTCAGGGGCAGATATACAGTATGGAGCACAATTATAGCAACAAATGATGCTATGCCGTTAATTAAAAACAAAAAACGTTTTTGTTTTTAATTAACGGCATACCATCTAAGTTCTAAGTAATTTTCTAGCAAAAAAAATGATTTTAACTTGAAACCAATAAAGGTCAGAAAAAGGTTTAGTGTTTAAGTGGTTAAACTTTCCTCACACATAGAAGTGTAAGTGTAACAATTTCATTGACAAATTGTTACAACCTTCTAGTTAAGTTCACTGATAAAGAATGTTCTAATTCTTGGCAGACTGCCCGTTTTTTCTCTTCCTTTCTTAGGACAGCTGTGGCTTCAGAAGAGCAGAGAGAATTCTTTGCATAGCAAGAATCATGGAACACATTTTTCAAGATCGCAAAGGGGAAAAAAAATTGCGATAACGATTCTTGATGATTAATCGTGCAACTCTAATAAATATTAATGGAAATCATGGGGGACAAATTTTCATGTGACTCAGAGTTCCAAAGCTGCACGAAAAGTCACCCAAGTGTGAAAGTAACCTAATGAGATAAATTTGAAGCAATGTCTGTGTAATCTTGTGGTGTATGGACCTCAAATCACATCAGAATCAAACCAAGGTAGCGCAGGGACAAATTTCCCATACTTTCAGGATGCACCAATGACAATAAGGCCAAATTCAAAGGTGTTATCCTTGAATCTCATCTACACTGCTGCCACCTGAAAGTCACACTATTTTGCTGCAACTTTGGCGAACTTCTGGGAATGCCTGTGTAATATTGCACCCGATGTACCTCAAGTCACACCAAAGTAGTACAGGGACTACTTTGAAGTTGGTGCAACTTAAAGTAGCACAGATATGAATGGTTATCATTGAGAATCATGGGGTACAAATTGTCATGCAACTCAGAGGTCCAAATTTGCTGGAAAATTCACCCAACTGTGAAATAAGTCATATTTTAATTAAAAGGAGCTCTCATTTATATTTGCATAGTCCTTACCGATTTACATCGGCAGCACAAATGCAAATGCCAAACAAATCAATGAACCCCACCCACCCCAAATCTAATTACCAGATTTAGTAAGTACATATCCTACACTTACCCAGAAAATGAGCAGCGCCTCCTCTTTGCTAAAGAAAGACCTCGCCATGTCCACCTAGATGAAAATCCTGACCAGCCCAAGAACTTCTGGGCCAGAAGGTGAAACCACGCTCTTGATTGCAGCTGCAAATATTTGATCGCAACCAAGATTCATTTTTTTTATTTTTGTTTATTTGCAGATATGCAAATCTGTATTTCTACATATGACATGTGAAGGTAAACTTAAGGGAGTTTGATAAGAAATGGTGTCCCTGGTATAGCAGCAGGTGAATTACAAAGGCCCAGTTTTAACCCTGGTTCACACTGACAGTGGGAGGAAATCGTTCAGCTGAACTCACAATTTTATTCCCGACTGTGTGGGGGGGGGAAGGATATCTGAGACATCTGTGCAGGTTTCTGCACTGATATCAATACAAGTCGCACCCCAACGTCACAAATTAGAACAGTGCAGTTGCCACCACTTTGACATGTCAAATCGCACCAATGTGAACCAGAGCTGACACATTCAAACACTGCCTAGGCACCAGCCGAAGTCATTACCTGCATTTCTCCACAGCAGCTATATAAACATTCCACCTTTCTCACTTACTTGCAGGTGTGCTGAAGCCTAGGTTTACATTGGAGCGACTTGTCAGACAATGTGAGACATCAAATTGCATGACAAGTCACAGCCTATTAGCGGCAATAGCACTGTTCCAATCAATGCAACACTGATTTTGCTGCGCCGCACCGATTTGCTAAAGTAGTTCCTGCACTTCTTTTGCTGTTTTCAGGTGTGACTTCAATAGAAATCTGTATGAAGCCACTCAGATGTCTATCAAGTAGCACCTAAAATCACACTGACCTTGCTACTTTGACATTGGGCTATTTCACTTGAAGTAGCCCGATTTCAAAGTAGCATCAATGTGAACCAGGGCGAAGAGACTAGTTTTTTTGGTGCACAAATACCATATAGAAATAAGATAAAAAGATTGCACTTCCCCAAAACCACCCCCAAAACTAAAAGAAAAAAAAACAAAAAAAAACCCACCAACAAGCTCAATAATGTACTTTTATTTTGCCACCAGAAACAAAATTATGTACATTTACTAGCTTAAAAAAAAAAAAAAAAAAAAAATTCTACAGGATATATTGTGCTACATTTAGCAATTGGATTTTAAGGGCCCTGCTCATAGGAGCTTACAATCTAAAATGTGTCTAAACCTTAGAGTGGACACAGCTTTACTTTTAGTGTACAACAGGCAACACATCATATTTTTATCTGCAAGATTATAGAAATATACTCAACGGTCATTATTCTTACAAAGCATTCCAACAGAATTTTAAAAAAGCCACTTATTTAAAACATAACACCCACCACCACACCACAATCCATACATACATTGGTGACCATGTTCTGCTGGAAGCTGCATTTCTGTGTACATGATTAAGTAACGAGATCAAAGAGTAGAAGGTCAGCACATGCTCCCAAACCATGCTTGCATAGTCAGACAGGAACAATACACACACAACATTGACAACATGGCCACAAAAAGCCACTTTTGATGGAAAAAATGCACAAGAATTTCAGCAAACAAATAGCCCTAGTTGGGTGTTTGTCAATCTGCACAATATCTTTCCCACACCACCCATCACAGCAAAAAAAAAAAAAAAAAAAAAAAACTGACCTTCTCAGGCCAAACAAACCCCCCTACTGCAGCCCTTTATATAAGAGAGTTTGTATTGTTCCCACACTGACACACGCCCAATAAAAATGCACGCCCACCAGTATCTTTCAATCTGTCTCTTCATGTATGTCTATAGTGATTGCACCTGATGGGCAGGAAAACATAATACATCATCAAATCTCCAACTACAGGCCAAAGATCAAAGTGTATTTGCATTCACAGTTTTCTAAGCATATGTACCTGTGCAGTGTAAACCCTACAATTTTAAATGTCCAAGTCACTGGGCATGATTAGTGCTAACAAACATTGGGGGTTATTTACGAAAGGCAAATCCACTTTGCGCTACAAGTGCAAACTACAAGTGCAAACTACAAGTGCAAAGTGCACTTGGAAATGCAGTCCCTGTAGATCTGAGGGGGACATGCAAGGAAAATAAAAAACAGCATTTTAGCTTCCACATGATTGGATGATAAAATCAGCAGAGCTTCCCCTCATTTCAGATCTTCCCCACAGATCTACAGCGACTGCACTTCCAAGTGCAATTTCAAGTGCACTTTGTAGTGCAAAGTGGATTTGCCTTTTCGTAAATAACCCCCATTAACATCAGTCCCTGGCTGCAATGAGCTTTCAATCTAAAGTCCAAAATTAAATTTCTTAAATTAGAGAGATGCCAGCCTGTCTTTGGATTGTAGTTAGAAACCCACACTGGGAGAACATATGAACTTCAACACAGGCATTAGCATGCTGGGGAATTGAACCAGCAACCCCAGTGCAGCAGGCAGCATCACATATGGAGTGTGCATCTCTGTGGTGTGAACCAGCCCTAAGTCCATAGCCATGCTCAGTGTCACGAGCAATATACAATATACAGTATTGGCCTAAGTATTGGGACACCTGCCTTTAAATTCACATGAACTGTAATGGCGTCCCAGTCTTAGTCCGTAGGGTTCAAAATTAATTTAGCCCACCCTTTGCAGCTATAACAGCTTCAGCTCTTCTGGGAAGGCTGTCTATAAGGTTTAGGAGTGTGTTTATGGCAATGTTTGACTATTCTTCCAAGTGCATTTGTGAGGCCAGACACACCACTCTAATTCATCCCCAGGGTGTTCTGTTGTGTTGAGGTCAGAACTCTGTCCAGGCCAGTCAAGTTCCTCCACCCCAAACTTGCTCATCCATGTCTTTATGGACCTTGCTTTGTGTGCTGGTCTAATTCATTTGGTGGAGGGGGGATTATGGTGTGGGGTTGTTTTTCAAGGGTTGAGTTTGGCCTCTTATTTCCAGTGAAGGGAACTCTTAAGGCATCATCATACCAAGACAATTTGAGGCTCCCAACTTTGTGGGGACAGTTTGGGGACAGTCCCTTCCTGTTCCAACATGACTGCCCACCAGTGTCAGTGTCCTGACCTCAACCAGATAGAACACCCTTTGGCTGAATTAGAGCAGGGACTGCGAGCCAGGCCTTCTCATCCATCATCAGTGCCTGGCCTCACAAATGCACTTCTGTAAGAATGGTCAAACATTCCCATAGACACACAAAACCTGGAAGCTGTTCTAGCTGCAATGGGTAGGCCAAATCAAATTTTAACCCTACGGACTAAGACCGGGCTGCCATTAAAGTTAATGTGTGTGTAAAGGAGGGTGTCCCAATACTTTTGGCTAAATAGTGTATCTGGCAATATTTACAATGGTGGTGGAACCCCCCTACACATAAATACTACATTTAGACATAGTTATAGGACCTGGAAGATGAGACAACTTCTCTACATGTTGGTGATTTGAACCCAGACAATCAGGTATACTAAGCAGAAGTTCTAACCTCTAAGCCACAGAGTTGCCATGTGTGGTAACCTCCTACACACAAATACACATAAATACCCATAAAAACACATAAATACTCATAAATACTGCATTTCTTTGGACAGGTGATGGAATTACATTACTCAGGAGTTATTCTTCTTGATTTATTCTGTGATATTTGGTGTTTTTTGTGGGTGAGAGTAGAATATTACCCTCACATTTTTGGGAATTACATTTTGATTTCTGATGTTGGTACACATATCCCATTTTTTGGGCTCAAATTATGAATATTTTGAAATAATAAAAAGCACAAAAAATTTGATTAATTTAAAATTTGTATCAGCAATGGTATTGTTTGTGGATTGTACAGACACCTGTGTGAGTTTTGGGTAAAGATTGTTGTGATAAATGAAAAAAAAAAAAGACCAAGAATTTTGAAAAAAAAAAAGATTTTCTTTGTTTCTGTTATGAAATTTTGTAAATAGGTATGTTTTCTCCTTCACAGATGAACACTGAGGCGGCACAGATGGGCACTGATGAGGTGGCACCAATGAGGTGGCACTGATGGGCACTGATTATGGGCATTAATATGAAACACTAATGGGCATTGATAGGTGGCACTGATGGGCACTCATAGGTGACATGGATGGGCACTGATAGGCGATACTGAAGAGCACTGATGGGCACTCATAGGTGGCACTGATGGACACTGATAGATGGCACTGATAGGCATCACTGATGAGGAGGCACTGGCAGGCATTACTGATGGTCACTGATTGGCATCATTTATGGTCACTGATTGGCATCATTTATGGTCACTGATTGGCATCATTGGTGGTCCTGGGTGGCATACCTGGTAGTCATCATTGGTGGGCATCCCTGGTGGTCCTGGGCGGGCATCCTGGGGGGGGCTGCTCTGATAATAAATCAGCGCAGACGCCCCCTGTTAGGATAGCAGACGATCGGCACTCCTCTACTCACATCTGTCAGACTCGATAGAAGAAAAGCCGATGGGTGGCTTTTCCTGTTTACACTATAATCAGCTGTGATTGGACACATCTGATCACGTTGGTAAAGAGCCTCCATCAGAGGCTCTTTACTGGGATCGAAGATGCGGTGTGTCAGACTGACACACCACACCACCGATCGCCACGTTGCGCACCCCTGTGGGAGTGTGCTGGTGGCTTATCCTACAGATATCTGAACCCCAGCCCGACCATCATTCTGCTGGTGCCGGGTGGAAAGTGGTTAAGCAACAAAAATATAAGTTTTAAGCTGGAAAAACTTTTTTTTAAAATGTTAAACATTTAACTTCCAGTCTCTTTTTGCAGGCAAGGTAATGCATCACATGCTGTTTAACATTTACTTTGAAAGAAAAATCTTTTCAATGTTTTACAATTCACTGACAAGCACCTAACCTTTAATAATAAAAACCAAAAAGCAAGACCTTTGTGTAAAATGGAATTTGTACTTTAATTAGTTATAAACAAATAAGTAATGGTATACTGTATTTTCAGGGAAGATTATGGAAGATTATGGATACAGAACCTACTTCTTGTGATCAGCAACAATTTGCCAGCTAGCCATAGACTTAATAGTAGACATGTGCATTAGTTTTCATCCAAATGCATTTTTGTCCGAATTTCAGGTATTTTCTTTATCGTTTTGACAAAGGATAACGAACGCGCAGAATCTGAAAAATTAAAGATCCAACATAAATAAATGCTTTATTTTCGTTTTTGTTGTGACAATATAGAATAGGAGATTCAACGCTGACAATAACAATCTGTGTCTATTGAACCTGTGGTCGAATGTGCCTAACCTTACCTTTATTAGTCCAAGATTATATAGAGAAAATATTCGACAGAGAGAAAATATTCGACAGGGGCAACATGACTTCCAGCGCGACTTTGGGAGGCAACTTGGACATGACTTAAGTGTGAATCACAGCGCGTCTTGGGGTGACTTACAACGCGACTTTAAGTCGCCCCCAGGCCGGTATGGGTTCCCCTCCAAGAGCATACCAGGCCCTTCAGGTCTGGTATGGATATTAAGGGGAACCCTGCGCCACAAAAAAATGGCGTAGGGGTCCCCCTCAAAATCCATACCAGGCCCTTCAGGTCTGGCATGGATTTTAAGGGGAACCCCGCGCCAAAAAAAAAATGGCCTGGGGGGCTCAAAATCCATACCAGGGACCAAAGCACCTTGACCCCCACAACCACCGGTCAGGGTTGTGGGGAGGAGGCCCTTGTCCTCATCAACATGGGGACAAGATGCTTTGGGGGGACCCCAAAGCATCCTCCCAATGTTGAGGGCATGTGGCCTGGTATGGTTCAGGAGGGGGCGCTCTCTCATCCTCCCTCTTTTCCTGCGGCCTGCCAGGTTGTGTGCTCGGATAAGGGTCTGGTATGGATTTTGAGGGGGACCCCCACGCCATTTTTTTTGGCACAGGGTTCCCTTAAAATCCTTGCCAGACCTGAAGGGCCTGGTATGGAATTTCGGGGGACCCCCACGCATTTTTTTTTCTTCATTTTTTTTTCTTAATGCTAACATTACCTGTGCAAATAGCCTTAAAAATCCCATAGTGGACGTACAAAATTAGAATCCTACTATAGCTTGCAGTCGAAATATTCAACCAGGAATGTACAATTGAAGCGTTATACAGTGGGTTTAGCTGCTCCGTGGAACCTTCTTTATACATTCAACAGACACCATAAGCATTCAATGACAGATTCAACCTTAATTTATTTGGATTTTTGGACGAATGCAATTTTTTTACAAAAACAAAATAAATAAAAACAAATTTCGGGAGTAATTAAATTAATTAATTTTTCAGACGAAAACAAATTTCCAAAACAAAATATTTCAGTGTGCACATGTCTACCTAATAGAGAGTAATTATATAATGCTAAGGATCCACATTTCCAGCTAGTAATCCTATCTGGCTACCTTGTTCAAGCTGGAATGAAAAAAAGTTAAAAGTATTTAAAATCCAAGAATAAAAATGTTATAATACTGTATTGCAGCTTACCATTCCTTAGATGTGTCGGTAGCAGGAATTTGGTACCAACAAACAGCAGTATTTGCCACTGAAACTCTTAAGCAGCACATTTTCTGCTAGGCATAAAAATTTGGACATTTTAGAAAGAGTAATATTGTCACTGAGCTATTCAGATGCAGAGTCAGACTGAAGTGAATCTTAAAGTTTGCAAGCTTTCCCACGCTTACAGTTAATTCAATGATTAATTGACACATCTATAGAATAAAACACATGTACAAAGTGTTGCTTTGAAATTCAAAGGAATAGTATAGAAGAAAAAAACATAAGTTATAATTATTCTGATATTACAGAAATGAAAACAAACTTTTATTCTGAAGTGACAATATCTTAACTGTTAATGCATTTTATTCAGTAGCTAACAAGAAAGGACATTTTTAATTTCATTAAAGTGGAACTAAAGCCATCAATTCAACAGCTTCAGAAAACAGTTACATTCTCTGCAAATGTAAGTGTCACGTTTGCTTATGATCTCAACCAAACTGTCAAGCCATCAAATGGCTGATGTCATATAGTGCCTTGAAAAACTATTAGTAACCCTTGAAATTTTCCACATTTTGTTATGTTACAACCAAAAATGTAAATGTATTTTATTGGGATACTATGTGATAGACCAACACAAGTTGCACATAATTGTGAAGTGGAAAGAAAATGATAAATGGTTTTTAAATGTTTTTACAAATAAATATGTGAAAAGTGTTGTGTGCATTTGTATTCAGCCCCCTTTACTATGATACCCCTAATTAAAATCTAGTGGGTAATTTAATATCAGTATAAATACAGCTGTTCTGTGAAGCCCTCAGAGGTTTGTTAGAGAACCTTAGTGAACAAACAGAATCATGAACGCCAAGGAATACCTCAGACAGGTCAGGGATAAAGTTGTGGAGACATTTAAAGCAGGGTCAGGTTATAAAAAAATATCCCAAGCTTTGAACATCTCATGGAACACTATTCAATCCATCATTTGAAAATGCAAAGAGTATGGCACAACTGCAAACCAGCCAAGACATGGCCGTCCACCTAAACTGACAGACGGAGAGCATTAATCAGAGAAGCAGCCAAGAGGCCCATGGTAACTCTAGAGAAGCTGCAGAGATCCACAGTTTAGGTGGGAGAATCTGTCCACAGGACAACTATTAGTCGTACACTCCACAAATTTGGCCTTTTTGGAAGAGTGGCAAGAAGAAAGTCATTGTTGAAAGAAAGCCATAGGAAGTCCAGTTTGCAGTTTGTAAAAAGCCATGTGGGGGACAAGAAAGTGCTCTGGTCAGATGAGACCAAAATTGTACCTTTTTGCCTAAAACGCTGTGTGGTGCAAAACAAACACTGCACAACTCTGAACACACCATCCCCACCATGAAACATGGTCGTGGCAGCATCGTGTTGTGGGGATCCTATTCTTCAGCAAGGACAGAGAAAATGATCAGAGTTGATGGGAAGATGGATGGAGCCACATACAGAGCAATCTTAGAAGAAAACCTGTTAGAGTCTTCAAAAGACTTGAGACTGGGATGGAGGTTCACCTTCCAGAAGGACAATGACCCTAAACATACAGCCAGAGATACAATGGAATGGTTTAGATCAAAGCATATTCATGTGTTAGAATGGCCCAGTCAAAGTCTAGAACTAAATCCAATTGAGAATCTGTGCCAAGACTTGAAAATTGCCAAAAATGTTAATCTCTAGATGTGAAAAACTGATAGAGACATACCCCAAAAGACTTGCAGCTGTAATTGCAGCAAAAGGTGGTTCTGCGAAGTATTGACTCAGGGGGGCTGAATACAAATGCACACCATACTTTTCACATATTTATTTGTAAAAAAAAAATGAAAAACATTTATTTTCCTTCCATTTCACAAATTAAGTGCCATTTTGTGTTGGTCTATCACATAAAATCCCAATAAAATTAATTTATGTTTTTGGTTGTAACATATGTAGTGTCGACTCCTGAAGAGCACGTGCTATATGTTTTGAAAGCCAATGTCTCACCTAAACTGCAGTTTGGTTTGGGTACAATTGTTCCAAATTGGGACCTCAGCATCAGTCCAACAGGACTATAGGATGTTCAGCCTGGCCACAGGGGGCACTGTCTCTTCTGACAGGCATGGAGCCACAGTCTGGTTGGGTGCTTTGGGGTTACTTTCTCTGAGTCCACCCAGTGGGAGTGTCACTCTTGCTGTGCTTCCTGGGAGAGGGTACTTAAGATGCGGATGTCACGTGGTTCGGGATTCCGGTCCAGAAGTATGTTCTGACTCCATGGTCCTGGTCCTCCTGACCAGCCCCCAGGAAGTCTATGGCCTGGGGTGCGGATCCACCCAACTTATTGTCTCAAGGCTGGCTTGCCCGAAGGCATGGAAACTAAAGAAGGATTCTGAGGTGGTCCAGTGCCGTCTCCGGTAGTTGGAGAGGCCCAGTAACTTCGTAGCTATCCAGGGGAGGACTCTTCAGAAGAAGGCCACGTACGGGTTGGCTTCTTAGCAAGAGCCTGGAGGGGCTTAAGTACCTAAGTGAATCCAGAGACGTATTCTTGTATGTTCTACAACAACGTCTGTGGCAGAGACTTGTTCCTGAGTTAAGCACCTTGTTGGCTGTTAGGCCTTGTGAGAGAGGGACTATCCAACTTGAGTGAACATCTAGTTGTGAATGGCTATTCTCTGGATTTATTCAATGTAAGCAAGTCCTTCATTATTGACTTTGACACTAAAGCCGCGTACACACGGGCGGACTGTCTGTCCAACTTAGTCCGCTGAAACACATTTCAGCGGACAGTCCGCTCGTGTGTGGGCTTCAGCTGACTTTTTCAGCGGACAGTCTGGCGGACTAAGTATTTCGGAACTTCCGTAATATTGTCCGTCCAACTTTGGTTTCAGCGGACAGTCCGCTCGTGAGTAAGCAAGTTGGACGGACTAAGTATGGCGCATGCTCAGAAAGGATTTACACGGCCGAAGGTTGCATTGCAGTGTATTGGACGTCATATTTCTAGTCCCGTCGTACGTGCTGTACACGTCATCGCGCAAGCTTTCAGCGGACTGTTTGTTCATCGTGTGTGGTCAAGTCCGTTCATTCGAAAGTAGGACGGACTGTCTGTCGGATTGTCTGACGGACTTAGTTGGCCAGACAGTCCGCCCGTGTGTACGCGGCTTCAGAGTACCTGAACTTTATTCCTAACCCTCTGATCCTATTTTAAGAGACTGTTTGTTATCTACATTTTTTGCTGATAAAAATCCCTTTATGTGGATCTGTCGTCAAGTTACTGGGCCATCTACCACTAGACACAAATCAAGGAGAAGAAGGTAACGGTAAGCCCAATTACACCAGCAGCTCCTTCGGAGATCAGTGCTACACATGACAAAATGTGGAAAATGAAAAAGGGGTATGAATACTTTTTCAAGCCACTGTAAATGATCACATGTGCAGTATCATGGCAGTTAAAGTTCAGAGGCTAAGATTGCAGATTCCTTGGCTAAAAGATAGGAGGGTTTAGTGGTGCTTTAAAAACACAAATACACTTGCAGACAGAAAAAGAAAGTTGTTTTGCACAGAATAATTTTAAACTCCACAATTAAAGTGTAATGGCACATTCACATGTGTTGTATAGCTTGCTGTGCACTCAGCCCCCCTCCCCCCCATTTCTTCCAGTTTTATTATCACCTGGCTTGTCTGTCTCATTCATCCCTGAGGTGAGAAATGGTAATTGATTCATTTAACTAAGTAGAACAGTAGTGTTGCACCAGATACTTTAAGTGCTCATCCTTTCCTTTCAAGCACTCCCTCGCTCTTGATACACCCGCCAGGCATTTACCTTAGGTGAACAAAATGGCTATACCAGCATCAATGTTGCATGAGAAGAACACAGTAGAATACAAAACACCAGTGGCATTTGAAATATGGAATTAGCCATCTCCACTATTTATTACAAGTGCTCTTCTGTAGAAGTGCCAGTCTCAACAAGTGGCCAGACTGCTGGAAGGAAGCTAAACGGTGGGGACCTTGAGTGGAGAGTGTAAACAAGTTTAGCTTTTGACTGCTGGTGTGTTGCATTTTTAGGCTCTTTTTGGTGCTTTTTCTTGCAGCTTTTTAACACCTTTTTCTTTCTTTTTAAACAGACTTTTTTTTTCTTTCCTTCCTTCAGCATACTAATTAAGGGAAGTGGTTAATTGGTCACAGTTGAGGTCTATATAACTTTCTGTAGAACTCATTTTGAGCCTGCTCATCTTTGAGTTTGCTGGATCTTAGACCAAGTGGAACCTGGCGAAATGGTGAGTTAAAAAGCATAGTAAGTGGAACTGGACTAAGTGGTGAGTTGAAAACAGGAGGTTATAACAGGGGTCAAAGTACCTATGTAGTGTGAGTGTGTACCTGTGTATTCTAAGTACATGAGTGCTGGGAGTGCACGTGGGCTGTATTGAGTATTAGTGTCAGGTAGTTCCTGTGTATTGTGAGTACCTGAGTGTTGTCTGAATAGTGTGTGTGAATTGTTAGTACTTGTGTATACTGTGCACGTGGGTCTGTGCATGCATGTTGGTCTGAGAGTGCACGGGGGTCTGCGAGTGCATGTTGGTCTCCGAGTGCACGTGGGTCTGTGAGTACCTGTGTATTGTCTTATTGAGTACATGCGTATTGTCTTGTTGAGTACCTGTGTATTGTATTGAGTATTGAGTGCCTGTGTATTGTCTTGTTGAGTACCTGTGTATTGTCTTGCTGAGTATTAGTGTTAGGAAGTTAGTTGTTAGTTAATTTGGGTGAATGCTGCTGTGCAAAATGTAAGCACATTGTTTCCCTCAAAGCCCAGGTTCTTAATCTGGGGAAGCAACTGTCAGCATTGAGAAGACCCTCCACACTAAAGGAGAGCAGGGGCCAGCACAGAGGTGAGTGGAGACAAAAAACGGGCAGGCACTAGAAAAGAGTAGATGGGTGACAGTCAGGAAGGGTAGAGGGGGAAGTGCCAGGGAGGCTGATCCAGGGCTAGATCATCCCAATAAGTACGCTCCAGTGAATGACCTTGGTGAAACCAATCAAGGACCAGCACTGCTGGAGCTGAGGGGCTCCCCTAGCTGCCAGGGGAAGAACTCCTCCAGTGAGAGTGGGGGGGGGGGGGATGAAGGGAAAGGAGGAAAGGAAAGACAGATTCCTGAAGCGCCAAACTGTATGTTGTCTACTGGCGCTCGAGTTCGGCACATCACGGATCTTGTGGACAGATTACTGGGAGGGGCTGGGGAAGACCCAGCTGCCATGGTGCACGTTGGCACCAATGAAAAAGTCAGAGGCAGAAGGCGTGTCCTAAAGAATGAATTTAGGGACTTAGGAGCTAAATTGAGGAAAAGGATCTCCAAGGTAGTATTCTCTGGAAAATTACAATTAGGGGGAAAGCACTGCGCTATAGTTAGATATATGTAAAGTAAAGGCCTCAACAGCCAAAACAGCAGCCAACACCAGAAACAAACAAAGTTCAGCAAATAAAATAATAAAAATAGTGTAGCGTTTCGACACATATGTCTTCGACAGGGGCATGTTGAAGACATATGTGTCGAAACGCGTTGGGCTAGCTGTTGGCACCCTACATTGCTTTTAATTTCATTTTACTCTATTTTGTGATCACAAAGTCATTAATAACCTTTTGACTTTAATAAATTACCATTTTTATACCGTTTGACCCGCACCATGTGGAGCCCTTTTTTCTTTTTCTTTTTTTCCGTTTCTTTGGTCTAAACCCCCAAATATCCTCCTCCCCATTCGGGGGAGATTGGAGTACCAGTGCAACGGGCCGCGTCTGAGCTGGACTACAAACAACCTTGACGTTCCATCTGAGAAATACATTATCGGGCATACAGCCGTTTGGAGTTCCTCCATCAGCTCAACAGACCTCCCTCCTTATACTCCTTGGTCCCAGATTGTGACCTCAAGCCTTTCAGACTCAACTGTCATACGACTGTGTGAGTCCAACAGAGTTGGTAAGAAGTATTTATCTACTTTCCCTGATGTTTACAGTCAAGCAGATTCACATGAATACATCCGCCTAGTGTGATTCCTTCCTCTTCTGTGACGGTTCGGTCACCCCCGTGCCAGCTACATTGTGGAATGTGTGCCCAATTTTGGACTTTTTTTCTCTAGGCATCTATATCATTTATATGATCTCTGTTATATGATTATCCTTATAATTTATGTTGACTACATCTATTACCATTGAAGCGCTACACTATTTTTATTATAGTATTCTCTGGAATACTACCGGTACATTGAGCAACAACAGAAGGGCAGAGGAGATTAGGGAAGTAAACAAGTGGCTGAGGAGCTGGTGTAGTAAAGAGAGGTTTGGGTACCTGGAGGACTGGGCCGACTTCTCATTCGGTCACCAGTACTATAGAAGGGACGGACTGCACCTAAATGACAAGGGTTCAGATAAGCTGGGAGTAATGATTGCCAAAAAGTTAAAGGGGATTTTAAAATAGGCAATGGGGGGAAGGTCCAGAGGTAGAGATAGTCAGCATGGAACATATTTGAGAGGGTAGTATTGGGGGTATTAGTGGTAGGTTGACTAAAGCACATCAAACCCAAGGTAAGTATAGTAACAAGTCCTGGTTGCAATCTCGGAACACCCAATAAGAGGATAGTATGTGACTGGTCTAAACTACGTGGCATGTTCACCAATGCCAGGAGCCTGGTGGACAAGATGAGTGAAATAGGGATACTGTTGTACAAGGAGGATTTGGATTTTGTGGGAATTTCAGAGACCTGGTTCAACAGCTCTCATGATTGGCTGGCAACCATTCAAGGGTATACCCTTTATCGCAGGGATAGAGAGGGTAAAAAAGGAGGAGGGGTATGCCTATATATCAAGAATAATGTACAAGTGAATGTGAGAGATGGCATCACTAAGGAAGCTAGGGAGAGGGTGAGTAGAGCTCCAAAGGGAAGAAGCAAAGAGGAAAATAATACTGGGAGTATGCTATAGCCCCCCTAACCTGAGGGAGGAGGGGGAGATGGATCTCCTATCACAATTTGGATTAGCAGTAAGGATGGGAAGTGTTATTATAATGGGGGATTTTATATATTCAGACATAGACTGGGCGGAGGGAACCACGCATTCTTCTAAGGCTCGCCAGTTTCTAAATGTCTTGCAGGACAGTTTCATGGTTCAGATGGTAGACGTACCAACTAGAAATAAAACGTTACTGGATCTACTGATTACTAGGGATGAGCTTCAAGTTCGAGTCAAACTCATGTTCGACTCGAACATTGCCTGTTCGCCTGTTCAGCGAACAGTGAACAATTTGGGCTGTTTGCGGCAAATTCGAAAAGCCGGAACACCCTGTACAAGTCTATGGGAGAAATCTAAAGTGCTAATTTTAAAGGCTAATATGCAAGTTACTTTCCTAAAAAGTGTTTGGGGACTCGGGTCCTGCCCCAGGGGACATGGATCAATGCAAAAAAAAGTTTTAAAAACGGATGTTTTTTCAGGAGCAGTGATTTTAATAATGATTAAAGTGAAACAATAAAAGTGTAATATTCCTTTAAATTTCTTACCTGAGGGTGTCTATAGTATGCCTGTGAAGGGGCGCATGTTTCCCATGCTTAGAACTGTCCCTGCACAAAGTGTAATTTCGCAAAGAAAAAAAGTCTTTTAAAAACACTTTCCATTGTCGGCTCCCGTAATACAGAGAACACTCAATGAGTGTTCTCTATATTAGCTGACAATTCATTCATTGATAAAAAATAAAATTCAATTACCAGGCCCTTCAGGTGTCAAATTTTTTTTACGTGGGGGTCCCCCTAAATATTCATACCAGACCCTTCAGGTTTCTGCGTTACATCAGAGGGGGGCGGAGTCACCCATACATCACTGGGGAACCCCATGGCTTCCCTCACTAGCGTCAGAGTGGGTGGGGTCAGGTGACGGGTGGCTCCTGAAAAAACTGCAGTTTTTAAAACTTTTTTTTGCATTGATCCATGTCCCCTGGGGCAGGACCCAGGTCTCCAAACACTTTTTAGGACAGTAACTTGCATATTAGCCTTTAAAATTAGCACTTTAGATTGTGAACGTTTGAGTCCCATAGACTTTAATAGGGTTCTAAAGTTCACACAAAGTTTAGGTCTGTTCGCAGGTTCTAGTGCGAACCGAACAGGGGGGTGTTCGGCTCATCCTTACTGATTACCAACAATACAGACCTGATCACAGATGTGGAAATACAGGACAATTTAGGAAACAGCAATCACAGGTCAATTGGCTTCAGTATAAATCACATAAATAGGAAATATAAGGGGAACAAAAAGACACTGAATTTCAAAAGTGCCAAGTTCCTTAAACTACAAACCTTGCTAGAAGGCATGAATTGGGATAAAATCTTCGGAACAAAGAACACGGAGGAGAGATGTGTTTGCTTTAAGAGCATATTAAATGATTATAAAAATAAAAAAGTCTTGGATGGCTTAACTCCAATGCAAAAATGCATATAAAAGCAAGAAATGTAAGTGTGCAATTAGGGCGGCTAAGATAGAATACGAAAGACACATAGCGGAAGAGAGCAAAAAAAATCCCAAGAAATTCTTTAACCACTACAATACAGGGCACTTTCGCCGCCTTCCTTCCCAGCCCAATTTTCAGCTTTCATTGCTCTAGCGCTTTCAGTGACAATTGCGCGGTCATGCTACACTGTACCCAAATGAAATTTTTATCATTTTGTTGGCACAAATAGAGCTTTATTTTGGTGTTATTTATTCACGACTCCGTTTTTTATTTTTTGCGATATAAGCGCAAAAAATGCGGAAATTTGGAAAAAAAACAACATTTTCTTTTTTCTATTTTAAAAGAAATCCAATAAAATCAAATTTTGTCATAAATTTAAGCCAAAATGTATTCTGCTACATGTTTTTGGTAAAAAAAATTCAATTAAGTGTATAATAATTGGTTTGTGTGATCACGGCCATGTGTACGCAAATGATCATGTACATATGTGTGCAGGTGATCACGTACATATGTGTACAGATAATCATTGGGACATGTGATTTTAGTGGGACATATGTGGGGGACATGTTTTTATTATTAGGGACATGTGTTTTTATTATTTGGGGACATGTATGTTTTGGGGGCATGTGTGTTTTGGGGACATATGTGGGGACATTGTGTTTATACTGTGTGGTGTGTTGTGTGTACACTAGACTGATGATCAGTGAGTAAAAAGCTGTAAAAAACAGCTTATACTCACTGATCATCAGCCGGCTGCAGCGATCTGCTCTCCTCTCCTCAGCGATGACTTCTGTGTGAGGAGAGGAGGAGCCGATTGCCTAGCAACCGGCTGTTTGTTTACATCACATGACAGCCGTGATTGGACACGGCCGTCATGTGATCAGGAGGGCCAATCACAGAGCCCTCCTGCCAATCTGAGATGCGCAGTGTCTCCGGGTGACACGAGCACATCGGGATCGCGCCGCTGCGCGGGCACGCGCGCGCGTGATCCCGCTCCTTCTGGAGGACGTTCCTGAACGTCCTATCAGAAGTAGACGGCTCCCACCCGGCCGTATATGTGCATTGGCCGGGTGGGAAATGGTTAAGTATGTACACAGTAAAAAAGGGAGGGCAGACCTTATTGGCCCCATAAAGAATGAGGAAGGACATCTGGTTACAAAGGATGGGGAGATGGCGAATGTCCTGAATTGATTCTTCTCCTCAGTCTTTATGAGGGAATCGGGGGGGCTTCAGTAACCAAAACTGCAGTCTTTATCCTCATGACGCATCAAAGGAAGCACCTCCATAGTTATCAGAAGACAGAATTAAAATTACACTTGGAAAACTTAACATTAATAAATCAAAATGGAACCATGTGAAAAGAACAAATGAATATGTATGAGTGAATTCATTTGTTCTTTCCACATGGTTCCTCTCAAGTGCTCACCTGCAGCCTGTCTCTGATCACACAGGCTTTTTCCTATACTTGCACTTCATTTCTTTCTCTTCTTTCTTTTTTCTTCCCTCTTCCTGTACACCTTTTTTATTTTTAAGCATGCTCGTATCTGGTATCTCCTTACCACATCTCCCTACAGACCTTTTGTCCATGACATTTCTGGCTCTAGTCTTATATTTACATATAGATTTGTCTATGTCTTTACTCTTGTATTTTACCTACTACTCTAGATTATCTGACATACAACTTTATGTTTACAGTCAATACTTACCTAGGACATAATGAGACCAATAGGGATACACATATTCCATCCATGCAATGCTTTCCCTTCAATCTACCCTGTGTGGGGTTCCTTCTGGCTCCGCCTCCTCAGCTCCCTGGCGAGACACCTGCTGCCGCTGTTTGGAGGCTGCACACCCGCTACTACCTTAAAATATCAATATCATGCCATATACCCAATCTGTATCCTTTCACCTTAGGTACAATTCATACACATCTACCCCAGAAGAGTGAGCTGGGACTCGCAAAACATGTCGGGTACACCTGATGTTTGTATGCTACGTGATTATACATACACAAATTTACCATTATTACTATTATCCCCTGGACTCAGTGCACAGTTCTGATATCATACGTGATTGGTAATGTTGTGAATTCTTCCCTATGCTCAAACTCTGCTTTGTCTTGAGCTGCACATTTTATAGATAGGCAACTCCTATCCTCATATTGATAAGTGGTTCCAAATTAATAATAACTACTGCAGTAGGGAATAGAGACAAACGATATGCTCAGCATCTTTCCAAATAACTGTTCTGCTTTATTATGACGCAATTGAGAGTTTTTATACACATGATTACGTAGGTATCACATAATATTACAATAGTATGTTTATGGTAACAAGGGGCGTTACATAGGCAGGCTAATTCTAATCAGGACTCGAAAGAATGCAAACATGTACTGAAAACATTATTAGTGCCATGTGCAATACATATAAAATAGAATATAATTATATACAGAACTTACAAATTTCCATTATAGTGTGCAAATAATGTGTCTGTTGATGTATTCTCACACAGTGCCTCATGTGATGTTCACCCTATATCTCACATAATGCATACTTTAAAGTTAATAGCTCCTTCCTTAAACAAGGATCATTCTTTTGTTAACCCCTTCATTTCTTAGGGTGGAAATTCTTCTAGTGTTAATTGTTTGTCTCAGTCATGACAGTCTGCTTCCTTGTCGTTTGACAACCACATGTCTGCAGTTTCTTTACCCCTTGTTAATTTACCAGATGCTGTGTCGCATTCATCGCATTCAGCAGAAGTTTTACACACGTCATCTGAACAGACTGCAATTTCAACTTCTATATCACAGATTGATATTAATGGTGAGTCTGAACAATTACGTTCGTTGTTGCTTTCATTTAATTCTTTTACTGGTTATTTTAAAGTGGTTGTAAACCCTTACAAACCACTTTGACCTACAGGTAAACCTAGATTAAGGCTTACCTGTAGGTCTAAGAAATATCTCCTAAACCTATATGGTTTAGGAGATATTTGCCCGAAGACAGGCACCGCTGTCTACGGCGCATGCGCCGTAGACAGTGGCGCACAGGCGCACTGAGCGCGGCAACGTCAATGACGAAGATGCCGCGCGTGACGGCTCCCGTGCGCATGCGCGGGAGTGACATCATCGCGGCTTCGCTGAATGACAGCCGTGGAACTGCGAGACCCCACCGAGAAGATGGACGCGCCGGACTACAGGGGACAGCGGTGACTTCGCTGGCTCCTGTGTCAGGTAAGTGACACATAATGGACTACTATGCGATGCATAGTAGTCCATTATGCTTTGCCTTTGCAGGGAATGAAAGAGGAAGTAAACTCATCAGGGTTTACTTCCTCTTTAAAAGATGTCTTGGTAGCTTGCCTTCTGGTTCAGACAATTCTTTATTGCAGGCATGGAAAGATGCTGATATATCACCTTCTCCAGTAGCAGCATTGAATATGTTGCTGCTTGTGCCACCATCACCTGCGCATAACCGGGTTTCTGTTCCTTCAGTTCCTGAAAGCTGTTTTAAGGAGGCGGTTTGTGAGGTTTTGTCTCTCGGGTTTCATTTATCGGCTTTAACTAAAGATAAAATTTGGACATGTGATTATATTGACCTCCTTTCTCTCCTTCCTTCCTTCCTTTAAAGATAATCGTTTTGGTTAAAAAGAGTCTGATGATGATAGAAGCAACTCAACTCGGCGCCCTTTCAACAATTGGCTACAAGCCTTCTGCATCTATGCTAGCATTATGGGTGAAAAAAGTCCAGATTTGTGTTGCAGGATGTTTCAACATGTTGAAACTATCCTTGAAGCATTTAAGATTTTTTTAGGATTAGCATGGTTCTATTATGATGAATCTTTCCGACAATTGGCAATTCACAAAACCATGAAATGGGGATCAATCTTCTCAGCCCACCCCTTTTAAAAAGGATTTATGCTTTGGGTTCAATGAGGGGCACTGTAAATGGCCCAATTCATATTGGTACAAACCTGGATGTGCTACCTGTTTTAGAGCTCATCCCGCTATTCCTTGCTTTAAAAAAATTATCTTCTGCTTCTACATATCATTCTAGAGATAATTTTCGTTCTGGCAATAATGCCGGTGAAGTTAATCGCCATGTTACCATTTCTTCAAATCTGGCCAGACCGTCCAACAGAGCATCTAATAATTATTTATTTTTATTTTTTCTGTAGGTTTTCTATTGCTGGAATTTACTGTCGTGGGTTGTGTTTGTTACAATAACCTCCCTTCAGTTCATCGCTTCCTTAACATAGTATCTGAAATTTTTTTGAAAGAGGTTATGGAAGACAGAGTTAATGGCCCCTTTATATCGCCACCATTTCAGAATTTCAGAGTCTCGCCTCTTGGCTTGATTCCTAAGAAGGAAAAGCACAGTTTAGTTTGGTACACCACCTGTCATATCCTTCTGGTTCGTCTCTCAACAATGCTATTGATCCTATTGCCAGTTCTGTTTCTTATGCATCGTTTGTTGACATAGCATTAAAAATTTGTATGCTTGGAAAGTCTGCTTTGCTTGCCAACGCGGATATTAAGTCATCTTTTCGCTTGCTACCAATCCATCATTCTGCTTTTAACTCTCTTGGTTTTTATTTTAATGGAGCCTTTTATTATGATAAATGTTTGCCTATGGACTGCTGCTTATCTTATTTTGAGGCTTTTGCTTCCTTTCTTGAATTGACGGTGTCATTTCAAACTGATTCTACTACTATAATATATTATTTAGATGACTTCCTATTTATGGATCCGGCTGATTCTTCGCGTTGTCTATATTTATTTAGTGAATTTAGAGTCATTTGTAGATTTTTTGGTATTGCCCCTAGCTGAGGACAAGTTGGTTTGGCCTACTACTTGCCTCAATTTTTTGGGCATTACCATTGATGCGGCTTTTATGGAGTGTCGTCTCCCTCAGGTTAAAATATGCTGTTTGCATATTTTAACCAGCTATGAGTAAGCACTAGCCTTAGTGCGAAACGCGTCAGTTTAGCATCTTTGTGATGTCATTTGCTGTGTCCTAAATATTATTTGAATAAACCATTGTTTTAGCATTGGAGTGCGGCCGTCCAGAGTTCTGTCATTATCCACATTATCTGCATGCTGTGACTCGCACCCGGCACCCTTCACCTGGAGCAATTATCTCTGAGTTCCCAGGACATGCCTTTGAGCGGTGGTGTATATCTCTCTTATGCTGTTTGCGTGCTTTATTCTCATATTCTTTCTAAATCTAAAGTGACGGTTTGAACATTACAATCATTATTGCGTTTGCTTGCATTTGTGACTCAGATCATTCCTATTGGTCGGGTTTTTTCTAAACGGTTATATAAAGCTATAGCGGGTTTTACATCTCCTAATCATTTTGTACCATCATGTCTGAATTGGTTTCAGATCTTTTAGTTTGGGATGAATTTTTGGCATCTTACAATGGTTGCTCTTTCTGGCAAATCCCCTTCTTTGATGACTCTACGATTAGTGTGGTCATTGGTCCATGGATTTTTGGCCTACTTCTTGGATTGAGAAAGGATTGACTAAGAATATTGTGTTACTTGAGATATTTCCTATTTTAGTAGCTCTTGAACTATGGGGTGATCATCTGCAAGATTCTTGTATTTTATTTCATTGCCATAATAGGGGTGTTGCTTTTGCAATTAATTGTATGTCACCTAAATCTTTACCTGTTTTAGCAGTATTGAGACGTTTAGTTTTCAAAGGCCTTGCCTTTTAATTTATGGATTAAAGCATAAAATATATTCCGGGTCATGTTAACATTGTTGCCGATTCTTTAATTCAGAAGTTTGGTGCCGGATGCGGATCTGTTGGGTTCTCCATGCCCGAAGCAGTTTTGTCTTTTCTGGATGATTTAATGAGTAGATCCTATTCTTATTCTCATTTGGTTAAGATTTTGGCTGGTATTTTTATTTTTTTAATAAAATGAAAGGGTTTCCTTCTTGCTCAAATTGCTTTTCTGTTACACAAGCCCTTAAGGGGTATCATAAGCAATAATTTCAAGTTGATGACAGGGTGCTGTATACATCTGCTATTTTGCATCGCCTTTTAGTTGCTTCTTTATCTCTTTAGTTTTTCAGATAAGGAAGCTCTTTTTTTTCAAGTTTCTTTTTGCCTCTTCTTTTTTGGAGCATTATTTGAAGGAATATGTACATTCCCTAGAGCCAATGTGACTCCATTTTAAGATTAGTATCCATTTTGTCAGTATGCATATAATCAAATATTGCCTGTTTAAGCCTTAGGTATTAGCCCATGCAGATTCCCATGAAGCTGTTCCTCTTTATCAGTTTGTTCTGTGATTTCTTATAAACAGATATTGATTACACTGGCCTCAAGACAGTGTGTCTGCAAGTTTGTTATGTACTATAACTTATTGTTATAAATTATATGTCTGAAACATAATTGTTTTGCATAACTATGAAAAGTCCCATGATGCACATGGGGCATTGTATAGCATTGTATGATAATTTGTTTCCTATATAAGTGTTAGAAGGATAAAAGCTTTACTTTAAAAGATTTACTCTGACCAAACCATACCACTGACTGTCTGTGTCATCGTTTGTGATGAGTATATCTCCAGGCCTGTCGGTATAGGACGAAGGGGAAATCAGACCCCGGTCTAGAATAACTGAACCCCAACAATTGGCGCTGCAAGCAGGGTGACCCTGGCATTGATTCAGTGAGTAGAAAAGCGTTTTCTTTTCCTTGCTGTAATCAGATGTTCAGTGTCACCTTAGAGAAAGAACTTAAAGGGGAAATTATATAGACAAAAGTCCTTGGGGACTTATAAAGAGAATCCTTGGGAAGGATTCAGGAAAAAGGGATCTCGGGAAAGATCATTATAATAAACAAAGGATCTTAGAGAACCTATAAAGAGAATCCTTGGGAAGGGCTCAGAAACGGAACGTTCTTAGAGAACTTGTAAAAATCCTTGGGAAGGATTCAGGAAAAGGAGATCTTGGAAAGATCACTATAAATAAAAGGTATACCTACTATAAAAAAGAGAAATAAAATATTGGGTGATCTGACAGAATTAAGTCTTATACCGAAATTATTGCTTTATTAGTGTTTAGCTTCTGCTGATGTATTTATCTGTATGAAGTTGAATAAGAATTTTAGAGTTTTTAAGGAACCTTGGATTGGTGAGTATCCAGGTTAATTTATTTTCTTGATCATACATCACGGGACACAGGAGCTCATTACATAGTGGGTTATATAGGCACCTCTGGTGATTGGACACTGGTTAACCCCAATTAAGGAGAATTCCTCCCCTTTATAACCCCTCCCATATGGGAGGCACCTCAGTTTTTTCGCCAGTGTCTATGGTGGTTGGTCACATAAAACATGTGCTATGAAGAAAGCTCTGTGCAGGTCCCTGTGGGGGCCTAAGGGCTACAACAAATCGAATCCATATCTCGGGCCGATATTTGACTCCCAAGATGGTATGGCCTGTAGGTCCTCTCCTATTGGAAGACTGGGCTCTGGGAAAACCAGACTTGGTGTACTGTTTACATAGTGGCACGAAAGTTTCTGGCAGAGTCTTTTACAAGGTCCAGGTAGGAGGTTCTTCTGAGAAAGAACCCCAAAAAAAACCTGAAGGTTGGGACACTCTGCCCGCCGTGATGGGTGAAGGCTGGAATCTGTCTGTTTCAGCAATTCCTGCGGCGAGGACAGGTAAGGGAAGTTAATCCTATATATAATTATATTATGGATTTCTTCATTTGAGTAGTAGTCTGTCTTACCTGATTTCCACCACTAGAGGGAGTAAGAGCAGCCTGATGCATACTTACATGCCTTTCAGTACACACGCTCAGGGAAGCCTGGCTCTCCAGAGGTCTCACGTCTCCACTGCAGTCCCTGCCACAATAAGGTAATACAGGGGTCCCACGTAGTCTGGGGGTCCCACGCAGCTCTGATGGAGATTCCTTCCCCCCCCCCCCTATATTCCGGCGGTCCTCGTGCACGCGTGCGCGTGTACATGCGCCAAGCACGCTCCCGGGCTAATGGAGGAGGGGGGAGTGTGGTTGTGAGCCGTGCACGTTGGTGTGCACGGCGCTGTACTGCGCAGGCGCCAGTCGGCAGTTTTTAAAAGCCCAGAGCGCCAGGGGGCTGTAAGTGTGAGACACAGGAGCTGTGTGCAGTAAGAATCCCAGGGGATTGGATCCAGGCAAACCTAAGACACCTACTCAGCATCAGGTTGTGCAGTATTAAGCATATATATTTATTGTGAGACTTTAAGCACAACAGTGATTGCACTTTATACTAGTACCTCTGCTTTGTAGCTTAGGACTATGTCTCCTCGTAAGAGGGTCTCAGGGGGAGGTAACAAGGGCACTGGTAAATCACCGCCTAGGTCCAGGGGTTCTAAAAATGCCTGTGAGTTACCATCCCCCCCTGCAAGACTGGAGCCAGCCTCACAGGAGTCAGTGCCCCTGTCAGGTTTTGCAGCCTCTCCTAATGTCTCAGCCCCGGTATACATCACTGAGGACTCCCTTAGGGCTACATTGGAGGGTTTTGAAGGGAGAATCATGAATTTTATTTCTGCTTCCCTGAAAGATAGCAGGAAAAGGGGTAGATCCCCTCCCTCTGCTGAGATTCCTCTTTCAGATGATTCTTCTGACAATGAGGAGAGATCCCTATCTTGGGACAGGGATCTTGAGCAGTCGGAGGAATCAGAGGAAGAGGAGAGAGTCCCCTCCTCCCAGGCGCTCAGAAAACAGGTGCAGTATTATACTGAATTGGTGCGTACCACATTCAGAATGCCTGCTGCTGAAGTCGCTACGTCCTCTGTTTCTTCCCTAGGAGTCAGGAAAGTCCCACAGACTGCTTTTTCATTTCCAATTCATCCCTTAATGGATAAATTGATGTATGAGGATTGGGGACATCCCGATAAACTGTTTGCTCCTCCTAAAAGGTTTTCTATGCATTATCCTCTGGAGGAAAGTTTCACCAAGAAATGGGGGGTCCCATCTGTCGATGCGGCTGTTTCTTGTGTGAATAAAAACCTGACCTGTCCGTTGGATAATGCTCAGGTATTTAAAGATCCAACTGATAAGAGGTTGGAAACATTATTAAAAGCCTCCTTTTCCATGACTGGCGCTGTAGTGCAACCTACAGTTGCAGCCGTGGGTTTGTGTCAGTTCCTCAAGGAACAGGTTAAGAAGATGCTTGGCCTCCTTCCCAGTGAGGAAGTGGAGAATTATGCAGAAATACCTCAAATTCTGTGTTTCATGATTGATGCGATTTTGGATTCTGTCCAACAAGCATCTCGTTTGTCTCTCCTGTTGGTACACATGCGAAGGGCCCTATGGATATAGAATTGGGCAGCTGAGCTATCATGCAAGAAGCATTTGATTGGGTTCCCGTTTAAAGGGGAACGTCTGCTTGGAGAAGATTTAGACAAATTCGTCCAAAAAATTCAGGGGGTAAATCTACTCTCCTTCCAGTCAAAAAGAGCAAACGCCCATCATTAAGCATTCTCTCTCTCCCGGAGCATCAAGCTCTAAGCAGTGGCGACGGCCTTCTCAACCCTCCTCTACAGGAAAGGCTCAGGGCTGGGCCCAGGGGCAGAAAAAGACTTGGGGGCGGAAGCCTGCCAAGCAGAGCCCAAAAGCTTCCTTGTGAAGGGGCAACCCCGCTCGGCCGAGTGGGGGGAAGGCTTTGCAGAAGCCTGGCGGGAAGAGATCCAGGACAAGTGGGTGATCTCTTCGATATCTCTGGGCTACAAGCTAGAGTTTCAGGAGATTCCACCTTCTCGCTTTCTAAGGTCAAGGATCCCCAGGGATCCAGTAAAGCAAAAACTGCTATTTCTGGCCTTAGATCACTTACTATCCCAAGGGGTGATAGTAGAAGTGGACCCAAAAGAACAGGGTTCAGGGTTTTACTCGACTCTCTTCACCGTTCCGAAGCCAAATAGAAGTGTCAGACCTATCCTGGATCTGAAGGATCTGAACCGGTTTTTACGCATCCGGTCCTTCTGAATGCAGTCAATTCGCACTGTGGTCTCCTCCCTGCAAGGGGGAGAGTGTATGGCATCAATAGACATCAAGGATTCATATCTCCATGTGCCAATTTTTCCCACACACCAAAAGTATCTAAGGTTCACGGTAGAGCAGCACCATTTTCAATTTGTGGCCTTGCCGTTCGGGCTACAGATTATTTCTCAGGCCTATAGTGTTAAAGGGAAAATCTCTCCTTTTCAAGTGAAAGCGCACTCTACTAGGGCTGTAAGTGCTTCTTGGGCAGTGCATCACCAGGCCTCCCTGGCTCAGATCTGTAAGGCTGCAACTTGGTCATCAGTCCACACATTCACCAGATTCTATCAGGTGGATGTCAGAGGGCAAGAGGATATCGCCTTTGGGCGTAGTGTACTGCAGGCTACAGTTTAGGTCCTCCGGCCCATGGCGGTCTATAATTATGATCTGTGTCTCCCTCCCCTCAATCTGAGCATTGCTTTGGGACATCCCACTATGTAATGAGCTCCTGTGTCCCGTGATGTATGATCAAGAAAATAGGATTTTTATATACAGCTTACCTGTAAAATCCTTTTCTTGAGAGTACATCACGGGACACAGGGCTCCCGCCTCTCTTGGGTTTTACGTGGTTTCCTATTGCTTTGCTACAAAACTGAGGTGCCTCCCATATGGGAGGGGTTATATAGGGGATTGGGGTTAACCAGTGTCCAATCACCAGAGGTGCCTATATAACCCACTATGTAATGAGCTCCTGTGTCCCGTGATGTACTCTCAAGAAAAGGATTTTACAGGTAAGCTGTATATAAAAATCCTATTTTATGAAACAAATGTATCAAAAGTGTCCTCCTGATTGTATTACTGGTTTGTTATTCTGTTATACTGGTCCACGGACATATCTTGTAGCCAGTGTCCCAGGAGGTTATCATTTTAATCTAGGAAAGGGACCCTTATTTTTTACCAATTAAAATATGGGTTGAGCGTTAATAACACTTTCTTAAGGTAATACATGGATTGGTGAGGCTAACTTTTGATCAAAACATGCTATTTGAAAAATTCCTTTTGCTACTGACATCTCTTGCATAGGAGAAGCCAGGTGCAAAATTTGGATATTTGGTGTTTTGCCAACAACGGTTCAAATGCTAATATCTCACCAACCATAATAGATAGTGGGGAATTGTTTGCGGCATTAGTACTACAGCAATTGAAAGTACTGTTTTAACCTGTTGGCACTTAGCCAAGAAATTTGAAATGTAAATAAAAATTGTTTGGTTATAATTGTACATTAATCCATGGGTAGACAATTTGGCCAGTTGGATCAGAGCCATGGGTAGCTGTGACCCCTTCCCCAGGGAAGGACAAAACGATACCTTCCATACGGATATGGTAAAGTGCTTATGTCTGGGAGACATGACAGGCCATAGGCATGAATTAATTTGGCAACCCGCAGGCTTGCTTTAGAGGGCCGGGTCAATCGAGAATGTAGGGGTGAGGATTTGTCAAGGCCCTGGTCGAAGGCTACATTGGAGTCCCCTCCGACGATGACTGTCCCTTCTAAATGGGGGGCCAGGGTGCGCAGCAGGGATTCAAAGAATGTGACTTGGCCCGTGTTCGGGGCATAGTAGGAGACCAGGGAATACAGGTGGTCTCCCGCGGTGCCCTTGATTAGGAGGAATCTTCCCTCCTGGTCTGCCATTTCAAAAATGTTGTCAAATTTACACGTTTTAGCTACCAATATGGCTACCCCTTTAGAATTTGATTCCGCGCTAGCGAGATAGAACTGGGGGAAGTGGGTGTGAAGGAACTTGGGACTATACCGGGTAGGGAAGTGTGTTTCCTGAAGTAGGATCATGTCCGGTTTCAGAGACTTATAGTAATCAAAAACTTTTCTACGTTTGATGGGGGAATTAAGGCCCTGGACATTGTGTGAGGCTACCTTGAGCCTAGTGTCCAGGTGGTCAGCCATGGAGCAGAGGGGGAGCCCAGCATCTGAGTGCGGCCTCACTTACTAGTGACTTACTCACTTAGTAAGGTCCTCGGCCTGTTGTGATCTCGTTGAGGATTGTGAAACATAAGTGATCCAGTACATGCCTGAAAAATATGACAGTATCAGAAACATAATTTGTAGTAGTATCGTTTCATGTGAGGGGGAGAGAGGGGAGGATAGGAAACTGAAAAAGAGGACTCCTGGAAGAGGAAAGAGGAGTTCGGGGCAGGAGACACCCCCCGAAGTCCTAAGAGTATTCAATAGCACCATCTGACCCATATGATCAGATGTCCTGACCCTCAGGCGCCCGAGAGAGACTGAGGGTGGGGGAGGTACGCAAGTGGACCCTCGCAGAACCAGGGACCCCCGGACGGGAAGAATCCCAATCTGTAAACGTGGAGGTAAAACATGAAGCATGGCAAAACATTGCGTATAGGTGAAACAAAAACAGAACATTCAAAACCAAATAAAGAACCACCAAATGAGTCCCCAGATATAAGGTAACTTGTTGGATCCGTATCCCTCTGTAGTGGCTGCTGAGAGCTCTTCAGGGCTCAACAGGAGGGAGCAGGGGGAAGAAGTGGGTTCAAAGGCAGTCCATATGAGGGTATGGGGAACAGCTAGGCGTCTGGGGGTATCATGAACTGAGGTGGGAACAGGAACGGAAAAACAGAGGTCCTAGTGGACAACAGGGGCCAGCACAGGTGGAGGACAGGTCCCCCGATGATGGGGGGAAGTCCTCTGGCCCTCTCCAGGACCTCGGGCGTTAAGTCACGAAGTGGAGGGCAGAAATTGAAGCCTGGGTGCTTCTCAGGTAGGTGCGTTGTCCTTGACTTTTTTGGCTCTTCCAGAAGTCCACAGAGGAGATTGCGGGCTGTTGGGTGTTGGTCTTTTGTTGGAGCTGTGCCCAGAATTAGAGGTATCCATGTCAGCTTCTTGGGAGATACGTTTCAGCCGAATGAGAAGTTTCTCCCCCTCAGGGAAGGTTGAGAAAGCGTAGGTTTTCCCTTTGTCGGAAAACCGAACAGCAAAGTGGAAGGCCCACTTGTATTTTATTTCTCTCTGCCTCAGCACAAGCAAAAGAGGTTTCAATGCTCTCCGTATTTGTATTGTAGATGGGGAAAGATCTGCAAAAATCTGTACCTGGTGACCCTGACACATGACATGCTGCAGGGGCCTGGCTCTCTTCATGACTTCTTCCTTCTCAGAGAAATGGTGGGGCTTGGCGATCACGTCATGTGGGGTACCATTCTTCCTAGGAGGACCGAGGGTTCTATGGACCCTATCACGTTCCAGCTTTGGAGCTGAGATATCAGGGATTAGCTGTGTGATTAGGTCATGGACCGCAGCGGATACATCCGCAACTGATTCCGGGAGCCCGCGGATTCTGATGTTGTATCTCCCTGACCTATTTTCAAGGTCGTCTATGCGGGCCATGGCCAGGTCAAGTTGCTCCTGCACCGAATAAATGTGCCTGGAGTTTTGGTTGGTTATGGCAATGGTGTCCTCTATTTTGTGTTCGATCGTTTCGATCCGTGAGCCCAGATTAATAAAGTCAGCTTTTAGTTCCCCTGTGATTTTCAGGGCAGTTTGGGATAGTCCCTTCTCCAGCAGTTCAGAGAATTTGTGAAATAGAGCATCCATGTGGGATACTGGGTCTCTATGAGAGGCCTCATGGGGGGCTAGGCCTGCCTGAGGAGCCGAGTGAGGCCCTGAGGGGGATGGGGAGAAGTCCTGAATGGTGCATTCCAGGAGGGATACAGTGGAGGCCGGGGACGGAGTGGTGTCCTTGGGGGGGCCCCTGAGACTGCCTGTAATGGCATGGGAAGGTGGATGGGCTGGTTCTGACCTGTAGTCTGCCAAGCCTGTGGAGCGATGTTCCTGGGATAGGAGCTGTGCTGCGGTGGCCATCTTGGATTTCTCACTCTCATCCAGCGATGCGAACAGCGGTCACAGATTACGTTTTACTGGTCCCCCGGTCATCCGGTAGTGTGCCCAGGCTCTTTGGGGAGCTATCTGTGCCGCTCGTGGAGCGTTTGGTAGGCCGTGCTGTGCGCTAGGGGTCCCGTTGTTCCACGAGGCAGCGGAGCTCTAGATGATCGCGGCCATCTTGTGAGCATCGCGCATGCGCCTCCCAATGGGTAGGCTTTTTTTTACACCCTGGGCTAGAACACCTTTCGTTTTTGAAACAGGAGATTTAGACAAAATTAGGGAAGAAGATCAAGTTAAAAGAAACGTTACTCGCATTTCTCCTCTTTCTCCACAAGATCTGCCTACACATCCCTTCCAGCCCAGTGACTGGGTCGTGGTGAAACAGTTGGCACAGACCAGAAAAAGAGGATACCCGGTTGGACCAGAAACCAAGGTGGTGGTCATGGCGAGTACTGCAGTCCTGATGGAAAACCAACAAGCCTGGATCCACGTCAGCTGTGTAAAACCCTTAAACAAGGAGATGCAAAGCAAGCTGCTAGAACGCAAGCTGACCAACCATTTGTCACGGTCCCTACCGTGTCTTTTAGACGGACAGGCATGATCGCACCCCAAGTGGCTCTAGGTGATATTGAACTAATGACTGTTTGTATAGTGCCCCTGTTACCTTACCTCTGAGCCACACCTCAGTTCCTTTCAGCCTGATTTTCAGCTTTGCACTGTTCTGCATAAAATACTAGGACCATACTCTGGATATTGTTGTTTAGTACCTGTCACTCCTGAATCAGCTGAGGCAGGTTACCTAATCAGCTGGGTATAAAACACTGCCTCACTCTGAGGGCTTGGTTTTTTCATAGTCTCCTGTTTTGCCTAAGGCTCCAGTATGCCTGTGCTACAGTTAAAGAGTTCCAAGACTGACTCCGGCTTCTAACCCAGGCTCTGCTTATCGTTTATTCTGACTTCTGGAATCCCTGACTATGGCTTTACTTCGACTATCCCTTGGCTATTCTTGTCAAGATCCCTGTGCAAAGATTCACAGCCCAGGTAGCTTATCTCTTTGTTACCATGGGCTGTGTGTATTTGCAAGGGTGAGCATATATCTTTGCACCATGGACTCCAACCTAGGTAAGCCCTCACACCCTTACACAAGGAGATGTGAAGCAAGCTGCTAGAACACGAGCTGACCCAGAGATAAAAGACGAGGAAAAAGGAGGCACAGCAGGTGATTTTAGCCCTCAAAGACCGAGTGAAGCAGGTGTTTTAGACTCTAAATCATCAAAATGACTGTGCTCACAGCCAAGGACTCTGGGAAACTCTGGATGTTGCTCTTGACATAGTCGTTATTTTTGTCCCTGTCTAGGTCATAACGAACTGTATCTACCACCCGGAAGATTTGGGTGCAACTAAAAGTATGTGTGGGAACACACATACACAGGACAATATTACAATGAACACAAAACAGTAATCCACTGAGGGAAGACCCCATAGAAACATTTAAAGGGGACTTAACCCCAGATTAGACATGTAAAGCCCCGTACACACGAGTGGACTTTTCAACATCCAATGATTCCGGCAGACTATTCGATCGTGTGTGGGCTGCAACGGACTTTTGATTCGCAAAAGTCTGACAGACTTTAGAAATGGAACATGCTTCAAATTTTTCCGCCAGAACTCTGCCGGACCCAGTTCCTACCGAAAAATTTGCTCGTGTGTATGCTATTCCGACGGACTAAAACCGACGCTAGGGCAGCTATTGGCTACTGGCTATGAACTTCCTTATTCGAGTCCAGTCGTGCGTCATCACGTTCGAATCCATTGGAGTTTGGTGTGAGTGTGTGTGGCCAAGTCCGCTCATTCCGAAAGTCCATCAGAACTCTGTCAGAACTCCGGCAGAACTCCTTCGGAAGTCTGTCGGACATAAGTCTGGTCGTGTGTACGCGGCATAAGGCCTCTCCCTGTTTTATTGATAGTATGTAAAATTTGAGAAAACATATAGATTAATGTTTTAAGAGGGGATTGAAGGCATATGCACATTCCCTGGAGCCAATGTAACTCCATTTTAAGATTAGTATCCATTTTATCAGTATGCATAGATATGCACAAATATTGCTTGTTTAAGTCTTAAGACTTAAGACTTGTTTAAGTCTTAGGTATTAGCCCATGCAGATTGCCATGAAGCTGCTCCTCTTTATCAGTTTGTACTGTGATTTCTTAGAAACAGATACTGATTACACTGGCCTCAAGACAGTGTGTCTGCAAGCTTGTTATGTACTAGCGATCACTGACTAACTTTTTCAATAAAGTGGTCAATAAAATCTGGTAAGCTGAATTATATTACAATCACTTATTTGGTGTGGATGATCGAGGCTGTGGTTAAGGATCACGTGGAAGGTTGTGGCTACATCTTTTTACACGAAAGATCTGTCATCGTTTTGTGTGTGACATTCACATCACATTATAGAGGAACTTCATTGGAATAGTTTAAATTGCAAGGACTTTTACACTATAGTTGTTGCAGCAATTGCTGTCATTGAGGTGTTATCACATGAATGTGTTAACTTTTGTTTACATTTATTTCATGTACATATTATGGTGAATGCACTATGAATAGTAGCACATATGATATTTGTTAAAAAGTGGCAAATTACTGATTGTTAATGAGAGGGTAAATATTCCCGTTGATAACATTTTTTTTTTGCTAATTAGCGCCCCCTATATGTTATCTACTATAAGTTATTGTTATGTTCCAGACATACAATTCATAATTGTTTTGCATAACTATGAAAAGTCCCATGACGCACATGGGGCATTGTATGATCATTTGTTTCCTATATAAGTGTTAGAAGAATAAAAGCTTATCATATTTACTCTGAGCAAACCATACCACTGACTGTCTGTGTCATCGTTTGTGATGAGTATATCTCCAGGCCTGTCAGTATAGGACGAAGGGAAATCAGACCCCGGTCTAGATTAACTGAACCCCAACAGTCTTCTGGGGGCCTTTTGTTGTCTGATGTCATTATGGATGCTGATTGTGTTTGGATCTTGTTACGTATTTTAGCAAAACAGATCAATTGGGGAAAGGACGTTGGATTGTCATTCATAGTATTCCTGGATCCCCTATCTGTGTTTTTTCTTTATTGTCCATATACTTGCTTTTACACCCAATATCATCTAATCTTCTTTTGGTCCATAGCTCCGGCTTCCCCCTTATGCAATACCAATTCAAGATGGTTTTAAAGAGATGCCTTTTCCAAATTGGTTTGGGTCACTTACATATAACGTCACATTCTTTTCGAATTGGCACTTCAACCAAAGCCGCTAGGTTGGGTTTGTCGTCTTCTGCTATCAAGAGTCTGTGTGGTTGGAAGTCTGATTGTTTTTGGTCATATGTCAGGCCTAAATTATGTTTTTTCATATTTTTTGTAGATTCCCCATATTATATTTGGATTATAGGACATTCTTTTGTTTATTGGGCAAACATGCAAGCTTCCCTGAGATGTTATGGACTCAACTTGGGTCTCGACAGTGCAGCTTTTGAAATCTTTTGGTACAGCTGTTCAGGCATATCATGGTTCGATCTTCGTCCTTCTCTGACTTCTTTTTTTTTCCTCTTGGCCTCCTCCTGCTGTTATTATTTTACATTTATCTTGCAATGATTTAGGCACTTATAAGACGTTAGATTTAATTGCTCAAATTAAGGTTGATCTATTGCATCTTCATGTGGTTCTGCCATCCACAATTTTGATCTTCTCTGAGATTGTTCCAAGGCTCAAATGGTTCCTTATTCCAGAACTTATATATCTAGAGAAGATCCGTAAGCAGGTTAACAGCACAATATCAAAGTTTATGCCTTCTATTGATGGACGGTCCTTCCGTCATGTTGATTTGGAAGGTGGTTTACCTGGGTTTTATCGTTTTAATCAGGGCCATCTATCTGACATTGGTTGTGATATTCTTAACCTGGATTTTTAATCTTGTGTGGAGTTGGGCGTGGCTCGGGTGGTGTGCCAGGCTTGTTTGAATTAAAAGAGTCTGACGTGTAGGATGGTTTTATTGTTATAAAATGGTTGGTTCAAGCTTTTAAAGCTGAATCATTGGTATCATATTTTATGTAAGGTTATTAAAAATGTTTTATCGTCATAATATATTGGTTATTATTGGTAATATATCATCATGCCAATTATAATGGGCCATGACCATTTATACCACATTTTAAGGCTAATGTCACGTACACACAATCTGACTTTTTGACAGCAAAGGTCAGACGGAACGAGTCCATCGGACAATTCGATCTTGTGTGGGCTCCATCGGACCTTTGCTTGACAAAAATCTGGCGGACTTTAGAAATAGAACATGTTTTACATTTTTCCACCGGAACTCCGCCGGACCCAGTTCCTACCGAGAAATCCGCTCGTGTGTATGCTAGTCCGACGGACAAAACCCGATGTGAGGGCAGCTATTGGCTACTGGCTATGAACTTCCTTATTCTAGTCTGGTCGTACGTCATCACGTTCAAATCCGTCGGACTTTGGTGTGATTGTGTGTGGCCAAGTCTATTCATTCGGAAAGTCCGTCAGAACTTCGTCAGAACTCCGCCGAAAGTCCGTCGGACCTAGTCCCTCAAAAAGTCCGGTCGTGTGTACGCGGCATAATAGTTTTTATTATATTCAATATATTTACAGATTTAATTAACATTTGAGTTTGGTTTCTATTCCCATGGTGAGGATGAGCTGCTAAAGAGCCTCTACATGTGGCAAAGGAACAAGAGGCAAAGAGACCTAAGGAGCTGATTTTCTATTGCTATTGCAAAAGCACCAGTGACACACTAAGTTGCAAAGGCCAAAAGAGACACATTCCTGAAGCTATGGAAGACTGTCACAAAACTGACAAAGCAGGCATTTTGTAATGTACCTGAAGTTTTTTGAAGATGTGTCAGTTATGTTACATCTTGTTATACACACCGGAGTTTTGCATTTTACACTTATTTTTTACAAGTAAAGTGAGTTTTTATAGTGAAATACAGTACTTCGAACTCTGGCTGACTGTTTAAATGTTGTGTTTTAAAAAGCATCAGCAAGCCTGCTCATCTCACAGGTTTGCTAATCGGACAAAAGTTTGCTTTTAAAATTCAATATCTAAACATTCACACGGAATTCTAAGTACTGTCTTTCACCATATAAACTCAGTTCACTGTTAAAAAAAGTGTAAAATGCAAAACTCCGGTGGGCGTAAGAAGATGTCCGCTTGCCCCCTTCTCAGTGTATCCTTACTGTGGAGGAGTGCGGGGTGTAGCAAGATGGTGGTCAATGAAACGTTACGTCCCTTGCACATTTTGACGGGTCGCTTAATCTGACGAAACACAGGCATTAAAGCTATTCTTTATTTTATGCTGGGTTTTGGTTCACCAGAAGTGTGCTAGCTGGAACCTGTGTTAAATCTCCATATGGCTGTCAGTGTGATACATTGATGATCTGATGCCTAAAGTGATTGGTAGAGGAAATAGAAATTCCTATGGGCTTTTGCTGTTGCATTTTTTTTCTTGCATTAGCTTTTATTTGTATGGTTTGGCAAAAATGTTCTGTAATTAATGATATGTACCACATATAGAAACAATTTAGGGAGATAACCAATGACAGAACCCATCATTGCGGGCATTATAAAAATTGTATGATGTATTTTTTTATTTTCCCCCATATACTTCTAGACAGGTCATATCTCAGAAATATTTAAGCCCCCGTGAGATTTCTCTCTCTCTCTCTCTCTCTCTCTCTCTCTTTCTCTCTGATCTTCTGTCATTGCACTGAAATGCATAGCAAGCCCGTTATGATGTCACTGGATCTAAAAGCTCTCTTTTAGATAGTTGTCACCAGAACAAGTGTCTCTTTTGCAAGATTTCCCCTCTTTTAGATTTCTGATGACCAATCCAGAAATCAGGAATTACCCTTCCTGATATGGATTAAAACTCAACTCTTGGTACACCTAACCCAAAATGATAATGTGAAGATCCATATGTCATACTAGTTACAGCTAATGACGACTAAAAAAATGCAGGGTGGGAAGAAAGCAGAAGACAACCGCATTAGAAAAAAATGTTCATGCTATGTTCACATCAGTAATGTCATTCCATTAAGCGTAAGATGATTTTGTACGCTTTACAACATGCCCACAGCTATTTTATTAAAAGGACTGCAATGGCTTATGTTTCTGTTGATAAAATTATAGCAGCTTTTTCTCTGAGTGATTTGCAGGTATGTTTAAATCCACAAAGCTACATCTTAGTTGAGTTTTAGTTAAATGTTTCTATCAAGTACTGAGAAATTTGCATCTGTCAGGTAGTTCCATTATCGTACATTTATTACCATTGGGATATAAATGTCTGTAGATTGTGTGCTTAAGTTCCACTATATAATGATTGTTTAAAACATCACTGCCTCCTTAAAGGAGTTGTAAACCTTTGTATTTTTTCACCTAAATGCCCAGCCCCCCCCGTTTTTACATACCTGAGCCCCGAAACTTCACCCGGCAGGGACACACTGTCCCTCTGCCTGGAGTTCTCGGCTCTTGATTGCATAGATTGATAGCAGCGCAGCCAATGGCTTCCGCTGCTGTCAATCACATCCAATGATGCGGGCGCCAGGGGGTGGGGCTGAATCATACATTCGGTGGCTATGGCACACCCCCAAGGTAACCCCCCAGGAGAGTTTTTCTCTGTTATGTGGTGTGGTGAGGAGCCACAAGAGCAGCCGGGGGACCCCAGAAGAAGGTGTTCGGGGCCACTCTGTGCAAAACAAGCTGCACAGTGGAGGTAAGTATGACATGTTTGTTAATTTTTTTTTTTTTTATATAATAATGAAAGATTTACAATCCCTTTAATGTGTAATATTTCTCTTTGGAAACATTTGTACAATTTCACAAAGACAGTATTTCTTGTATATTTGTTGTGGTTGTGGAATTGTTTTGGGTGGAGTTTTTTTTGTCATATGCATCCTTTTAAAATTCTGTCAGAGCACCAAAATTGCAGATGCTTATGCCTGATTCATGTGCCTGTCAGAGACTTGTCATACTGGACACTTCTTCCTTAGTGTGCTCTTCTATTATATCACCACACTGATAGGCACATGGCTAAGTTGTTTTGTACTGTGTTGGGTGGAGCTTCATTAGGTCCACCTTCCAGTTGATTTACAGCAGTGCACAGCAGTACACAGATCCATAGCTGCTCTTCAAGTGATTGTAAAGGCTTTTTTTTCCTACAAAAATAATAAACATGTTATAATTACCCGCTCTAATGCAGTGTATTTGCACAGAGCAGCATAGATCCTCATCTTCTCAGGTCCCTCTTCTATGATCCTGGTCCCTGACTCCTGTTCAGTGCCTCTACAGCAAGCAGCTTGCTATGGGGGCACCCGAGCTGAGTTACAGCTCCGTGTGTTCATTCAGACACTGAGCCTCACCGCTCTCTCCCCTGATTGGCTAGCTGACTTTGATTGACAGCAGAGGGAGCCAATGGCGCCGCTGCTGTGTCTCAGCCAATCAGGAAGGAGAATCTGGGATGGCTGAGGCACTCGTGAACATCGCTGGACAGAGAGGGACTTCAGGTAAGTGTTAGGGAGGCTGAGGCGGTCTACTACACTCAGAAGGCTTTTTATCTTAATGCATAGAATAAATTATGATAAAAAAAAAACGTCTGCCTTTACAACCCCTTTCAGTCCAGTAGCAGCTTTTAAATCTGCTCACTGCCATCTGTGTATCTAATCTCTCAGTTCCCCATCAGGCATGGCCATATTTGGGTAATGACATCACCACTATAATACTAAGCATGTTGCAAATTATCTGGAAATGGAGATTTGGGTTTCAGATGCTTGATGTCAGAGTTCAAGTTAATTTGAAGATTGTGTTTTATTAGCTCTAAATCTATCTTTCTTATCATGAAGATCACAGTTGCAAAATATGATGACTCATTTCAGTTTTTCTTTTTCAAATTTATGTTTAGTCTTACAGGTTTAATACGTGTGTTAGTTCCTGTGCATTTACTGAAAATAGAGATTATTATCTTTCTTATAGTTGGAATTTTAAATCAAATAATAAAACAAGAGAACATTATAGGGATTTAGTTTGTCTGAGGTGGGAAGTGTATGGAGTATTTGATTGCCAAATCTAAGTCTGTGCTAATTAGATCTTCAGTTCTGGGAATATTTTGATCATTAGGACAGTCTAATTAGGAGAACTCATGGCAAGGGTATCAAACATTATTTTGTCAACTTACTAAATGATTTAGCTTTTATATATTTTTTCTTATATTTTATTATAATTCATTTTGAGTGGTTTCTACCAAGACCACGACCCATAACTTACCAAGAGTTCAGTTCTACAGATATAAATCAGCTTCCCACAGCTCACTGGAGTGGAATTATTACAAATATCCAAACAATCATTAATAAGCAATGAGGAGTGCTAAAAGTCAAAAGTATTCTGGGACCTAAGGTTTTCCCTTAACATGTGAAGACAGAAGAGCCACTGGACAGTTGAGCAATGGTTTTGTCTGTCTATGGCAGATGGCTGTAACAAATGCGGATCCACTATAATAAATATAACCCTAAAGGGCTTTGAGGTTTTCAGAAATTATTGCTATTATTATCATTTTATAGGTTTGTTGTAATGTTATGGTTCTTACTGAAGTTCCTTTTTAACACAGAAAATAGCATTTGTAAAGTGTAGTATATCATTAGATATGATTTTAAATTATCGAATATTATTGCACTAAAATGTAATGTCTGAATTACTTTTCATCACTGTGCTTTGTTTTTGTTTCTCTTTGCACTGCCAAGAGTGCAAGATGTTTTAGAAATTGAGCTGTGACTGTTAAATCTGTCAGTACAAATAAGAGTACTTAGTGTTTTACTAGAGAAAAGAAAATGTTTGAGTCAAAATGCTGAACATTTTTCTTGAAGTTTACCAGTACATTTGTAACAGGCATAGAACCTTTGGAATACTCTCATTAACTGCCATAATGTCATCATAATCATGTTTTAATTTCATAGGTAGTTCACAGCTTACTATGTTCAGTTAAAGGGCAACTCCACTTTTGTGGGGGAAAAAAATAGCAAATAAAAAAAATAATTGAGACACTAATCATATTGTGATTGAATGTTATTAAAAATGTACTTTCCTTTGCAATCTTCAGCCACTGTAATTTTCTGAGAATACATTCTAATATGGCTATCTGGTGTTTTCTGTACACAGAATGTGTACGGACCACCCCCCAGATACATTATTTCCTGCTTGTGTGATTGGCTCACCAATTTTCCCAGAAGTCTGCCTAAGATATAAGTCAGATTTCAGGCATCCCTTACAACAAATTTTTTTTGAGAGATACTTTCAATAGGAACGTGTCCAAAGGGATGCAGGCCAAGCAGATTTCCTCATTAGTGCCCTATAGCTCCACACCTGACAGTTAATTATGAAACCATTCCCATTAGACCCACTCTCCCCAGAGGCACAGACAAATACACATGGATTTCTTCAGAATAACAAAAGGTAGGAATCTGCCAAAGATGGCAGTTTTTTTTGTGTGGTAAGCTTCAAAGTAAATTGTCGGTATAATTATCAAACAAACATAGCAAAACAACGCCATATATGGGATCCATCTGCATGAGATAAACAATGCAAATACAGGACTATATAAATGTCTTGTTTTGTGTCGCACGTAAATCTTATCTTACAGACATATACCAAACAATACCATTGCTAGCATGTGTGTGGGAATAGCAATATATGCATATAATGAGTAATGGATGGGGGGAAGGAAGGGTAGAAAGGTTCCCCAGGAGGGAGAGGGGAGAAAGAAGGTAGTAGAGAAAAAGAAAGAGACCAAAAAGTGTAGAATAGGAGGTACCCCGCCGAGGAGGGTCTTCTATTCAATCTCATTAGAGCCCCATCAGGATTAAACAGAACTAGTGATATTTGGTCCATCTGGGTCCAGTGGCCCACTTATCCCTTGGTCATCCTTTAAAAGGTATCAGTATTTAAACTGTACCCACGCGGACCATGTTTTAGGAAATTTATCTGATGTTTCATTGGCTATCACAAGTGTTTCTTCCAGATTAAATAAGTGGTTTACAGTACGCACCCACTCTCTAATGGTTGGGATTGTTGATCGATTCCAGTATCTAGGGATCAAGGACTTTGCAGTTGTAAGGAGATATTTTGTCAAATATTTTTTGTATTTTCCAAGGGAGAGGTTGGATATATGTAAAAGACAACAAGCTGGGCTGAGCTTAATTTTGGACTTTGTGATGTGTAAAATGTATTTGCATCTCTTCCCCCAGTAAGCGGATATCTGGGGACAATCCCATTAAATATGCAACATGTCCCCTTTAGCCTCTCCACATCTCCAGCACAGGTCTGAGGACGTCGGGTACCATTTCTTCACTTTATCCGGAGTGGCTTACAATTGTGAAAGTAATTTATATGAATTTTCCTGCAACCTTGTGCTGATGGAGCACTTGTGAGCCAAAATACATGCATTCTGCCACTGTATGTCGGAGAAGTGCGTTTGAAGTGTTTTCTCCCACTGGTCCCTGAACCTGTCTGAATCTATGACATCATGCTGCTGGAGACTAGCATACATGAGTGAAGTTGTCTTCTCAATGGGTTCACTTTTGGAAAATATTGATTCAAAGGAGGTGAGATCTCTTGTCATCTGCTTCTTTCTCATGGGAGCAAGTATGTAGTGACAAGCTTGTCTATAGTTCCAGAAGGGTAATGCAGAAGGTGAGAGGCTACCCATCAGACTATCGTATAGGAGAATTTGTCCGGCCCATATAAAATGTGAGGCTAAGAGAGCAGAATTATCTCCTAGGGAGAAGACTTTGGTGCCCATACCTGGGGGCAAGTCTGGGTTATTGAATACTGGTGTTAGAGGCCCAGGTGAGGTAGCAATCTGGTAATCTGAGACAGCTTTATGGAAAACTTTAATGGTCGCACTCATGAGTGGATGTTGTGTAAGTTCTGGAGGACATTTTGCCCAAGGTATCCAAGGTGCGTATTTTAGTGGGGTATTTGATACACTCTCCTCCAGAGAAACCCGGTCCTTGTTTCCAGTGTGGCAATGCCAGTCGATAATTCTTGCCAGATGTGTAGCGTAGTAATAAAGTTAAAAATTTGGGAAACCCATACCGCCAGCAGTTTTTGGCTTCATTAATATGTGTAGACTTATGTGTGGCTTTTTGTGGGCCCAAAAGAATTTCCAGAAGCTGGATTTCAGCTGTTTAAAAAAGCTGGCCAGAACATCGACAGGCAGTGTGTGGAAAAGGTAGAGTAGTCTTGGGAGCATAACCATTTTTATTATGGCTGCTCTACCGAACCAGGAAAGAAATTTGAGAGACCATTTAGATAGATTTATTTCAATCTGGTGTAGCATAGATCCAAAGTTCTGTGAGAAAATCTCGCTAGACAAGGGAGTGAGCCATAATTCCTAGATATTTGAGTGATCTTGGTACCCACTTGAAGGGATTGTTAAGTTGTGCTTGTATCAGGACATTGGTAGGGAGGGTAAGGTTCATAGCCTCTGATTTATTGTAGTTGATCTTCAGATGTAAAATAAAGCCATAGATGGTGAAGGAATGCAATAGATTGGGATTGGACGTATGTGGATGCGTTAAGAAAAATAGTAAATCGTCCGCATAGGCGGCCGCTTTGTACTTTTTGGATCCAACTTTAAAGCCCATGATTGAGGGAGTTTTATTGATTATGTGGATAAATGGTTCCAGGCATAGTATAAAAAGGAAGGGGGATAGTGGGCATTCCTGTCGAGCTCCATTCTTAATAAGAACTGGCTCAGACAGGGTTCCGTTGATTTTTAATTGCGCTGTTGGGTTCTGATACAGGGAGGAAATCCAGGTCTTAAGCCTATAGAGGGACATGTAGCCAGTAAATAGTCCCAGGCAACCCTATCGATGGCCTTCTCCTCATGAGTAGACAGGAGAAAGCCCTCGAGGCCCTCGCTACGGCACCAATGGATTAAGTTCAGTGCCTTGGTTACATTATCTCTAGACTCCCTCCCTGGCATAAACCCAGCTTGTTCCGGTCCTATTAATTGGGGTAGGAAGGTGTGTAAATGGTTCGCTAATATTTTGGCAAGTAATTTCAGATCTAAATTGAGTAAGGAAATGGGCCTATAACTAGTCCATTCCATGGGGTCCTTTCCCAATTTGGGCAGCACCGTAACATGTGCCATCAAAAATGTATTTGGGATTTGGCATGGTTCCATCAAAAAATTAAACGTGTTTAGACATGTGGTCTCTAATAAGTTGGAGAATGTCTTATAGTATTGGACCATAAGCCCGTCCGGGCCAGGACTTTTTCAGGTTTAAGGTTTTTAATTGCAGTCAGCAGTACCTCTGAAGAGATCGGACTCTCCAGAGCCTCCGCATCTTCTGGGTACAGTTTTGGCATGCCGCTTTGTAACAAATATTCCTGTATGATTTGTCCTCTGTCTCCTTGGAGCTCCTGGGGTTCATGTGGATGCGGGATATCATAGAGCCTGGAATAGTATTGATGGAAGCTCGCAGCTATCTTGTCTGTTTGATTGGTTAGGGTGCCTTCTGCTGATTTAATTGCCAGGATATTATTAAAGAAGCCTCTTTCAGAGCTCTAGCCAGAAACTTTCCCCCCTTGTCGTAATAGATTCTCTTTTTTAGGAAAAGGGTGTGTTTACTTTTTGCATCAAAAAGTAAATGTGCCCTTTTGCCCCTGTGAGTCTAATGCCATATACACACAATCAAACAATCTGGTGGAAAAGTCCGGCGGACTCAAGTTCCGCCAGACAATCCGCCCGTGTGTAGGCTCCGGCGGACTTTTTTTACCCAAAAGTCAGGCGGACTAAGATTGGAGTTTTGCACACCAATCTGTCCGCCGGACTCGCATTTCGGTGGACAGTACGGCCGTGTGTGTGCCAGTCCGCCGTACTTTTGAAATGAACGGACTTTTCCCGCCCGGAGCGCGGCTCCAGGTAGACGGGACCAGTGAAGGAAGTGTCACTGGCCCTGTCACTTGGTATGGACTTAAAGGGGAATCCATACGCCGAAAAAAATGGCGTGGGGGTCCCCCCAGGTCCATATCAGACCCTTATCCGAGCACGCTACCTGGCCGGCGAGGAAAGGGGGTGGGGACGAGCGAGCACCCCCCTCCTGAGCCGTACCAGGCCACGTTCCCTCAACATGAGGGGTGCCTTGGGGAAGGGGGGCCGCGCGGCCACCCCAAAGCGCCTTGTCCGATAAGCCCCCCGCCCGCAGACCCTGACAACCAACAGCCAGGGTTGTCGGGAAGAGGCCATTGTCCTCATCAACATGGGGACAAGGTGCTTTGCGGTGAGCGGACTTTCCTCCGCGTGTGTGGGCGAGTCCGTTCATTTTAAAAGTACGGCCGTACCTAGTCCGCCTGAAAAAGTACCGCGTGTGGGCAGATAGCTCGTTAGGAAAGTCCAGCGGGCAGTCCGACGAACAGTCCGCCAGACTAAGTCCGCCTGATAGTCTGATATGTGTGTACGCGGCATAAGGACCTCTTATGTTGAGACTCAAGAAGTGTAATTCTGTATGATAGTTTCCCAACCTGCTTCTCTGCTTCCTTCTTAGCCCTTGTACACACGGTCGGAGATTTCGACAACCAAATCCGTCAGATTTTGTCCGTCCGATTTTGTCCGACGGATTTTGTCCGAAACTGTTACATACACACGGTCGGACAAAGTTGTCGGAAAATCCGACGTGATGACGTTATTTCGTTACGACGGGACTACGTTCACGCTAGTAGCCAATAGCTTTGGTGTAGGAATTTGATCTGAGCATGCGTGGCACTTTGTTCGATCGGAATTCTCTACACATGATCGGAGTATGTCCGATCGGAGCATTTTGTCGGAAAATTTTACCAACAAGTTGGAAAACTTGGTCCGTCGGATACTCCGACGGCAACAGTCCGATGTAGACCAAACACAGTCGGAATATCCGACAAAACTATCCGATATGACACATTCCGTCGGAATCTCCGACCGTGTGTACAAGGGCTTACAGTGTGCCCCCAATCTGATGAATTCTCCTCGCATTACGCACTTGTGTACTTCCCAAATTGTTAAGGGTGTTCATCTGTGCTATTGTCTATGAAATAATTACGCAGTGTGTCAGTTATCTTGGGAAGTATTTCCATGTCTGTTAGCAGAGAGGAGTTCAACCTCCACATGCAAGGTTTAGGTCGCAAGTTAGATTGTTCAAACGTGAAGGAGATGGGCGCGTGATCTGAAAAAGTTTGTATACCTATATGTGCTTCTTTTAAATCTAGTAGGTCTTTCTGCGTAATGAAAATATAATCGGTACGTGTGTATTTATTTTGAGGAGCTGAATAACAGGTCTTTACCCTTCGGGTGTAATGTACGTGTCATAGAGGGGAGAAGGTTTTTAATACTTTTTAGGGTGCTATAAGCCAAGCTTGATTTACCTGTGGAAGTGTCTTGTGAAGGATTGAGTGGTATGTTAAAATCTCCCCCTAACAGGATACATACTGTGGCAAAGCTTTTAAGTTCCTCAATCAGATGTCTACTAAAGGGGATATGTATCTTATTTGGAAAGTAAACATTGGCTAGGGTTAGTGGAATTGTTCTCCATGTCCCCTTCAGGAACAAAAATCTGCCTTCAGGATCAGATAACTGCTGGGTAACCTCAAAGCCTGCCATTTTGTGTAGTAAAATCGTAACCCCTTTAGTTTTGGCTGAGGAATTAGTGGCATGGAATGCCAAAGGAAAATTTTTATGAAATAGCTTGGGAATTTTATTAGTCTGGAAGTGTGTTTCCTATAGAAAAACAAACAATGGTTTTACCTTGTTAAGTTCCCTAAGTAAAGAGTTGCGTTTCTCGGGAATGTTCAGTCCTCGAACATTATGTGATATCAGAGTAGGACCGCGGCCTAACATAAGCCATGTCTTAGATTAGCCTCTCCTTTCCGGCGACCTCCTAACCTGGAAAAGGGTAGAAAGAGAAAGAGAAAGAGAGAGGGAAAAAAGCAGTAGAAATAGAAAAGGGGTGGGTGTGGGGAAAAGGGAAAAAACAGGGGGGTTGCCCTTGATGTAGGGCCCCTTTTCAAGGGAGAATATGTTACAGAGATCTGCCTGCAGTTATCCAGTCAGCAAGCTTTAAAGTATGTTGCGGGCAGTACCTGTGCAATGCCCCCTATATTGTCCATTGTCTATAAAGTTGGTGGTTAGTAAGCCCTGGCCACATCTTCCTTTTGGGTCGGCTTCTGATGTATGTACATTTGGCTACTATGGCAGCCGGGGACAAAGAAGTGGGGTGTAGGGGGTGGGCATGTAGAGTCAGAGCTATAAATGCCCCAAGGGGTTCACAGGTCAACCGCATAAGCAATAAACATTTTATAGTAGTAACCCAGGTTTCTAGATATTAACCGGGCAATGTCCTGGGATAGGGTCCAAATAGCACAACGGTCCAATGCGGTGATAGGTCCCCCACACTTTGAACGATATGGAGTCCAATATCTCCTCATGGCAGAAAAGAAAAAAAGAAAACATGACTGAACCTGTCATGCTGGTCTGCGCTGTTCCTTCAGGTTTGGTCTTCAGTTGTCTGGTGGCATGCGATGAGTGACCCACATTTGGGTTTCCCTGTTTGCCCACTCTGCTTTTCTTCAGCGGGGGTTTAGTTGGTGAAGAGGGGGGTGTGCTGACAGGGCTATGATCCGGCAGGGGGATTTTGAACTCTGCATACCAATCTGGAAGATCCATACATGGGATGTGTAAATTTGCACAGAAATCAGGGAGTTCATCTGGCATCCGTAGGACAAATTGCTTCCCGTTTAATGTAAACTGTAATGCGAAGGGAAAACGACCATTTTGCAGGGTAATAGGAGGGTAAAAAGGATTTGGTAATTTTTCCGTGCTTGATTTAGAATCTCCTCCTGTAGCGAGAAGTTCTGGAGACAGCATATGATGTCTCTGGGTGGGACAGAATCAGGGGGTTTTCGCTCTCAGGGCCCTGTGTGCTCAAACATACTCAATGGGGGAATCTATTGGCTTTTCCAGGATGTTGTTGAAGATCTGTCGTAAGGCAGAAGGTATTTGATCAGGGTTGACTGTCCCTGGGACTCTCCTCACTCTGATATTATTCCTTCTGCCTCTATTATTGAGGTCTTCTAAGCATCTATTAATCTCTATCAGATGTGCTGAGTGGGAGGCAGCCGTGGATTCCAGTCTGTGAAGGGCTCTGTCTCTGCTGCTCTCTGCCCTTTCTAAAGTAGACATCTTTTCAGTCAGAGCCAGATCTGCCTTCAGGTCCGTTATGAAAAGGTATTCTTTATGTCTGTGGCTATGGAAGTCATGTCCACCAGCTTCAAGGGATGGTCAGGGTTTCCCAGCCCACTTACCAGATCATCCGCCGTGGACTGAGAGCCTAGCTGAGCTCTTCCTCCTTACCTCATGCCTGTGCCATCTTGAGGGGCATGCTGCAGCCTGTTCGGGTCTGATTTAATAAGATGTCCTGGATGCTCTGGGTGTGTGAGGAAGCTAAGGGTCGGCGTGCTCGAGTCCCGGACCCAAACACCATATGACCCCACATACTTCATATATCATGTTTACCATTTATCTTTCAATTGTACCATTTTGCTTTCCCTCAGTGTCTAAATATACTACTAACTGGGAAAACATCTGGAGACTTCTATTTCTCCAGAGGGCTGGAAAAATATTGGGTTTAGTCTTAGCCAAATAGAAAGTGCTAATGCATTGGCACTTATTAATCTTTTGCCCTTTCTATGTAAGAGCTGCCTACATCTCTCTGTGGTTCAGGGGGTTTAAGCATATCTGTTGGGATTGCCCGAAGAGTAGATGCTTTTGGCCTTGCAGAATATAGGTTATACTATCCTTACTAGGCCCCTCTGAAAGAATCCAGTGGAAACTCTTTTATAAAAGATGTACTAAATTGCAATTTCAAATGGCAAATTTCAATATGCTGAAAAGCAGTTATCCATAAAGGAGCATCAGTGTGTCTCAGTAGGGAGGATATGTAATGTTCAAAGTGATATTGACCCTAGGTTTCCACTATTGTGTCCTGAAAGTCGTATGATTTTCCTGTGATTTTTTGCCACAATTTTGGCCATGATTTTGATCCAACTTGAAGCAATACCTGTGTATTCTTGAGGTCTATGGCGGCTATGTCTATGTCTATGACATTTATGTTCTGTGCAATATTTTTTCACAGAGCACCCCTTGTCTTCCTCTTCTGAGATCCCCCGTTTGGGCTCCTGGCTCTTCCCCACTTTGAGTACCCCCAGCAAACCACTTTCTAGGGGGATAATCATGCAGGCTTGATCCTCAGCCACACTGTGTGCATCAATTGACAGGTGTGGATTATACCTACCCCCAGCTCCATTCCGCTAAAACTGACTTGTCTACATGCAATCACACCAAAGTCCGACGGATTCAGCCTCAATGATGTACGACCGGACTAGAATAAGGAAGTTCATAGCCAGTAGCTAATAGCTGCCCTAGCTTCGGTTTTCGTCCTTCGGACTAGCATTCTGACGAATGGATTTTTCAACCGGACTCAAGTCCATTGGAAAGATTTGAAACATGTTCTAAATCTAAAGTCCGTCAGATTTTTCGAAAGCAAAGGTCCGATGAAGCCCACACATGGTCAAATTGTCTGACAGATTAATTCCGTCGGACCTTTGCTGTCAAAGTCTGACCATGTGTACACGGCATAACACTTCCAGTTCCTTATCATTCTTCTCTGTGCCTAGATAGCTGCTTAACCACTCCGCGCCCGCTCTATAGCCAAAAGGTGGCTACAGAGCGGATGCTAACTGCCGGAAGGGCGTCCCTGGACGTCCTCCTGTTTACTTCCCTAATGTGTGCCGCCACGGGCACGCATCGGGGAAGTTCTGTGTTGGCCATGTCCCTCGGACACAGCCAATCACAGATCGTGCTAAATGGCCAATCACAGGGGCCATTTAGCACTCCATCGGGCTATCCAATGAGAGGTGATCTCATATGTAAACATATGAGATCATCTCTCATCGCCGGCTCCCCTCCTCACACAGAGACAGCGTGTGAGGAGGGAGAGGTTCCGTGCTGCAGCTGCAGTGTCTGTGAGTACACACACACAGTAAAACACACACAGTAAAACATACACACACAGTAAAACACACACACACACACATGCCCACCTGTCCCCAGTTACATCTATCAGTGCCATCTGTCCCCTGTGCCACCTATCAGTGCCATCTGTCTCCAGTGCCATGTGTCCCCAGTGCCACCTATCAGTGCCATGTGTCCCCAGTGCCACCTATCAGTGCCATGTGTCCCCAGTGCCACCTATCAATGCCACCTGTCCCCAGTGCCACCTATCAATGCCACCTGTCCCCAGTGCCACCTAACAGTGTCACCTGTCCCCAGTGCCACGTATCTCCAGTGCCACCTGTCCCTAGTGCCATGTATCTCCTGTGCCACCTGTCAGTGTCACATGTCATCAGTGCCACGTATTAGTGCCATCTGTCATCAGTGTCACGTGCCATCAGTGCCATCTGTCATCAGTGCCACGTCAGTGTCATGTGTCATTGTCCTGGTGCTCCAGGGCCTTCAAAAGTGTAATAGGTAGTCAACAAGTTAGATGTGTAATTTATGCTCCTAGAACACGTGACGGCGCTCCCTGCATTTTTGGTCTCTCTAAGTGGCCAGGCTGTGAAAAAGTCCCACATATGTGGTATCGTAATACTCAGGAGGAGTAGCAGAATTTAATTTGGGGTGTCATTTGTGGTATACACATGCTACGTGAGAGAAATAATCTATTACAATGACAATTTTGTAGGAAAAAAATAAAAAACAAAAAAATCTTGCAAAGAATTGTGGGGAAAAATGACAAGACCAAAAACCTCACTATGCCTCTTACTAAATACCTTGGAATGTCTACTTTCCAAAAAGGGTCATTTGGGGGTATTTGTACTTTCCTGGCTTGTTCGGGTCGTAAGAAATGAATTGTACTGGTCAGATCAGATGTGATCAATTTTGTACGATTCGCACCACAGCTTGTAGACTCTCTAACTTTCACAAAGACCAAATAATATCCACTAATTTGGGTTATTTTTACCAAAGATATGTAGCAGTATAAATTATGGCCAAAATTTATGAAGAAAAAATTATAATTTGCATAATTTTATCACAGAAACAAAGAAAAATTATTTTTTTTTCAAAATTTTCTTTTTTCATTTATAGCGCAAAAAATAAAAAACCCCAAGGCGATCAAATACCACCAAAAGAAAGCTCTATTTGTGGGAAAAAAAGGACAAAAAATTCATTTGGGTACAGTGCTACATGACTGAGTAATTGTCATTCAAAATGTGAGAGCACCGAAAGCTGAAAATTGGTCTGGGCAGGAGGGGTGTTTAAGTGCCCAGTAGGCAAGTGGTTAAAGGATAACTCCATTTTAATGCCAAAAATTTACAGCAAATAAAAAAATATACAGCATGTCCAATTGCTACAAAAGTATTCAATAAAATACATTTACGTGTTTGGTTGTAAAATGACAAAATGTGGAAAATTTCAATGGATATAAATACTTTTTCAAGGCACTGTAACTTTTCTAGAAATATTGTTTCCTGCTTGTATGATTCTGCACTAATATACAAGTAACATTTTACTAATTTTCTGCAATTGGAATCATATTTTGGGGTTAAATACTCCCTAGTACTCCCAAAGGGATGCAGACACTGTCCTCATTGGAATACTGCACGAGCATCAGCTGATTAGAATAAACACAGACACTCCCATTCAAGGACCCAGTGGACTATACAGCTTTCTCTTAAGAACAAAAATAGGTAGGACTCTGCTACAAAGTTTGTTAGAATCCCCAGTGTACCTAGATCACCCAAAGATGATTTTTTTTCTGAACAAAAATGTAGTTATTCCTTAAATGTGCTTTAGTCTGTGATTCTAAGCCTGTGTTCCATGATTCCTCTGATGTGACTCATTTTGTGACTGGTTTTGTCTTGGGGCCCACTATTATTTGTATTATGATCTGACTTGCCTTTTGACAATATTTCTGTTTACTGATTTGCAGTGCTGCTGCATGACTTATATTGCAGCCTTTGGCTTGTCTAATTACGATAACCTTATGTTCTCTTGTACCATGGTGCTTTGATACACTTGCTGCTACTTTGGCTTGCTCACTGTACATGATGTCATTGCTAATTCAGTACTGTATTGTGTTTCCTCTAATTGTGCCCTCAGTTACATCCTCGATAGATGTAATAACTGATTACTCTTGATTCCCTGTACCATACTTGCTCCAGACACTAACAAACTGCATACTATACATTCCACAAGTGACTACACATTGGATGACTTCTATATGTATTTTACCTTTCTAGGAGTCTCTAAGACTAGGTCTATTTTAGACAGTAATAAGGTCCACATAGACCCTCTTGCCACATATTTGTTAACTGTTAAAAAAATCAGCCCAATGAACCATCTAGGTAGCCTTAGTCACTGTTTTGCTAGTAGTATGGACCCATGCACATGGCAAGAAGTTTAAGGACATTGTCACATGTACCAAAGGTGTTATGACACTTCCAAAATATTTGCCAGGACTTCCAGAATCCCTGGCAGCGTTTCCAATGGTACACGTAGAACCCCTTCTGGGATAAATCTTTCAGTGCTTCCAACGACACTCTCAGAATCCCTGGCAGTACTTTCAATAGCATAGCAGAATCGCAAAGATTAAGCACATTATGTGAAACATGTCTGCCTTGATTGTTGTTTTTCCTGTGGTACCAACTGTTCACCCCAGTCCTACCTGATCTCACATAATTAGGCATTATGGTGGGCAGGATCCACCATGTACCTAAACCCTAATACCTTTCTGACAACATACCCAGGGACATTATTTTACAACAGCACTTGTTTCATGTGAAGGAGCGCCTAATGTCCACGTTACGCAACTTGGATCTCTTTCCTCCACAATATAGAGACCTACAATTCTTTGTTGATCTCAATTCACCCTTCAAAAGCACAGGAACCTTAAGACCATCTCTAAAGCATTAAGGAACAACAAGATCACCTACAAATGGGGGTTCCCAACTAAATTAACTGTCATCAAGGAGGGTAAACACCACGTGGTAAACTCTCTTGCTAAAGGCCTAGCTTTGTTCAAGTCGTGGCACATAGTGTCAGATGGTCCACCACTGGCCTCATGATCATGCAGTCTTGAGCACAATGAGGAAGACTGGAATCTGGTTACCTCCAGGAATGCCCACAAACATAAATGATCTGGCCAGCAGCCATACCATGTACCTCAGTTCAAGTCCCTGAACCATTTTAACATAATTTCTTTAAATTTTTTGTGAAAAGAATGGTACGAAAATAACATTTAACAACATGAAACATTAGTCTATTTATATTACAGTATTCAGGGTGTAAAAAACATTATCTTCTTGGACTTGCATTTTAATTGCAATTTGAAAGAGTGTAAAATTATTAAACACCTCTACTGCTTCAGGTGTATTGATTTATTATGATCTAAAAGAAAGCAAAATGACAGATGCAGGAGGACTTTGACATGGAGAAAAACACTAGTGTGATACTTCAGTGTGAAATAAATTCTAATAAGTGTTTTCAACAATGTTGATTGCGTAATAAGTTTACACTGGTAAGAAAGCACTGTAAAGGACAGTATTGATAAAAGTACTTGACATGTAATGCTTTACATTGCTCACACCAATTAATTTCTATTTTTTTTATTTCTACCAAGCTGACTCAATTTACTGTACATCTACAATCTGGGAGAAATAGCTTCTTGATTTTTTTTCAGTAAAACAGTTAACAAGAATTGCAATTGCATTTATTCAAATTACTCTATTCCACCAGCTCCTTGTCCACAGTCACTTCTTCCGTAGCCCCACCATCATGCACGGAGGAGTCCCCCAAATGATTCAATCACAGTGTCGGGAACATGCTGCTGGAGGATGCGCAGCGATTTGAAGGCTCCGATGTTGGTTCCCAGGTTGAGAAAGGGAGTAACGTGAGCCTAGAGAGAGGGGGTTCACAAGAAGGACAAGAAACTGCCAGTAATTTTCCCCCAGCTGCAGCATAGTGCCAAGTTTGCTCCAGTGACTAGGAGGGAGGGTATGATGAAGTCACTGACTCTACTTGGGTGCCTGATAGAATAGAGGAGGAGGAGGCATGACTCCAAAGAGGCAGGATGTACTCTAGGTGGCAGCTTAAGGGCAGCCACCCTACTGCATCACACCATAGAGCAACGCAGGTGCAGGGCGCTGCTGACCTCCCACTGATTTTGAAAAGTGGGCTTTTGGATGCATGTGCAGGAGATTACGGCGTTACTGTTTGCAATCTATGTCTGGAGTGGATGAAGCATGGCCACAACAGCAGCCGCTTGGGCACCACATGCTTGACCAGACACATGATGACCTCCCATGCAGTCTTTTGTCCGTATACTATATTTGAGATTTAATATCCCTCAGATATGTTTTGGGTTAAATGAGAGTTCTTTGGCCACAAGTGAAAGCTTTAACACAATAACAACATTTATTGGTAAGTAGTTGAAAGTCTATCTAATACACAACCATCTATCTATAGTCTACACCAAGGAAGATAATATTAGGTTAAAATAAGGGAATTACATGAAGGAATACAGAGTATATTGTAAAATGCAGACCTTTCCCATAATTACCCTTTGCACCAAGGTTCCATTCTGATGGTTGTTCTCCCATAAAAGTGTGTGTTTCCCTCCCATCTAGTCTGTGTATATCATTAAAGGCTGATGCCTCGTTGGTTGGCATAGCGTGGCTCTGATTGGTGAGCTTCCCTATTCCTGGTTAAGGACTGGCTACATCTCCAATCCCTATACTTTGCATAAGTCAGCCACCCTTAAAGCAAATCCTTGTGACTATTCTGATCAGGAGCTGAACTTGAATTTTCCCAGAAAGTTAAGTATTGATTACGGGTTGGCCTCCTTTCATTGCATATCCCAGGTTTGGATCCCATTGTTTGTATAGACAAGCCTAGGCACCAACTTGTCTGGTCTACCAGAGATTCCTGTGAAGATATTATGTTCCACCCTACATAGATAAAAGCTAAATTAAATATATTCATAATTCCAATATTTTACAGCTATTAATGTAGATTTCACATAAACTCATAAGGCAACAAGTCTGTTGGCAGAAACACTTGAAAGACCCACTTCAAAGAAAAAGGCGGACTTTTCTTTGCTCCTCATCTGGGATCTCCAACCCTACTATACCTCCAGTCCTCTTTAAAACCTGCACTGACAGGAATGAAGGTATAGCAATAGGTGTCCCAAGTACTTGCAGCCAATCTGCTAGCAGTACACCACCATCTGATTTTAGCAAGCAAATTTCCCTATCCCAGTTGCTAAACTGTAAAAATAAATTTGGCCTCAGCCAACCGCATGCTCAGTGTCTGAATGCTAGCTTGGCCAAATTGCTAGCACTGCAACTACTGCCTTTTCAGCTGGTAGACTCTGCCCACTTTTGTGAATTTGTGGAATGTGCTGTACCTCAGTTGCAGGTTCCAAAATGCCATTTCTTTTCACGGCCATTCCAGCTCTCTACCGGCATGTGGAAGGAAATGTTTGTCTTGTTGGACAGGGCAGTCAGTAGTAAGGTGTATATTACCACAGACTCATGGTCTAGCAGGCATGGGCAGGGATGTTACCTTTCCTTCACGGTGCACTGGGTAACTCTGCTGGCAGCTGGAAAGGATGCAGGACAGTGTTCAGTTCTGTTGGAGCTTGTTCCGCCACCATGCCTCTAAAATGCTAGCGGTGATTCTGCCACAGCTCTCTCCTCCACCCCATCCTCTTCTTCTTCCGCTATGGCCTCTTATTCAGATTTGTTCTCTGAACCAGCGGTGCTCCGTAAGCATTCAAGGGGAGTAACAAAGTTACATAGTAGGTGAGGTTGAAAAAAGACACAAGTCCAACCTATGTGTGTGATTATATGTCAGTATTACTTTTTATATATGTTGCAGTCATTCAGGTGCTTATCTAATCATTTCTTGAAACTATCGATACCCCCTCGCTGAGTCCACTGCCTGTGGAAGGGAATTCCAGATCCTTGCCGCTCTCACAGTAAATAACTCTCTATGTAGTTTAATGTTAAACAACTGCTTAGGGGACAGGAGCCACACTGGGGCAGAGGTTCTGTCAGCTCTGCAGGGGCAGGCTCAGAGGTGGTTGATGCTATGCCAGATTCAGCCAGGAATGATCAACCTTCTCTCCACCCTAGAGCGCCTAGAGTTCGCATTGTGTGCTATACAAGTATTTCATTCATTCATTAATTCACCCTCTGACAGGGACAGTTGACCCATGTTCCATGTTTGGCACACATCCTGAATTTGGTGGTGCAGCGGTTCTTGAGTAGGTACCCAGGCTTACAAGATCTCCTGAGGCAGGCCAGAAAAGTCTGTGGCCATTTCCAATGGTCATACAATGCCAGTGCTCGGCTGGCTGACATTGAAAGGGAATGCAACCTGCCCACTAACCGCCTCATTTGTGACATGTCCACCAGGTGAACACAATGAACACCTGTGTGAGTATGGCACCAGAACAGGGTCAGGGAAGCTTGGCTTCTTTTTCGCCATGCCAATGATCAAGAATGTATGTCCTGTCACCATCTGATGTGGCCACGAGGATCGTGAGCAGCGAGAATGCATGCATCAGTGATACTGTGCCTCTTGTCTTCCTGTTGGAGCACACGCTTCATGGAATAATGGACAGGGCACTTAAGGCAGAACAGCAGGAGGAAGAGGAGGACTCCCTTAACTCTCAAGACCCCCTTTATCCATATATTATTCCTGCAGGCCCGCCAAACATACAGAATGTAGAGAAGGAGGAGGAAGATTGTGTCAGCATGGACGTGGAGTATAACACTCAAAAGCAGTCTTCAAGGGATGGTTTTCAGTCCCCAGAAACCCAAGGAGTTTTACGTAGCTGGGAGGAGGTTGTTACGGATCATATGATCCTTAGTAGCCCAGAGGACTCAGAATTTAATGTCTCTCTGTTCACAGGCTTTGTAGAATCAGGGAAGCCATTCAGTGTAAGGACCCTAGGATTCATGGTATCAAAGAGAGGGATCATTACTGGCTGGCAACCCTTCTTGATCCACGTTACAAGGGTAAGGTTTCAGAACTCATCCTGCCTTCATAGAGGGAGCAGGGGATGAAACATCTTCAGGAGGACTTGAAGAAAGGTTTGTGCAATGCATTTCCAGACCTTGTGGAGTTACAATTTCCTGGTGTTGGACAACGTGTTGCTGAGGCTTTGTTCAGTCAGAGGAAGAGCAGTGGAGAAGGTGACCGGCTGACTGATGACTTTAGACAATTTTTCATTCCTCAGCGCCAAGGTCTGATCAGTTCAAGCAACCATCGCCAGTGTCTGCATTACATGGTGCAGGACCATTTAGAGGCAAGAGCAGACTTTGAGACCTTTCCAACAGAGCATCCACTGGGTTACTGGGTCTTGAGGATGGACCACTGGCCAGAACTAGCTCAATATGCAATTGAGCTACTGGCCTGTCCTGCATCCAGTGTTGTTTCTGAATGCACATTAAGTGCTGCTGGAGGGTTTGTAATGGATCATAGAGTGTGTCTGTCCACGGACTCCGTTGATAGGCTTACATTCATAAAAATCAATCAGTCTTTGATCAGCAGCAGCTATCAAGCACCTGAAGCTGATATAACTGATTGGTTTTTCTATGGATGTGGGATCCCTTGAAGACTGCCTATGCTGAGTGACTATCCTATTCCTCCTCAATGTTGATGATGCTAGCTTCCAACAATATTTTTGGCATAGGGCACCACCACCACTGCCTATGGCCCAATATTTCTGTCCCTGTTTAACAGTAGTATGTAATTACAATTTTTTTTCTCTCTTGGTGGCCTTCCGGACATGATGGGGATTTTGTTTTGCAATATCACACTACAATGTATTGTGTACTGTGTACACCACCAGAAAAGTAGTAGCAACTGCACTAAGGGTGCACAGTATTGTGTACAGCAACAGCAGTCTAATAGCAACTATGGGTGTACTGTTTGTATTGTGTACTGTGCACACCACCAGAAGAGTAGTAGCAACTGCACTATAGGTGCATGGTACTGTGTATACCAACAGAAGTGCAATAACAACTATGGATGTACTGAAGTATATTAGAATACGTACACCAGGAACGGCCTGCAGTCAGATATAGCTAAACTGTATGCAGTGGATATGTGTATATGTGTATATATATATATATATATATATATATATATATATATATATATATATATATATATACACACAAGACTGTCTGTATATATATATATATATATATATATATATATATATAATATATATTAAATACCCTGTAGCTAACTGAATAACCTGCCTGCCTGAAGTATATTAGAAACAGTATACCAGGAACAGACTGCAGTCAGATATAGCTAAACTGGATACATTGGATATATATATATATATATATATATATATATATATATATATATATATACACACACACACACACACACACACACACACACACACACACACACGACTGTGTGTATATATATATATATATATATATATATATATACTTTTTTTTTTTAAATACACTGCAGCTAACTGAATAACCTGCCTGCTTGCTCAATCTAAATTTCAGTCTCTCTCCTTACACGCCAACAACACACTACATGGGGATGACGTGCAGGCAGCCTTATATAGTGTGGGGCATGGACTTAACTCCAATGTAAAAATGCATTTAAAAGCAAATGAGAAGGTCTTAAAAAAATACAAGGTGAGGGATCATCATCAGCGATCAGAATTTGTAAGGAATGCAACAAGAAACAGTAAAAAAGGAAGGACAGACCATATTGGCCCCATAAAGAATGAAGAAGGAAATCTGGTTACAAAGCATGGGGAGATGACAAAGGTATAGAATTTATTCTTCTCCTCAGTCTTCACAAGGGAACCAGGGGGCTTCAGTAACCAAACCTGCAGTGTTTATCCTTATGACACATGACAGGAAGCACCTCCATGGTTAACAGAGGACAGAATTAAAATTAGACTTGAGAAACTTAACATTAATAAATCACTGGGACCAGATGTTCTGTATCTGAGGGTACTTAGGGAACTCAGTCAAGTAATTGCCATAACATTGTTCCTAATTTTTACTGAAAATCTTCTGACTAGAATGCTACCAGCTGATTGAAGAAAAGCCAATGTAGCACCAATATTTAAAAAGGGCCCAAAATACATCCCTTGGAATTACAGATCAGTTAGCCTAACATCAATAGTATGCAAACTCTTGGAGGGGATGATAAGGGACTATATACAAGATTTTAGTAATGAGAACAGTATCGTTAGCAGTAATCAGCATGGGTTCTTGAAGATCTATCTATCTATCGATCTATTAACCTTCTATGAGGAGGTAAGTTGCCATCTAAAGGAAGGCCCGTAGACGTGGTGTATCTGAATTTTGCAAAAGCATTTGACACAGTTCCCCATAAATGTTTACTGTACAAAATAAGGTCCATTGGCATGGACCATAGGGCGAGTACATGAATTGAAAACTGGCTACAAGGGCGAGTTCAGAGGCTGGTGATAAATAAGGAGTACTGGTAATGATCAGAGGTGGGTAGTGGGGTCCCCCAGGATTCTGTGCTGGGACCAATCCTATTTATTTTGTTCCTAAATGACCTGGAGGATGGGGTAAACAGGTCAATCCCTGTATTTGAGGACTATACTAAGCTAAGCTTTGTAATAACTTCTCCGCAGCATTTGGCAAACTTGCAAATAAATCTGAACAAATTAATGGGGTGGGCAACTACATGGCAAATGAGGTTTAAAAATCTAGAAAAATGTAAAATAATGCATTTAGGTATCTCAAAAATATAAATGCAATCTTTACACTGTGGGGAGAACCTCTGGGGGAATATAGGATGGAAAAGGACCTCGGAGTCCTAGTAGATAATATGCTCAGCAATGGCATGCAATGCCAAGCTGCTGCTAACAAAGCAAACAGAATATTGGCATGCATTAACCACTTGCCGACCAGCGCACGACGATGTACGTCGACAGAATGGCACGGGCAGGCAAATGAGCGTACATGTACGTCCCTTTAAATTTGCCGCCCTGCCATCGGGAGCGTGCCGCCGGCGGCACACTCCCGCGCTGGTCGGGACCCCCGTGAGTCCGGTCGCGGGACCCGCGGACTCGATCGCCGCGGTCATCCCCCCGATCGTCTCACAGAGCGGCCGAATGGAGAAGTGCCGTTGTAAACAACATTTCTCCATTCTGCCTAGCAACTAGTGATGCTGATCTCTGCTCCATATGATTGGAGCAGAGATCAGTGTTCACTAAATGAAAGCCCAACCCCCCCACAGTTAGTAACACACCCCTAGGAACACTTAACCCTTACACTGCCACCCACTGGTTAACCCCTTCACTGCCAGTGTCATTTACACAGGAATCACTGCATTTATATAGCAGTGATTACTGTATAAATGACAATGGTCCCAAAAATGTGTCAAAAATGTCCGATGGGTCCCCCTCAATGTCGCAGTCACAATAAAAATCGCTGATCGCCGCCATTACTAGTAAAAAAAAATAATAAAAAAATATTAATAAAAATGCTATAAAACTATCCCTATTTTGTAAACGCTATAACTTTTGCGCAAACCAATCAATAATCGCTTATTTCGTTTTTTTTTACCAAAAATATGTAGAAGAATACGTATCGGTCTAAACTGAGGGAAAAAAATGTTTTTTTATATATTTTTGGGGGATATTTATTATAACAAAAAGTAAAAAAAAATTCGTTTTTTTCAAAATTGTCGCTCTATTTTTGTTTATAGCGCAAAAAATAAAAACCGCAGGGGTGATCAAATACCACCAAAAGGAAGCTCTATTTGTGGGAAAAAAAGGACGTCAATTTTGTTAGGGAGCCACGTCGCACGACCGCGCAATTGTCAGTTAAAGCGACGAGGTGCCGAATCGCAAAGCGTGGTCTGGTCTTTGACCAGCAAATTGGTCCGGTCTGAAAGTGGTTAAAAAGGGGATCAACTCCACAGATAAAATTATAATTCTCCTGATCTACAAGACTCTGGTCCGGCCACACCTAGAGTATGCTGTCCAGTTCTGGGCACCAGTCCACAGGAAGGCTGTACTGGAAATACAGCTAATAAAAGGTCTGGTGGATATTAGTTATGAGTAGGGATGAGCTTCGTGTTCGAGTCGAACGTACGTTCGACTCGAACATTGGCTGTTCGTCCGTTCGGCGAAATCCGAACTCTTGGTCCGTTCGCGTCAAAATTCGTGTGGCGCGCACGGCCCACAATGCACTGCGATGGCGCAGTGCATTGCTGGCTCATGATTGGCCAAGCATGCACTGTGACCCCGCATGCTTGGCCAATCGCAGCGCCAGCAGCGAGGAGAGCCATGATTGGCCACAGGCAGGATGCCTGTGGCCAATCATAGCTCAGGCTGTGTAGTGCACGCCCCACACTATATAAGGCCGCCTTTGAGGCGGCCTCGTGTAGTGTGTTGGCATCTGAAGCAGTGGGTGTTCTGTGTACCTTCAACACAGTTACACACCGATCGTTTTTGGCTGATTTCCTATCTTGCTCTTGTGTAGTGGTTATTGTCTGTGCCCTGACCGCAGTATACACCACTATATTCACCTCACCTATATAGCTAGTGATCTATCTTTAATAATAGAGCTTGCAGTCAGTAGTGTTAGGAGGTGCGTGCTGTCTGCGTGCTCTGTACCCAGTACATACCGCTATAATCCACCTACATAGCTGTTCTCTATTTGAGCCCAATTGCCATCTGCAGGAGTTATTGGAAGTTGTGTGTGCCTCCAGCACAGCACAGTATACATCTGTATATACCCCTTTATCTCTGCTGTTTTCTGGTTATTGTCTGCGTGCCCTGACCGCAGTATACACCGTGATATTCACCTCACCTATATAGCTAGTGATCCATCTTTAATAATAGAGCTTGCAGTCAGTAGTGTTAGGAGATAGTGCGTGCTGTTTGCGTGCTCTGTACCCAGTACATACCGCTATAATCCACCTACATAGCTGTTCTCTATTTGAGCCCAATTGCCATCTGCAGGAGTTATTGGAAGTTGTGTGTGCCTCCAGCACAGCACAGTATACATCTGTATATACCCCTTTATCTCTGCTGTTTTCTGGTTATTGTCTGCGTGCCCTGACCACAGTATACACCGCGATATTCACCTCAGCCTAAGGCCCAATTTTTCTGCCCCTGTTTAACAGGGGCGTTTAAGTACAATTTTTGATGCAATGCTTTGCAACAGGGCTAATTCCAGCAAAAAAAACAGAGTATATGGAAGAGGTTGCAGTGTGGTGGCACCAGCAGCAGTGCCTAAGGCCCAATTTTTCTGCCCCTGTTTAACAGGGACATGTAATTACAATTCTTGATATAATATTTCACAGGAGGGCCCCTTCCTGTGCCCACCCAGAGTAACGGTGAGGACTTATAGTGTTGTGGCACCACAACCACCAAAGGTCAATTTTTCTACCACTGTTCAACAATGGCATGTAATTACAATTCTTGATATAATCGTTCACAGCAGGGCGCTCCAGCGCCCAGCAAGAGTCACTTTGAGGGCTTACAATGTTGTGGCAAAACCAACACCTTGTTCCGCCATTTCTGCAGAGCATATAGGGCAGGCCCCTACTTTCAAACATCCAACTTACAAACATCAGACAGCAGCAAGTGAGATGAAAAAAGATGGACGACAAAACAAATTATACAGGGGTGATAACCCTTCCCTATGTTTTCCAAAAAGCTTAAAAATAGTTTTTTTGACTGGAGCTGCACTTTAAAAATGTACCAGTTGAAAATTACAAACAGATTCAACTTAACACAACAAACCTACACAGTCCCTGTCTTGTTTGCACCGCCTGTATACTGCTGTTCTGAGTATATAGGGCCTGGGGGCCACACGCATTTCCTTTTTTTAATATGGGTACAGGGTTCCCCTTAATATGCGTACAAGACCCAAATAGGCTGGTAATGGGCAGGGAGGGCTACCCATGCCATTTTTCTCAATGATTTTCAACCATATTGCAGGAACCAGATATAACATTAAAACCGCAAGCAGTTTTAAATGGTGTTATTTCCGTTTAATGTCATTTTGTGCAGGGACTGTTCTAAACACGGGAAACACGTGGCACTTCACAGGCATACTACAGACACCCCCCAGGCACCATATTTAAAGGAATATTTCACTTTTTTTTTTCACTTTAATCGTCATTAAAATCAGGGCTCCCGCCAAAACGGCCGTTTTTAAAACTTTTTTTTGCATTGACCCATGTCCCCTGAGGCAGGAGTCAGGTCCCCAAACCCTTTTTAGGACAGTATCTTGCATATTAGCCATTAAAATTAGCACTTTCCATTTCGAACGTTCGAGTCCCATAGACTTCAATGGGGTTCTAACGTTCGTAACGAACGTGGGGTCCGTTTGAAAGTTCTGGTGCGAACCGAACCGGGGGGTGTTCGGCTCATCCCTAGTTATGAGGAAAGGTTGCGAGCACTGAACTTATTCTCTCTGGAGAAGAGACGATTGAGAGGGGATAGGATTTCAATTTATAAATACTGTACTGGTGACCTCACAATAGGGATAAAACTGTTTGCAGATAAGAGTTTAACAAGACACGTGGCCACTCATTCAAATTATAAAAAAAGAGGTTTAATCTTAAACTATGTAGAAGGTTCTTTACTGTAAGAGCGGCAAGGATGTGGAATTTTTTTCCACAGGCGGTGGTCTCAGTGGGGACTGGGAGCATTGATAGTTTCAAAAAACTATTAGATAAGCACCTGAACGGCAACAACATACAGGGATGGATATACAATGTAATACTGACATATAATCATAGACATAGGTTGGACTTGATGGACTTGTGTCTTTTTTCAACCTCACCTACTATGTAACTGTGTAGAGCCATCTTACCTGATGCATCTCAATGGACAGCTGTACACAGTGGCAGCAAGTCCTGGAAAGGTCAATATGCAGGCTCTGCACACTGTGCGCTACCTGTATGGCCATGTGCACAAAGCTTTAATTTTCTAAGTGAATAGTCTCCACTTTTTTAGTAAACTAACCCCTTCAATTCAAATGTTGCTGTAGCTCCCAAATAAGTAACAATATTACAAGCAAACATAAATATGCTGGCATTTTGCCTTGATACATTTAGTATAATGCAAATTTTGTAGACAAAAAAAGAACAACCCAATGTTATTAACTTACCCATGGTTTAATATTTTGTTGGATTTCCACTTTAATCCTACAATGCACCACATTCAGACTTGCATGACCTATCTCTAACAATAATCAGTTACTTCATTAATATTTTAAACTTTTGCCTATAAAGACATACATATCAATATGAATATATTTCCATATACTTGTATAGCTTAAGATCTTTAAACATCATTTGCTAAAATGAAAGTTCAGACTTTAGCACATCTTCTATTTCCTATGGGATAAATCATGCTAGAAGAAAACAGGAAGAAGGGTCAAACATCAGAAGGCACGTCTTTTCCTCTTGTGCTTCCAACCTGTAAAATAATAAGTATGTAATCAAAGAAATGTATAACTAAAATAAAAATATATAAATTATGAACTGAAAGGTATGGCGCTCCTTTAAGAACAGAGAAAATATAAGCAATCAAGCTGCAGGGCAACATATGTAGGAGAATCAATGCAGGAATTACACGGCACATCTTTCTATATACTTTAGTTAAAAATGTATGCACTATTTAAACAACTGAAAAAAAAATGTTTTACATTTTTTAAACACTAATAATTAGAATATTTTTCACTTGAGTTTTAAACATGTCATATGTAAAGCAGGCATATGTAGGGTATATTGGATTAATCCATTTGTCTTTGGCTAAATTGACAGAATTAGAACAACTGAGGACTTTAGAAATCTCAATTTCTTTAACAGACAGCTGTGTAGGGTTGGTTTCTGACAGTACATTGTGTCTGTTAATTGCATAAAGGGCATTCAGGATACTGTAGCACTGATTCAGAAATAAGCACATTAGGGAGAAACATATTGTTTAAAAAAAATGTGGAGGATTTAAAATGCAGAAAAGGCATGCTTTGTCTCTTCTGCATTAATGTTACTTGCCTGTCCACCCTTGTACGGTGAACTGAACACGTGCAGCTGACTGTAGAAATTTTGCAATACAGGCATACCTCACTTTTAAGTACACAATGGGGTTTATTTAAGCTGGAAAGTGCAAAACCAGGCTCACTTCTGCATAGAAACCAATGAGCTTCTAGACCCAGCTTGTTCAATGAATCTTTGGTAATAAAACCTGGAAGCTCATTGGTTTCTATGCAGAAGTGAGCCTGATTTTGCACTTTCCAGCTTTAGTAAATAAACCCCATTGTGTACTTAAAAGTGGGGTATGCCTGTACTGAAGCTGAATGCCCTTTATGCATTAGTGCATGCGCAGGAGAGAAGTCATCCCCGCCTGGACAATTGAAGCAGACAGCGATTGTAACACAGAAACCGGCCACCCGAGGAGGTCAGTGGCTGTTGGGGAGCTCCAGGATGCCGCATTGTTAAATCCAAGGTGAGCATATTTCTGCTTTAACTTACCAATCACTCTTTTCTGTTTTTATTGCTTTTTTATATAACTGTTATGTTGTATTAAAGAAACTCACTGTACTAAAACAAAAACTGCTTTAAGGTGTAAAGTACAGGAACCTAGAGATACATAGCAATAGTAGTCTTCATATCCCTGCCATTATGCCTTAGTGTCATGTTGCTCTCATGAGCAATGTTCTGTCACTGCCTGATAGTGTTGAAGCTTGCGTGCCCCTCCATTCCCCCTGCAAATTTTGATCAGCTAGCGAGGGCAGTATTTCATAGTGATGAGTCAGAAGGTATATGTAGATCATGGGAGACAGTGGGAAAGGAATAACATTACCTGAAATGTTAGAGCTTTTCCAGTTTAATGGCAGGTACACCAAGAATGCTTCAGGTACTGTATGTGCAAGGCAAATTCAAGTGCTGGAACTTTATACCATACAGCATTTTTTTTCAACAAGTAATGATTTTATTGAGGTTAACATAAAGAATCATATACAGGACAATAGCTACATCAACTTATCAGAAAAATGATATGTGCAAATAGTTACTTGTATGACTTATAGCAAGGATATCTAATAACAATGACAAAACATATGCTTTACAAGGTCTGAACCTTAACTCAAACTGCTCAAAATGGCATAATAAATACCAAAGAGAATTATGGGCTCTACAAGAGCATGGACATGTATCATCAGTAAACAATTGTGCAAGTAAAATAACATCAGTATCAAAAAACAACTGGGAAGCCCAGTAGCGTGTTCCAATGTTACTATTGAGGTGAGCAGCGGGCAATACGATAAAATGTAGTAAACTCAAAAGGAAGTTAGGTTTGTAATAACCATAGTAGTGTTAACTGTGAGGTGGGGGTCTAAATCTAGCATGTCGAACCAACATTTCATACGTTCAGAACTTTTTTGGGGGAGCTACTATGTTAAAAGGATTCTTTTCTTGTATTAGGAAGGAGTTCACTTGCTCAATCTATTTGTGGCAGGTAAGAGGGCGTGGGCAAAGCAAGTACTTAGCTATTGATTTCCTAGCAAGGTAAAACAAGTCAAGTAAGTGCTATAAAAAGCAACAGAGGTATACATTACAATTCCTCATCCAAAGCCCCAAGGAAGCATATCAATTAATGAAATGGGACTTGCACTGAATAAGTCTGATCAATGATAGTAATGACATCCTTCAAATATTTCACAAAGTTGGGGCATTTCCATAGCATATGCAACAAGATTTCATTCTCAATGTTACAACTGGGACATAATGGGGAATCTCACCTGCCCCAGGCGAAGAGTTGCATGATTACCCTGTAGGAACAATGGCAAATAAAGGAGTTGGGTCAATTTATGAACAGCAGAAACAGACACCACTAGGACTGATGCCAGCATCAGTTCCCAGTGCTCGCTTTCTATTGGACCCAATTTTTCTCCCATTTTCTCCTACAAGGCAAAAGTGCTGACTCTTGTGAAAATGAGAGAAGATGTGATTGTATGAAGGAAATTATACCTTTCTTATCTGACTTTGACATCATAGATTCTACCAGCTGCAGGTTAGAATATCCAGCCTGAGTTTTAAGCATATGGTCCAGTTGTAAGAATTCGTAAAAATTGCCATCTCATGTGAAATTCTGCCTGCAGTTGGTCAAATGACTTTAACACAGTACCATTATAGAGTTGGGAGCAGTATTTAACACCAGCTGCTAACCACTGTTAGTAGTCTGTTAGTTTAATCAATTCCACATAAAATGTAGTGAGCCAAATAGGGGTACACTGGAGGAAACTCGAAAGACCTATGATTAAAAGACTAAGCCTATGATCACTGGTCAAGTACATTAGGGAAGCCCATTTCCAAATGTGAGAGAGCTGTGCAATCAGTGTCAGGAAGAGTCAACATTCTATGGGAGGGGTCCAAATCAATTCATGAAAATTGAGAGTCAATAGGGGAAAACCATTTGTGGGGAATCCACACAGGTGACTTAAAATGTAAAATATAAAGTAATTGTGGGGGCCACATCATTTTATTCAAGTTGACTTGCCCAGTCATCAACAATGGTAGTTTACATCAACTATTGTATAAAAGTATGCAGTATAGGTTTAAGATTTAGAATCAAGTAACCATGGGGATAACAATAATATTCAGAATTACAATAACACCCAAATATCAGGAGAAATTGATTACAACAATTTGTGAAGCTCCAGCTGGCAGTGGTTGGGAAAGGCAGTCCACAGGAAAAAAGGACAGGTTTGTGCAAATTTAGTGAGAACCCCGATTACAGCCCAATTTTCTCAATACGGTAAGTTGCATTAGAGTCGAGAAAGAGCCTGCAGTATCACTCAAATACAAGGTGTTATCAGTGTAGAGGCAGATATTATCTTCAAACCCTTCTCTTAAACCTAACTATATAAGGCAATAAATGTACCCTGGCCACCAGCGGCTCCAATCAAAAGGGAAAACAGCAGGGATGACAAGAGGCATCACTGTCTGGTGCCTCACTTCAAAGGACGCCATGGCTCCTAAGCCTCGTCACTGGGTCTGTGTAAAGTAATTTCACCCATGCTGTAAATGTCAAGGTTAATGTCAAGGCCAAGGTTAAGTTAATTCAACACTGCCCAGACATAGTTCCACTCGATGCTGTCAAAAGCTTTCACAGCAAAGAAGGAAAGGATTGCTCTTTTGCCTGGGTTATCCACAGGAATCTGAAGGTTAAGGACAAGGTGTCTAATACTGAAGGCTGTGGGTCTAGAAGGAATGAATCCTGACTGGTATACGTACCAGTTTCGGGATAACCTTTGCTAAAAGAAATAGCCAAGATGCGTACCAGTAGTTTCACAGCCGTGTTCGATACAGGCATACCCCACTTTTAAGTACACAATGGGGTTAATTTACTAAAGCTGGAAAGTGCAAAATCAGGCTCACTTCTGCATAGAAACCAATGAGCTTCCAGAATTTATTACCAAAGATTCATTGAACAAGCTGGGGTTAGAAGCTCATTGGTTTCTATGCAGATGATTTTGCACTTTCCAGCTTTAGTAAATAAATGCCATTGTGTACTTAAAAGTGAGGTATGCCTGTAAGGATATGGGCCTGTAGGAGTATTGCTGAAGACCATTAGTTCCTTGACGATTTGCTATTATAGCCATCTGCTCTTAAAGTATTATAAAAATATATATGAGAGGGGGCGTGGCTTGGCGCGCGGTGGACATGGCAGCTTGAGTACAGAGCTCCGGAGAGACCTCGGCTGTTTAACCGCCTCCGCACACTTCACCACGGATCATGAGCAAACTTGGTGGCCGAACACCGCGCACTAGATCCCGTCGGACATCTGAAGCATTTAGAGGCCGGAATATCTCGGAAATCTTTCGCAGTCAACCCAGGACGCAGCCGGAGACTACAGGCCCCAAGATGGCGCCGCCGCGTGCATCTGAGGATTTCAGTGAGGATTCCCAGTCGGCGCCTGAGGACAACGGTAGGGGACCTGCACACCCTAACCTCCCACTAACCTATGCTGACATGGCTATTATAGCAGTGGACATAAAATCTATTTTCTCCGCGGCCATCACGGACCTAAAATCTAGCCTGGTGGTTCTGAATGACCGCAGCATGGTGGCGGCTGAGGCGGCGGGGAAAATGAGAGAGAAGGCCATCCACCGTCTGGATAAGGTTACTCTCGCACACTCAAATCACTTTATTGATATGAATAGACACCTCGAGGATCTCGACAATAGGGGCAGAAGGTGCAACATCAGAGTGAGGGGGTCCCTGAAACAGTGGAGACTGATCAGATTGTACCTGCACTGAGGAGAGTGTTTAACAGCCTGTTAGAAATACCGGAGGACACTGACATTGAATTTGTCAGAGCACACCGGGCTCTGAGGGCCAGGGGTCCAGATAACATGCCCCCTCGTAATGTTATTTGCTGCCTGCAAAGCTTTACCCTAAAAGAGGAGATTATGCAGAAGGCACGCAGGAACGATCAGATTGTATTCAATGGGGAAACCATAATGTTGTTCCAGGATCTCTCACAAATCACCCTAAAAAAACGGAGGGCATTGCGCCCCTTGCTGGACAAGCTCCACGCTAAGGAGATGAGGTACACCTGGCGCTTCCCGTTCGCCCTGCTGGTGACCCACAATGGCAGACAGTTCACCTTGCGCTCTCCAGAGGACTTGCCCGAGTTTTGCCATGCCCTACACCTAGGTCATGTTGACCTCCCAGAATGGTATCAGGAGTTCCGCTTACCTCCCCCCGAAAGGAGCCCCCCGGAATCACCGTTGTCCTCCCCGGAGAAGAGACTACCTAAAAAGGCTAGGCCCAATCACCATGGGGGTTCTGCAGCGGGCACACCGAATAGCGGCAGAGCACACAACTCCAGAGTGCGTGATGATGCATATTGAGTCTACCTAAGTGTACCTTGGCCTCGTACGCACTGTCTACCAAGCTTCATGCCCATCCATCCCAAACCCGCTCTTCCCTCCTTCCCACAGCTACTACCCTCCGAGCTTGCCTGGCGTGCACACGGCTCCCTGTCCAGTTTTCCTTACAACAGCAATATGGTGGGAGACCTGGACTGGGCGAAATTCGGGGAAAGGTCTTACGAGCATATACTCGCTGGACATGAGTAAGATCACGTATGAGGGGTGGGATCCACAAGTGTTAACTTATTTTTATTTTTATTTTATTTATTTTTTGATAGTGGATGATGGGCACCATGGTGTGGCGTGAAGGTTGGTCTTCAATCAGCAGCCCTCTTTAAGGGGGCTCATGTTCGGTTCTTTTAGTTACATGTTTGTCATCCTGCTACACCAGAGACTGTTTGATAATGTTCGGCCACCCAGCTATTAATGGCCAATGGTGCGGGAGAGCTACTTCAAGCACATTTCCAAATAAGTAATTTAAGGCCGAGGTTCTCCACCCTCTCATGCCAGGTGTTTTCCTTTGTTTTTATTTTTTCCTCTTCTTTTAGTTTTTGGTGACACCGGCCTGACAGGGGTGCAGTTTGACAGCTGGTTCTGCCGCCCGCCTCCCTTAGCTCTCTACAGTGGGGCAGACGGGATCGTTTGAATTCTGTCGGCCCCACGACTTGAAACCTTTGCGCAGTATATTTACTGTATAGGTTGTACACTGATATCTTGTCTTTTCTTCCTTCATCCTACAGTTTTTTTTTCTTCCTTCTCTTCCTACTTTATCTCTATCTACGTAGGGCTAGTTTTTAAATTCCAGTGGCTGAAGGTAGTGTCTTGTGGTTCAGGTAATGAACATCAACGTTTTCATACTGTTAATTACATTTTGCATTACCTTTGTATATAGGTTTTACTTATCTGAGGGTACAGATTCCAATGCCATGGCGTACTCAGCACTGGGGCGTAACCCTATGGTGATCTCTCATAACGTGCAGGGCCTGAATATTCCAGAGAAGAGATCATCTCTTCTTCGGGAACTCAAGAAAGGTAGGCCACACTTCGCCTTTTTACAAGAGACTCACTTCCGGACGAATAACATACCCAGACTTACCGAACACCTTTTTTGTTGAGGCCCACCACGCCACGAACACGCAAGCAAAAACAAAAGGGGTGTCGATTCTTATTAGTAAAGATGCTCCCTTCACACAGCTAGAAAAAATGTCAGATACGGAAGGCAGATTTCTATTTCTCAAGGGCCACTACAAGGGAAACCCTGTCACTTTGGCTAATGTTTACTTCCCTAACAAACTTCATTTGTCCTTTTGTAGGAGAATAGTGAGGGACTTGGAGGGGTTTGGTACCGGTTGTATAATCTTGGGGGGAGACTTCAACCTTCCCCTTAACCCCCTGACGGACACTTCCACCGGCAAATCACACGTATCATATAAAATCTTGAAACAGATAAAGGGACTCCTACAATCCCTGCACCTACTGGATTCTTGGCGGGTCCTTCATCCGGAAGGGAGGGACTACACTTTCTATTCTGCCCCGCACATTAAATATTCTAGGATAGACTATTTATTTGTCTCTCGTAGAGACGTACACTTATTGACCGGAGCAGAAATAGGAATTCAAGGCTTATCTGATCATGCTCCGATCTCCCTTACACTCAGACAACAATACACGTCGAAACCCTCAACTTGGAGGTTGAACTCATCCCTCCTGACAGACCCTACACTCCTACCAGAAATATCCTCCCAACTACAGGAGTTTTTTACATTTAACTCTACGCAGGATATGGATCCTTTGGTGGTGTGGGAGGCCCACAAATGCACACTTAGGGGGGTTCTAATGAAAATGGGCTCTCAGCGCAAGAAGGACAGGGAAAATGAAATTGCCACCATAGCGAACAAAATCTCGAAGTTCGAGACTTTACACAAACAATCTTTATCAACACAGACGGCGACGGACCTCCTAGCTGCCAGAAAACAATTGCACCAGATTTTAGACGCCACGTCGAAGAGATTTTTATTTTTTTCGGTGGAAAATTTACTATGAGCACGGAGATAAATCGGGCAAGTTTTTGGCGAGAGCATTGAAAGGACCTCGTTACCGAAATAGCATATCAGGAATAGCTAATCAGGAAGGCAAACTTGACGTGACAGATGAACAGATAGCTAGGCATTTTCAGACTTATTACACCAAACTATACAATCTACCGCCCCAACATAGACCCAAAGATTTGACAGGATCCAGGACCCAAGCCATACAGGACTATTTATTTAAATCCAAACTACCTCGGATATCCACGGAGGACTCTGCACTATTGGAGGCCCCGGTGGATGAGACTGAGGTTCACAAGGCAATAAAGGATTTGAAATCAGGGAAGAGCCCCGGCCCTGATGGCTATACCGCAATTTACTACAAAACTTTTATTAATACCCTGTCGAAGCCACTAACAAAAGCGCTGAACTCCCTCTCATCTCCCAGAGAAATATCGCCAAGGTTCCTGGAGGCACATATTACTGTCCTGCCTAAACCGAATAAAGACCCGACACTATGCGCCAATTATAGACCAATTTCCCTTTTGAACTTAGACGTCCAAATTTTGGCTAAAATTATGGCAACTAGATTACTACCCCTGCTCCACACCATAATTGGACCGGAACAGGCCGGATTTATGCCGGGGAGGGAGGCCAAAGACAATGGGACAAAGGCACTTAACCTCATCCAGATGGCCCATGAGCGAAATATCGAGGGCCTTCTCCTCTCTACCGACGCGGAGAAGGCCTTCGATAGAGTAGCCTGGGATTTCATGCTGGCTACCTGCAAATTTATTGGCCTGGGCCCACAAATGATGTCATGGATATCTGCTTTATATAAAAACCCCTCTGCCAAACTTCGCATCAATGGCTCCTTATCTGGTACAGTCCACATATCCAATGGCACGAGGCAGGGCTGTCCCCTGTCACCCATCTTATTAATTATTTCCCTAGAACCATTCATTAGACTACTGAAGATGAACCCTGACGTCACTGGCTTTCGGACAGCCAAGAAGGAATACAAGATTGCCGCATATGCGGACGATCTTTTTTTTTTCTGTTTTTCTTAACGAATCCCCGTATCCCCATTCCCAACTTATTGCGAGAATTTTCAGTATATGGTTACCTTTCTAACTTAAAAATCAATCTCACCAAGTTGGAAGCCCTAAACATTAGTTTACCGAGCCACTCAGTGGAGTTGCTACGGACCGACAGCCCCTTTCGATGGGTAACTGAGGCACTCCAATATCTAGGTGTTTGGCTGACCCCCTCACTTGCCCGGGTATTCGAAAAAAAATGTATACCATTGCTCAAGGTCATTGAGAAGGATCTGAAGGAATGGCACCCAATGAACTTTTCCTGGTTTGGCAGGGCTGCCATATGTAAAATGAACATCTTACCCAAAATACTCTACTTGTTTAGAACACTTACAATTAAGATCCCGACAAACTTCTTCAAAAAATTGCAGGCGATTCAGAGACAATTTGTATGGGCGCATAGAAGACCCCGTTTAATACATTCTCTCCTGACCTTGCCCAAGGATTGTGGAGGGATGGGTTTGCCTGACTACAAACAATATTATCAAGCTGCGCACATAGCGAGAATTATTGATTGGCATTGTCACGGTGGAGCTAAAGATTGGGTGGCACTAGAAGATGAGCTGAGCCCTGTTCCATTGAGATTTCTTCCTTGGGTGCCAGAATCCGGATATCCGAGAGCGTTGAAACAACATCCTTTAATTCACACCACTCTTAAAATCTTCCATCAGCTGGCCCTTCATAGCATAAGATTTTCTTCCACATTGAGCCCACTCACGCCTTTATGTGATAATCCCGACTTACCACCAGGTATGGGAGTGCACCTCTACCGGTCCTCCAATCGCCACACACCTCTCCTGACGAAACATTGCTTCCATAATGCTCAGTTGATGGACTTCACAACTTTCAAATCAGTAAACTCCTTACCTCACTTGACCTACTGGAATTACCTCCAAATTCGAAGTTACACCAACAGGCCAACCTATAGAGGGCACTTTCTGAGAGATCTTACGGAAATAGAAAGAGTGTGTTGGGAAGGTAAGCAAACTCCGAACACTACATCTCTTTCGTACGCCTGGCTGCGGAATACAGGGGGAGGGCGAGTGGAGAGACTCAGAGAGCAATGGTCCGAGGCTCTCGGGATTGAACTCTCTGACGGTCAATGGGGGAAGGCCTGTGCTCATTGAGCACCAGAACACAGGAAACATCCTATAAATTACTTACTCAGTGGTACGCCACACCAGCGAAACTACACAAATGGTTCCCTCAAACTTCTGATATTTGCTGGCGCTGTCAGAAGGAAACTGGCACACTCCTACACATATGGTGGCAATGCCCCCCCCATTCAGCAATTTTGGAACACGATACGGGGGCTGATCAGAGCTATAACTGAAACATCCATGAGACTTGACGCGGCGTGCTGTCTCCTCCATGTCACCACCTTCTCCTTACGACGTTATAAGAAATCATTGACTAGACATTGAATGCAGCCAAAGCTTTGATACCACGCTATTGGAAAATCGACGAGTGTCCCTGCAATCAGGGAATGGCTCTTTCAGATTAGGGAGGTTTGTGACATGGAGGAGACAATGGCCCAGTCTACTCACATGGTGGAGAAATACCACACTACGTGAACACCATGGTTCGCCTTTCGGAGCACGCAAACCTATAAAGACCTGCTTGTTGGGAACTACAATGGAGCGTCTGAGGGCTGATTTATTTCCCTTGTCTGCTAAGACACAGCCACTGGAAGATAACGATAATGATAAATAACACTACTACGACATAACTTTCGTAACTTTCTATCCTTTGTTCACACCTCTCTAGATCTTTATCTTTTCTCTCCTCTTCTTTCTATAACCATCCCACATCTACTTTTTCTCTTGGTGGGAGGAAAACTTAAAAATTGTTACCAAAATGTATAGATAACATTATTTGAAGAAATCAATAGACCTAAGTTGAGGTCTTGCAGTTATTTGTCAGACAACCTTACTCTCAGGAAGTTTATGCCTTTATTGCCTGTAATCCATCTTTTTTTTTTGTTCCTGACAGTCTTTCAAATGTACCTTATGTATTAAGATCATTTCTGGCTGTAACTGTTCAACTTTGCCTGTATTTCATTTGAGCGAATAAACTTGAAATGTTAAAAAACAAATATATACATATGAGAGGTTGTAATCATGTTTGTTTGAATGCAAAAAAACAGTAGCATGTTCTTGGGTCAGGACATGAATCTATAATTTTTTTCCTCCTTTTAAGTGTGCAGTTTCCTGGATCAAGAACATAAAGTACATTTCTGAGATATAGAACCTGACTGCAACTGAGGCAATACTGAGATGGATAAGAATTTACTTATTTTCCAGTTCTTACATCAAGTATCAAGCCTTCAGCCATAAAATAATTACAACATACAAATCTCCCAATGCAAACCAGTCTTCCCAATCCTTTGAGCAACTTCCTTACATTAAAATTTAAATTGAACTCTTGGCAGATATAAATTGCTAAAATTTAAACAAGTATTCCAAAAAATATATACATACATTTTTTAAACTGCAGCCAGTTCCAAAATGCATGTTTGTTTCCAGGGCATGGATAACACAGCACAATGCTTACCTTCATCTACTTCCCCACAGTCCTCCCTTTCCACTAGTTCTGGTTGGTCACCCAAAGCCAGTATTCTTGCTGGTCACAGAATGGTATTGTCAGAACCCTATCCCTTGTGCTGATTATTTTTTCCGTGCCCTGTGTGATACTAGGGATGAGCCGAACACCCCCCAGTTCGGTTCGCAACAGAACTTTCGAACGGACCCCAAATTCGTACGAACTTTAGAACCCCATTGAAGTCTATGGGACTCGAACGTTCAAAATTAAAAGTGCTAATTTTAACAGCTAATATGCAAGATGCTGTCCTAAAAAGGGTTTGAGGACCTGGCTCCTGCCCCAGGGGACATGGGTCAATGCCTAAAATGTTTTTAAAAATTGCAGTTTTGGCGGGAGCACTGATTTTAATGACGATTAAAGTGAAAAAAAAAGGTGAAATATTCCTTTAAATATCGTGCCTGGGGGGTGTCTGTAGTATGCCTGTGAAGTGCCACGTGTTTCCCGTGTTTAGAACAGTCCCTGCACAAAATGACATTTAACGGAAATAACATCATTTAAAACTGCTTGCGGTTTTAATGTTATATCTGGTTCCTGCAATATGGTTGAAAATCATTGAGAAAAATGGCATGGGTAGCCCTCCCTGCCCATTACCAGCCCCTTTGGGTCTTGTACGCATATTAAGGGGAACCCCGTACCCATATTAAAAAAAGGAAATGCGTGTGGCCCCCAGGCCCTATATACTCAGAACAGCAGTATACAGGCTGTGCAAACAAGACAGGGACTGTGTAGGTTTGTTGTGTTAAGTTGAATCTGTTTGTAATTTTCAACTGGTACATTTTTAAAGTGTAGCTCCAGTCAAAAAAATGTTTTTTAAGCTTTTTGGAAAACATAGGGAAGGGTTATCACCCCTGTATCATTTGTTTTGTCGTCCATCTTTTTACATCTCACTTGCTGTTGTCTCCTTCCGTTTGCAAGTAGGAGATGTTTGTAAGTTGGATGTTTGAAAGTAGGGGCCTGCCCTATATGCTCTGCAGAAATGGCGGAACAAGGTGTTGGTTTTGCCACAACATTGTAGGCCCTCAAAGTGACTCTTGGTGGGCGCTGGAGCGCTCTGCTGTGAACGATTATATCAAGAATTGTAATTACATGCCATTGTTGAACAGTGGTAGAAAAATTGACCTTCGGTGGTTGTGGTGCTGGTGCCACAACACTATAAGTCCTCACAGTTACTCTGGGTGGGCACAGGAACGGGCCCTCCTGTGAAATATTATATCAAGAATTGTAATTACATGTCCCTGTTAAACAGGGGCAGAAAAATTGGGCCTTAGGCACTGGTGCTGGTGCCACCACACTGCAACCTCTCCCATATACTCTAGTTTTATTGCAGGAATTAGCCCTGCTGCAAAGCATTGCATCAAAAATTTTAATTAAATGCCCCTGTTAAACAGGGGCAGAAAAATTGGGCTGATGGCATCACCCAGAACCAGAAATGTTCTTCCAACATATCAGCGGAGGAGGAAGAGGATAGACAATCAACATAACAGGACAGTCACTCAGCATCAGCATAGGCTGTCTTGAAGGGATGTGATATTTCAAAAAAAATTATTCGGTTACATCAGCTTCAGGTGCTTGGTAGCTGTGGGTTATCCAAGACTGATTCATCTTGATGAAGGTCAGTCGATCAACTGATTCGGTGGACAGGCGCACCCTGCGATTGGTAACAAAGCCACCAACAGCACTGAAGGTGTGTTCCGAAAGAACGCTGGATGCAGGACAGGCCAGTAGCTCAATTGCATACTGTGCAAGCTCTGGCCAGTGATCCATCCTCAAGACCCAGTAAGCCAGAGGATTTTCGGTGGGAAAGGTGTCCAAGTCTGACCTTGCCCCTAGGTATTCCTGCACCATGTAAATCAGACGCTGGCGATGGTCGCTGGAACCGATCATACCTTGGGGCTGCGGACTAAAAAATTGTCTGAAAGCATCAGTCAGACGGCCACCTTCTCCACCGCTCCTTCTGACCGATGCCTCAGCAACACGTTGTCCAGGACCAGGAGTTTGTAACCTCCCAGTCTCTGGGAACGCGTTGCACAGACCTTTCTGCAAGGCCTCCCGGAGATGTCTCATCCTCTGCTCCCTCTGCGATGGCAAGATAAGGTCGACAACCTTACCTTTGTACCGTGGATCAAGGAGAGGGGCCAGCCAGTAATGGTCCCTCTCCTTGATCCGAAGAATACGAGGATCCTTTCCGCAGGCTTTGCAGGATCAGGGAGGCCATGCAGCGTAGGTTAGCTGAGGCATTCGGTCCGGAGTCCTCTGGGTCACTAAGGACAACATGATCCGCAGCTACCTCCTCCCAGCCATGTACAAGTCCACGGGTTTCTTGGGACTGTAAATCATCCCTACAAGACTGCTGCTGCTGCTGATGCTGAGTGCCAGCCTCCACCTCCATGCTGACACAATCATCCTCCTCCTCCTCTTCCTCCTCCTCCTCCTCCTCCTCATCCTCTTCCTGTGTGATGGGTGGCACAGCAGGAACACTGTCTGGATAAAGGGGGCCTTGAGAGGCAAGGAAGTCCTCCTCTTCCTGCCTCTGTTCTGCCTCAAGTGCCCTGTCCTTTATTCCACGCAGCGTATGCTCCAAGAGGTGGACAAGAGGTACAGTGTCACTGATGCATGCACTGTCACTGCTCACCATCCTTGTGGCCTCCTCAAACGGTGACAGGACAGTGCATGCATCCCTGATCATGCCCCACTGGCGTGGGGAGAAAAAACCGAGCTCCCCTGACCCTGTCCTGGTGCCGTAGTCGCACAGGTACTCATTGATGGCCCTCTGCTGCGTGTGCAGCCGCTGCAGCATGGCCAACGTTGAGTTCCACCTGGTGGGCATGTCACATATAAGGCGGTTCTTGGGCAGGTTCAACTCCTTTTGGAGCTCAGCCAGCCGAGCACAGGCATTAAATGATCGGCGGAAATGCACACAGACTTTCCTGGCCTGCTTCAGGACATCCTGTAAGCCCGGGTACCTGCCCAAGAACCGCTGCACCACCAGGTTAAGGACGTGAGCCACACAGGGCACATGGGTCAGTTGTCCCTGTCGGAGGGTGGAGAGGAGGTTGGTGCCATTGTCGCAAACCACAATTCCTGGCTTAAGCTGGCGTGGCGTCAACCACCTCTCGGCCTGCCCCTGCAGAGCTGATAAAACAGCTGCCCCAGTGTGGCTCCTGTCCCCCAAACAAACCAGCGCAAGCACGGCATGGCATCGTTTTGCCTGCATACTTGCGCAGCCCCTGGAACGCCTACGGATCACTGCTGGTTCTGAGGACAGAGCACTGGAAGAGGCCATGGAGGAAGAAGAAGAGGAGGGGGTGGAGGAGAGAGGCGTGTCACAACCAATAGTAGCATTTTGGAGGCGTGGTGGCGGAACAACCTCTAACACTACTGCACCTTGTCCTGTATCCTTCCCAGCTGCCAGAAGAGTGACCCAATGGGCCATGAAAGACAGGTAACGTCCTTGTCCATGCCTGCTGGACCATGAGTCAGCAGTAATATGCACCTTACCGCTGACCGCCCTGTCCAGCGAGGCAAGGACATTGCCTTCCACATGTCGGTAGAGAGCCGGAATCGCCTTCCGTGAGAAAAAGTGGCGTTTGGGGACCTGCCACTGAGGAACCGCACATTGTACAAACTCACGGAAGGGGGCCGAGTCTACCAACTGAAAAGGCAGCAGTTGAAGTGCTAGCAATTTAGCCAAGCTAGCATTCAACCGCTGGGCATGTGGATGGCTGGGAGTGAACTTCTTTCGCTGGTCCAGCAGCTGGGGCAGGGACATTTGCCTGCTATAATCAGACGTGGGTGTACTGCTAGCAGAGTGCCCGGAAGCACTTGGCTGTGACACACCTAATTCTACACCTTCATTCCTCTCAGAGCAGGTTTCAGAGAGGACTGAAGGTCTAGTGGGGTTGGATATGCCAGCTGATGAGGAGCAAGGAGAGGTCCGCTTTTTTCTTTGGTGTGGGTCTTTGAGGTACGCTTGCCAACGAGCTGCATGGCAGGTCAACATATGTCTAGTCAAGCATGTGGTGCCCAAGCGGCTGATGTTTTGGCCACGCGAGATACGCTTGAGTCATATGTTGCAAATAGCAGCGGTGCGATCTTATGCACTCGTCTCAAAAAAGGCCCACACCAAATAACTTTTAGAATAACGCGCAGAGGCAGCGCCCTGTACAGGCGGAGCTCTGTGGTGTGATTCAGTCGGTGTGCTGCCCCTAAGCTGGCCCCCGGAGGGCATCCTGCCTCGTTGGACATGTGCCTCCTCCTCCTCTCTCCTACCAGGCACCCACGTGGAGTCAGTGCCCTCATCATCCCCTCCCTCTTCATCGCTGTAGCAAACCTGGCAGTATGCTGCAGCTTGTGGAACATGACTGCCAGATTGCTGTCCTTCTTGAGCATCCCCTCTCTCTGCATTCACGCTACTGCCTTCCTCTAGCTGAGTATCATCATCAGAGCCTACAAAACACTGGGCATCCTCTTGGAGCATGTACCCAACACTGTGCTCAAAGAGTTCAGGAGACTCCTCAGGAGGACGTGGTGGGTCTAGGGAAGGAGTCACTGATGATGACATTGAGAGGAGGGAAGACGATGCGTTGGCAGCTGCTTTGCTAGTACCCTGAGACTGGGTGAGAGAGGATGAGGAGGATGAAGAGGGCTTGGTCATCCACTCTACCAAGTCGTTGCCATGTTGCGGCTCAACATGTCCAGCTGCCGAAAAGAAGGACAAGCGTGTCCCATGGCCACGTGCTGATGATGACAATGCACCGCGTCCACGACCAGCACTGTTGTCTCTAGACACAGAGCCTGCTTGCCCTCTTTTATCGGCTGCCTCTCCTTGCTGGCCTTCCAGACATGGTAATGGCCTGAAGGGAGTTGGGTAAAACAGCAATTGGGTAGTGTATATTGTGCTGGAGGCACACAACACCCACTAACTCCTGCAGATGACTTTATTATAGAACACCAGCAATAAAGGGTAAATACAGATGTATACTGTGCTGTGCTGGAGGCACACACAACTTCCAATAACTCCTGCAGATGGCAGATGGCTCAAATAGAGAAGAGCTATGTAGGTGGATATAGCGGTGTGTACTGGGTACAGAGAACGCAGACAGCACGCACAAGCTCCTAACACTGACTGCAAGCTCTATTATAAAAGATAGATATATCGCTAGCTATATAGGTGAATATAGCGGTGTATACTGCGGTCAGGGCACGCAGACAACAACCACTACAGAAGAGCAAGATCGAAAAATCGGCCGATAACGATCGGTGTATACTGTGTTGAAGGTACACAGAACACCCACTAACTGCTTCAGACGCCAACACACTACACAAGGCCGCCGCGCTGGTGGCCTTATATAGTGTGGGGCGTGTACTACACAGCCTGAGCTATGATTGGCCACAGGCATCCTGCCTGTGGCCAATCATGGCTCTCCTCGCTGCCGGCGCTGTGATTGGCCAAGCATGCAGGGTCACAGTGAGCAACACACGAATTTGGCGCGAACGGCCCATAACGTTCGGAATTCGCAGAACGGGCCAACAGCCGATGTTCGAGTCGAACGTATGTTCAACTCGAACACGAAGCTCATCCCTATGTGATACACACACCTCAACGCTGCACAATACTCACTCCTGAACCCAATGGGGTTGATTTACTAAAGGCAAATAGACTGTTCACTTTGCAAAGGGCAGTTGCCCTCTGCAAGTGCATTTGCTCCAGAGCTTAGTAAATGAGGTAAAGCTTCACTTTGCAAAGAATATCCAATCACATGCAAGGAAAATTAAAAAAAACAGCATTTTTACTTGCACATAATTGGATGACGGATGTCAGCAGAGCTCTCCCTCCTTTACTAAGATCTAGGGTAATTGCACTTGCAGAGTGCAACTGCACTTTGCAAAGAGCACAGTCTATTAACCTTCAGTAAATCAACCCCAATGTGTTATGCACTCCCGATTGCAGTACTCTGGGGGTTATTTACTACACTTTGCACTACAAGTGCACTTAAAGGTGCAATGAAAGTGCACTTGGAAGTGCAGTCGCTGTAGATCTGAGTGGGACATGCAAGGAAAATCTAAAACAGCATTTTTGCTTGCACATGATAGGATGATAAAATCAGCAGAGCTTCCCCTTTTTTAGAGCTTCTGCTCAAATCTACAGCTATCTACAGCGACTGCACTTCCAATTGCACTTTCAAGTGTACTTGCAGTGCACTTGTAGTGCAAAGTGGATTTGCATTTAGTAAATAACGCCCCCTGTGTTACACATTCCTAAACATTGCACCATGTGCAATACACTGGTTATTTGGGGCCACTTTACTTCTCTTCCATGAGGAAAAGCAGTCTTGGGGGCAGGGAGTTGGCCAAAGAGGGTGAGTTACTGCACCCTTTTCTCTGTGAAAAAGGCCCCGCACAGCAGGATTTGAGAAATAGGGTGCATTCTATAAACAGTTTGCTGTTGGTGATCTCAACAGTGGAGTGCTGTCCCTGTACTGTCCAAACGCAGACCTGGGAAGAACATTGACCAATGGGGGTTATTTACGAAAGGCAAATCCACTTTGCACTACAAGTGCACTGCAAGTGCACTTGAAAGTGCATTTGGAAGTGCAGTCGCCAGTATATCTGAGGGGAAGATCTGAAATGAGGAGAGGCTCTGCTGATTTTATCATCCAATCATGTGCAAGCTAAAATGCTGGTTTTTATTTTCCATGCATGTCACCCTTGGATCTGCAGAGACTGCACTTCCAAGTGCACTTGTAGTGCAAAGTGGATTTTCCTTCAGTAAATAACCCCCAGTGTATGCTTGTTATAGAACAGCTATGGGTGAACTATTACACAATGAGGCTGAGTTACTATGGGCCATTTACATTTCTGAAATATGTTAATGCAGTGTGTTATTTCCCGTGTTAACATGTATTGCATTAGGGCTGCCCAATGCAATGAAATTAATGAGCTGCCAATCCACCCTGGTTGTCAAAAATCTGATGTAACCCTTTCTTTGTGGTACAATATACTATAATTCATGTGTTGGTAGCTGTGCATTGTGGCATGTTGTAACACAGGTGGGTACACTATGGTAATGCAGCTCAAGCAAATAAATGGGCCCTAAGATTTGAAAATGATCACACAAAAAATAGGTGCATAAATCCCATAATGCAATCATATAAAATGAAAATCCATGTTTTTTATTTCATTATTTATTTAATCTGCACATGAATAAATAATGGAAGTGAATTCATATTCATATTCATCCAATCTAACTGATTTATTATTATATAAACATTAAGTATTTCCAAGAAAGGAAAAGGGAAGTACAGGAAATGAAAGAACTAATACTGTGAAAGGGAAGATCAGCACAGATAACCCTTTTAGGAACAGTTAAAATTCCCAAATCAACTGTCAACTGTCAGTGGTGGATCCTTCCCTTGCTTCTAGGTACAATTATAGATATAGCTGACAGTCAGGCATTTGATGGGCATCCCTGCTTGCCTGTATCTATGATGACCCATATGCATAGGTGAGTTACTGGGGTTAGTTAGTAAAGGGGTAGAGAATATTTAGTTAACACTATTTACTTAAACAAAGTTGTTAAATACAGAAAAGCTATAATGCTCGGAGGAATTTAGTGATGGCCATACATTAGTCAGTTTGTTGTGTTCAGCCAGCAGGTTTATTAAAAAAAAAAAAAAAATTCCCCCATCCATACATTTAATGTGATTGGCGAAGTTCCTCCCCACTGTGTCTTCTATTCTGACAGCTGGGAGACATATGTTAGTAAATACGGCATCAGACCTCAATGTCTGGTTTCTAAAGAGGTCAGTTTGTTAGGGACTTTTCTTCATATTTAGGTCTTAGTTGCTAGCTAATTTGGGTATCCTAACTGTGTACAGACAGGACTGCTTTGCCTCTGTGTCCCCAGGCTTTGCTGCTGCATCCAGGTGGTTTTCCCTGCTTAGCTACTCTTTGCCTTGGCTTGCACTCCTCATGCCTCATCCTGTTTTGTCTTTTCTCTTCACTGAACTTATCCTGTACCACAGGCCGCTTGCTTCCCAGCCTCTGCTGGCTCTCTTTCTGCATGCTCAAGCTCGCGAGTCCCAATAACATCTACTTTCCCCAAATGTCTCCCCCTGCCCTTTCTTCTTTCCACTGGGTGGGGCCAAATCGAGCTGCCGATGCCATGAATCAGAGTTATCCTCTCCACTCTCCACTGTCCTATCAGCAGGGCCACCATTAGAAACCATGCCCAGTACAGACCGCGGTTGAGCCCGAATTTTACTGGCCTTTAGCCACTCACCTTAAGTCTAAAATAAAGCTGGGGGAGGCTATTCACATGCCATGGCTGTGACAATTTTGTGTCACAGCCATGGGAAATTTAATGCGGCACATAGTGTTGACTATCATACTTGGTGATTCAAGTCAATGAGGCCATGCCACAATTGTGAGTCAAACACGGATTGTGGTTGCAGTGCATTAGCACCATTATACACTGCCACTTGAAAATATAGGCAAAAACGTAAAAAAAAATTGTTGGCTAGAGCATGACCCCTGTCATGTTTTTTTTTTCACCATCTGTGTCCTATTGGGGAGATGTCCTTTCACTTCCTGTCCCAAAGCTGAAAGAGAAAGTTAGAATTTTTCTTTTGCAAATGAAGGGAATCCCTTGGGGCCCTTCAGGTCACTAGAACTAGTGTCCTCATTGGAAGATTTCCCCTCTATTATTGTTTTTTTTTTTTACTTACAATGATAAATGGTAAACAAGGCAAATAGAGAGGGTGAATCTTCCTAGTGGAGGTACAGACAGCAATAAAAACTGATAAGCATTTTAATCCCGCTACACTCTATCCGAATCTAAAAGAAAAAGTGTTGCCTTTGGTTAAACGTCAATATACAAAAAGTCCATAAAAACAGCAATCACAGTAAAAGTAGGGAAAAAAAAATGTTGATACATTTCATGCAGAATAAGCACCAACTCATAAGACATCCATAACACATTGTGTTATAAAAAGTTCAGCACGAAACATATCTTTTTTTTTTCTCCTATTTTTACTCTGATTGATGTATTTTTAAGGTCATTTTATATGTTAGAAGTGGTTACTGGAGTGCAGCTGTACAACCTAGTAACACTCATTTAATGCAACCCATATTCCTGCCTTTTTAACACAGGTGTCAGGTTGCTGTCACTATGTTAAAACGACTAGAATATGGCAGGCATTACAATGAATGTTAACAAAAAAAAAAGGGGAGAAGCACAGACATTGCTACAGCATTCTGTTTTTTCCTTTTTTTCTGCGGGAGCAAAACACTTTCTCCTCTCACCTCGACCACTAGAGGAAGTTCACTCATTGCATGCAGTTCTGCAGCTTCTGTTCAGGCTTCTCTCTGTATCAGAGCCACTTCATCCAACACCCACTAAGACATGAAGCCCGTGGGATAAATTTAGAGGGAAGGACAATGCACTTTGTGTTTCCATTGGCTGAGCAAGCAACAGCACCACCCCCTGCTGCCTTCTCAGCCAATAGGTAGCAATAGGTCATCATAAGTGCCTCCTTTCCTCCTTCCTGACATCATATAGGACCTCCTTTGTCCCGACCTGTTGCTTTACAATGTGGGCAAGCCAGGAACAATGTTTTTGAATTTGGTATCCTGGCTGGGCCCTGCCTGTAGCAGCATGAAGGAGACAGGTAGTTTTGCCAGTGGCAGTGCGCCTCCCACAGCTGATAGGCTACACTAGCCTAGCTTCTGTGACATTGACCGACTATGGGGGGGAGGCACGTTCTATTTCATAACCTGAATCATTATTAGCTAAGCACTGGGCAGAAGTAAATAACTAAAATGTAAATCAGTAAATAATCAGTAAATACTGTACAACTAAAATGTTACTTTTTTTAAAGTTATTACATTTTTAAGGACGTGGTGAGCACCAGAAGCTTCTATATATTACCATGGCAGATTTACTTTAGTAGTAAACCATTATTATTTATGTTATATATGCAGTTTTTCTATAAATATTGTAGATATCAACATTATGGTAATGTAAGGAGGGCAATTTATATTTGTTTCCATTCCCTAAATGACCTCAAGGTTGGAAAAAGGGCAGCCAGCAAAAAAATGGACTTTACACAATCATATTTATTAGGACTAGAAAGGACAGTGTTGTGCTGTTTTTTTTTTTTTTTTCTTTTACTGCAGGCAGAAATTAGATGGTACACAGGGTGCATTGCTTATTTATTTAACATAAGAATAGCATTTTATTCCCATTGTAATATAAGAGATCACACAAGTACAGGGATGGAACTAGGCAGGCCAGGTGCTCTGTAGCTGCGGCTTGCTCTCTATATTTGTGCAATTCAGCAGTTGCTGCTCTGTGTTATTCGGCTCACATTCGGGTTCTTTACTGACACTTCTGGCTGCTTCCTGCATGCGCAAATGGCCTGTGCAAAATGCTACAAAATGTGCAAAATAAACTCAGATCTAAAATTGTGCCGGCTGCAATTACACTATATAAAGTCTAATCCAGTCCAAAGTGTGCAAAATGCAGTCAAACTGTGAACAGAATACAATGAAATCTTTTCTTATTTGTGCAAATGAGCATTCCAATGTGCAAGTAGCAAAAACAGTGCTGGAGGAATAAATATCTCCTCTTCATGCAGAGACACACACTAGTGAAAAGTGGCCTCTTAACGTGCGGTAATGAGGTAACCGCATATTCTCCCTTGTATTCCTTGAGCATTGTGGTTCTGTACCTGTCTTTGTTCCTCAGTGGAAGTAGAGTGATAAAAGAAGGGGGGTTCTGGATAGTGTAGTATTTTAAACAGTAGGTAGTTTTTATTAACCTCCCTGGTGGTATGATTATTTCGGATTTTAGGTGCTGAAAGCGGTACCATTATTTTGCATGAAAATTTGGTGTTTTATATTGCAGTCCTGTAATTCTTAGCAATAACTCACTTAAATCTGTCCAAACCAGAGTCCAATCAACATCCGCCAGGAAGAAAATCACCTGGCTTTTAGGAAAAAACTCAAGACCTTCCTCTTTTAGCAGACGATCAAAGCTCACCACAGCGCCTAGAGGCGATTCAGTTCGCATTGTGCGCTATACAAGTATTTCATTCATTCATTCATTCAGAGTCTAGCAGACATCCCGGGTATGATAAAGTTTGAAAAATTAAATCATAAATTATAATCTAATAAATAATTATAAATAATTTTACCAAATAATAATATAACAATAATAAAAATTATTCAATAATGTAATCAAAACAAAAACACTGAAATTTGCTCAGTTGCAGAGATGTCACTGTCATTACTTTTCAGTATTTGATGACGAATCTCCGCACAAATCACTATCGCTCAATTCTGCAAGTGATTCAAATTTAGGGCCAGGGCACCCCTAGGTAGTTGCAAGACTAATTGGCAGACTCTGAGACTTCGACAGGAAGACAGCCATGCAGGGAAAGGCATCTAGCGAGACGCCATTCAAAAACAAAGTTAATGGCGCTCACAGAGAAAAGCTCTAATACAAAAAAAAGAAGGGAAGGGAGCAAGATGCAAATCCGAGTATTAATAATTAGTCCACAAATTAGTCCATGTGAGGATGTTATGCACTGTAGATCTTAGAGGTCTGCCATTCCAAAAGCTAGAAGGAGCTCTGCAACAAGGACAAACACAAAGAAAGGACGATGCCCTCTAAGTGCAGCATATACGATAAAACCATTTATTAGTAGGGTATAAAAACACTCACGTTTGAGTAGTAAAATACCAGCTTATCAGTGATAATATTTTTCATCCGCAAAGTGTAAAGCCCCATACACACTATCAGTTTTTTTGCTGAGTTTTTCCTTCAGGTTTACCAAAACCATACAGTGCAAAGGCCTGCCTGATTGCATACACATTGAGACTTCTAAGGTTTGACCTCATGTTATATGATTTTGGTAAAACTGATAGTGTGTATGGGGCTTTACTCTTTGTGTTAGGAACTGTTAAAGACTGTTGACATAAGAGACAGCATTCCTACATATGCAGATGTGGCGTCTTGCTTGCCTACATTGTTCCCGGAAGTGACGTCAACCACCCTGCTCTTTGCCCTTACCCACTGAAGTTTCCCGATTCGTCCCTGGTGTGTGAGAATACTGCTCCGGTACCTGCTTCATCTACTCACTGTGGTCCCTGGTAATAACATGTGTGGTCCCTTAGTGGCAACAGTTTCTCCTCAACCTCCAACCACGACAGGTTCTCTGGCCGGCAGAACCATCACTTCTGGTTGGACTGCAAGCCACAATCCCAACCATGCACTGCACTCTTGCTTCTGGATAGGCCCTCAAACAGCCTAGCAGCCAGATGTGCCTGCGATAGGCCCAAACTCTGTCTGGGCAATACAACACATGTCCACCTAGACAGCCGTCCAGGTGGCACAGAACAGGGGTCACCTGACTCCACCCAAATATATAGGTTCTCCCAGCAGGCCAAGGGATTCAAGAAAACCCCTGCCCATTGGCTGAGATACCCCACAACCCATAATCTGACCTTGTAGTGCCCATCTCATATCTAATGCCACCAAGTACCCGGCCACCTAGCTGCAAAAGAGAAAAATGCAAAAATTACAGACTTAGAGAGAAATCAACTGATTTTCAACAATTAGCCAAGGTAGCTATACCTGGCAGGTAAATTTAGGAGCAACCCTGCCTAAACTCCAGGGTGCTACACTCTTATATGCATTACAATATTTTTCAATTCCCGTCTTTTTCATAATCTGCAAGCCCCAGGTTTGAAGACCAGGAATCTTATACCAGCTTATACAAATGAGCAAAATGTTTCTGCCATAAAAGCCAAATTCCTGTGGGAATGTAGAAAAAAAACAAACAAGCAAAGCGCACTTACTCTCAAGAAGTGCTTATACTGCAGATATAAAGATAGTTACTGATAAGATTTCACCTTTCATCAGTTCAGAACAGTCAGGTGAATAATGAACAATCATTACAGATTTCCTAAGGCTTAATGCACACGCAACATTTTACAACCATGCTTAAACGATTTAACTTGACAGATAGTAACCGATATTTAAAAGCGTTTTTTTTTTTTTTTTTTAAATAATTAAAAACGACTGTAAATGAAACACGGCTAAATGCGAGTTACCGCATTTGCCTTTAAAATGCCTTTGGACATCCCTGTCCTGAACGCATTTTTTTGCTTTCAAAAAATGCTTCTAAACTCAGCTCAGTTGCCTAGAAATGACTCTAAACAACCCTGTGCACATGTATATATAAGATAACATAGAGGAGAGTTCAGGGGCAGCTGAAAAAAACAAAAACAAAAAAAACCCACCCAACTGCTCCTAAACATCCCACACCAGCAGCAGTGTACATAGAGCCTAAGTTGCTACATTGTACTTTCCACATTGTTGTTTGCCACAATAGGTAAACCTGAAAGAAAAAGATGAAGGCTGAAGAGTGGATTTAGCATATCTTAAAGTGGTTGTAAACCCTTACAAACCACTTTGACCTACAGGTAAGCCTAGATTAACCACTTGCTTACTGGGCACTTAAACCCCCCTCAGTCCCAGACCAATTTTCAGCTTTCAGCGCTGATGCACTTTGAATGACAATTGACAAATGACTGTACCCAAATGAAATGTTTATCATTTTTTTCCCACAAATAGAGCTTTCTTTTGGTGGTATTTAGTTACAGCTCAGAGTTTTATTTTTTGCTAAACAAACAAAAAAAGATGCAAAAAAAAAAAATCATGTTTAATAGTTTGTTTTGCAAACGGGTCATTTTTCTCCTTCATTGAAGTGCGCTGATTAGGCGGCACTGATAGGCTGCACTGGTGGGCCCTGATGGGCTGCATTGGTGGGCACTGATGGGCTGCACTGGTGGGCACTGATAGGCTGCACTGGTGGGCACTGATAGGCATAGTTAAGGCGGCACTAATAGGCACAGATAAGGCGGCACCGATGGGCACAGATAAGGCGGCACTGATGGGCAAAGATGGGCACAGATGGGTGGCACGGATGGGTGGCACGGATGGGTGGCACGGATGGGCACTGATAGGTACCACTGATAGATGGGACTGATGGGCACTGATAGGTGGCACTGATAGGTGGCTCTGATAGGTGGCACTGCTGGGCACTGATGGGCGGCACTGCTGGGCACTGGTAGATGACACTGATGGGCACGGATGTGGCACTGGGGTGCAGCACCTTTGAGGCAGATTGTGGGCACTGCTGGGTGGCACTGTGGGTGGCACTGCTGGGTGGCACTGTGGGTGGCACTGTGGGCACTGCTGGGTGGCACTATGGGCACTGTTGGGTGGCACTATGGGCACTGCTGGGTGGCACTGATGGGGGGCACTTACTTTGAATACATTTGGCACTGCATGGGGCAGGTGGGCACTGGCAGGGGGCAGGTGGGCACTAGCAGGGCTGGCCGTGATCGGGACTGATGTCCCGATCACGGCCGCCGGTGATCAGCTTTTTTTATAGCCGATTACCGGCTCCGTTATATCACATGATCAGCTGTCATTGGCTGACAGCTGATCACGTGATAAGGGGTCGGGATCGACCCCTTGCACGGATCGGTGATCAGGCGAGTCTCATGGACTCGCCGATCACAGAGCGCGCCGTGCGCGCCCCTCAGGGGGTGCGCAGGCCGCTCGTGCACGGGACTACGTCAATAGACGTAGTCCCGAAAAAAGAGATCTGCGCTGTAGCCGTCATTTGGCTATAGCGCGGATCTCAAGTGGTTAAGGCTTACCTGTAGGTCCAAGCAATATCTCCTAAACCTATATGGTTTAGGAGATATTTGCCCGAAAACGGTGCGATGCATAGTAGTCCATTATGCTTTGCTTTGCCTTTACAGGGAATGAAAGAGGAAGTAAACCCATCAGGGTTTACTTCCTCTTTAAATATTGGCATAAAATCAATATAAAGGAAGGCACTACTCCTTTAACAATTTATTAAGATACTCAAACAAGCAATTAAAGTTATGGGAAATGGAATTGACCCAATACCTACCAAACCTCTCATGACAACCTAGTTATTTTTCTTGCTTGCCTCTATTTCTCTCTTTTTTTGATCTGCTATCTGTTTGGCTAATATAGGTCTGGGCACTCCCTGTGCCCACTTGGTCTGGTTTTGTAACAGATATGTGACACTAGTCTAAAACTGCAAAATATATACATGAAGGATTAGAATTGGCGAATACTTGACCATTGTAAGCAATAAGTGTGATATATTTATACATCTTATTCTGCCATTTTAAATTATCATATAACAAATGTATCCCAGTTGGCTTTTACATATGCTTATTATTTTTATATTTGCTACAAAACCATTTATTTATAACATTGCTCAAATCGTTGCAATAAAAATTTACTGTTTAAAAAAACTATTTTGATTAAACCAATGTGCCATAGAGCATAATAAAAATATATATCAAACATTTAAAAAGCCCATAAATGAAAAGCCAGCCCAAACACCATGCTGTGAAGTAAAGCCCCGTACACACGAGCAGACTTTTCTCTTTTCAAATATTTTATTAACATATTAAAAAAGGGGTAACAGTACACAAGTACAGAAGGTCGCATAGTTGAGAGACACTATAACATCGAAATGCAGGCAACATGCTCATGCACACGGACGTTTTAAAAAACTGGCTGCAAAGCTAGCTCCGATGCCTGGAAAAATCGTTGTTAAAAACGGGATTTTTACCACGTTTTGCATTGGCGTTTTTGCGCGTTTTTGCGCGTTTTTTAGCGTTAGCGTTAAGTAGCGTTTTTTAAGAAACACATCTCTTGGCTATAGCACTCAGAAAACAAAGAAAATATGTTGTGCGTTTATGCGCGTTTATGCGCGTTTTTCCGCGATTCGCGTTTTTACAGCTCTAGCTCCACGCCACGGAACGCACTGGTCCTGGGTTTTTTTTTAGCTTAAAAACGCCTATGCCATTTGCAGCTCAAAAACGCCTAGGTGGGCATGAAGCCATAGACTTACATGGACAGCCGTTTTTAAGCTGCAAAAAAAGCTCAAAAAAGTGGCTGTAAAAACGTCCGTGTGCATGAGGCCTTACAGTACAAGGCCAACGATTGAGTCATAAATACCATATGAAAACATCCAAGATCCATTAAAACCCCAACAGATCGTTTTGGCAAAAAATAATCACTTTGGATCTAGGGCAAACCGTAAGGGGAGTCCCACTAAGAGGGGGTCCCCAAGTAGGGTTAATCACCCCCAAAACTGGGGAGCAGAAAACTTACAACAAAGAAATACCCTACTGTAGTTTAAGCATAAAGGAAAACACAAAGAGACTAGTAAAGTCAACCAGCCATAAAGAAAGAGAAAAACAGAAAGGAGAACAGAGGTAAGGACAGGAGAAGTATAGAAAAAGTGCAAGAAAGCACAGGGAAGAAACGGGACAGAGAAGGGACGGCGGGCGGTCCGAGGTCCCCACGGGTCTCAGTAAGGGACCAAAGGTTACTATGCGGGTTACAGTACTAAAAGTTGGGGGTCAAAATTTGGGGGTAAAAAGTGGTCCACCCATGGTTGCCAAATCTTACAATGGAGAGGGAGTCTGTCTAGAATAATTGCTTCGATTTTGCTGTGAATCATGGCCTGGGTAACCCGGTTCTTAACTTCGGGGATGCTAAGGGTTGCGGATTTCCATGCTTTTGCGATGGTCTGTTTTGCGGCTGTGACTATCTGCAGAAAGAGCCGCGCCCGGTGTCGGGTAAACCTGCTAGGTATTAGATTTAACAGGGCAATCGTTGGATCTGGCGATAGAGTACATTGGAAGAGTCTGGATAGGATGCTAAAAATTTGTTTCCAAAATTCTGTCACTACTGGACAGACGAGCGGACTTTTCAACATCCAAAGTCTGACGGAATGATTCCGTCAGACTATTCGATCGTGTGTGGGCTGCAACGGACTTTTGATTCGCAAAAGTCTGACAGACTTTAGAAAATGGAACATGCTTCAAATTTTTCCGACGGAACTCCGCCGGACCCAGTTCCTACCGAAAAATTCGCTCGTGTGTATGCTATTCCGACGGACTAAAACCGACGCTAGGGCAGCTATTGGCTACTGGCTATGAACTTCCTTATTCGAGTCCAGTCGTACGTCATCACGTTCGAATCCGTCGGAGTTTGGTGTGATTGTGTGTGGCCAAGTCCGCTCATTCGGAAAGTCCGGCAGAACTCCGGCAGAACTCCGGCAGAACTCCGGCGGAACTCCTTCGGAAGTCTGTTGGACATAAGTCCGCTCGTGTGTACGGGGCTTAAGTGATATTTTTTTCTGTTGCATCCAACCAGAGTGCTTCTACCACATATGTGTAAAATGCTCACTTACCAACTATGGAACCCTGAACAAAAAAAAAAAAAATTGCATGGCGGGCCCCTGAAAATCAATACCAGGCCCTTCAGGTCTGGTATGGATATTAAGGGGAACCCTGCACCAAATAAAAAAAAATGGCGTAGGGGTCACCCGCAAAATCCATACCAGGCCCTTATCCGAGCACGCAACCTGGCAGGCCCCAGGAAAAGAGGGGGCCTGAGAGAGTGCCCCCCTCCTGAACTGTACAAAGCCACATGCCCTCAACATGGGGAGGATGCTTTGGGGTCCCCAAAGCACCTTATACCCATGTTGATGGGAACAGGGGCCTCACATCCCACAACCCCCTGCCTGGTGGTTGTGGGGATCTGCGGGCGGGTGCTAATCAGAATCTGGAACCCCCCTTTAACAAGGGGACCCCCAGATCCCGGCCCCCCATGTGAATTGGTAACGGGTACATTGTACCCCTAACATTTCACAAAAAAAGTGTCAAATATAGTAAAAACACAGGAGACACTTTGGGACAAGTCCTTTATTAAAAAATAAAAAAATAAAAATGTCCCACAATGTACATCCATCTTACACCACCCAACGAGAAAAAAGAAAAAAAAAAGCCATAGGAGGCTCCCGCTGAGTGACGCTTCTTCTCGGTGACAGCTGAGAGGGTGGGGCCAGGTGAAGTCAGAGGAAGGCGGGGGTCGCCGTTAAGGTCACGGGGTGGCCCTGCCCTCAGCTATATAACAGACCTGAAGGGGGAACCCCTACGCCATTTTTTTAATTTGGTGCAGTTTAACCGTTTCAGCCCTGGAAGATTTTACCCCTTCCTGACCAGAGCACTTTTTGCAATTCGGCACTGCATCGCTTTAACTGACAATTGTGCGGTCATGCAACATTACACCAAAAAATTGTGACTTTCTTTTTTTCCCCATAAATATAGATTTATTTTGGTGGTATTTGATCACCTCTGCAGTTTTCATTTTTTGCACTATAAACAAAAAAAGCTATTTTTTTAACTTTTTGCTATAATAATTATCCCCAATGCATTTTTTTCCCAGTTCTTCTACATATTTTTGGTAAAATAAAAAAAATCGCAATAAGCGTATATTGATTGGTTTGCGCAAAAGGTATAGCATCTACAAAATAGGGGATATGATCATGACTGCGACATTATGGCACATCGGACACTTTTGAGACTATTTTGGGACAATTGTCCCATGCTGTTTTTTTTTCAATGAGTTTTATCTATATTGCCGGGATCTGTAAATTTATTACAGCCATGATCAGTTTTAAATTACTTTTTTTCCCATTAGAAATGTCATTTTTCTGAGGTATTGTTCTAAACGTTGGAAAACTGTGCCACTTTACAGGCATACTATAGACACCCCCCAGGCACGATATTTAAAGGAATATTTAATTTTTATTGTTTCACTTTAAGCATTATTAAAATCATTGCTCTCAAAAAAATTCCATCTTTAAAATCATTTTTTGCATTGATACATGTCCCCTGGGGCCGGACCTGGGTCCCCAAACACTTTCTATGATCTTTTTTTCATGTTTGTGTCCCATAGACTTTAAAGGTGTTTCTCACATCCGTGTGCCTTTGGAACGCATTGCTGGCTTGGTAGCTGACAGTGGCTTGTGGAGGTGCCACTTGCGCACTCTGAATATGCAAGTGCAATACATTTGTGTTTTAAGTGTGTCCATTTTAAATAAAATTGAAAAAAGAGAATTGCTCTCCTTGGATTCTTGCTGTATGGTAATATTGAGAGTAGAAAAGAGGTATGGAGTTCACCATATCCATCCAATCCATTCCATCTATTGGATTGTGTCTGTTAAGCCTTTTGGGCCATTTATCGTTGGTAAGTAAGCATTTTACACATATGTTGTGGAAGCTCTCTGGTTGGATGTACTAAAAAAAGTATCACTTATTTCACAGCAGGGTTTTAGAGCAGACTTTTAATTTATTTATGGACTTTTTAAATGTTTGACGTATGTTATTGTTAGGCCGCGTACACACGGGCGGACTGTTCGTCCAACTTAGTCCGCTGAACAGTGTTTCAGCGGACAATCCGCTCGTGTGTGGGCTTCAGCGGACTGTTTCAGCGGACAGTCTGACGAACAAAGTCTTACGGAATTTCCGTAAGACAGTCCGTCCAAACTTGGTTTCAGCGGACAGTCCGCTCCTGTGTAGGCTAGTTCGACAGACTAAGTTTGGCGCATGCTCAGAAAGGATTTACACGGCGAAGGTTGCATTGCAGTGTATTGGACGTCGAATTTCTCGTCCCGTCGTACGTGCCGTTCACGTCATCGCGCACACTTTCAGCGGACTGTCTGCTCATCGTGTGTGGTCAAGTCCGTTCATGCAAATTTTGAACGGACTGTTTGTCGGATTGTCTGACGAACTAAGTTGGGCGAACAGTCCGCCCGTGTGTACGCGGCCTTATGCTCTTTGGCACATTGGTTTAATCAAGAGAGTAGAACCTTTCTTCATATTGTTTTTATTTTACTAGTGCTATTTTAGAATTGAAAGGGGCAGCTGAACATTATAAGCATTATTGGTTTTCTCCACCTTATCACTTTTCTTTAGAGTAAATGTGGACATACACTGACCAATAAGATCTACGTTTAGTCAAAACCTTTTTAAAAAAAATCAGCACAAGGAACAGTAATTACAATCAATATGAAGTGTCCCTCACGCTGCTGGCTGTGGATTTAGCTGAAATCCCCCCCTACCCCAACAGTGGTAATTCCCTCCTACCCCAACAGTGGTAATTTTGTGGTTCCATTGGGTTTAATAGAGCTGAGGAACCTGATGCACGTGCTCATCAAGACTATGCCCACCCTGTCTCCTGTACTATGGCTTACCTAAATGAAAAGCGATCATAGTCATCCCTCCTGATGGGTATAATCATCACTCTTGATGAGTGCATAAGACAGGTCTCTCGGCTCTATTATTGCCTATTGCAGAAGAAGTTTCTTACTTTAGAGGTCGAGGGGAATCAAAGGACTAAAGATTTCAACTAAATCCATAGCCAGCAGCAATTTAATATCTGCATTTAATATCTTTATTAAGTGATTCAGCTTCTTGTTAACAACTATCTTCTTAGAATCTAATTGATAGATTTCAGTATGCTGCAAATTAGATTACAACACATAAGGGGTTATTTACTAAAGGCAAATCCACTTTGCACTACAAGTGCACTTGGAAGTGCAGTCACTGTAGATCTGAGGGGGACATGCAAGGAAAATAAAAAAACAGCATTTTAGCTTGTACATGATTGGATGATAAAATCAGCTGAGGTTCCCCACATTTCAGATCTTCCTTTCAGATCTAAAGCTACTTGCCTTTAGAAAATCAACCCCATAGTTACATAGTTGGTGAGGTTGAAAAAAAAAAAAAAAAAAGACGCCAGTCCATCCAGTTCAACCTATGATGTGTATGTGTGTGTGTATATGTGTTTATGTCAATAGTACATTGTATACCCCCGTATGGTGTGGTCGTTCAGGTGCTTATCTAATAGTTTTTTTAAACTATTGATGCTCCCTGCTGACACCACTGCTTGTGGAAGAGAATTTTACATCCACATGAATGCATCTCTTAACAGCAAAGAGATTTAACAGAATTTTACTTAGTTTGATGCAACAGTGCTGGCTGGTGAAGGTGAAGCCCTAAATAGCCATGAAAAAGGTAACTCAGATGTATCCTGACTTTTAGTCTCCAAACTACTGTACCCCTATCTTATTGTCCCACTATAATTACCAAAAATATACTAACACAAAGGTTGGGGTAAACTGTCCGTTTTCGGCTCCTTTATTAAAATGAAAAATTATGTAAACAATTTTACAAACAAAAACATAACGTTTTTGTTGGCTATCCTTGGAGGCACTAAATATGAAAATATTTACCATAGACTCCACTTCGGTGTTCAACTACATGTTTGAGGTAACTAACTATAAGGGGTTTATATCCTGTTGTTATGCCATGCTGTTGGGTCTCTCCCGGCGGGGCACCCCCTTGAAGGCGGTGTCTCGGTGGCAGAGGGATGTGGGGACATTTGAAGAGGAGCAGTGGGAGGAAACCCTGCAGGCGGTCTCCACGTGCTCTCTAAATGTGGCACAAAGACTGTCACAGCTCTATATACTCCTAAGGGTACATCGCACACCAGAGGGATCGACCCGTATGGGGATAATCACAGACCCCACTTGCACTAGATGCTCTAGAGACCATGGTGACCCCATTCACCTTCTATGGCGATGCCCAAAATTGCACCTGTACTGGGAAAAGGTCATTGACACTATTAGTGGGGCTTTCCAGGTCCAGATACCTCTAGAACCAAAAATCTTTATGCTGGGGATAATAGATGGCCTCCGGACGGAGGAGATCCCCAAGCAGGCTATTGGACGAGCACTATTTTAGTCTTGTATGACGATCCTGAGACGCTGGAAGTCCACAGAGCCGCCCACTGTGAAGGAATGGATCACACGAATGGGAGATACACTTCGGCTGGAGAAACTTATATATCAGCGTAGGGGGACTAGTACTAAATATGACAAACTTTGGGCCCAGTGGCTTAATTTACCTGGCCTAGCCCCGGTGGATCTGGTCTATAATAAATTACTTTAAAGCTAGTGGAAGTTAAGTGAATAAATCCGGGGATATGTGGCGAATGTCTATGCAGAGCTGAGTATCAGTGAGAATGTAACCACTGGGATATTTGTATGTGGGAGAAATTGCTTGATGTGATACCATGACATATACAGGGGTGTAACTCCACACAGACTTTAGGTATGACTTGTGCTCTGGAGATGCTTGTTTGTTAAAGAGGAGCTGCACCTTTAAAAAAAATATTAAAAGTCAGCAGCTACAAATACGGCAGCTGCTGACTTTTAATAAATTGACACTTACCTGTCTCAGGGCCCAGCGATGTCGGCAGAAGATGATGAACGATCGCTCGTCTCTCGGCTGCCCCCGCCGCCATCCTCTGTCAGGGAATCGGGAAGTAAAGCATTGCGGTTCCCTACTGCGCATGCACGAGTTGCGCCGCGCGTCTCCAGTGGTCCCCGCTGTGTCCTGGGAACTGTGTTTTTCCCAGAACACGACGGGGGGGGCGGGGCATCTGTGGCTAGCTGCGGCTAGCTTGTCCCGGAAGTGGGTGCAGATACCTGGATTATACAGGTATCTGCACCCCCCTCCCCCCTGAAAGGTGCCAATTGTGGCACCAGAGGGGGGGGGGGGTTCCAATGAGCGGACCTTCCACTTTAGGGTGGAGGTCCGCTTTAATGTATCTATGTTCAATAAAAACTTTTTTGTTTGAGAAAAAAAAAATTTAAATATTTCCTTGTATCTACATAAACTTTTTCCCCGGTCCCCGCCACACTGCACCGACTCAGGGATGAACCAAATTCTCCAGATACACCATTGTAACTCCAAGTTAATCTACCATAACTGGCATTTAACCGGGGACCCATACCTTGGATGCATCCCAATCATCTAATTACAGCATTTGCAATTATTTAAAATTGGCTCCAAAGATCCAACGGCCATAGCGCAAAGTGTGAAGCCTCACAACTTTGTGCCCCACCAAAAACATAATGCCCGCTGTATCCTCTCTTGCAAACCCAGTAACCACAGATCCATGCCCACCGCATTCAGATGGACCCCATCACTGTGGAGATACCTCAAGCCACCTCAAGCTCCTGATGCCTAACTACAAAACCCGTTCCATGTTAGAAATCTCTAAACCTCCTTATTGGTCCTTACTCGAGCCCTGTTCAGCTTTGCCTGGTCCTGTGACTTGACATCACGTATGAGCTGTCTGCTGGACAGAACCCCCAGGTCGTTGCCTCCAGCGTGTATGACCAAAATGTCAGGGGGCCTGTCCCATCTCATGACACTATTTACCTCCCTAAACACTCTGCTCCATAACAACCCTGGAACGCCTATACACTTAATGCTGGCCTCAGATCTAGGGATGCCCAGCTGATGACCACTAGGCCTCACATCAGCCCTCTTAGCCCCACAATGCACAAAGGAATATCCTAATAGCCACAGGAGGCAAGCATCATTGCAGCATACGTCTGCCGACAAGCACCCATGGGCAGCCTTGAACAGACTAAGTAATTCATCCACCCTGAGGGCTCCATAAAAGGCCAAAGCAAATGCTGCCCGGAATAGTAAAGTTTCAAAACTGGACGAACAAACTATGATCATCTCCAGAAACAATGATTGCAGGATATCAAAAGTGATAGGCTGGTGGCCGTCCGGCCGCATAGCCCCTTTTCGATAACCTCTCATAGCCGGTTTCACCAAAAAATCTTTGGTAAAAAAATCGTGCATGTCCTGCAGTTTAAACCAGAAGGCGAGGACGACAAATTTTCGGTTCATGGCAGAAATAGGTATGTCAGCTGTAAAACACAGACAAACAAAATAAATCACCAGATGTCTCACTTCAGAACTGTCCCTGTCAACCCCTTCCCACTGTAGCAGTTCTCCCCCATTCCCTCCAGACCTTAGTGTAGAATGACCATGTCGACTCGCTCAAAGAGCTTTGAATCAAATCAGAGGCGAGTCCAACGTAATCCACCACAACCTCCGCCCAAGGTGCCAACTCCCGGAACCTGTCCCACTGAAAGCGGGAGAGATTATCATCCACCATGTTCTCAACTCCAGGAGTATGAACAGTGTACAGAAAAACATTTTGCTGAAGACAACACAAAACCAGATATTGCAACAGATGTATAACTGGAGGGTAGGACCCTGACAGAGAGTTGATCACCTGCACTACACCCAAGTTTTCACAGTGGATATAAACCTTTTTGTTGCTAAACAATTCTCTCCAGAGCGACATGGCAACCACCACTAGAAAAATTTCCAGCAGCACCAAATTCTTTAGGAATCCTGTCTCCCACCGTTCTGTGGGCCAGTGCTCCGCACTCCACCGATCCTCTAAGAATGCTCCATATCCACTGGATCCAGCGGCATCTGTGAAAAGCTCTAGATTGTCATTGCTGACCAGCCCTTCTATCCAGGTGGACCAGCAATTGAAATTGCCCAAAAATTCATACCCCTCCCCCAAGTCGGCCTTGTGTTCCCTAGTCAGCTGAATTAAATGGCTAGGCGAATTGACCAAATAATTGATGGCAGACAGCCGTTGACAAAACTCTGCCCATTGGCATTATACTGCAAGCAAAATTAAGCTTACCGAGGAGCAACTGTAGCTCTCGGAGCTGAATGTTGTGTTTTCTAGAGGCCAAACTGACCTCCTCCTTCAAAGCATGTAGTTTTTCGTCAAGCAGACAACACACCATTGCCCGAGAATCAATCTCTATACCCAGGAAGTTGATAAACTCTGTGGGGCCTTCGGTCATGTCCGCCACGCGAGGAATACCGAAACACTCTGCCAGGTGTTGTACCATAGCCAGCATCACGCTGCATAAATTAGAGGATGGAGGGCCAACACATAGAAAGTCATCCAGGTAATGAATCACTGAATTGACACCTGTCACGTCCCGCAACACCTATTCGAGAAAAGAACTAAAGGCCTTGAAAAAAGAGAAAGAGATGGAGCAGCCCATAGTCAGGCAGCAATCCACATAAAAGGTCCCCAACCATCTGCAACCCAAAAGATGAAAACTGCGTGGGTGAACTGGTAGCAACCAAAAAGCCGACTTAATACCGGTTTTCTTCATAACCCTTCTCGTAGTGCCTTACCCAAAAGACGGCAGCATCAAACGAGGTATAGGACACTGCACATGCCTCGGGGTCAATAGCATCATTGAATGGACAGCCTTTCAGAAAAAAAAGATGGTGGATCAGGTGAAACTTATTAGGCTCCTTCTTTGGAATGACACCCAAAGGCGAGACCACCAAATTATCCAAGGGTGATGAGGAAACGGGCTTCACATGTGGCCCATCAAAACTTCCTTAGCGAGTTTCTCAGAAACCACTTTGGAGTGTAACATAGCCAAACGCAAGTTGTCAGCTGCAGGGGGAATCAGAGGAAGGGAGCAAGGGATCAAAAAGCCCTCTGTGAAACCTGCCTGTAACAACTGAACTGCAGGCTGATCCAGATATTTATTTAGAAAGGGGGACATTCTGTCCACCCTCAACAGTCTGGCCTTTTTCCTGCAGCATCGCCAAGACAGGCCTTGCCGGCCTTAAAGCTGTGAAAGGGGGTGGAAAAAATGAAGCCAAGGCTCGTGGAGAGGTTTCCTTATGATCCCAGCGCAGCGAGGGACATATCGCCTGTTCGTCATACCGCAGCCAAGCCACTCCCCCATTAACCCTCTGGGCCTCGCTAATGGAATCCAGATAGCAAAAGAGTGAGAGACAATTCTTGGGGGATTTTTCCCCGATGACAATTGCAAAAATGGCGAATGCCTGGAGCCAATTGCTAAACATACGCGGAATGAACCGTTAACGACACTTCTCCTCATCTTCTTTCTTGGACTCTTCCAGTTTTACCTATCCAAGTTAAACCTTTCCAGAAGGAGCAATGTGAAGATCTCCAAATACTCCCCCCACCAAATCTTTTCCCTCATCTCAGATTTTAGGTGAGCTCACAGAGGACCCTCAAAACAGACATACACTTCGCATTTGGCCGAATAGGACAGGCGAATCAAGTCCGTACTCTAACTAGCTTCCTTTGTGGAGTACGCAGGGAAATACTCACCCCGGGGCTACTGTATCCCTCGGTGACACTACCACCATGACCCCTGACCAGGCCCTGGCACAGGATTCGCTGCAACCTGTGTCACTGCACGACCCACATGGAGTCCGAAACCCAAGCCGACACCGGGGTAGAGCTCGCGATATGCCCACATTAAAGCATTGAACCAAAGAACACAGCCCGACCAAAGGGTCGCGTATGGCTGCAGCATCACCTGTCGCGGCCGGCCCTGGGCCTGCCGTCCGCAGTGAGGGAGGGGGAGCTATAGCTGAAGTGACACCAGGACCACCCCCGGAGGCCTGTTCACCCCTAGAACCCAAAACAGGGAACACATAAAGTTGCAAGGGACAACATTAGACAAGGACTTACCGGGCCGACTCCACCATTGATGACCTCTGCGGAGCTATAGCCCCTTCCTCACTGGACAGCTCACCCTCAGTGCGGGAGAAATCCTGGCAACCATCAGAAGAATGGACTGGCGAGAATACGCTGCCCACAGAAGGCCCCGGCTGCTTGCTGTCTTTTCTGTGTCTCTATTCCCCAGGACTGGTGTGCCTGGCCGTTTGGCTCCTCTTTAACCCCCGCCGCTGGTGGGTGGGGCCCTGCTGTTCTGACCTGCAATGAAGGCCATCATATCCCTAATGGATCCGGGTATGACGGGGTCTTTGGCCAATCCACCCGATTCACCCAATCCACCCGACTGCCCATGACCCGTATCACCACTCCTCCCCCCGCTGAGCTGCCATTCCTGGCACTATTCCCACCAAGGATGGGGCAGCACTCTCGTGGGTCTTCCTCCTCTCTGGGATTGGTGGTGTGGTAGGGCTGTGACCCCGTCCTGCCGAGCTCCGCCCCAACAGGCATTCCTCCCAGTGACCACGCCTGCTCCAGCCAGGGGAGGTTGAGCCGGCTGGGCTGGAGGGTCCAAGTCCAGGCTCCCTGCATAGCATTAAACTTGTGGGAACTGTGAGGGGCTGAAGCGCTCTGGGGGTGTGTCCGCCGAGCATGTCTTACCTGTGTGCAGCCAGAACTGTGGCAGTTGTCCCCTGCAGGCTGCAATCTGGCTCTGAAGCCAATCGGTCCCCGTGAAATCTGCCAATCGAGTGGAGCTGCTCTACCGGACGGCGGGAATCAGTCATCAGGAGCTGCAGATGAAGGGCACAGCACCAACATTTTTCGTGTGTGCTGGCCAGATGTTCAGTCACCCATGACCTCCATCACTCCTGCAATACCCCCAACACTGTTTTCCCAATCCACTGCAGCCTCCAGTTGCCTGACAAGGATTATCCCCCACTTGCCTGGATCCCCTGTGCATCTATTCATGAGCTTTTTTTTTTTTCCTACGGGCTGTGCTCAAACAAGGGACAGATTAGGGACAGGTGAAGTAAGAATGACAAAACAGCCCTGACAGATAAATCAAACTTGCATGTTATCATGCGGCAACATCCACAGTCCAGTCCAACTCTGGCTGAACACTGTGGATGCATCATAGCAACCATTTCAAAATTTCCTCCTAGAATGTGGAATTCACAGTTTAACCCACACCAACAAATTCCTTATGGATGATGCCATTGTTGCCAAAGAAGGTAATCAACATTTTTTTGACCTTGGACTTTTGCAGGCACCTCTTTTTGGGTTGTGGGGAAGATGGTGAATACCATTCAATCGATTGCAGCTTGGATTCCGGATCAAGCTGGTAGCAGAAAAGATGGATCGTGGTCACACATGGTAATGAAATCTCCAGAGATTTCCAACCATTTTGCTTTATGTTCGTCTGTCAGCTTGTGCAGCACAAACTGGTAAAAGATCTTCTGCTCACCCAAATCTTTGCGGACAATTGTGTGATGACAGACTGTTTGCCTACAATCCGACCGTTAGTACGCTCCAGACATTTGTTGTCCAACTTTCACCAATAAATGCTGGATGGCAGGCTAATACATTTTTGGAGGACAAACAGTCTGTTGTCAGATTTTCGTCTCGTGTGTACACAACTCAGTCACACAAAAGTCCAAAGTACAAATAAGCATGCTCAGAATCAATGCTCACCAAACAGGACATTAGCAGAAGGTGTCCAAAGGGTGGCGCTCAAGAGCTGAAATTCCTCATAGTACGTCACTACCTTCGTGTTTGTTGGCCGAAAATGATGTACCGTTTGTATGCAAGACAAGGTCCTGGCACATGACCTTTGGACAAACGTCTGACGCTTTGTTGGCCAACAATCTGATTGTGTATACGAGGCTTTAGGCTTGGTTCACACTGGAACCGGCTGTGGATCGCACAGGAACGCTGTGCGTCCCCATTCTTTGGTTCAGGGATGAATCAGGGCCCTAATCTTTGCCTGAATTTGGGGCTGAAACTGAGCTAAAGGCGCACAGCTTTTTTGTGCAGTGTGCTCCGCAGCCACCCTGCAGATGTGAATCGGCTTCATAAAGAGCCAGTAACATTCTCTTGCTATGCAAATTGGTTATTATGTTAGTTTTTTTGTGTAAGCTTTACTTTACAAATCTTAATATTTGGAGAGCAATATTAAAGTTAATCTTTGGGGTAATTACAGTAATTTGAAGTTAATCCTTTTATACTGCCACATAAAAAGTCTCAGAGGAAGGGAATTAATGTTGCAGATAATATCCTTTTTACCAGGTAGCAGAACCACACATTCAGTATCCAATAAACATGCATTTATATGGAGTGGTACTAATATGAGAAAATATCAATGCTCCCAGTTGACAAATTATTAAACTTCATTACTTTTAATACTAGGAAAGCTTATTATCGGCTGACACCTAGCAGCAGTATCTATATTGTAGAAGCCATGTATTTATGCATTTCACTGATAATGTAACTTCACGCAGCTGAAAATGGAAGGTGTCTAAGACAAAGGTTTAATTGCCTTCTCTTTGTACATTGTCTCTGGAGGCTTTCTGGCTATGCGCTAAACACTGTCAGTTCTTTTAAATATAAGATGGCCAAGCACTAATAGAAAATTATTAGAACATTTTTTTTATTTTAGGAACATTCAAATAATTTTCTAATCAATAATTTTGTCAAATTGACATTCATTTTCTACAGAAGTGGTGAGAAAATTCTGGAGAAAGATGGGAAATCATTCTCAAAAGAACAAATATTTTACAGTGAATTTGTGTTTTTTTTTTCAAAACAAATTAATTTGTTATATCAAATCCAACCTATAGGTGTGATTATGTGTCAGTATTACATTGTATATCCCTGTATATTGTGGTCATTCAGGTGCTTATCTGATAGTTTTTTTTAAACTATCGATGCCCCCCGCTGAGACCACCGCCTGTGGAAGGGAATTCCACATCCTTGCCACTCTTACAGTAAAGAACCCTCTATATAGTTTAAGATTAAACCTCTTTTCTTCTAATTTTAATGAGTGGCCCCATGTCTTGTTAAACTCCCTACCGTGAAAAAGATTTTATCCCTATTGTGGGGTCACCAGTATGGTATTTGTAAAGTGAAATCATATGCCCTCTCAAGCGTCTCTTCTCCAGAGAATAAGTTCAGTGTTTGCAACCTTTTTTCATAACTAATGTCTTCCAGACCCTTTATTAGCTTTGTTGCCCTTCTTTGTACTCACTTTTATCCCTAGAGTTAATCCCTTTTTTAATGTATACCAATATTGTTTGCTTTGTTAGCAGCAGCTTGGCATTGCATGCCATCTACTAGGACCCCAGGTCCTTTTCCATCCTAGATTCCCCCAGAGGTTCTCCCCCAGTATATAGATTGCATTCATATTTTTGCCACCCAAATTCATTATTTTACATTTTTCTAAATTAAACCTCATTTGCCATGTAGTTGCCCACCCCATTAATTTGTTCAGCTCTATTTGCAAGTTTTCCACATCCTGCAGAGAAGTTATTGCCCTCCTTAGCTTAGTATCGTCTGCAAATACAGAGATTAAACTGTTTCCCCTATCCTCCAGGTAATTTATGAACAAATTAAATAAGATTGGTCCCAGCATAGAACCCTGGGGGACCCCACTACCCACCCCTGATCATTCCGAGTATTCCCCATTTTCCACCAGCCTCTGAACTCACCCTTGTAGCCAGTTTTCAATCCATGTACTCACCCTATGGTCCATGCCAACAGACCTTATTTTGTACAGTAATGGGGAACTGTGTCAAATGCTTTTGTAAAGTCCAGATACCAGAAAGGAACACTATATAATTTAACAAAAAAGGTTGTTTATTAAATATTACAAAATTTGATAAAAGTGTACATAAATAAAAACAAGAGAATTAGGAGCTCTCATTTATATAACCACAGGTATAAAAATATATATTCCCTATACTGTCAAGTCAAACAAGGTCAACGTTTCGCTGTTGCTTCTTCAGGATCTGTTTCTGTTGACTGCAAGAAAAGGGATTCTGCATGGGAAAAAGAACAGTATCAAAAACGTAATCATAAGGATGACAGATGCAGACAAATCACATATAAGATAAACCCCATAGATGGTATGGTGACAACATAAATGGGGTACCACTTACATAGTAAATAGAGCCCTCTCATAAGCAGTATGCCATGTGCTACCCAGGTGCAACCAGATCAGCGAGGCATTCACTAGATCAGAACTGACCAGGAAATACCTCTAAAGTCCCAATCTGAGAAGGAAAAAAAATGTGATGAAAGGAAAATATAATATATAATATATATATAATAAATCCCCATATAAAGATATATTAACCTCCCTGGCGGTATGATTATTTCGGATTTTAGGTGCTGAAAGCGGTACCATTATTTTGCATGGAAATTTGGTGTTTTATATTGTAGGCCTGCAATTCTTAGGAATAACTCATCCCGGGTATGATAGTAGTTTGAAACACAAAATCATAAATTATAAAATAATAAATAACTATAAATAATTAGAACAAATAATAATAATAATAATACAAAAATATTCAATAATGTAATCAAATAAAAAACACTGAAATTTGCTCAGTTGCAGAATTGTCCCTGTCATTAGATTTAGTGTTTGATGACGAATTTCCCCAGAAATCGCTATCGCTCAATTCTGCAAGTAATTCTAATTTATTATCGCTATTTTCTAGCTGTTCTATAACCACTTTTGACATAAAGGGACACTTTTTGGTTGCTATAGACAATCTCCAAATTCCAGACAGAAAAAACTGTATTTATAATATAAAACTACATGCAAGGCACTGGACAGACCACTAGGGACAAAGGGGGTGTGTCTTTTTTTTATACAGTACTTTAATCTGTGAGATTAAAGTACTGTATGTGTATTGTGTGTTTTTACTTTTTTGAATTGACGCCAATCTCCGCTCCCGTGCGTCGTAACGTCGCAGGGAACGGAGCTCAGCAGCACTCGGGCACTGTGTGAATTGAGCGGAGGACGGCTCTCACACACAGTGGGTAGGACATCGCAGGGGACAAGTTAAGTAACTCTCCCTGTATCCTGCAATGCGTTCCCGAGTCTGGCTCGGGGGGTTACCGCTTATGGTACTGAAATTCCACCCTGAGCCAGACTCGGGAATACCGCCAGGGGGGTTAATAATAACTGTATCTTAGCAAGGTACTCACAGGACCAGCAGATTCACAACAACACTACATCGAGGTGACTATTCCTTATCCACAGTTTCTAGGGCCAACCTCCTCTTGATTCCTACCAGGTAATATAGATATGTCGATTACACAAAAATATTTGCTATACAATGTCATATATTATGACATGACAGTATCAATCCAAGAATCATACATAAAGATGGTTCAAATACCTATATACAATGGTTCAGGATGTGTAAATAAAATTGACTGTGTAAAAGCCTCCAAATAGCCAGCAAGGGATAAACCCGAACCTGCATAAACCAGGGGTATCCCCTACTTTCTTACTAATATTCCCTTTTTTTAACCTTTTTTCTTTAATAAAACTATTTTTTTCTACTTTATTGTATTGTTCATTCTGGTTTCCTGTTTCTTGTGGTCAAATTTCGCATTGGCAACTTATTGTGAATGTACTTGCTGATGGTGTTTTTTTCTAAGTGTCTATTGGAGGCCAGTGCGCATAAGCGCACCTCTAATTATCTATCTAGTTTCTATAAGCGTATGCGTGGTAGACGGCAATACTTTAAATTGGCGGCTTGCCAAGCCTGTATATTTCAGATGGTGTCTTTTTTTCAAGTATCAATTAAGGGTCAATGCACATAAGCGCACCTTTAATATTCTGTGACTATTAAGTTCTCTATTGCGCACGAGCGACAAACAGCGATGCTATTGTCTTACTCTATGGGGGATTCCCCACTATTACACTTGCACATGGCCTGCTTGTTTAGATGCATTGGCCCTTTTTTAGCCCTCACAGCTGATTATAGTCAGCTCATCTGGGAGGTGGTGCTAACTGGTGGTTATATTTAAGGATCAGTTGTAAGGGCTCTCTAGGGTGGCATGTTCATCCAGGACCTCTGTTGAACAGGTTAGTCTACACACTGGGACTTTCTCTGTCCCTTTCATTTAAATTGCTGTTTAGGTTGTGAAGTAATTTATGTTACTCTGCCCCCTAGATCTACTGTTGCAGCAACGATTAGCATAGATCTGATTTAGTACCCGCTAAAATTGACCATTGGGAACTAATGTATGCCAGTTATTGGGTAAGTTCAATTATAATGTGGCTTGCTTTTAGCTCTATCTGCCATAAGCTGAATAACAACTAAATGGTGACTACCACACCCTTTGGTTTATACGGGTTCATCCCTTGCTGGGTATTTGGAGGCTTTTACATGGTCAATTTTATTACTCTGCCTGAACCATTGTATATAGGTATGGAACCATCTTTATTTATGAATCTTGGATTGATACGGTAATGTCATAATATATGACATTGTATAGTGAATATTTGTGTGTAATCCGCATATCTATATTACCTGGTAGGAATCAAGAGGAGGGTGGCCCTAGATACTGTGGAGAAAGAATAGTCACCTCAATGTAGTCTTGTTGTGAATCTGCTGAGTACCTTGCTAAGATGCAGTTGTTGCTAATATATCTTACTCCATATCTTTATATGGGGCTTTATTTTATATATATATATATTTTTTTTTTTTTCTTTCATCACATTTTTGTCCTTCTCAGATTGAGACATTAGAGGTATTTCCTGGTTGGTTCTGATCTATGCCTCGCTGATCTGGTTGCATTGGGTAGCACATGATATGCTGCTTTTGAGAAGGCTCTATTTACTATGTAAGTGGTACCCCATATATTTTGTCTCCATACCATCTATGGGGTTTATCTTATATGTGATTTGTCTGCATCTGTCATCCTTTTGATGAAGTCTTTGATATTGTTCTTTTTCCCATGCAGAATCCCTTTGCTTACAGTCAATGAAAATAGGTCCTGAAGAAGCGACAGCAAAACGTTGACCTTGTTTGACTTGGCAGTATAGGTAACATATATTTTTATACCTGGGGTTATATAAATGAGAGCTCCTAATTCTCTTGTTTTTATTTATGTACATTTGTTTCAAATTTTGTCATATTTATTAAACAACCTTTTTTGTTAAATTATATAGTGTTCCTTTCTGGTATCTGGACTTTGCAAAAGCATTTAACACAATGCTGATGATGATCCCTCAACCTTGTATTTTTTAAAGGCCTTCTCTTTTGCTTTTATATGTATTTTTACATTGGCATTAAGCCATCCGGGACTTTTGTTCGCTCTTTGAAATTTTATTACCCAATGGGATGCACTGGCTAATGCCCTTATTTAACCACTTGAGGACCGCCGTATTGCCAATGTACATCAGCACAATGGCACAGGCAGGCACAATCACGTACATCTACGTGATTGCCTTCCAGCGGGTGGGGGGTCCGATCGGACCCCCTCCCGCTGGTTACGGCGGTCCGATTCGGTCCAGGAGCGCTCCGTGATGAGGGGATGGCCGTTGGTTTTCGGCCACCCCCTCTGGATCGCTCCTGGCCAATGAGAAGCTTCCTCCCCTGTGTATTGTTTACACAGGAAGGAGGAAGTGATGTCATTCTCCTCGGGGCGGTCTTTTTGACCGGACTACGAGGAGAAGAGTAAAAGTAAGTGTGCACCAACACTACACTGACATGTAGGTACACACAGGCACACAAACCCCCCCCCGATCCCCCCCCCGATCGCCCCCCGATCCCCCCCGCCCCCCCTCCCCCCCCAGTCACAGTGTCACTGATTGTATTGATCATTTCTTTACTGATCAATGCATTCAGTGTCAGTTGTGACAGTAAAAACTGTCAGGACAGTTAGTGTTAGGTCCAGGGTAGCCCCCTATCACCCCCCAATAAAGATTTAACCCCCTGATTGCCCCTAGAGTTAACCCTTTCACCCCCTTTTGCCAGTGTCACTAAGCGATCATTTTTCTGATCGCTGCATGTGTCGCTAGGTAGCTAGTTATTTTTTTAGGTTCACCGCCAGGTTTTTATATCGCTAGGTACCCCGATATACTACCCAATAATGGGTTTAACCCCCTGATTGCCGCTAGTTAACCCTTTCACCCCCTTTTGCCAGTGTCACTAAGCGATCGTTTTTCTGATCGCTGCATTAGTGTCGCTACAGTCGCTAGGTAGCTAGTTATTTTTTTAGGTTCACCGCCAGGTTTTTATAGCGCTAGGTACCCCGATATACTACCCAATAATGGTTTTAACCCCCTGATTTCCGCTAGTTAACCCTTTCACCCCCTTTTGCCAGTGTCACTAAGCGATAATTTTTCTGAACGCTGCATCAGTGTCGCTAGTGTCGCTAGGTAGCTAGTTATTTTTTTAGGTTCACCGCCAGGTTTTTATAGCGCTAGGTACCCCGATATACTACCCAATAATGGTTTTAACCCCCTGATTGCTGCTAGTTAACCCTTTCACCCCCTTTCACCAGCGATCACAGTATAAGTGTCACTGGTGACGCTGGTTAGCCAGTTAGTTATTTAGGTTCCCCGTCAGGTTTTTATATAGCGCCAGGGACCCCCATATACTACCTAATAAAAATTTGAACCCCCTGATTGCTCCTAGTTAACCCTTTCACCACTGATCACCGTATAAGTGTTACGGGTGACTCTGGTTAGTTTGTTTTTTATAGCATCAGGGCACCCACCATTTATTACCCAATAAAGGTTTAACCCCCTGATCACCCGGCGGGTGATATCAATTAGGTTTTAGGGTCAGGGTCTGCGTCGCCCCAGGCAGCGCTAGGTTAGTGCCAGTACCGCTAACACCCACACGCAAAGCATACACCTCCCGTAGTGGTATAGAATCTGAACAGATCAATATCTGATCTGATCAGATCTATACTAGCGTCCCCAGCAGTTTAGGGTTCCAAAAAAACGCATTGTTAGCGGGATCAGCCCAGATACCTGCTGGCACCTGCGTTTTGCCCCTCTGCCCAGCCCACCCAAGTGCAGTATCGATCGATCACTGTCACTTACAAAACACTAAACACATAACTGCAGCGATCGCAGAGTCAGGCCTGATCCCTGCCATCGCTAACAGGTTTTTTGGTAGCATTTTATATTCAAATCCGGAAGGCAGTGCTTGGTTTTTGGGGTCCCGTACGTGGCTAGGCTCCCAAAAAGTCCCCCACATGTGGTATCCCCGTACTCGGGAGAAGCAGCAGAATTTATTTTGGGGTGTAATTTGACTTCTGCCCATAGCATGTGTGAGCAATATATCATTTAGTGACAACTTTGTGCAAAAAAAAAAAAGTTTGTAATATTCCCGCAACTTTTGGCAAAATATAAAATATTCCATGGACTCAACATGCCTCTCAGTAAATAGCTTGGGGTGTCTACTTTCCAAAATGGGGTCATTTGGGGGGGTTTTGTGCTATTTTGGCATTTTATGGACTTCGAAACTGTGATAGGTAGTGAGGAGTTAAATCAAAAATTTGCACCCTTAGAAATCCTGAAGGTGGTGATTGGTTTTCGGGGTGCCGTGCGCGACTAGACTCCCAAAAAGTCCCACACATGTGGTATCCCCGTACTCAGGAGAAGCAGCAGAATGTATTTTGGGGTGTCATTTCACATATGCCCATAGCATGTGTGAGCAATATATCATTTAGTGACAACTTGGTGCAAAAAAAAAAAGTTTGTAATATTCCCGCAACTTGTGGCAAAATATAAAATATTCCATGGACTCAACATGCCTCTCAGTAAATAGCTTGGGGTGTCTACTTTCCAAAATGGGGTCATTTTGGGGGGTTTTGTGCTATTTTGGCATTTTATGGCCTTCGAAACTGTGATAGGTAGTGAGGAGTTAAATCAAAAATTTGCACCCTTAGAAATCTTGAAGGTGGTGATTGGTTTTCGGGGTGCCGTGCGCGACTAGACTCCCAAAAAGTCCCACACATGTGGTATCCCCATACTCGGGAGAAGTAGCGAAATATATTTTGGGGTGCAATTCCACATATAACCATGGCATGTGTGAGCAATATATCATTTAGTGACAACTTTTTGTAAAAAAAAATTTTTTTTTTTTTTTGTCATTATTCAATCCCTTAGGACAAAAAAAATAAATATTCAATGGGCTCAACATACCCATCAGCAATTTCCTTGGGATGTCTACTTTCCAAAATGGGGTCATTTGGGGGGGATTTGTACTGCCCTGCCATTTTAGCACCTCAAGAAATGAGATCGGCAGTCATAAATTAAAAGCTGTGTAAATTCCAGAAAATGTACTCTAGTTTGTAGACGCTATAACTTTTGCGCAAACCAAAAAATATATGCTTATTGACATTTTTTTTACTAAAGACATGTGGCTGAATAAATTTTGCCCTCAATGTATGACTAAAATTTAGTTTATTCGATTTTTCTTATAACAAAAAGAAGAAAATATCTTTTTTTTTCAAAATTTTCGCTCTTTTTCCATTTATATCGCAAAAAAAAAAATCGCAGAGGCAATCAAATACCATCAAAAGAAAGCTCTATTTGTGGGAAGAAAAGGACGCAAATTTCGTTTGGGTGCAATATTGCATGACCGCGCAATTACCAGTTAAAGCAGCGCAGTGCGAAATTGCAAAAAGACCTCTGGTCCTTAAGGTATTTATTGGTCCGGAACTGAAGTGGTTAATAAGTTCTTAAAGCGAACCCATCTCTCCTCCGTGTTCTTTGTTCCTAAAATTTTATCCTAATTTATATCTTCTAGCAAGGTTTGTAGTTTAGGAAAGTTGGCTCTTTTGAAATTCAGTGTCTTTGTTTTTTCCTTATGTTTCCCATTTATGTGATTTATACTGAAGCCAATTGACCTATGATCACTGTTTCCTAAATTTCCAGTATTTCCACATTTGAGATCAGGTCTGTATTGTTGGTAGTCAGTAGATCTAGTAATGCTTTATTTCTAGTTGGTGCGTCTACCGTCTGACCCATGAAATTGTCCTGCAAGACATTTAGGAACGGACAAGCCTTAGACGAATTTGTGGTTCTCTCCGCCCGGGCTATGTCTGGATAATTAAAATCCCCCATTGTGAGAACACTTCCCATCCTTGCTGCTAATCCAAATTATGATATGAGGTCTGCCTCCCCCTCCTCCCCCAGGTTAGGGGGCCTATAGCATACTTCCAGTATTATTTCCCCCTAGACATGTGCACACTGAAATATTTTGTTTCGGAATTTCGTTTTCGTCCGAAAAATACATTTATTTAGTTACTCCCGAAATTCGTTTTTATTTATTTTGTTTTTCGTAAAAAATTGCATTCATCCGAAAATCCAAATTAATTAAGGTCAAATCTGTCATTGAAGGCTTATGGTGTCTGTCGAATGTTCAAAGAAGATTCAACAGAGCAGCTAATTTGTATGACTCCGTATAGTTAAGCTGCTTCGCCGAATCAACTATTGTATGTTTTTCACTGCTTTGTCAAATCTTTGTCGTTCATGTCGAATGTATATAGTTCAAACAGAAAATGGACTGGTGATAGTAATCACTGATCAGACAGGTAACAAGTTAGAGTATATAGAATCTATATAGAATCTCAATCTATAATATAGAATCTATAACAATAAATCCCCCCCCCCCCCCCACAACACAGGCAGCCTCTGAGGCTTTCACAACACTAGCAACACTAGCATCACTATCAGGTTCACAACACTAACACAATAGCAGCAGATTATTATGAAAAAGTTAAGTTGAACTGTAGCTTGCTTCACTATTGTTCTGCTGCTGTGCTTATGCTTAATTGCAAAAAAATTGAGGTTCTCTGACAAACGGACCTGTCTTCTGAAATTATTCAGTGTGTGTGTCTCTCTCTGCTAGCAATCGTAAGTGAAAGTAAGTTGGCTGTACGTGTGCACTTAGTTCTAGCTATTTTACTGCTCCTCCTCTTTGGTTACAATCAGCCAATAACATTCATCATCATCATCTTCATTATTTTTATTTTACTTCACCCACCCAATATCAGCAGCAATCTTTTCTCTCTTTGTCAAATCTTTTGTCTCTATGTAGAATAATCCTGGACTATTAGAGTTCAGGTTAGGCACATTCGACCACAGGTTCAATAGACAACGATTGTTATTGTCAGCATCATGTCGAATCTCCTATCTATATCGAACTATTGTCACATTGAAAACGAAAATAAAGTATTTGTTTATGTCGGATCTTTTGTTTTTTGGATTCTGCACTTTCGTTATCGTTTGTTAAAACAATAGCGAAAATACCTGCAATTCAGACGAAAATGCATTCGGACTAAAACAAATGCACATGTCTATTTCCCCCTTAGCTTCATCCCTTTAGAGCTCTACCCCCTCCTCCCTAGATCCCTTAGCGATGTAATCGCTCACGTTCACTTGTGAATTAATCTTGATATACAGGCATACACCTCCCCCTTTTTTTACCCCTTCTATCCCTGCAATAAATGATTGCCAGCCAATCATGAGAGCTGTTGAACCAAGTCTCTGAAATTCTGACAAAATCCAAATCCTCCTCGTACAACAGTATCTCTAGTTCAAAGTGGTACAATGTTTTGCATGGAAATTTGGCATTTTATATTGTAGGTCTGTAATTCTTAGGAACAACACACTTAAATCTGTCTAAACAAGTGTCTAGTCGACAGCCCAGGTATGATAAAGTTTGAAATATGAAATCATAAATTATAAATAAATAAATAACTATAAATAATTATAAAAAATATAGAAATAAAAATAATACAAATTATTCAATAATGTAATCAAAGCAAAAAGAACTGAAATTTGCTCAGTTGCAGAATTGTCGGTCTCATTACTTTCAGTGTTTGATTTCAATGTTTGATGACGAATTTCCCCACAAATCACTATCGCTCAATTCTGCAAGTGATTCTAATTTATTATCGCTTTTTTCTAGCTGGATGTAAAGGGCCACTTTTTGGTTGCTATAGACAATCTCCAGTTTCCAGGCAGAAAGAACAGTATACAGTGCCTTTCAAAAGTATTCACCCCCTCCTCCCCCTTGGCATTTTTCGTGCTTTGTCGCCTAACAACCTGGAATTAACATGGATTGTTTGAGGATTTGCATCATTTAATTTACAGGACATGTCCACAACTTTGAAGATTTTTTTTATTGTGAAGCAAACAACAAATAGGACAAAATAACAGAAAAAGTCAATGTGCATGACTATTCACCCCCCTAAAGTAAATACTTTATAGAGCCACCTTTTTTGGGTTAACACAGAGCCAAATCACTTTGGATAAGTCTCTGTGAGTTTGCCACATCTTACCACTAGGATTTTTGCCCATTCCTCTTTGCAAAACTGCTCCAGCTCCTTCAAGTTGGATGGTTTGCACTTGTGAACAGCAATATTTAAGTCTGACCACAGATTTTCTATTGGAGGTCAGGGCTTTGACTAGGCCATTCCAACATATTTACACATTTCCCCTTTAAGTGTTTCTTTAGCAGTGTTCTTAAGGTCATTGTCCTGCTGGAAGGTGAACCTCTATTCTAGCCTCAAATCACACACAGAGTGGTACAGGTTTTGCTCAAGAATATCCCTGTATTTAGCACCATCCATCTTCCCCTCAACTCTGACCAGTTTCCCAGTCCCTGCTGCTGAAAAACATCCCGACAGCATCATGGATGGTGCTCTTTGGGTGATGTGATGTGTTGGGTTTGCGCCAGACATAGTGTTTTCTTTGATGGCCAAAAAGTTACATTTTAGTCTCATCAGACCAGAGCACCTTCCTCCATACATTTGGGAGTCTCCCACGTGCCTTTCCACAAACTCAAAATGTGCCATTTTGTTTTTGCTGAAAGGAATGGCTTTCTTCTGGCCACTCTGCCATAAAGCACAACTCTGTGGAGCGTATGGCTTATTGTTGTCCTATGTACAGATACTCCAGTCTCTGCTGTGGAACTCTGTAGCTCCTCCAGGGGTACCGTAGATCTCTGTGCTACCATCTCTTGGCAGGTTTGCTGTTGTGCCATGTTCTTTCTATTTGGTTATGATAGATGGTGCTCCTAGGGATCATCAAAGATTTGCATATTTTTTATAACCTAACCCTGACTTTTACTTCTCAACAACATTGTCCCTTACTTGTTTGGAGAGTTCCTTGGTCTTCATGGCAGTGTTTGGTTAGTGGTGCCTCTTGCTAAGGTGTTGCAGCCACTGGGGCCTTTCAAAAAGGTGTGACGGAAACCTGCTTTACATCAGAGGGGGCGGGGTCACCCACACGTCACTGGGGAACCCCTGGCTTCCCTCTCCAGCGTCAGAGGGGCGGGGTCAGGTGATGGGTGGCCCCGCCCTCCTAATATAAGAAACGTCAGCGCTGGGATCTCTGCAGTGTCTCCGGAGTGGAGACAGAAGAAGGATGTATGGACAGCGCTGGACTGAGAGATCCCCCGTCGCTGGATATGATCATCCATCGCTGGACCCCGGAGACCCGTCGCTGGATAGCAAGAGTGGATTAGCACCGCTGGAATCTTTTTTTTTCTTTTTTTTATTTTTAATAAAGGAATTTTTCAAAAGTGTGTTTGTCTTATTTAACCATTTTGACACTTTCTTTGTGAAATGGTAGGGGTACTTTTGTACCCCCTTACCATTTCAAACAGGGGGGGCGGGATCTGGGGGTCCCCTTGTTAAAGGGAGCTTCCAGATTCTGATAAGCCCCCCTCCCGCAGACCCTCACAACCAACGGCCAGGGTTGTGAGGATGAGGCCCTTGTCCTCATCAACATGGGGACAAGGTGCTTTGAGGGGTCACAGACCCCCAAAGCATCCTCCCAATGTTGAGGGTATGTGGCCTGGTACGGTTCAGGAGGGAGGGGGGGCTGCTCTCTCGTCCCCCCTCTTTTCCTGCGGCCTGCCAGGTTGCGTGCTCGGATAAAGGGTCTGATATGGATTTTTAGGGGGACCCCCACGTCAATTTTTTTTTATTTGATGCAGGGTTCCCCTTCATATCCATATCAGACCTGAAGGGTCTGGTTATGGATATTTAGGGGGATCCCCACGTCAATTTTTTTTTTTAATTTGACACGGGGTTACCCTTAATATCCATGTCAGACCTGAAGGGCCTGGTAATTTAATTTTAGGGGAACCCCCACGCTTTTTTTTTTTTTTTATCAATGAATGAATGAATTGTCGGCTAATGCAGAGAACACTCATTGAGTGTTCTCTGTATTACGGGACCCGACAATAGCCGCAAGTGATTTTAAAAGACTTTTTTTCCTGCACAAATGACACTTTGTGCAGGGACAGTTCTAAGCACCAGAAACATGCGCCCCTTCACAGGCATACTATAGATACCCCCCAGCTACGAAATTTAAAGGAATATTACACTTTTATTGTTTCACTTTAATCATTATTAAAATCACTGCTCCTGAAAAAACTTCAGTTTTTAAAACTTTTTTTTGCATTGATCCATGTCCCCTGGGGCAGGACCCGGGTCCCCAAACACTTTTTTAGGACAGTAACCTGCATATTACCCTTTAAAATGAGCACTTTAGATTGTGAACGTTTGAGTCCCATAGACTTTAATAGGGTTCTAAAGTTCACACGAAGTTTAGGTCTGTTCGCAGGTTCTGGTGCGAACCGAACAGGGGGGTGTTCGGCTCATCCCTAGAGAGCATGTATTGTAAATACATTGAATTACCTGATACTTTTAATAATGATGAATGAAAAGTCATAAACTAGGATATGGCTGTTGAGTCATTTGGTTTATTGTTATTTAATTATATTTATTTGGAGGATAATGATACTTTAATGTAGTGTAAAAAAGTACTAGGGTAAGATATTATTCAATATAATTTGTATTTTGGAGTCTAGCAGTCAGTGTTATGATACAGAAAAAATATATATATTTATAACAATTAAAATAGCCCACCCCTTACTTTAGTTCCTAAATTCTATACTTTTACGTTTGTACCTCTTCCCATATCAAAAAACTCAATACTTTCACAGTAGCAAAGGTTGCTGATTTCCTTATAATAAGTTTAACCTATGTTTTGGTGAAGATATGTTGTGGATTGTTGAGGATCCCTTACTACAGTATCTACTATAGTGGTGTTGCTTAACTTTCTAAACCACCATACCCTCCTAGAGAATAATATGGTATGGGTGATATTTTGAGACTAGGATAGTACCTTGGGGAATAGTTGTAGATGTATTTGTATCTTTGGAGGTGAAAGAGGCTAGATTTGGATACAGAATGGTTGTGAGACCAGAGGGAGAGTTCAGAGCAGAGTTCAGATTTACCCTTAGCATCCAGGCAAAGGGCAGGGACTAATAGTTGTGCTATTAATCTCAAAAGACAAGTTGAGGGAGCACGGGGAAGGGGGACATTATGGGAAACATTTTGGAAATATAGATGTTATGTTATAAAGGTTTTAAGTAATGACATGTGTAAAAAATAAAATTCTAGTTAGGGGTATGAAAGAAATGTCTCAGAGCAAAGTAAATCATACCTAACAAGGGTTTTCTGTCTATGGGTTTGGATTTTTTTTTTTTACCTGAGGCACATGTTTCTTTTTATTGTATATAACTATGATTTTGGAGTCATAGTTGAAAGCCATTCTCTTATTTTGGAATCATTGAAAGGGAGGTTCTCATTTCCCTTTAAACTATAAGTGATAGCTTTAAAACCTGTTTACTAAAGTCAGGCATCATGTAATTTGTATTAATAGATATTTAAACTGTTATTTTATCTCTTTATTATTGATACAAAATCCTAGTTTACAAATAACCGTGCAATGCTATGAGAAAACAGCAGAGGATGTTTTGTTTTAGACTCTCTATCGCTCTCCATTTTCCCACCTAAAAAGAGAAAGCAGGGTAAGAGGAACATGTGAACTGAAAGAATAATTTAGTTGGCTACAGAAATTTCAGCATGAGCTGTTGAGCTCTGTAAACAGGCTTCTTTCAGCAAAGCAGCCTGGTCAGCTTGATATCCTTGTAAAAAAAAAGGTCCAAAGCAGCACCTAACATTAAACACTATTTCAAAATATTTAATTTTTCCTGAAAAAAATGAAAAATATATTTTTCCAAAATGTTTGATCCTAGGAAAATAAAGAAATATATACAAAAAACTATTCATTCCATTCAAGTTGGCCTCATTTTTCTAAAAATATTATATTTTGGCTCTTGGTGATCCTTAACAAATCAATACTAAGGTGAAATTACTTATTCAATTCACAATGTAATATCCCTCAAGGCTAAAGGCTTATTTTAATAGAAATTAGTATAGAAAAATAGTTATAAGGTTTTTATTCATGGTCTTGTCAACAGTAGTACTGTATAAAGCTGTGATCTGCAAATAAAAAATAATGTTTTTTGTATGGCTGTTTAAACATTGCAAATGTAATGAAATGTAGAGGCTAAAGACATAGAGAATACCTCAATCAAATGTTTCTCTTATTCCTTGATTCATGTATAACTGTTGTAATCACTGACTGGTACGCCACTTACTGAAGGCAGTGACTTTGATCTTTAAATATTTCCCTTCACAGCCTTGCTAAATTTACATCAAATGATCTTGTCAAATATTAACGAGAAAACGTACACATTCTTTTTTTTCAAAAACTGTCAATATGCAGTTGAAAGCAAAAATCTCTTTTACACTCACATTTTATGAATATCAATTTTATGTTATGCTGCAATCAAGTATGTTAGTCATCAAATATAGGATGCATGCAAAACATATATCCAAAGGCTGGGGTACCAATCCTGGTTTAAAAAAAAAAAAGTGATTTATATCAGATTCTGAGTTAAACAAGGAAATAAAAAACGTATAATACACAGTATACTCCTTTCCAGTAAATGTTTTTTTTTTTCAATCAGATACTTTTTATTGAAAAGCAACACAAAACAAACATACAAAAACTTCTTCTTTTCCATTATACAAATATAACGTATGTCATATATCTGTGAAGGGCACAAAAGGAGAGATGCAAGATGGCCTTACTTTCTGTTGTTTATGTAGCGTCGGCTCCTAAAGAGCACGCGCTATTTGTTTTAAAAAATAAAATTTCCTAAAACCACAGTTGGGTTTTATGGCTAATTTTTTCAAATTATGGTTTCAGTACCAGTCTAGCTGGATTGCGCTAAGTTCTCCTTGACCATAGGTGTCGCTGTCACCATTGGTGGGTATGAGAACGCAGTTTGGCTGGGTGCATTGAATGCCCTTCTTTCTCTCGGAACCAGACCAGTGGGAGTGTCGTCTTGCTGTGCATTCTGGGAGAGGGTATTTAAGGTACTGACATCACGTGCTCCTGGGTTCCGGTCCAGAAGAGATTTTCCATCTGTTTGGTCCTGGTCCTCCTGACCAGCCCCCATGGCCCTCCTGGCCTGGGGTGCGGATCCATGCAATTCCAAGTCTCGGGGCTGGATAGCCCGAGGTGAAGCAACTGCAGGGAGGGAAGGACTCTTCGGGAGAAGGCCATGCATAAGGCTGGTTTCCCAGAAGGAGCCTGGAGGCTCAGTTGAAGGACACTTTGTGGATCTATTTTCATATGGTATCGCCAGATCGGCTGAGAGATACTGGTAACGTATTATAGTTCTCTAAGTTTGTCTACGTTCCTCAGTTACATTCAAGTCTGTGGCAGAGACTTTTGCTTTTCAAGTGTTCTACATCCTAGTCTGTGGCAGAGACTTTTGCTTTTCAAGTTTTCTGCATCCAAGTTTGTGGCAGAGACTTTGCTTTACTTAACACCCTACTGGCTGCTAGGCCTAGTGAGAGGAGGTCTATCCGGTGGTTGTATGAATCCAGTTGTGAAACAGTAATTCTCTGGATTTCTGTAGTGAGAGACTTCCTATTTTTGCAGTTCCAAAAGTATGTGAACTTTCTTCCTAACCCTCTACCCTTCATTAAGAAACTGTATTATCTTTTAAATAAATATCCCAAAAAGAGGATCCAGTGTCAGTTTCCTCAATTCTTTGGGCCATCTACCACGGGAAACCCCTAGACGGAGGCGAGGTCAAGAAGGTAACTGTAAGCCCAATAAAACCAGCAGCTCCTTCTGGGGTCAGTGTTACATTTACATTGCATATAAATTAACCACTTAAGGACCGCCGTATTGCCATTGTACGTCATCGCAATGGCACCGGCAGGCACAAGCACGTATATGTACGTGCCTGCCTTCCAGTGGGTGGGGGATCCGATCGGACCCCCTCCCGCTGGATACGGCGGTCCATTTCGCTTCAGGAGCGATTCGAGATGAGGGGATGGCCGTTGGTTTCTGGCCATCCCCTCTCGATCGCTCCTGGCGAATGAGAAGCTTCCTCCCTCTGTGTATAGTAAACACAGGCAGGGAGGAAGTGATGCCCTTCTCCTCGGGGCGGTCTTTTTGACCGGACTACGAGGAGAAAACAGAAAGTAAGTGTGCACCAACACTACACTGACATGTAGGCACACACAGGCACACAAACCCCCCCACCCTCTGATCGCTGCATTAGTGTCGCTAGTGTCGCTAGGTAGCTAGTTATTTTTTTAGGTTCACCACCAGAATTTTATAGCGCTAGGTACCCCGATATACTACCCATAAATGGTTTTAACCCCCTGATTGCCCCTAGTTAACCCTTTCACCCCCTTTTGCCAGTGTCACTAAGCGATCATTTTTCTGATCACTGCATTAGTGTCACTAGTGTCGCTAGGTAGCTAGTTATTTTTTTAGGTTCACCGCCAGGTTTTTATAGCGCTAGGTACCCCCATATAAAATGTGTAAAATGGACCCTCGCGCCACTATGTGCTAGACGTGAAATGGATCTACGTGCATCAAAATAAAATATATAACAAAGTATAATGTAACAATCTGTGGAATAACAAAAGTGCAAGTGCTGCTAAATAAAACAAAAAATGCAGCGGGACAAAATAGTAAACACAAACTATCACTTGAATAAATAAAAAAGAGTCCTGCGCAAATAATACCACAAAAAATGAATAATGTATATAAATGTGAAAAAAACAAGAGTCAATGAAAATATTTCAAAATAAACACACCAATAGTGTAAGTGTGTAGTGAAAAAGCACTGGAGGAAGAACAGGACCAAATGTTCCAAAAGATCAGGCTCCCAGAACTCTCACCTCAGAGATGGAATAATAAGGCAAAAGAAAATAATTCCAATGGACTTCTCCTTCACTTCTCTGTGCACAATCATCAAATGGTATAAACTTCTACCACTAGAGGGCCGATTCAACCTCTTATGAGTAATGCTGCAGCATGTGTATCCTCGTGGTGTGAAACTTAACCAGTTGCCGACCGCCGCACGCCGATGTACGTCGGTACAATGGCACGGGCAGGCATAAGGACATACATGTACGTCCCTTGCCTCCCGCGGGTCGGGGGCCCGATCGGGCCCCCGCCCGGTGCCTGCGACGGTCGGTATTCGTTCGGGAGCGATCCCGGACGAGGGGACGGCCATTCATTCATGGCCACCCCCTCGCGATCGCTCCCGACGAATAGAAATCCCCGGTGACATCACTTCCTCTCCTGTAATGTAAACACAGGAGAGGAAGTGATGTATTCTCTCCTCCGTGTCGGTATTTTTCGTTCCGACACGGAGGAGAGCGGATCAGTAAGTTGCACCAACACTCACACACACAGTAGAACATGCCAGGCACACTCACACCCCCCCTTTACCCCCCGATCACCCCCCCAATTACCCCTGCCCCCCAGTCACAGTGACACCAATGTCATTTTTTATTTTTTTTTTTGCATTGGTGTCATTTGTGACTGTAATAACTGTTAGGGCAGTTAGAGTTAGCCCCCTTTAGTTCTAATGTACCCCCCTAACCCCCCCAATAAAGGTTTAACCCCGTGATCACCCCCCGTCGCCAGTGTCACTAAGGCTGGGTTCACATTGCAGCGGTTTATGAGAACGAATGTGATTCGCACCGCACTGCAGTGCAAATCACATCCGATCTCTGTGCGATTCGAGTTCAGCCATTCGCCGCACCCGCCACACCCGCCGCACCCGCCGCAAATTCGCACGGGACCCTTTTTTTGGCCCGCAGCAGAATCGGATCGCATGGGTGTTCACACCATGCGATCCGAGTTTGCAGATCGCACTGCGATATGCGAACTGATCTGGGGGTGTCAGTAACATTTCACTGACACTCCCAGCAGTTCGCATAGGGCAGTGTGAACTGCCGCCGGGAGGCATGCGATGCGGGAACCCGCCGCGGATTCGCGGCGTTTCCGCATCGCTCCAGTGTGAACCCAGCCTAATAAGCGATCATTTTTCTGATCGCCGTATTAGTGTCACAGGTGACGCTAGTTAGGCAGGTAGGTATTTAGGTTCGCCGCAGCTTTTTATAGCGCCAGGGACCCCCATATACTACCGCATAAAGCCCCCTGATTGCCCCCTAGTTAACCCTTTCACCAGTGATCACCATATAACTGTTACAGGTGACGCTGGTTGGTTAGTTATTTTTTTATAGTTTCAGGGCACCCGCCATTTATTACCTAATAAAGGTTTAACCCCCTGATCACCCGGCGGGTGTCATTTGTGACTAATAACTGTTAGGGCAGTTAGGGTTAGCCCCCTTTAGTTCTAAGGTACCCCCCTAACCCCCCCAATAAAGGTTTAACCCCGTGATCACCCCCCGTCGCCAGTGTCACTAAGGCTGGGTTCACATTGCAGCGGTTTATGAGAACGGATGTGATTCGCACCGCACTGCAGTGCAAATCACATCCGATCTCTGTGCGATTCGAGTTCAGCCATTCGCCGCACCCGCCGCAAATTCGCACGGGACCCTTTTTTTGGCCCGCAGCAGAATCGGATCGCATGGGTGTTCACACCATGCGATCCGAGTTTGCAGATCGCACTGCGATATGCGAACTGATCTGGGGGTGTCAGTAACATTTCACTGACACTCCCAGCAGTTCGCATAGGGCAGTGTGAACTGCCGCCGGGAGGCATGCGATGCGGGAACCCGCCGCGCATTCGTGGCGTTCCCGCATCGCTCCAGTGTGAACCCAGCCTAATAAGCGATCGTTTTTCTGATCGCTGTATTAGTGTCACAGGTGACGCTAGTTAGGCAGGTAGGTATTTAGGTTCGCTGCAGCTTTTTATAGCGCCAGGGACCCCCATATACTACCGCATAAAGCCCCCTAATTGCCCCCTAGTTAACCCTTTCACCAGTGATCACCATATAACTGTTACAGGTGACGCTGGTTGGTTAGTTATTTTTTTATAGTTTCAGGGCACCCGCCATTTATTACCTAGTCTCACTAGTGTACCCCTAAATTTAGGGGTGTCTACTTTCCAAAATGGGGTCATTTGGGGGGGGTTTGTGCCATCTTGGCATTTTATGGCCTTCAAAACTGTAACGCCCTTAGAAAGCCTGAAGGCGGTGCTTGGTTTTCGGGGCCCCGTACGCGGCTAGGCTCCCAAAAAGTCCCACATATGTGGTATCCCCATACTCAGGAGAAGCAGCAGAATTTATTTTGGGGTGTCATTTCACATATGCCCATGGCATGCGTGAGCAATATATCATTTAGTGACAACTTTGTGAAAAAAAAAAATAAAAAAAAAAAGTTTGTAATTTTCCCGCAACTTGTGGCAAAATATAAAATATTCCATGGACTCAACATGCCTCTCAGCAAATAGCTTGGGGTGTCTACTTTCTAAAATGGGGTCATTTGTGGGGGTTTTGTGCCATCTTGGCATTTTATGGCCTTCAAAACTGTAATAGGTAGTGAGGAGTGAAATCAAAAAATTACGCCCTTAGAAAGCCTGAAGGCGGTGCTTGGTTTTCGGGGCCCCGTACGCGGCTAGGCTCCCAAAAAGTCCCACATATGTGGTATCCCCGTACTCAGGAGAAGCAGCAGAATTTATTTTGGGGTGTCATTTCACATATGCCCATGGCATGCATGAGCAATATATCATTTAGTGACAACTTTGTTAAAAAAAAAAAAAAAAAAAAAGTTTGTAATTTTCCCGCAACTTGTGGCAAAATATAAAATATTCCATGAACTCAACATGCCTCTCAGCAAATAGCTTGGGGTGTCTACTTTCTAAAATGGGGTCATTTGTGGGGGTTTTGTGCCATCTTGGCATTTTATGGCCTTCAAAACTGTAATAGGTAGTGAGAAGTGAACTCAAAAATTTACGCCCTTAGAAAGCCTGAAGGCGGTGCTTGGTTTTCGGGGCCCCGTACGCGGCTAGGCTCCCAAAAAGTCCCACATATGTGGTATCCCCATACTCAGGAGAAGCAGCAGAATTTATTTTGGGGTGTCATTTCACATACGCCCATAGCATGTGTGAGCAATATATCATTTAGTGACAACTTTGTGTAAAAAAAAAAAAAAATTTTTTTTTTTGTCATTATTCAATCGCTTGAGGCAAAAAAATAAAATATTCAATGGGCTCAACATGCCTCTTATCAATTTCCTTAGGGGGTCTACTTTCCAAAATGGGGTCATTTGGGGGGGTTTTGTACTGCCCTGCCATTTTAGCACCTCAAGAAATGAGATAGGCAGTCGTAAACTAAAAGCTGCGTAAATTCCAGAAAACGTACCTTAGTTTGTAGATGTGACAACTTTTGCGCAAACCAATAAATATACAATTATTGACTTTTTTTTTACCAAAGACATGTGGCTGAATACATTTTGGCCTAAATGTATGACTAAAATTGAGTTTATTGGATTTTTCTAATAACAAAAAGTAGAAAATATCATTTTTTTTCAAAATTTGCGGTCTTTTTACGTTTATATCGCAAAAAATAAAAATCGCAGAGGCAATCAAATACCATCAAAAGAAAGCTCTATTTGTGGGAAGAAAAGGACGCAAATTTTGTTTGGGTACAACATTGCATGACCGCGCAATTACCAGTTAAAGCAGCGCAGTGCCAAAGTGTAAAAAGACCTCTGGTCATTTACCAGCAAAATGGTCCGGTCTGAAAGTGGTTAAAGAAAACACAGAGGGGAAGGGGGAAGGGAGAGAGAAAGGGGACTCCAATAGTGTAGTGGTTTCCAAAACTGAATAAATTTATTTAAGAGAAAGCAAATGGACTCTCACATTTAAAAAGAAAATATCAAACAGAAAGAGATCTGGCGTATACAGCCAGTCTTACGCTTGTTCCGGTATTCCTACGGCCACTCCCTACGCGTTACGTCACCACGTGACTTCTTCATAGGGATGACGCTAGACCGTTCGTAATATGCTTATATACGAGAAAACCGGAAACGATCGGACCGGAAACGTCCGAACGACCATTTTGAAAGAGGTAAAAAACGTCCGAACGACCATTTTGAAAGAGGTAAAAACAATCATGTTGGCCGGATGTAGAAACTCCGCCATCTTGCTCCTCCAAAATGATGAAAGGGAAGTGTATGTACACCACCATTTTAGACCGGAAATGATTCTTCGGCCATTTTAATACAATATGGTGTACAGAGAAATATACATTCTCCCTTTAAAGAGCAAAAAAGATCCGAACAAAATATAGAATCCGAACGAAATGTAAATACTAAAAAAGGTGAGGTGAGAGTTCTGGGAGCCTGATCTTTTGGAACATTTGGTCCTGTTCTTCCTCCAGTGCTTTTTCACTACACACTTACACTATTGGTGTGTTTATTTTGAAATATTTTCATTGACTCTTGTTTTTTTCACATTTAGGTACCCCCATATACTACCCAATAATGGTTTTAACCCCCTGATTGCCCCTAGTTAACCCTTTCACCAGCGATCACAGTATAAGTGTCACTGGTGACGCTGGTTAGCCAGTTAGTTATTTAGGTTCCTCGTCAGTTTTTTATATAGCGCCAGGGACCCCCATATACTACCTAATAAAAATTTGAACCCCCTGATTGCCCCTAGTTAACCCTTTCACCAGTGATCACCGTATAAGTGTTACGGGTGACTCTGGTTAGTTTGCTTTTTATAGCATCAGGGCACCCACCATTACCCAATAAAGGTTTAACCCCCTGATCACCCGGCGGGTGATATCAATTAGGTTTTAGGGTCAGGTTCTGCGTCGCCCCAGGCAGCGCTAGGTTAGTGCCAGTACCGCTAACACCCACACGCAAAGCATAAACCTCCCGTAGTGGTATAGAATCTGAACAGAACAATATCTGATCTGATCAGATCTATACTAGCATCCCCAGCAGTTTAGGGTTCCAAAAAAACGCATTGTTAGCGGGATCAGCCCAAATACCTGCTGGCACCTGCGTTTTGCCCCTCTGCCCAGCCCACCCAAGTGCAGTATCGATCGATCACTGTCATTTACAAAACACTAAACACATAACTGCAGCGATCGCAGAGTCAGGCCTGATCCCTGCGATCGCTAACATTTTTTTTGGTAGCATTTTATATTTAAATCCGGAAGGCAGTGCTTGGTTTTCGGGGTCCCGTACGTGGCTAGGCTCCCAAAAAGTCCCCCACATGTGGTATCCCCATACTCGGAAGAAGCAGCAGAATTTATTTTGGGGTGTAATTTGACTTGTGCCCATAGCATGTGTGAGCAATATATCATTTAGTGACAACTTCGTGCAAAAAAAAAAAGAAATTTTAAAATTCCTGCAACTTGTGGCAAAATATAAAATATTTCATGGACTCAACATGCCTCTCAGTAAATAGCTTGGGGTGTCTACTTTCCAAAATGGGGTCATTTGGGGGGGTTTTGTGTTATTTTGCCATTTTATGGCCTTCGAAACTGTGATAGGTAGTGAGGAGTGAAATCAAAAATTTGCACCCTTAGAAATCCTGAAGGCAGTGATTGGTTTTCGGGGTGCCGTACACGGCTAGACTCCCAAAAAATCCCACATATGTGGTATCCCCGTACTCAGGAGAAGCAGCAGAATATATTTTGGGGTGCAATTCCACATATAACTATGGCATGTGTGAGCAATATATCATTTAGTGACAACTTTTTGTAAACTTTTTTTTTTTGTGTGTGTCATTATTCAATCACTTGGGACAAAAAAAAAATATTCAATGGGCTCAACATACCTCTCCACAACTTCCTTGGGGTGTCTACTTTCCAAAATGGGGTCATTTGGGGGGGGTTTGTACTGCCCTGCCATTTTAGCACCTCAAGAAATGAGATAGGCAGTCGTAAATTAAAAGCTGTGTAAATTCCAGAAAATGTACTCTAGTTTCTAGACGCTAGAACTTTTGCAAAAACCAATAAATATACGCTTATTGAATTTTTTTTTACTAAAGACATGTGACTGAATAAATTTTGCCCTAAATGTATGACTAAAATTGAGTTTATTCGATTTTTCTTATAACAAAAAGTAGAAAATATAATTTTTTCTCAAAATTTTCGGTCTTTTTCCATTTATATCGCAAAAAATAAAAATCGCAGAGGCAATCAAATACCATCAAAAGAAAGCTCTATTTGTGGGAAGAAAAGGACCCAAATTTCGTTTGGGTACAACATTGCATGACCGCACAATTACCAGTTAAAGCAGTGCAGTGCGAAATTGTAAAAAGACCTCTGGTCCTTAGGCTGACAATTGGTCCGGGGCTGAAGTGGTTAATAACTGTAATAAAAAAAATCAAAAATATAACGATTTATGTGTATCAAGGCCCCTGTAGTCCTTTTGGTCACATGTGTCCTTCATATATAATTTCTTTCCCTTCTGCTCCCGGCTACACTGCAGGCATCGAGCAGAGTGGGGTACCACCAGCCCCTAACCAGCCGGGAGCAGTGTGTACATTTAACAATAAACATTAACTGTTGGGTAAGAAAACTTTAATCTTCCTAATATCTGCAGGGCTTATTATGTGCAAAATATCTCCCTTCCGAATTGTTCTATCCAGTAAATGTTTAAATATAAAACAGATTCATACGATTGGTTGAACTGGGCAACAAAATGTATTCTTTCAAACAGTAAATACTTTACATATATTGTGATACAACATGTTTGTCACAGCTTAAGGTCATTCTTATTTTATTTCCATATTAAATTGTTCTTGCCTATTGTATGCATTATATGTGGTCTCACTGGTCTGGGCTTTTCCGTGGGGTCGCATATATGCGTACCTCTTGGTGAGAGCACAGGTCTCGTATGAATAAGCAGGACCCAGGACTCCTGGTTCCAGGTCACCTGATCATTGTGATTGTGATAGCCAACCAGAGGCTATCACAGTGATCAGGGTTTACTTCCTCTCCTGAATGAAGAGAAAGATATGTTGCATCTCTCTCTTCTTGCAGGAGAAGAAGCTGTAAATAAAAGTGTGTAAAAAAAATAAAAATTAGATATATAGATATATACAGTTGTGCTCATAAGTTTACATACCCTGGCAGAATTTATGATTTTCTGGACATTTTTCAGATAATATGAATGATAACACAAAAACTTTTTTTCATTCATGGTTAGTGTTTGGCTGAAGCCATTTATTATCAATCGACTGTGTTTACTTTTTTAAACACTTCCGGACCGCCGCACGCCGATATACGTCCTTCCTTTGATGTGGGATATCGTTATGGCAGCAGCTAGCTGTCATAACCCTGGTAACCTCGGGTTCGGCCGGTGGTCAACTACAAGATAAAAGTGGCCTCTGTGGCAGATTCGCAGCAATATCACTTTTATTGGCCGCGAGAGAGGTGCCCCCCTCCCGCCCCGCTCCGGTGTCCTCCTCCGCTTACCGGAGCCATCGGCAGCGGCGGTGGCGATCGGGTCCACTCTGTGGCTGGGCATGGAGATGAGTGAGGGGAAGATGGCCCCCACTCGTCTCCATGACATTGCAGGGCGGAAGAGGCATCAAAACGTCACTTCCACCCATAGCTCTTAAAGGGCATTTTTTTTTAAATAATTTTTTTAAATGACAACATTTATTTATTTTTGTATTGCATTTTAGTGTAAATATGAGATCTGAGGTCTTTTTGACCCCAGATCTCATATTTAAGAGGTCCTGTCATGCTTTTTTTTCTATTAAAAAGGATGTTTACATTCCTAAAAAAAATGTATAAAAATAAAAAAGGTAAAAGAAATAAGAAAAAAAAAAGAAATTTTTAAACACGCCCCGTCCCACCAAGCTCGCGTGCAGAAGCGAACGCATACCTAAGTAGCGCCCGCGTATGAAAACGGTGTTCAAGCCACACTTGTGAGATATTACCGCAATTGGTAGAGCAAGAAAAATAATTCTAGTCCTAAATCTCCTCTGTAACTCAAAACATGCAACCTGTATAATTTTTTAAAAGTCACCTATGGAGATTTAAGGGTAAAAGTTTCATATTATGAGTATCGCCTCTGGTCTAAATCTTTATAAGTATTGTATAATGTACCATCATCCAGAATTTGTAGTTAAAGAAAGGAGGGCTTAAATGGGAATACCGGGTAGTCGCTCACACCAACCCCATATGTAGTTCCATTCGGCCATATAATAAATTGGACTATACCGGTACTTGGTAATGGAAAAACACTAATAAAATTTAAAATCAATATAATGTTTAATAAAGATATAAAACAAAACAACACTGAATTATCACTTGAAGGAGTACAATAATATGCACATCACAGTTGAGGTATTCCTGACGGGTTCTCCATAGGGAACATTCAACCGTAGAAAGTGCACAATAAATTTCCTCGACTAGTTTCGCGGGAAAAGGCCCGCTTCTTCAGGAGGATATCTATATAAAAGTATCACAGTCATTAGATAATACACACATGTAAAAATATAAGCAATACAGTTATCATAATGTTATTGATTTTACATACACAAATTCCCTATATGTTTAAAAGAGGAGGTCAGCTCACCCTACTTCAAGGAACAGGCTGCAGGTAAGGAGATCCGCAAAGTCCCCCCACGGTGCCCACCGTTGGGGGACTTTGCGGATCTCCTTACCTGCAGCCTGTTCCTTGAAGTAGGGTGAGCTGACCTCCTCTTTTAAACATATAGGGAATTTGTGTATGTAAAATCAATAACATTATGATAACTGTATTGCTTATATTTTTACATGTGTGTATTATCTAATGACTGTGATACTTTTATATAGATATCCTCCTGAAGAAGCGGGCCTTTTCCCGCGAAACTAGTCGAGGAAATTTATTGTGCACTTTCTACGGTTGAATGTTCCCTATGGAGAACCCGTCAGGAATACCTCAACTGTGATGTGCATATTATTGTACTCCTTCAAGTGATAATTCAGTGTTGTTTTGTTTTATATCTTTATTAAACATTATATTGATTTTAAATTTTATTAGTGTTTTTCCATTACCAAGTACCGGTATAGTCCAATTTATTATATGGCCGAATGGAACTACATATGGGGTTGGTGTGAGCGACTACCCGGTATTCCCATTTAAGCCCTCCTTTCTTTAAGGGTAAAAGTTTGTTGCCATTCCATGAGCGGGCGCAATTTTGAAGCGTGACATGTTGGGTATAAATTTACTCTGCGTAACATTATCTTTCGCAATATAAAAAAATTGGTCTAACTTTACTGTTGACTAATTTTTTAATTAAAAAAAAGTGTATTTTTTCCAAAAAAAAGTGTGCTTGTAAGACTGCTACGCAAATATGGTGTGACAGTAAGTATTGCAACGACCGCCATTTTATTCTCTAGGGTGTTAGATAAAAAAAAGTATAATGTTTGGGGGTTATAAGTAATTTTCTAGCGGAAAAAATGATTTTAACTTGTAAACAGCACATCTAAAAAAGAGGCTCGGTCCTTAAGTGGTTAAATCATAATGGCAACAGAAACTACCCAAATTACCCTGATCAAAAGTTTACATACCCCAGTTCTTAAAACCGTGTATTGTCTCCATTAACATCAATGACAGCTTGAAGTCTTTTGTGGTATTTGTGGATGAGGCTCCTTATCTTCTCAGATGGTGAAGCTGCCTATTCCTCTTGGCAAAAAGCCTCAGGTTCCTGTAAATTCTTGGGCTGTCTTGCATGAACTGCACATTTGAGATCTCCCCAGAGTGGCTCAATGATATTCAGGCCAGAAGACTGAGATAACCACTCCAGAACCTTCACTTTATTCTGCTGTAGCCACTGACAGATCGACTTGGCCTTGTGTTTTGGATCATTGTCATGTTGGAATGTCCAAGTACGCTTCCTGGCTGATGAATGCAAATATTCTTCCAGTATTTTTTGATAACATACTGCATTCATCTTGCCAACAATTTTGACTAAATTTCCTGTGCCTTTGTAGGTCACAAGTCCCCTAAATCATCAGGGATGCACCCGTGTGCTTCACCAGTAGGAATGGTGTACCTTTCATCATAGGCCTTGTTGACTCCTTTCCAAATGTAGTCTTTATGGTTGTGGCCAAAAAGCAAAATGTTGGTCTCACCACTCCAAATTACTTTGTGCCAGAAGGATTGAGGCTTGTCTCTGTGCTGTTTGGCATATTGTAGGTGGGATACTTTGGGGCATTTGTATAGTAATGGCTTTCTTATGGCGACTCGACCATGCAGCCCATCTTTCTTCAAGTGCCTCTTTATTGTGCATCTTGAAACGGCCACACCACATGTTTTCAGAGAGTCCTGTATTTCACCTAAAGTTATTTGTGGGTTTTCTTAGCATCCCAAACTATTTTCCTGGCAGTTGTGGCTTAAATTTGAGTCTACCTGACCGTGGTTTGGTTTCAACAGAACCCCTCATTTTCCACTTCTTGATTACAGTTGGAACACTGCTGATTGGCATTCTCAGTTCCTTGGATATCTTTTTATCTCCCTTTCCTGTTTTATACAGTTCAATTACCTTTTCCTGCAAATCCTTTGGCAAGTCTTTTGCTTTCCCCATGACTCGGAATCCAGAAACGTCAGTGCAGCACTGGATGAAAGATGTAAGGGTCTGTCAGGAGTCCAGAAACTTTTGACCTTTTATACACACACACACACACACACATTAATTACAATTAAATAGATCACAGCTGAGGATGGTTACCTTTAGTAGCTATTCAAACCACTTTGTGTCAACTTGTGTGCATGTTATCAAGCCAAAATCATCAGGGTATGTACACTTTTGATCAGGGTCATTGGGATAGTTTGTTTTCATTATGGCTTAAAAAGATCAAACACAGTTGATTGATAATAAATTACTTCAGCCAAACACTAACCATGAGTGAAAGAAAAGTTTGTGTCATCATTCATATTCTCTGAAAAATGCCCAAGAAATCATAAATTCTGCCAGGGTATGTAAACTCATAAGCACAACTGTAGATATATAGATAAATATATAAAAATAAAGAAAACAAATGTAGGTCAAGGTTAGATCTAGGTCAGTCCCAGGGTTAGAGCTAGGGTCAAGTCAAAGGACAAAGGTCAAAGATTTAGGTCAAAACTCAGGGTCAGTATATTTTTGGTAGGGTTTAAAAAAAAAAGGCATTTTAACATACACACGTGGCATCGCTGAAATTGTCAGGAGCAGGAGAATGTATTTTGGGTTATTCTTTGGTGGTAAATTACTACAGTAGCAAAAAATATACAGCTACATTTTGAAAAAAATGCTTTTTTTTTTGGACCTGTTTTCCTTTAATAATAAAACAAAAAATAAGCCCCAAAAAACAAGGTATAATTCACCTGCATGTAAAAAGAACTGTGTATAAATGATGAAGTAGCGCTAACAAACAGCAAAAAAAAAAAACCCTTTGCCCTGGAGCCATTAAGGAAGAGAAAGTGACTGCATGGTTGTCCATTGATGCACCATTGATGCACCATCTTACCCTTGCGGGTCTTCCTTGAAGGTGAGAGACTGGTACAACTGGAAAATTCTGAATATATTCATAGTAGCATTTTAGATTGTACTCTCTTATCCATCCCTGTCCCACTCATCTCTGCTTGCCTACATAGAAATTAAGAGCTTGAACATTTCTTTGAATCACCAAACTATTTTCTGGATGCACTTTTTAATGAGAACTTTTTTGGATTGATTATTAATGCACTTTAATCTTTTAATATGGTTATTTTTCCTATTGAATTACAATAAGAAAACGTGATGCACTTTATATATTGTACTTTATTGTGCCTTATTCACTGGATCAGAGTTATATATATTTTGAATGTTTTATCAATTTAAATTGTTTGTGAAGAACTCTTTGTGCTAAGACACAAACTTAGAAGGAATCAATTTAGTTTATAGCATATTTACACAATTTTTTTTTGCTGTTGTTGTTAGCGCTACTTCATCATTTATACACAGATCTGTTGGTGCCCGTAACACTATTAGTTTAGATGCTTTCCTTTTAATTAGCACTTCATATGACAATACTATTTTTCAATTTTTTTTTGTATTGATTGTCAAGCACTTTCTGGATAGCGCATTAGTATTTTTTCTTTTCAATCATATAAAAAGAAGTTGTGATAATATGTACAGCTTTACTAACACATGTCAAAGTTGCAAAATGGTATCAGATGGTATTTCCAAGCTTCTGATATCAAACACTGTACAGCACGAAGCTGACTGTAATATGACATCTGAGTTGAAGGAATTGACACACATTCCTCTAAACAGTCTCACTGGGAATCATGCACACCTGAGGTTGTCAATGACCTTCTGTGTGCTCGGCGTGAGGGGTGACCATAGATTGTCTGGTGTCTGAGAAAACGGTGAGAAGTGATAGGTCCAGATTGCAGGGGGGAGGAGAGAGGTGCTGTGGATTGAGGCGGGTATACTTTTCATATGAGGATATGAGGATACGTGTTGTTTATTTTTCATTTTTAGAGCTTTACAACCACAAACTCTTGGGAAAACTCCCTTGAAAAGTGAACAACTTACTTGTTTTTAGTAAATCAACCCCAATGAGTCAGACTTTACAATCAATTTATGTAAAGGTTTGATTTGGCCTGCCATTCAAAAAACTTCCTTCTTTTCAATGGGGTTAAAATCATGGCCAGTCCTCCATTTCTTCATTTTGAATGGCTTTAGATTATTATCAACTTCAACTCCACATTTTCATCAAGCACACTTTTTATTAAATGCTAAATTCGTAGTTGACTCAGACTGCAATCTGCCTAGGCCCTGAAACTGCATAGCAGCCTCAAACTAATATTTTAACCACCCTGATTTACTGTAGGTATGAGGTTCTTCTCCTGAAATTAAGTGTTTGTTTTTCACCAAACATGTCTACTGAAACTGTGGTCAGACAACTCTATTTTTGACTCACAAGTAATGGATTTTGGCTCTATGTTGCATGGCAATGTATAGGTCTTGCTCTTACGATCTTTTTGGACAGCCTTTTTTCTTGGCGCATCTCACATGCAGGTGAATGTGGTGCAATCTCTTTATAATTGTAGATGCATGTAAGGAATTGAATAAGGGAACTGTTTAAGTTTATTTACTGTTCACCTTTTTTGTGTGAATGAGCTTATATGAATGTCATCATTCTGCTGCATTAACACAGGATACAATTAATTAACTGCTTTAAATGATACCTCTATGTCAAACCTTTAAAAGGTTTAAATACCTTTTTCTGGAAATAAAGATTTAGCTTTGTTACTGGCAATAAAGCATCTATTAAAAAACTGTCAGAAATTCTCTGAAGCAATACCTTTTGTTAAATATCTCATGTAACAAAATAATAAAGATAAAAGTCAACAATATGTGTTTGTGCATCTCCCAGCAACAATATTTTTAATCAGAACCATCAACACAATTTCAATTACAATGAACCTATGTTCAACTAGAAGCAATTAACTTAAACACACAGTATATTACAGCAAAATGACACACATCAAATTAATCCTAACATTCCTAATATATTTGAGGATGAGGCTTTGGATAAAAACTGTCTAAGAGATTTTAGAGAGTTTTCCCTTCCTAATGTGTTTCTGAACACAGTTTAAAATAATTTTACAGAAGTTTTGATAATTTTCTACCCCTCTAGTGCCCATGCTGTAGCCCAAGGGTGACCAGTAGCAGACCATCCTTGCATCCGGCCCCCTAATCTACATGCAGGGCACTGGATGCATAGATTCCAATGGGGTTTATTCTTAAGCATGTGATTAGAACCAGGGGCTCTAACAAGCTTCAAAAAAGGGTGAGCTTGGGGCACAGAGCACTGTGCCCCGAGCCCACCCAGCCCTGTGACAATAGCAAATTAATATTTTCTATTGTGACACGGATTCACCTCCCGGCCAATCAGGAAGCAGGTCCTGAGACCCTACTGGCCAAAGAGGAAGGAGACGCACGGCCGTTGTGATGCTGAAGAGAAGACGCACAGGGAAGCACGACTGACCGACCCACCAGCCACCAGTCTATAGACTGTCATCTCCCTCCAGCCAGAGTTCAGTACAGAGATGGGAAGCACCCTCCATCCAGAGATAGCAGCACAGAGTAAGAGAGCCGGCGAATGGGGGGTGTATGGTGCATGGCGGTGGGCTGGAGCGATGGGGGGGTCCATGGTCAGTTTCATCTGCCGCCCCCCGACTGATGGAGCCCCAGCCTCCACTGTTAGAACCTATTATGCAGCCCTCAGTCCCTGGAAGCAAGGATTTGTAAAGTGCTGTAATGGCAGGGATCTCTAGCAATCCAGTGTAAGATGCATCATGTTTCTAATGGTCTCCCAACAGCATGTCTCCAGGTGTAAAGCAACCCTGTAACATAATCCCAGTCTCTGTAAATTGGTCCCATAAACCCAGTCTCTGACTATTTCCATTTATGATAGCCATTTCTCACAATCTTTTGTAGCACTACTGAATATTATGTGAGGAGTCTTGAGCATGTCAGGGGGTCGCATTTGTGCCCTCTCAATCCAAAACTAAAAAGCGTTTTGGTTTACAGATATAATGTAAAGATTCCAAACATCAGTCAATAAACTACCAATGGTATCCCTGAAACACTCAATTAACATAATTTGGGTTATGTTTATCAAAGATATGTAGCAGTATACATTTTGGCCAAAATTTATGAAGAAAAAAATACTAATTTGCAAAATTGTGTAACAGAAGCTGCATTTTTAAAAAATAATTTTCAGTCTTTTTCTTTTATATCGCAAAAAATAAAAAAACCAGCGGTATTAAATACCAAGAAAAGAGAGCTCTATTTGTGTTAAAAAAAGGACAAAAATTTCATATGGGTACAGTGTTGCATGACTGAATAGTTGTCGTTCAAAATGTGAGAGCACCGAAAGCTGAAAATTGGTCTGGTTAGGAAGGGAGTTTAAGTGCCCAGTGGGTAAGTGGTTAACCACTTCAGCCCTGGAAGGATTTGCCCCCTTAATGACCAGAGCATTTTTTGCAATACAGCACTGCGTCCGTTTAACTGACAATTGCGGGGTCGCGTGAAGCTGTACCCAAACAAAATTGATGTCCTTTTTTTTCACAAATAGAGCTTTCTTTTGATGGTATTTGATCACCTCCGTGGTTTTAATTTTTTGTATTACAAAACAAAAGACCGACAATTTAAAAAAAAAAAATAGTCATCAGTTTAGGCCAATATATATATATATTCTTCTACAAATTCTTGGTAAAAAAAAAAAAAAATAATAATAATTGTAATAGGTGGATATTGATTGGTTTGCACAAAAGTTATCTCATCTACAAACTACACGATAGATTTAGGGACTTTTTTTTATTGTTTTTACTGGTAATGGCGGGGATCTGCGATTTGTAGGGGGACTTCGACATTGTGGCAGACAAATCTGACCACAAATTACACTTTTTGGGACCAGTGACATTATTACATTGATCAGTGCTATAAAAATGCACTGATCAATGTAAAAATGACACTGACAGGGAAGGGGTTAACACTAGGGAGTGATCAAGGGGTTAAGTGTGTTCCCTCAGCATGTTCTAACTGTAGGGGGGATGAGCTTACTGAAGCATGACAGAGAACCAGTAGATCCCCATCGTGTCACTAGGCAGAATGGGGAAATGTCAATGCCTCTCCTCACCATGATCGCCGGCTGCCGGTGGACATTGAGTCCGCGGGCCGTGCAGGCATGTTCCCATGAGCATCGCTATCCTGCTTTTACGGACTGATGTACAGGTAAGTCAGGTAGCGCAAGAGAGCAGACCTGCCGCAGTACATTTGCGTGAGCAGGTCAGCAAGTGGTTAAACCTTATTTGCCACATAGGTGCCCAATTAAACAGTGCATTGAGGTCATCTTGTAAGTTGAAGACATCCTGTAAGGAAGTTATTCCTCTTAATCTCAGACCCTATATCAGGGTTAAAGTTAAGTATATTTTCTAGATGTTTTTTAACATATGTGCTTTTTTGCAGGTTTATGCAGAGTTAAGGAAGGGGGATGGGGTTCACACTGAAGAAGTACAAGGTCTACTTTAAATTACAATTCACAATACATAAATGCCTGCTTTTAAAGCCATGAATCAATAATAAGAGGTATAATGTTAGTGAATGTTTAATAAACTTTACACAGGAATGTTTAAGGTAAGATTAATGAGTAACCCATGCATGATCTGGTGAAAACTCTAAATGTAGACAAAATTGATTAATGTGCTACACTTATACTAAAGACACATTATAATTGACCTGGGTCAATTTTAGTCATGTACGTTAACGTAAACAGGGTCACCTCATTTACTGTCAGATTGTTCTAAACACAGGAAACATGCGCCCCTTTACAGGCATACTATATATGCAAAAATGACATTTCTAAAGGAAAAAAAGTCATTTAAAACTACCCGCGGCTATAATGAATTGTCAGTCCGACAATACACATAAAAGTTAATTGATAAAAATGGCAGGGGAACCCCAAATCAAAATAAAAAAAAGAATGTGTGGGGGTCCCCCTAAATTCCATACCAGGCCCGTCAGGTCTGATATGAATATTAAGGGGAACTCTGCGCCAATTTTTTTTTTAAAAATGTCATGGGGTCCCCCTCAGAATGGATGGGTATGGGTATGGGAACCCCGCGCCAAAATGAAAAAATGTTTTTTTAAAGATCCAAACCAGACCCTTATCAGAGCATGCAACCTGGCAACCTGGCATAAACCCGTAAATTGGGTGATCCTGCCCCCCTCTGACATCACAGGAAAAGCCATAGGGAAGTCCCTGTGTGTCAGAGGGGGCAGGGTCACCGGGTGGCCCCACCCTCTTTTATATAACAAGTGTCAGAAGAACAGAAGTGGAAGACTCCCACTGAGGCAGATCGTGCGGACGGAGCGGAGAAGAAGCCAGAGCAAGATGCGGGACGAGAAGAGCGGAGGAAGAAGAAGATGAAGAAGTAGAAGAACACCGAAGGAAAACCAAATGAAAGAAGATGGAAGAAGAAGCGGAAAGAAGAAGAAATTAATAAAGGACTTTTCAAAAATCGTCTTTTTAACCCTTTTGACACTTTTTTGTGAAATGGTAGGGGTACCAATTCACAAGGGGGGCGGGATCTGGGGGTCCCCTTGTTAAAGGGGGCTTCCAGATTCCAATAAGCCCCCCGCCCGCAGACCCCCACAACCACTGGGCAAGGGTTGTGGGGATGAGGCCCTTCTCCCCATCAACATGGGGACAAGGTACTTTGGGGGGGCCACTACCCCAAAGCACCTTCCCAATGTTGAGGGCATGTGGCCTGGTACAGTACAGTTTTCCTGCGGCCTGCCAGGTTGCATGCTCGGATAAGGGTCTGGTATGGATTTTTGTGGGGACCCCACGCCATTTTTTTTTTTACATTTTGGCGCAGGATTCCCCTTAAAATCCATACCAGACCCAGTATGGAATTTAGGGGGATCTCCACGCATTTTAAAAAAAAATTTGGTTCGGGGTTCCCCTGTGGGGAAATTCCATGCCATTTTTATCAATGAACTGTTATGTGTATTGTCGGACCGAGAATTCATTAAAAAGAGTAGTTTTAAATTACTTTTTTTCCTTTAGAAATGTAATTTTGCTGTCAGACTGTTCTAAATACGGGAAACATGCGCCTCTTTACAGGCATACTATAGACACCCCCAGGTACGAAATTTAAAGGAATATTACACTTTTATTGTTTCACTTTAAGCATTATTAAAATCACTGCTCCCGGAAAAACAGACTTTTTAACCGAAGAACACCGAAGGAAAACCAAATGAAAGAAGATGGAAGAAGAAGCGGAAAGAAGAAGAAATTAATAAAGGACTTTTCAAAGATCGTCTTTTTAACCCTTTTGACACTTTTTTGTGAAATGGTAGGGGTACCAATTCACAAGGGGGACGGGATCTGGGGGTCCCCTTGTTAAAGGGGGCTTCCAGATTCCAATAAGCCCCCCGCCCGCAGACCCCCACAACCACTGGGCAAGGGTTGTGGGGATGAGGCCCTTCTCCCCATCAACATGGGGACAAGGTACTTTGGGGGGGCCACTACCCCAAAGCACCTTCCCAATGTTGAGGGCATGTGGCCTGGTACAGTACAGTTTTCCTGCGGCCTGCCAGGTTGCATGCTCGGATAAGGGTCTGGTATGGATTTTTGTGGGGACCCCACGCCATTTTTTTTTTTTACATTTTGCCGCAGGATTCCCCTTAAAATCCATACCAGACCCAGTATGGAATTTAGGGGGATCTCCACGCATTTTTTAAAAAAAATTTGGTTCGGGGTTCCCCTGTGGGGAAATTCCATGCCATTTTTATCAATCAACTGTTATGTGTATTGTCGGACCGAGAATTCATTAAAAAGAGTAGTTTTAAATTACTTTTTTTCCTTTAGAAATGTAATTTTGCTGTCAGACTGTTCTAAATACGGGAAACATGCGCCTCTTTACAGGCATACTATAGACACCCCCAGGTACGAAATTTAAAGGAATATTACACTTTTATTGTTTCACTTTAAGCATTATTAAAATCACTGCTCCCGGAAAAACAGACTTTTTAAAACTTTTTTTTGCATTGATACATGTCCCTTGGGGCAGGACCCAGGTCCCCAAACACTTTTTTTTTTATGACAATACTATGCATATAAGCCTTTAAAATTAGCACTTTTGATTTCTCCCATAGACTTTTAAAGGGTGTTCTGCGGCTTTCGAATTTGCCGCGAACACCCAAAATTGTTTAGTTAACCCCCTCTTAACTTATACCAGGCTGACTCTCTACACCTCTGAGCTAAAAAAGTGTCATGGATCACTTAGTTTCAACCTTTTGGTATCTGGGTCTGGAAACAGCACCAAGGGCAAAATAATATCAAGATATCAGTTTAGAGGTATGGGGCCTTCTTAGTAGTTGTGTAAAAAGAGTGAGGATCAGTGGTGCACTTTGTGTGTTAAATTGAGTATGGCCCAAATGGCAAAGTTGATAATAGTGAAACACTAATTTTGAGGGTAAACTAAATTCTTTGTGTAGTTAGGGAAAGGACTTGGGCATCGTTCACACATTTAGTGGTGACCTGTGTTTTTCTGCACTGGATAAACACAAGTCACTCCTAAAGCACATTGAAAACAATCATTTTCTATGTGCCCATCAACATGGTTCAATGCTGCATTTTACTGTGCAAGCTAGTGTGAACGTAGCCCTAGAGCTGAATTCAAAGGAAAGGAAAAATTGCTCCCTGTCATTGGGGCTGCCCTGCACTGCAAGGGTTAAATGATCATTTAGGTTTAGGGGGCTGCACTAAGAAAGCACTTTTACTTATCCAATCCTCTTCTTCCTCCAAGCTGTAAGATTGGGCCTTTCAGACTCTTCTTAATGCTTCAACAGTCACAGTCGTTAGGACACTGAGGGACAGACCACATGCCAAAACACAGCTAAAGCAGTACATTTAAATGTCGTGGGAAGTGATCTTGGAGAAATAAAAGTTGATACTTTTCAAATCATTTTTTTACTATGTTTAGAAAAACTAAATGCAGGAGTGCTATTGTGAATGAGACCTTAAACATCACTCTGGTGTCTATTCCCTGGTGGCATTACTATTTTTTCAAATCTGGAGCTGCTAATTAATTCCTCCACATATTTTTTTGTGAACCTTAAATTTCTTGACATCTCTATAGAGATTTCAATCACAGTGCAGACATTGGAATGAACCTCAAACCCATGAAAAGCAAGGTGCTAACGCATATGTGATAATTGCATGTGAACAAAGCATAAAAACACAATCAAATTATACTTAAAAGTCCAAACGTGAAAAAAGAAATGAATTATAAGAATTCTTAATAAATATTGCACAGTCCAAAATGTTTTCCTAAATCTTGCTGAAAAAAAGCTCCAATCACCGTGCTCCTGGTTTTAAAGGTGCCACAGATACTTCTCATATATGTGCTCCACCACAGAGTATACAAAATGCACACTTGCCAACAGCATCTATTATATGCGTCTTTGGTGTCATAGGGTACCACCCTTTTTGCACATTGTTTTCACAATTTTCCAACTAAAGAATGGTATATGGGAAACTACCACCAGCTGATCCCCTCAAACATCAATAACTGAGACCCAGGGAGAGATAATAATCCAGGATAGTGTGATATTGTTTTATTAAAAGTGGAAACAAGGATAAAAATATAAATTTGCCACTCACTCATTTAAAGGAGCTATAGTCAGCACCAACACAACCAGCCTGTTTGAATATTCTGTACACTGCTTGATCCTAGCCAGCTTGCATTCCAAACAGCCAAATATTAAACCAGATTAAAAAGTGGAAATGACACCACGTATGACAGACAGGCAGCCTTAATGCATTTCGCTTGTCTGCATCATCAGGAAGCTCCTGGCGATATGTTTCCACACACCTGTCATCTACTGGGAATAGAGAAATAATTTCTGATCATGAAATGATGGACTAGCTGGAAGGCTGATATCGCTGCTAGAGATTAGAGGTGCGCATCTTCACTGGCCTCATGATTCGATTCGATTACGATCATGTCAACGATTCGATTTGATTGGTTTTCATGATACATCACGATGCATTAGTATGCATCACGATTACAGCGCAAGTGTGCATGGTTTTCCTCAAAAAAATTCAAACAGTCCGGAGAGCTCCATTTTTTTTTAAATTCTATCTGTTCTTTTAAAAAAAAGAAAACACTCCCTGCATGTAACAAAGTCTAAACACAGCAGACAACAACTTAAAGGAGCTACAGGCTCTCCCCCAAAATACTAGGGGAGGTGGTCAGAGACTGCAGACATGATACAGGAGATGGTCAGAGACTCCGGACATGATACAAGAGATGGTCAGAAACTGCAGACATGATACATGAGATGGTCAGAGGCTGCGGACATGATACAAGAGATGGTCAGAGACTGCAGACATGATACAGGAGATGGTCAGAGACTGCAGACATGATACATGAAATGATCAGACTGCAGACATACTACAGGAAATGGCGAGAGACTGTGGACATACTACAGGAGATGGTCAGAGACTACGGACATACTACGGGAGATGGTCAGAGAGACTGCGGACATACTACAGGAGATGGTCGGAGACTGCGGACATACCATAGGAGATGGTCAGAGACTGCGGACATACTACGGGAGATGGTAAGAGAGACTGCGGACATACTACAGGAGATGGTCAGAGACTGTGGACATACTACAGGAGCTGGTCAGAGATTGCGGACATACTACAGGAGAAGGTCTGAGACTGTGGACATACTACAGGAGAAGGTCAGAGACTGCGGAAATACTACAGGAGAAGGTCAGAGGCTGCGGACATACTACAGGAGGTGGTCAGAGACTGTGGACATACTACAGGAGGTGGTCAGAGATCGCAGGGATAGTACAGGAGGTGGTCAGACTGTGGAAATGATACAGAAGATGGTCAGGCTGTGAACATGATACAGGAGACCAGCAGGTAAGTATGATATCTTTTTAATTTGAAAGAAAAAATAATACCCTTTAGTATCACTTTAACAAATCCACTGAGTCTGTTGGCAGCAACTTGGATAGTAAACAGGTCAACATCACTGCAAAAGATCAGTAGGTGGTTCCAGAGGAGAGAAATGATAGGGAAATCACAGGGAGAAATTTTACAATAAAACAGTTTGTGCAGCCCCCGATGTGTTAGGCACACAGTACACACACACTGGATAGTTGCATCAGGTGGGGGGGATGTGCCACTTCTATACACTCACCCGCACATATATCAAGCATGACAGGCTGATCTCTCACCTCCAGAGCACTCCTACCAACCTCCCTCCTCTCCTCGCAGCTTTTTTTCTGAAGCCGACTCTATGCTTCATCCTACGGATGTTAACACAGTTGCAGTGATCTCTGAGTGTCTCAGCCTTCGTGTGGTCTCGGCACCCGCCCATTGGGGAGAAGACCAGTGTCACTGTCCAGAGCTACAAATCCGAGAGGAGGGAGAGAGCAGCACTCTGAGGCTACATTGTCCATTGAGGAGGTGGTAGCTCCAGGCGCAGCCAGTCGATCGGCGGCTTGTCATTCCAGCAAAGACACTGCTGTGCGGGGGGAGGAGCCGGAATGACGTCATGCATAATCGATTATGCTGGATACTGCATCGATGCAGAATCAGGAAGGGTATAATCGTGATGCGCCGATCATTTTCAACACCCCTACTAGAGATTCTGTTCATGCTCAGATTTTTAACCTCTATCTGAGTGTTACCTTTATCCTTTTTAATACATACTTTTGGCTGATTCACACTATGAGGTTTCTCCCTTCTTTATTTTTGTTATCTGGATATATGGAGTTCATCCCTGCAAACATTTGGAGACATGCTATCTGAGATTTCCACAACTGTGATTATTTCATCACAAGCTGCCTTCATGTTTGTAATAGGGATCCATCGTGTCTGGTAAGAGAGCGACCTTTATCTTGTGCACAGAGAATCTTTTTTTTGTTTGAACACTGGTGGACATAGAGTGGATTATTGGATATTATCGGATATTTTATACACCTGTTTTTGATATATGCATTTTTCATTGAATAAGTGGCAGCCTTGTGTAGTGTGTTGCGGCTGTCAGGGAAAGAGCAGGATAGGCAGGGACAGTGTCTTTGTGGCTTGCAAACCTAGCGCTGTTAAAGTGGGTGTTGTGTGCCTCCAGCACAGTATAGACCTAAAGATACCTCTTATTGCTGGTGTTCTGTAATACAGGCCTCTGCAGCAGTTAAAGTGGGTGTTGTGTGCCTCCAGCACAATATACACCTGAAGCTACCCTTTATTACTGGTGTTCTGTAATACAGGCATCTGCAGCAGTTAAAGTGGGTGTTGTGTGCCTCCAGCACAGTATACACCTGAAGCTACCCTTTATTACTGGTGTTCTGTAATACAGGCATCTGCAGCAGTTAAAGTTGGTGTTGTGTGCCTCCAGCACAGTATACACCTGAAGATACCCCTTATTGGTGGTGTTCTGTAATACAGGTCTCTGCAGCAGTTAAAGTGGGTGTTGTTTGCCTCCAGCACAATATACACCTGAAGCTACCCTTAATTACTGGTGTTCTGTAATACAGGCATCTGAAGCAGTTAAAGTCGGTGTTGTGTTCCTCCAGCACAGTATACACTGAAGCTACCCTTTATTACTGGTGTTCTGTAATACAGGCATCTGCAGCATTTACAGCGGGTGTTGTGTGCCTCCAGCACAGTATACACCTGAAGCTACCCTTTATTACTGGTGTTCTGTAATACAGGCATCTGCAGCAGTTAAAGTGGGTGTTGTGTGCCTCCAGCACAATATACACCTGAAGCTACCCTTTATTACTGGTGTTCTGTAATACAGGCATCTGCAGCAGTTAAAGTGGGTGTTGTGTGCCTCCAGCACAGTATACACCTGAAGCTACCCTTTATTACTGGTGTTCTGTAATACAGGCATCTGCAGCATTTACAGTGGATGTTGTGGGCCTCCTGCACAGTATACACATGAAGCTTCCCCTTATTGCTGGTGTTGTTCTGTTTCTGTAACACAGGCAGGCAGCTGCAGTAATTACAGTCGGTGTACTGTGTCATCTGCTCAGTGTGCACCTAAAGCTACCAAATTTCTGGTTTTCCCATCTTCCTGCAGGCCATTACTATGTCTGGAAGTCCATCAACGAGAGGCAGATAGTCACGAGCCAATAAAAGAGGGCAAGCAAGCTTTGTATCTAGAGACAACAGTGCTGGTCGTGGACGCGGTGCATCAGCATGTGGCCATGGGACATGCTTGCCCTTATTTTCGGCAGCTGGATGTGTTAAGCCGCATCATGCCAAAAACTCCAGGAGGATGCCCAGTGTTTCAAAGGCTCTGATGGTGATACCCAGCTAGAGGAAGGCAGTAGTGTGAGCGCAGAGAGAGGGGATGCTCAAGAAGGACAGCAATCTGGCACGTTAGGGGCAGCACACCGACTAAATCACACCGCAGAGATCTGCCTGTGCAGGGCGCTGCCTCTGCGCGTTATTCCAAAAGTCCTTTGGTGTGGGCCTTTTTTAGAACGAGTGTATCAGATCGCACCGCTGCTATCTGCAACATATGTCTCAAGCGTATCTCGCCTGGCCAAAACATCAGCCGCTTGGGCACCACATGCTTGACCAGACATATGTTGACCTGCCATGCAGCTCGTTGGCAAGCATACCTTAAAGATCCACACCAAAGAACAAAGCGGACCTCTCCTTGCTCCTCATCAGCTGGGATCTCCAACCCCACTAGACCTTCAGTCCTCTCTGAAACCTGCCAGGAATGAAGGTATAGAATTAGGTGTGTCACAGCCAAGTACTTGCGGGCAGTCTGCTAGCAGTACACCAACGTCTGATTGTACCAGGCAAATTTCCCTGCCCCAGCTGCTTGACCATCGAAAGAACTCAGTCATCCACATGCCCAGCTCCGGCGGTTGAATGCTAGCTTGGCTAAATTGCTAGCACTTCAACTGCTGCCTTTTCAGTAAGTAGACTCGGCCCCCTCTCGTGAGTTTGTGCAATGTGCGGTTCCTCAGTGGCAGATCCCCAAACGCCACTTTTTCTCACAGAAGGCGATTCCAGCTCTCTACCGGCATGTGGAAGGCAATGTCCATGCCTCGCTGGACAGGGCGGTCAGCGGTTGGGTCACTCTTCTGGCAGCTGGGAAGGATGCAGGACAAGGTGCAGTAGTGTTAGAGGTTGTTCCGCCACCACGCCTCCAAAATGCTACTACTGGTTGTAACACCTCCTCCACCCCTCCTCTTCTTCTTCCTCCATGGCCTCTTCCTGTGCTTTTACCTCGGAACCAGTGGTGCTCCGTAGGCGTTCAAGGGGCTACACAAGTATGCAGGCAAAAAGATGCCATGCTGTGCTTGCCCTTGTTTGTTTGGGGGACAGGAGCCACACTGGGGCAGATATTTTGTCAGCTCTGCAGGGGCAGGCCGAGAGGTGATTGATGCCACGCCAGCTTAAGGCAGGAATGGTGGTTTGCGACAATGGCACCAACCTCCTCTCCGCCCTCCAACAGGGACAACTGACCCATGTGCCCTGTGTGGCTCACGTCCTTAACCTGGTCATGCAGCGGTTCTTGGGTAGGTACCTGGGCTTACAGGATGTCCTGAGGCAGGCCAGGAAAGTCTGTGTGCATTTCCGCCGATCATTTAATGCTAGTGCTTGGCTGGTTGAGCTCTAAAAGGAGTTGAACTTGCCCAAGAACCGCCTTCTATGTGACATGCCCACCAGGTGGAACTCAACATTGGCCATGCTGCAGCGGCTGCACACGCAGCAGAGGGCCATCAATGAGTACCTGTGCGACTGCGGCACCAGGACAGGGTCAGGGGAGCTCGTTTTTTTTTTCACCATGCCAGTGGGGCATGATCAGGGATGCATGCACTGTCCTGTCACCATTTGAGGAGGCCACAAGGATGGCGAGCAGTGTCAGTGCATGCATCAGTGACACTGTACCTCTTGTCCACCTTTTGGAGCATACGCTGCATGGAATAATGGATAGGGCACTTGAGGCAGTACAGAGGCAGGAAGAGGAGGACTTCCTTGCCTCTCAAGGTCCCCTTCATCCAGACAGTATGTCTTGTGACTTGTGTCAGCATGGAGGTGGAGCCTGGCACTCAGCATCAGCAGCAGCAGTCTTTTACGGATGATTTACAGTCCCAAAAACCCATGGACTTGTATGTGGCTGGGAGGAGGTGGCTGTGGATCATGTTGTCCTTAGTGACCCAGAGGACTCCGGACCGAATGCCTCAGCTAACCTACGCTGCATGGCCTCCCTGATCCTGCAAAGTCTGCGGAAGGATCCTTGTATTGGATCAAGGAGAGGGACCATTACTGGCTGGCCACTCTCCTTGATCCACGTTACAAGGTTAAGGTTGCGGACCTTATCTTGCCATCGCAGAGGGAGCAGAGGATGAGACATCTCCGGGAGGGCTTGCAGAAAGGTCTGTGCAGCACGTTCCCAGAGACTGGGAGGTTACAAACTCCTGGTCCTGGACAACGTGTTGCTGAGGCTTCGGTCAGTCACAGAAGGAGCGGTGGAGAAGGTGGCCATTAGTCCACAGCCCCAAGGTAGGATCGGTTCTAGCAACCAGTGCCAGCATCTGATTTACATGGTGCAGGAATACCTAGAGGCAAGGTCAGACTTGGACACCTTTCCCACCGAAAATCCTCTGGCTTACTGGGTCTTGAGGATGGATCACTGGCCAGAGCTTGTACAGTATGCAATTGAGCTACTGGCCTGTCCTGCATCCAGCGTTCTTTCGGAACGCACCTTCAGTGCTGCTGGAGGCTTTGCAACTGATCACAGGGTGCGCCTGTCCACCGACTCGGTTGATCGACTGACCTTCATAAAGATGAATCAGTCTTGGATCACCACCAGCTACCAAGCACCAGAAGCTGATGTAACCGAATATTTTGAAATGTCACATCCCTTCAAGACTGCCTATGCTGATGCTGAGTGACTGTCCTGTTATGTTGACTGACTATCCTCTTCCTCCTCAATAATCCTGCTGATAGCTTGGAAGAACATTTTTGGTTCTAGGTGACGCCACCAGTGGCTAAGGCCCAATTTTTAGCCCCTGTTTAAGAGGGGCATGTAATTACAATTTTTGATGCAATTCTTTGCAGCAGGGCTAATTCCTGCACTCCAACTAGAGTATCTGGGAGAGATTGCAGTGTCGTGGCACCAGCACCAGTGCCTAAGGCCCAATTTTTCAGCCCCTGTTTAACAGGGGCATGTAATTACAATTCTTGATATATTTCACAGCAGGGCCCCTTCCTGCGCCCACCGAGAGTAACTGTGAGGACTTATAGTGTTGTGGCACCAGCACCACAACCACCAAAGGCCCAATTAATGGGCGGGGGGCTACCCATGCCATTTTTTTCTCAATGATTTTCATCCGTATTGCCGGAACTAGACATTACATTAAAACCACAAGCAGTTTTAAATGACTTTTGTTCCGTTAAATGTCATTTTGTGCAGGAACTGTTCTAAACATGGAAAACACGTGCCACTTCACAGGCATACTATAGACACCCCCCAGGCACGATATTTACAGGAATATTCCACTATTTTTTTACTTTTAACATTTTTTTATTGCAAGTTAACAATAGTACATTTTTATAAGAAAAAACAGTATCTCAATTGACATTACAGACATTGGGTATGAAGGTGAAAAAAAAAAAAATAATCGGCCTTCTGATATGATCAACTATTCGCAATAGGCCTAGGGGGCTGACCAGGGGGGACAGTCCGTCCGGATCAACCCTAGCTCCCCTCGACACCCCCATGGGGATCACACTGTTGAGAGGGGTCAGCCCCAAACTCTCACTTTTTTTTCACTTTAATCATCATTAAAAACAGTGCTCCCAAAAAAAATGCAGTTTTAAAAAAAAAAATTGGCATTGATCCATGTCCCCTGGGGCAGGAGCTGGGTCCCCAAACCCTTTTTAGGACAATATCTTGCATATTAGCCTTTAAAATTTGCACTTTTTATTTCGAAATGGTCCCATAGACTTCAATGGGGTTCTAAAGTTCTTACAAATTTTTGGTCCATTCTGACTGTGACATATAGAGGCAAGAGTGTATTTTTCAGGCTGCTGATACATTCTTCTTCTGCTGCAGTTTTTTCCCTCAAATTTTGCACATCCTGTTTTACGAGGGAGAAATCATTACGGATGTATTCTATTTAATAAGTTAGGGAGGTGCAACACTTTTAATGGCCTTCATGATTTGTAGCAAGGTTGGCATTGCTGGATTTGTTTGATCATTCACCAGAGACCTTGAGGGATAGGATGGATTAGAGGAGACAGAGTATTGGAACCAGTGACCTGAATTTTTTTTTTACTTTACTTCAATTATAAAAGGATATTCTGTATTTCTTCTTTAAAAAAAAAATAGCACAACATAGCAGGGGTTAACTTCATTGGTGTGCTTCTTCAAAAATAATCTTTATGTGAAATATTGTAATTTTAGATTTAGCTGCCAATTAGAACACATATTTCACACAAAACATAAAAATGACAATGATGTTAGTTCAAACTGAGATTTCCTGAGATCTCTTTATGCTTTTTCAATAACCTTGCATAAAAATGCGAAAGCGATTATATGTGAAATATGTTAATGGAATGTCTGCTGTAACAAAATGTAAATGGAACCAAATCTTACCTACCTCATTCCAAAGGTGAGTCAATCCTGTTAACTGAACAATAATTCAGTCTTTAGGTCTATAAGTATTACACAGTTCCCAAAACTGAAGCCAGAAGCTGTATTCATTTTTATGTAATAATCCAATATTTTTTATCATTTGCTTAATTGAAAATATATATTACATTCCATAGTGTACGTATTATGCTTTTTTGTACTACATATTGTAATAATGATGTTAAAATTCTTTTTATGTAAAAAGCATGCCAGGTGTAATTATTGTTTAAAATCTATCTAGGAGATTCTGAACTTTTTAAGCAAACCTGTTTCAAACATAGTCATATACTGTAAATATGATAATGTAATAAAAAATGCATCAGCCATTACCTTGAGGGAAACCTGCAAGTTAATGTTAACAGCAGATCCAGAGAGGCAGACATCCAACATTATAATCTTTTCTTTTCCTGTTTGTGGTCAAGCTCAGTCCTTCTCACCACCAAAGCCCCAGTACTTGTTGCCAAAAGAATGGACAACCATACCGACCAATAGGGAAGCTCAGGTGTTATTTCCTTGCACTGTTTACATTCCTTAAACAGTTTATACAAACCTCCCAGGGACATTTGTATGGTCCTGCAGGCATTGCAGGTCCAGTTACTGTTGCAACCTGGAGTGCAAAGTTAAGTGTGACAATACTGCAACTGAGCTAAAAACCCTAATGAAAAGGAAATGACTGTGGATACACCTTACTGGTATGATTTAACTAAATACATATAAAAAAAAAAAAATGCACTATTTGACATTACATTAACTAGGACCATTGGTTTGAATCCCAACCACAACACTACCTGCCTGGAGTTTGCATGTTCCCTCTGTGTCTGCATGGGTTTCCTCTGGGTACTCCTGTTTTGTCCCACACTCCAAAGACATGCTGATAGGTTAATTTGATTCCATCTAAATTGGCCCTAGTATGTGTATGTGTATGTATGAATTTTAGTTAGGGGCAAATTATTTAACCACTAGGGATCCGCGCTATAGTCGAATGACAGCTACAGCGCGGACCTCCTTTGCCGGGACTACGTCTATTGACGTCGTCCCGTGCACGAGCGGCCTGCGCGCCCCCCGGAGGGGCACGCGCGGTGCGCTCTGTGATCAGCGAGTCTATGAGACTCGCCTGATCACGGATCGAAGCAAGGGGTCGATCCCGACCCCTTACCACGTGATCAGCTGTCAGCCAATGACAGCTGATCATGTGATCACAACAGAGCCGTAATCGGCTATTTTCCTCCTCGCGCTGTCAGCACGAGGAGAAAAAAAAAACGATCACTGGTGGGCATGAGAGGGACTTCAGTCCCGATCACGGCCAAGCCATCAGTGCCCACCTGCCCCCTGCCAGTGCAACATATATATAGTAAATGTGCCACCCATCAGTACCACCCCTTAGTGCCCATAGTGCCACCCATTAGTGCCCATAGTGCCACCCATCAGTGCCCATAGTGCCACCTATCAGTGCCCACAGTGCCACCTATCAGTGCCCACAATCTGCCTCAACAACAGTGCTGCACCTCATATGCCACATATCAGTGCCCATCAGTGTCATCTACCAGTGCCCATCAGTGCCCAGCAGTGCTGCCCATCAGTGCCCAGCAGTGCCACCTATCAGAGCCACCTATCAGTGCCACCTATCAGTGCCCATCAGTCCCATCTATCAGTGGTACCTATCCGTGCCACCCATCTGTGCCACCCATCCGTGCCATCTTATCTGTGCCCATTTTTGCCCATCAGTGCCACCTTATCTGTGCCCATCAGTGCTGCCTTATCTGTGCCTATCAGTACCGCCTTATCTGTGCCTATCGGTGCCACCTTAACCGTGCCTATCAGTGCCCACCAGTGCAGCCTATCAGTGCCCACCAGTGCCGCCTCATCAGTGCATTTCAAGGAGAAAAATGACCTGTTTGCAAAATTTTATAACAAACTATGAAACATGATTTTTAATTTTTTTTTATTTTGCATATTTTTTTGTTTGTTTAGCAAAAAATAAAACTCCCAGCTGTAATTAAATACCACCAAAAGAAAGCTCTATTTGTGGGAAAAAAATGATAAAAATTTCATTTGGGTACGGTGTTGTATGGCCACGCAATTGTCATTCAAAGTGCATCAGCGCTGAAAGCTAAAAATTGGTCTGGGCAGGAGGGGGGTTTAAGTGCCCAGTAAGCAAGTGGTTAAAAACCTAGTGTATAAAAAGTCCTGTTTTCCCATTTTTTTATTTAATATATTTATTCAATTTTTGACTCCTAAAAGAAGTAGATGTGTATTTTTTTCACAGTGATAAAATGGGCACCGGATGTAATATTGTTCTTTGTATAGAAACAACAATAATATAATTAAAATGTGTGTTGTAATTGCCACCTATTACTCACGGAATAGAATTCTGCAATTTGTGTTGGTCGAACTTACAGAAAAAATTTGAATGCAATAGTGTTCAGTAATATAGTCAGTATTTCTTATCTAGCATCAACAGTAAGGTCATACTTAATTTACCGTATTTATCAGCGTATAACACGCACAGGCGTATAACAAGCACCCCAATTTTAAGAGGGAAGTTTAAGGAAACATTTTTCCACAGCCTCCCTCCCCCATACACAGCCCCCCATATAGTACACAGCCCCCATCTAGTACACAGCCCCCATCTAGTACACAGCCCCCATCTAGTACACAGCGCCCATCTAGTACACAGCCCCCATCCAGTATACAGCCACCCTCTCTAGTACACAGCCCTCTTGCCAGTACACAGCCCCCCATCCAGTACACAGCCCCCCCATCCAATATACAGCCATCCATCCAGTACACAGCCCCCTCTCCAGTATACAGCTACCCTCCGCAGTACACAGTCCCCCATCCAGTACACAGCCCCCCATATAGTACACAGCCCCCATCTAGTACACAGCCCCCATCCAGTATACAGCCACCCTCTCTAGTACACAGCCCCCTCGCCAGTACACAGCCCCCCATCCAATATACAGCCATCCATCCAGTGCATAGCCCTCTCTCCAGTATACAGCTCCCCTCCCCAGTATACAGCCCCTATCCAGTAAACAGCCCCCCATCCAGTATACAGCCCCCCATCCAGTACACAGCCCCCTCCCCAGTATACAGTCCCCCATCCAGTACACAGCGTCTTATCCAGTACACTGCCCCCCCATCCAGTATACAGTCCCCCATCCAGTACACAGTCCCCATCCAGTCTACAGTCCCCCTCCCCCTCTATTCCCCAGTCTCCTGGGACAGTGCTGCCAGCATTCTCTACAGTTAAGAAGAAAATCACTGCCAGCCCCCTTGCTCCTATTCACTCCTATTGTAAAATGAAGCTTCCATATACCTCAGTAGCTCAGTATTCTACACTGACCTGGTCACATGACTGCTCTCCCTGACATTACAAAGATGGTCATGTGACCGCTCTCCTCCTCCAATCAAAAGCTAAAGTTAGAAGGAGGAGGTGCGGGAGGAGGAGAGTAGCCAGAAACTGAGCAATTGAGATTTTTAGAAGCTTCGTTTTATAATGACACTGACACAGGAGGAGCGGTGTAGAAAAAGGGGCTGGCAAGTGTTTTTTTAATAAACTTTAGACTATGCAGGCAGTGCTGTCCCAGGGCCAGAAGAGGCCTGAACCCCCTAATGGGTGGCTCTCAGGGCGGCCGTCCAATCCCGTCCCCTTTTGGTAAAACATAGTATCAGTGTATAACACGCAGATACTGTTTGTCCTCTGTTTTCAGGGGGGGAAAGCGTGTGTTATACGCCGATAAATACGGTAATTTAAATTCAATCTTAGTCTGTATAGGAAAAATAGTAAGGTACAAAATCACAGGTGTTGTTTCTTGCCCCAAAACCAAATGAGTTTTTCTTTTATTAATATTATGCAAATATGAATAGAAGAGCATATATATAAATTGGACTAAAATAATGCAAGAGACTTTCCACACTTTTTTTTCCCCATTGCAACACACGTGGAATATCATTTTCATATAAAACAGCCTTTTTTTTTGCCAAAAGTAGTAAAATAAAGCTAAGCATATGACCCTTGAGATCGTTTCTGCTTATCCATCTTAAGCTACTAAAAAGTATTGTCCAATTAAATCAATAATGTTGCTTTACCACTGATCTGCTCTGGTCAAATAGGCTTCAAGTCTGGTAAAGACACTGATATCATTATTTATCAAAGTATACAAGATGATATGTGATCCTATGGACAATTGGGATTAGCAGCAATTTACATAATCAGAATAAAAGATTACTTAACAGCACTGTTGCTTGGATGCTTTTATTTTATTGTTGCTTTTAATCTGAAGTTGGAATACTAGATGTGGATATACCGTAATTTTGCTATTTTGGGGAACACCCTAGAACAGTAACCTTAGGTCATTGTGTGTGTGTATGTATGTATAAGCAGTAGATCCTTGGCAGTAAGGCTGCATTCACACCTAGAGTATTTTAAATGTGTGTTTTTTGGGTGTTTTTTAAAGCATATTTCACAAGACACACAGACCCCTGGCTCCCTTCACCAGCGTCGGAGGGGGTGGGGTCAGGTGACGGGTGGCCCCGCCCTCCTAATATAAGAAACGTCAGCGCTGGGATCCCGCAGTGTCTCTGCACTGGAGACAGAAGACGGATGTATGGACAGCGCTGGACTGAGAGATCCCCCGTCGCTGGATATGATCATCCATCGCTGGACCCCGGAGATTCGTCGTTGGATAGCAAGAGTGGATTAGCACCGCTGGAATGTTTTTTTTATTTTTTTATTTTTTAATTAAGGAATTTTTCAAAAGTGTGTTTGTCTTATTTAACCATTTTTACACTTTCTTTGTGAAATGGTAGGGGTAATTTTTCAAACAGGGGGGGCCGGGATCTGGGGGTCCCCTTGCTAAAGGGGGCTTTCATATTCTGATAAGCCCCCCGCCCGCAGACCCTCACAACCACCGGGCAGGGTTGTGAGGATGAGGCCCTTGTCCTCATCAACATGGGGACAAGGTGCTTTGAGGGGTCACAGACCCCCAAAGCATCCTCCCAATGTTGAGGGTATGTGGCCTGGTACGGTTCAGGAGGGAGGGGGGGCGCTCTCTCGTCCCCCCTCTTTTCCTTCGGCCTGCCAGGTTGCGTGCTCGGATAAAGGGTCTGGTATGGATTTTTAGGGGGACCCCCACGTCAATTTTTTTTTAATTTGATGCGGGGTTCCCCTTAATATCCATATCAGACCTGAAGGGTCTGGTTATGGATATTTAGGGGGACCCCCACATCAATTTTATTTTTAATTTGACATGGGGTTCCCCTTAATATCCATGTCAGACCTGAAGGGCCTGGTAATTGAATTTAGGGGAACCCCCACGTTTTTTTTTTTTTTAATGAATGAATGAATTGTCGGCTAATACAGAGAACACTCATTGAATGTTCTATGTATTACGGGGAGCTGACAATTTAGCCGCAAGTGATTTTAAAAGACTTTTTTTCCTGCACAAATTATACTTTGTGCAGGGACAGTTCTAAGCACCAGAAACATGCGCCCCTTCACAGGCATACTATAGATACCCTAGAGCTACGAAATTTAAAGGAATATTACACTTTTATTGTTTCACTTTAATCATTATTAAAATCACTGCTCCTGAAAAAACTGCCGTTTTTAAAACTTTTTTTGCATTGATCCATGTCCCCTGGGGCAGGACCCAGGTCCCCAAACTCTTTTTAGGACAGTAACTTGCATATTACCCTTTAAAATGAGCACTTTAGATTGTGAACGTTCAAGTCCCATAGGGTTCTAAAGTTCACATGAAGTTTAGGTCTGTTCGCAGGTTCTGGTGCGAACCGAACAGGGGGGTGTTCGGCTCATCCCTATTAGTCCTCATGCACACTAGACATTTTTAATGTTGCTGTTAGGGGAGTTTGGCATTTTGTTTATCCCTCTAAATGCCCCTGCATGTTAGTCTATATGTCCATTTGCTATTAGAAGATTTTAGAGGCAGAAAAGAAACCCATTACAGGAGCAGCAGCATTTTGGCAGAAAAAAATGCTTGATGTGTATAAAACATGTCTTTTTTAGTGTTTTATTTAAAGAGGAAGTAAACCCTGATGAGTTTACTTCCTCTTTTTTTCCCTGCAAAGGTAAAGCATAATGGACTACTATGCATCGCATAGTAGCCCATTATGTGCCACTTACCTGACACAGGAGCCAGCGAAGTCGCGCTGTCCCCTGTAGTCCGCCACATCCATCTTGCTGGTGGTGTCTCGCAGCTCCGCCGCTGTCATTCGGCGAAGCCGCGATGACGTCACTCCCGCGCATGCGCATGGGAGTCGACAAATGCGGCAGCTCCATTTTTGGAACTGCCGCGTTCAGTGCGCCTGCGTTTAGGAGATATTGCTTGGACCTACAGGTAAGCCTTAATCTAGGCTTACCTGTAGGTCAAAGTGGTTTGTAAGGGTTTACAACCACTTTAAAGATGTGCAACTGATATAGTAAAAGGGTAACTTTACACAACATACGATCAGTATTAAACATTATAAGCATAAATAATATTCAGGGTACACTGCGTAACAGTGAGGCATATACATGTGGCAACAAGAAAGAAATAACGCTTATACAGAAATGCCAAGAGCCTTCCAACCAGTCTGTGCTAGAGGCAGTCTCGTTTGGAGGAAGAAATACTCCAACTTCCTGAGAGATCTGACAAGTCACAAAGGGAAGTCTAAAACGAGGTATGCTACCAGATTCTGTGCACACCATTTTTTATGAATTCTGATAGATATCAGAGATAAACTAAGGGGAGAGAGAAAGAAATAAATAGAGAGGGGGGAGAGAAATCGAGAGAGAAAGAGAAGATCCTCACCCCCAAGGATCCAGGATCATCAGAACCAGTTAGACAGTGAAAATCACCTTAATCATCATAATTATGCGTATTGGTGAAATTCATCGGTGACGTGGAAAATATCCCTATAAAACCATCTGGTCTTATGTTCCTCTGACTTGTCTCGCAGAACAGAGGTCAGGTCTTTCCTTTGCTCTATATCCTTCACCCTTGTGAACCATTGAGCTATCGTTGGTGCAGACTGTTGCTTCCATAGAGGTGGGATGCAAGCGGCTGGGTCATCCTGAAGGGAAATGTCTGTAAATTTATGTATGAGTTTAAGAACTTGTGCCCAAAAAGTAAAGATATGTTAGCGTAAAGATATGCAAGAGTACCCGGGTGTAGGCCACAACACCAACAGCAATCAGTTTGATTAGAGAATAGCTTTGCCAAGACTGATGGGATTCTATACCAGCTCATAATTGTTTTATAGGTGGTCTCTTGATATTTGCTACATAGAGAAGACTTCTGTGCAAAGAAAAGTATGCATTCTTTTTGGGGTTCAGTAAATATAACTCTCAAGTCCCTCTTCCATTTTGCCAGAAATAGGAGATCCTCAGCAGTATGAAGATCCAACAAGGATTTGTAGGAGGTAGAAAGGGATCTCTGAATTGGGCCCTCCCCCAAACATAGTTCCTCAAAAGAGTGGCACTTTTGAGTGAAAAGCGCTGGTTTGGGCAACAACCCGAGAAAGTGTGACAACTAAATAGTCCTCCAGTGATCTAATGATAGAGGAGCTTGTCCCGAGAACACAGTTCCCACAGGGATCCAGCCAGAAAACTGTAAAACTGGGATGCCCTCAGGAGTCCCTGCGGGGCTTGCAAAAGAAAAGTTGTATCAGTGAGACCGGGTGTAAACCTTGGGTGACCAACAAGTGATGTCTAAACGTGTGTTAATGCAAAGCACACTTAGTTCTTCGGCCTTAAATCATCAATTTTCTTTTAAATATTCATCTACACATAAACTGAAATTCAGCTGGGTCCAACATTTGTGGTTTTGACTGCACAATATTGCCTTGATAGTCTGGATATTGTTTCCTCTTTGGTATCTTTTTGTGCACATATGACCTTTTAAGTTTTAGATATTTGTCCCATTTTTACAAATTAATGCTCTGCAAGTTTGGTATTACCCATTTTATATTACAGTATTAGACTGTTGTTGCTCTCATTTTGCATTTGGGGTGCAATGTTTGTACAATGTGTACTGCCATTTTAACTAATAGCACAACTTCCCATCCCTGAAAGAGTTTACAGCTTTTTAATGAGCCAGGCACTTTGACAGGTGGATTTGTGGGCCAGGGTGACACCTAAACTCCAAAACAGGAATCTTACAATCAGCATCTAAAATGGAGACTGATCCTAATGCCCCGTACACACGAGCGGACTTTTCGACATCCAAACTCCGACGGACTGAGTCCGGCGGACTATCCGATCGTGTGTGGGCTGCAACGGACTTTAGCGAAGCTAAAGTCTGACGAACTTTAGAAATGAAGCATGCTTTAAATTTTCCCGACGGAACTCCGCCGGACCCGGTCCCCTTTGAAAAATCCGCTCGTGTGTGTGCTACTCCGACGGACTAAAACCGACGCTAGGGCAGCTATTGGCTACTGTCTAGGAACTTCCTACGTCGAATCCAGTCGTACGTCATCACGTTCGACTCCGTCGGAGTTTGGTGTGATGGTGTGTGGTCAAGTCCGTTCGGTCGAAAAGTCCGCCAGAACTCCGTCGGAACTCCGGCGGAACTCCTTTGGAGGTCTGTCAGACTTAATCCCTCTCGTGTGTACGGGGCATTATTCCTTGCCAGGTTTCCCTGAAGCCCATGGATGCCCAGTCTGTATTTTGGGTGACAAATACATCCCATCCACCAGCCAGACCTTTTCACTCAGACTCTCCCACAATGTACAGAAAAAAGGAATATCATCAAAAAGTAAAATTTATTTCAGTAATTCAATTCAAAAAGTGAAACTCATATCTTATATAGATTCATTACACACAGAATGATATTTCTTTTAATTTTGATGATTATAGCTAGTAAAATATTGTAAAAAAGTTCAATATTGTAGACTCATGACATCACACTTGAATCAGCTAATTAATTCAAAACACCTGTAAAGGATTCCTGAGCCTTTAAATGGTCTCTCAGTCTGGTTCAGCAGGTTACACAATCATGGGGAAGACTACTGACTTGACAGTTGTCCAGAAGACAGTCATTGACACCCTCAACAAGGAAGGTAAGTCACAAAAGGTCATTGATAAAGAAGCTGTCTGTTCACAGAGTGCTGCATCCAAGCATATTAATGGAAAGTTGAGTGGAAGGAAAAAATGTGGAGGATTGTGAAGCAAAGGCCATTAAAGAATTTGGGGGAGGAACACAAATATTGGACTGTGGCTGGTGTCAGTGCTTTAAGAGCCACCACCCACAGACATGTCCAGGGCATGGGCCACAACTGTCACATTGCTTGTGTTAAGCCACTCCTGAATCAAAGACAACATCAGAAGAGTCTTACCTGGACTAAGGAGAAAAAGGACTGGACTGTTGCTCAGTGGTTCAAAGTCCTCTTTTGATGAAAGTAAATTTTGCATTTCATTTGGAAATCAAAGAGTAAATACTATGCAGCGCTGTAAATATGATCTCATCAAAAATATAAAAATATGTAAAAAGGTAATAGGATCAATATAAGATCAATATAATACCTATGGCAGCTAGACTGCTCCTCATGCCATCCTGTCTCCTCCCCAATGCGTGTTTAATACAGGGAATTCATATCTACTTCAGGGGGAATGCCTACCTGCCATAGGAGGAAACGCACATTACCCCCATACCTTTCCAGTATCTAATCTTATTGGTTATTGCTGGCAATAGAGTGGTGCACTAGACACACTTTATAAATGTGAGTACCCTGTATTAGGGTTTGTTTGCTTGTGTTCATGAAATTGTTTAAACCTACTACACTATTAAGCGGTTTTATTTTTGCATAAACTGAGGTATTTCACTGAGGAGCCCTGGATGCAGTTTTTCCCTTCTGAGCCCAGAGGAGGTTCTAATGCATATTTAGACTTGGCTTAATCGCTAAGTCGCACCCTCTAAAGTGAGCTTTCACTACCTAGGGGATCACTGGAGGGAGGACACCTTGGCACATTTGAACACCTACCAAGCTGTTTTCTTATTGCCTGGACTACCCCGCGTAATGATTAGAAACACAGCAGTACACTCTGTTTGCACATGAACACTTTATTACTTGCTATATATACATATATATAAAAAAAATTCTTGCATATATTTTATGGACTTCTACGAACTGTATGAAATTTACAAATATATATATGTTTTTTTCACGTGAGCACTATATACTTACTGTGCATTTCCACTCCCATTATATATATATATATATATATATATGGAAAGGCCAGTATGGTGGCCTGGAATTATGGGTGGAGCCCGGTGGAGTATATAACCAGCCCGTTCGCCTGGCTCCCTCGTCGGTTCCGGTGCGCGATATCTGATACGTCAGAAATCAAGGGCCAACTATCCACAAGACTTTACAGTGAGCCGGGTTCGTGAGTTCCACGTTTTCGTCCGCCTCGTGTCGACAAAGCCTTGTCGTTCGTCAGCGTCCGTCTGGTTGCCGTCTGAGTCGCTATACTCTAAATCAAATTTTCCGTTGTCGTACAACACGTCTGGGCCGGCTGTCGCAGGTAGGGCTTCGGCACCCTTTTCGTTCATGTGTTATTAAGTCACGTAAACTAGATTCCGGAACTCACGAACCACTCACTCTAGATTACACGAACGTCTTAACTTATATTCGATACCTCATGTCACTACCCCTTCTTCGAAGAAGTCGTTGTCACCTTTTCGGTACTTGTCGTTCGTGCCGACAGGCACTTCGTTTCGTAGCACGTCATTGCTAAACCGAACGACTCATTTCGTCGTGTTCGAATCGATCGAACCGTTTCGAAAGCACAGCTGTCTGCTTGTCACGCTAAATTGAGCAGTCCGGGCAATGTCAATCTCAGGTTGTTCAAAAAAAAAAAAAAAAAAATCATTTCATACCGTTGTACTATGTCCGTCAGGTCATTTCTTTCCATGTCAATCATTGCAGTCATTTCAATCATGCCAGTCGGTTATGTCGAATCATTTCATTTCTGCCACTTCTAACCATGTTATCATTTCTGTCACTTACCACACTCCGATTCGAATCCCGTCGCATCTCTAACGCACCGATTCGCTTCGAAGTGCCCCAAGGTTCGGCCTCATTTACGTACATGCTCCAGAGACTGAGTCACTCGCAGGTTCAAGCGTGGTCCTTGATTCTAGTCTTTGTCATGGCATATCATTTCTGTCACTTATTACGCTCCAATTCGAATCCCATCGCATTCCTTATGCATCGATTCGTTCTGGTGCGCCCAGCTGCTACACCTCATTTCAGTACCCCCCCCCCTTTTTTGCCTGAGCTCCACGTGGCAGGGTCCCCCCCCCCTGCCTGAGCTCCACGCGGCGGGGTCCCCTCCCCCCCCCCCCCTGCCTGAGCTCCACGCGGCGGGGTTCACCCCCCGCCTGAGCTCCACGTGGCGGGGTTCCCCCCCCCCCCTGCCTGAGCTCCACGTGACGGGGTCACCTCCCGCCTGAGCTCCACGTGGCAGACCCCCCCCCCCCCTGCCTGAGCTCCACGTGGCGGGCTCCACCTCCGCCTGAGCTCCACGCGGCAGGCCCCCCCCCCCCCCCTCTGCCTGAGCTCCACGTGGCGGGCTCCACCTCCGCCTGAGCTCCACGCGGCAGGCCCCCCCCCCTCTGCCTGAGCTCCACGTGGCGGGCTCCACCTCCGCCTGAGCTCCACGTGGCAGACCCCCCCCCTGCCTGAGCTCCACGTGGCGGGGTTCACCCCCCTGCCTGAGCTCCACGTGGCAGGGTCCACCTTCGCTTGAGCCCCACGTTCTATGTGCAATTTGCGTTAGAAACAAAAAGGAAAAAAAAAAAATGGGGAAAGGGAAGGAAAAGGAAATTTTGCATCTGCGGCGCAACCAAGTCACGTCTCTGTCGCCATATGCACGTTATTCTAAATTCAGTTGTCTGCTCGTTTTATTTATGTAGCTCGTTTCAGTTATGTCTTTCATCACATTTCAAGTCTTACCTCCACTATTTAGCTAGACATCTCTCTGCAGGTATAGGAGTCTCATACAAACTCACCTTCATCTCCTCAGATCAGTCGAGTTTTCAGTAGGTCCAACCTGCACCGGGTCGGACGGTGCCTCCTTAGGTAAGAGAATCTTCTGGGAAGGGAACGCTCACAAGCGGTAGTATCCTTCTCTAAAAAAAAAAAAAAAAAAAAAAAATGTTTGCTCAGGAGTCTCCTACGAGTCTTGTAATCCATGTCACCCTCTTAGGTTCCGTATAGGAGAAAAACCCGGACCCAAGGATTAATAGGCTCACCAAGCCTGGATTTTGCCACCATGTCCCAGGCTGGCAGCGAGGACTACACGGCTCCGTTGTCCCCGTCTCTCGTCTCAGAGAGCGGCAGCCAAAGGTCCTTCAGATCATGGACCATTCCCAGGCTGACAGCCGAGTTGAGGCGTAGGGGTGTACCCTTCCCAGCTACAGCCAGAAAGGCCGAGCTTTTCGGGCTCCTTTTTCCTCCCCCAGCCGCGGTTGAGGATAGTGTCCAGCAGGCCTCCCTGGGCTCTATCGCTGCTTCCATCACGCAGCTTCACACGCTGGTGTCATCCCTGACGACCTCAATGTCAGAGGTTCAGAGTCGGGTGGCCCTCCTCGAGACCCGCCCAGTTGTTTCTCCTCCTACACCAGCTTTACAAGCAGTGGAGAACACCAGCGCAGGTACCCCCGGGTGTACACCAGTAGTGTACCCTTCTCATTTAATATCAGCCAACATCAGGAAGGACATCCTAGAGGGAAAGGACGTCAATCTGGCTTCACTCCTGATATCCATTCATGAGCTGGCAGAAAATAAAGCTTACACTTGGGGGGACGTGTCGGTGGTCCTCAAAGCCAAAGACCCCAGGCTGGACAGGAAGCTTTCAGTCACCGAGTTCACCTTGGCCTTCGGCATGCTGAGGGATGTCATCTGCTCGGCCTCCCCCGGCAGGAGGGAGGAACTGGATCGTTACCTCCACGTAGTAGTTGACCTGGGGTACAAATACGGCGGTTTTGCATTTTATGACTATCACCGCTCCTTCTCCGCTAAGGCGGCCGCCAGGCTCTCCCAATTTCAGATACCTACGGATTGGAGTGTCTTGGACACCGAGTTGTTCTGTCGACACTTCGCAGGGCTGCGGTCTCCTCTTTGTGCCATTTGCCAGTCGGCTACTCACACCGCGACTTGGTGTGCCAGCTCAGTGGCAACCCCGCCCGTAGACGGTCCATCGACCTCAGGCACTGCCCAGGCCCTACCGGCGCCGGTACGCCTGCCGCAGACGGATAAACTGGGGCGCCCGGTCAAGACCTTGGGAGGCGCAGCCATCTGTAACAACTACAACAGCGGGTCGTGCAATTTCAGCCAGTGCAGGCTGCTCCATGTATGCTCACGATGTAATAGAGCTCATCCCAGGCTCATGTGCGAGGTCAAGCAGGCTAGAAAATCTTGACTAAGCCGGGTCAACGTGTCGTGGCTCAGTGTCTACCTCGCCAATCATCCCACCCCCTCACTTGCCACCTACCTAGTTCAGGGCTTTACTCAGGGCTTTCATACAGGACTTATTTCCCTCCCTCACCTTACACACGAGTGCCAGAACCTGCGGTCAGCAGCCACCGACGTACAAGCCATCGACCAGCTATTACGGGCAGAGCTAGACCGGGATTTCATCATAGGCCCTTTCACGAAGCCCCCATTTAACACCTGGCGAGTCAGCCCTATTGGGCTTGTCAAGGGCAAGTTCTCCAATAAACTTAGGTTGGTCTACGATTTGTCAGCGCCTTATTCTTCCTCTGTCCCCAGTCTTAATTCTCTTATCCCCTCTGAGGAGTTCTCCCTTAAATACGCGTCCGTAGACATGGCCATCCAGGCCATTCTCAAGTCAGGCACAGGAACATGGCTCTCCAAGGCCGACATCTCGGACGCCTTCAAGCTCCTTCCTATCCATCCATCTCTCTGGTGCTGGCATGGCATCAAATGGAGGGAGCTCTACTATTTTGCCACTAAGCTAACCTTCGGGTCCAAGAGTAGCCCCTGGCTCTTCGACTCGTTTGCGCAGGCTCTCGAATGGATCTTGCTGCACGTAGCCCAGTGCCAGGGAGTCATACACTATTTGGATGACTTCCTGCTGGTCGAGTCACCTGGCTCCCTTCCAGGGGATTTGGATAAACTAAGGGTGGTCTTCAATAACCTTGACGTCCCGATTGCTGAGCACAAGGTGGAGGGCCCTGCGCAGGCAATCACCTTCCTCGGGGTCAGCTTAAATACCAGCACTATGCAGGCCAGCCTCCCCCCGGATAAACTAAGCCGCATCAGGTCGGTCATGAGGGACTTCACCCGCACCAGAACTTGTACCAAGAGGCAGTTACAGTCCCTTCTCGGTATGCTTAATTTTGCCATGCGCATCATCCCTCAAGGTCGCGCTTTCATATCACGCCTGTTAGTCCTACTGTCTCATTCACAAGACCCGGAGCATATCCTCAGCCTGGACCCCGCAGCTATAGCTGATCTTGCCATGTGGGAGGAATTCCTGACGTCCTGGAATGGTGTGTCCCTGTTCATTCCCTCCGTGTCCTCCTCGTCACCGCAGGTCGTGACCGACGCAGCGGCCTCCACGGGTTTTGCGGCAATTTTTGGCCACCTCTGGCTCGCAGCCCCTTGGCCTCCTCAGATACTGGCTATTCCGGGCTTCACCGAGACGTCCTCCCTATTCGAGTTGTACCCCATCGTAGCCGCTGCCCATACGTGGGGCCGCAGTTGGTCCGGTCAAACAGTGACCTTTTCAACGGACAATCTCGCCACTGCGGAAATCATTAACAAAGGCAGGTCCAAGTCTCTGGAGATTATGTCCTTCCTGCGGCGACTGGTCCAGCTCTCGTTATTGTTTCAATTTAATGTTCATTGTGCCTTTATCCCCGGTAAATGTAATCGGGCAGCGGACGCCCTCTCCCGCTTTAACTTAGTTTCCTTTTTTGATCAGGTGCCCGGAGCCGGACCAACGTCAGCAGTTATCCCGGACTGGTCTCAACTGACCCTGGATTAACCCCTCACCTAGTAGCCGCGACTCAACTCATCAATCGCTCCCTCGCAGACAATACCCGCAAGGCCTACCAAACAGCCTGGAGGGCCTTTAACCGTTTCTTAACATCTCACTCCACAGAGACCTCCCGGGTCAAGCAAGTTCTGGCCTTCATTGCCCATTGCCACTCGGACTTGGCGTTATCCTTCAACACGATCCGACTATACCTGGCCGGGGTACAACATTTTACGTCCCTCCAGGACCCTGCTGAACCCTCCTTGTTCACTTTTCACGCCATTCGGGCCGTCATGCGTGGCATCCAGAAACGCCAGCCTGCGGCTTCCCTCAAACGCCTGCCTATCACAGGAGACGTTTTCAGAAACATGTCCGATATTCTGGCCACTGCACCTTTCGGACTCCACACTAGTATCATTATTCAAGCAGCCATACACCTGGCCTTCTACGGCTTCTTGCGGCCAGGCGAGTTTACCTCCAGTAGCCCCTCAGCTCGCACGCTATGCAAGCACCACCTGGTCAGGCACGGAGACCATTTCATCCTACATGTAGCAGTATCCAAGACGCAGCAGCTCGGCCCAGGGACGGACATACATTTTTATAAAACTAACAACCGCTGGTGCCCGGTCGCCATGCTCACCCGCTTGTTGACCCTTCTGGCCGATCAACCAGGAACTGGCCCGCTTCTGCCATTCCACGGTAAGCCACTGAACGCAGCCCAGTTCATGGAGCATGTCAGGATACTCCTGGGCATCCTTCACCTCAATCCGGCTCACTACTCCGGACATTCATTTCGGATCGGAGCGGCTTCAACTGCCTCCCACCAAGGGGTCCCGGTCCACGTTTTCAAAAAGTTGGGTAGGTGGAAGTCCACCTGTTTCGCCCGTTACATACCCAATCCGCAAGTAGAGATGGCCCAGGCCTTTGTCAAGCTCACCCAGTAACAAACTTGAATCAATAAAGGCATTCCCTACCTGTATGTTTTTGCCCCCTTATTTTGGTATACCCTACGTTAGGCCAGGGCACACTTTCAGGTCCGGTTCAAGTAAGCGAGTTTGTGTTAACCTTGTTTGTCATCCTTATCCGTATCGGTCAGAGGGCTCTGGGCCATAAATGGAAAGGCCAGTATGGTGGCCTGGAATTATGGGTGGAGCCCGGTGGAGTATATAACCAGCCCGTTCGCCTGGCTCCCTCGTCGGTTCCGGTGCGCGATACCCACCCACCCATCCCCTGTCAGGGCATTTCTCAAGCATTATACTCCTCGAGCGAGTACTCATTTCACTCCATTTCATTTTCATTTCATTTATTACTCATTTCTCTATCAAGGGTATGCCCCCTTATTTTGGTATACCCTACGTTAGGCCAGGGCACACTTTCAGGTCCGGTTCAAGTAAGCGAGTTTGTGTTAACCTTGTTTGTCATCCTTATCCGTATCGGTCAGAGGGCTCTGGGCCATAAATATATAAAAAATTTGTTTTATTATTTATTGGCACTTCACCATTGGTCAATATTTGTGTGTTTTTTTGTTATATATACATTTGGTATCCAATTATTGGGTGTATAGAGCATATTACATAGCACAGCACTTTTCAATTCATTTATTTTACAATTTGTTCTGATTTTAGCTGCTGTTTCTTATATTTATCCTATTACCTTTTTACATATTTTTATATTTTTGATGAGATCATATTTACAGCGCGGCATAGTATTTACTCATTTATGTTTGCACGAATTGTGAGACGCTTTTAACGCCAGCAGCTTTTCCTTCTCTATACATTTAAAGGGCATCTGGTCAGTGGTGGCTCGCAGGATTCTTTGTGTTTTCTAGCATTTGGAAATCAAGGTCCCAAGGTCTGGAGGAAGAGTGGAGAGACGCAGAGTCCAAGTTGCATGAGGGCCAGTTTCCACAGTCAGTGATGATTTGGAAAGCCATGTGATGCTGATTCCATTTTCCAGCAGGACTGGGCACCTGCCCACACTACCAAAAGTACCAGTACCTAGTTTAATGGTATCACTATGCTTGATTGGCATTGATGCAGTAATTCATGCAAATGTAGCCAAGTATTGAGTGCATACTATACGGTACATGGACTTAATTTTCAGTAAGCCAACATTTCTGTATTAAAAAACTTTTTTTTTATTGGTCTTATGTAGTATTACATTTTTTTGAGATATTGAATTTTGGGTTTTCACTAGCTATAAGCCATAATCATCTAAATTAAAAGAAAGAAATGCTTGAATCTATAAAATATACATGTTTCACTTTTTGAATTGAATTACTGAAATAAATTACTTTTTGATGATATTAAATATTTTTAAGATGCACCGGTATATACTGTATAATATATATATATATATATATATATATATATATACATACATATATTAAAATATATATTAGTACCCCCCTCCCAAACATACTTTATATTTTTTAAGCAATACTTTCTATGACTTATTCTTGCGTAAAGGAATGCAGACAGTACATCATTTTAATCACAACACTAAAATTACACAGGTGATTATATTAAAGAATCTAAAAATATTAATTTGTACATCTGAAAATTATGATGCAATATATCAAGTGTGGTAACTATTCTTCCACAGAATATGCTGCAATAATATTGGGGTTACTTACAAATTATGTCTCTTTTCTGTAATGAGGCGTGGAGAATTGCTGGAAGTCAAAGGAAGACACATGTCCATCCATAGTTTCCATTGCACTTATTTTTAGTGAAATAGGACGAATCACTCCAGGCCTTGTCTTCTGGAAAGCACATATGAAAAAATAAAACACATAGTACATGAATCTTTTATTATGTTCATTCACTCATGCCTACAACTCATTTCAGAATGGGTGTTGCAACAATCACGGAAGCAAACCAATGTTCCTGGGTGATTCACCTCATGACTTTAAATTTCATCCAAAATTATAAACTGTAAACATCATACAATATGTGTGCTGTATGTATGACATCTCAGTATCTCATAAGAAAACATTATAATGTCATAGACAAGAAAATGTTCAGCTTGCTGCTTCTTGGTTCCCAAATGTATATATTGTGGTACTTGCATATGTTAAAAAAAATAACATTTAAGAGATTGAATTATAGATAATTTTTACAACCATGTATATCCTGAAACATAATTGGGCAGATGTAAAACTCTGGTGCAATATAATCTGAAGAACTGTAGACCATATGCATGTTGCTACTAACAAAGTTTCACTATTTATTTACTGAAAAAAATTAGGCAAGACATATAATTGGTTTATGTGATTTTCCACTTTTTTTTAGTTGCTTTATACAAAAGTTGTTTCTCTTTTACTAATGTCAATTACATGATTGCGATACACCATTTCGATTAAATGAATGGTGACCTTCTAAATTCAAACACACAGATATATCATTGCCCCCAAGTCTTCGATTGTAAGTGTGAACCAAGATGCAAGTAACTGTGGATCACATTAATAGTTTTTTAATGGCGTAAGCCCGGACCATTTGGCTGGTCAAAGACCAGAACACTGTTTGCTATTCGGCACTGCGTCGCTTTAACTGACAATTGTGCGGTCATGCGATGTGGCTCCCAAACAAAATTGACGTCCTTATTTTTCCCCCAAATAGAGCATTCTTTTGGTGGTATCTGATCACCACCTTTTTTACGCTATAAACAAAAAAAGCAACAATTTTAAAAAAAAAAGGCATTATTTCTAACCTTTTGCTATAATAAATATCCCCAAAAAAAATATATATATATATATATATAAAAAAAATGTCCTCAGTTTAGGCCGATACGTATTCTTCTACATATTTTTGGTTAAAAAAATCACAATACGCGTATATTGATTGGTTTTGCGCAAAATTTATAGGTCCAAAATAGGGAATAGTTTTATGGCATTTTTATTAATAATTTTTTTTTTACTAGTAATGGCAGCGATCAGCAATTTTTATCATGACTGTGACATTATGGCACACACGTCAGACAATTTTGACATATTTTTGGGACCATTGGCATTAATACAGCGATCAGCGCGATTAAAATTGCATTGATTACTATGAAAATGTCACTGGCAGTGAAGGGGTTAACACTAGGGGAAATTGAAGAGGTTAATACGTATCCTAGGGAGTGTTCTGACTGAAGGGGGGATGGGACTGTGCAGGGAAACTAACAGATCGCTATTCATACTCTGTACGAACAGCCGATCTGTCAGTTCACTGCTTATAGAACTGGAAACTGTGTGTTTACACACACAGCTCCCGGTTCTCTATGTGTCCCGAGCGATCGTAGGAGCCAGGCAGTGATCAAGACTACCGGGCACTCGCATCAGCTCAGGGAGCAAGTGCCCCCTAGGGGCTGTTTATGCTACCGGTGTAGCATAATGGTGATTCGCGCAGCCGAGCCATTCTGCTGCAGTACAACTGCGGCGGCTGGTAGGCTAGTGGTTAAACATTGTCGACTGCAAATATTGTCTTTTATGCTTGATGAGCTAGATTATTGTCACTCTCATGTATTTTAAAAAAAATACTAATAAATACAGTAACCTTCCCATGCCACTTTAGCCTCTTAATATCTCATGATCACAAGAAAACAGTGTCTCTATGTATAGACTACCCATTTTTAGGGAAAGCCAGAGCTATTCCAAAAATTTTTGTGCTACTCCTTTAAATGCCAAAGCTCCTGCATCTTCACACGAACACAAACTAGCATCCCTACCCCACCAATTGACACTGAAAACAATGCAACACTTTTCTTTGCAACTTAGTGCCCCAAACAGGTTTTGAACCAAGTTTTTCCAGGTTTACACTACTGCAGCCAAAGGCAACAGAGAAAATCGATAACCGTCTGTCTCAGAGTTCAACAGAGGATCTAAAAGTCTTTGTAAAAAGTCTTTGTAAAATATTAGTAAGTAATTTCCATATACATTCTCTAGCTAAGAAAGAGTTAAAGTGATTGAAAGTATTTTTTTTTAATTTAAAGAAACAAAACAAACATCATACTTACCTGCACCGTGCAGTTTTTTTTGCACAGAGTGGCCCCAATCCTCAACTTCTGGGTCCCCTGGCCATGCTGGTAGCTCCTCCCAGCATCGTATAACCCCCTAGCAAAAGCTCTCTCCCGGGGGGGTTACCTTGCGGGCACGCTCCCGAGTCCAGCATTCGGCGTCCATAGACGCCAAATGTAGGACTCGGTCCCGCCCGCCAGCGCCCGCATCATTGGATTTGATTGACAGCAGCAAGAGCGAATGGCTGCGCTGCTATCAATCTATCCAATCAAGAGCCAAGAAACCCCGGGCAGAGAGGAAGAGCGTGTCTCTGGCAGGGGAAATACAGGACTCAGGTGAGTAAAACTGGGAGGCTGGGGGGTTGGTTATGATGCATTAACGTAAAAACACATAAGGGTTTACAACCCCTTTAATGGGGGAGAGTTTGGGACAAAACGGGGGAAAATAAATAAAATGACTCCTGTGTAAGATTAATATTTGCATCACAATTAGCTGCTTCTAAAAAGTGCAGATACAGTAGCTACAAAATCATTTTTCTGTTTATAGTTTAATGAGCATTGCTGTTACAGTGGTCAGTGAAAGATGAACTGCCTATCACAGCCCTCCTACAGGCTTAAGCTTTAGTCAACCTTGCAGAACATCCCAACGTTTACATCTGAAAACATGAGTTCAGCAGGGAAGGACAAGGTAAATGTACATTGTTGGTTCCCAATAGGGATCAGCTCGATGTTTGGGTCGAACATAAGTTTGACTAAAACATCAGGTGACCGCCCATTTACAGAACTTCCCGAATTTCTCAGAAAAATTGAGCGCAGCGGAATGCCCAATAATGCACTGTGATATCGCAGTGCATTGCTGTATGATGATTGGCCAAAGCATGCACCTGACCTGCATGCTTTGGCCAATCAGAGCGTGCTCTGCTGAGAGAGCCATAATTGGCCAAACAGGGGTATGTAATTACAATTGTTGATGTAATATTTCACAGCAGGGCCCGTTTCTGCACCCAACAAGAGTAACTGAGGGCTTACAGTGTTCTGGTGCCACCAAAACCAAAGGCCCAATTTTTCTGCTACTGTTTAACAAGGGCATGTAATTACAATTTTTGATATAATATTTCACAGCAGGGCCTGTTTCTTCACCCACAAAGGGTAACTGTGAGGGCTTACAGTGTTCTGGTGCCACCAAAACCAAAGACCCAATTTTTCTGTCCCTGTTTAATGGGACATGTAACTACAATTTTTGATCAAATATTTCACAACAGGGCCTGTTCCTGCCCCCAACAAGAGTAACTGTGAGGGGTTACAGTGTTATGGTACCACCCCTGAGGCCCAGAGTATATAGGGCAGGCCGTATAACATATATACTGCTGTTCAGAGTATATAGTGCCTGGGGGGGGCCCCCCATGCCATTTTTGTTTTACATTTTGGTGCGGTTCCCCTTAAAATCAATACCATACCTGAGGGGCCTGGTATGGATTTTTTTTGGGGGGGGGGACATCCACGCCATTTTTTTGTATTTTTTATCTATATTGCCAGGATCCGACAATACCTTACAGTCGCGAGCAGTTTTAAATGACATTTTTTCCTTTAGAAATTTAATTTTGCTGTGGTATTGTTTTAAACATGGATAAGATGCGCCACTTTACAGGAATATTATGGACACCCCCCAGGCATGATATATAAAGCAATATTTCACTTTTATTGTTTCACTTTAAGCATTATTAAAATCACTGCTCCAGAAAAAACTTCAATTTTTAAAACTTTTTGTTGCATTTGATACATGTCCCCTGGGCCAGGACCCAGGTCCCCAAACACTTTTTATGGCAATAACTTGTATATAAGCCTTTAAAATTAGCACTTTTGATTGTTTACGTTTGCGTCACATAGACTTTAATGGTGTTTGCATGTTCTAATTTTTTGCATGTTTGTGTGTTCAGCTCATCCCTAGTTCTCAACTGTTTAATTGCATATTCAAATTTTACATACCTTTGTATTTCATCTAATCCTCTGCCAAAGGCAGACAATTGTACATTCTCTACAGCTCTTTAGTGACTACGAATAGTTAAAGCTCAAAGCCCTTGTGTTTTATAAGCCAAATAAAAATCCATCCTCCCCAAATTCTAAGTATCCAATAAAATATCACAGATTTATTTAAAGTTTCCTGAGCAACCTAACACATAGACATTTGAGAATGCTATTAGCCATGTAAATGCTAAATGTTGATTCACTAATGTTATTACTCTGCTGAGCTAACTAAAAAGAGCAATGGTTGCAGTGATATTTCATTTCCGGAATCAGTAGATGACTTGAACTTGTTTTCAGGTCACAGCAGGCTACTAATTTTCATTGCTTATTATTCTGATAACTGCAACCTTAAATAACTGTCTCCAACTTTATGGCTTAACCAGGTTAGAAACTGCAAATCATCGGTGTGGGCAGTTTTGATAGCAAAGTGAAGCTTAATAAACCATAAAATACAAACCTGTTGGTTATTTGTTCTTGTGTTTGCTAGTTGCTGAATCGAGGCCTGTGGACATAACATAAAAATTAACTCTTGTGACACACAAATTTAAATAAAAAATAAATTAAATCAATAAACAAAGGGACCACATGGCAGCAATAACAGAAGAGTAATGTATATTATTACATACACATTAATTCTTAATTATTTTATAGTAATATAATTATACCATAATTGATTATTTTATTGTAAACACCAACTCTTGCTAAATAAATCTGGGAACTTTGTCTAATATCCCTTGATGCAAGAATGTAACTTTTCTTTAAAATGGTACCAAAATCTGCATGGATATAAACACACAGTTAAAAGACAACATCACTTTAATAAAGACCCCCCAGACCCCCCAGTCTTCTAGTCTGTGCCAGGACTGGTACAAAGGCATAAGAGGCATGTGCCTTCTCTTCCTCAGGCACTGTGATGATCCGTGTGCTGTCAGTTACCATTAACATGCATTTGTATTGGTGTCCAAAAACACATAGTTACTCTGGAGTAATGTGTAGTGGCAGCGGTACATACAGCTGGAACTTGTTGTTGTTTGGCGCAGATGGAGGCAGATCAGAGGGTGCCTGCTCAGTTGCTGAAGATGTTTTTTGTCATCATTGATGATGTACTTCCCAGGCTGTCATGCAGTGTGCAAACACCTTTTTACAACATTAATTTTCTCTCCTTGGCGCTGCATACGTTAGGAGGAGAATTGTGATGCATGCTCTCTCCTCTTCTATTGTTCCCCAATGCACACACAAATGCCCCCCCCCCCCCTCCCCTTTCCCATTTGAAGTAATTGGACTCATCCCTGCACACTTTTTATTGTCCATTACACAGTGTGAGCTTTATGGCATCCTCATTGGAGGAAACTCAAATACTGCACAGACAGATATACAAAACCCATATCTCATATGGAGAGTGGACTTTGTACACCATGCGCACATCACACATTTTTTAGGGAGGTTTGTTTCGCTTTTATCAATTTAAAGCTTGAATTTTTTTAAACAAACCTGTCAAGAGATCACTATGGCTAGCTGAAGAAAATGCTAATAAAGCCCCATACACACTATCAGATTATCTGCTGAGTTTTTCCTTCAGATTTACCAAAACCATATAATATGAGGACAAACCTTAGGAGTTTCAATGTGTATGCAATCAGGCAGGCCCTTCTACTACATGGTTTTGGTAAATCTGAAGGAAAAACTCAGCAGATAATCTGATAGTGTGTATGGGGCTTTACTTGTCTGAGATTTGTATTGTTTTATTGTTGTAAAACAATAATAAACACAGTTTAAATTAACCTTTAGCGGGGGCGTGACCTAGCGCATGGAGCTGTAGACCGCACAGCGTGGCAGCTCCTGGTCCTGACGATGTCCACAAGGCTGTAACTCCACTACAGCGAATCACACCGCTCCTAAACCACACGGATGGGCAAAGGAATGCCCAAGGATCAACCTAAGCCAACAAACGACTGGACACAGAGCGATTTGGGCAGGTTTGTGACATGGGCTTCTGCGGCCTTCAGCACACAGGGAAAATACAAGATGGCGTCGGCTCCTCCATCCCCGCCCGCTCTGAGCCACCAGATCCCATGCAGGTACGCTCCAGAGGTCGCTCTGCCTCCCTAGCTGACCTAGAGCCCTCACTACATAGCCCCCACAGCCACTCTCAGGCATTCCTGAACTCAGGGGACGGATGGGACATGGAAACGCAGATGCGATCCCTCCATACATACTTACAATCCCTCCCAACCAGTAGCGGTGTGTACATAGAGGGTGCAGGAGCACTGCCCCCCTCCTGCACTGCTCTATCACCAATAGATAGATTCATGCATCGGAAGCGCCTGATTAGAGCTGTCGGCTCTGCTAGGCATCCTGATTAGAGCCGTGGGCTCTAATAGACTTCCAAAAGGGTAAACAGCGGGCGTACTGCTGTGCGTTCACTGTTTACACAGTGTTGTGTTAGAGAAGCGAATACATCGCTTCCCTAACACTGACCCGCCTCTCAGCCAATCAGGTTGCCGGGTCTGTGTTACCTGTCACCTGTTTGGCTGAAATCACAGGCGCTGTGATTGGACGCCTACCAGGCATTGTATTATGCCTGGTTGTAGATATACAATTGTATATCTAAACCATATCGGTCTATATTCAAAATGTACCTACTATGCAGATTGTTCTGTACCAACCCCTATATTGAACATCCAGTTGTATTACGTATGGTAATACTTCATCTTGTTAAACTCAATAAAAATATATTTGACTCTAAATTAACCTTTAGTTACCCCCTGCATCCCCTTTTCCCTTTGCAATTATTTTTTTTACTATTTTTTATTTTTACTGTGCAAGTATATTTTTAAGACAAATGTACACTGTTGTGATATGTTAACACCCACATGTAAGTGTGTGTTATACACGTTATGTGCTGTATTAAGGAACTCCATTTATTTGGAAAAGGTTGTCAATACACCACAACACAGGCTTTAATGTCACTTCACCTTTTTCGCCTATTCACCACTTTGCACAATGTTTACATCTGTGAGTTGTGGTGCACTGTCTTTGTGACTTGGTGTGCCAACATGAATAGCAGTTAGGCACACAGCACATGATCTAATTGTTAAGGTATTTTATTATCGCAAAGTAAATTGTGAAAGTGTGATATAACCCTTTAAATTTGCTTTCATTTGTGATTGTAGCGATACACTAAAAATTATTTTTACTAAAAACTTCATTTTAGCCCCATTATAAATGACACAATTCATAGAATAACATTTGCAATTCTAATGCCACGTACACACGATTGGAATTATGGTCGGAAAAAGGTCTGATGGTTTTCCCGACAGAATTTCGCTCAAGCTGTCTTGCCTACACATGGTCGCACCAAATTCCGACCATCAAGAATGCGGTGAAGTACAACACGTATGACGGGACTGGAAAAAGGATACGATCAGAATTTCCGAAAGTTTTTCCATCTGGAAAATTGAGAACATGCTCTCAAATTTTTGCTGGCTGGAATTCAGCCAGCTAAATTCCGATGGAGCATACACACGGTCGCATTATTCGATGAAAAGCTCTCATCGTTCTTTTGCTGGCTGAAATTCTGATCATGTGTACGCGACATAATAAGATAAACTACTTTAGTTCCTGGATGGAAGAACAAATGATGCTCATCATGATGGCATGCTGGTAATCTTACCACTAGAGAGCAGCAGCTGTCAGATCTGTACCCCCCACCCTATATCGCACTGTTTGTGTGGATATGCTAGTCCATCCATCTCAGCTCAGGTGTGTGTGTGTGTGTGTGTGTGTTGGGTGGGTGGGGTCACACTGACATCTTCGTCTTGGGTTCAGAAGTGACCAGACCAGGGATCTACAAACTAAGGCCCCCCAGCTGTAGCGGAACTACACGCCCCATGAGGCATTGTAAAACTTTGACATTCACAGACATGACTAGGCATGCTGGTAAATTGTAGGTCCTGAACAACTGGAGGGCTGTAGTTTAGTGACCCCCTAATCTAGACTAACACTTACCTTCAGCCTCAGCCCAGTTATCTTATAGCAGACATGGTCCAAGCCATCTATTCTTCATTCTGTAGCCCCATTCATTTCCATGTGTAGCTATGATCATGATTGTCTCCAGCAGATGTTTGGAGTATGCTTTTCTTTTAGGACTGAAAACAGGTTATAGTGTGCATATGTAGAAATAAAAGGAACCAGTCAGGTCCATGTTGACAGTAAGATCCCTGGATTGGGGTTGAAGATAAATATAAGCCTAAAGTGTTTGTACTCAGAGGGACTTTATTAAAGACAACTTTGCAAAAGCTAATGCTGTCTTGACCCCTTACACACTTGGGCATTCAGGCATTTTTTAGGCACTTTAGAGTTAAAAAAAGCATCTGTAAAGCGCATGAAAGAAGCCTCAGCTGCAATCCCAATGTGAAAGCCCAAATGCTTTAAGAGCCCTTTCACACTGCCAGCGCCTGAAAAACGCTCATAAAGCGCCGCTTAAACTAGCAGCGCTTCACCAGCGTTTTTTGAGCGCTAGTGGGGTGCTTTTAACCCCTGCTAGTGGCCAAATAAAGGGTTAAAAGTGCCCATAAAGCGGCGCTACCAAAAGCGCTTTGCAGGCGCTTTTCAGGCGCTTTTCAGGTGTTTTGCAGGCGCTTTCCATTGATTTCAATGGGAAGGGGTGATTTAGGATCGGTGTATTCACCGCTTCAAAAGAACTGCAAAGAAGCTGCTTGCAGGACTTTTCTTGACGCCCTGCCAGCGCAGCGCCTCAGTGTGAAAGCACTCGGGCTTTCACATTGGGATTGCAGTTGCAGCTTTTTTCAGGCGTTTTACAGGCGCTTTTTTTTAAGCTAAAGCGCCTGAAAAACACCCCAGTGTGAAAGGGATTTCAGTGTGAAAGCACTCAGGCTTTCAAATTGGGATTGTAGATGAGGCTTCTTTTAAGCGCTTTATAGGCGCTTTTTTTACCACTAAACTGCCTGAAAAACGCCCCAGTGTGAAAGGGGTCTATAATCTAGTAGCATATTTACTCAAATCATTTTTCAAGATTACTAGTGTAGCCATCTGAATTTGCCTTATTACTAGTTTTCTGTAGACCCCCACACAGCAAGACTAAGACAGGGAGGGGTGTGGTAGTGTTATGAGCAAAACAGCCCCTGAGTGCACAAATGCTGACAAAAGTAAAATGATGGCAGTGTTCTGCTGCTTAATCCATGTCAAATATATAGGCTGAGATTGTTTTTGGCCAAGTTGTGCTGCCTCTACACTAGCTATACAGAATCTTGCAGTCTGCTTGGGTGCCTGGATGCATTTGTATACATCTTTGTCGTTTAAAAAATCTATTTCTGGTCACTACTAAGGGGTTTTGTATGGAAACAGCAGATCTGTTCTGTGTTGTGCTAAATTAGTAAGCCATCTTCCAAGAGTGTATTTTCCAGAGCACAGGTCAAAGGGATTGTAAATATTATTGGTGCACTTGCAACATTACAATTGAATATGGTCTGTAATACTTATTTTATATTACAATGTTCATTTTTCAGGACAAGCTTTCAGTGGTCTATCCCCTCTTTCTAGGTTCAAGCAATACCGATACACATTGATTTAGCAAATCATGACTTACCCACCTTCCTGCCCACCATTAGGTATATTTTTTAAAAGTTCACCCCTTTTGAGGTCTACCAGCAGACACTTAGGCCGCGTACACACGCGGGGACTGTTCGCCCAACTTTGTCCGCTGAACAGTGTTTCGGCGGACAGTCCGCCCGTGTGTGGGCTTTCAGCGGACAGTTTCAGCGAACAGTCTGCTGAACAAAGTTTTTCGGAAATTCCGAAAAACTGTCCGCTGAAACTTGGTTTCAGCGAACAGTCCCCTCGTGTGTAGGCTTGTTCGTCAAACTAAGTTCCACGCATGCTCAGAAAGGATTTACACGCCGAAAGTTGTAATGCAGTGTATAGGACGTCGTATTTTCCGTCCCATCGTACGTGCCGTTCACGTCATCGCGCACGGTTTCAGCAAACTGTTCGTTCGTCGTGTGTGGGCAAGTCCGTCCATGCTAATTTTGAGCGGACTGTTCGCTAAAACTGTTTGACGGACAAAGTTGAGCGAACAGTCCCCGCGTGTGTACGCGGCCTTAGTGCATCTGGTGGCTCTCGCTTCTAGCCATCACTGATAACTAGTGTCCACACTGTTGATCACAAACCAATCAGCATAGCTATTGATCAATATGTTAGCTATGATATAGGGGCCATATGCAGGCTGAAGGTTATTAAAAAAAAAAAAAAAGACTGCAGCCTGAAGATAAACACATATATAATCAGAGTGAAGTGCGTCATCGGCAGTGCTATATGTTTTTAGCCCAACTTCAGGCTAATCTGTTTATTCTTTTAAAGTGGTTAAAAAAGTCACATCTATTACTGTATATTCTTTCATCCTCTCTGTTTTAGGAACATATTAAATACAGTGTGTGTGTGTGTGTGTGTGTGTGTGTGTGTGTGTGTGTGTGTGTGTGTGTGTGTGTGTGTGTGTGTGTGTGTGTGTGTGTGTGTGTGTGTGTGTGTTTAAAATTACAGAATCTCATAAAAGTGAGTACACCCCTCACATTTTTTAAAATATTTTATTATATCTTTTCATGTGACAACACTGAAGAAATGACAATGTAAAGTAGTGAATGTAAAGCTTGTATAACAGTGTAAACTTGCTGTCCACTCAAAATAACTAAACAAAGCCATTAATGTCTAAACCGCTGGCAAGAAAAAGTAAGTACACCCCTAAGTGAAAATGCCAAAGTGTCAATTTGTGTGGCCACCATTATTTTCCAGCACTGCCTTAACCCTCTCTTCGGCATGGAGAAAAAATTAAAGGGGCCAAAAGAAGGGCTGGGAAATACCAACCCCGGGACTTTTACTGGTATCAAATCAAAAAAGTCAATGATTAAATATCAAATACTAAAAATAAAACAATTTTATTTTATACATCTTACATTAATAATGAACAAGACATCACTATATAACCATGAAAATGATTATACAAGGTACAGCGTGGAAAACCACAGAGTTACCAAAATTTGTACATAAAAGCAAAGTTGAGCTGTGATTTTCTACATGTTTCGCTCGGTTCGAGCTGCTTCAGGAAATAAAGCAGCTAGTAATCATAGCAATTTGCCAGGATTCCACCGAGATTTGTAGTGAGTTCACAAGATATAATTTGTAAGGTTTGAGTAGAATATAAATGAATGAAAAAGTGGCCAAAATCTACGCATCACCATATTGCTGTCTGATAAGATAGGTTAAAGTTGAATCAATGGTTCAATTGCTCTTACTATATCTTGATGTACGTACATACGTTGCTTGTATTTTATGATACTTAATAAACTTTATTTGGAAAAAAAAAAAAGTTGAATCAATGGGTATGTTGCTTCTAGTAGTTTGTGACTGTGGATGTTAGAAGTGTCAGAATGAATTTAGCCAAAAGGCAATTCTGGAAGCGTCTTTAGTTTCAGTCAGTCACACATTCCACTAAGGGCCGGGTTAAAAACTTTCCTCTCTCGTCAATTGCCTCTTGGGCATGAAGTTCACCAGCGCTTCACAGGTTGCCACTGGAGTCCTTTTCCACTCCTCCATGACAATATCACAAAGCTGGTGGATGTTAGAGACCTTGTGCGCCTCCACCTTCCATTTGAGGATGCCCCACAGATGCTCAATAGGGTTTAGGTCTGGAGACATGCTTAGCCAGTCTTTCACCTTTACCCTCAGCTTCTTTAGCAAGGCAGGGGTCATCTTGGACGTATGTTTGGGGTCGTTATCATGTTGGAATACTGCCCTGTGGCCCCGTCTCTGAAAGGAGGGGATCATGCTCTGCTTCAATATGTCACAGTACATGTTGGCATTCATGGTTCCCTCAATGAACTGTAGCTCTCTAGTGCTGGCAGCACTTATGCAGCACCAGATCATGACACTTCCACCACAATGCTTGACTGTAGGCAAGACTTGTCTTTGTACTCCTCACCTGGTTGACTCCACATCTTACACTGTTATACAAGCTGCACACGCACTACTTTACATTGTAGCAAAATGTCATTTTTTCAGTGTTGTCACATGAAAAAATATAATAAAATATTTACAAAAATGTGAGTGGTGTACTCACTTTTGTTAGATACTGTATAAAGATAAACAACTTCTTTGCTCAGCTCTGCTGTGTGGTCACATGTCCTCTCTCTGTTCTCCTTCTCCAGAAATTCCCCGCTGATGTATGCTAGCTAGCAGATGGAGCAGCCCTGAGTAAAGAAGGTGTTTAGCTTTATCATTTAAAAAAAGTATACACACTGTACTTAAAGTGATTGTAAGGTCTAATTTTTTTCTATTAAAATAACAAACATGCGCTTACCTGCCCTGTGCAGTGGATTTGCAGTGGATTTGCACAGGGCAGCCCGGATCCTCCTTTTCTTAGCTCCCTGGCTGGAGCTCCTTGCCTGGCCTTTCCCTCCTGTTGGGTGCCCCCACAGGAAGCAGCTTGCTATGGGGCACCCGAGCCGAGCTACAGCTCAGTGTATCCATGCAGACACAAAGCTTTGATTTGGCCCCACCCCCTCTCTTTCCTGATTGGCTAATTGAGTTTAATTGACAACAATGGGAGCCAATGGTCAGCTGGGACATTTGTGGACATTGCTGGATAAAGATGGGACTCACGTAAGTATTAAGGGGGCTGAGGGGAGCTGCAGCACACAGAAGGCTGTTTATCTTCTTTTTTTTTTTTTTTTCGTTCAAAATTTTTTATTTTATGTTAAAATAAATTACATGTACAGAATATAAGACAAATTATGTGATACCAGAAATAAAAAGTAAACATATTGAAGTACGGATGATACAAAGCAAAGAAGAATTTCAATATATTCTCGTGGGAATGACAATAAATGGCCTTTATATATTTTAGAATTTGAAAACATTCTTATAGCTGAGTTTTAAACATTTTAATCCCAAGAAAATATAAATATGTCTAAAAGAAAATATATTATTTTAAAGTTTTGACCATAACTTCTAAAGTATGTTTATAGTAAGTATTATATAGTAATGGAAGAACATAAAAGGTATATAGGAGGGGAAGGGGAGGGAATAATTCTCCGGAGGAGGTTTTATATATCATCTAATGTTGTAATTCTATAAAAAATCTTAATCACCATAACAATAAAACTCGGTTGTCAATATTATCTGACGTTTAATATTTAATCCAGGGTTTCCATATGATATCAAACTTTGTCATCTGGTTTTTATCTATAGCGTCCATTTTAGCATGGATGAAAGATTGATTCATTCTACGTTTGGTTTCTGCAATATTCACCACATCTGTTTTCCATGCATTGGCTATAGTCTGCTTTGCGGCTATCAGGAGTGTAAGAACTAATTTGAATTGTTTCTGATTCAGAAAGGCTGGTTTTAAATTAAGGAGAGCTATAATTGGGCCTGGAAAAATTGGACAATCAAAAAATTTTGTAATTATCAGAAAGATCTTTTTCCAAAATGATTGTACAATTGAGCAATGCCACCAGGTATTTATATAGGTACCTTTTTCTGGACAGCCACGAAAGCAGAGGCCAGTGTTGTCTGTTGAGAATTTGGCGATTCTCGCAGGAACCAAATACCAGCGTGTGAGAACTTTATATGATGATTCAGACGCCAATATATTTATAGAGGAAGATTTTGTGAAAGACCATATGTTGGATCAAGACCTAGAATCGATCGTACAATCCAAATCTTTTTCCCACTTGGCCACATATTTAGGTATAACAGTATTAGAATTAGATATCAATTGTGTATACAATGATGTAATACGACCTTTAGCATGTGGTTCCTTGAGACAAAATCTTTCAAATTGAGAAATATTATGTAAGTTTACATTTAAATTGAGAAGAGGAGTATAAAAATCTTTGATTTGGAGATATCTGAATATTTCTGATTGTGGAAGCTTATATAATTCACATAGATCTGTAAAAGATTTTATTGATGTAGTTGAAGTTAAATTATATAGACAAGTGATACCAGCCTTAGACCAAGCTTTAAAGGTTTTGGGATATTTCCAGGCTGGGTAAAAAGTCGGATTCTTGTGGAAAGATAATAGCGGATTTTGTGGAGATTGCAGACCATGTGAATTTCTATACCTATCCCATATAGATAGAGAGTGCTTAGAAATGGGGTTATTTATAGACTTACGATCCGCAGGTTGTAACCATAATATATTGTTTATAGGAAGAGGATCACAGTCTACAGCTTCAATGAGGACCCATAAAGGAATCTCTGTAGAAGAGTGATATTTTGTTAATTGAGATAATTGAGCTGCCTTATAATATATGTTAAAGTCTGGGAATCCCAAACCACCCAAAGCTTTGGGGAGAACAAGTGTTTTTTTGTGAAGTCTGGGTTTTATTTTCCCCTAAGTAAATTTTGTTACTTTTTGTTGAATCAGCCTAAGAAAATATGCAGGAATATGAATCGGGGAGTTCTGAATAAATATAAAAATTTCGGAAGAACAGACATTTTTATGATATTGATTTTCCCAAACCATGATATCGGCATTGATGACCAATTAGATAACGACCTTGTAATATTTTTTAATAGAGCTGGGTAATTAGCTGCAAATAAATCGGAGGGGTTAGGAGTAAACTGCACACCCAGATATGGGAGGCTATGATCTACCCACTTAAAGGGTAGTGAATTTTGTAAAGATTGTTTATCTTTTTCGACAAGTGAAATGTTTAATGCTGAAGATTTTTGAATATTGACCTTAAGGCCCGAAATAAATGAGAATTCTTGTAGTACAACCATAAGATTTGGGGCCGAAACATGTGGAGAAGATAGAAAAAGGAGAATATCGTCTGCGAATAAACAGAGCTTATGATGAAAGCCACCCATTTCAATACCTGTTATAGTGGGTTCCATCCTAATTCTTTGTGCTAAAGGTTCAATGAGTAAAGCAAATAATAATGGCGAAAGTGGACATCCTTGACGAGTCCCCCTCAGTATATTAAACTCGTCCGATTTGTACCCTGCATATCTGATATAAGCTTTGGGATCTTGATATAAACTAGAGATCCATCATAAAAAATGAGGGCCGAATCCCCATTTGGAAAGGGTATTGTTCATATATGACCAAGATACTGTGTCAAAAGCTTTCATAATATCTAAAGAAAGAAAACAAGTGGGAATACGTCTTTTTTTAGCGGCATGTGACAGGAGTGTTGCACGTCTAATATTATCTCCTGCTTGACGTAATGGAATGAAGCCCACTTGATCACGATGTATTAGATTGCCTATAATAGTATTTAATCTGTTAGCTAGAATTTTGGCTAAAATTTTTATGTCCAAATTTAATAACGAAATAGGGCGATAATTAGACCATATTGAATCGTCTGTGTGAGGTTTAGGGAGCATACAGATAATTGCAGTTAGGGTTTCTCTTCTAAAAGAATGACCTTCTAAAAGGGAATTAAAAGTGTTTGTCAAGACTGGAGATAGGGTGTCTACAAACGTTTTGTAATGCAGCGCAGAAAAACCATCAGGACCTGGCCTTTTATTTAGTTTCAGATTTTTGATAACTTCAGATACCTCTATAATTGACACTGGTTCCTCCCTCATTTCCATTTGTGTTTTAGATAGTGTCGGTAGAGATATATGAGAGAAAAAATCTTTTGCTCTAGAAGGGTCCAACTCATTATTAGAAGAGTATAAATTTTTTAATTGTGTTTTGAATTTTTGTAATATTTTTAAAGGATTATTTGTGTATACCCCCCTAGAGATTTTCAGACGTATCGGTTTCGTTGGGTTCTGGCAGGATTTTAATGCCCTGGCTAATAGTGTGTGAGGTTTATTCACATTGATATAGAAATTGTGTTGTGATCTCTTGATGGTTTTATCCGCTGCTTCAGTAAGGAATAGATCAAATTCCAATTTAGCTTTGTCAAGATTTATTTTAGATAAAGAAGAAGGGTTATTTTGGAATGCTGTGTGACATTTATTGAAATTTGTTTCTAAAGTCTGACAAAGGATTTTCCGCTCTCTGTTGAATATGTTTGCTTGCTGTAGACATATGCCACGGAGAACAGGTTTGTGTGCTTCCCATAATGTAGTCGGAGAGACGTCAGGTGTGGAGTTATATTTTATATAATCTTTGAGCGCAATTTCAATATTATTTTTATGAGCTGGATTTTTGAGTAGGAAATCTCTTAATATCCATGTTGGATCTTTTTTTTTGGAATTATAGAGGCAACAGTAATGTAGACTGCACTATGATCGGACCATGGGATGGGAATAATTTTTGTAGATATTATTTCTGGAATTAGCCCTATGGACATAAATATATTGTCTATCCTAGAGAATGAGCGATGAGGGAACGAGTAATGTGTGTATTGTCTCTTGGTTGGATCCAATTCTCTCCAAGTATCTACTAGGTTATGTTTTGTAATTAGTTTTGATAAGAGTTGTTTGTCTGCTGTATGTGACTGTGGGATTGGTGATTTATCCAAAAATGGGAATATGGTCTGATTAGAATCTTCACATAGAATTGTAGTACCTATTTTGTGGTGTTCTATAGTTTGAAATAAATGAGAAAGAAAAGAAATAGGATTTTTGTTAGGAGCGTAGTATGATGTAATGGTGATAGCGGTATCAAGTAGGTGTCCTTTAAGAATCAAGTAACGACCTTCTGGATCCTTGATTTCCTTCATTAGTGAAAATGGTGTATTGCGATGGAAAGCTATAAGCACGCCTCGTTTTTTAGAGGAGGCCGAAGCTGTGTATACTTGGGGGTAGTCTTTACTGAAAAATTTGGGAGTGGATTGTGACGCAAAATGAGTCTCTTGGAGGCAAACTATATGTGCTTTCTTGGATGAAAATGTGCGGAAGGCTTTAGTGCGTTTGTGTGGAACGTTTAGTCCCTGAGTATTTAATGATATGATGTTTAATGGGGCCATGGAGTTGGGAAAAGTAAATATGTGTTGGTGTTTCTGTTAGAACGTGTGTCATATAAGAAATTATTTGTCTCCAGAGTATAGGGGTGGAGGGAGGGAGGGGAAAGGAGATAATGACTGAAAAAGAAAATACAATTAATATACAATATTGAAATATATCTTAACATATCTATGTTCTTAATGTGTCCGTTGGGAGGAGAAAAACTCTCCCTCCAAGGGTACATGAGCCACTGTCAACTGCCCGGTGTGCACCGAGCTGCTGAGGGTAGCAAGAGAGGGTGCAAGGAACTTCCCTGCAGGACACCAAGAGCCAATCATATAATTTCATTTTTCAAGCAAAAAATAAAAATGTAAGATTAAGGCAACCTCAGAAACAAAGAAGAGAAGAGAGAGAAAAAAAAGTTATAATAAGGTGCCTAAATTATTAGGAACATTTCTTAAATAAGATTATGATAAAATATTGATTGGAAGTCAGAGAAAAAACTCGGCAGTAGCCATTCTGTTCAAAAGGCAAGATAGTAGCCTCAGTACAAGTGTTTATCAGTCCATAGTGTCAGCCAGATCTGGAGGTGGAGATTGTATGCGACTTCTTTTCTGTGGATTGTAGTCTTCTTCTCTTCTGGAAGCAGAGGAGGGAGTATCAGCATATGAGGATGATTTTTGGCGAGTGTCCGCAGCATCTCTTGATGTGTTTATCATCCCTAGTTTCTGTAAAGTAGTTTGCAGGTCCTTAGCTGTTCGGCACATATATTTGCGACTTTGGAAAGTAAAACGCACTGAGAAAGGAAAGCCCCATTGGTAGATTATGTCATTTCGCTGTAATATTTGCAGTAGTGGTTTCAGGGTTCTTCTTTTGTTGACTGTAATCTGTGAGAGGTCTGTGAATAATTGATATTTATGACCCTGGAAAATTAGGGGATCTTTATTTCTAGCTGTAGTTAGCAGTAGTTCCTTAGTGCGGTAGAAATGCAATTTTGCGATAATGTCACGGGGAGGACCATCTGTTTTCTTTGTTGCTAGGGCTCTATGAACCCGGTCCATTTCAAGATGCTCTAGTGGGATAGCTGGTTGTAATTCTTGAAAAAGTGCAGTAATAGCAATACGTATATTGGAGTGTCTTGCACGATTTTCGAAATCCTCCAATTTGGATTGTAATATGTCATTTTCCTCTTTAAGAAAATCGAATTCTGAGGCAATATTAGATGTATAATTTTCCAGATCGTCTGCTCTAATTTCCAGTGCTGATGTACGCTGACCAAGTATTCTAATTTCTTTGGTAAGGCTTGTGGTGATATCTGCAGTGGTTTTTAGTGATTTTTGGAGCAGATTTTCTATTTGTTTCAGAGTTACAGGAGGGGATAAGTCTTTTTGTGTGGAAAGTTCTAAATTCTCCAGAACTGACATATTTTCCTCAGGTATTTGGTTAGAGAGACTATGTGCCTTTAATGAGAGAACATCTTTATGTAAAGCAGCAGAAGGGGCTGTCTGTTTGTTCTCCTCACTGTGTCTCCCCTCAGAGGGGGAGGGTTTCAGTGCCATACTGCTGTGTGTGTGAGGCGGCGCTTTCTTGTTAATTTTCTGCCTCATGAGTCTCCTCTGACCCCCCCCCAAATGTCACCAATGTAAGGTAGGGATATTTATCTACCGTTTGGTATGATATATATGTGGAGGGTCAAGTTACCTCCGCCGTTATATGGCTCCGTTGTCCTGCTGAGAATGGAGCTCTAAGCCAGCATTACCTCTCAGCTAGGCTCCGCCTTTTCCCTTCAAGGCTGTTTATCTTAATACATAGAATGCTTTACAATAAAAAAAAAAACTTTTCCCTTTACAACCCCTTAAATATTATGTTCCTAAAACAGAGAGGATAAAAGTATATAATAGATGTTACTTTACACTACACCAAAGGGGATGAGCAGCTGCAACTAAATACCCAATCAAGGCAGGAGGAGAAGGAAGGGGCGGGGAGGAAATTGGCTTTACAGTTCACATGCAAACTACCTAAATTACAGGGAGACAGGGGAAGATGCAGAGATGCAGAATACACAGCAGAATGACATAGGCACATAATCTGACCACGCTATCAGGGATCAGCAGCCATGATAAGCATGATCAGTACACACAGGGGAAGACAGGAACAAGAAGGATCAACCAGGTATTGTAGAACATAGAAAGAGACAATTGTCATGGCAAATACACTGCGCTATATCTCATGTCTTGCAGGACAAGAAACAAGTTGTTTTTTGTTTAAGGTTACAATCATTTTAACTATCCCCGAAAATTATTATAATCACTTTAATGCGTTTTTTAACTTCATATTTCCCTGAAACCGTTTTAAAAATTTGTCCGTGAATGAGATCTGAATCAGATCTAGGTGATATTTCTACACTGAATATTATTTTTGTATCTAATGTATTTAGGTAAGTGATAAAATGGGAAATCAATCTCCAGTCTATCTTTACTACCTTTATAGAATCAGTTTTATGTCTATTGCTCTTCCAGCTGAAGGAAAGCACTTTAGAGAAGTTGGAAGTTTATCTGTTTTAGAACATTTTTTCTCATAATACATTCATAACTCCACCAGTATCTGTCAGCTATATTACAGTGAGACTTCATGTAATGTTCTGAAACACTCAAGCAATTGCCGAGCTTCATCTTCATTTGGTATTCAAGTAACATAAAGGTTATTTGTTAAAAGCAAAAGGTTGTTTTTTATAACAATAAATGGTATAAACATATTTTATTTGGAAAACAAACATTTTAATAATAATTGTTGTCTGTCATGTCACAAATATCCACCCAGCCGTTTTCTACTAGATGAACAAGAATCATCTTCAGATGTAAGAAGCTGACTAGGCACCATCATTTTAATACCATTAGATGTGTCATTAGCTCTGACTAGGGATGGGCCAATGGTTCTGGCATGGACTGGGAGGGGGACCGCATGCCAATTTTTTTTAATAGTTCAGCTGTCATCAGGGAAACCCATTAACAGCTGATGACTCACGATTGTTAAGGATGCTTCCCGGCCCCTCTCCTTAACAACCAGCGTACATTGCACCCTGATTGGGCAAAGCTCAGTGAATAGCTGGGTGTTCATTGAGGCGAACAACCTGCAAATTTGGTTGTTCGGCGAACAGCCAAACAGGCAAATGTTTGACCCTGAACTGAACTGAACAACCGAATTTGCAGGGTGTTTGCCCCACAGTGGTATCTCAACAAGCCCATATACTCCCTAATTCACCAGAGGCATTATTCTGTTCCACGGAGGGGAAACAGCAAAACATCTATAGCCAGGTAGTGTATGAGTATTTTCAAGTGCCCTAGAAGTTCTGGAACCTCAAGGAGAAAAGTGGTTCCACAGTAGCAGAATTCAACTGGTTTTACAAGCAGCTAAACCTGGGACGCCATAGCTATATGGACCGGGTCAAGTCGGTTTGACCCAATGAAGACTACCTAGGGGGTCTTCCAGATTGGGAGAAAACATCTCAAAACGGGTGAGTGTGTCAACCTCCCAGACCCTGTTTATTATATTTGAAACTTTGCTAGACTTTTATTAGCTGTGCTCCTACTTCCATTATTGCTGGCTATATGAATATGCTTCTGTGTATTTTTCATATTGCAAGTTTGTTTTATTGCCTATGTGATAGTATAAAGATTTACTATACATAAGGGGGGTAGAGTGTAGGCAGGTGCATATAAATTGTTCTACCCCACTATGTTATGTGCTATTTTCTTTGTAACATGTATGTTTACAATTGTTTTGTACTGTATGTGATAACTGTAATGGGTTATGGTGGCCCTTGGCCAGGGAAAGGCTAAGTGGGCTGCCAGCCTACTCCCTGGTATTTATGAAATCACCCCTTTGTGGTGGCTTCTACATATCAGGGGAGGCAGGCCTCATGCTCTCTATCCTATGGTCAGTTCATGCATGGGAAAGGAAAAGGGGACCTTCCCTAATATACACATTTCCCCCATTCAGTAAAATGTCAAGCAACCTGATTGGTCAGTTTTAGTAGACCCTTTGATCTTCTGGGTGACAGGTAATGCCTTTTGGCCTTGGACAGCTGCAATCATAAATTTCTAATCAAAGTTGTCCGGCTATTTCCTAAATTGCATTCTTTTAATATTAACTAGATAAACAAGTTACCCATTGAATGTTATTTACCATAAACAAATACCATATATAGTCAAGTATAAGTCGAGTTTTTCAGCACATTTTTTTGTGCTGAAAATGCCCCCCTTGGCTTATACTTGTGTGCATCTGCAGTCTCGTACGCCTGATCTCCCGGTGCTGTGACATCAGTCTAGTCAATGGCCGTGCAGTGTTACAAAGCCCCGTCTCCTCCTTGTCCTCATACGTGATAGGCAGAACACTGACTCACTGCTGGGTAACCGAGTCAGTGTTCCGTCATGGACGAGGACGAGGAGGAGGTACACTGCATGGCTGCCGACTAGACTGACTGCATGTCACAGCACCGGGAGATTGTAAGGCTGCAGATGGACACATCACCAGAGATCAGGTAGGGAGATTGGGCACAGTGAGGCAAGGGCACAGTGAGGCATGGGCACAGTGAGGCATGCAGATGGAAATCCTAGGCTTATACTTGAGTTAATACATTTTCCCAGTTTTTTATGGTAAAATTAAGTGCCTCGGCTTATATTCGGATCGGCTTATACTCGAGTATATACAGTACGTCAATAATACTTACGTCCCCTTTTTGATGTTCAGTTATGCTGGTGAAAATACTTTGTGTATTTTGTTATGGCTAAATAGTTTTCTTACACAAAGACAAAAACATTTAACTCATCCCCCTTGATCTTTATGATTCCTTTCAATTCTGACCAGACCATCTACATTTTACAATCCTGTGTCCAAGGTAAGAAATTTGCCTCTTGCATAAAATTAACATAATTAAGAGTCATTACTCTCTTTTTTGATGGAAAAAATAGCTGGTCTGTGTCAGCCCCTAACATATGTACTGTTTGCCATGAAAGGAAGCTCTGATTTTTTTTTTTTCATGGCAAACAGTATGGCATAACAATTGAAAGCCAATTTCAGAGATTTGCTATGGTAGGTGCTGTACAGAAGGGGCAAGCCCTGTGTAATGTCCCCTTTCTGATGAAAAAAACACTTATCAATGGCTGTGTTTGGATTGTAATCCATTAGTGGTGGTCCATTGACAGCAATAATGAAAAGGTCATCCAAAGTCTCCCAAACGCCAGTGATGAACGATATACAGTCTTTATTCTGTTTTGGTAGCTAGAGCCACGTTCACAGGATGCTGTTGTAGGTGGTAGGGATGGGTGAACGGTTCAGCCCGAGCATAAGTTCGGGCCAAACTTTGGTTGTTTGGATGTTCAGTGAACAACGAACATTATGCAGTGTTCACAGCAAATTCGAACCCCGTTAAAGTCTATGAGAAACTAACATGAAAAACCAAAAGTGCTCATTTTAAAGGAGTATATGCAAGTTATTGTCATAAAAAGTGTTTGGGGACCTGGGTCCTGCCCCAGGGGACTTGTATCAATGCAAAAAAAAAAGTTTTAAAAATGTCTGTTTTTTCGGGAACAGTGATTTTAATAATGCTTAAAAATGAAATATTCTTTAAATATCATGCCTGGGGGTGTCTATAGTAGGCCTGTAAAGTGGTGCAGTTTTCCTGTGTTTATAACAGTACCACAACAAAATTACATTTCTAAAGGAAAAAAAGTAATTTAAAACTGATCATGGCTGTAATGAATTATCGGGTCTCAGCAATATAGATCAAATTAATTGAAAAAAACAGCATGGGTTCTCCCCCAGTCCATTACCAGGACCTTTGGGTCTGGTATGAATATTAAGGGGAACCCTAAATCAAAAATGTAAAAAAAAATTACGTGGGGGTCCCCCCAAAATCCATACCAGACCCTTCAGGTCTGGTATGGATATTAAGGGGAACCCTGCACCAAATAAAAAAAATGCCATGGAGTCTCCCTAAAATCCATACCAGACCCTTTAGGTCTGGTATGGATTTTAAGGGGAACCATGTGCCCAAAAAAAATGGTGTCGGGGTCCCCCAAAATCCATACCAGACCCTTATCTAAGCATGCAACCTGACAGGCCACAGGAAAAGGAGAGCGCCCCACCCCTCCTGAACCGTACCAGGCCACATGCCCTCAACATAGGGAAGATGCTTTGGGGTCCCCAAATGGGCAGTGGATGTGGACAGTAGGGCAGTGGATGGGGTCAGTAGGGCAGTAGACATAATCACTAGGGCAGTGGACAGCATCAGTAGTTTTTAATTTTTGTTATTTTATTTTTTTATTATTTTTTACCATTATTTTTTTATTTTACAATTTTATTTTGTTTTTTTTACAGTTTGATGGGAGTTGGTGTCAGTGGAGGGCAGTATGATGAAAGAGGTGGAAGTGGAGGGTAGTATGATGGGAGGGGGTGTCAGTGGAGGGCAGTATGATGGGAGGGGAGGTGGTGGAGGCTAATATGATGGGAGGGGTTGCAGTGGAGGGCAGTATGATGAAGGGAGGTGGTAGTGAAGGGCAGTATAATGGGAGGGGGGTTAGTGGAGGGCAGTATGATGGGAGGGGGTGGTAGTGGAGGGCAGTATGATAGACATGGTGTGGTAGTTGAGGGCAGATTAATGGGAAGGGGTTAGTGGAGGGCAGTATGATGGGAAGGGTGGTAGTGGAGGGCAGTATGATGGAAGGGAGGGAAGTATGATGGGAGGGGGGGTAGTGGAGGGCAGTATAATGGGAGGGGGCAGTGGAGGGCAGTAAAATTGAGAGGGAGCAGTATAATGGGGGGTAGTGGAGGGAAGTACGGGGGGAGGGAGCAGAGTGACCATGAGCATCCTTGGGGAAGTGCAGGGAGATTTTCTCCTACCTTTCGTCCTGCGGCAGGAACAGCATTCAGGGAAGACCCGGATCCGGGGGCGGAGCTTAGGCACAAGGAGGAGGAATCCTCCTCCGGCTCGCTCTGAATGCTCTAGCTCCGCTCTCCTCCTTGGCGTGACGTCACTGGTTGTTAGACACCAGGCGGGCCGTGTCTAGCAACCAGTTGCTTTGGCAGTGAGCCAGGCAGCGTCTGGGGGTGAAATAAAGCAGGTCTCAGCCAGAACTAGTACAGTGAGCAGTGAGGGACAACGGCAATGAGGCGTAATTTTTTAGGGGGCTTCAGATCAGCCAAGGGGCAATTCTGGGACATTGTATTGTGGAATAAAGGTGCCTGGGACGCGAGACAGACCTCCCACAGTGGGACTTTCGCAAGGCAATCCGGGAGGGTATGCATGTGGTCAAATCCAATAGAAGATCTACTATAGCTCAAATTGCTAAAAAAGTTAATGCTGGTTCCAATAGAGGTCAGAAGACACAATATATAACAGTTAGTGGCATATGGGACTGCATAGCCACAGACCAGTCAGGTTGCCCACACTGACCTGTGCCCACGGCCAAAAGTACCTACAATGAGCACAAAAGCTTCATAACTGGACTACAGAGCAATGGAAGGAGGTGGCCTAATTTTTGTCATTGCTAAAAAAAAAATTCCCATGAAAGTGAAGTTATCCTTTAAGAACCCATCTATCCAAAATCAGTTAAACAGTTTACAAGTAAAGTTCATACCATGCAATACTCGTATATATTATAAGGACCTTAAAGTATGTAGTTAAAGATCGAGAGGTATCTTTTGCATAGGATAGAATTTCTGTTTAGAAGCCATAAAAGCAATAAAATAACACTGATAGAAAAAAAGACACTAATGGTTTATATGCATCAGGTTTGATACCAAGACCACACATGTAAAACGTGAAGCCGCCGTACAACAATCTCCACAGGTCTAAAAACAAACTATATTTTCCCAACTACAGTATACTTGTTAACAAAAAATGTATATCTAATGTGTGTGTGTGTATATATATATATATATATATATATATATATATATACACAGTATCTCACAAAAGTGAGTACACCCCTCATATCTTTTCATGTGACAACACTGAAGAAATTACACTTTTCTACAATGTAAAGTAGTGAGTGTACAGCTTGTATAACAGTGTAAATTTGCTGTCCCCTCAAAATAACTCAACACACAGTCATTAATGTCTAAACCACTGGCAAAAGATATAATACAATATTAACAAAAATGTGAGGGGTGTACTAACTTCTGTGAGATACTGTACATGAGATGATGTGATGATTTTTGATCTTTACCCTTTATCTTATGATTTACTATAGATCTTACCTCCATTTCAACTTTGTCTGTTAGGGAGTGTTGTCTGTGCATCTGTTAGGTGTGTGTGTATGTATGTATGTATGTATGTATGTATGTATGTATGTATGTATATATATATATATATATATATATATATATATATATATATATATATATATATATATATATATATATATACACATATACATATACATATATATATATATATTTATATATTTTTTTTCCTGTTTTCCCATGTCCTCTTGCTCTACATCTATTGTATGTTACACATATCATGAGAGAAGCTGGTAGTAGTGTCTGTATTTGTCCAGAACAATGAAGTTGATTTTTAGCCCATTTGAGTGCAGTGTGCAACTTTATGTTTACTTGTGCAGGTTTAATGGGGGAGTGAGGTATTCTGGAGTTACCTGCACTTGTAGCTGAATGAAGTGGTGGTGGACCTGGAGTGGTGTCATTAAATAAGTAAGTGTTGTTTACTAAAAAAAAAACACCTTGATTTTTATAGGTCTACTATAGCAACATTTACAGCTTTGGACAAAACATACATGCTGCATACAACACAAAAAAAAAAAAATATCCAAATTGTAAGGCATGCCAGAGGGAGTAAAACAGTATAGGTCTGCTCTTCTACTCTATGTTATAGGTTGGGTAATGCAACATGAAAATTACTCAGGAGTTGTTTTCGATTGAATATACCCCAAAAATGTAGTGGCATTATTTATTGTTTAATTAAGCATGATATCCTAAAAATTTACATTCATTTATTATGCAGGAATGCGCCAAAATACTCCCTTTTTCTATTATGCTGCATGTGTCTTTTTTAACAGAAACTAATGAATCTATGTTTATTATTATAAGATGACTCTGCTAGAACTTTCACTCCACCCAGTCAGTGAACCACTCCTATAAGGATAAACTCACCTCTTCATTTGCAGTGATGTGCATGTGCCTTCACGTGTTGGGTAGAGATAAGTGATGGGTGCATGCTGTCTGTCAGAGTATAAGAGAAGGCATGGATGTGGAATGTACTGGGATTTTACCAAAAGGAGTGATTGCACTTTTCACAAATGGATAATTCACAGATTTTTAAAGTTTACCTTGTTTCTTATTTTAGAACAGAAATAGTTTTAAACAAGATTACACTATAGGGGTTATTTACTAAAGGAAAATCCACTTTGCACTGAAAGTGCACTTGGAAGTAAAGTCGCTGTAGATACGAGGGGGACATGCAAGGAAAATAAAAAACAGCATTTCGGCTTGCACATGATTGGATGATAAAATCAGCAGAGCTTCCCCTCATTTCAGATCTACCCCTTAGATTTAGAGCAACTGCACTTTCAAGTGCACTTGCAGTGCAAAGTGGATTTGCCTTTCGTAAATAACCCCCTCTGATATGACATGTCGTATGATTTTAGGTGGAGATGGTTGTCATATAAAGTATAGAGATCGGATCATGTTTTGGGAGGCTTTATACTGAAAACTAAAAAAATTCTATGGTTTCACACAATTTTTTATTTTATTTTTTATACAAAAACTTACATATTTTGTCTCTCGTCCAGCTGATTTTTGTGGAGACCTCAGTATCTGAGCAGATAAACAAAGCAAAATATAAAATGTTAGAAAAACATAATGCATATGAAAAGATAAGAATAGGCAGCACACCAGTGTCTTTAAAAAAAAAAAACATTATTCAGACTTCTTTCTTAAAGAGGAACCGAAGTGAAGATTTTTTTTTTATATTGTAGTGAATATTTAGAAATGTTGTTTGTACCTAAACAGTACCCTGAAAAATGTATCTTTTGTCTTGAATTCCTCTTGAAAAATAACAGTGCAATCCTCGTATGCTAGTCTATCTAGACACCCCTGTGCCTACAGCTTTCTTGCTGTATATCTACAATGTGAGATCTAAGGCACTTCTTAGACTTCTAGGGGTTCATTTACTAAAGACAAATAGGCTGTTCACTTTTCAAGGGAAGCTGCACTCTTGAGGGGAATTTTTGAAAGCTCTGAGGGTACACTGACTATAAGTAGTAAGTAGCACTTAGTAGTACTTTACAACTTGCAAGTAATAACTTACAATTGTTAAAAGGACACTATTTCAGCATTTAAAAATGAGAAAAAAAATTAAGTAAATAAACAGATAAGGTATTTGAATTTTAAAAAAATCTATTGAAATTAAAAAAAACTGAGGGTTTTATTTTATCCCATTTATTATAAAATATAAAACCAAATTAAAATGGAATTATTTATTTCTGACTAAGCCTAGGTTCACATTGATGTGATTTGGCTGGTGCCATTGCCAGCAATTGCTGGCGATGTGGAATGCGATTTGACATGTCAAATCGCATGCCAAATCAGTGGCAATTGGCAGTAATGGCCCTTCCGAAACAGTGCGATGCCCCATTTGCGGCACTGCACCGATTCCCAAAAGTAGTTTCAGTTCTACTTTTGGAAACTTGCACAGATGTCTCTGAAATTGCCCCCGAAGTTGGACTAACATGCAGGATAGAAATCGTGCAATTTCAATCCCGCTGTCAGTGTGAACCCAGGCTTATGCTGATAAGTGATAATTGCTTTTTGAAGAAAATTACTTATCTCTAAATTAAATTTTATAATCTGATTTAAAATAATATAACTTTATTTGACTTGTTTTAAAAGAGAAGTGCAGGATATGAAAAACAAACATTCATACTCACCAAGGTGGGTGCAGCATCAATCCGATGCCCCAATTGTACCTTGCCGTCTCTACACCAAGAACTAAGCAATCCCAGTTCTTCAGTGAGCAGAGGGCCGAAAACTTTCTGTCACAGGCAAATTCAGGGCTCAATGGAGTGCCACACTGTGGAATGGGTGGGAGCACCTGGCTCAGGCTCTCAGCACTGAGAGGCTGAGCCAGCACTGAGAGGCTGAGCCAGCTACTGGTCGGGCATCTTGGTGGATACTGACATTAAAGTTGGGATCTCACTTTAGCCTGCTGTCAGTGGAATGTGGATCACAGGAGTTCAGAACAAAGTGCACTCCTGTGATCCCAAGAGAAGCAGGGCTAAATAAGCTTTAGCCCTTCTCCTTTACAAATAACCCACTGAGAGGTATTTACCAAGAAATTTGTTGACAGAATCAGTCACTTATCTAATGTAAATCAACATATTTCTCATATGGCAAATCACTTGTTACTGATTTTTCTTGTGCCTTTTCAAATCCTGATCCTGTAGTCCTGAGTAGGTGACTAACAGTTTTACAACATATATAATGTACCTTCAAAGAAAATATTGTTATCCCTACTTACAGGTATGTACCTCTGTCTTACTGCATACTAGTTACTAGGCTTATGATACATAGCCTTTTTTACATAGTATAACTGACAGTAAAACTTTTTATTGTTGTCTTTGTCCATGTTAGGGAGATTCACTCCCTCTAATTGTCCTGATCACTAATGTCACCAAGAATGAAAGCATGGCAGCCATCAGAAATTTTACACAGCTTTAGGCCTGGACCCCCCAGGCCTTACCACTGACATTCCCCAGGGCCCGCCCACTGGCCTTCCCACTGAATCCCCCCTATAGCCTTCAGTGCACCCACTTTTATTTTAAAACTCTTACAAATTGAATATGTGAAAATGAAAAGTGTATTCCAAGTCATCAGTGTTTTTGAGATTTAATAGTAAGGAATTATATTTTGGTCAAAAAATATGAAGCCTGCAACCATGACGACAAGGTTGACTCTTTTGAGCAGGACGCTACACTAACACTAACTGCCCTACCTTTTCAAAGAGACAGCCAAATCCAGCACAGGAACATCGCCATATATACAACAAAGAGACATCCCCCCAGAGCTGTGGTGGGGGGGGGGCTGTAAAATGTGCAGGTGGTCCAGAGCTATGGGGGGGGCTGTGTAATGTACAGGGGGTCCAGAGCTGTGTGGGGACTGTGTAATGTCCATGGGTTCCAGAGCTGTGGGGGGGGGGAGCTGTGTAATGTCCACGGGGCCCAGAGCTGTGGGGGGGCTGTCTTACGTCCAGGGGGTCCAGAGATGTGGGGGAGGGCTGTGTAATGTACAGGGGGTCTAGAGCTGTGAGGGGCTGTGTAATGTCCAGGGGGTCCATAGCTGTGAGGGGCTGTGTAATTCCCAGGGGGTCCAGAGCTGTCGCGGGGCTGTGTAATGTGCCCCGGGTGCCAAATGCTCTAGGTACACCCCTGCATCCCCATATATTCAGCAAAGAGACAGCTCAGTCCAGCAAAGAGACATCCCCATATATTCAGCAAAGAGATGGCTCAATCCAGCAAAGAGACTTCCATATATATTCAGCAAAGAGATACACCCATATCCCCCTCACCTATGGAGGAGGGGGGGAATGGCCTAGGATTATACCACACAGACTGCCAAGTGGTGGAGCCGCGGTCCAGATAGAACTGTCATTCACATATGTAGCATATATATATATATATATATATATACACACACACACACACATACACACACACTTACACACACATACACTTTAAATTAGAAGCACATCTGTCTATTCACATTTGCTAAGGGGACCCATAGGTCTACTTCCTGTAGTATTCCACAAGAAATGGTGTCATTTCTGTAATGTATTTTGTTAGCTGCTTAACAGATTCAAAGTCCTCACTTACAGATCCAATTTGTACAGCTTTGAGTTAGAAAGCACTGTACCCTGCATTTTCATATGGTTGTATGTGTCTATCAGCGCTAGAAGCCTTATACATCCTGGACTATAGGTTGAATTTTAATACACATTCTGATTTTCGTATGTTCTGCAGCAGTAAAATCTATAGATTATGTATACATTTTCATTGTTACTAAAATATCATTTAACTACAGCAATTGTTCTTTTTTTTTTTTTTTTTTTGTTCAATTGTTATCATTCCAGAACACGTTTTTTCTGAAATGGTAATCTCTTCTGGAGCTTTATGATTGTGATGAGTTCTTTCAAATCAAAATAATTTTGAATTCAAGAATGTACACATAAGGATTATTTTTGAAAACTTATTGTCTTTACTCAAGTAAAACATTTAAATGAATTTGTCTTCTAATCCTTTCACTGCCAGAGGGTTTTTTTTGCACACGTTTAAAATATAATTTTGACTGAAGATTAATTAAAATCCCCAAACATTATATATTTTCTGAAAGCAGATACACTGGAGAATAAAATAGTGGTAGTTCCAATTTATTTTATGTCTCACGATATTTGCATAACAGATTTCAAGTGCAAATCTTCTAAAAAAAAATACACTAAAGTAAATTCTAACTTGTAGATCCCTGATGTCTTACCTGCCTTCTATTGAAGCCAATGGAGCACAGATAATGATCCATTAGCTTTTTTCCTGGCCGCAAAGACCAGGGAAAATGACAAAAGAAACCAGACGTGATGTATTACATGTTGCTCCCAAATTCATTCTAGCTAGGGGAGATCAGCGAACAGATGTTCACTGGTCTCCCTTTCCTCCAATCAGCAATTCCTGCCATGTGTGTCCCGGGCCATAAATGGGTCAGCACAGTCCATGGAGCATAGTGGGGAGCACCAACAGTTAACTTGTGGAGCGAACACTCTCCCGTCTGCTGCAAAACACCTGCTACTGCCGCCATAAGACATTGCTGGTTAGGGATGAGCCGAACACCCCCCTGGTTCGGTTCGCACCAGAACCTTCAAACGGACCTAAAATTCATACGAACTTTAGAACCCCATTAAAGTTTATGGTACTTGAACGTTTGAAATCAAAAGTGCTCATTTTAAAGGCTAATATGCAAGATATTGTCCTTAAATGGGTTTGGGGACCTGGCTCCTGCCCCAGGGGACATGGATCAATGCAAAAAAAGTTTTTTTGGGAACACTGATTTTAATGACGAATAAAGTGAAAAAAAAGTGAAATATTCCTTTAAATATCATTCCTGGGGGGTGTCTATAGTATGCCTGTGAAGTGGCACGTGTGTCCTGTGTTTAGAACAGTCCCTGCACAAAATGACATTTAACGGAAAAAAAGTAATTTAAAACTGCTTGCGGTTTTAATGTAATGTCTGGTTCCAGCAATACAGATGAAAATCATTGAGAAAAATGGCACGGGTAGCCCCCCTGCCCATTACCAGCCCCTTTGGGTCTTGAATGGATATTAAGGGGAACCCGTACCCAAATTAAAAAAAGAAAATGTGTGGGGCCCCTAGGCCCTATATACTCAGAACAGCAGTATACAGGCGGTGCAAACAAGACAGGGACTGTGTAGGTTTGTTGTGTTAAGTAGAATCTGTTTGTAATTTTGAACTGGTACATTTTTAAAGTGTAGCTCCAGTCAAAAAATCTATTTTTAAGCTTTTTGGAAAACATAGGGAAGGATTATCACCCCTGTATAATTTTTTTGGCTGCCCGTCTTTTTTCATCTCACTTCCTGTTGTCTTCTTCCATTTGTAAGTAGGAGATGTTTGTAAGTTGGATGCTTGAAAGTAGGGGACTGCACTATATGCTCTGCACAAATTTGGCCCTAAGGTGTTGGTGTTGCCACAAGTTAACACTGTAAGCCCTCAAAGTGATTCTTGGTGGGCACTGGAGCACCCTGCTGTGAACTATTATATCAAGAATTGTAATTACATGCTATTGTTGAACAGTGGTAGAAAAATCAGGCCTTTGGTGGTTGTGGTGGTGGTGCTGGTGCCAGAACACTGTAAGTCCTCACAGTTACTCTCGGTGGGTGCTGGAACGGGCCATGCTGTGAAATATTATATCAAGAATGGTATATACATGCACCTGTTAAACAGGGGCTGAAAAATTGGTCCTTGGGCACTGGTACCACAACACTGCAACCCCTCACAGATACTCTAGATCGAGTGCAGGAATGAGCCCTGCTGCAAAGTATTGCATCAAAAATTGTAATTACATGCCCCTGTTAAATAGGGGCTGAAAAATTAGGCCTTAGCCACTGGTGGCGGCACCCAGAACCAAAAATGTTCTTCCATGCTATCAGCAGGATCATTGAGGAGGAAGAGGATAGTCAGTCAACATAACAGGACAGTCACTCAGCATCAGCATAGACAGTCTTGAAGGGATGTGACATTTCAAAAAAATGATTCGGCTACATCAGCTTCAGGTGCTTAATAGCTGGTGGTGATCCAAGACTGATTCATCTTTATGAAGGTCAGTCGATTAACCAAGTCGGTGGACAGCCGCACCCTGTGGTTGGTTACAAAGCCTCCAGCAGCACTGAATGTGCGTTCTGAAAGAACGCTGGATGCAGGACAGGCCAGTAGCTCAATTGAATACTGTGCAAGCTCTGGCCAGTGATTCATCCTCAAGACCCAGTAAGCCAGAGGATGTTCGGAGGGAAAGGTGTCCAAGTCTGACCTTGCCCCTAGGTATTCCTGCACCATGTAAATCAGACGCTGGTGATGGTTGCTGGAACCGATCATACCTTGGGGCTGCGGACTAAAAAATTGTCTGAACGCATCAGTCAGACGGCCACCTTCTCCACCGCTCCTTCTGTGACTGACCGAAGCCTCAGCAACATGTTGTCCAGGACCAGGAGTTTGTAACCTCCCAGTCTCTGGGAACGCATTGCACAGACCTTTCTACAAGGCCTCCCGGAGATGTCTCATACTCTGCTCCCTCTGCGATGGCAAGATAAGGTCCGCAACCTTACCCTTGTACCGTGGATCAAGGAGAGTTTCCAGCCAGTAATGGTCCCTCTCCTTGTTCCGAATAATATGAGGATCCTTCCGCAGGCTTTGCAGGATCAGGGAGGTCATGCTGCATAGGTTAGCTGAGGCATTCAGTCCGGAGTCCTCTTGGTCTCTAAGGACGACATGATCCGCAGCCACCTCCTCCCAGCCACGTACAAGTCCACGTGTTTCTTGGGACTGTAAATCATCCCTAAAAGACTGCTGCTGCTGATGATGAGTGCCAGGCTCCACCGACATTCTGACATCCTCCTCCCCCAATCCTCCTCCCTCATAGGTGGGACAGCAGGAACACTGTCTGGATAAAGGGGGCCTTGAGAGGCAAGGAAGTCATCCTCTTTCTGCCTCAAGTGCCTTGTCCATTATTCCATGCAGCGTATGCTCCAACAGGTGGACAAGAGGTACAGTGTCACTGCTCGCCATCCTCGTGGCCTCCTCAAATGGTGACAGGACAGTGCATGCATCCCTGATCATGCCCCACTGGCATGGTGAAAAAAAAACTGAGCTCCCCTGACCCTGTCCTGGTGCCGTAGTCGCACAGGTACTCATTGATGGCCCTCTGCTGCATGTGCAGCCACTGCAGCATGGCCAACATTGAGTTCCACCTGGTGAGCATGTCACATATAAGGCGGTTCTTGGGCAGGTTGAACTCCTTTTGGAGCTCAGCCAGCTGACCACTGGCATTATATGATTGGTGAAAATGCACACAGACTTTCCTGGCCTGCCTCAGGACATCCTGTAAGCCCGGGTACCTGTCCAAGAACCGCTGCACCACCAGGTTAAGGATGTGAGCCAGACAGGGCACATCGGTCAGTTGTCTCTGTCGGAGGGCGGAGAGGAGGTTTGTGCCATTGTCGCAAACCAGCATTCCTGGCTTAAGCTGGCGAGGTGTCAACCACCGTTCGGCCTGCCCCTGCAGAGCTGACAAAATATCTGCCTATGCATGGCTCCTGTCCCCCAAACACACCAGCGCACACTTTTTGCCTGCGTACTTGCGTAGCCCCTTGAATGCCTACGGAGCACCACTGGTTCGGAGGACAAAGCACAAGAAGAAGCCATGGAGGAAGAAGAAGAGGAGTTGGTGGAAGAGACAGGTGTGTCACAACCAGTAGTAGCATTTTGGAGGCGTAGTGGCGGAACAACCTCCAACACTACTGCACTTTGTCCTGCAGCCTTCCCAGCTGCCAGAAGAGTGACCCAATGGACCGTGAAAGATAGGTAACGTCCCTGTGCATGCCTGCTGGACCATGAGTCAGCGGTAATATGCACCTTGCCGCTGACAGTCCAGCGAGGCAAATACATTGCCTTCCACATGCCTGTAGAGAGACGTAATCGCCTTCTGTGAGAAAAAGTGGCGTTTGGGAACCTCCCACTGAGGAACTGCACATTGCACAGACTCACAGAAGGAGGCCGAGTCTACCAACTGAAAAGGCAGCAGTTGAAGTGCTAGCAATTTAGTCAAGCTAGGATTCAACCGCTGGGCATGTGGATGGCTGGGAGTGAAGTTCTTTCGATGGTCCAGCAGCTGGGGCAGGGAAATTTGCCTGGTACAATCAGACGTTGGTGAACAGCTAGCATAGTGCCCGCAAGTACTTGGCTGTGACACACCTAATTGTACACCTTCATTCCTCTCAGTGCAGGTTTCAGAGGGGACTGAAGGAATAGTGGGGTTGGAGATCCCAGCTGATGAGGAGTAGGGATGAGCTTCGTGTTCGAGTCGAACGTACGTTCGACTCGAACATTGGCTATTAGTCCGTTCGGCGAAATCCGAACACTTGGTCCGTTCGCGTCAAAATTCGCATGGCGCTCACGGCCCACAATGCACTGCGATGGCGCAGTGCATTGCTGGCTCATGATTGGCCAAGCATGCACTGTGACCCTGCATGCTTGGCCAATCGCAGCGCCAGCAGCGAGGAGAGCCATGATTGGCCACAGGCAGGATGCCTGTGGCCAATCATAGCTCAGGCTGTGTAGTGCACGCCCCACACTATATAAGGCCGCCATTGAGGCGGCCTCGTGTAGTATGTTGGCATCTGAAGCAGTGGGTGTTCTGTGTACCTTCAACACAGTACACACCGATCGTTTTTGGCTGATTTCCTATCTTGCTGTTGTGTAGTGGTTATTGTCTGTGCCCTGACCGCAGTATACACCACTATATTCACCTCATCTATATAGCTAGTGATCTATCTTTAATAATAGAGCTTGCAGTCAGTAGTGTTAGGAGATAGTGTGTGCTGTCTGCGTGCTCTGTACCCAGTACATACCGCTATAATCCACCTACATAGCTGTTCTCTATTTGAGCCCAATTGCCATCTGCAGGAGTTATTGGAAGTTGTGTGTGCCTCCAGCACAGCACAGTATACATCTGTATATACCCCTTTATCTCTGGTGTTCTATAAAAAAAGGCATCTGCAGGATCTGCAACTCCCTTCAGGCCATTACCATGTCTGTAAGGCCAGCAAGGAGAGGCAGACAGGCGCGAGCCGATAAAAGAGGGCAAGCAGGCTCTGTGTCTAGAGACAACAGTGCTGGTCGTGGACGCGGTTCATTGTCATCAGCAAGTGGCCATGGGACATGCTTGTCCTTCTTTTCGGCAGCTGGACATGTTGAACCGCAACATGCCAACGACTTGGTAGAGTGGATGACCAAGCCCTCTTCATCCTCCTCATCCTCTCTCACCCAGGCTCAGGGTAGTAGCAAAGCAGCTGCCAACGCATCGTCTTCCCTCCTCTCAATGTCACCATCAGTGACTCCTTCCCTAGACCCACCACGTCCTCCTGACGAGTCTCCTGAACTCTTTGAGCACAGTGTTGGGTACATGCTCCAGGAGGATGCCCAGTGTTTGGTGGGCTCTGATGATGACACTCAGCTAGAGGAAGGCAGTAGCATGAGCGCAGAGAGAGGGGATGCTCAAGAAGGACAGCAATCTGGCAGTCATGTTCCACAAGCTGCAGCATACTGCCAGGTTTGCTACAGCGATGAAGAGGGAGGGGATGATGAGGGCACTGACTCCACGTGGGTGCCTGGAAGGAGGGAGGAGGAGGAGGAGGAGGAGGAGGAGGAGGCACATGTCCAACGAGGCAGGATGCCCTCCGGGGGCCAGCTTAGGGGCAGCACACCGACTGAATCACACCGCAGAGCTCCGCCTGTGCAGGGCGCTGCCTCTGCACGTTATTCTAAAAGTTCTTTGGTGTGGGCCTTTTTTGAGACGAGTGCATCATATCGCACCGCTGCTATTTGCAACATATGTCTCAAGCGTATCTCACGTGGCCAAAACATCAGCCGCTTGGGCACCACATGCTTGACCAGACATATGTTGACCTGCCATGCAGCTCGTTGGCAAGCGTACCTCAAAGACCCACACCAAAGAACAAAGCGGACCTCTCCTTGCTCCTCATCAGCTGGCATCTCCAACCCCACTAGACCTTCAGTCCTCTCTTAAACCTGCTCTGAGAGGAATGAAGGTGTAGAATTAGGTGTGTCACAGCCAAGTGCTTCCGGGAACTCTGCTAGTGGTACACCCACGTCCGATTATAGCAGGCAAATGTCCCTGCCCCAGCTGCTGGACCGGCGGAAGAAGTTGACTCCCAGCCATCCACATGCCCAGCGGTTGAATGCTAGCTTGGCTAAATTGCTAGCACTTCAACTGCTGCCTTTTCAGTTGGTAGACTCGGCCCCCTTCCGTGAGTTTGTACAATGTGCGGTTCCTCAGTGGCAGGTCCCCAAACGCCACTTTTTCTCACGGAACGCGATTCCGGCTCTCTACCGGCATGTGGAAGGCAATGTCCTTGCCTCGCTGGACAGGGCGGTCAGCAGTAAGGTGCATATTACCACTGACTCATGGTCCAGCAGGCATGGACAGGGACGTTACCTGTCTTTCACGGCCCATTGGGTCACTCTTCTGGCTGCTGGGAAGGATGCAGGACAAGGTGCAGTAGTGTTGGAGGTTGTTCCGCCACCACGCCTCCAAAATGATACTATTGGTTGTGACACACCTCTCTCCTCCACCCCCTTCTCTTCTTCTTCCTCCATGGCCTCTTCCAGTGCTCTGTCCTCAGAACCAACGGTGCTCCGTAGGCGTTCCAGGGGCTACGCAAGTACGCAGGCAAAACGATGCCATGCCGTGCTTGCGCTGGTTTGTTTGGGGGACAGGAGCCACACTGGGGCGGATGTTTTGTCAGCTCTGCAGGGGCAGGCCGAGAGGTGGTTGACGCCACGCCAGCTTAAGCCAGGAATGGTGGTTTGCGACAATGGCACCAACCTCCTCTCCGCCCTCCGACAGGGACAACTGACCCATGTGCCCTGTGTAGCTCACGTCCTTAACCTGGTGGTGCAGCGGTTCTTGGGCAGGTACCCCTGCTTACAGGATGTCCTGAAGCAGGCCAGGAAAGTCTGTGTGCATTTCCGCCGATCATTTAATGCCTGTGCTCGGCTGGCTGAGCTCCAAAAGGAGTTGAACCTGCCCAAGAACCGCCTTATATGTGACATGCCCACCAGATGGAACTCAACATTGGCCATGCTGCAGCGGCTGCACACGCAGCAGAGGGCCATCAATGAGTGCTTGGTTTTTTCTCACCACGCCAGTGGGGCATGATCAGGGATGCATGCACTGTCCTGTCACCGTTTGAGGAGGCCACAAGGATGGTGAGCAGTGACAGTGCATGCATCAGTGACACTGTACCTCTTGTCCACCTCTTGGAGCATACGCTGCGTGGAATAATGGACAGGGCACTTGAGGCAGAACAGAGGCAGGAAGAGGAGGACTTCCTTGCCTCTCAAGGCCCCCTTTATCCAGACAGTGTTCCTGCTGTGCCACCCATCACACAGGAAGAGGATGAGGAGGAGGAAGAGGAGGAGGAGGATGATTGTGTCAGCATGGAGGTGGAGGCTGGCACTCAGCATCAGCATCAGCAGCAGCAGCAGTCTTATAGGGATGATTTACAGTCCCAAGAAACACGTGGACTTGTACGTGGCTGGGAGGAGGTAGCTGCGGATCATGTTGTCCTTAGTGACCCAGAGGACTCCGGACCGAATGCCTCAGCTAACCTATGCTGCATGGCCTCCCTGATCCTGCAAAGCCTGCGGAAGGATCCTCGTATTCTTCGGATCAAGGAGAGGGACCATTACTGGCTGGCCACTCTCCTTGATCCATGGTACAAGGGTAAGGTTGCCGATCTTATCTTGCCATCGCAGAGGGAGCAGAGGATGAGACATCTCCGGGAGGCCTTGCAGAAAGGTCTGTGCAACGCGTTCCCAGAGACTGGGAGGTTACAAACTCCTGGTCCTGGACAACGTGTTGCTGAGGCATCGGTCAGAAGGAGCGGTGTAGAAGGTGGCCGTCTGACTGATGCTTTCAGACAATTTTTTAGTCCGCAGCCCCAAGGTATGATTGGTTCCAGCACCCATCGCCAGCGTCTGATTTACATGGTGCAGGAATACCTAGGGGCAAGGTCAGACTTGAACACCTTTCCCACCGAAAATCCTCTGGCTTACTGGGTCTTGAGGATGGATCACTGGCCAGAGCTTGCACAGTATGCAATTGAGCTACTGGCCTGTCCTGCATCCAGCGTTCTTTTGGAACGCACCTTCAGTGCTGCTGTGTGCGCCTCTCCACCGAATCAGTTGATCGACTGACCTTCATCAAGATGAATCAGTCTTGGATCACCCACAGCTACCAAGCACCTGAAGCTGATGTAACCGAATAATTTTTTTTGAAATATCACATCCCTTCAAGACTGCCTATGCTGATGCTGAGTGACTGTCCTGTTATGTTGATTGTCTATCCTCTTCCTCCTCCGCTGATATGTTGGAAGAACATTTTTGGTTCTGGGTGATGCCAGCAGCCCAATTTTTCTGCCCCTGTTTAACAGGGGCGTTTAATTACAATTTTTGATGCAATGCTTTGCAGCAGGGCTAATTCCTGCAATAAAACTAGAGTATATGGCAGAGGTTGCAGTGTGGTGGCACCAGCACCAGTGCCTAAGGCCCAATTTTTCTGCCCCTGTTTAACAGGGGCGTTTAATTACAATTTTTGATGCAATGCTTTGCAGCAGGGCTAATTCCTGCAATAAAACTAGAGTATATGGCAGAGGTTGCAGTGTGGTGGCACCAGCACCAGTGCCTAAGGCCCAATTTTTCTGCCCCTGTTTAACAGGGGCGTTTAAGTACAATTTTTGATGCAATGCTTTGCAGCAGGGCTAATTCCTGCAATAAAACTAGAGTATATGGAAGAGGTTGCAGTGTGGTGGCACCAGCAGCAGTGCCTAAGGCCAAATTTTTCTGCCCCTGTTTAACAGGGACATGTAATTACAATTCTCTATATAATATTTCACAGGAGGGCCCCTTCCTGTGCCCACCCAGAGTAACGGTGAGGACTTATAGTGTTGTGGAACCAGCACCACAACCACCAAAGGTCAATTTTTCTACCACTGTTCAACAATGGCATGTAATTACAATTCTTGATATAATCGTTCACAGCAGGGCGCTCCAGCGCCCACCAAGAGTCACTTTGAGGGCTTACAATGTTGTGGCAAAACCAACACCTTGTTCCGCCATTTCTGCAGAGCATATAGGGCAGGCCCCTACTTTCAAACATCCAACTTACAAACATCTCCTACTTGCAAACGCAAGGAGACAGCAGCAAGTGAGATGAAAAAAGATGGACGACAAAACAAATTATACAGGGGTGATAACCCTTCCCTATGTTTTCCAAAAAGCTTAAAAATTGTTTTTTTGACTGGAGCTACACTTTAAGAATGTACCAGTTGAAAATTACAAACAGATTCAACTTAACACAACAATCCTACACAGTCCCTGTCTTGTTTGCACCGCCTGTATACTGCTGTTCTGAGTATATAGGGCCTGGGGGCCACACGCATTTCCTTTTTTTAATATGGGTACAGGGTTCCCCTTAATATGCGTACAAGACCCAAATAGGCTGGTAATGGGCAGGGAGGGCTACCCATGCCATTTTTCTCAATGATTTTCAACCATATTGCAGGAATCAGATATAACATTAAAACCGCAAGCAGTTTTAAATGGTGTTATTTCCGTTAAATGTCATTTTGTGCAGGGACTGTTCTAAACACGGGAAACACGTGGCACTTCACAGGCATACTACAGACACCCCACAGGCACCATATTTAAAGGAATATTTCACTTTTTTTTTTCACTTTAATCGTCATTAAAATCAGTGCTCCCGTCAAAACGGCCGTTTTTAAAACTTTTTTTTGCATTGACCCATGTCCCCTGGGGCAGGAGGCAGGTCTCCAAACCCTTTTTAGGACAGTATCTTGCATATTAGCCGTTAAAATTAGCACTTTCCATTTCGAACGTTCGAGTCCCATAGACTTCAATGGGGTTCTAACGTTCGTAACGAACGTGGGGTCCGTTCGAAAGTTCTGGTGCGAACCGAACCGGGGGGTGTTCGGCTCATCCCTAATGAGGAGCAAGGAGAGGTCTGCTTTGTTCTTTGGTGTGGGTCTTTAAGGTACACTTGCCAATGAGCTGCATGGCAGATCAACATATGTCTGGTCAAGCATGTGGTGCCCAAGTGGCTGATGTTTTTGCCACGCGAGATACTCTTGAGATATATGTTGCAAATAGCAGCGGTGCGATTTAATGCACTCGACTCAAAAAAGGCCCACACCAAAGTACTTTTGGAATAATGCACAGAGGCAGGGCCCTGCACAGGCGGAGTTCTGCGGTGTGATTCAGTCAGAGTGCTGCCCTTAAACTGGCCCCCGGAGGGCATCCTGCCTCGTTGGAGATGTGCCTCCTCCTCCTCCTTTCTCCTATCAGGCACCCATGTGGAGTCAGTGATCATCCCCTCCCTCTGCATCACTGGAGCAAACCTGGCAGTATGCTGCAACTGGTGGAACATGACTGCCAGATTGCTGTCCTTCTTGAGCATCCCCTCTCTCTGCGTTCGCGCTTCTGCCTTCCTCTAGCTGGGTATCGTCATCAGAGCCTTTAAAACGCTGGGCATCCTCCTGGAGCATGTACCCAACACTGTGCTCAAACAGTTTGGGGGACTCCTCAGGAGGATATGGTGGGTCTAGGGAAGAAGTGACTGATGACATTGAGACGAGGGAAGAGGATGTGTTGGCAGCTGCTTTGCTAGTACCCTGAGCCTGGGTGAGAAAGGATGAGGAGGAGAAGGAGGGCTTGGTCATCCACTCTACCAAGTCTTAAGCATGATGCGGCTCAACACGTCCAGCTGCCAAAAATAAGGACAAGCGTGTCCCATGGCCATGTGCTGATGATAATGCACCACATCCACCACCAGCACTGTGGCCTCTAGACACAGAGCCTGCTTGCCCTCTTTTATTGGCTCGTGACTGTCTGCCTCTCCTTGTTGGCCTTCCAGACATACTAATGGCCTGCAGGGAGATGGGAAAACCAGCAATTGGGGTAGCTTTAGGTGCACACTGAGCAGATCACACAGTACACCGACTATAATTACTGCAGCTGCCTGCCTGTGATATAGGATCTGAAGAACACCAGCAATTGGGGTAGCTTCAGGTGTATACTGTGCGGGAGGAACACTACACCCACTGTAACTGCTGCAGATGCCTGTGTTACAGAAACAGAACAACGCCAGCAATAAGGGGTAGCTTCAGGTGTATACTGTGCAGGAGGCACACTACACCCACTGTAAATGCTGCAGATGCCTGGCTGTGTGAAATACTGTGTACTGTGCAGGATAATCAGTGGAAAGCCCAGGGGACACATTTTCCAATAGTTCCTGCGGGAACAGTGCTACATAATCACTGACCTTTGCTCACACTTAAGGGTTCATACACCCAAAAATGATATTTCAATTATAGATTGACATATTGAGAATAATCCCTTTGATTGTTTTTGGGGTCTCAAGCAGCAAGAATCCCCTACTTTTTAAATTTCCAGCATCTGCCTAAAAGTTAAATATCCTTTTTGAGAAGAGTCACCTGCTATGTTGTTGATCTAAAACATCTATAAATCTGATTCTGTAGGTGAAAACCTACCATGTTTATGCAGAGATGCAGTTATTTCATGGTTTCATCTAGGTAGACCAGGAAGGAATATTATTGTTGTGGTTAAGTACATAACACTTTTACTCTGCAATTGTATTTATGTATGTTGTAGATGTAGAATACTTACACTGACAGATTTAGAGTCTTTCTTCCTTATTGCAGGCTTTGATGCAGCTTTGCAATGCTCACAAGAAAAGAAAAATACAAAAATTAGTTATTTTTCTAAATTGCTTACAAACAATGGACATCTTTTAGGAAGAAAGATATGCTTTCAAAACTACTGTATTTCATTTCCTAAAAGCAGATGCAGAAAAGCCTAAAGTGGATGTTAACCCCAATTCGTGAAATAGTTTTTTCTTATCTCACTTCAAAGCACTATGTCCCCTAGTTGTCTCCTACTCAGTTCCTCTGTTATTAGCCTGATAACTTTTGACACATTCGAGTTAGGCTTGAATTAAAGTGACACTAACCAATATCCTTATTCTTCAAAATGTATTCATACACATCTACTACCTAATGACTCAGTAATCTATTTTCCATTAAATTATTTCTTACTGCGGTTTCCTCTTCCTCTTTGTAATATCCTCTGTAAGCTCCCAAACCCCTCCTTTTTTCCCTGCAATTACATTGGTTTGGAATAAGCAGTGCACATTAGTTGTGTTCATATACACTGCTTTATGCACACTATGAATCCAACAGTCCCTAGTCCATCTTGGAAGCGAGTAAGAGAGGGTGGCTATGTTCCTGCACACAGTGTGACCATGTAGAATGAATTTACCCACTTTCTAACAGGAAGTCAGATCACAACAATAAAAGGAAAAAAATGGAAGAGGGAGGCTGAGAGCAATAGAAGGTACCTTTTGGGAGTCAAGAATTAAATAGAACTTTACATAGGGTCCCTGTAAGTGTTCAATTTAAGGCAGAGATTAGGTCTAAAAAAATAACATGAGGCTTAGGTTAAATATATTCAGTTTTTTAGTTTAAATAAAGTAAACTCATAAATATATATAATACACACACAGTATATATAAAAGCACTGTGTTACTGTCTGATACTGATACCCACGATCGTCTCACGGGGAAGGCTGAACTGGGAGATGCCGTTATCAACATTGTAAACAGCATCTCCCCATTCTGCCTAGCAACAAGTGACGCTGATCTCTGCTCCATGTGATTGGAGCAGAGATCAGTGTTCACTAACACAAAGCCCAGCCCCCCGCAGTTAGTAATACGCCCCTAGGAACACTTAACCCCTACACTGCCAATCCCTGGTTAAACCCTTTACTGCCAGTGTCATTTACACAGGAATCAGTGCATTTGTATAGCAAATTGCTGTATAAATGATAATGGTCTCAAAAATGTCCGATGTGTCCGCCATAATGTTGCAGTCAAAATAAAAATTGCTGATCGCCGCCATTACTAGTAAAAAAAATATTAATAAAAATGCCATAAAACTATCCCCTATTTTGTAAACGTTATAACTTTTGCGCAAACCAATCAGTAATCACTTATTGCGATTTTTTTACCAAAAATATGTATAAGAATACGTATCGGCCTAAACTGAGGGAAAAAACTGTTTTTTATATATTTTTGGGGGATATTTATTATAACAAACAGTAAAAAATAATGTTTTTTTCAAAATTGTCGCTCTATTTTTGTTTATAGCGCAAAAAATAAAAACCGCAGGGGTGATCAAATACCACCAAAAGAAAGCTCTATTTGTGGGAAAAAAAGGACGTCAATTTTGTTTGGGAGCCACGTCGCACGACCGCGCAATTGTCAGTTAAAGCAATGCAGTGCCGAATCGCTAAAAGTGGTCTGATCTTAAGTCAATTAAATATTCATTTAAATATTGTGCCTGGGGTTCCTCTTAGTCTGCCTGTAAAGCAGCAAATGTTTCCTATGTTTAGAACAGTACTGCAGCAAAATGGCATTTCTAAAGGGAAAAATGGCATTTAAAATTGCTTGCGGCTGTAATATAATGCCAGATCCCGGCAATATACATAAAAAATCATTTTAAAAAAAAACAGCGTCCCCCCCCCCAATATATACCAGGCCCTTTGGGTCTGGTATGGATAATAACGGGAGCTCCACACCAATTGGTGGGAGCCCATGCCATTTTTTTTTTAAATTCTTATTTTTCTTAATAACCTGAGATCAAGGCAAGACAACTGTATCACACATACAGAAAAATGTCTTACATGTAGAAGACTTAAGATTTATTAATATAGCTGAGAACATTAAACAAGAAAAAAAAATACCAGAAACCAGAAAGTTATACACGTTTTTTTTTTTATCTTAAGAAAGCAAACCACATTTCAGAAAGCAATGTACAGAACTCTGACAGGTACATCCCACACAAGTGTACTCGGGGTCCATAAATATTTTTGTTTTTAATCAACTTCCTCGCAAACTTGTTAGATTATTGTCAACAAGCTTTTGCTTGAAACAGAAGGAACTATCAGTGAATACATTTGGTTGTTGTTTTCAGTACAGTTAAAGCGGTTGTATACCCGCTGAAGTTTTTTTTTTCCCTGACCTGCAAAGGAAAAGGCATGTGGTGCATACTAGCTCATTATGAAATACTTACCTTAGAATGAGGCCCCGACATCTGGCCCGATCCACGCCGAGGGAGCTGACATGTTCCCTCTGCGTTTCTTATGGGCATCGCGGCTTCGGCACGGAACTGCATCTGATGTGAACTAACACTAGATCTACATATAGGATTGCCACCTCATCCATTTAAACCTGAACACATATTAATTACACAGGTTCTGTGGCTGATTAAGGTGGTAATTAAACTCACTTGGTGCCTTTTGTGCATTTAATTAGCCTCAGAATATGTGTAACTCAAAGGTGTTCGGGTTTACAGGGATGAGGTGGCAACCCTATCTACATACCAGGAAGTCATGAACTTTTCTATGGAACACACCAGGGACTAAGATAAGGCCTTGTTCTGAAAAACAAAGAAAGCTTTTATTTTTTCTGCAACAGAAGTACATTAATGGTATAAGGGCACATAGGGAAGCTGGAATTAGAAAAAAAGTTGAACTTTAAAAAGACACACTCCAACTGCATACTCCCGAAGGAGATTGTAATCAGTGGTACCTAATTTGGAACACTGGATGCTAATTCAATAGATTTAAAGTGGTAGTAATTACAGGGGAGTACTTTTTTCTATATGACAGATCTGCTATTTCATGAATTTGGATTATAAAAATGAATACACGTCAATTTTTCATCTCATTTGTTAAATTATATATATATATATATATATATATATATAATTTATTTATTTTTGTATTTTTTCTGGTTTTCTACTTTAGGTGGCCTATTGAGTTCCTGGTCAAGTCTTTGGTAACCCCAGAAATTGTTCCACAATAATGCTGAGGATGAAACATTCATCATGCAAGTTAGAAATCCTACCCTGAGCCCAGGTTCACATTTGTGTGATTTGACCTGCAATTTGACATGTCAAATTGCATGTCAAATCGGTGGCAATTGCCGGCAATAGCACCGTCCTAATCAGTGTGACGCTGCATTTGCGGCACCGCACCGGTTTCAAAAAGTAGTTTCTGCACTACTTTTTGCGATTTCGGGGTGCGGTTTCCATTGACATCTGTGTAGAAGCCTGCACAGATATCTATGAAATCGCAGCTGAAATCAGGACTGACATGTGGGAATGAAATCATGCGAGTTCAGCTGAACTCGCGCGGCTTCAAGTTTGCAACTCAGTGTGAACCTGGGCTAAATGTTATGTGTGTCGATCCATTTTGCTTAAAGCGGAGGTTCACCTTAAAAAAAAAATACATAAACACGCTTAAAATACATTTGAAAAAAAAGGTTTTTACTCACCAGAAATGGCTTTTGCTAGGCAGATCGTCCTAATCTGCCACCTCCTACTCCAAAGTTCTTGTCCTCCCTTGCGTTGTCTCTTGGGAAATGGGGCACAATGTCTTCTGGGACTGGTGTGTGTCCCAGTAGACAGGCGTCCTTTCACGAAGCGCCGCAAGGCTCCACTGCCTATTTCCCTTCGTTAGGATGGCAGCGCTGGAACCCAATGGATCGGTCTTGCTGGACGGGTAAGTGCCCTTATTAAAAGTCAATGATCTGCCAAGCTTAAGGGTCCTTTCACATGGGGCGTGCTGATCCGCCCCGTGGATATCTGCTTGCTCAGCCGGGGATCGCCGGAGCGATCTCCACTGAGCAGGCAGAGGACAGGTTCGTCACTGCGCAGGGACGGACCTGTCACAGCGCCACTCTCCCCTATGGGAGATCGGGTGACGACGGACGGCAGTGTCCATTGTCACCCTATCCGATGACGGATGGAAAAATAGTTTTTTACTCCGTCACACTTTTTCGGATCTAATTAAAAAACAGCATTAATTAGCCTAAGGCCTCTTTCACATGGACGATCCGTTCAGGTCTGCCTGAAAAACTGAGTTTTTCAGGCGGACCTGAACGGATGCTCCATAGAGCTGACCCGCGGTCAGCTCTATGGAGTTTTTCAGGCAGACCTGAACGGATCGTCCATGTGAAAGAGGCCTTAGGCTAATTAATGCTGTTTTTTAATTGACAGCAATTAAAGCTGAACTCCAGACAAACCACACAGGTGAAATAAATTCACACATGGTTGCGGGTGGAAGCGCCAGGATTCCATCCCCCAAATTCAAATGGCTGCAAATTACTTCTAATGGCACCCCAATTCCTCCAATCTTGCCGTGATTGTCGCGCTGCAGTTGCAGCAAATCACAACATGCAACACTGTTACCTAAAAGAAGCTCGTATTACTAAAAGTGACAAGCGTCATGCGTTGCGATTGCAACCGACTTACCGCGTGACATTCGCATGCCCTTTTTAGCACATCAACACTGCAGCACAACTCTAAGGCCATACACAGAGCAATTTTTTTTCCTGCAACTACGGGTTAATGTGGGAATCACTCCTGCCGGGCCATTGTCTACTCTGGCGGGGGAGCAGAGGAGGGTAGGGGAAGCCGGGAGAAGACAGTGATTATTGCTAGCGGCTATAGCAGCCACTAGCAATATTCACAGGTAAAAGTCGGCATGCTGGTTGTACCCAATTATCTTGGTACATTCAGCCTGCCCATACACAGTTTGAATCTTTGCTGGTCCTTGCTGAACTGGCCCAGATTTGAACCGTGTATGACCTGCCTTAGCTGTTGCACTGCTCTTCCTTCTCTGTATAATATCTGCAGGTAATGTAAGAAGCTCATACCAAGTAAAATGCAGGTAACTATACTGTTTTCATTTAAAAAATGAATTTAAATATTAATTAATGACTACAGAGCCACAATAATGTGTGTCTTTTATATGTGCCTGAAGCTCGGCTTTAACCACTTAAGGACCGCCGTATTGCCATTGTACGTCATCACAATGGCACAGGCAGGCACAAGCACGTACATGTACGTGCCTGCCTTCCAGCGGGTGGGGGGTCCGATCGGACCCCCTCCCGCTGGATACGGCGGTCTGTTTCCCTCCGGGAGCGATCCGTGATGAGGGGATGGCCGTTGGTTTCTGGCCACCCCCTCTCGATCGCTCCTGGCCAATGACGAACTTCCTCCCACTGTGTATTGTTTACACAGGAAGGAGGAAGTGATGTCATTCTCCTCGGGGCGGTCTTTTTGACCGGACTACGAGGAGAAGACTAAAAGTAAGTGTGCACCAACACTACACTGACATGTAGGCACACACAGGCACACAAACCCCCCCGATCCCCCGATTATTTTTTTAGGTTCACCGCCAGGTTTTTATATCGCTAGGTACCCCGATATACTACCCAATAATGGTTTTAACATCCTGATTGCCCCTAGTTAACCCTTTCACCCCCTTTTGCCAGTGTCACTAAGCGATCATTTTTCTGATCGCTGCATCAGTGTCGCTACTGTCGCTAGGTAGCTAGTTATTTTTTTAGGTTCACCGCTAGGTTTTTATAGCGCTAGGTACCCCGATATACTACCCAATAATGGTTTTAACATCCTGAGTGCCCCTAGTTAACCCTTTCACCCCCTTTTGCCAGTGTCACTAAGCAATCATTTTTCTGATCGCTGCATCAGTGTCGCTACTGTCGCTAGATAGCTAGTTATTTTTTTAGGTTCACCACCAGGTTTTTATAGCGCTAGGTACCCCGATATACTACCCAATAATGGTTTTAACCCCCTGATTGCCCCTAGTTAACCCTTTCACCAGCGATCACAGTATAAGTGTCACTGGTGACGCTGGTTAGCCAGTTAGTTATTTAGGTTCCCTGTCAGGTTTTTATATAGCGCCAGGGACCCCCATATACTACCTAATAAAAATTTGAATCCCCTGATTGCCCCTAGTTAACCCTTTCACCACTGATCACCGTATAAGTGTTACGGGTGACTCTGGTTAGTTTGCTTTTTATAGCATCAGGGCACCCACCATTTATTACCCAATAAAGGTTTAACCCCCTGATCACCCGGCGGGTGATATCAATTAGGTTTTAGGGTCAGGGTCTGCGTCGCCCCAGGCAGCGCTAGGTTAGTGCCAGTACCGCTAACACCCACGCGCAAAGCATACACCTCCCGTAGTGGTATAGAATCTGAACAGATCAATATCTGATCTGATCAGATCTATACTAGCGTCCCCAGCAGTTCAGGGTTCCAAAAAACGCATTGTTAGCGGGATCAGCCCAGATACCTGCTAGCACCTGCGTTTTGCCCCTCTGCCCAGCCCACCCAAGTGCAGTATCGATCGATCACTGTCACTTACAAAACACTAAACACATAACTGCAGCGATCGCAGAGTCAGGCCTGATCCCTGCGATCGCTAACAGTTTTTTTGGTAGCATTTTATATTTAAATCCGGAAGGCAGTGCTTGGTTTTCGGGGTCCCGTACGTGGCTAGGCTCCCAAAAAGTCCCCCACATGTGGTATCCCCATACTCGGGAGAAGCAGCAGAATTTATTTTGGGGTTTAATTTGACTTATGCCCATAGCATGTGTGAGCAATATATCATTTAGTGACAACTTTGTGCAAAAAAAAAAAAGTTTGTAATATTCCCGCAACTTTTGGCAAAATATAAAATATTCCATGGACTCAACATGCCTCTCAGTAAATAGCTTGGGGTGTCTACTTTCCAAAATGGGGTCATTTTGGGGGGTTTTGTGCTATTTTGGCATTTTATGGCCTTCGAAACTGTGATAGGTAGTGAGGAGTTAAATCAAAAATTTGCACCCTTAGAAATCCTGAAGGTGGTGATTGGTTTTCGGGGTGCCGTGCGCGACTAGACTCCCAAAAAGTCCCACACATGTGGTATCCCCATACTCGGGAGAAGTAGCGGAATATATTTTGGGGTGCAATTCCACATATAACCATGGCATGTGTGAGCAATATATCATTTAGTGCCAACTTTTTGTAAATTTTTTATTTTTTTTTGTCATTATTCAATCCCTTGGGACAAAAAAAAAAATATTCAATGGTCTCAACATGGCCCTCAGCAAATAGCTTGGGGTGTCTACTTTCCAAAATGGGGTCATTTGGGGAGGGTTTTGTGCCATCTTGGCATTTTTTGGCCTTCAAAACTGTGATAGGTAGTGATAGGTAGTGAGGAGTAAAATAAAAAATGTATGCCCTTAGAAATCCTGAAGGCGGTGCTTGGATTTCGGGGTCCCGTACGCGGCTAGGCTCCCAAAAAGTCCCACACATGTGGTATCCCCGTACTCAGGAGAAGCAGCAGAATGTATTTTGGGGTGTCATTTTACATATGCCCATAGCATGTGTGAGCAATATATCATTTAGTGACAACTTTGTGCAAAAAAAAAAAAGTTTGTAATATTCCCGCAACTTGTGGCAAAATATAAAATATTCCATGGACTCAACATGCCTCTCAGTAAATAGCTTGGGGTGTCTACTTTCCAAAATGGGGTCATTTTGGGGGATTTTGTGCTATTTTGGCATTTTATGGCCTTCGAAACTGTGATAGGTAGTGAGGAGTTAAATCAAAAATTTGCACCCTTAGAAATCCTGAAGGTGGTGATTGGTTTTCGGGGTGCCGTGCGCGACTAGACTCCCAAAAAGCCCCACACAAGTGGTATCCCCATACTTGGGAGAAGTAGCGGAATATATTTTGGGGTGAAATTCCACATATAACCATGGCATGTGTGAGAAATATATCATTTAGTGACAACTTTTTGTAAATTTTTTTTTTTTTTTGTCCTTTTTCAATCCCTTAGGACAAAAAAAAAAAATATTCAATGGGCTCAACATACCCATCAGCAATTTCCTTTGGGTGTCTACTTTCCAAAATGGGGTCATTTGGGGGGGGTTTGTACTGCCCTGCCATTTTAGCACCTCAAGAAATGAGATAGGCAGTCATAAATTTAAAAGCTGTGTAAATTCCAGAAAATGTACTCTAGTTTGTAGACGCTATAACTTTTGCGCAAACCAAAAAATATACGCTTATTGACATTTTTTTTACTAAAGACATGTGGCTGAATAAATTTTGCCCTCAATGTATGACTAAAATTTAGTTTATTCGATTTTTCTTATAACAAAAAGAAGAAAATATCTTTTTTTTTTCAAAATGTTCGCTCTTTTTCCATTTATATCGCAAAAAAAAAAAATTGCAGAGGCAATCAAATACCATCAAAAGAAAGCTCTATTTGTGGGAAGAAAAGGACGCAAATTTCGTTTGGGTGCAATATTGCATGACCGCGCAATTACCAGTTAAAGCAGCGCAGTGCGAAATTGGAAAAAGACCTCTGGTCCTTAAGGTGTTTATTGGTCCGGGGCTGAAGTGGTTAAATTCTACCTGTACAACCTATGACATTTTAAAGGACATCTGAACCCAGTCAATGTGCAATAAATGATTAACATATTCTTAAAGTGGTTGTAAAGGCAGAAGCTTTTTTATGTTAATGCTTTCTATGCATTGAGATAAAAAGCCTTCTATGTGTAGCAACTGCCACAGCACCCACTAATATTTACCTGAGCCCCATTTCTATCCAGCGTTGTCCACGAGTGAGTGTATTGTCCATCCGGGAATCTACCTCCGCATTGGCTAAGATACAGCAGTGGTGCCATTGGCTCCCACTTCTGTCAATCAGTTAACCAACCAGGAGAGAGAGGAGGTGGGGACGAACTAGAGCTCCCTGTCCGATTGACTCAACTTGGGTGCCCCCATAGCAAGCTGCTTGCTGTGGGGGCACTTGACAGGAGGGAGGGGCCAGGAGTGCCAAAGAGGGACCCAAGAAGAGGAGGATCTGGGCTGCCCTGTGCAAAACCACTGCAACAGAGCAGGTAAGTATAACATGTTTATTATTTTATAGAAAAAAAAATGAGACTTTACAATCACTTTAACAAGCAAAAGAAAACAAAAAGAAAAATAACTTTAAACAAGTTTTTCCTGACCGCTCTAACTGATTCTTGTGAGGTAATTCATCCTCAAGTTTATTCAAAGATCAGTTAGTTTCTAGCTACTGTGTGTTTACATTAGAGAGGGGCAGGCTGCCAAGATGCTGCTGTAATAGAAAGTAGTAGGCAATATTTATGAATTCTGTGTCTTTGTTGTGAACTTTGAAGACAAAGTTTTCCACAATACCTATAGCTAAATAGACGAATAAGGGAGTGTTTAAAATAATTGTATTGCTTTCTTCGATTATATAATTACTTTGGAGCTCATAGCCTGGCTAATTTTTGGCTGTGTGCCAATCACCCAGTGTGTTACCCAATTCTAAGCCCTATACCGAGTAAACATGGGTGCCTTAAAAAAATGTGTTTAGTTTCACTCCGTTTCATTCCGTACGGAAAAAAAATAGTATTAGTGTACAAGATTCAATTCGGATTCGTACGAAATACGAATTTTCGTTAGATTCGTAAACTTTTCGTTGAAATAAAGAAAGTTCGTTATGATGAATTTATCATTATGAGGGGCTCCCACCATCCCTGTGCTGTGCTGACTTCCTCTGGTGAACAAAACACCAGTCATGTTTCTGTTAATTTGGATCCGAAATTCGTTAACGAAATTTCGTATTTTGTATGAAATTCATAAGCATAGAAATTCCCATAGGGTTCCCACCATCACTGTGCTGAGTTCCCAGGTCTGTACACCTGCTGTGTTTCCATTATGAGGGGTTCCCACCATCGCTGTGCTGAGTTCCCAGGTCTGAGTGTACACCCGCTGTGCCCATTATGAGGGGTTCCCACCATCCCTGTGCTGTGCTGACTTTCTCTGATTGGTAAACAAAACACCAGTCATGTTTCTGTTAATGTGGATCCGAAATTAGTTAACGATTTCGTATGAAATTCGTAAGCATAGAAATTCCCATCCCTGTGCTGACTTCCTGGGTTTTTAACCTTTAGTTTCGTTAAGTTTTCGTAAAATTTACGAAAGTTCGTTATGATGAATGTATCATTATAAGGGGTTCCCACCATCCCTGTGCTGTGCTGACATCCTCTGATTGGTGAACAAAACACGAGTCATGTTATTGTTAATTTGGAACCCAAAATTCCAAAATTCTTTAACGAAATTTTGAATTTTGTATGAAATTCGTAAGCATAGAAATTCCCATAGGTTCCCACCATCCCTGTGCTGACTTCCTGGGGTTTTAACTTTTTAAGTTCATCGACTTTTTGCAACAATTACGAATTTTCATTATGATGAATTTATCATTATGAGGGGTTCCCACCATCCCTTTGCTGTGCTGACTTCCTGGGTTTTTTACTTTTAGGTTCGTTAACTTTTCGTTAATTATGAATTTTCCTTATGAATTTGGATCCGAAATTCGTAAACAAAATTTTGTATTTCGTATAGAATTCGTATGCATAAAAATGTGTATTTCGGATTCATACGAATGTACGAATTTTTGGAAATTCATATGAATTTTTTTTTTGTAGGAAACTAATCGCACATGTCTAAGCCCTTGTGCACACGGTCGGACATTCCGATGGACAATGTTCCGATAGGACTGTGTTGTCGGATAATCTGACAGTGTGTGGGCTCCATCGGACTGTTTCCGTCGGAGTATCCGACGGACCAAGTTTTCCAGCTGGGCTATAAAAAATTTCCGACAACATGATCTGAGCGGACTTTGTCCGATCAGAATTCTCTACACATGATCGGACAAAGTGCCACGCATGCTCAGATCAAATTCCTAGACCAAAGCTATTGGCTACTAGCCTGAACGTAGTCCCGTCCTAATGAAATAACGTCATCACATTAACCTCCCTGGCGGTACGATTATTTCGGATTTTAGGTGCTAAAAGCGGTACCATTATTTTGCATGAAAATTTGGCGTTTTATATTGTAGTCCTGCAATTCTTAGGAATAACTCTCTTAAATCTGTCCAACCCAGAGTCTAGCAGACATCCCGGGTATGATAAAGTTTGAAAAATGAAATCATAAATTATAATATAATAAATAACTATAAATAATTGTACCAAATAATAATATAACAATAATAAAAATTATTCAATAATGTAATCAAATCAAAAACACTGAAATTTGCTCAGTTGCAGAATTGTCACTGTCATTACTTTTCAGTATTTGATGATGGATCTCCCCACAAATTGCTATCTCTCAATTCTGCGAGTGATTCTAATTTATTATCGCTGTTTTCTAGCTGGTCTAAAATCATTTTTGATGTAAAATGACAGTTTTGGTTGCTATGGGCAATCTCCAGTTTCCAGGCATAAAGAACAGTTTTTATTATATAAAACTGCATGCAGGACACTGGGCAGACCACTAGGGACAACGGGGATGTGAAATATTTACATACAGCAATGTAATCTGTAAGATTACATTATACTGTATGTTTACTGTTTGTTTCACTTTTTGAATTTGGCGCCGATCTCCGTGCCCGTGCGTCGCAACGCTCGCAGGGCACGGAGATCGGCGATGTAATGCATCGAGCGAGACACGGCTCGCTCGTACAGCGGGGAGACAACGCTGGATCCGAGGGAGAAGGTAAGTAAACCTCCTCCTGGATCCAGCGACGCTGTCCCGAGTCTGACTCGGGGATACCGCTTTTGGTATGAAAAATCCACCCCGAGTCAGACTCGGGAATACCGTCAGGGGGGTTAAGTACGATCGGATTTTCTGACAACTTTGTCCGACTGTGTGTATGCAACAGTTTTGGACAAAATCCGTTGGACAAAATCCGATGGATTTGGTTGTCAGAATGTCCGACCATGTGTACAAGGGCTTACACCGAGTGTGTTATGCACTCCTGAGCCTTGCCCCCTGTATGATACATTCTCCTGAGCTCTGGACCCTGGGTGACACGCAGTTCTGAGCTATGCACTATATGTACTTTGTTTAATTTCATACTCGGACGTGGCATGGAGCTCTGAATGGACAGCACGGGTATGCCATCCCTTTAGAGCACATGCGGTGATGTCAAGCCTTATTATAGGCTTACCAGTAGGTGCAAGTAAAAAAAAAATAAAGACTTTGCTACCAAAGGAGCTAAAAAACTGACAAGGAAGTTGCACAGAAGTTGATCAATAAGTAGTTGTATATTTCTATACTAAATGTTTCCTGCGGTGTTATGAACACTATTAGAATGTACATGGTGGAGACATGACAAGCTTTTCCTTCAATGGAGCAGAGGTGGACAGAATTTTGTCTTCAGTTCGTGGAGGGAATTTGCATGAAATGTGGGGAAGATTTTTTAAGTCCATACTGTGCATTGCTTTTTGTTTATGTTTAATCTCAATCACAGTAAACTATCTTGTTTTACCTCTACTAGAAGATAAAAAGATTTATATTTAGCATTTTTTCCTGTATTGGTTAATGCACACTGGAGAGCAGTGTGTTTGTGCACACAACAAAACACAAATAAGACAAACGAGTACAAGTGGAATGGTATCATAATTCATTCAAAAATTATAGTGTTCTCTTATTTGTCAAACTCTGAAAAAAGAGAGGGAGAGAGAAAGCAGTAACCTACAGAGACAGAAAGTAAACCAAACTATATGAATTGGGATGCACCAACATTAAAAGTTATTAGTTACCATGGGCAGAGGGTCATCATGTAGCACCTCATCAATGGCAGCACATATCTCCTCCGTTTGTTGCCTAAGTAATGCAGGAGAACACATCTAAAAAACAAAAATGTATATTTAATGTTGGGGAATACTTAGGATAAGGGCCAAAAATAAATACGACTTTACCTCTTGATGTGGATCCAGGTTTTCTTTACTTGCGTTAGTTGAATTTATTTCAGGTTTATCAATCGCCTAAACAACAATAATTTTCTATGAGGTCATAATACTGCAGGTTCTTATATAATACATCTATATTTCCAGTCCTTATAAATAATGTTCATGATTATACTTACTATATATGTTTGGAGATGTTTATATTGGTCCTAGGATTTTTATCATTTGCATGATTTTAACCACTTTCAGACCGGACCATTTTGCTGGTAAATGACCAGAGGTCTTTTTACACTTTGGCACTGCGCTGCTTTAACTGGTAATTGCGCGGTCATGCAATGTTGTACCCAAACAAAATTTGCGTCCTTTTCTTCCCACAAATAGAGCTTTCTTTTGATGGTATTTTATTGCCTCTGCGATTTTTATTTTTTGCGATATAAACGTAAAAAGACCGCAAATTTTGAAAAAAAATGATATTTTCTACTTTTTGTTATTAGAAAAATCCAATAAACTAAATTTTAGTCATACATTTAGGCCAAAATGTATTCAGCCACATGTCTTTGGTAAAAAAAAAGTCAATAATTGTATATTTATTGGTTTGCGCAAAAGTTGTCACATCTACAAACTAAGGTACGTTTTCTGGAATTTACGCAGCTTTTAGTTTACGACTGCCTATCTCATTTCTTGAGGTGCTAAAATGGCAGGGCAGTACAAAACCCCCCCAAATGACCCCATTTTGGAAAGTAGACCCCCTAAGGAAATTGATAAGAGGCATGTTGAGCCCATTGAATATTTTATTTTTTTGCCTCAAGCGATTGAATAATGACAAAAAAAAAATTTTTTTTTTTTTTACACAAAGTTGTCACTAAATGATATATTGCTCACACATGCTATGGGCGTATGTGAAATGACACCCCAAAATAAATTCTGCTGCTTCTCCTGAGTACGGGGATACCACATATGTGGGACTTTTTGGGAGCCTAGCCGCGTACGGGGCCCCGAAAACCAAGCACCGCCTTCAGGCTTTCTAAGGGCGTAAATTTTTGATTTCACGCCTCACTACCTATTACAGTTTTGAAGGCCATAAAATGCCAAGATGGCACAAAACCCCCACAAATGACCCCATTTTAGAAAGTAGACACCCCAAGCTATTTGCTGAGAGGCATGTTGAGTCCATGGAATATTTTATATTTTGCCACAAGTTGCGGGAAAATTACAAACTTTTTTTTTTTTTTTTTTTTTTTCACAAAGTTGTCACTAAATGATATATTGCTCATGCATGCCATGGGCATATGTGAAATGACACCCCAAAATAAATTCTGCTGCTTCTCCTGAGTACAGGGATACCACATATGTGGGACTTTTTGGGAGCCTAGCCGCGTACGGGGCCCCGAAAACCAAGCACCGCCTTCAGGCTTTCTAAGGGCGTAAATTTTTGAGTTCACTTCTCACTACCTATTACAGTTTTGAAGGCCATAAAATGCCAAGATGGCACAAAACCCCCACAAATGACCCCATTTTAGAAAGTAGACACCCCAAGCTATTTGCTGAGAGGCATGTTGAGTCCATGGAATATTTTATATTTTGCCACAAGTTGCGGGAAAATTACAAACTTTTTTTTTTTTTTTTCACAAAGTTGTCACTAAATGATATATTGCTCACGCATGCCATGGGCATATGTGAAATGACACCCCAAAATAAATTCTGCTGCTTCTCCTGAGTACGGGGATACCACATATGTGGGACTTTTTGGGAGCCTAGCCGCGTACGGGGCCCCGAAAACCAAGCACCGCCTTCAGGCTTTCTAAGGGCGTTACAGTTTTGAAGGCCATAAAATGCCAAGATGGCACAAACCCCCCCCCAAATGACCCCATTTTGGAAAGTAGACACCCCTAAATTTAGGGGTACACTAGTGAGACTAGGTAATAAATGGCGGGTGCCCTGAAACTATAAAAAAATAACTAACCAACCAGCGTCACCTGTAACAGTTATATGGTGATCACTGGTGAAAGGGTTAACTAGGGGGCAATCAGGGGGCTTTATGCGGTAGTATATGGGGGTCCCTGGCGCTATAAAAAGCTGCGGCGAACCTAAATACCTACCTGCCTAACTAGCGTCACCTGTGACACTAATACAGCGATCAGAAAAACGATCGCTTATTAGGCTGGGTTCACACTGGAGCGATGCGGGAACGCCACGAATGCGCGGCGGGTTCCCGCATCGCATGCCTCCCGGCGGCAGTTCACACTGCCCTATGCGAACTGCTGGGAGTGTCAGTGAAATGTTAATGACACCCCCAGATCAGTTCGCATATCGCAGTGCGATCTGCAAACTTGGATCGCATGGTGTGAACACCCATGCGATCCGATTCTGCTGCGGACCAAAAAAAGGGTCCCGTGCGAGTTTGCGGCGGGTGCGGCGGGTGCGACACGAATTCAGCCATACTATCTGTATAGCTGAACTCGAATCGCACAGAGATCGGATGTGATTTGCACTGCAGTGCGGTGCGAATCACATCCGTTCTCATAAACCGCTGCAATGTGAACCCAGCCTTAGTGACACTGGCGACGGGGGGTGATCACGGGGTTAAACCTTTATTGGGGGGGTTAGGGGGGTACCTTAGAACTAAAGGGGGCTAACCCTAACTGCCCTAACAGTTATTAGTCACAAATGACACCCGCCGGGTGATCAGGGGGTTAAACCTTTATTAGGTAATAAATGGCGGGTGCCCTGAAACTATAAAAAAATAACTAACCAACCAGCGTCACCTGTAACAGTTATATGGTGATCACTGGTGAAAGGGTTAACTAGGGGGCAATCAGGGGGCTTTATGCGGTAGTATATGGGGGTCCCTGGCGCTATAAAAAGCTGCGGCGAACCTAAATACCTACCTGCCTAACTAGCGTCACCTGTGACACTAATACGGCGATCAGAAAAATGATCGCTTATTAGGCTGGGTTCACACTGGAGCGATGCGGAAACGCCGCGAATCCGCGGCGGGTTCCCGCATCGCATGCCTCCCGGCGGCAGTTCACACTGCCCTATGCGAACTGCTGGGAGTGTCAGTGAAATGTTACTGACACCCCCAGATCAGTTCGCATATCGCAGTGCGATCTGCAAACTCGGATCGCATGGTGTGAACACCCATGCGATCCGATTCTGCTGCGGGCCAAAAAAAGGGTCCCGTGCGAATTTGCGGCGGGTGCGGCGGGTGTGGCGGGTGCGGCGGGTGCGGCGAATGGCTGAACTCGAATCGCACAGAGATCGGATGTGATTTGCACTGCAGTGCGGTGCGAATCACATTCGTTCTCATAAACCGCTGCAATGTGAACCCAGCCTTAGTGACACTGGCGACGGGGGGTGATCACGGGGTTAAACCTTTATTGGGGGGGTTAGGGGGGTACATTAGAACTAAAGGGGGCTAACCCTAACTGCCCTAACAGTTATTACAGTCACAAATGACACCAATGCAAAAAAAAAAAAAAATGACATTGGTGTCACTGTGACTGGGGGGCAGGGGTAATTGGGGGGGTGATCGGGGGGTAAAGGGGGGGTGTGAGTGTGCCTGGCATGTTCTACTGTGTGTGTAGAGTGTTGGTGCAACTCACCGATCCGCTCTCCTCCGTGTCGGAACGAAAACTACCGACACGGAGGAGAGAATACATCACTTCCTCTCCTGTGTTTACATTACAGGAGAGGAAGTGATGTCACCGGGGATTTCTATTCGTCGGGAGCGATCGCGAGGGGGTGGCCATGAATGAATGGCCGTCCCCTCGTCCGGGATCGCTCCCGAACGAATACCGACCGCCGCAGGCACCGGGCGGGGGCCCGATCGGGCCCCCGACCTGCGGGAGGCAAGGGACGTACATGTATGTCCTTATGCCTGCCCGTGCCATTCTGCCGACGTACATCGGCGTGCGGCGGTCGGCAACTGGTTAAAGTGTTACCTGAAGCCTTCCCAGCACAGGACAAAGTAAGCAGAAGTGTTGGGGGGAAGGATTAAGTATTAAAGATGAATTACAGCTATGGATATTTTTACTTTTTTTTCTTTTTTCCTTTTTAACCTGTGGCGTGTGAAACACATCCAAAAACTCCATCCAGTGCCAAAAAAAGTGCACACACATAAAGACTGAACACAAAAACATACAACGGGTGCTACACAGTCCTCCCTAAGAAGGACCTTACCCTGATCCCCCAGGGCGTTAGGCTCCAGACGGGGACTGAGGTACTTCACTTGGGTCCATCTGGCTGAAACCAGGCGGACCCCATTTCTCTGGAAGGTCTGCCGAAACAGACCCGCCCAAGTACTCAGTGGGACTCCCCCAAAGGGAAAACCAGACGGGCCCCCCTTTGACTTGACTGATGTGGTGACTGAGAGAGGGCGAACCAAGCCAGAAGGCAATGTCTACCCCCGCCCAAGACGTTCAGGGTAGGCCCGAGGACCCACACCCTACTAATTACAATGACAAACGTGTAAAGCAAAATACACACTATCAGTTTTTCTGATGAGTTTTTCCTTCAGATTTACCAAAACCATATAATATGAGGTCAAACCTTAGGAGTTTCAATGTGTATGCAATCAGGCAGGCCCTTGCACTACATGGTTTTGGTAAACCTGAAGGAAAAACTCAGCAGAAAAACTAATAGTATGTATGGGGCTTAACACTTTTAACAAAAAACTCAAAAAAAAAAAATGACAAACACAAGGGAATAAATAAAAGAAAAGTGGGGTAGAAGTGAAAGTGGGCATTGTGCAATACAATTGCTGGCCCTTTGGCCAGGAATAAAAAATTCCTCTGGTCCTAGCCAAAAGGCTCGGCCCTAGAGGCAGGTGTGAAAAACGTGTGTATGGTGAAGTGGCCATGGTGCCATAAATCAAAGTGACTCTCACTCACAGTGATTGTACGGCACCCCTGAACTACCACTTCAGGAGCACATTCACTTCAGGATTTTCGTCCCAATCCTGACAAACAGCCCAGTCAATGCAGCCCCCACCCCAGCCAGGAAGGCCTGGAGTTCTGAGAGCTTAGGGAGAGCCCCTAAGCATAAGGCTCAACCACCACTCCCGTCACTCCTATCTAATTACATTTAGGAAATATTAACCCCCCCCCCCCCGGTGGGAAAGAGGGCCCTGTGTTCTCTCCAGGAAAACAGCCTGGAGCTAGGAACACACCAATCTAGGCCAGGGACCCGACCCTTCAGCCGGACCCAGTGGTTCTCCATCCCCATCAGGAGGCTTCCCTTTTCTCTAACCATCCAGGCTGCCATTACCATCCAGGCCGCCGTATATCAGGGACGGTAGCAAGCGCCACCTCCTGGCAACTTATAAGAACAGAAACCTACACTGAGCCGTGTTCTGTACATCATCTGTGGCTTTTACGTATCAAAAAAGGTAAAATCATGAATAAAATTTCATATATATACATCCTATACAATAAATTCTTACCCCTCACCCACTTGCCACCTCCCAAAATTCCAAAACAAATAAGCCTCCTCCACACCCATAACCCATACTTCTCCTTTCTACCACCAACACATAGAACATCCTTGCCATCGCCCAATCAAAGCAATCCTTTTCAGTCAACACCATCTTTTTCTTTACCTGAGCATACCATATCTCCCACATCGCCTCCCTTACAACAGCAGACAAAACAAACATTTTACGTTGTTTTCCTTTGTCACCTCCCACCAAGCCAAGAACACCGGACTCAAAAGACACACCCTCCACCCCCACCAGCCTTTCCACAAAATCCCACAGCAACCTCCAAAATTTTTTTGCAAAAGGACATTCCCAAAATATGTCTCAGTCTCATTTCCAGTGCAGCCTTCTCTGAGGCACACTTCCCTCCTCACCAAATCGCTGGATTTAAAAAAAGACATCGTTGGCAAGCAATTGTGCAAGGACAGCCACACCATCTCCCTCTGCTTATTCGTTATACCTTTGAATAGGAAATTCATCCAACAAACCTCAGCTTTCTTTAGATTTAGCCCAAAAATATTAGATCGGAACTCGCCTCTCCTCAACCATAACCACAGAGACTCTTTTTTTCGAGCCCCCCTGCCCCAACTCTTGTAATTGGTTCCTCTGAAAAAATGTGGTCATCTTTAAATAATATACTGGTGATAACATGGACATTGGTTTCGTAAGATCTTTTTCACACCACCCCCACTTCAGTAAGGGCCATCCAATTAAATAACGCATCAAAGCTGCCACTTCCCCTCCTGCCAGAAAGGTTTTAAGGTGTACCATCCACCACTGGACCTCCAAAAACAGACCAATATTAGGGAAATTGTACCCACCCAACTGTACATTCTTCATAACCATCTCCCTTGCGACCTTCTCCATTTGTGAACCCCAAAAAAACACAAAAAGTATTCTCGTGATTCTCTGTACCCACCTCTTGTTTGGAGGGAAGATCACAGAGGTACAGTAACAGAGGGAGAATTACTGCCTTAACAATTAGAGTTTTCTCAGAGAGGGATAACCTTCTGGTTTTCCACAAAAACAATTTCTTCTCAATTTTTTACACCCCATTGGCCGTATTCACTTGGTTAATCAAATTTCTTTCAAAATGTATTCCTAACACCTCCAACTTCTGCACAATCTTTAACTTACTTTTGGATGCATCACATGTACCACTTAAAACACATACACTGCTTTTGCCCCAATTAACACACAACCCAGACACAGCCCTGAAAATCTCAAGCTGAAGCTCTGCCCTTCTCACATCCCTCGCTGTGTGAGCAAAGGGCTTTAACCGGTTCATTCCCACAGCCAGGCACAAACACTTCCTTGAAGCACGTGTCCCCCACCACACGCCTTATGAGGGGCTCCATTACACAAATAAATGCGATAGGTGACAAGGGATAACCCTGCCTTACCCCTACTTCACCTCCTCCTCCCTAGCCACTTGGGACCCGCGCTATAGCCGAATGACGGCTACAGCACAGATCTCCTTTTCCGGGACTACGTCTATTGACGTAGTCCCGTGCACGAGCGGCCTGCACGCCCCCCTGAGGGGCGCATGGCGCGCTCTGTGATCGGCGAGTCTATGAGACTCGCCTGATCACCGATCAGAGCAAGGGGTCGATCCCGACCCCTTATCATGTGATCAGCTGTCAGCCAATGACAGCTGATCATGTGATATAACGGAGCCGGTAATCGGCTATTATTCCTCCTCGTGCTGACAGCGTGAGGAGAAAAAAAAAAGCCGAACACCGGCGGCCGTGATCGGGACATCAGTCCCGATCACGGCCAGCCCTGCCAGTGCCCACCTGCCCCCTGCCAGTGCCCACCCATCCGTGCCATCTTATCTGTGCCCATCTTTGCCCATCAGTGCCGCCTTATCTGTGCCCATCGGTGCCGCCTTATCTGTGCCTATTAGTGCCGCCTTAACTATGCCTATCAGTGCCCACCAGTGCAGCCTATCAGTGCCCACCAGTGCAGCCTATCAGTGCCCACCAATGCAGCCTATCAGTGCACCACCAGTGCAGCCTATCAGTGCCGCCTCATCAGCGCACTTCAATGAAGGAGAAAAATGACCTGTTTGCTAGATTTTATAACAAACTATTAAACATGATTTTTTTTTTTTTGCATCTTTTTTTGTTTGTTTAGCAAAAAATAAAACTCCCAGCTGTAATTAAATACCACCAAAAGAAAGCTCTATTTGTGGGAAAAAAATTATAAAAATTTAATTTGGGTACAGTGTTGTATGCCCATGCAATTGTCATTCAAAGTGCATCAGCGCTGAAAGCTGAAAATTGGTCTGGGACTGAGGGGGGTTTAAGTACCCAGTAAGCAAGTGGCTAGACAACTTCCCATTAACTAAAATGTGGCTGCCAATTCTTTGGTAAAGACACTCCACCAATTTAACAAAATCTTCAGGTATCCCCATCTGTCTCAGCACGGTAAAGGGAAATCGATGAGCTACACAATCGTATGCTTTCTCGAAATCAATACTTGCAACTGTTAATGGCATGTTATTGCATTGGGCATAATATAAGAGATCCCTTAGGAGGATTAGATTGTCAGAAATCCTCCGTCCAGGTACCGCACAGACTTGCCATTCACCGATGATGTTATCCACTACCCTGCTCATCCTATCCGCCAATAATTTAGGAAAAATTTTGTAATCACTATTCGATAGTGATATTGGGCGCCAATTTTTTAATATCGCGCTGATCCCCTTTCTTATACAGTAGGGTGATTATTCATAGAAGCTGATACTCTTTTTTTTCTTTCATACAGGTCTTCATCACATCACACAGATCATCCTTCAGCACCAGCCCAAACTGAGTTTCAAAGTGGACAGGTAAGCCGTCCCCTCCGGGCGTCTTGTTCCTCTTCATCTTCCTCGTTCACAGGATCCAACAACGTCTCCGCATCTTCAATACACAAATTCCCTCTCACCACATCACAGTACTCGCGCATCTCATCCTCCGTAGCACCACCGTCACCACTATACAAATCAGCATAGAAGGACCTAATAGATTCCACCATTCTGTTACCGCTCACCCCCCTCCTCGTCTTCCAACGCTGTCTGGAATGTTTTTTTTCAGTCCAAAGGACTTCTTGAAATAGTATGCGGAACACTGCTCATCTTCCTCCATTTATTGAATTTTAGTTCTGAAGACGATCTCTTTCCCACATTCCTTGATCCTCGCATTCTGGGCTTCACGTACTTCTTTTAGTTCTTCTTCCACATCCACCCCCATCCTCTTAAACTGGAATAAGAAATGCATCCTATCCACCAACCTCCTTTTGTCCTCACACTTCCTCCTAGCCGCCTCCACACCCAATTTTTTAAAGAAACCAGCAATCTTAGATTTCGCCTAATCCCACCAATCCAAAACATCAGAAAACTCACACATTTTGAAAGAGAGCCCCTAAAAAAAACTTTAAACTTTAAGAACACCCCCTTCTCCTTAGAATGAGAGCAATTCAATTTCCATCCACCCCACCCACACATCCTAGCTTCATCAAGATAAAAAGAGCCTGTGATCATAGTATGATCCGAAAAGGATACTGGATCCGTTTGGTAACCAATTACTTTTAGGGCTAAAGAAACCAAAATAAAATCTATCCGAGATCTAACTGATCCTTTATCAGAAAAAAAAGTCAAAGACAGATCGTTTTTCTGTACTACCATAGCAGTATCCTGAAAATGAAAATCATTCACTATTTCATTCATTGCTTTAGATGTCACATCCACACCAACCTCCATACTGACACCTTGCCTCTCCTCACTCCTCCTCACACAATTGAAATCACCAGCTAGAATATTTGGTATTCTACCAGGTAGCCACATCTTAAGTATATTAAAGATTACCACACGCTCCTTTTTCTCCGCAGGTGCATAGCAATTCACCACTCTAACGTTACTCCCCGCCACCTCCAAAATAGCAATCTGAAACCTCCCCGGCACCACCACCTCATGTGAAACATACCAAACATACGGACTCTTGATCAGGATCCCGACCCCTTAGTTTCTAGATTCACAGAGCCCGTTATTAGGGACTGCACTCAGGAACCGCTATACACTAGGTTAGCCAGATCTTCATAGGATCCAAGAATCACCGCCTCCGATATTGTGGCAGCATCCTCATCGTCCCTCAAAAGCCATCTCTTTGTGAATACCATTTGTCCTGCTAAGAAATATTTATACAGGTCAGGCCAAACCCCCCTGACCCAAAGGTTCTTGTAGGGTGAGACCCAGGCCATAAAAATGTGCTAAAGAGGCTATCTATACGTTGGAAATAAGTCCGTGGAACCCATGTTGGTGAGTTACGAAGGAAGTATAAGAAGGGTAGCATTTTCATTTTGAGAAGATTCACCCTCTTAATCAAAGTTAGTGGTAGATTTTGCTAAGCCTCCAGACTTCGTTTCACCAGTGGAATCAGGGGTAATAGAATAAGTGACATATAATCCCCCACTCTAGAAGACATCTGTATGCCAAGGCAAGTAAATTTGTTGACCTATACTATAGGGATCGTAGAGTCTGCAGACAACTGAGCTCCAGCCTCAATTGACATTGCACTGGACTTTGTCTTTGAGACCACAAAAATTCACTTTGACCCGAAAACATTGCAAACTTCGACAGTATGGCAAAAAACGCTTGCACTGATGGACCAGTATCCTGTAAAAAAAAGTAACATGTCATTTGCATATACTGTGCAGTGCACATCTCCCAGCCGGCTGTTCACACGGCCGGTCTCCTTCTGGGGGTTACTGCACACCTGCTATATCCATCTGCCTGCAGTGCTTTGATGCAACATTGGGGTATGTTTTTCTTTTTGGTGGTTTTGTTTTCAGTTCTACAGTTTTTCACTTTTACATTTTGCCTTTTTCCCCATTGAGTGGGGTTCTTTCATGCCTTCATCCGCACTTACACTTATGGTTTTTATCAACTACTCTATGACACAGGCTCCTGAATAAATATTTTTTGGCATTATCCACACTTCTGTCATCACTCCCTGTAAAGCTATACTGGGTTCACTATTTACTTATCTACAACATATTATTGTTATAAACTTTACACATATCTAATATAATATTTTGTTCCCAGATATTCCTGCTCCATGGATTATACACTATTTTCTGCAATATGGAGATTTTTCTTCAGACTCTGCACTCTTCTTTTTTGCACGATGTTGCATCACTATATTATGCCGCCTCAGCTCCCTTGCTGGGGTCTGCATCCGCGACCTACCCCGTGCCGGTCACCATGCGCTGCATCTGTTGTTTGGGTTGATGAGTTTGGTTGGTGAGCCGTCTATAGACGTATAATATCTTATACAATTTTACTTTAAAATATGGTATATTACATCTTTACATATATATGTATACTGTTGGATAAAAATATGTTTTAGTATCATTCTTATGGTGTCTCTCTCTGCCCATTTTCTCTCTCAGCTGATGGTGGTCTGTGCAAGCCTCATGGCTCAGCAGCCATCTTGAGGCCTTCCCCTTTGGATCCTGGCCGTGGCCCTTAGCCTCATGGCGAATGGCTCTCTCTTGGTCATCTGAGCCTAGCCAATGCTACAAAGCCTCACAGAGGGCCTTGTGATAAGTATCTTTTGTATTATATGTTCTGATTGAAAGCTTTGTGATATTGTAATGTCTTTTTAATACTTTATGTTAGCTTTCCTAATTTCTTGGGAAATAAATAAGATAGTGTTTTTCTAGCAGCAGTGTGTGTGTTTTCATAAGTAACTTTATATCAGTGTGCCTAGCAGGGTTTTATAAACTAGATAACTATGGGAATAGACAAGTTAATAGTAGTTTGTATGCAGTATGTCCTTCAGATGGCACCCCAGATAGCATGTGGCAATCCTAAAAGCCGCATAGAACCTATAGGACAGAAGTGCTCAGATACAAGACAAACGGAAGAGGAATGGCGCCTTCGAAGTGCAGTAAAACTGTAAATTTTAATAAAATTTTAAAAATTAATATACTCACAAAAGCGGTTCATAGATGGCCATTGTAATAATTTCAGCATCCGCTAGTCACCATCAGAAAGAGGCCATCAGCTGTAAATCTGGCAGAGGGATAGATGATGTGGATGGTCCCAGACCCGGGGACACCGCTGGATACGATGTTTCCAGTGGTCGTGGAGCACAAACACTGGACACCAGCGCTGGTGGTGATCTGCGTCACTTCCGGGCATCACTTCCGGGTTAGCGGGGAGGAGCTCTCGTTCGGGACATGCGTGTCCCTTCTTCAGGCTTTATATAAAGTGCTCCACGACCACCAAAAACATTGTATCCAGCGGTGTCTGCGGGCCTGGGACCATCCACATCATCTATCCCTCTGCTGGAATTACAGCTGATGACCTCTCCTCTCTGACGGCGACTAGCGGATGCTGAAATGATTAAAATGCCCATCTATGAACCACTTTTGTGAGTGTATTGATTTTTAAAATTTTATTAAAATTTACAGTTTTACTGCACTCAGAAGGCACCGTTCCTCTTCCATTTCTCTTTTTTAGAGCACTTTTTACATTTCTACTCGGAACTGGCAGCCCCCTATGGACAGTTTCTTTTTAATTATTTTAACTATTTTAATTATTTTACCAAATTTTTCATGGACATTACTGACTGTAACAGCCCATTGTGGTCATTAATACTATTTATACTCTATATTCATTCCCATTCAACAATATATGAGTTTGTTTACTAGTCATATTCAGAGTGCGCCGTATTATCTTTTGTTTTTTTTTGTGCTCAGATACAAGGCAGCTGATAATGCTGCAGTAAGTGTGGTGAGTCTTTTCTATGGATAGGCAAATGTTTAATTGTTTTCAATGATATCAGGTAAAAGTGGAAATTAATGAAGAGTATTAAATGCTAAAAGAGCGATTCATTATTATTATTTTTTCGTGAGTTGTAAGAGGTAACAATAATTGAGTTTGGTTTATTACTATTACTCTATTACTGGAACGTTAGTACAAATAGACTTGTGTATTGTGTGGATTGTATGGTTGTGAAATGGAACTTGAGTATACATATGTTCAAAAGTACACCTCTGCCAGTTATCATTCATGTGCAGATGAACCTCTTAAAAGCCAGTGTAAGGTACTATTGTCTCAGTGTCAACAACATAATAGCAGATTATTGGGTAAACAGCTAAAAAAGAAAGTAGAGAAAGAAAGGTTGGTAAGTGATATTGCAGTGTTGCTCAGAATTAAATGTATATCTGATGTAGACATGTCACTGGAGAAGTGGTCGAGGGGGTGTACATCTCACCTAGGTTGCTACACAGTGTGAGATGGTAAGTCCAGGATGGATCAGTTTCTCAGCAGCAATATGCTGCTGAGTTGTTATTTAATCTTGCCGGGCCTGGGTTTATATGGAATGGCAGGTAGGTTTGGTAGAGGGACCTGTCATTCCACACACCCCCCGGTCCAGTTCTGGGTTTTGGATCAGGTGATCTTTGATCCTAATTAGCCTGGGAAGGTAAAGGCTCTGCGGGGCCTGCAGGTGCTCGCTCTCAGCCTGGGAATGAACAGTCTGTGTGTTGGAGGAAGCTGCGAGCGCAGCCACTGCTGGAGCTAAAACCCACCCTGCGATATCCAGGCGAAAGACGCTGTGTTTATAAGTGTCAGATAGGTGAGAAGAACCTGTTAGTAAGCGCCCAGCCGGGCTAGGTTGTTTTTTTTATTTATTTCTGTTGTACTTAAAAAGCACGGTGTTGCCGTATATTTTTGTTTGTTGGACTGTTTGTACCACGAATAAACGCCAAGGTCTGCTTTATAAATTCCAAGTCTGCTGTGAACTGTGTCCAAACTCACCCTACCCCGGGAAGATCCCCTACAATTGGTGGAGAATGCGGGCAACACGGTTGCTAGGGGCAACGGTGTGGACAGACTTGGCTACAGCTGCTTATGTCCTGGGTGAAAGCTGCAACTACACTCCAAGAATGATCCAGCAACATGGAGGAGATGCTGAAGCAGTTTATGCAAGTGAGTTTGCAACAACAGCAGGCTCAGACAGAGGCCAATAGATGACATGAACAGTCCATGGCTGCACAACAGCAGATGCATAAGGAAGAGTTGCAAGCTTTGCGCCAAAGCCAACAACAACTTATCGAGCACCTGATAGTAAATCGAGAGGCGCCTGTGGTTGCTAATCCACCCACAGTGGAGGGAGCCGCTCCAGAGATTTTTTTTGGGAGAAGGACTTTGCAGCAAGCGCTGCAAAAGATGACTGCTGAGGACGATGTTGAGGCCTATCTAACAGTATTTGAGCGCGTGGCTGAGCGAGAGAAGTTACCAGCCGCTGAGTGGGCAGAGGTAATTGCGCCCTATTTAACAGGTGAACCTCAAAAGGCCTACTATGACCTCAGTGAGCAAGAGGTTAAGGACTATACTCGGCTAAAAGAGGAGGTACTTGCCCGACTAGGAGTTACTACTGCAGTCTGTGCCCGGAGGGTACGCAACTGGAGCTACAGTCTGGACAAATCAGCGAGGTCCCAGATGTATGACCTAATCCATTTGGCAAGAAAGTGGTTGGAGCCAGACACTTCTACTCCTGCACAAATCCTAGAGAAGGTCGTGATGGATCGCTACCTCCGAGCGCTTCCTACTGACCTGCAATGCTGGGTGGGACGAGGTGATCCTAAGAATGCAAACGAACTTGTCAACCTTGTCGAGAGGTTCCAGGCGACTGAGGACTACCTCCGTGATGTTCCTGCAGCATCTTCACCTCCCCGGAGCGCCAGATCTGTGCCGTCAGCTGGTAAGAGACTTCCATCTATTGGGGGAGTGTGGAGGGGTGCTGATGGAGGGAAAAGGGCTCAAGTGGTGTCTCAGGGACAAAAGACTGGTGATGGTCCCGGGTGGCTAAGGGGCTCTAAAAAGGACTCCTTGCCAAAGAGACCAGGCCCTATCCAGTGTTGGAGATGCCATGAGGCGGGACACGTGTCTGCCCATTGCCCTCTTACCACTGAACCCATGGAGTGTGACGCTAGCCGGCGTCAGTCGCTATTTGCGGAACCATCTTGTGCTGCAGTTCCTGGACTAGAGACTGAACCGCAAATCTGCAATATTACAATCAATGACCTTCCTGTTAAGGCGTTAATGGACTCGGGAAGCCTCGTAACCTTGATGCATGCTAGCCTGGTGGCTGGGGACTTAGAGTCTAAAAAGCATATGAGTGTTGTGTGCATACATGGTGATACAAAAGTGTACCCTATAGTGCTGGCTAAAGTCGGGACTGAACAAGGCATCGTACAATATGAAGTGGGTGTGGTTAAAAACCTCATGCATAATGTAATATTGGGGCGCGATTTTCCATTATTCTGGGCTCTCTGGGAAAAAAGAAAAATCCCCAAAAGGAGTGAGGATACCTCTAAGGGGGTTGCCTTGTCCCCTGTGAATGATAAAAGTGTGCAGGATGAAAATGATTGTTTTCCTTTGCAGGTCCTGGCTGGGGAGGAGGAGGCTCCTCCCACTGAGCAAAATATACTAGACTTAGAGGTGTCTAGGGATAATTTTGGCGCTGCACAATTACAGGACCCCACTCTCAAAAATGTGAGAGAGCAGGTTGCTGTTATGAATGGGGTACCTCAGGAACCAGATGCTGAAAATAGATTTCCACATTTTTCGGTGACTAATGATCTTTTCTATAGAGTCAATAAGATTAAGGATGAGATTGTGGAACAGCTTCTGGTACCTAAGCCGTACCGGCGTCAGGTGCTTGACATGGCACATAACCATGTTCTTGGGGGACACTTGGGGACTGACAAAACGCGAGAGAGGGTTCTCCAGAGGTTTTTTTGGCCGGCGGTATATGATGACATTAAAAAATACTGCGAGTCGTGCCCCACATGTCAGGTTAGTGCCCCAGTGTCACATTTTCGCAGTCCTTTGGTTTCGCTCCCTATTATAGAGGTGCCTTTTGAGCGTATTGCCATGGATTTAGTGGGTCCCGTTGTAAAGTCAGCTAGAGGACACCAGTATATTTTGGTCGTCATGGATTATGCGACCCGCTATCCTGAGGCTGTACCCTTAAGAAACACTGCATCTAAAACAATTGCGCGTGAGTTGTTTTATATGTTCTCTAGGACTGGGATCCCCAAAGAAATCCTAACTGACCAAGGTACGCCATTTATGTCAAAACTGATGAAGGAATTATGCAAACTATTTAAAGTCTCACACATCCGTACCTCTGTATACCACCCCCAGACGGACGGATTGGTGGAGAGATTTAATAAAACTTTGAAACATATGTTGAAGAAAGTGGTGGGAAAAGATGGTCGTGACTGGGATCATTTATTACCCTACCTCATGTTTGCTATTAGGGAAGTGCCCCAAGCGTCCACAGGGTTCTCACCATTCGAGTTGGTCTATGGTCGTCACCCTAGGGGTCTACTGGACATTGCAAAAGAGACATGGGAGAATGAGTCCACCCCATACAAGAGTGTTATTGAGCATGTAGCACAAATGCAGGACCGTATAGCCACTGTAATGCCCCTGGTAAGGGAACACCTCCAGAGAGCTCAAGAGGCCCAAAGTAGAATTTACAACCGGTCCGCAAGAATCAGGACATTCAACCCAGGCGATAGGGTCCTTATACTAGTCCCCACTGTTGAGAGTAAATTCTTGGCGAAGTGGCAAGGTCCTTATGAAATTGTTGAAAAGATCAGTGAGGTGAACTACAAGGTGCACCAACCAGGTAGAAGGAAGCCTTTCCAAGTTTATCACATAAACTTGATCAAGCCCTGGAAAGACAGGGAATCCTTGGTGGCGACAAATACTGTTAATAATTTGTTACCACCAATCCCTCCAGTCAAGGTAAGTGATACTCTATCAGTGTCACAGAAACAGGAGGCTCAGGAATTTTTACAGGAAAACAAAAACAAGTTCTCTGACCTCCCAGGGCGTACCCACCTCATCCATCATCACATTGAAACTGAGCCTAGAAGCAGAGTAAACCTAAAGCCCTATAGGATACCGGAGGCACGTAGGAAAGCCGTATCTGCCGAGGTAAAACGTATGCTTGATCTGGGGGTAATTGAGGTGTCACAGAGTGAATGGTCCAGCCCGATTGTGCTAATCCCAAAGCCCAATGGAACTTGGAGGTTCTGTAACGATTTCAGAAAGTTGAATGAGATCTCCAAGTTCGATGCTTATCCTATGCCCAGGGTAGATGAGTTGATTGAGAAGTTAGGTAACGCCAGGTACATAACCACCCTCGATCTCACAAAGGGCTACTGGCAGATTCCACTTTCTGGTGAGGCTAAAGAGAAAACTGCATTCTCCACCCCTGATGGGCTATTCCAGTATGTAGTGATGCCATTCGGGTTACATGGAGCGCCTGCAACTTTCCAGAGGTTGATGGACTTGATTCTGCGACCACATCGGGATTACTCAGCCGCCTACCTCGATGATGTGGTCATTTTTAGCCCTGATTGGGAAAGTCACCTCTGTAAGGTACAGGCCGTGTTGGATACCATAAGTGATGCAGGGTTGACCATAAATGCCGAGAAGTGTGCTCTAGCCCTAGAAGAGGCCAAATATCTGGGCTACATTGTTGGGAGAGGATTGATTAAGCCACAGCTAAATAAAATTGAGGCAATACAGAATTGGCCTAGACCCCTGACAAGGAAACAGGTTAGAGCTTTCCTGGGTATCACGGGTTATTACCGTAGATTTGTGCCGAACTTTGCCTCAGTTGCTGCTCCACTAACTGACCTGACAAAGGGCGGAAAGACCGCAATGGTCACGTGGACCCCAGAGGCCGAGAAGGCTTTCCAAAGCCTTAAGTCTGCCTTGTGCCAACCACCTGTGTTAGTTACCCCCGATTTCAGGCGAGAATTTCTGGTCCAGACAGATGCCTCTAACACAGGCTTAGGTGCAGTACTCTCACAAGTAGTGAATGGTGAGGAGCATCCGGTGACGTACTTGAGTAGAAAACTAACCCCGGCCGAGAAAAATTATGCCATTGTGGAGCGAGAATGTTTGGCAGTGAAGTGGGCCCTAGAATCTTTAAAGTATTACTTGCTAGGCAGGAAATTCAAGTTGGTGACAGACCATGCCCCCCTAACATGGATGAAGTTAAACAAGGAGAGAAATGCAAGAGTGACTAGATGGTTTCTGTCCTTACAAAACTTTAATTTCACTGTGGAACACAGGCCAGGGAAATTACAGGCAAATGCTGACGCATTGTCGAGGGTAAGTTGTCTGTGGGGACAAAGGGCTCAGCCCTCCGGTCTGGAAAAGAGGGGGGGGATATGTAGACATGTCACTGGAGAAGTGGTCGAGGGGGTGTACATCTCACCTAGGTTGCTACACAGTGTGAGATGGTAAGTCCAGGATGGATCAGTTTCTCAGCAGCAATATGCTGCTGAGTTGTTATTTAATCTTGCCGGGCCTGGGTTTATATGGAATGGCAGGTAGGTTTGGTAGAGGGACCTGTCATTCCACACACCCCCCGGTCCAGTTCTGGGTTTTGGATCAGGTGAGCTTTGATCCTAATTAGCCTGGGAAGGTAAAGGCTCTGCGGGGCCTGCAGGTGCTCGCTCTCAGCCTGGGAATGAACAGTCTGTGTGTTGGAGGAAGCTGCGAGCACAGCCACTGCTGGAGCTAAAACCCACCCTGCGATATCCAGGCGAAAGACGCTGTGTTTATAAGTGTCAGATAGGTGAGAAGAACCTGTTAGTAAGCGCCCAGCCGGGCTAGGTTGTTTTTTTTATTTATTTCTGTTGTACTTAAAAAGCACGGTGTTGCCGTATATTTTTGTTTGTTGGACTGTTTGTACCACGAATAAACGCCAAGGTCTGCTTTATAAATTCCAAGTCTGCTGTGAACAGTGTCCAAACTCACCCTACCCCGGGAAGATCCCCTACACTGAGCAAATGGGGGGAGGGGAGTGGGAAGCAGAGAGGAGACGTCTCGGGGAGGACATAGAGAAAGTCAGCGAAAACCTTCTAAAGATTGCAACAACTTTCAGTAGTGAGATGGATGAATTGTGGGCAAAAGCAGGCAATTTGTCAGGGAGAAACAGTGAGCTACAAGAACAGCTTCAGAGGTGCAGCATGGACTGTGATATGAAGAGCAAGCTATTAGAGTCATTGCGAATAAAGTTGTCAGAGATAGAAGAGTTGGTTATGTCTTTAGAAAGAAAATTAGCAAATGCACACTCCCAGCTTCTTACTAAAGAGTGATGTATAATATCGCTCAATGAGCACAAAGGAAAATGCCAATTGGCCAATGTCTGCACAGTCAATGAGGAGAAGGGCCGTGATGAAACAGTCTGCTATTGCACCTATAGCTTCGAAGCAGAATGACAGTTTGATTACAATCCAAGAGAGACTTACGTTGTGCCAGATTCTGGGTGAATTTAATGCCCTGGAATCACCAGTGAGTTTGTCCAATAAATTTGAAACTCTAGCCCTTAAATTCCATTTGAGTAATGAGGATGCATGCTCTCTTCTAAAAGCATGGATACCAGAACCTTTGGCAGGCCAGTTATCGGCACTGGTTAATGATAACTTAGCAGATGCAGAGATGCGGAGGAAAGAGTTGCAGCGTATTGCGGACAGTAGTGATAATGGTATGAGTGATTTGCAATGAATGAAAATTAGGAGAGTAGATGACCCAATTTTCTTCTGCAGTAAGTATCTTGCATTGTATACGAAAGTGTTCAACTGTCCTGACTTATTGGGGGATTATGCAAGTTTCATATACTCGATGGCCAATAAGTGTTATGTAAGCTATCCCACTTGAATGGCTCTGAGAAATGCTAGATCCTACCAAAATGTTGTCAATATCCTGCACGACTTCTGTCAAGAGTCCAGTGATAGCGATTATGGGTCAAAGGCAGGTGTATCCGTAATAAGAAGAGGTACAGGAAGGCAGATAGAGTTTAGATGTTCTAGATGGAATAGACATAGACATCGATTTTGTAAAGCCCTTTACATTGCTAGCATGGAGCAGGTAACCCCAGAAATACAGGTATCTGCAAGGAAAACCCCCACTCAGGACAGGGACAGCATAGCACAAATGCCTGATATGAAAGATAGCAGCCAGGACAGATCACGCAGTTCTGAAGAAGAGATAAGAAATTACAGTCCACACCCTAAGTACAGCCAGCAACAAGACTGGATGAACTTTCCAATATTTGCCCCCTGGGCTAATGTACTGTTCTGGCTTGTATGTAGTTGGAAACAAATTGCATTGCCATTTTTCCTCAGTAAGATGGCAAGGTTTACCCATACTGCTGCTTAGTATAGGAAAGTATGGCAATTGTTCCCCTAGCATTACAATTAATGGGAAAAGGCTTGGGGGGACTTAAAGTCAATTGTCATGATAATAGTCTATAATCACTGTTTTTGTGTTCCTTTTCAAGAGAATAGGGAAGAAGTTAAAGCGGGAGTCCACCGGGACTCTGCGTTTTTTTTTTGTTTTTTTTTAAAGCCAGCAGCTACAAATACTGCAGCTGCTGACTTTTAAAATAGTGACACTTACCTGTCCAGCGCGCCCGCGATGTCGGCACCCGAAGCCGATCGCTAGGTCGTCTGTCGGGTCCTGCCGCCGCCATCTTGGGTATGGGAATCAGGAAATGGAGCCTTTCGGCTTCATTTCCCGGTTCCCTACTGCGCATGCGCGAATTGCGCTGCGCAATAAGGACGCTCCCCGCTGCCTCTGGGAGCTGTGTGTTTCCCAGCAGGCAGCGGGGCACTTGCGGGAAGGGGCGGGCACTTGCGGAAAGGGGCGTAAGTTACGCCCCTTTCCGCAGAGAGCTGTCCCGGAAGTGGGTGCAGTTACCTGGATTATCCAGGTAACTGCACCCCCCTCCCCCCTGAAAGGTGCCGATTGTGGCACCGGAGGGGGGGAGGGTTCCGATGAGCTGAAGGTCCACTTTAGGGTGGACCTCCGCTTTAAACGGCTTTGGATACTAATGTTTATGCTTTGTTTGCAGGTCCTTCAAAGTGAGAGCAGTGGGCAAATATAGCAGAACAGGGGTTAGGTTATTGTAAATGCATAATCGATTATCACATGGTACCATGAGCTCATTAATTAATTAGTAATTGTTTGCAAACAATGAAAAATAAAATAAACAATAGTATTAAAGAGTTACAAGTGTTAAGAGTGTGCCTAGCAGGGTTTTATAAACTAGATAACTATGGGAATAGACAAGTTAATAGTAGTTTGTAGATTGCAGCATGTCCTTCATATACCTTATAGGAATCTCTGGTGCATCTGCTCCTGACGAGTGGAAAGATTCACAAAACGCGTCAAGCTATACTTGATGTCACAGCTACACCCTATACGGGTTGATCCTCATTTATTTACTACTAATATTCTACGACATTGTTCATATACCAGCTAATAGACATATACATACCATGTGTGCCAGCCTCGGGCATGTACCCGTGGCATCTGTATGCCATATTATCTATACATTTATCACTCTGATCATGTGTCGCTATGTTTGTACCATTCTGCTCATCATGTGTATGCCTTGTGCACGCACTATGTATATATATGAAATGAATAAATACTTGTTATGTTTTTAGATTAATGCCATCAATTAAACAATATATATTCAAATCAACCTCCACTATCCAATTGCTTCATTTAAAGTCCCATTTACACCTTAGTCTTTATACTGTGCAGTGCAGTGCATTTATGAATACCTCCAACCTCTAGGGAGTGAACCTCTGGAGATTTACATAGAGCTACTGCTTGGGGCTCAATCATTAAAGGAAATAAGGAGGGAGACATGGGGCATCCCTGCCTCATGCCTTTTCCCACTGAGAAAATTTCCGACGTTGCCATTCCAATACGAAACACCACCAGAATGATGGGAAATTAAGGGCTGCATGACTATGGGATGAATTAACAGCACTGTGAAATATAAGGGTGGGCAGAATCAACAGAGATTGAATTCCCTTTCACACTAGTGGAGTCTGCCGGTGGATCCAGCTGCTCAGCAGGCAGATGACATGTCCATGTTCACTCTGCTGATGCAGAGCAGACATGGACACAGCCCGCTGTTCTCTATGGGCTGTCCGATGGAAACTAACTGTCTGTCCATTTCCATCCTTCTGTCACCTGATAGACATGATGGAGAACGAATGGGGTCCATTGATCAGTTTTTTAGAGGGACCCAATCAGTCAATCCATGATAAAGGGACCTTAGGCAAAGCAGAAATTTCACTTACATGTCAGTAACCCTACATGCAAACAAGGCTGGCAACATTGTAACAAACTGTGATAAGAATTAAATGTGCTGTTTTGTTTAACCACTTGTCTACCAAGATAAATTTAAATCCACCACGGAGCAAAAGAGGTTCAATCAAGCTCACAACTCTTTTTCCTGCTGTGAGTTTGGTACTGCTTTAAGAATCAGCCAATTGGTTTCTGATGAAAGTGATCAGGGCTCTAGACCTGCCTAATCACGTTTATGGGGCTGATATAGTGTTCCTCTCAACTTGCTGCACCCATGATGGTTGCTGGGCTCTTCAGTTCCTCCTGAGAGCCCAGGACCACAGGAAACTGCTTACTGAGAACAGGAACAACTTGGGGAATATTGATTCTCTGATAGCTCCTGTGACTAATGAACCCAGAAGCAATGTGTAATATGTAATTTCTGGGGCCACAGCTGTCATTCCTCAGCTAGTGTAGCTGAGGATGCAGCTACTCAAACACAAATTGGTGTTTCAATAGCTGTACCGGGGGGAGGGGCAACAGACACTGGGGATCTAATAGACTTTCAATATAATAGTATATAAATAGTACCTGTCATCTGCCCTTGCTATTGCTTGTTAGTCCCCTTCTGACAGCAATAAAGTAAAAAAAAAAAAAGAATGATACCCATGAATCCCTGAACATACCACATATAAAAGCCCAGTGTAGGGTGAGTGTATGTAAACATCAATTGTGCCACACATATGAGATATTGTCACAAATGTCAGAATGAAAGCAATAATTCTAGGGCGATAATTATTGGCCAACTCTAAACTGATAATCTGTAAAGGCTTTTGAAGCATTGCCTATGAAGCACTTTTGGTGTCCTTAGTTTCTTGCAATTCCACAGGTGTGCAACGTTTTATGGCTTGACATGTTGGGTGTCTATTTACTTGATGCAACCCTTTCTTTTATATTTTACCAAAAAAAGTACAAAATTGTGTTTATTTTCAGTAAAATTCATTTTAGTGTATTGTTTTTCTTGAAAACATGCATTTGATAAAAAAAAGAATGCGCAAATTGTGCAACATAAAAAAATTGCAACTGGTCACTATTTGGTTTCAGAAAATATATTTTTTTTTATGGGGGAGGGGAGTACAGTAATTTCTAGCAAAAAATACAGATTATACCATGTGTGCAAAAAGTTTAAAAATGCTCCCTGTAGGCAAGTGGTTGAAGAATAATTCCAGGTTGGATTTTTACATAGCTACTGCAATTACCATACCTGTGGGATCACTCTAGAACAGGAATAGGCAACCTCAGCCCTCCAACTAATGGTGAAAGTACAAGTCCCATGAGACATTGCAAGACCCTGACAATCATAGGTATGAACTTTTGTTTAAGAAGAACTTTTTATTGGATTTTTTTTTTTTTTTTTTTTGGAGTTTTATTGGAGTTTTACTGAAACTTTATTGTTTCTGGTGTTGGACTTATAAATTTTTTAGTTTTTTCAATTTTTTCTGCATGCCTCCACTTAGCGATTTTATAATCGCATAAAAGGTGTAATTATATTTCAAAGTGCAAGCAGCACCTTTTGTTTTTTCAGCATTTTTTTAGGAATATTTTTATGAGCACAACGCACTTTATAATGAGCACTTTATAATGAATGCTTTGCACTAAACACTTCTTTATATCAGTTTTTTAGGAGCATTGTGCACTTTACTATAAAATATTGTGCACCAGGCACATAATAATTTCAATATTTTTGCGTATATTGTTAGTGACTTATATTTGCAGTTTATTGGTTATTAGAATATTTTTCACATTTTTCATGTAAGACTTTATCACGTATATATCTTTATGTCACACACATTTCACACATAATTGGGTACATATATAACATATTGATTAGTGAATATTTGCAATTATAACAACTAGCAGCAGGTGTGCGCCGTAACTACCACCTTTGACACACATTCATGCCATTCACCTTTTGGGTGAATTTAAAAAGGTAGTGGCAGCCCCTGTTTTTCACCACTAGGGTATCTGTTTGGTATTCTGCATTTTTATTTTTATTTATTTACCTTTCAATTATTTTTACTTTTACTTCACTGTGTTTTGGGTGTTCACTTATAAGTGTATTTTCACTAATATATTTAGAGTCCATAGCGCACCTTTACCCTTTCGTTTCTCTAATCATAGGTATGACTCCTAGAGGCAGAGGCATGATGGGAATTGTAGTTTCACCACAGCTGGAGGGCCGAGGTTGCCTACCCCTGCTCTAGAAGCTGGAAATCATTGTATTAGTACCATTTTGGTAATGGTTTGCATTTGCTTAATTGCTTCAGCCGCCGAAAGATTTTACCCCCTTCCTGACCAGAGCACTTTTTGTGATTCGGCACTGCATCGCTTTAACTGACAATTGCGCAGCTGCGCGACGTTGCACCCAAACAAAATTGATGTCTTTTTTTTCCCACAAAGAGAGCTTTCAATTGGTGGTATTTGATCACCTCTGCGATTTTTATTTTTTGCGCTATAAACAAAAAAGAGTGACAATTTTAAAAAAAAGCTATATTTTTTACTTTTTGCTATATTAAATATCCCCAAAAATATATAAAAAAAAACACATTTCTTCCTCAGTTTAGGCCTATATGTGTTCTTCTACATATTTTTGGTAAAAAAAAGTCACAATAAGCATATATTGATTGGTTTGCGCCTCTATAGCCTCTACAAAGTTATAGCCTCTACAAAATAGGGAATCGTTTTATGGCATTTTTATTATTATTATTTTTTATTAGTAATGGCAGCGATCTTTATCGTGACTGTGACATTATTGCAGACACACTGGACACTATTTTGGGACCATTGTCATTTATACAGCGATCAGTGCTATAAAAATGCACTGATTATTGTGTAAATTACACTGGCTGGTAAGGGGTTGAACACTAGGGAGCGATCAAAGGGTTAAGTGTGTCCTAGGGAGTGATTCTAACTGTGAGGGGAATGGACAAAATAGGACATGACAGCAATCACTGCACCCGATTATAGGGAGCAGTGGATCTCTGACATGTCACAAGGCAGAATGGGCAAATGTATCTCCCCGTTCTGCAGCTCCATGACATGATATGACATCAAGTCTGTGGGACCTGCGGCCACGGTCACGCTGTATTCTGCGGGCATGCGCACCCACTACCCCCGCCAATTAAAGGGGACGTACAGGTACACCCATTTGCCCACCGCCACCATTGTGCTGACATATATTGTGCAGCGGTCGGTAAGTGATTAATGAATGCAAAGCATTCTCTGATTGGACAAGGGGGAGAATGTGACATGGCCACCATGCCTTGTCACCCTTGGTGATGCAACTTTGTAAATAGAGCAACAGTTACAGCTAATAGTATATGGGGATAGCAATATCTGTATTGCTGCAATGAATGCCAATGAGCAATACTGATGATTGTATGCTGGATGGAAAGTGTTTATTAAATATTAGTAGGAAGAAAGTGAAACTGAAAGAAGGTGCAAGACCCAGCTGATACGATTTGTATGCTTTTATCTTTATTAAATAAAGTAAAGGGCCCTACAGGACTCTCTGGTGATGCTTCTAATGCCCCGTACACACGAGAGGAATTAAGTCTGACAGACCTCCAAAGGAGTTCCGCCGGAGTTCCGCTGGAGTTCCGACGGAGTTCTGGCGGACTTTTCGACCGAACGGACTTGACCGGCTGGATTCGACGTAGGAAGTTCATAGACAGTAGCCAATAGCTGCCCTAGCGTCGGTTTTAGTCCGTCGGAGTAGCACACACACAAGAGGATTTTTCAAAGGGGACCGGGTCCGGCGGAGTTCCGTCGGGAAAATTTAAAGCATGCTTCATTTCTAAAGTCCGTCAGACTTTAGCTTCGCTAAAGTCCGTTGCAGCCCACACACGATCGGATAGTCCGCCGGACTCAGTCCGTCGGAGTTTGGATGTCGAAAAGTCCGCTCGTGTGTACGGGGCATAACTGAAAGTTGATAGGTTCCTACCTTCCCTGGAATGTGTGCTTAGAACTATCTAATTTTTATTTTTGGGATCACTTACAAAAGGCAAATAGGCAGTTCACTTTGCATAGGTACAGAAATTTGCCCCAGAGCTTAGTGAATATTCTGCTGACTTACTTACTTCAATCATTCACTCATGTGCAAGCAAAAATGCTGCTTTTAAAAATGTTCCTCTCATGTGTGCTTTACCACATTCACTAAGCTCTGGTGAAAATTTCCCTTGCAAATTGCAAATTCCCTTGCAAAGTGAACAGCCCATTTTCCCTTAGTAAATTAACCCCTTTATGTCTGCTTGAAAGTTTCATTTATTAAACAGCAATGAGTTATTTTTGTAAAATGTAGGCTATTGCTAGTTTGAACCAGATCTAGTTAAGCCAGTTCAAATTTTCTTGGTATATATTAAATTGTGAAAACAAATAATTTAGCATTTGCTGCTATTCAGTAAAACTGCTTTCACAATTACAGTAAATGAATACATTGATAATATGAAATAAATGTTTTTTCTGAATATGCAACTAAACTTTTTTCATTTTGTAACTTGGACTGTTAAATTACTTGGTTGGAACATGTATTACACCTGTAAATTGCATTATTCAAGGGACATTGTATACATTTCTGCATTCCAAATCTTATTGTATAAGCTGAGAAAATTATTAATATTAATTTCCAATGTACTCAGTGCATTTTAAAAAGCTCTGCATTTCAGATGTGATAAATAATGCAAAATAGAAATTACAACTAACAAATGCTGACAATGGCTCACCATTTCAGCTGGAATTGATGGTTTACATAGAAGGACTAAATTGTTTTGGCAGTAGATAATATTCAATTATATCTGCAGCAATTACATGTCGCAAGTCTGCATATTTTAACAATGTGTGTTTGAGCACAGTTTAGGGGACATTTTTTGTATCCCTGCTTAGAAAAAACACGGTCAATCTGTACATATGCATCAAGCTTAAAAACCACTTAAGCCACACATGCCTACTTTTTAATTCACCTCAGGTTGAGACCATGGTATACCCTCTAAGCCCTTGTACACACGGTCGGAGATTCCGACGGAATGTGTCCGATCTGACTGTTTTGTCGGATATTCCGACTGTGTGTGGTCTGCATCGGACTGTTTCCGTCGGAATATCAGATGGACCAACTTTTCCAACTTGCCGATAAAATTTTCCGACAAAATGCTCCGATCGGACATACTCCGATCATGTGTAGCCTACTCCGACGGACAAAGTGCCACGCATACTCAGATCAAATTCCTAGACCAAAGCTATTGGCTACTAGCCTGAACATAGTCCCGTCGTAACGAAATAACGTCATCACGTTATGTACAATCGGATTTTCCGCCAACTTAGTCCGACCGTGTGTATGCAACATCACTTCCGGACCTCTTCCGGAATTAATCCGTCAGAATTACTCCGACGGATTTGGTTGTCGGAATCTCCAACCGTGTGTACAAGGGCTAAGTGTTCCTTAATTGTATCCAGATATACATCATGTGCTCCTAACACTATTGCTAGCTAAATCTATCTAGATGCTGGAATCGTTGCCTTTTGAGAAGTCCTAAATGTAAGCCTGCAAAATGAGGGCAAGTGTCTTCTAATTTCATAGTTGCATAGTAGGTGAGGTTGGAAAAAGACAGTCCATCAAGTTCAAACTGTGTGTGTGATTATAGGTCAGTATAACATTTTATATCCCTGTCTGTTGCGGTTGTTCAGGTGCTTATCTAATATTTTTTTGAAACTATCAATGCCCCCCCCCCCCCCCCGCTGAAACCACATCCTTGCTGCTCTTACAGTAAAGAGCCCTCTATGCAGTTTAGCAGTTTAAGGTTAAAACACTTTTGTTCTAATTTTAGTGAGTGGCCACGTGTCTTATTAAACTCCCTTCTGTGGGGTCCCCAGTATGGGTATGTGTAAATTGAAATCATATCCCCTCTCAAGCGTCTTTTCTCCAGAGAGAATAGGTTCAGTGCTCGAAACCTTTCTTCATAGCTAATATCTTCCAGACCCTTTAATAGCTTTTTTTACCCTTTCTGAGGACTGGTGCCCAGAACTGGACAGCATACTCCAGATGCGGCCAGACCAGAGCCTTGTAGAGTGGGAGAATTATTGCTTTATCCCTGGAGTTAATACCCTTTTTAATGCATGCCAATATTATGTTTGCTTTGTTAGCCGCAGCTTGGCATTGCATGCTATTACCGAGCCTATCATCTATTAGGACTCCCAGGTCCTTTTCCATCCTAGATTCCCCCAGAGGTTCTATTGAGTAGATTCATACACTTCCCTTTCTTTTAAACCACTAGAGTTTCACCTGTACACATTAAATCATGAGAATGATGTAGTTGATGTTTTTGCTGAATGTGTTTGCAAGGGAATATAGTATATACTGCACATAAATTCAGACAAAACATACATCCAACTTTCTGACAGTTGCAGTGTTGCATTGATGTGGAGAGAACCCCTGTGTAGTCAACTGATGTCTATGTGGACTTTACATTTTAATTAATAAAAGTGGGCTGTCATGCCCTTACATACAGTTTGGACAATTCATTGAAAACTCACCTACCACATGAGTATAAGCTCCCCATGGTCTTGTAGCATTCTTTGAATGATGTGTAACAATCCAATAGGATACATTTACATATGAACATATCTCTTAATACCAATAGGTTCTCCTGAAAAAGCTAAAGGTTAAATGTGTAGCGATCCATTGGGGCTGATATTGAAGTTTCGTATGCTTGGCCTCAAGCCAGAAGGAATCTTCTAGGACCACCTGGCTTCCCAGTCCCATAGGTCATACATGTGACTTCCTTGTTTCAGCATCCTCATCTGTTCTCTTTTTAGAGACTGTGTACTTTTTAGATATGTTCATGTATTCATAATACCTTTTTTTCTAATATGTGTTTTTTAATGTGATGAAATAAATTATATATTTTTATCAAAATACAAGACCATTCCTCTTTGCTATTTGGGATTATAGTGGCAACCTTTAAAGTCAGTTTTTTTGTGCTTTTTTTGCTCTATAATCTCCCCAGTACCACAATGCAAACACATACACAGCCATAGTTGCTAATTACACATGCCTGTTTTTACTTTCTGATATGCAGAGCTAGAGTATACATGGTTTATACTTTACTGCTGCCCCTCACAATGCAAGTCTATGAATCCATTGACTTATCTCAATCTGTTCTCTGTAGGCAGCTGATGTCTTATCTTAACAGATACTAAAGCTGGCCATACATCGAAATTCAGCAGGTTCAGCAAGGTTCGGAATAATTTCAATCCATCTATGGGCACCCTGACTATACAGACGTTGATCTATCAATAAACTTCTGTACAAGCACCCTATCAGTTTTTTTCTGAACAATCAGTGCCTTTAGCTATAGCCGGCAACACTGATTATTGTGTTCTGATGGCTTTTTATCTATCTTTTATAAACAATTTAAGAAGACGTCATTGTAATTTTCTTTCAAGATCAAATTAATATTATTTTGATTTATTGTCACAGGACCCCTAAATGGTGTTCAGCTCATAGGCAGGTGCCAACTCTCCCTATTTGGTAGTCCAGCACTGCTGGTTGATTAACATTCATTTGTATATACTGAAACCTGAAGATGTTATTCATCACATGCGATATAACTAATGAACTCCCTTTAAATTGTTACAGAAACCTCCCTAATTTTTTTGAATCTTTGAGCCTGGGATGATGTTGCACAATCGAATTAACTTAAAATATACAGTAGAGATGGAAAGTATTCAGACCCCCTTACATTTTTCACTCTTTGTTATATTTCAGCCATTTGCGAAAATCATTTAAGTTCATTTTTTTTTCTCATTAATTTACACACAGCACCACATATTGAAAGAAAAACACAGAATTGTTGACATTTTTGCAGATTTATTAAAAAAGAAAAACTGAAATATCACATGGTCCTAAGTAATCAGACCCTTTGCTGTGACACTCATATATTACATTCAGGCGCTGTCCCTTTCTTCTGATCATCCTTGAGATGGTTCTACACCTTCATTTGAGTCCAGTGTTTGATTATACTGATTGGACTTGATTAGGAAAGCCACACACCTGTCTATATAAGACCCTACAGCTCACAGTGCATGTCAGAGCAAATGAGAATCATGAGGTCAAATTAACTGTCTGAAGAGCTCAGAGACAGAATTGTGGCAAGGCACAGATCTGGCCAAGGTTACAAAAAAAAATTATGCTGCACTTAAGGTTCCTAAGAGCACAGTGGCCTCCATAATCCTTAAATGGAAGACATTTGGAAAGACCAGAACACTTCCTAGAGCTGGCTGTCCAGCCAAACTGAGCTATAGGGGGAGAAGAACCTTGGTGAGAGAGGTAAAGAAGAACCCAAAGATCACTGTGGCTGAGCTCCAGAGATAATTAAAAAAGAGTCCTGCGCAAATAATACCACAAAAAATGAATAATGTATAAAAAAACAAGAGTCAATGTAAATATTTCAAAATAAACACACCAATAGTGTAAGTGTGTATTGAAAAAGCACTGGAGAAAGAACAGGACCAAATGTTCCAAAAGATCAGGCTCCCAGAACTCTCACCTCAGAGATGGAATAATAAGGCAAAAGAAAGTAATTCCAATGGACTTCTCCTTCACTTCTCTGTGCACAATCATCAAATGGTATAAACTTCTACCACTAGAGGGCCGATTCAATCTCTTATGAGTAATGCTGCAGCATATGTATCCTCGTGGTATGAAACTTAAAGAAAACACAGAGGGGAAGGGGGAAGGGAGAGAGAAAGGGGACTCCAATAGTGTAGTGGTTTCCAAAACTGAATACATTTATTTAAGAGAAAGCAAATGGACTCTCACATTTAAAAAGAAAATATCAAACAGAAAGAGATCTGGCGTGTACAGCCAGTCTTACGCTTGTTCCGGTATTCCTACGGCCACTCCCTACGCGTTACGTCACCACGTGATCCCCATGAAGAAGTCACGTGGTGACGTAACGCGTAGGGAGTGGCCGCAGGAATACCGGAACAAGCGTAAGACTGGCTGTACACGCCAGATCTCTTTCTGTTTGATATTTTCTTTTTAAATGTGAGAGTCCATTTGCTTTCTCTTAAATAAATTTATTCAGTTTTGGAAACCACTACACTATTGGAGTCCCCTTTCTCTCTCCCTTCCCCCTTCCCCTCTGTGTTTTCTTTAAGTTTCATACCACGAGGATACATATGCTGCAGCATTACTCATAAGAGATTGAATCGGCCCTCTAGTGGTAGAAGTTTATACCATTTGATGATTGTGCACAGAGAAGTGAAGGAGAAGTCCATTGGAATTACTTTCTTTTGCCTTATTATTCCATCTCTGAGGTGAGAGTTCTGGGAGCCTGATCTTTTGGAACATTTGGTCCTGTTCTTTCTCCAGTGCTTTTTCAATACACACTTACACTATTGGTGTGTTTATTTTGAAATATTTACATTGACTCTTGTTTTTTTATACATTATTCATTTTTTGTGGTATTATTTGCGCAGGACTCTTTTTTAATTATTTAAGTGATAGTTTGTGTTTACTATTTTGTCCCGCTGCATTTTTTGTTTCATTTAGTAGCACTTGCACTTTTGTTATTCCACAGATTGTTACATTATACTTTGTTTTGCACGTAGATTTATTTCACGTCTAGCACATAGTGGCGCGAGGGTCCATTTTACACATTTGAGCTCCAGAGATGCAGTCGGGAGATGGGAGAAAATTGTAGAAGGTCAACCATCACTGCAGCCCTTCACCAGTCGAGGCTTTATGGCAGAATGGCCAGATGAAAGCCTCTTCTCAGTGCAAGACACATGAAAGCCCACATGGAGTTTGCTAAAAAAAAACACCTGAAGGACTCCAAGATGGTGAGAAATATGATTCTTTGATCTGATGAAACCAAGATAGAACTTTTTGGCCTTAATTCTAAGCGGTATGTGTGGAGAAAATCAGGTAAAATCAGGTACTGCTCATTACCTGTCTAATACAGTCCCAACAGTGAAGCATGGTGGTGGCAGCATCATGCTGTGGAGGAGTTTTTCAGCTGCAGGGACAGGATGACTGGTTGCAATCGAGGAAAAGATGAATGCGGCCAAGTACAGGGATATCCTGGACGAAAACCTTCTCCAGAGTGCTCAGGACCTCAGACTAGGCCGAAGGTTTACCTTCCAACAAGACAATGACCCTAAGCACACAGCTAAAATAACGAAGGAGTGGCTTCACAACATCTCTGTGACTGTTCTTGAATGGCCCAGCCAGAGCCCTGACTTAAACCCAATTGAGCATCTCTGGAGAGACCTAAAAATGTCTGTCCACCATGTTTACCATCCAACCTGACAGAATTGGAGAGGATCTGCAAGAAGGAATGGCCGAGGATCTCCAAATCCAGGTGTGAAAAACTTGTTGCATCTTTCCCAAAATAACTCATGTCTGTATTAGATCAAAAGGGTGCTTCTACTAAATACTGAGAAAATGGTCTGAATACTTAGGACCATGTGATATTTCTTTTTTTCTTTTTTTAATAAATCTGCAAAAATGGCAACAATTCTGTGTTTTTCGGTCAATAGGGGGTGCTTTGTGTACATTAATGAGGAAAAAAATGAAAAATTTAAGTGGGTCTGAATACTTTCCGTCCCCACTGTATGTGTAGCTGTCAGTACACAATTATGAGCAGTTACTCATAACGCCATCATAATATTATTCAGCCACTTTCACTCATGAATATATTCAATGTAGTAATATTGCACAAGCCCCTTATAGCTTGTATTTAATATTGGCTCTAAAATAATGCAGATCAAGATAGGGTAAAAAATCACAAACTCCAAAAGGGTATTTAGGGTAAGTTGTTGCTAGCTGCTAAATGATTTCATCCTGCTTTGCTCTGCTTCACGATTGTTTTTAATTAAAGAAGTAACCCCATGGAAAAACAAATACCCTTCATCTAAAATTAGACAAATATTCTTCATTTAAAATTGGACTAACATTCCACACAACCTGTCAATGATGAAAATTATCCAGTGAAAGAAGACATTAAGTGGGGAATCAAAGTTTTCTTACTGAAAGCAATTAGCGCTTGTTGATGCGTATCAAATTACCTTTTAAAATGCTGTAAGAAAAGTTCATATCAATTTCCAAGTATTATTTCTCTCCCCTGAAGTCACATCTCTTTCACAACATAAGTAATCATTCAGCAGAGAGTTAATTTTACTTGGCATGTTTCAAATAACTGTTCAAGTTTGTCCAATATAGTACATCCTAAATAACAATCTCGTGGCTTTGTAGGACCTTTGTCTTACCTGCATAACAAGCAGGGAGCTGGCATGTTCATTCTAAATGACATAGACAGGTTTCACCTCAGCAGTTTTAGTAAGATGTGTGCTGAGCATGTAACAACTATCCATGTATGCTGGTTTTATATTAATCCTTCTTGTTCCACACCTCACTTTGCATTAACGTGGAAGTAAACTCATCAATTTAAACAGTTAAAAAAAAAAGGCATGCCGGGAATGCTAACTGCACATTGGCTGTGCTCTCAGCCAAACTATCAAACCATCCAATGGCTGGTGTCATAACGAATCACATGTGCAGAACCATAGCAGTTGAAGATTAAACAGAGGCAAAGATGGCAGCTTCCTTGGCTGAAAACGATAGGGGAGTTTACTTCCACTTTAAATTGCACCTATAAAATAAGCATAATTGATCAAATTTAGCTAGCTTTATTTTTTCTTTTCTAAACACTAAGATACAATCTACAGGAAAACTCCGAACTCAGCCCAGGTGTTAATTGTACCCTGAGGTGCCAAAACAGCACATATACATCCAATAACATTCTTTTTTTTTTTAATAATCAAATCAAAATCTCCAATTCTGGAACTATTGTTAAGCTGCTGTCTTATGAAACTCCAATAAATGATTCACCAACTGACTATTGGGATTATTTATAGATATATACCTTAAGTGGTCCACCATAACAACTCTAAACTTTTTTTAATTCAAAATGACAAATCAACTGATACCCAACTTTACTAGATTGACAATAAAAAAGTGTTACATCTTAAACTGTTTGGAACCATCAGAGTTTAAACATATATCTCTCACCTCTACATGTCTATAAATAGGGGAACCGCTACATGTATACCTCGTTTCTTACTCCTTCTAGTTTGACAATAAAAGAAGTGCTACATCTAGTACATCTAGTTACATCTAGTAAGTGAACACATCTAGTAAGTGAACTTACTAAAGCTTAACATCCACTAGCATGTTCTTTAAGTTTCTACCCCTGTTGGTCACCATTAAGCGAAGTGGGTCCACTATTTGACCCACAATAGGATCCAATTGTAAGACATTCCAAAGCTGAACCTGAAGCTTAAAATTCACTAGCATGTTCTTCAAGTTTCTACCCCTGTTGACCACCATTAAGGGAAGTGAGTCCACTATTTGTCCCAAAATAGGATCCAGTTGTAAGACCTCCCAGAGCTTACTATTTGTAAGCCCTAGTTTTCAAAGAATACCATTGATGAAAACAGTCCAACGCCAAAAAATATATTTTTTCTTTATCAAAACTTAGTGTAAGAAAAATATTTTGTCTATTGTTGTTCAAAAGTATAACAAACTGCAACATGTCATCCACATATCAAAGCCAGAGAGTGGCATGTGCATCAAAGCTCTCAAGGGAGAAGACAAAGATCTCTCAATACCGTAGGTTTAAAAGGCAGGAGCTTGTGTACACACCGCTCCAATGTCAACTCCCTGTATTTTTCCATAATACCATCCATTAAAATTGAAAATAATAAAATTGAAATTATTAATATAGGGTACAATCCATATCACATCCAATGCAAATTTAATATGCTCAAAATTATTTGGTTCAGGGGAGGCTTGGCTGGCTCGCGAGTAGCTTGGCAGCTTGAGCTCACAGCTCCTAGCACAAAAGGAAGACTTTGAGGTAAAGCAAGCCATCGAGTCTGTTAAAATCTGCCTCTATAGCTCCTTACCGGGCCGTGATTTCCCCAAAAAGGAAATCCAGTCACAAGCCTCAAAAACTGGAGGCTTTCTTTGCACAGCCAATGGAGGCGGGAGGCAAGATGGCACTGGTTCAGCGACACAGCAGGCACATTCCTCTCCTCCAGTGTGTGACATGGTACAGTGTGGGAGCTCTGGGAGAAAAACATTTACATCTCCTCAAAGCTCTCCATCTCCCTTTACACCTGTTTCAGGCAGCCCTGGGAAATCTAAACAAAGGCTGAAAGATGCTGGATGCTCAGTAAATGAGGTGAGCCCCTTTAACCTCTCTCCACCTTTAGTGGAAGTGCACAATGAAAGTCAAGATGACAGAGAATGGCTGAGAGCCAAACTGGCAGACTTAGAAGATTGGTCACAATTTAATACATGCCTTACTGCCTGATCTGGACAAAACTGTGGTGGTCATTGATCATATGCATCGCATCCCTAAACCTTCCTTCATTCCTGAAAATCTACCCAGGGAAGTGCTGATGAGAGTCCATTTTTTCATGTCAAGGAGATGTTAATGGACAAAGCCAGATCTCTAGGTAAACTCTCAGCTCCATATGCCTCTATTCAACTGTTTACCGATCTTTCACAGTATACACTGCAGAAGCGGAAGCAATTGAACACCATCACCAAGGCATAAAGTAATCATAGAATTGCCCACTGTTGGTGTCCCACTGATCTGTTAATCACTAAGGATGGCAAATCTCATCTTATCACATCCTTAGATTTTGGGTTACATCTTCTCCAAACATGAAATTAAATTTCTGATGTACTGGCAGGTGGTATCTCGTAAAAGAAAGCACAATGCTCGGTGACTGCTTTCAAATCACGAATGCATTCTGGTAGTCCTACCCCATCCTGGAATGTCTAAAGTGTCAAGTTTGTTATATTTTGTCACAAGTGAACTTTTCTTCTTACCACTGAATGCAGATGGCATTTGCACTTGGCTTCTTAAAGCCTTTTTTTATTCCATACAAGGAATTTTTTTTGTGGTTTATCTTTTTACTCTTTCAACTGTTTTGTTAAGGAGTCGAATTTCATTTTCTCTCTGTGTCTTTTGTTGCCCAACTGCAAGCCTCGATATGTCTGGTATATGCTGTGTTGCCCTACCATAACAATGGGTCTTAAGATCTAGTCTTTGAACCCAAAGGTCTTAAACCACCTAGTGTTCATTGTGGCATGAAGCACTTTACCAGCAAAGTGATGTAATCTGCATCCAGGAGACTCATGCTCCTTATGTATATCAAGCAAATATACCTGCCAAAAAATGAGGGGTTAAGGTAGCTATGAGAGACACTGTGGACTTCCATCTTCATCACTCGGTCCTAGATCCATCAGACCGTTATATCATCTTAATCTGCTCCATGAACAGCACACAATATATCTTGGTAAGTGTGTATGTACCAAATTTGCATCAACTCGCCTTTCTCCAGAAACTACAGACAAAATCTAAATGGCAGCAAGTCCTCTTAATCTTCTGCAGGGACTTCAATTTAGTGCCTGATTATAGTATGGACTCAACAGCTGGGAAAACTTAGCAGTCCATATGCTTACAACCATTTGTATATAAGCACAATCTGTATGACACTTGAAGTTGCCATAATGAGGATGAAAGGGAATACACTTTCCTTTTAGCCTGACACAGTAAATATTCCAGGATTGATTTATTTCTAGTGAATAAGAAACTACTTCTTCAGGTCTCCAAAACCATGATCCATGAAATCACCTGGTCAGACCACGTCCCTTCTAGCTTGGTTCTAGAAGATGGCCCACCTGCAAATATCACTTGCCTATGGCACTCCAATACTGCTTTATTGTAGAACCCAACCTATTGTGCCCTCCTACAACAACACAAATTTTTCAACACAATAGAAACTCAGTACAAAACCCTTTTAGCCTTTTTAGCCCTTTTAGCTCACAAAGCATTTATGCGTGGGACCTTTAGTCAACTGGGATCTCAAAATAAAAAGAGCAAGACACTGCATTTGGATGTGTCAGGGCTGGCCGCTCAGCTGTCGGCTAATTGCCAGCTCCTATCTCTCCACAGTGACTCACTTGTTGATCATATCCTGCTCGTCACTTAAGCCATCCAGCCCAGATGATCTCTGCCTTCACTTTGGTCAACATCACAGAGACTATCTTCTGCGTTCCTGTTAAAGACTTGCTTGGCTGACATTTCTTATGGCTCCAGATCCTGCTTGCTGTTCCACTACGCTGATTTCTGACTTTTGTCTCGGTCTGATTTATGGTTTCTGACAAGGTGCTATTTTGGCAGACATTAAACAAAAGAAAACGCAAAATAAAAATAACCCTTTACCTGCTTTACCATCTTCATTGAGCAAACAAAGACATGAGTTAAGGGCCTTAATGCTTGAATCATTTAAAAAATCGGTTTGAACATTAAAGATAAATTACTATGCCTCTGGTAATAAAGCGAGAAAGATCTTAGCGAGAACATTGAAAGGCCACATTAGCAAGAACAAAATCCCTTTTATACACCACCCAGTATCTAAAAGTTAATTATATGATCCTATAGATCAGGGGTCTCAAACTGGTGGCCCTCCAGCTGTTGTGAAACTACAAGTCCCATCATGCCAGTGGGAGTCATGCTTGTAACTGTCAGCCTTACAATGCCTCATGGGACTTGTAGTTTCGCAACAGCTGGAGGTCAAAAAGTTTGAGATCCCTGCTATAGAGAGTGCTAATGCTTTTAGCAACTATTGAAAGTAGATGGCTCTATCTCCCAACCTTCCCCTGCTACTATACATCAATTCTTATCTAAAATCAACAAACCCAATATCTCCCAATCTCAATTGCAATCCTTAAATACCTCTTTTACATCCCTTGAAATTGCCAAAATTGTTACCCAATTCCCTAGCAACAAATCTCCTGGACCAAGCAGATTTACCAGAGAATATTATAAACAATTTAGCTCCATTTTGTGCAACCATTTGGAGAAGTTATCAGCACTGATCATAACGTTTCCAAAACCTGGTAAGGAACCTATTTTGTCTCAGAATTACCTATCTCCTTGCCAAATTTAGACTTTAAATATTTATGCTAAACTAATCGCAAATCGTATGGTGGATATTTTACCAAATCTTATCCATCCTGAACAATTAGGCTTTACGAAAGGGTAGCAATCCTCTGATGCAACACAATGTTTGCTCAATATTATTCATTATGCAGAGGCCTTTCAGACGCATTCCCTGCTACTCACACTTGATGCTGAGAAGGCGTTCAGCAGATTCCATTGGGAGTACCTGGCGCAACTACTGAGGAAATTTGGTTTTAATGGGTAGATTTACTCTGCTATTATGGTCCTATATTCCTGCCCTTCTGCTATGGTAACACTGTACTATCTAATCATTTTTAATCACCAACAGTACTAGACATGTCCATTGTCCCCTATTATCTTCAATATGATGGAACCACCAGCCACTCATGTACAAACACACCCAGATATTAAAGGTTTCTCCATAGGTGACAGAGAACTTAGGATCAGCCTGTTTGCAGATAATGTCATTTTAATGTTGACTGACCCTGAACAAGCATTGGTGGCAGTATACTCTTCTCTATATTTTGATTAATTTGTTTTTCGTTATTTGGAGTCAATGACTCCAAATAGTTTATATTAGACTCGTGGATAACAGATCCTTCTAAACAACGCATGCGCTTCCTATATCCTTATTCCTGGGTTGACTCTGGTATAGATTATTTGTGGATAACCTTGACTGGATCAGACTTACATTAAAACAAATTATAATTCCTTCTTGGATATGTTAAAGAAAGATCCTTAGCTTCCAATAGCTTACTATGGTCTGGAAGCACCTTGTAACATGGTACTTCTCCCCGAACTTCTTTAGATCGCTACCTATCTTGTTACCGCAGACTTACCTCCACTCCTTGCAAACTAAGATTAATACCTTTATCTGGCAAGGTAAGAAAACAAGATGCATACACAAATAAATTGGCTGGTGGTTTGGGATTTATAGAGCAAATGAAAGTGTGCTGTTGTCCTACCCCAATCACATTATTGAGGTCCTTTAGAAGCTTTTGCCACACTAGGGAATGATTTGTTTTTGTGGTTGCTTAGTTTCTCCATTAAAGAATGCAATACAGGACATCTCTCAACTATGCAAGCATCTTTGAAAACCTGGAGTGTTTCTGAGTGATATGGCGGCCCACGACTCGACCCTGCGGACCTCTCTTCTTCCCTTCCTAGTTTCTTCTCTTCCTATCTTTCCTTTCTTCTCTATCTATTCCTATTATGATTTTGAAACTCTTTCCTACTTAAGAAGCTAATTCCTCTAATAAACCATACCATTAATATGCATTATTGTTATAGTAGTAATTATAGTTGAATATGTCATTTACATTGTATTGAATATATAACTCTGAGCTTCATTACTTCTGTTGTATATTATGTACTTAACCTATTGTCAAATACTCTATTGTATGTTCAATAAAATCTTTTTGACAAGGAAAACCTGGAGAGTACTGCTTTCTTCACTAGCAGGCTATAATTCTAAATATTTATCTTTCCCTAACAAATTCATATGCTTTGTATCCCAGACCTAACAGTGCATACTTGGATCACCAAGTGAATCCATTGGTTGGATGATCTACATAATAAAGGGAAACTGAAAACATTTGCTTCCCTTTAAAAATAATTTCATATGCCCACCTCAGAATATTATAAAAAAATATTCAAATATCTTTGTTTCTTAACCACTTCAGACCCGGAAGGATTTACCCCCTTCCTGACCAGAGCACTTTTTGTGATTCGGCACAGCGTCGCTTTAACTGACAATTGCATAGTTGTGTAAACAAAATTGACGTCTTTTTTCCCCCACAAATAGTGCTTTCCTTTAGTGGTATTTGATCACCCCTGCATTTTTTATTTTTTGCGCTATAAACAAAAAAAGAGCAACAATGGTCTCCCACGACAATATGGTATGACTCAAAACTATAATTTTAAATAAATGGTTGATTAATGATTCTCTATCGATAGTCATTGCCACTGGAAAAGCATGAGGTAAAAATGCAACTTGACTCATTGACTCCTTTTCTTTTCCTGATATTTACTTGTTTCTCATGTACTCATGTTTCTCCTTTTTTAGTGATGTACATCACAAGGTTTTTCTTACTGTAATCTATTTGACATAATCATTATCTACTAGATATACTAACTAATCTGAATTTTGTAATTTGTTAGATATTTTGTCAAGATGGTTACTGATTTGTTCTTTGGTCAAACTGTATTGTATTATTTTCTTATTGAAACAAAAATGATTTGGTTAACACCTCTCCAACTTAACTTTATAGGCTTCCATCCCAGTTAGGGCGCAATTGCATTAATAAAGCTCTCCTTCAATATTTCCCACTTGTAAGTGACAATTTTATATATATAAAAAAAAATATATATATATATATATATATATATATATATATATATATATATATATATATATATATATATATATATATATATATATATATACATATCCAAAAAATATATAAAAAATGAATTTATTCATCAGTTTAGGCCAATATATATTCTACATATTTTTGATAAAAAAATGACATTGGGCGTATATTGTTTGGTTTGCGCAAAACGTATTGTGTCTACAAAATATGGGATAGATTTAGGGAATTTTATTTATTTTTTATTGTTTTTACTAGTAATGGCGGCGATCTGCGATTTTTAAAGGGATTGCAGAGGACAAATCTGACCCAAAATGACACTTTTTTTTAGGGGGGACCAGTGACATTATTACATTGATCAGTGCTATAAAAATGCACTGATCAATGTAAAAATGACACTGGTGGGGAAGGGGTTAACACTAGGGGGTGATCAAGGGGTTACGTGTGTTCCCTAGGTGTGTTTTAACTGTAGGGGGGGTGGGCTGCCTGGAACACGATAGATCCCTGTCATGTCTCCTGTCAGAATGGGGTTCTGCCTTGTTTACAAAGGCAAATTCTCCCTCTGTATAGGCAATTGCGGGTCGCTGGCAGACATTGAGTCCGCCCAACCCACGGGCATGCTCCCACAGCACACAGCAGGCATGAGCATGCATTCACCCTCTAATGCACCTGCACAAGCCCCCATATAGCTATGGCGATTTGCGCAGAAGAGCCAACTTGGCACCGTGTAACAAAGGCGGCTGGTCGGCTAGTGGTTAAGCTTTTACATTTAGCAGGAATTTTGTCACATTTGCTGTATTTGTACTGTATCTGCTAATAATGAATTTAGTGTATTTTAAGCAACAATTTTGTATGATAAACATTTGTGCAAATGCCTTAAAAATCAGTAGCACCTTTTTTTTATTCTACTGCATGTGCTTTCAGAAAATATATGATTTGTTGGGTCTATTACAAACTCTGAAAGCTGTAAGTAAAAAATAAAAACCTCCAGGCTTTTAGAGAAATGTTTCTGTACGTTCGATTTTTCACCATTTTTCAAAAAAGGTGCAAATTTAAAATGTACAAATATTTGTTATTTGTTAACTCAATACAGGTTGAACTGTTATATTTAGTGTCTGATAATAATGATTTTAGTGTATTTTAAGATTAAAAATATTGTTTTAATAAATATTTGTGCTAATCAGTAGCACCCTCTTTTTTATTCTACTGGTACCGTTCTTTCAGAAATATATGGTTTGAGGGGTCTTTTACAAACTCTGAAAACTGTAAGGGAAAAATGAAAACCTCCAGATTGTTAGAGACATTTGTTAATTTACATTTTTGTGTACATTCTATTTTCACCATTACATAAAAGGCGCAATTTAAAATGTAGAAACTAAAAATAAACTGCGCTCGGGAAAAAATATATATTACAAAAATTAAAATAAAGGCTGCAGCTCTAAGTGGGATACACACACTAGAATGGATAATTCTAGTGTACAAAAATGTACAAAATGTACAAATATTTGTAATTTATTAACTTGATACAGGTGAAGATTTTTAATTTAGTAGGAATTTAACAGGAATTTTGTAAAATGTGCTGTGTTTGTATCTGCTAATCATGATTTTAGTGTATTTTTAGCAACAAAAATTGTTTTGATAAACACTTGCACAAATATTGTGGAGCCTTAAAAATCAGTAGCACCTTTTTTTTATTATACAGGTCATGTGATTTCAGAAAATGTATGGTGTGGAGGTTAAAAGTGGAGTGCAGGGCCTGGCAGTGAAAAGAGTAAAACTGATAGATGTCCTCCCACCCTTGTAAATATAATGGACATTATAATAAAAGATATACATGTCTGTAATATAAGTGCTTGAAATAAAGTGAACAAAATAAATTTACAATATTTTGACATATAAAATAAATGTCAATCTAAAGCCTTGTGCACACGATCAGATTGTTGGCAGAGGATTGTCTGTTGATAGATTGTTGTCCTAAAATCTGACCATTAGTGCGCTCCTCTGACAATTGTTGCCCAACTTTCAGCCAACAAATGTTGAATGGCAGGCTAGTAAATTTTCGGCGGACAACGGTCTGTCTGATTTTCATATCGTCAGTACAAAAGTCCATCACACAAAAGTCGAAAGTACAAACACGCATGCTCGGAATCAATGCTCACCAAACACGAAATTAGCAGAAGGGGCCCAAAGGGTAGCACTCAAGAGCTGAAATTCCTCGTAGTGCATCACTAAGTTCGTGTTTATTAGCCGACAATTGTATACTGTTAGTATGCAAGACAAGTTCCTGGCACACACTCTTTTGGCAAGAATCAGATGCTCGGTTGGCCTACAATCGGATCGTGTGTATGAGGCTTAAGACTTGAAGCTCTCACTAACCTTTTGGTCTCGAAGTAATGTATTTGTAGGAATTGCAGCAAAAGACTTGTAACTTGACTTGATCTTGTATGACTAAAAGAAACAAAATGATGTTGGATTATTGCATTGTTTTACCCTGAGTCTTTTTCTTTTATATTGTTTTAAATGTTACTCTGCAATGTGGTTGTTCGTTATTTTCATCATTATTCTAAGGCCGCGTACACACGGGCGGATTGTCTGGCCAACTAAGTTCGTCAGACAATCCGACAGACAGTCCGTTCAAAATTTGCATGAACGGACTTGACCACACACGATGAGCAGACAGTCCGCTGAAAGCTTGCGCAATGACGTGTACGGCACGTACGACGGGACGAAAAATTCGACGTCCAATACACTGCAGTGCAACCTTCGCCGTGTAAATCCTTTGTGAGCATGCGCCAAACTTAGTCTGTCGAACTAGCCTACTCACGAGCAGACTGTCCGCTAAAACCAAGTTTGGACGGACTGTCTTATGGAAATTCCGTAAGACTTTGTTCGTCAGACAATCCGCTGAAAAAGTCAGCTGAAGCCCACACACGAGCGGATTGTCCGCTGAAACACTGTTCAGCGGACTAAGTTGGGCAGACAATCCGCCCGTGTGTACGTGGCCTTAGTCTTAATTTATAAAAAGTATGATATGATAATGTAAAAATAGTTTTCATGTACATAATGAATGTTGGTTCCAGTTAGTCACTTCAATGTAATCTTACTGTATTAAAGGCCAGTAAATATCCCACATCACAAAGTACCATAGCACATTATTATTTAAATGTGTACTAAACAGTTGTTGTTCTTTACTTAATTGACTAGACAGTAGCGATGGGCCAAACACCCCCTGGATCGGTTCGCACCAGAACATACAGGCAAAAAATTAGGCAGAACACATGAACACTGGTAAAGTCTATGGGACACAAACATGAATAATCAAAAGTGCTAGTTTTAAAGGCTTCTATGCAAGTTATTGTCATAAAAAATGTTTGGGGACCCGAGTCCTGGCCCAGGGGACATGCATCAATGCAAAAAAGTTTTAAAAATGGCAATTTTTTCGGGAGCAGTGATTTTAATAATGCTTAAAGTGAAACAATAAAAGTGAAATATTCCTTTTAATTTCATACCTGGGGGGTGTCTATAGTATACATCAACACAAAAAAATAATAAAAAAAATAAAAAGATTTCCACACACCTGTATGAGTTAAACTAAAATTGTTTATTGCCTAAAAATTACATAGAAAAAACACCAATCCCCATGTCCCCCTATAATTTTGGTCAGAAAAAAAAAAAAAAAAAGAGAGAAAAGGGGATTCTCCCCTATGATCCACCCCTGCCCAACAACTAAAAACACACACACTGCATATGTGATGTGAATGGAAAAGACCCCCTCACAAAAGACAGGGAGGGACACATGAATCAAACAGTCTTCAGACCTAATCCCTCCCCTAATATAAAAACACCCCGCTCAAAATCCATACCAGACCGAAGGGTCTGGTATGGATTTTACGGGGAACCCCGCGCCAAAATTGTAAAAAATAGCGTGAGGGTCCCCCCAAAAATCTATACCAGACCCTTATCCAAGCAAGCAACCTGACAGGCCACAGGAGAAGAGGGGGAGATGAGAGAGTGCCCCCCTCCTGAACTGTACCAGGCCACATACCCTCAACATGGGAAGGGTGCTTTGGGGTAGCCCCCAAAGCACCTTGTCCCCATGTTGATGGGGACAAGGGCCTCATCCCCACAACCCTTGCCCCGTGGTTGTGGCAGTCTGTGGGCAGGGGGCTTATCGGAATCTGGAAGCCCCCTTTAACAAGTGGACCCCCAGATCCCACCCCCCTTTTGAAATTGTAACCGGTAAATTGTACCCATACCATTTCACAAAAAAGTGTTAAAATGTTTAAAAAAACATAAGACACACTGTGGGTCAAGTCATTTATTAAAAAAAATAATAATCCCACAAAGTCCATTCATCTTCCTCTCTTGCTCCGCCGATGGAGCAAAAAAGAAAAACAAAACAAAGCCACAACAGACCCGTCTCCATGGGAGGCACCTGCCATATGAACTATCTTCGCTTTGACAGTTCTTATATAATGGTGACATTCCGGATGACCCTGCCCCCTTCGGACATACAGGCACTTCAACATGGCTTTCCTGGGGCTTCAGAGGGGGCGGGGTCACCCTCCCGGTTATGTAAATGTATGACCCCGCCCCCTCTGACACCACTGTGAAGTCATTTGAAAGTCCTTGTGCGTCAGAGGGGGTGGGGTCACCCTGGTACATCACCCTGTGGCCCCCAAATCAATGATGCGTCACACGGCAGGTGCCTCCCATGGAGGTGGGTCGGTCGTGGCATTGTTTTTTTTCTCCTTTTTCAGTCCATTGGCAGAGCAAGAGAAGAATATGAATGGACTTCGTGGGATATTTTTATTTTTTTATTTTTTTAATAAAGGATTTGTCCCAAAGTGTGTCTTGTGTTTTTTTTTTACATTTTGACACTTTATTTGTTACCATTTCAAACAGGGGGGCCGGGATCTGGGGGTACCCTTGTTAAAGGGGGCTTCCAGATTCCAATAAGCCCTCCTGCAGACCCCCACAACCACTGGGCAAGGGTTGTGGGGATGAGGCACTTGTCCCCATCAAAATGGGGACTGCTTTGGGGGGCTACCCATACCAGAACTGAAGGGTCTGATATGGATTTTGAGGGGGACCCCTACGCCATTTTTTCAAACAAATTTGTCTCAAGGTTCCCCTTAATACCCATACCAGACCTGAAGGGCCTGGTATGGAAATTGGGGGGATCCCACTCAATTTTTTTTTAACTTTGGTTCAGGGTTTCCCCTTAATATTCATACCAGATCCAAAGTACCTGGTAATGGACTAGGGGGATCACATGCCATTTTTTCAATGACTTTTATCTGTAGTGCCGGGACCGACAATTCATTATAGCCGCAAGTACTTTTAAATTACTTTTTTTCCCTTAGAAATGTCATTTTGTGCAGGGACTGTTCTAAACACGGGAAAAATGTGCCACTTTACAGGCATACTATAGACACCCCCCAGGTAGAAAATTTAAAGGAATATTTCACTTTTATTCTTTCACTTTAAGCATTATTAAAATCACTGCTCCGGAAAAAATGGCAGTTTTTGTATTGATACATGTCTCCTGGGGCAGGAGCCAGGTCCCCAAGCACTTTTTATGACAATAAATTGCATATAAGCCTTTAAAATGAACACGGTGTTCCGGTGGCTTTCAAATTTGGCCTGAACACCACATATTGTTTGTTGTTCTGCAGAACATCCGAACAACCAAAGAGCTCGCCCATCCCTAGTATACGGCAAGTTTTAACTGTGGTATTCCGCTTTGTAATGTGAGATGCAATGTAGTTATGGGAACAACTTCTTGTACACTGGCCATGTTCCTGAATCATTCAGCTCTTCTTTCTTTTTTTTGTATATGCACACATTTAAAAAAAATAACAAACAGGTTTATACTTACCTGCTCTATGCACTGGATTTTCACAGAGAGGCCCCAAACCTTCTCTTCTCGGGTCCCTCGTCAGCGTATCTGGCTCCACATTTCTGGCGAGTGCCCCCATAGGAAGCCTCTTTCTATGGAGCCACTCATGTGGGCACACACCCAAACCTCTCTGTATGTGTCTATGGATGCAGACAATGGGGCTCGGCCCCACTCCCTGCTTCCTTTGTTGTTGGCTTTGATTGACAGCAGAAGGGAGACAATGGCTCCCACTACTTCACCAAAGCCTGTAAGAACAGAAATTAAGTGAAGGGCCACTGTAGGAAAGCGCTAGATTAAATAAGGGCTCTGATAAGTGTAAGAAGGTAGGAGGGGGATACTTCTACTTTTTTTTTTTTTACCTTAATGCAAGGTAAAAAATGTTTAGGCTTTAGATTTTTGATATAAGAAAATACAGGGTCCTTTTACCTCTGTAAACTCAATGTTATCTTCCTTCAAACTACCCGCTGTAAACGACATATTCCCTTACCTCCTATATAATTAAAATCAAGAGAGGAGGATGTGTTTGTAGTCCTAATCAGGGAAACACCCTGGGGTGAAAATGCTGATTCTGATAGATACAGCATATACAGTAATACAGTAAGCGTTGTCTCCCTAGGTGAGTTACTTGGAACACTAGGTGAAAATTAAGAAGAAAACAGAAATAAAAACGAATGAAGCCAAACATACAATATAATATACTGCATTTCTCTTTTGGGTTAAGCTGCTCAAAAGATATATATTAACACATTGTATCTTTTTACGTTTTAAGACAAAATACAAACTATAGTACAACAATTTTTTCTAATCTATAGAAATGCATTCATATTGTTGGGTTTCCCCTAAGGTTTTGCAAAACAACCTTGCTTTTAAACGTTGTCACATTACTGGTGAATTTGGGAATTGTTTACAGCAAAATAATATTTCAATGTATCTGTATTGGATGTGCATGAGTCTCTTTTGGATGGTGATCTGTATTTTTAGATAAACATATAATTTTCCACAGTTTTTGATATCCAAAATGTTGAACGCTATCATACATAGTTAAAATAGTTGTTTCACAAAGAGATAGATAGATGGATAAATACAGTACATGCATACATACATACACATACATACATGTTTAGAGTTTGCAGTTTTGAACTCTATCATGCAAAACCCAGATCAGATTGTTATTGACAGTAAGTAGATTCGCTGTAAATAAATTGGAAGTAAATTGGCAGTAAGCTGATTCACTCTTGTTTGCTGAGCTCATTCCTTTTCTACTTTTAAAATGCAATAAAAAAAAAAAAAGAATTTCTTCAACTGAAAGACGAGACCTACCTTGCAATACTCTCTTTACCCTCCCTGGTGGCATGATTCATTCTGGTTTTAGGTGCTGAAAGCGGTACAATTATTTTGCATGGAAATTTGGCGTTTTATATTGTAGTCCTGTAATTCTTAGGAATAACTCTCTTAAATCTGTTCAAACCAGAGTCTAGCAGACATCCCGGGTATGATAACGTTTATAATATAATAAAGAATAATAAAAAATTATTCAATAATGTAATCAAATCCTAAAACACTGAAAACGGGACACTTTTTGGTAGCTATGGACAATCTCCAAATTTCAGGCAGAAAAAACTGTATTTATAATATAAAAGTGCATGCAGGGCATTGCACAGACCACTAGGGACAAAGGGGGTGTGTAATTTTTTAATACAGTACTGTAATCTGTAAGATTACAGTGCTGTGTGTGTTTTGTGTCTTTTTACTTTTTTGAATTTGGCACCGATCTCCGCTCCCGTGCGCCGTAACGTCGCAGGGAACGGAGCTTGGCGGCATTCGGCACCGTGAATTCGAGCGGAGGTCAGCTCGATCACACAGCGCAGAGGACATCGCTGGATCCAGGGGACAAGGTAAGTAACTCCCCCTGTGTCCCTGCATCCAGCGATGCAATCCCGAGTCTGGCTCGGGGTTACTGCTTGTGTTAGTAAAATCCCAACCCGAGCCAGACTCGGGATTACTGCTAGGAAGGTTAATGACCCCTTACTAGGGGTAGATTTCCTCTCACTTCTTGTTATCTCCCTCCGTTTGTCAGTAGGAATCATTTGTAAGTCAGTGAAAAAATAAAAGTGAAATATTCCTTTAAATATCATGCCTAGGGGGTGACTATAGTATGCCTGTAAAGTGGCGCATGTTTCCCGTGTTTAGAACAGTTCTTGCACAAAATGACATTTCTAAAGAAATAAGAAATCATTTAAAACTGCTTGTGGCTATAATGTAATGTCGCGTTCCAGTAATATGGATAAAAATTATTGAGAAATATGCCTCAGCCCAATTAAAGCCCTTTGGGTCTTGTATGGATATTAAGGGGAACCCCGCACCCAAATTAAAAAAAGAAAAGGTGATGGGCCCCCAGGCACTATATACTCTGAACAGCAGTATACAGGCTGTCCAAACAAGACAGGGACTGTAGGTTTGTTCTTAAGTTGAATTTTTTTTTTTTTTATAAGTGTAGCTCCAGCCCAAAAATCTATTTTTAAGCTTTTTGGATAACATAGGGAAGGGTTATCACCCATGTAACATTTCATTTTTTTTGCTGTCTGTGCCCCTGTTTAGAAGATTTCACCTCACGTTCTGTCCCAATGACAATTGGATTTAGAAAATTTGGGGTTATTAGGGAAACAAGGATTGGTGATAAAGCATCAGTGGAGACACCTTTTCCCATATTAACTCTTACAGGAGAGAATTTCCATTCCTAGGGGTAGATTTCCTCTCACTTCTTGTTATCTCCCTCCATTTGTTAGTAGGAATCATTTGTAAGTCAGATGTTTGAAAGTAGGGGACCTCCTGTATATACTATACGGCCTGCCCTATACACTCTGCAAAAAATTGTGCCTTATGTGTTGGTGGTACCAGAACACTGTACGCCCTCACAGTTACTCTTGGTGGGCACTGGAATGGGCCTTGCTGTGAAATTTTATATCAAGAATTGTAATTACATGCCCTTGTTAAACAGGGGCAGAAAAATTGGGCCTTAGGCACTGGTGTTGGTGCCACAACACTGCAACCCCTCACAGATACTGTAAAGATAAGAGAGAGAGGCGCCTCTGAGTGTAGACTGTAAAATTCTTATTTAATGCACAGGTGTTTAAAAACACTCACATTAAGTAGTACATTAACAGGCAAGATTCCAAACCGAAGGGAGACCCTCAATGTGTCATCTGTATCCCTTGCGCTGGGGGAGTCCTGTCGGCGTGTGTCCACTCCTGGGGGCTGTATTAGATGTTCAGAGCCGGCCAATGTAGAGCAGTGAGCGTTAGTCCGAGGCGTGGAACGCACGAGGAACTCCGGGCGATGGGAGATGACGTCACAGGGGATGCAACGTGTTTCCTGAGCTGGCAAGACCGTGTATGACAGGACGGCTGCGCTCCTTTATCAAGCTGGGCTCTTGGAATCAGGGCAGGGGTATAAATAGCACACAGGGGAGGGAAAGTGGGCGGGGATGCCGAAACCAATATACAGGCATAGGAACTAATAAGGCATGGACTAATGCAGGGGGACCATAATAATGTGAGGACACAGAACTAAATACAATGTAAACAGGAAGAAGAGGAGTAAATGGGAGAAAGAGTAGTGCAAGATATATGTATGGACATGTATATATATTTATTTATATATGTGTGGTGAAGTAAGAGGAGTTAGTAATGAAACTAAAGTGAAAAATGATAATAATGAATCAAATGAAAAAAACGAAAAAAATGAGAAAAATGAAAGAAATGAAAAAAATGAATGAAAAAAAATTATGAGAGGGAGAAGAAGGACAAAATAAATGGGAATTGATGAAAAAAAAAAAAAAAAAAAGAAACTAAAAATAAAAATATAAGAATGAAGAAGAAATAAAAATGAAAATGATGGATGTGGAAATAAAAATAAAACTAGATATAAATATAAAAATAAATAAAAATAATAATAATAATAAAAATAATAATAATAAAAATAAATATAAATATATATATATATAAAAAAAAAAAAAATTATATATATATATATATATAATAACAAGTAATAATAGAAAGAGGAGGAATCAAAGAATAGTCGAAATCTCAATACTTTAGTTAATTCCACCAGGCGCTAAGGTGTCTAAGCAGTAGATCCAGTAAGTTTCCCTGGCGCAAAGTTTTTTTAAGCGTTCAGCTGGGGGAAGAGAGCTGGGAATTTGTTCTATGACTCAAACCCTGAGGCCAGAGGTGGACCCATGGTGTGCAGTGACAAAATGTCTAGGGACACTGTGTGGGTCAGTTTTGCCTTCGATCGACCGCCTGTGTTCCCTAAACCTTTGTCTAGCCGGCCGGATAGTTTGGCCAACATAGATAAGACCGCAGGGGCCAGTAAGGTCATATACCACATAATCTGAGGAACAATTATAGAAGTCACTCAGACTATAGGTGGTGCCTTTGGTGTTGAAAGACTTCTGACCATGTTCCACAAAGATGCACATTTTGCACAGTTTCTTATGACACCGGTACATTCCCACAAGAGGGATGAGGGTAGGTACCGTGATGGACATGGGAGTAGTTTTTAATTTACTAGAAGCAAATTTACTCTTGAGGTTTGGCGCCCTACGGTATGTTGTTTTGGGCCGAGAGGGAAGAATAGGTTTCAGGTGGGGGTCTTGTTGTAGTATACCCCAGTGTTTTTCTATGATTTTCTCAATTTTTTTGTGTTTACAGTGAAAGGTGGTAATGAAGTTGCTGGAATGGTCTCTATGGCTAGGATCGACTTTTTTAGGTTTGCCGTGTAGGTATAGCTGGTATGCATCCTCCACGAGACTCTCGGGGTATTGTTTTTCTTTGAATTTTGTTTTGATGGACGAGCTGGATTGGATGTAATCAATGTCCCGTGTGCAGTTCTGTCTCAAACGACAGAACTGTCCCTTAGGTATATTTTTAATCCATTTTGGAAAGTGACAGCTTTTGAAGTGCAGGTATGAGTTCCCCGCAGTAGGCTTTGTATAGTTTTATGCATATATTAGGGGGCCGTCATGGCCGAGTTCAAGATCCAGAAAGGCTAAGGATACTTGGTTACTCTCATGGGTGAAAGAGAGGCCATATGTATTTTTATTGCAGTACTTGATGAATGGCCTGATGCTATCTGGAGTACCATCCCAGATGATTAGGGATGAGCCGAACACCCCCCTGTTCGGTTCGCACCAGAACCTGCGAACAGACCTAAACTTCGTGTGAACTTTAGAACCCTATTAAAGTCTATGGGACTCGAACGTTCACAATCTAAAGTGCTCATTTTAAAGGGTAATATGAAAGTTACTGTCCTAAAAAGTGTTTGGGGACCTGGGTCCTGCCCCAGGAGACATGGATCAATGCAAAAAAAAGTTTTAAAAACGGCCGTTTTTTCAGGAGCAGTGATTTTAATAATGATTAAAGTGAAACAATAAAAGTGTAATATTCCTTTAAATTTCGTAGCTGGGGGGTATCTATAGTCTGCCTGTGAAGGGGCGCATGTTTCTGGTGCTTAGAACTGTCGCTGCACAAAGTGTCATTTGTGCAGGAAAAAAAGTCTTTTAAAATCACTTGCGGCTAAATTGTCGGGTCTCCGTAATACAGAGAACACTCAATGAGTGTTCTCTGTATTAGCCGACAATTCATTCATTCATTCATTGATTAAAAAAAAAAAAAAAAAAAAAAAGCGTGGGGGTTCCCCTAAATTCAATCAAAAGGCCCTTCAGGTCTGACATGGATATTAAGGGGAACCCCGTGTCAAATTAAAAAAAAAAATTGACGTGGGGGTCCCCCCAAATATCCATACCAGACCCTTCAGGTCTGATATGGATATTAAGGGGAACCCCGCATCAAATTTAAAAAAAAAATTGACGTGGGGGTCCCCCTAAATATCCATACCAGACCCTTTATCCGAGCACGCAACCTGGCAGGCCGCAGGAAAAGAGGGGGGGACGAGAGAGCGGCCCCCCCTCCCTCCTGAACCATACCAGGCCACATACCCTCAACATTGGGAGCAGGTTTCCGTTACATCAGAGGGGGCGGGGTCACCCACACGTCACTGGGGAACCCCTGGCTTCCCTCTCCTGCGTCAGAGGGGCGGGGTCAGGTGACGGGTGGCCCCGCCCTCCCAATAAGAAATGTCAGCGCTCGGCTCTCTGCAGTGTCTCCGCAGTGGAGACAGAAGAAGGAGGTATGGACAGCGCCCCGTCGCTGGATATGATCATCCATCGCTGGACCCCGGAGACCCATCGCTGGATAGCAAGAGTGGATTAGCACCGCTGGAATTTTTTTTTTTTTTTTTTTTTTTAATAAAGGAATTTTTCAAAAGTGTGTTTGTCTTATTTAACCATTTTGACACTTTCTTTGTGAAATGGTAGGGGTACTTTTGTACCCCCTTACCATTTCAAACAGGGGGGGGGCCGGGATCTGGGGGTCCCCTTGTTAAAGGGGGCTTCCAGATTCTGATAAGCCCCCCGCCCGCAGACCCTCACAACCAACGGCCAGGGTTGTGAGGATGAGGCCCTTGTCCTTATCAACATGGGGACAAGGTGCTTTGAGGGGTCACAGACCCCCAAAGCATCCTCCCAATGTTGAGGGTATGTGGCCTGGTACGGTTCAGGAGGGAGGGGGGGCCGCTCTCTCGTCCCCCCCTCTTTTCCTGCGGCCTGCCAGGTTGCGTGCTCGGATAAAGGGTCTGGTATGGATATTTAGGGGGACCCCCACGTCAATTTTTTTTTTAAATTTGATGCGGGGTTCCCCTTAATATTCATATCAGACCTGAAGGGTCTGGTATGGATATTTGGGGGGACCCCCACGTCAATTTTTTTTTTTTAATTTGACACGGGGTTCCCCTTAATATCCATGTCAGACCTGAAGGGCCTTTTGATTGAATTTAGGGGAACCCCCACGCTTTTTTTTTTTTTTTTTTTTTTTTTTAATCAATGAATGAATGAATTGTCGGCTAATACAGAGAACACTCATTGAGTGTTCTCTGTATTACGGAGACCCGACAATTTAGCCGCAAGTGATTTTAAAAGACTTTTTTTCCTGCACAAATGACACTTTGTGCAGCGACAGTTCTAAGCACCAGAAACATGCGCCCCTTCACAGGCAGACTATAGATACCCCCCAGCTACGAAATTTAAAGGAATATTACACTTTTATTGTTTCACTTTAATCATTATTAAAATCACTGCTCCTGAAAAAACGGCCGTTTTTAAAACTTTTTTTTGCATTGATCCATGTCCCCTGGGGCAGGACCCGGGTCCCCAAACACTTTTTAGGACAGTAACCTGCATATTGCCCTTTAAAATGAGCACTTTAGATTTCTCCCATAGACTTGTATAGGGTGTTCCGGCTTTTCGAATTTGCTGCGAACAGCCCAAATTGTTCACTGTTCGCTGAACAGGCGAACAGGCAATGTTCGAGTAGAACATGAATTCGACTCGAACTCGAAGCTCATCCCTACAGATGATTATCAAATCATCTATATATCTCCCAAAGAAGATAATGTTTGGGGCAAAAAGATTGTTGTGTTGAATATAGTGGTGTTCCCAGTAGCCCATAGCGAGGTTGGTGTAAGAGGGAGCAAAATTGGCTCCCATAGCCGTGCCCTGTTGTTGTAGATAGAAGTCACCGTTGAAAATAAAATAGTTGTGGGTCAAACAGAATTTAGTGGCCTCAATAATTAAGGAAGCCTGACGGGCATTCATTAGAGGATCACTGGTCAGAAAATGTTCAAGAGCTGTAATGCCAAAGGAGTGTGGGATCGATGTGTATAATGAGCTAACATCTAGGGACACCCACATGTATGTGGGTTCCCAGGTGTATGAGGACAAAAGTTCCAGGAGGTGGGTCCCGTCTCTGATGTATGACGGAAGGGATTGGACTAAAGGTTGTTGAAATTGATCAATGTAGAGACTGAAACCAGAAGTGAAGCTGTCCATGGATGCCACTATGGGTCTGCCGGGGGGATGTTGCTGATCTTTGTGGAGTTTAGGAAGATGGTAAAAATACGGTATGGAGTAAAAATCTTTGTGTAAAAAGGAACTTTCAGTTTTGGTAATGATGCCATTTGAAAGGGCAATTTTGATGAGTTGGTTGGCTTCTTGTGCAAAAATATTAGTAGGGTCTGTTTTTAGCTTGATATAGGTGGATTGGTCTGAGAGTAGTCTTAAGGCTTCTGCAATATAGTCGTCCCTTTCCTGGAGGACAATAGCTCCGCCCTTATCAGCAGATCTTATGATGATATCACTGGCCTGGGATAAATGCTTCAAGGCATTCGTTTCTAAAGGTGTCAAATTATGTGAGTTGTTGGAGGAAGAACTGCAGAGTTTTATCATGTCAGAAAAGACAACTCGATAAAAGCTTTCTAGATATGGGCCTTTTGAATGGGTGGGAAAAAATATAGATTTTGGTTTCAGACTGGTGTGTACAATGGGGGGCGAGGTGGTTAAATGTTGTGAAAGTGATCTTAGTAGATCATCTTCCATATTGGATAGATCCAAAATGGAGCATTCAAGGTTTTCAGAACTGGTTTCAGGCTCATTAGGTAAGACAGTGGGAGAGGCGGTTAGTGTATCCAGAGTCTTGAGTTGGGCTTTTTGGTTTTTTATATGGAAAAGTCTCTTCAATGTTAGTTTTCTAATATAACTGTTGAGGTCTTTAAATAAAAGGAAGGGGTTAGGTCAATTGGTGGGAACGAAAGTAAGGCCGCGGCTCAATAAAGAAATATCAGCAGGGGATAGGATTTGGTTAGAAAGATTAAAAATCTTTATCGTTTTATTATTTTCTGCAGGTTTAGCCATTCTGTTGCGTCCTCCTCTGCAACCTCTTCTGTGAGTTTTCTTTTTCGTGATGTGGTTGTCAGAGGAGGACTGGGCACTAAAAAAGTAGCCGTATTATTGATGCTGTGTGATATGGGTTGACAGGGAACCTCAGTTCCATCTAGGTTTGAGGAAATGTTGACCAGTGAGCGAGATGGCCTGAGTGTTGTTATTAGTACTACTGGAATTTGATAATACAGGGGAATCGGTATTGGGTGTACCAGGAGTTGTATTGGTGGTACTGGTAGTGGAAGAAAAATATACTTCAGTGGGATAATTCTCGGGCCCAGAGGTACTGGAAACATGAGTCGCCATTGTAACTGGTCTATTGTAAAAACGGTTGAGGGAGGTAACCAAACCCTCTTTGGTGTTCCTCACATTTTTACCCTTACTGTATTGTTTCCTTGGTTCGTGGTTTGTATTTGCAGGGATATGTTTAGATAAAGGTAAGGGTGAATGGTTGTTGCTAGGGCGTTTTTTCTGAAGTCTGAGTCCCGCAGGGGTGTGTAGTCTCAGACTCATAAAGGGAACCGGAGAAGGACGGGTTGAGGCAGAATTCTGCTGGCCCATAGGAGACACTTGATTAGATGGATTGGGACAACTATTATTGACTAGTGAGTGGCGTAAAAGAGACGTTTTTTTATTCCAAGTAAAAATTCTCTTGAAATTGTAATCATCCAGATCTATCTTGAATTTACCCATTTTGATATTAATCAAAAAGTCCTCATCTCTCCTATTGTTGGCTTTGAGGGTATCCAACCATGTGAGGGGGGTGATGTTGGACTGGTTGTTAACATCCTGAACGATCGAGTGAATTTGGTCACTTAATTTTTTGTACCTATTTTTCCTATGAGTGATGAGAACAGCCATCCATTTGGCAGTGCAAAATTCGGTGAGATCTGCCCATTCTTTGGAGTTGTCGACATCCAAGAAGGGGGGGCACTCTTTCATAATCCTTAGACCTCACAGATACTCTAGTTGAGCGCAGGAATGAGCCCTGTTGTTAAATATTTGATCAAAAATTGTAATTACATGCCCCTGTTAAACAGGGGCAGTAAATTAGGTCTTAGGCAGTGATGGTGGTGCTACAACACTGTAACCCCTCACAGTTTCTGTTGTTGAGTGCAGGAACAAGCCCTGCTGTGAAATATTAGAGCAAATATTGTAATTACATGCCCCTGTTAAACAGGGGCATAAAAATTGGACCTTGGGCGGTGATGTTGGTGGTAGTACAACACTTTAAAGCCTCACAGATACTCTTATTGAGCGCGAAAATGGGCTCTGCTGTGAAATATTAGAGCAAATATTGTAATTACATGCCCCTATTAAACAAGGGCAGAAAAAGTGGGTCTTAGGCACTGGTGGAGGTGCCACAACACCGCAACCCCTCACAGATACTCTAGCTGAGCGCAGGAACAAGCTTTGCTGTTAAATATTTAATCAAAAATTGTAATTACATGCCCCTGTTAAACCGGGGCAGAAAAATTGGGTCTTAGGTAGTGGGGCTGCCACATCACAGTAACCCTTCGCAGATACTCTAGTTGAGCACAAGAACAAACTCTGCTGTGAAATATTACAGCAAAAATTGTAATTACACTCCCCTGTTAAACAGGGGCAAAAAAAATTGGGCCTTAGGCGCTGGTGGTGGTGCCCTGAAACAAAAATGCTCTTAGAAGCTATAAACTTGAACATTGAAGAGGAATAGGATAGTCACTAAGCATAACAGGATAGTCACCTAGCATAGGCAGTCTTCAAGGGATCTCACATTCATAGAAAAATGAATCGGCTACATCAGCATCAGGTGCTTGGTAGCTGATGATCCAAGACTGATTCATTTTTATGAAGGTGAGCCAATCAACTGAGTCTGTGGACAGGCGCACTCTGTGATCGGTCACAAAGCCTCCAGCAGCACTGACTGTGCATTCAGAAAGAACGCTGGATGCAGGACAGGCCAATAGCTCAATTGCATTTTGTGCAAGCTCTGGCCTGTGATCCATCCTCAAGACCAGTAACCCAGTGTATTTACGGTTGGAAAGGTCTCCAAGTCTGACCTTACCCCGTCCTGCACCATGTAAATCAGACGCTGGCAATGCTTGCTGGAACTGATCAAACCTTGGGGCTGTGGACTAAAAAGTTGTCTGAATGCATCGGTCAGACGGCCACCTTCTCCACCGCTCCTTCAGGAGGACCAGTAAATTCCAGGCTCTGGAAATGCATTGCACAAACCTTTCTGCGAGGCCTCCCGAAGATGTTTCATCTTCTGCTCCCTCTGTGAAGGCTGGATAAGTTCCGCAACCTTACCTCTGTAATGTGGATTAGGAAGGGTTGCCAGCAAGTAATGATTCCTCTCTTTGATACCACAAATCTAAAGATTTTGCAGGCTTTGCAGGATCAGGGAGGCCATGCAGCAAAGGTTTGCTAAGGCATTTGATCCGGAGTTCCCCTGACCCTGCCCTGGTGCCATACTCACACAGGTACTCATTGATGACCCTCTGCTGTGTGTGCAGCCGCTGCAGCATTGAAAACGTTGAGTTCCACCTGGTGAGCATGTCACAAATGAGGCGATTCTTGGGCAGGTTGCATTTCTTTTGAAGGTCAGTCAGCCGGGCACTGGCATTATATGACCGGCGGAAATACCCACAGACTTTCCTGGTCTGCCTCAGGAGATTCTGTAAGCCTGGGTACCTGCACAAGAACCGCTGCACCACCAAATTCAGAAAGCAAGCCAAACAGGGAACATGGGTCAAGTGTCCCTGTCAGAGGGCGGAGAGGAGGTTGGTGCCATTGTCGCAAACCATCATTCCTGGCTGAAGCTGGCACCACTGAGTCTGCCACTGCAAAGCTGACAGAATCTATTCCCCAGTGTGGTTCCTGTCCCCTAAGCAGACCAACTCAAGCGTTGCATGGCATCTTTTTGCCTGAGTGCTTGTATAGCCCCTTGAACGCCTACGAAGCACCTCTGGTTCTGAGGACAAATCTGCACAGGAAGAGGCCATAGAGGAAGAAGAAGAGGAGGGGTGGAGGAGAGAGGTGTGGCAAAATCACCACTACTTTTGGAGGCGTAGTGGTGGAACATGCTCCAACAATACTGCACCCTGTCCTGCATCCTTCCCAGCTGCCAGCAGAGTTACCCAGTGTGCCGTGAAAGAAAGGTAACGTCCCTGTCCATGCCTGCTGGACCATGAGTCAGCGGTAATATGGAACTTACCACTGACCGCCCTGTCCAACGAGGCCAAGACATTGCCTTCCACATGCCGGTAGAGAGACGGAATGGCCTTCCGTGAAAAGAAATGGCGTTTGGGAACCTGCCAATGAGGTACCACACATTCCATAAATTCACAAAAGGGGGCAGAGTCTACCAGCTTAAAAGACAGCAGTTGGACTGCTAGCAATTTAGCCAAGCTAGCATTCAGCCGCTGAGCATGTGGATGGCTAGGGCCGATTTTTTTTTTAGCAACCGGGGTAGGGAAATTTTCTTGCTACAATCAGTTGGTGTAGCGATAGCAGATTGCCTGCAGGTAGTTGGCACACCTAATTCTACACCTTCATTCCTCTCAGTGCAGGTTTCTGAGAGGACTGAAAGTATAGTGGGGTTGCAGATCCCAGCTGATGAGGAGCAAGGAGAGGTCTGCCTTGTTCTTTGGTGTGGGTCTTTTAAGTACTGCCAACGGACTGCATGGGAGGTCGACATATGTCTGGTCAAGCATGTGGTGCCCATGCAGCTGCTGCTTTCGCCATGCTTGATACGTTTCAGACATATGTTGTAAACAGCAATGGTGCGAACTGCTGCACACGTATCAAAAAAAGGGCCCACACCAAAGAACTTTTCAAAATACGTGGGGAGTCAGCAGGGCCCTGCAAATGCGGAGCTCTGTGGTGTGATGCAGTCGGGTGGCTGCCCTGCCTCGTTGGAGATGTGCCTCCTCCTCCTCTCTTCAATCAGGCACCCATGTAAAATCAAAGACCTCATCATCCCCTCCCTCCTCTTCATTGGAGCAAACCTGGCAGTTTGCTGCAGCTGGGGGAACATGACTGCCAGTTTATTGTCCATCTTGGGCACCCCCTCTCTCTGGGCTCACATTATTGCCTTCTTCAACCTGGGTACCATCATGTGAGCCTTTCAAAACACTGCGCATCCTCCTGCAGCATGTATCGAAACTGTGGTCCCACAGTTCAGGGGGACTCCTCCATACATGATGGTGGGGCTAGGGAAGGAGTGACTGATGATATTGAGCCAATGGAATAGGCTGCTTTGGCAGCTACATTGGCAGGCAAACTACTCTGAGCCTGGGTGACAGAGGATGAGGACAGCTTAGTTATCCGCTCTACCAACTCTTCTGCGTGTTGTGAATCAACACGGCCAGCTGCCAAAAAAAAGGACAAGCGTGCCCCATGGCCATGTGCTGAGGATGCACCGTGTCCATGACCAGCACTGTTAGCTGTAGACACAGAGCCTGCTTGCCCTCTTTTAGTGGCCTGTGAGCATCTGCCTCTCCTTGGTGGCCTTCCAGACATGCTGTAAAATGTTATTAGTAAAACACTGCCTAAAATTTACTAGAAAAAGTATGCCAGGAATGGCCTGCAGTCAGATATAGGCAGGGCTAGGCTAGAATTCAGTGGATATATATATATATATATATATATATATATATATATATATATATATATATATATATATGAGACTGTATATATATTTTATATATTTTATGCACTGCACATCACTGAATCACCTGCCTGCTTGCCTGAATGTGTATTTGAAAATGTACACCAGGAATGGCCTGCAATCAGATATATGCTTGGCTAAACTGGAATGCAGCAAATATATATATGTAGAAGACTGTATATATATATTTAATGCACTGCAGATAACTGAATCGCCTGCCTGAAAGTGTATTTGAAAGCATAAACCAGGAGTGGCCTGCAGTCAGATATAGGCTTGGCTAGACTAGAATGGATATATATAAGGAGACTGTATATATATTTTATGCACTGCAGATCACTGAATCACCTGCCTGCCTGCAAGTGTATTTGAAAACATGCAATGTCGCAGTGCATTATGGGGCATGACGCTCCGCTCGAATTTGGTGCAAACCCCCCATATTGTTCGTATTTTGACAAATGATCGAACAGCCAATGTTCGTGTTGAGCTCATGTTTGACCCGAACATAAAGCTCATCCCTACTAGCTATAACTACTAGTGGTCTTCCTTGACCAGTAAGTGTCTTCCTTTGGTCATTATAGCCACTTGAACATTTGGTGTGAGACAATTTTTCACTATCTCATTGAGATTTTTCACAATCTCATTGAGTCATGTGCTTCAGCATTTGGCTAGTTAGTCTCTTACTTGCTAAAGTCTATGCTCTATACCAGTGTTTCTCAAATCCAGTCCTCAAGGCGCCTCAACAGGTCATGTTTTCAGGCTCTCCATTGTTTTTCAGAGGTGATTTGATCACTTTCACTGCCTTAGTAATTACCACAGCCATTTCATCTGAGGGAAATCCTGAAAACATGACCTGTTGGGGCACCTTGAGGACTAAAGTTGAGAAACACTTCACTTCTTGAATCATGCATCCTTGTGTTTTTAAGACAGAGCCCTGAACCCTCGTCTTGCTATATTGTTACATTGTGTATTGTACTTTGCCCAGATCCTTTGCTGTTAGCTTTGTAGCACAGTGGCTACGTGGTTAGCACTTTCACCTAGCAGCACTAGCATCTCTGTCTGTCTGTCTGTCTGTCTGGAGTTTGCATGTTCTCCCTGTGCCAGTGTGGCTATCCTTCGGGTACTCCAATTTCCCCCCCATGCTCCAAAGACATGGTAGGTTAATTGGCACTTGTCTAAGTTGGACCTAGTATGTGTATGTATGAATGTGAGTTAGGGACCTTAGATTGTAAACTCCTTGAGAGCAGGGACTAATGTGAATGTACAATATATATGTGTAAAGTGCTGCGTAAATTGACAGTGCTATATAATACCTGTAATAATAATAATCTAGCTGCTTTTGTATGTATTGTGTACTTTGCTTCACTGTTTTTTTACAGTTTTGTTCACTATTGCTGTACTTGCTTTTTTGCTGAATCACATTTTTTATCATTCAGCGATTTCTATTTATTTATTGCACGGCATCCTCATCACAGCAACTTAACTGTAACCCCCCTATGAGAGTGGTTACCCATGTAGGGTATCATTGCATCTGGCTTCCTTGTAAACTTGATGTAATAAACAAAGCAAAAGGGCAAAGAACTGTCTCTCATATTGGATACCAAAGCTGTGGAGAACAGTACCTTTCACCTCAAAGAAGGTGTGCTTTGACCTAACAAGCCTACCTCATGCTAAAGAGCAAATTGGTTAAAAAAGCATTGGTCTTCACACTAATTAGCAAAAAAAAAGAAGAATTTGTGGACTAGGTTCAAAAGGTCCTATAACACTAGTAAGCCTTGTCCATAATAAAACGTATTAGTAGTAATTTTAGAGCAAAACAAAGCTTGTCATTATTAATACTAGAATTTACCACACAAGATGAAATCAATATGCACAATATATACCTGTTTATTTTCCTGGTCAGAGCTTTGCGTTAATGAATTTATAGATTGCAGTTTGCAGGATCTTGACAAACTGGACTTTGGGGAACTCAAAATGCTAGTAGGTGATGTGCACACTGGGCTGTAGTTTCTTGATAACTCTTCAGAACCCTCAAAATGGTGTGTGTAGTTTGAAAGTAATGATGGGGAAATGTAAAATTCTGAATCTGCATGTTCATTAAATTGCTGGTAAGTGTTGGGATAAGATGGAGGAAACCTGCAGCGTTCTGTGATTTCCATGGGTGAAGTAGATCTTGGACAGTTCTGCTCTAAATTCTCACTCAAGCTTAAAGATGGCCTTAAATTGCTTTTGACTGGCACATATCTTTTTACATATGGCATTACATTTTGTTTTTGGCTAGTAGCATTTGAGAGTGACTGGTGAAAAGGTAATGGAGATGGAAATAATGTAACTCTTCTTGATTTGCCCAGAACAGAATATTTTTTTAAAGGTGTGTAAGACTGTCTGTTTAATGGTGGTTTTTCATTTAGAGATGGAATATTTTCTCTGCTAGAGTTTATTATTGTATTTGACTGATGAGGCAGCTCTAACAATGGAGACACAACTCCTTTTCGAGAAAAAAATGACCCTGAAGAGGATTTTAATAATATGGACTCTGGAGAAAGACTTCTAAGAGACCTTGAATAGAATGAGGATTGACTATGTAAAACATCTGAAGATGAAGGCAGATTTTGTTTTTCAATTTTTTCTTGGGCATTTGAAATTTTAAAGTCTTTTGGATAATTAAGAGCAAAACAAGATTGTGATTTTCTTGGTGGACTTGAAGTTCCAGCAGTCTTGTAGAAATGTGAGGTTGATTTAATGCCACAATGATATAGATTTGAATCAGGGGAAATGGTCCTATCATGTGCTGATTTTTTTGATTTTAGCAAAGATGTTAGAAATGAAAGCCGAGATGTCGCTTCAGGTCTTGGAACTGGAGACAAGGAGTCATTCATACTACATATGGTTGAAGATGATCCAAAACATTGAGAGCTAAGGGGGCTAGGACTTCGACATAAAGGGTGTTTAATAATTTTTATAGGCAGAGGTGACATAGCATTAGACCTTATACATTTAGCAGGGGCAGTGTTCAGGCTCTGTATTTGTGAAGTCTCAGATTGCAGTGGTTGTGCACTTTGTGTTGAAACATTAAAATTATTTGTTTCTTTTGATAGCAATGGTTCAGGAATTCTGTTAACATCTTCAATATTTTCATTTATATTCACAGCCACAGAAGGAATCATGCACCCTTTATACTTCGATATTCCTTTAGACGATTGTGATAGATTAGTTGATTGAAATCTGTATGCGTTCACATCAGTAGTAGGCAGATACAAATGTTGCTAGAGGAAAAAAAAAATCAGAGAAATAATTTCAACCTTTGAAATAATTCTAATTAAAGTTCTGTGATATAAATTGTTGTGCCATGCATGGCATATGTAATTGAAAAGAATTTGAAGATTTGTGTAATTATGGCAGAGTGCTATAATCATAAAGGCAAGCTGCATTATAGTACATTTATGTTTTAGGGTTTGGATATGCTTCAAAGCAGAAACCAGACAAATCAAAGGTACAAAGTAATGAAAGTATATAGTACATTCATTAAAAATCATTACATTTATCTCTAAAAGCATCTATATGAAAGTTCCTGACTTTGACTTTGACTTTGCACCAGTCCCTTGCAAATGCTCTGTGTGCAGAGCTTAGACCGGGAGAGGAAGACGCAGTATAAAGTAATAATAAATCAGGCTACATTGCTATAACACAAGAAACACATTGACAGGAGGAGAGAGCAGAGTGGCAGAGAGATGAACTGATCAGTGTGCTTCTTCTCTTTTTACTCTCCAGTCAAAGACTTGAGAAAGGGACAAGTCATATCTGATTGCGTCAGTAGAAGAATGAGTTAACAAAATACAGATCCTTTGGCAGGTAAAACAGCTCTCATATACATATTTTATCTGTATGCTTAGCTGTTTTCCTAGAGGTAAGCTTTAATGTACATATTATGAGCAGTGATACCCATTTTAATGCTTAATAATGAATGTTTTATCATTTATATGCAATCAGTGGAGGACATTTTAAGACTGAAACATTACTTGGTAGAGAATAGTTACTATGGTCAACAATGTACAATTTAATTTATTTCATGTTGGGTCTGTTTAAGAAGGCATGCCATCATTTTTCTGAATGTATTTGAAATCCATGTAATTTATCTCACAAAACAGAGGTCCTATATTTTACTACATATTGGTATATGTTGTTCCTATGCACATTTGCCAAAGGTATGACATTTTCTGATTTTATCTAGACATTGTACACAAAAACAAATGTGCAGATTGCATTAAGTACCAAATATTTAAAAAAAAATAAAAATATTGCAAGTTCAAGAAATAAATTGTACCTGCAGCTCCTGGTGCCCCAAGTAAGGGCTGAACTGATGTAGATCTTTAGGGTCATTAAGTTCATTAGCATATGCTTCTACTAGAGCTGCTTTGGGCTGTGCTATTGTTGATTGCTGTGCTCTTATGAATTCATTGTCCTTTGCTCCTTTCTTCTTTTTTGTAATTTTTTCATCTTCCCCATCATCAGAGTCCATTACTACAACAAATTTTGCTATGAAAAGGTCATTATGTTTTATTTCCTCCAAACTGTTTGATGCAGCCACTTCCTTTGAAAAACTGTCCCCAGATCTCTGTTTGTGAAACACATCCAAAAAACTTTCAGAAGGTTGATGTGGATTTATCTCCGAGTTCCTTTCACATTCTGCCGCCTTTAAAGAAAATAAGTAGCTTGTTAAATATTATGATTTAATTGAAAGCTAGTGCAAATTTATTTTAAGATTTTTTTAGTGACACACTTCACAATCTTTTTAGTTTTAATTTGCCATTACATTATGATTTTATACATGTTGAACATACATAGAATTTAATAGGATTAATGAAATAAAATGTTAATTGATTTAACTATAATTATATCAGGATATTTAGGCTGTGATCCAGCTCAACATAATTATCACCCTTGTGAATCATATATGGGATATATATTTGAGGTACATTTATTTAGATGTATTTGTAGTAATAGGTAGATGGTAAGTAAACTGTAATGAACATGCCAGAATTTGACCCAGCTCACCCTGATACACAAATGTGTGGATCAAGGCAGTACCCATTTAAAAGGGTTACCCTTTGATTTCACCACTTGTCTACAGCCTACCTAGCATTAAAAATGGTCCTTCTGTCATTATTTCAATGTGTTAATAACATGAATATGACATAGGTCTGCAACAGACCTCTCATACAGAACCTTAAAAAATTAAACATTCAGGGACATTCTTCTTCTCAACCTGTGAAATTATGTCCATCGTGCACATTGCCATCATAAATAACTATGAAGTGTCATATTATATTTAGGTGACATGATTATTAAATCTAAATAACTTCTGGCAGCTATATATAGAGATTTAGTGGAACAGCTAGGCAATATTAAACGCTAAAGACATGTCAATTTTTTTTAAATCCACAGTAATATGGCAGCTAAGTCTATACTTTCACTTCACAGATAGGGATGAGCAATTCAAATGCATTTTTGGTGTGACCTTTGGTCCCTTGTCAGGATCCCAAAGAGATATCACTATCACTCCTCAGGGAGTAAGGGGTGGGCAAAAGAAACATTTCAATGATATATGACAGGCCAAGTATACTCAGGGCTCGAGTCCTGCGAGAACGCGTGGGAATGGCGTCCCTGCACTATTTTCACAGCGTTGTTCGCTCCCCGGCGCCCCCCCTCTCTTCTCGTCTATGGTCTATCCCAGATGATGTCACTAGCCAATGGGGATAGACGAGAAGAGAGGAGGGGCCGCCGGGGAGGGAACAGCGCTGTGTGAAGTGAGGGAGAACTTACTACAGCCAAACGCTTCCTGTGCTACTCTGCATACTGCCTAGTAAGATGACGATGTGCCCTATAATGTGCCCCCTGGTGTGCTATGTGCCCCATGCCCTAATGTGCCCCCCTGCCCTGATTTCCTATGTGCCCCATGCCGTAATGTGCCCCCTGCCCTGATGTCCTATGTGCCCCACTGTGCCCCATTATGTGCCCTGATGTGCCCCATGCTATAATGTGCCCCCTGCCCTGATGTCCTATGTGCCCCACTATTCCTCATTATGTGCCCCATGCCGTAATGTGCCCCCTGCCCTGATGTCCTATGTGCCCCACTGTGCCCCATTATGTGCCCCATGCCATAATGTGCCCCCTGCCCTGATGTCCTATGTGCCCCACTTGCCCCATTATGTGCCCCATGCCATAATGTGCCCCCTGCCCTGATGTCATATGTGCCCCAATGTGCCCCATTATGTGCCCCATGCCGTAATGTGCCCCCTGACCTGATGTCCTATGTGCCCCACTGTGCCCCATTATGTGCCCCATGCCGTAATGTGCCCCCTGCCCTGATGTCCTCTGTGCCCCATAATGTGCCCTGATGTGCCCCATGCCCTGATGTGCCATGTGCCCTGATGTGCCATGTGGCCTAATGTGCCATGTGGCCTGATGTGCCCTGTGCCCTTATGTGCTATGTGCCCTGATGTGCTATGTGCCCCATAATGTGCCCTGATGTGCCATAATGTGCCCTGATGTGCTATGTGCCCCATAATGTGCCCTGATGTGCCATAATGTGCCCTGATGTGCTATGTGACCCATAATATGCCCTGATGTGCCATGTGGCCCGATGTGCCCCATGCCCCCGATGTGCCCCGTGCCCTTATGTGCTATGTGCCCTGATGTGCTATGTGCCCCATAATATACCCTGATGTGCTATGTGCCCCATAATGTTTCCTGATGTGCCCTGATGTGCCATGTGGCCTGATGTGCCCCGCACCCTTATGTGCTATATGCCCTGATGTGCCTGGGCCCCATAATGTGCCATAATGTGCCATAATGTGCCATAATGTGCCAACGTTTCCCCCATACCCTGATGTGCCATGTGGCCTGATGTGCCCCATGCCCTTATGTGCTATGTGCCCTGGTGTGCTATGTGCCCCATTATGTGCCCTGATGTGCCCCATGCTGTAATGTGCCCCCTGCCCTGATGACCTATGTGTCCCACTGTGCCCCATTATGTGCCCTGATGTGCCCCATGTAGTAATGTGCCCCCTGCCCTGATTCCTATGTGCCCCACTGTGCCCCACAATGTGCCCTGATGTGCCCCACGCCCTGATGTGCAATGTGGCCTGATGTGCCCCGTGCCCTTATGTGCTATGTGCCTTGATGTGCTATGTGCCCCATAATGTGCGCTGATGTGCCATAATGTGCCCTGATGTGCTATGTGCCCTGATGTGCCCTGATGTGCTATGTGCCCCATAATGTGCCATAATGTGCCCTGATGTGCTATGTGACCCATAATGTGCCCTGATGTGCCCCCATGTGCCAACATTTCCCATGCCCTGATGTGCCATGTGGCCTGATGTGCCCCATGCCCCGATGTGCCCCGTGCCCTTATGTGCTATGTGCCCTGATGTGCTATGTGCCCCATAATATACCCTGATGTGCTATGTGCCCCATAATGTGCCATAATGTTCCCTGATGTGCCCTGTGCCCTGATGTGCCATGTGGCCTGATGTGCCCCGCACCCTTATGTGCTATGTGCCCTGATGTGCTATGTGCCCCATAATGTGCCATGATGTGCCATAATGTGTCATAATGTGCCAACGTTTCCCCCATACCCTGATGTGCCATGTGGCCTGATGTGTCCCATGCTCTGATGTGCCCCATGCCCTTATGTGCTATGTGCTCTGATATGCTATGCGCCCCATAATGTGCCCTGATGTGCTATGTGCCCCAATGTGCCCCATAATGTGCCATAATGTGCCCCATGCCCTGATGTGCTATGTGCCCTGTGCCCTGATGTGCCCCGTGCCCTGATGTGCCCCGTGCCCTGATGTGCTATGTGCCCCATAATGTGCCCTGATGTGCCCCATAATGTGCCCTGATGTGCCCCATAATGTGCCCTGATGTGCCATGTGGCCTGAAGTGTCCCATGCTCTGATATGCCCCGTGCCCTGATGTGCCCCGATGTCCTATTTTTTATTTATTTTTTGGGTGGGGGAGTGGATCTTGAATGGAAGTTCCCACACTTTTTTCCCTAGGACTTGTCCCCTGAGTATACTTCTATATTTGGTCCTATGCAACTAAAAAGTATGGTACTTGCTCATCATTGCTGCTTTAATAAAAATACTGTAATTTATTTAGCTCAAGAGAAGTTTTAGTTGATATTCTTCAAACAGTAGTCTCTCACTAAAACAGAGTGCTCACCGCACTATAAAAATATTAACCTTAGAGACACATGTCAATGTAACCAATGTTAGACAATCCAATTTTCTGTGCATGTTCAATCACAGTTTCCACAGTTGTTGTCCAACATGATCCTGCATTCCTAGTCTACAGTATAAATAAATCCTTCTGCACCCCTACAGCTCCATATCTGAATCTTAGATGGTGGCATAGATACATATGCTCAAACGTGCTTAGAAATACCTGTGACTGCAGCAAAAAGGCATATACAAATAATTTAGAGCCCAAGTATTACTATAGAAAATATATAAATTGAAAAAATATCTAAAAGAAATGTGGAAGAACCTGCTATGTATACTGTACTTATTCCATATACATTCCATATATATTTATCACCTGTAGAAGACAATGGGGGTTATTTACTAAAGAAAATCCACTGTGCACTGCAAGTGCACTTGGAAGTAAAGTCGCTGTAGATCCGAGGGGGACATGCAAGGAAAATAAAAAACAGCATTTTAGCTTGCACATGATTGGATGATAAAATCAGCAGAGCTTCCACTCATTTCAGATCTACCCCTTAGCTTCAGAGAGACTGCACTTCCAAGTGCACTTGCAGTGCAAAGTGGATTTGCCTTTTGTAAATAACCCCCAATGTTTTCAGGAATGTAAAATAATGAAAAGTAATAAGTAAGTAGAACAATGTTATGGAATTGGCACCTTGCCCAACAGTTAATTCAGTTTTTATAAAGTAATACCTTTTGTGTTACTGTTACTTCTGGGCCTAAAAGAATTTTAGGCAGTTCATCCTTTCCAACCAACACCTGACTGGGAAGTGTTCCAATGGCAGGTACAAAGGTAAATGTCAATTGGCTTGTTCCTTTTTCTGTTGATGAAGCCTGGAATAAAATGAATAATAATGATGATAATAAAAATATTATTAATAATAACAATGATGACGGTGAAGATGATGATGATAATAATAATGATACTTTGAAGAAACAAGTATGTTTAATTCTATTAAAAAATAATTATTTTAATAATAAAATAGTTAAAATCACATTCATCTTAAAAAAAAAATCTTTCAGCTGCACCCTTTATGTAAAAAATGCATTATTTAATACAGCAATATGAAAAAGACTTAACTCCCTAACCGCTAAAGCAGCCTTCACTAAATGGTGACAACCAAGTCCAGACCATCAGCCCACCAGTCTGCAGCACTGGATTTCCATCGAGCAGTACTAATTGGTTACTAGGACCACCGGCATCCTAGCAATCAATGACGTCACGTGCGTGCTCCACCCCCTGCAGTATGCTTCTTCTCTCAGCCCCTGCCTACTCGGCTGCAGGAACATGTCGGCTAAGAACCGTAGGCATTCTGATGTACTTTACTAATGTATAGGGAAGACTCTGATGGGGGCAACTGATATGTAAGGGGGCCCTCTGATGGGGGCAACTGATATGTAAGGGGACAGTCTGATGGGGACACCTTATGCGAGGCAATTGATCTATGGTGGTACAGTGATGGGGACACATTAAGTAAAGAGGCACTTTGATGGAGGAACTTGATGCTTGGAGGGAACTATGATAGGGACACCTAATGCAAGGGGGCACTCTGACGGGGACAACCAATTCTGAGAGTGTATTCTGATTGATGCTCCTTTATGAGGTAATCTGATTGGGGGCACTTGATATAATGAGGTGCTTTGATAGGGGCCCCTGATTTAAGGGGACACGCTGATTGGGACACCTTATGTAAGAGGGCAATTTTATGGGACACCTGATGTAAGGGCATACTCTGATAGGGACACCTTATTTTAGGGGCACTATGATGGGGAGACCTGATTTAAGGGGCACTCTGATGGGGACACCTTATTTAAGGGGCACTCTGATGGGGACTCCTGATCTAAGGGGGTACACTGGGGGGCATTGCACGGTGGGGGACCCAATGCACGTGGCACCAATTGCCCTGGTAGAATGTGCTGTGACAGGAAAGGGAGGCACCAGCCCCCTTATGGCATAAGCCTGAACTAGCGTCTGTCTGATCCACCGAGAGATGGTGGCTGATGAGACCTCCAGTCCCTTCTTTGGACCAGCCACCGATACAAACAGTGAGCCCAACCTCCGAAAAGGAGCCTTAGCAGACAGATACACCCGCAGAGCCCAGACCACATCCAGGGAATGCAAAGCCACCTCTTTAGGGTGTGACGGCCGAGGACATAAGGATGGAAGCACAAGGTCCTCATTTAGATGAAAGGCTGAAACAACCTTTGGAAGAAACGAAGGCTGAAGACGCAGCACTGCCTTATCCTTGTGGAGGATCAAGTAGGGAGACTTGCAAGACAAGGCCGCCAACTCAAAAACCCTCCTGGCAGATGTAATGGCCACTAGAAAGACCACCTTCTGAGAGTGTCAATAAGGGAATTTCCCTATTGTTTTCAAATGGCGGTTTCTGAAGTACCGAGAGCACCAGATACAAATTCCACGGAGGTAGTGGTGGCCGAATCGGAGGGGCCATATGCAGAACCCCCTGAACAAACATACTCACCAATGAATGAGTTGCCAAGGGTCACTGAAAAAACTGATCACTGGTGCTTAATGCAAGTTTCTTATCCACTCCTCGCCCCAAAAACAGCAGGATCCTGGAAAGTGAATATGTACGCAGATGCCACTCCATCTCCTCACACATGGTGATGTAGGCCTTCCACATATGATGATAAATCTTCTGAGAAGATGACTTCCATGCCCTCAACATAGTGGATATTACCAAATCCAACATACCTCGGTCCCTTAGCACCTGGCTTTCAACAACCACGCCGTTAAAGCTAGTGATGGTAAAGCAGGATGAAGTATTGGACCTTGCGACAGAAGGTCCTCTTGCATCGGTAGCCAACAAGGAACATCCGCCACCATTCGTATTATGTTGGCGTACCACGGACACCAAGGCCAATCTGGGGCAATCAGAATCACTGGAATCCCCTCGGCCTCCACTCTGCGAAGCAAACGTGGTAGAAGTTTTAGTGGGCAGAAGGCATAAATCAGCCGATAATGCCCCCATGGAGCCACCAACGCGTCTTCCGCATCCCCACAGGGATCCTTTGATCTGGTCATAAAACCTCTGTGCCTTCTGATTGAGTCGATAAGCCAGTAGATCTACATCTGGCGTGCCCCACCTTAGGCAAAGGAGCAGAAATACATCAAGATGTAGCGACCATTCCCCTTGGTCCAGCATCTGAAGACTTAGGTAGTCCGCTTGACAGTTTTCTACGCCCGGAATGAACACGGCCGACAGAGCCGGCATGCGCCGCTCTGCCCACTGCAGGATGTGAGCGACCTCCAGTACTGCAGCCGAGCTCCTTGTTCCTCCTTGATGGTTGACATACACCTCTGCCGTGGCGATGTCCGACTGTATCTTGACCGGATGCCCCCTACAGCCTCTGCGACCATGTGGAGAGGCACCGCCTGATTGCCCGAAGCTCCAGTACATTGAACGGCAGGCAGGATTCTTTCTGGGTCCACCGATCCTGGGCTGACTGTACACCCCTAACCAGTCAGGCTAGCATCCTTTTTCATATAAGATATATATTTTTTATTTTTTTATGCAAGCAGTCTGGCTCATTGGGGATTGTGGTGGTTTTATATAGTGGCGGATCTACCAGGGTCACAACAGTCACACTTGTAACCAGGCCCTGGCGTTCCACCACTGTGAGGAGGCCCCAAGACCCAGCATCTCCCCCTGCACTTCTGCCTGTCATAAAAACAATAATAAACTGCGCTTAGGCATAAACACCAAAAATAAATAAATAATACAAAAAAATATTAATAAATGAAAAAAGGCTGCAGCCCAAAGTGGGATACATACAGAAAACAACATAAAGAGAAAGGCTCAAGAGCTGCGCACAGGCACCATTAAATAACCAAATTAATATTATATAAAAATAGATCACACAAAAATGTATTTAAATAATGTGATAAATGACTCTAAATCTTCAAAATATTCCCATTGATCGAAACTAGATTTGCTTAAAAGTGACTTTAAGGCAACAGTCCTTCAAAAGCTTGCTGAAATAAGTCCTTTGTATAAGTTCTTATCAGGATACCACAGTGATTCCACACAAAAAACAGCAAACAAGTGCCCATCACTGAGAAGTGAATGCGCTTACCAGACAGTAAAACAAATGAGGCTTTAATTGTGAACCATCCGTGTCATTACTCGTACACCAAAACGTATGGATTGACCTTCCACCGGTATCTACGGCGTTACTTAAATCTCACAGCATCCCCAATACCAAACGGATATTGCACTATTAATAAGTCAAAGAGAGGAGGAGGCCCTCATAGTGTAAAACCGATTTGGACATTTTATTAAAACAAATAAATAATTGCACTTACAAAACTTGCATCAGAAATCGCATATAAGGAACAGTCAAAAAAGCCGGCCAGCATTCGTTCGGGAGCCCGTCCTCCCCTCGTACGGAGTGGTGGCGTCACTGCGTACCTTCCCAGACATCTGGCTGTCAGTTCACTATGCAGACAAGGGGTGGAGGGGGTGATTGTCAGTTGTGTGGTGCCTGCGGGCTGTGGAATCTCCCTGCTCTGTGGTGTCCACAAGCTGCAGGATCTCCCTCCAGCTAGCAGTTCACTGGCCGAGTCTATACAGTGGAGAGGGGGCCTCTGACCCAGGCAGGTATCAGCTTCAGTAAACAAGTGAGTCGCTATGCTTGTACACTGAAGCCAATACCTGCTTGTGTCAGAGGTCCCTCCTCTCTACTGTATAGAGTCAGGAAGTGAACTGCTAGCAGGAGGGAGATCCTGTGGCTTGTGGACACCACAGAGCTGATCCTCCCATCCCACCCCCCTCCACGGCATAGTGAACTGCAACTGAAGTGATGTGAGGTGCAGGTGAAGATGCTGCGGGCACCATAAACTGCCATCATTGTTCAGGTCAGTGGCCATGGGGTGGAAGTGGGGGTGGGCTACAGAGATGTGCTGGGGGTTGGAGGTGCATATCAAGTGGGTTCAAATCAGAGCTTTGTTAGGCCCCTTTTATACTTGTGGACTGATCGTGTCCACCTGTCCGTTTGCTGGCATACCCAATCTATCCATCCATCCATAGCTCTCTATGGAGTGGTGGATGTCAGCGAACATGTGTCTACTGACACCCGCCGCCATCTGATCCGGTCTGCTAAAAACAGATGGATGGGAGATCCATTTCCCATCCATCTGGAAAATCGGATGGAAATTGACAGGCGGTCCGTTTCCATCCAACAGCCCCATAGAAGGCAACAGGCTATGTCCACTCTGCATCAGGGTAGCGGACACGGACCTGTCATCCGTTTGCTCAGCAGTGGAGGAATCAACCGCTGAGCAAGCAAATCACATTTACGGGTCAGCCCCGTATGAAAGGGGCCTTGTGGGATCCAGTGCTGCAGTGTACGGAGCTGTGGAGGGTGCAGAAATGTGCGGCAGAGTACATAGATGTGCTGGGGGTGTTGAGGTGTTCTGGGAATTACAGAGGATGCTGGGAGGTGCAGAGGTTTGTGTATGTGTGTGGGGGTGGAGGAGGTGTACTGAGGGTTAAAAATAGCTTTCTGGGCATATAGAGGCATACTAGGGTATAAAGAGGATTCTACGAGGTGTAGAGGTGTGTGGGGGGTAAGGAGGTGTGCTGGGGGGTAACGAGGATGCGGGAAGCTGCAGAGGCATGAGTAGAAGGTTCAGCGATGTGCAAAGGGATACAGAAGTATGCTGGTGGTGTGCTTTGGGTACAGGGGTTATTTTGGGGGATACAGAGATGTGCATGGGTTATAGGGGCGTGCTGAGGGGTACAGAGGCATTCTGGGGTGTGTAGAGCTGTGTAAAGGGGTATGGCATTAGATTGTTCTTGTATAACCATGCCTATTTAAAATGGCCCACCTCCAATTAAGATACATTCTTCACCTACAATGGCTGGCTGCAAAATTTTTGAAAAGTTTGGCAACTATGTAGGAAGGGGTCCCGCTGCAGAACATGTGAAAAGGTTTCACTGTGGCGCCGCAATACATGGCCCTGTATCAATGGCAAGGGCCTTGGGACAGAGTCAGGGGGTCCCTTCATTCCAGCTCAAACTTCCAGTTTGTCCTTGGCTAGCACAAAGGTAATTGGGTTATCCTGTAATTTGTAGACAGGTGCATTCGTTTTCGTCCGAATGCATTTTCGTCCGAATTTCAGCTATTTTCGTTTTCGTTTTGACAAACGATAACGAAAGCACAGAATCCGAAAAACAAAAGATCCGACATAAATAAATGCTTTATTTTCGTTTTCGTTGTTACAACAGTTCGATATAGAATAGGAGATTCGACGTGACTCTGACAATAACAATCTGTGTCTATAGAACCTGTGGTCGAATGTGCCTAACCTTACCTCTATTAGTCCAAGATTATATAGAGAAAATATTCGACAGAGAGAAAAGATTCTGCAAGTTACTGTCCTAAAAAGTGTTTGGGGACCCGGGTCCTGCCCCAGGGGACATGTATCAATGCAAAAAAAAGTTTTAAAAACGTTATTTTTTTCGGGAGCAGTGATTTTAATAATGATTAAAGTGAAACAATAAAAGTATAATATTCCTTTAAATTTTGTACGGGGGGGGGGGGTGTCTATAGTATGCCTGTGAAGGGGCTCATGTTTCTGGTGATTAGAATTGTCCCTGCACAAAATGTAATTTATGCAGGAAAAAAAGTCCTTTAAAATCACTCGCAGCTATTATGAATTGTCGGCTCCGTAATACAGAGAACACTCATTGAAAGTCATTGATAAAATAAATAAATAAATAAATAAAAAAGCGCGGGGGTCCCCCAAATTCAATTACTAGGCCCTTCAGGTCTAGTATGGATATTAAGGGGAACCCTGCGTAAAATTTAAAAAAATATTGAAGTGGGGTTCCCCCTAAATATCCATATCAGACCCTTCAGGTCTGGTATGGATATTAAGGGGAACCCCGCGTCAAATTTTTAAAAAAATTGACGTGGGGGTCCCCCTAAAAATCCATACCAGACCCTTTATCCGAGCACGCAACCTGGCAGGCCGCAGGAAAAGAGGGGGGGACGAGAGAGCGGCCCCCCCTCCCTTCTGAACCGTACCAGGCCCCATGCCCTCAACATGGGGAGGATGCTTTGGGGGTCTGTGACCCCTCAAAGCACCTTGTCCCCATGTTAATGCGGAGAAGGGCCTCATCCCCACAACCCTGGCCGGTGGTTATGGGGGTCTGCGGGCAGGGGGCTTATAAGAATATGGAAGCCCCCTTTAACAAGGGGACCCCAGATCCCGACCCCCCCCCCTGTTTGAAATGGTAAGGGGTACAAAAGTACCTCTACCATTTCACAAAGAAAGTGTAAAAAATGGTTAAGTAAGACAAACACACTTTTGAAAAATTCCTTTATTAAAAATAAAGGAAATAAAAAAAAGATTCCAGCAGTGGTAATCCACTCTTGCTATCCAGCGACGGACGATATCTCTCCAGCGCAGCGAATCCATCCATCTTCTGTCTCCACAGAGGAGACACTGCAGGGATTCCGGCGGCCTGACGTTTGTTATATACGGGTGGCCCCGCCCCCTCTGACGCAAGGGGAAACCCGGGCTTCCCTGTGACGTATGAGTGACCCCGCACCCCTCTGATGTAACACAGGCAGGTTTCCGTTACATCAGAGGGGGCGGGGTCACCCATACGTCACGGGGAAGCCCAGGTTTCCCCTTGCGTCAGAAGGGGGCGGGGTCAGGCGACGAGTGGCCCCGCCCTCCGCATATAACAAACGTCAGGCAGCCGGAATCCCCGCAGTGTCTCCTCCGTGGAGACAGAAGATGGATGGATTCACTGCGCTGATTCAGATCAGCCATCGCTGGACCCCGGAGAGATGATCGTCCGTCGCTGGATAGCAAGAGTGGATTACTACCGCTGGAATCTTTTTTTTCTTTTTTTTTCTTTTTAATAAAGGAATTTTTCAAAAGTGTGTTTGTCTTATTTAACAATTTTTTACACTTTCTTTGTGAAATGGTAGGGGTGCTTTTGTACCCCCTTACCATTTCAAACAGGGGGGGACGGGATCTGGGGGTCCCCTTGTTAAAGGGGGCTTCCAGATTCTGATAAGCTCCCCGCCCGCAGACCCCCACAACCACCGGCCAGGGTTGTGGGGATGAGGCCCTTCTCCGCATCAACATGGGGACAAGGTGCTTTGAGCGGTCACAGACCCCCAAAGCATCCTCCCAATGTTGAGGGCATGTGGCCTGGTACAGTTCAGGAGGGAGGGGGGCCGCTCTCTTGTCCCCCCTCTTTTCCTGCGGCCTGCCAGGTTGCGTGCTCGGATAAAGGGTCTGGTATGGACTTTTAGGGGGATCCCCACGTCAATTTTTTTTTTTATTTGACGCGGGGTTCCCCTTAATATCCATACCAGACCTGAAGGGCCTGGTAATTGAATTTGGGTGACCCCCACGCTTTTTTTATTATTTTTTTTTTTTTTATCAATGACTTTCAATGAGTGTTCTCTGTATTACGGAGCCGACAATTCCTAATTGCTGCGAGTGATTTTAAAGGACTTTTTTTCTTGCATAAATTACACTTTGTGCAGGGACAGTTCTAAGCACCAGAAACATGCGCCCCTTCACAGGCATACTATAGACACCCCCCCTACGAAATTTAAAGGAATATTACACTTTTATTGTTTCACTTTAATCATTATTAAAATCACTGCTCCTGAAAAAACTGCTGTTTTTAAAACTTTTTTTTTGCATTGATACATGTCCCCTGGGGCAGGACCCGGGTCCCCAAACACTTTTTAGGACAGTAACTTGCATATTAGCCTTTAAAATTAGCACTTTAGATTTTGAACGTTGGAGTCCCATAGACTTTAATTGGGTTCTAAAGGTCACACGAAGTATGCTATATACTAGCTCCGTCGAATCTTCTTTATACATTCGACAGACACCATAAGCCTTCAAAGACAGATTCGACCGTAATTCATGTGGATTTTTGGACGAATGCAATTTTTGAACGAAAAACAAAATAAATAAAAACGAATTTCGGCAGTAACTAAATAAATAAATTTTTTGGACGAAAACGAAATTCCCGAAACGAAATATTTTACTCTGCACATGTCTAGTAATTTGGGGTAACAATAACATAATATTAAAACCATATTCTAAAATGTAGTATTAGTTTAAAATGTCAACCAAAATAAACAGTGATATACGTATTTAACATTTGACTATTAGCAAGTTGTTTTACTCTCCCAACATGATTATTCAATAAACCTTAAATTATAAAATGCTAAGAAGCAAGAGCAGATACTTTTCTAGTAACCTTTAGTTCATTTTGGAATATTTGAGAAAATTATACATGTTAAAGAGTGAAGAGGACTCACACCTTATGTTTACTAATGATTATTATTTTTGACATGACTTGTCAAATGGATCAAGATTTTACACTTTCAAAGGTCCAAAGTTTTATAATGAATAAAACGACTTGCACTTATCTCTAAATCATAATACTCACCCAGCTTTGTTTTGCAGTTGCAATAATAATAATAACAACACTAATAATACAAATTTTTTTTACATAAAAAAAAAATGATTCTTACCATAAACACTTTCAAAACCATAAATGCAGCTAATTAGTTAAAATGTTGAAATAAAACAAACTGCAGTATTTGGCATTAGCAAGCTGTTTTACTCTATTAACATGATTATTCAATAAACCTTTAATTATAAAATGCTAAGAATCAAGAGTATGTACATTTCCAGTAACCTTTAGTACATTTTAGAATAAAAAAAAAAGATAAATGTTAAAGGGTGAAGAGGACTCACACATTAAAATGTCTACCGATGATCATTATTTTTGACATGACTTGTCAAATGGATCTAGCTTTTACACTTTCAAAGGTTCAAAGTTCTATACGAAATAAAATTACTTGTACTTATCTCCCACTCAGATCACTCATACAGCATTGTTTGCACTTTTAATCATTAAAATAACATTGCATACAACAGACTTCGGATTATGAAGCAAAGCTGAATTGACATGTGTTTCTAAGCTATTGGGCTGGAAGTGGCAATGGAATTATGGTGGGTCCCCTCTCAAGAAACAAATCTTTTCATGGCTAAAATAGAGAATGAGTACCTATCTACAGGTACATGCACTATAAGATTCATGAGCTACTGTTTATTCACTGATGAAATTGTGTTTATCTGGACTGCAAGTGAAGAATAGGGATGAGCACTGGCTCTTCAGATGTTCATCTGAACCTTGAATGTTTAGGGCATGGGTACTCAACCTATGGCCCTTCATCTGTTGGAAAACTATGAGTCCCATTGTCACAGACTTTGGGCTGCAGGAGAACAATGGCCTGGATAAATCTGTGTTATATTGTGTTCTTAGGTCATCCAAAGCTGGTCACTGGTGGCTTTTTATGCAAGTTAATCCGGGGAGATGAACTGTCTAAGGAGATCTTTGTTATAATAGGACTAGCTCTACTGTGTAAGGTGACCTTTGTCTGAGATAATGGGAGTAGCCATTATCTGATTTTCTATATAAAGCAGTTCATTTTTTGGTGTACTTCAAGACTAGTGTTGTCTGGTCATTGGGGTTTCTATAGCCAGATCCATTGGTCTTGTGTTCTAGGACTTGGGAAGCAGCTTCTTGGTGGAAATACCCAACAGGATGTCGGGAGTCCATCACATTTGGTGGCAGTAGTGGGATGATTTCGTGTGCGCGGGACCAAACCACCAACAGGACCTTGTCAGATGGATCTTTGCTACTCCAGCCTTAAGCGAAGTACACTCAAGGATCTGCTGGAATCAAGGGACAGAATGGCAGCAACATGTCAAAGGCAACGCTAATTGCCAAGTTGATAGAGAGTGACCAGGCCAGCGACTGAAGCAGAGGGCCAGCTATGGGAGGGGTCCAGGATGGCCGAGCTCCAGCGAAAGATTCAATGGCAGCTGTCGCTATACAGCATCACTCCCCTTAAGAGGTGATCACCCAGATAATTGCAGACACAACACGTCTGAAAATGCTTGAGGTTCAGAAGGAGAATGGGGGTACTGCAAGCTGCAGAACGGGGTAGCCACAAGAAACTTCCCTATGCAGCTTTCCGACCCTTCCAGGGTGGGGTGGAGGAAATCGACTGGTACCTTCATGTGTTCAAGAACCAATGCGATCTCCAGGAAATTGACGAAGCTGACTGGGTCACCATCCTCATGAGCAAACTGTCTGGTCGAAGATATGCAATCTCCCCGAAGCTCATAGGTCCAAATTTTGCAGCCTACAATGGAAAGAGGGCCAGCCCTATACAGAATCGGCTCATCAGATATCCCGATCGGTAGATGCATGGTTCTCCGGCTATCAGGCAACTACCTTAGTGAATGCTGCCCAACTAATCCCACGGAACAGTTTTAAAACCAATCCCCTAGTGAAGTTCACCAGTGGGTCCAAGACCAAAAGCCCTTGGCGGTAGATAAACCAATAGAACTAGCTGACCAGTATATGTATACCCAGAGATCCAACCAACCCAGGCCTCGCGGCATCTCCAACCACTGCCAGCACCTGCCCATATCCAGCCATCCACCCAGCAGTCAGTCGCTCTCCCTGCAATGGCCCGACTGGCTATACCCATCAAGAAGACCCGGGCCTTGCTGTTATGGGTGTAATCAAATGGGACGCCAACAACCAACCAACTGTCCCTGAAATATCAATGTCACTGCATGGAACCATGCTGCCTCTGGCCCAGCCAGAGCACCTGCTCATTACCTGGAAGCCTCCCCCCCATCTACCTCAACTGGCTGGGGTGAAGAGGAATTTGGGCTACTCTATGAGGTGAACCTGATACAAGTTGATGCCAATGATAATCGCAGGCTTCGCTGACAGGCCGTATGGGTGAATGGGGGACCTACCCAAAGACTCACGGACAGCGGAGCTACTATTATTTTGGTGCAACCCAGGATGGTTACAATGACTGGAAAAACTGGGAGGTCCATACCTGTGTGAATGGCTGGAGGCAAAGTTTTATGCACCCCTACTGCTAAAGTGCATATGGATTGTGCCTCAGGATACAGAGTCATAGAAGTTGGAGTTATGAGAGATATACCCGCAGATGTTCTACTTGGAAATGATTTGGGACATCTTTCTTCATCTTTTCATGTGGATTTATCCCCAGAAGCCTTCCCTGTGACCACCTGGCAGCAAGCAAGGCGAGCAGAGGAGTCACTCAATGATGGGACCCAGGTGAGGCCTAACTGCCCTAACCCCAACCAGACTGTACCACCCTTTACCTGGGCTACCCCAACTGACTTTACCCAGGAACTACTATCTGACTCGACATTAGCTAGTTACTGGGAGAGGGCAGAGATGGACCCCAGAGGATTATAAACAGAACGGATAGAGTGGGATCGGGAATTAATTTATTCTGTGACCAAAGGGAAGGAATCTCATCCAGTGCCCAAGGGACAGCTGGTCATGCCACAGAAATATCGGCATGACCTGCATAGCATCAGACATGACTTTCCCCAGCTGATCACTTTGGAGTGTCCAAAACTGTTCACCGCTTGACTCAGCTATTCTTCTGGCCAGGGATAACTGGGGATATTAGACAGTATTGTTGTACCTATGATACTTGTCAGCGTGTAGGAAAATAGGGTGACCAATCTAAAGCTCCTTTGTACCCCCTACCAATCATAGCTGAGCCCTTTATCTGAATAGCCGTAGACCTGATAGGACCATTACCCCGACCCAGTCCTTCTGGGAAGAGATATATCTTGATGGTGGTGGATTATGCTACTCATTACCCAGAGGCAGTTTCTCTGACAAACATTCATGCAGAGACAGCAGTGGAGGCCCTGCTCCGAATCTTTGCCAGGGTGGGTTTCCCTCATGAGATTATCTCAGACCAAGGGACTCAGTTTACTATGAACCTAACTCAGCAGTTGGCGAGCTCTGTTGAATTAAGCCTATACACAGCTCTCACTACCACCTCCAGGCCAATGGACTGTGAATGGTTCAATGGACCGCTAAAGCAATTGCTGCAGACGTTCGCAACTTCTCACTGGGATTGGGAGAAGTTTTTGCCGTACCTCCTGTTTGCTTACAGGGAAGTGCTGCAGGAATCTACGGGGTTCTCCCTATTTGAGTTATTGTATGGGAGATAGGTGAGGGGGCCACTAGATCTACTAATGCCACGTACACACGACCGGACTTTCCGTCAGAATAAACTCTGACGGTCTCTCTGACTGAGTTCTGACCGAACGGACTTGCCTACATACGATCACACCAAAGTGTGTTCATTTTGAATGGGATGACCTACGACAGGGACTAGAAAAGGAAGTTCAATAGCCAGTAGCCAATAGCTGCCCTTGCATCATATTTGGTCCATCCGACTAGCATACAGACGAATGGTTTTCCTGATAGAAATTGATTCTGTCTGAAAGATTTAAAACATGTTCTATTTCTAGGTCCATCAGACTTTTTGAAAAGAAAAGTCAGCTGAAGCCCCCACACAATCGAAATATCCGATGAAATGATTCTGTCTGACCTTTTCTGCCGGAAAGTTTGGTCGTGTGTATGCGGCATTAGAGCTCATTGGAAAGGAGATGTAGGGGCTGAAGAGACCTCAGTGGTAGGGTATGATTTAGATATACAGGAGCATGTTTCAGTCTGCATCCATAGATATGGAGACAATTTTGTGTGAAACCTAATCAGTTGAGCAATTTGGGCAGCATAAAAATATTTAATCAGATCTGGGACTCCCAATCATCCTTTCATTTTAGGAGCAAATAGTGTACTTTTATTTACCCTAGGTTTCTTATCTCCCCAAATAAATTCTAACGTTTTCTTTTGAAATGCTGTTAGATCCGACATATTGATATTCACTGGAAGAGAGAACAAGTATAAAATCCTAGGGACAATATTTATTTTTAAAGAATATATTATGCCAATCCACTATGGTGGATTCATTTTCCACTTAAGTAAGTCATCAGTTTTTTATATAAAGGAGGATCATTTTTTGAATAAAGAATGTGTAATGTAGGTGTAATAAAAATAATCAAATATGGGAGAGCTCGCGGCAGCCATTGGAAGACATGTCTGTTGAAGATGTTGAACTGTATGGAAATCTAATCATAAGTTTAAGGCTTGAGATTTGGAATGATTTATAGTGAGGTCAGATATCTGAGAGAAAGGATGTATTATCGCTAGAAGATTAGAGATGGAAGTAGTAGGAAAAGATTGCATCAATAGGATGTCATCTGCAAAGAGAGCACATTTGTGCTCTCTATCTCCACATCCAATGCCTTATAGGTTTAAACAGGTTCGGATTTTAATTGCTAAGGGTTCTATTAGACATGTGTGCCGTCAGTAAATTAATTTTGTTTTGTTCTGTTTCGTATTAGCCGTTAATTTGCATTTCGTAATTTGTGTCCGCAATTCAATTTGGATTCGTACGAAATATGAATTAATTTATTCTTTCTGCCCTGACCTTTGTCATGATCTTCAGATCCAAATTAGTTAGGGAAATCGGTTGATAATTTGCAAATCTTGGTCTTTTCCCTGTTTAAGTATTGCGTGGATGAATGCCTTATTTTCCTGATTGGGAATGTATGATCTTCTTTGCATAGCATTAAAGAAGGAGCAAATATGAGGGATGAAACTTTTGTGACATTTTTTATAATAATAACCAGAAAAGCCATCTGGGCCTGGGGCTTAGATGGATTGAGACGGTTTATCGCTAGTCTGATTTCAGATTCTATGAATTCTTTTTCCATCAAATCCACATGGGTCTTTTGTAATTTAGGTAAGTATACTGTATGTCGGAAAAAAATGTATTTTACTGGGGAATAGACATGTGCATTAATTTTCGTCGGAATCCAATGAACGTGCAGAATCCAAAAACCGAAAGATCTGACATAAACAAATGCTTTATTTTCATTTTTGTTGCGACAACAGTTCGATATAGATAGGAGATTCGACATGACGCTGACAATAGCGATCTGTGTCCATCAAACCTGTGGTCGAATGTGCCTAACTTTAGCTCTATTAGTGCAAGATTATTCTACATAGAGAGAAAAGATTTGACATAGAGAGAAAAGATTTGACATAGAGAGAAAAGATTAGACATTATAGAGACAATAGCAAAAAAGGTTGAATGTGCCTAACCTAACTCTATAAGGCCAAGAACATTCGACATAGAAAGAAAAGATTTGACATGAAGATTTGACGAAGCAGTCAAATTTGGAATTCTGTCCTATACACTGGAAAAGTTTCAAATTCAACCCAAAATACAGCAATTATGGAATGGCAACATCTTACATTTTTTCACTGATTGAGTAATTGCTAAATCAGGGCTATTGTGCAAATACAGACAATGTTTACACATCTCCTGAACTTTGAGTTCCTTCTACAGAACAAAATGGATGCCTATGGAACCATTAGGGCTAACCGGTGTTACATGGCACCAATCTTTGGCAATAGGAAGCTCAAGACAGGAGAAATGGTTGCCTGACCGAAAGGCAAAATGTTGGCACTGCGATGGCTTGACAAAAAAGATGTGTGCTGAATGAGTACAATCCATAATACTGTACCTCCACCATGTACCTCCATGATACACACAAAAGGTGGGGAAGACATCATGAAGCCACAAGTAGTGATAGACTACAACAACACCATGGGAGGTGTTGATAGAGCCGACCAAGCAATGACATTCTACCCAGCAATGAGAAAACAACAAGTAGTAAAAGTACTACAAAAATATCTTCAGGCATCTTCTTAACCACTTGCTTACTGGGCACTTAAACCCCCCTCAGTCCCAGACCAATTTTCAGCTTTCAGCGCTGATGCACTTTGAGTGACAATTGCGCGGTCATACAACACTGTACCCAAATGAAATTTTTATCATTTTTTTCCCACAAATAGAGCTTTCTTTTGGTGGTATTTAGTTACAGCTCGGAGTTTTATTTTTTGCTAAACAAACAAAAAAAGATGCAAAAAAAAAAAAATCATGTTTTAATAGTTTGTTATAAAATTTTGCAAACGGGTCATTTTTCTCCTTCATTGAAGTGCGCTGATTAGGCGGCACTGATAGGCTGCATTGGTGGGCACTGATGGGCTGCATTGGTGGGCACTGATGGGCTGCATTGGTGGGCACTGATAGGCTGCACTGGTGGGCACTGATAGGCATAGTTAAGGCGGCACTAATAGGCACAGATAAGGCGGCACCGATGGGCACAGATAAGGCAGCACTGATGGGCAAAGATGGGCACAGATAAGATGGCACGGATGGGTGGCACGGATAAGTGGCACGGATGGGTGGCACGGATGGGCACTGATAGGTACCACAGATAGATGGGACTGATGGGCACTGATAGGTGGCACTGATAGGTGGCTCTGATAGGTGGCACTGCTGGGCACAGATGGGCGGCACTGCTGGGCACTGATGGGCGGCACTGCTGGGCACTGATGGGCGGCACTGGGGTGCAGCACCTTTGAGGCAGATTTTGGGTGGCACTGTGGGTGGCACTGCTGGGTGGCACTGTGGGTGGCACTGTGGGCACTGCTGGGTGGCACTGTGGGCACTGCTGGGTGGCACTGTGGGCACTATGGGCACTGCTGGGTGGCACTGACAGGGGGGCACTTACTTTATTTCAGGATGGCACTGCGGGTGGCAGGTGGGCACTGGCAGGGGGCAGGTGTCCGCTGGATATGCTGGCCGTGATCGGGACTGATGTCCCGAACACGGCCGCCGGCGATCGGCTTTTTTTTTTTCTCCTCGCGCTGTCAGCGCGAGGAGGAATACTAGCCGATTACCGGCTCCGTTTTATCACATGATCAGCTGTCATTGGCTGACAGCTGATCACGTGATAAGGGGTCGGGATCGACCCCTTACACGGATCGGTGATCAGGCGAGTCTCACGGACTCGCCGATCACAGAGCGCGCCGCGCGCGCCCCTCAGGCCGCTCGTAACCGGGACGACGTCAATAGACGTAGTCCCGGCAATCTAGGTCCGCGCTAATGCCGTCATTCGGCAATAGCGCGGTACCCAAGTGGTTAAGCAATGAATGTGGAATGCCTACATTCTGCTCAAAAAAAAGTGACAAGCCTATGGTTCATGCTGACCTTATTTGGAAAGTTGCCAAGCTGATCTTTCTGAACCACTAAACATCAATAGCTGGACGTCTTGTTGCTGCCGTTGTCAACCCAAATTGCCTGACTGGTTGTCACTTCATGGACTACATCCCACCAACTGAGAAAAAGTCAGCACCCACAAGAATGTGTGCATGGTTTGTTGCTCAAATTGTGATGACAGTGGAAAGAAAATCCAAAAGAAAACCGGTTTCTATTGTCCTGATTGTGACGTCGGACTTTGTGTAGTCCCATGTTTCAAAATTTATCAGACCTGGTATGTTTACTGAAGCAACATGACTAGTAATATTGCACCCTTGTTTGGACAAATTTCAATGTTTTTGATTATTTGATTATATTATTGACTAAAATTTATTGAATAAAATGTATTATTATTATTTGTTTGGATGTCTACAAGACTCTTGTTTGGACAGATTGAATTTAGTTACTCCTAAGAATTACAGGCCTACAATATAAAAACACCAAATTTCCATGCAAAACAATTGTACCGCTTTCAGCATGAAAAAGCTGACATAATCATACCACCAGGGAGATTAATGGAGGCAAAAATCACTAGAAGTGGCATGAGTATCCACCTCAACTCAAATTTGGTAAAGTGAATGTAGATGAGGTCAGTTAATATAAATCATGAATATCAAGCTAGTAGGCAATTGCTATATTAACAGGAATAGTAATGGGTAGGTAGAGGTTTTAAAAAATAATTTGTATCTTAAAGACCGAGAGGTCACAGAGATACCTCTGTTTAAAAAGTGCAAACAAATATTCTACATGGGAAAAGCGGCAGTGTTAAATGTAACCACTTGAGACCCGCGCTATAGCCGAATGACAGCTACAGCGCGGATCTCCTTTTACGGGACTACGTCTATTGACGTAGTCCCGTGCACGAGCGGCCTGCGCGCCCCCTGAGGGGCACGCGCGGCGCGCTCTGTGATCGGCGAGTTTACGAGACTCGCCTGATCACCGATCCGTGCAAGGGGTCGATCCCGACCCCTTATCACATGATCAGCTGTCAGCCAATGACAGCTGATCATGTGATATAACGGAGCCGGTAACAGCGCGAGGAGAAAATAAAAAAGCCGATCACCGGCGGCCGTGATCGGGACATCAGTCCCGATCACGGCCAGCCCTGCTAGTGCCCACCTGCCCCCTGCCAGTGCCCACCTGCCCCCTGCTTTGCCTGCCTGAATAAAAAATGTGTCCCCCCTGTCAGTGCCACCCAGCAGTGCCCATAGTGCCACCCAGCAGTGCCCACAGTGCCACCCAGCAGTGCCCACAGTGCCACCCAGCAGTGCCACCCAGCAGTGCCCACAGTGCCACCCAGCAGTGCCCACAGTCTGCCTCAACAAAGGTGCTGCACCCCAGTGCCACATATCCATGCCCAGCAGTGCCGCCCATCAGTGCCCATCAGTGCCCAGCAGTGCCGCCCATCAGTGCCCAGCAGTGCCACCTATCAGAGCCACCTATCAGTGCCCAGCAGTCCCATCTATCAGTGGTACCTATCAGTGCCCCTTAGTGCCACCCATCCGTGCCACCCATCTGTGCCACCCATCCGTGCCATCTTATCTGTGCCCGTCTTTGCCCATCAGTGCCGCCTTATCTGTGCCCATCGGTGCCGCCTTATCTGTGCCTATTAGTGCCGCCTTAACTATGCCTATCAGTGCCCACCAGTGCAGCCTATCAGTGCCCACCAATGCAGCCTATCAGTGCCCACCAGTGCAGCCTATCAGTGCCCACCAGTGCAGCCTATCAGTGCCGCCTCATCGGCGCACTTCAATGAAGGAGAAAAATGACCTGTTTGCAAAATTTTATAACAAACTATTAAACATGATTTATTTTTATTTTTTTTGCATCTTTTTTTGTTTGTTTAGCAAAAAATAAAACTCCCAGCTGTGATTAAATACCACCAAAAGAAAGCTCTATTTGTGGGAAAAAAATTATAAAAATTTCATTTGGGTACAGTGTTGTATGCCCGCGCAATTGTCATTCAAAGTGCATCAGCGCTGAAAGGTGAAAATGGGTCTGGGACTGAGGGGGGTTTAAGTGCCCAGTAAGCAAGTGGTCAACTCTGTGGGATTATATAAACACTTTCCTGGTGTTTATATAATCCACACTGTCAGAGTTAAATTAACACTTGTAAAAGTTGTTCAACTGTGACAGATATAGAAGCACCTTTAAATCTCAAAATGAGGAAGAAAAAAAATGTTGTATACGGAAATATACACATACATACATACAAACATACATACATACACTTAAACAAATACATCTAGTTTTAAAAAATTACTTGTAAGGTAGTAGGCCTCCAAAATCTCATATTAGAGAGATAAGGCAGTAAGAAATTTTCCTCTATAAAAGATTAGTTAACTATTCAAGTAATTGATGAAGATTTTCTTGATTTTTTTTTTGACTGGACCAAATGGGTGATAACGGTCTATCCATCGAATTTGAAGACTTGGATTTTGAGGACTCACGGGATAGGATGCCCAAATGCAATAAGATATTTTCCTGGAATGTAATGAATGAGTATAGTTTGCCTTTATAGGAGAAGGAAAGACAAAATGGAAAAGACAATCAATATTTATTTTGTTGATGTTTTAGGTGTTGTAGTAGTGGTTTTAGGTTCCTACGACACTGAATTGTTGAAGAAGCGAGATCTGCAAAAAGTTGAACAGCTGAACCATTAAAAAAATTTCAGGTCTGAATTGTGCAGCAGTCAGCATTTTTTCCTTTATGCGGAAACAATGAGGTTTAGCAATAACATTGCGTGGTAGACCATCAGATCTAAGAGCAGTTAAGGCTCAATGAATCCTATCTATTTTGAACTAATGGGGTAAAATATCTGGAATGAGGTCTTTCATTAATTTTTGAACCGCTTTTTCTAAATGAATGATGGATTCTGGCAGACTGCATATGCGAATGTTATAACGACGGGACCTGTTTTCGAAATCCTCAGTTTTGGTATACGCGTCTTCCAATCTGGTATGAAGTTCTGAAATTAAGTAAGAATTTTGATTCACTTTAGAGATGGTTCCATTCATCTTAGATTCAGTCGTATCCAGTCTATTTCCAATATTTTGAAAATCCTGTTTAATGTTTTCAGTTATAGTATTGCAAGCTTTAGACAATTCTTGCAGTAATAATGTAGAAAACCTTGTTATGAGATTTTCTTCTTCCGAACGATGTATGGATTGTAAGTCTGGTTTGTCAAAAGCAATAGAAGTGTGGTTAACTGGTAAATCTGCCATCACAGATATATCGCTGCTGAGAGAGAATGCTGAAGACCTAGCTGATCCATTAGTTGCTATGGATGTAACTAGGGGAGAAGAAAAAGAAGATACATGTTTTGAGGTAAAAATTCCTGCTTCTTTGCCATCTGTGGTGATTTAACTGGTAAATCTGCCATCACAGACATATCGCTGCTGAGAGAGAATGCTAAAGGTCTAGCTGATCCATTAGTTGCTATAGATGTAACTAAGGTGGGATGAAAAAAGAAGATACGTCACATTGAGGTACAAAAAAAAACGTGCTTCACTGCCATCTGTGGTGATTTATAAGCGCTGTCTGTAAGATGGGACTTTGTGTAAGGAGACAGTGTCAGAGTAGCTAACAGGTTACTGTGTGTCTCCTTTATTTCCTGTGCCATATTTGGAGAAGGAGGCTGTCCCTGAGAGGATCGTGTCCTTCATGGCTGATTTCCTCTCCTTCTACAATGTTTTCGGGACTGTCCCACCATCCTGTGCCGCATCACCAAGCCGGAAATTCTGAAAAGTAACTGCCATGACTGTAACAGACCTCAGTCGCAGATATTAGCTCTGAAGGAGTCAGAGGTGTGCGGAGCTCTGTCAGATCATGTCCAACTCCGAGACCATGTACATGCGCACTATGATGGTCAAGAATTGTGTTTTATTATAAGTGCAGCTTTTCCCTTCTTTTTATACGAATGTATTGTTTAAAATACTATTTTTGAAAATATATAGTTCGGTTGAAGAATACAAATTACTAGATATTGCAGTTTCAGTGCTATTTCCACAATCCCCCTATTGCAATTATTGAAATCACATCTTTATAACAAAAATATTCTGCTTATAAAATACATTGTGCCAGGAAACTTGTACAGACATTAAGAGATCACACACATTTATGACTTAAACCAGCATCCTTTCTTTGCAAGGCCTTAGTGTGAACCACTGTGCACTGGTTCTATATATACAAGCTGTAATTATTTTTCAGTGGTTGATCAGTACTAAGAGGGTTAGATGGCTCTAGTTACTATTAAGATGGATAGGGTCATATGCAGAAATCTATGGAGATTTTATATTTATTCAAACTGACAAATTTCTAGCTTTCATTTCTCTAGCACAGTTAAGAAGGTTCTATTTTCCCCCAGATAAAATAAATGCTCAGATGGCTTTGAAATGCCAATGAAAATAGTTAATTGACAGAAGTACAAACCAGATGATGGATAGAACACCATTGTTATGTTCTTTATAGCCAGTGTACTGAGTCTGAGCTGATATCTCTGAAAGCAGTATGTTTTTAAGCAATCTGTCCTTAAATCACCTAGCAACCAGAGTAAATACAAACCATACACCATAGGAAAGGTTCAAACACAAAGCTACACACCATTTCAGTTTAGTTGCAGATATATATACCTAGGTAGAAGTGAAAAAATATGTATTTCTCCTACAGTTTCCTTTTGTCTTCCACAACTGGTACAACAAAAAAAATCACACCACTGCCAAAAATGCAGCATTCTCCAACAAAAGAACAGCCTAGCAGCTTCTTAGAGAAAGACTGAGGGTATAGGTTATGTACGTACAGAACAACTCTGTAGGTTAAAAGAGGAAAGATCTACTAAAATAGGGGGGATAATGCATTTTGGTATGAGAGCTTTACTATTATTGTTTGACATGTTTTACTTTGCTTTCAATTCTATAAATGTACTTTGTTGATTCTAGCTCAATTAGGACAGAGTGCATTACAGCACTACAGTACATTACTTCTTTATGACTAAGTATTTTCTAAACATTAAAATATGATGAGCAATAAACAATCAGCATTACATGTTCCTAAGAAAATATTGCAAACAGAAAGGGACACACTTCAATGATGTAATTTGTATTTATTCATAGCAGCCGGAGATCAGCAAAATCCAGCCTAAGAGTGACCCTAGGCAGGGTTATGCTGTTTGCTTTTTTTTGCAATATACACGTGGGATGGTGATGGGCTCCTAGGATTGGCACCTGTCATCTGCAGTGAAGGGAACCAATCGTTTTTCTGGGCAGTAGCTTTCTTTGAAATTCCAGGGAAACATTGTTTGGATTATTGTTATGTTACTCCTTTTTATAGAGAGTTGACAGTTTTCTGAAGCAGTTTAGATAAACAACGAACCATTCACTTTAGTTGCTGTTCCTGAAGGAACTGACAATCAAATGTCTCAGTCACAGCCTTAAAGGGGATTTCTACTTTTGCAGGCAAATTTGAGAAAATCACACTGTATGTTTTTTTTTTTTTGTGTTCCCATTTACACAGCATGCCCAGCAAGAAATATTTTCTACCTTTTGCATATTTCTCAGGAGGAGGTATGATGGCTAGCTGCAGGCTTTTTGAACAATATTAGATTGAGTGAATCAAAAAGTATACCAAAACTCCATCACAGGATGGTACTGCAGGGGTCTTAAAGATAGAGCAGTGCCACGTCCTATAGAACAATTTTAGATCAAAAAGCACATTATTGTTTTTACTCTCTAAAACAGCAGAAAAAATTATACCAAACATCATATTAGTCCTGCAACAGTGTATGGTATGTGGTAACATGCTTGCTCTACATGTTTCGCATGTGAATGCTACATCGGGAGCTTAATAGCTGTTCTACAAAAGAGGAGGGGAGAGACATATAAGCATATACAAATACAAAAAAACAATACATAATATAATAAAGTACCTTGGTAGAGTGTTCCACATTTTTAAGCAGAATTCATCCAAAAGGTAAATATGCAGCAGATACCCATAAGTGACATGCAACTGGTGAATGAAATGTTAGATTCAGCCTGTCCCAAGTCTGTCTACATTAACATACAACGCTAGAAGCCCAGCCTCTTAAGCCTGGCACACGCTATAGGTTTTTTCCATTCAACCCAATGGGTTAAACAAAACAAAATCATCAGCTCCAGTCGGAGCTGCTGTACTCACTATGCAAAGTAAGTACAGTGATATCCCCTGCTGAGCTATTGTGTTCTATCAGGGGGACGCCAGCCCCCCCCAGCGAGAACATTTTGATCAGTGCTCTCCAGAGAGCTGATTGGAAGTTGGTCGGCTGCTGGTTTTCCAGCGCGCTTGTCCAACAGAAGCCGGACAGTCTGGCTTTTGTTGGACAGACCAACATACCCAAAGGCTGAATCTTGGCCGTTTTTTTTTTTTTTTTTTGAATCGGCAAATGTCTCCAAATGTTCAGTCTGTGTTTACCCGGATTAACCCTTTAAACCTAAACTTTGCACTTGTGCAATCATCTGCACAACCCTATCTGTGTACAAAACTAAAACAAAACAAAAAGCACCAATTAGTTGTTGCCTACACTGTAATGTGTATTCCACACCACCAGCAAAAGTGTAAAATCAAATCATATCACACAAATACATTTTTTCTTGATATGTTTAGGTTGTGCAACAATTTTATACACAAACTTTAATATTAACTTTTTTAACCTTTAGCCTTTAACCCTTTGTTAGGACAGACAGTGTTCAAATCTGGTTTCAATTGATAATGAAGATCTGCCTGCACAATAAAGACAGGGATAATTATGGCAAACCCAGATGCCCAGCCCCCTCATAAACAAAAAATATAGGGCTTTTCCTTGCTAGAGGGTCCACAATAGAGCATTTTAAAAAAGTAAGCTGCAATTTTTTATTTTTTTTAGGTTATGTTATGTGAATGGGGACATGTAAGAAAGTGAAAATATGCTTCAACAGATTGCCGACCAGCCGCCGTCATTATACTGTGGCAGCATTATACTGTGATCCCGCAAACCATCATAGCTATACGCCAGTCCCTTTTAAGCGAGATAGCAGGCACGCGTTGCACAGCAGGGGTGCCGATGCTCATGACCGGAGGTCGCGATGACCGCCAGCCATGTGCGATCGCGGGCACAAGAGGCAGAACAGGGATGTGTGTGTGTGTAAACATACAAATCCCTGTTCTGTGAAGAGAGGAGAGAGAGATTGTGAGTTTGTACAAGCTGAGAACCACAATCTCTCATCTCCTATAGTCACTCCCATCCCCACATTTAGAACACCCACCTAGGGAATGCAGTTAACTCCTTGATCACCCCCTAGTGTTAACCCCTTCCCTGTCAGTGACATTTATACAGTAATCAGTGAATTTTTATAGCATTGGTCGCTGTATAATTGTCAATCGACCCAAAAATGTGTCAATAGTGTCCAATGTGTCTGCCATAATGTCACGATCTTGATAAAAATCACAGATTGGCACCATTACTAGTTAAAAAAATAATAAAAAAGCATACGTCTATCCCCTATTTTGTAGACACTATAACTTTTGCGAAAAGCAATCAATTTATGCTTTTTGCGATTTTTATTGACAAAAATGTGTAGAAGAATATATATCGGCCTAAACTGAGGGAATTTTTTTTTTTTTTTTAATTAGGGCTATTTATTACAGCAAAAAGTACAAAATATTGTGTTTTTTTCAAAATGTATGCTCTTTTTTTGTTTAAAGCGCAAAAAATAAAGACCGCAGAGATGATCAAATACCACCAAATGAAATCACTATTTTTTTGGGTACAATAACGCACAACCACGCAATTGTCAGTTAAATCGATGCAGTACAGAATCCCAAAAAATGGTCTGGTGAGCAGCCAATTCTTCCGGGGCTGAAGTGGCTAAAGTGACACTACACTGATAAGAATACATATATGACTAGATTTTTTTTTTAACTAAAAAAAGTACCTTCTATTGCTGTCAGCTGCTTCCGTGTCTCTTTTTTGTAGCTGCTTTTGTAGCTGCTATGATCCAACTTCCTGACAGAGGCTGGCTACGCTCATTCTCTATGGTTCCACTGTATGTAGGAACCCCCCTGTTCAATCCCGAGATAAACTAGGGCCAAGGAGTAATGACTATGGAATTTGTAGTGTGCATAGAGAAGTGCTTATGATCACAACTCATGTGCACTACTTGTTCCAAAAAAATTAAAGTGAGGTAGAAAAGGAGAAGTTTAGAAACCCACAGAGGGCATTGCAAGAGGCTGAAAAACACAGTAGGAGACAATTAAAAAAAAAAAAAAATAGATTATAGTAACATCTCAAACTTTACTTGCATGATGTAATTTGTATCCACATCATTTGTACTGCTCAAACTTACCCAATGCGGGTTATTTACTAAAGGAAAATCCACATTTCACTTTCAGTACACTTGAAAGTGCCCTGAAAGTGCATTTGGAAGTAAAGCTGCTGTAGATCAGAGGGGGACATGCAAGGAAAATAAAAAACAGCATTTTAGCTCTGAACTGGTGAATCAGGGAGTGTGAACTTTGACTCAGTGAAGTCCTGAGATGGCAGCTGAATAAACTGCCCATTTCTGTGTCAGTCAATGAGGATTCTCAGTGGACGGAGATCATTGGCGGGAGAACATGTTCAAACATGTTCTCCCCTGATTATCTCTGGTTCATAGACTGTTTATGGACTGTTATCAGTAGCGATCCTCGGGATCACCGCTGTTCACAGTTTCATAAACAGACACCTAAGCAGGAGAGCACACCATGGTCAGTTCTCTAGCTATGCTGGAAACCCAGCCTGCTCTCCTTCAATGATTAGACTTGTCCCAACATGGCCCCCACTGCACAGCCATTTACTGGGAAGCTCAGTGTACTGTTGCTTCTCTACCTCCCAGCTCTTATTCAGCTGAGAACAGAGGGAATGTGATCACTTATTAAAAAACAGAAAAGGTATTTTTATTTTTTTTTATATCCTGGTATGTATTTTGGGGGAACTCTATGCATTTTTTTTAACTCTTGCTAAAAGGGACATCTACAAAGAAAAAAATAGCACACAGACTTCTCCGAAGATCCCTAAAATACAAGGGTCCTTCAAACAGTTTCTGCACTTTTTTTTTTAACTCTCTTAAATCTAAAACAGTGTGGACATTTTTTGAAGACTCCCTCAGGCATAACAGACTATTGGAGGGGTCTGGATGCTGTTTTTTTTTCCTTTTTAATTGACAATGCAATAGCTTTAAACACTTGTTTCCTTTATAAATGTTAGTGTTGCTAAAACACTTTCTGTACATCACAAAGATGCGCCTCTTCTAAGGCAGAATTTGGACACCGCCATGCAGGCTATTTAAAAGTTTTAAGAAATAAAATAAAATCACTAATCCAAATCGAATTATTAAACATTTTTATTTTTGAATTGGTACATGTTCCCCAGGATATTTTTTGACACCCTCTTGCCTATTAGCTCAGAAAATGGACATGTTTGATTTCCCAGATTTAGCTCCTTTTGATTTCAGTGGGGTTTGGGTTCAGGGTTCAAACTTCCTTGAAGTTTGCCAAACCCTGCCCGAACCTGGCTCATCCCTATTCTTTAACAGATATATCATACAAAAACACACAAAGCAATATTGCAGCTGGTGTTCTTTCATAACTCAAATATTCATAGTTTGGGATAGAAAGTGTACTTCGTTTAGTAATCATGCAATCAATCGAAAATAGGAGTTTTCATACATCTCCTGGACGATTAAACACAGCTGTACTGGGTTAAGATTACATTCTGCTTCTATAGTAAATCGACCTTCAGTGTTAAAGTGAATAAACCCCCACCCCCTCCAAGTAGACCCCTTCTATGTTTTAAAGAAGATATTTGATGCTTTCAAGCATCTTACTTATGGTTCTACTGAATTTATGTAAGATAATTTAGGTTTGTATCACTAGTTAAAGCAAATGCTCATCATATAAAAATCTTAGGTTTTAAAACTATTTCCAAAACTCCCAACACTATTAAAATTCAACCAGGTGTCATATTACCACCATAATTAGTTTACAAAAAAGATAAAACATTAAGTCTGCCTAAAATGAACACGCTTATCCAGGCATAATTATGTGTACTTGGATTGAATCAAAACTGACATCTTAGTTGACAGCAAAACTTAAATAAAAGTATCAAAAAAACAGCAATCATTATGCAAGGGTATCATTAAAATGTATGATCAAAGATCTCTGTGCTCAAAAAAAGATACTAATCTTTAAATTATGTTTTAAGCATCAAAGGGGAAAAATGCAAATGCCCAGAATTTCAGCTTCCGATAAATGTTCAAACATTTAGAAAACAGTAGGAACGTTTCCCATATTTTCTCATTTTCACCAGGTTAAGGGGGACAACCTGGATGGGATATACTCATAAACAAAAGAATGATATCCTACTAAGAAGGTCACTTCAGCGTCGCACCCTAGTTGAATAAAAATATTTTATTATAGAGAAATGCACCATCAATATCACAAAGCAGCAAAAATTCAGTGAACATTGTCATGGTAAGGAAATTGCAGCTGTGTGTGCACCCATTCATTCAGTCAGGCACACTACTAGTTGGTCTAATTGTCTAGGATAAGAAAGGACTTGATTGCCATAGGAAAATGACATAACAGAAAAGAATATACCAGGTCAAAGATTAAAGAGACCTATATTGTTGTGGGTGCTGGCTTGCAGGTTGAAAATTAGAGCAGCCCAAGTAGAGAATGTTCAATTACAGTCAGTCTATTGATTCCCAGCTGTAATGGGCAAAGAATGCTCACTTAAACAAGGTGGATAGCTAGCTGATACAGACTCAGTATGTCTGAAATCAGTCTGGGGGAGTCGCCAACTGGAAGCTAAATTCCTGGAATAAAGTTAATTTGTAAAGGAGGAGAAAGGTGGAGACAGAGAGCTCAAAACAGAGCTAGATAAAACTGTTAGCTTATACTGGTAACCACAAGAATATTGAAAGAGTCTTACCACCTCCTCTGTCTCTACTGGATTTTCATCCTAATCCTAGATCATTAAGTCTCATACACACTATCAGATTTTCTGCTGATTTTTGTCTTTAGATTTACCAAAACCATGTAGTGCAAGGGCCTGCCTGATTGCATACACATTGATACTCCCAAGGTTTGACCTCATATTATATGGTTTTGGTAAATCTGAAGGAAAAAAATCAGCAGAAAATCTGATAGTGTGTAGGGTGCTTTAGACCAACTAGTAGACTGAACGAATGGGTGCATGCACAGCTGCGATTTCCTTACCATGACAACATTGACAACGTTGTCCTTTTAATATTGTTGGATGGACATTCACTGCATTTTTGTGATATTGATGGTATATTTTTATTATTTATTTGTGATGTGTCACTGAAGTGACTTTCTTAGTAGGCTTTCCTCCTTTTGTTTATGAGTAGTTTGATCATGTGGTCTGCACCATATATGCAATGTCCATGTGGTGATTGGTTGAGATAATTTACTATATTAACATATACTGTAGGACAATTCAAGCGGTAGATCCAGGCTATGCAATTGGAATTTTAAGGATGGGATATACTGTAATGTTATCAGCTCTGCTGGTTTTTTACATGTATGGAGATTTAGGTACATCTATTTATACATTGTCATCCTTTTATAGGCTCACTTTTATAGATGAAATTTGATTATTTTAAAGGATCTAAAAGATTTTAATAATTTGTAATAAACAAATACTGATTTTATACAAGTTGTGTTCTATATGGTATATACAAGTTTTCTCAAAACTACATTATTTCATTTTCAGATTAGTGAAGACATGTCTTAATATTTGACACTGATTTACCTTCTCCTTCTGAGTACTGCAATACAACTTTTAAAACAATATCTAAGGTATAAACCTGCTTTTCTGCAACAAGAAATGAAGTGTACCTGCCTAGAGGCAATGGGGTTTATTTACTAAAGCTGAAGAGTACAAAGTCACACTTCTACACAGAAATTAATCAGCTTCTAACCTCAGCTTGTTCAATCAAGTGTTGGCAATAAAACCTGAAAGCCGATTGGTTTCTATGCATAAGTGAGACCCACTTTGCACTATCCTGCTTTAGTAAATCAACCCCCCTGTATTTTAGTTGAGGATCCAACTTGTAAAGTAAAAAGCGATTCTGAGATGAGGCACTGCTCTAGCCACTTTAGCCCCGGACCATTTTGCTGGTCAAAGACCAGACCACTTTTTGCGATTCGGCACTGCGTCACTTTAACTGACAATTGCGCGGTCATGCAACATGGTTCCCAAACAAAATTGGTGTCCTTTTTTTCCCACAAATAGAGCTTTCTTTTGGTGGTATTTGATCACCTCTGCGGTTTTTATTTTTTACTCTATAAACAAAAATAGAGCAACAATTTTGAAAAAAATGCATTATTTTTTACTTTTTGTTATAATAAATATCCCCCAAAAATATATAAAAAAACATTTTTCTCCCTCAGTTTAGGCCGATACGTATTCTTCTACATATTTTTGGCAAAAAAAAAATCACAATAAGTGATTATTGATTGGTTTGTGCAAAAGTTATAGCGTTTACAAAATAGGGGATAGTTTTATGGCATTTTTATTAATATTTTTTTTTACTGCGACATTATGGCGGATACATCGGACATTTTTGACGCATTTTTGGGACCATTGTCAGTTATACAGCAATCACTGCTATATAAATGCAGTGATTCCTGTGTAAATGACACTGGCAGTGAAGGGGTTAACCAGTGGGTGGCAGTGTAGGGGTTAAGTGTTCCTAGGGGTGTGTTACCAACTGTGGGGGGCTGGGCTTTAATTTAGTGAACACTGATCTCTGCTCCAATCACATGGAGCAGAGATCAGCATCACTAGTTGCTAGGCAGAATGGGGAAATGCTGTTTACAATGGCATTTCTCCGTTCAGCCGCCCCGTGAGATGATCGCGGGTATGCCCGTGGCAATCGGGACCCTGCGACCGGACTCCCGGGGGTCCTGACCAGCACGTGATGGCATGGCGGCATTAAAGATTGGACGTACCTGTACGCCAATATGCCTGCCTATGCCATTCTGCCGACGTACATCGGCGTGCGCCGGTCGGGAACCAGCTAGAGAAGAATTAGGAATGTTTCATACCTCCCACCTATGTGGAGGGCCAGTCTCCTTGCTTACCAGGAGATGTGAGCCACTAGCTGTAAACTGTCTGGGGAAGGATATGTCACTTGATACCCCAAATTCAAATACAACCATACAGGTAAGAATTGGGAAGGTACAGGTGATATAAAGGTGGGAATGAAGGTAATTTACCTGCCAAAAAAAAAAATAGATTTTTCTCTCCCTCTCTCTTTCTGTCTTTCCCCTCTCTTTCCCCTCTCTCTCCCCTCTCTCTATTAACCTCTCTTTCCCATCTCTCTATTACCCTCTCTCACATGGTCGTGATTTACCTAGCATGTCTTAATACCAAAGAGATCATACCAGTGTATGCTAGAATATTTATATATTCTTCTGTAGTATCACGCAAAAGGCTTGTTACACAACTGTCTTGAGAAACTTTGCAGTTAATTATAAACATACAATGTATTCCTCATATACATTTACACATTCACATGTGTTATAGATTAACTTTTTTGTTCATTATTAGAAAAATTGGTGCATTGATTCATTATTTGATATTGCTGTACTGAAGTGGAATAAAAATGAGTTACATCAAACTATACCTGTATTGGTATTATCTACTGCCAGTAATGAGTGTTGCATATATAATACAATTCAGACATTTTTTTTTCTTTATACAGTTTGCTTGACAACATCATATGTGTAAGAAGTCAACTATATAAATTAAAGTATGACATTGTAGACATCTGCATTGAAACTTGTTTGGAGTTGTTAATGCAAATGAAATTAGCTGGTTTAATGACATTCATAGAAGGCTGGTAACCAACATTTCTTAGAAGCATATTAGTACAAAAGAGTCTTTTAAAGGGATCAGTTACTGTTGGCTACTAAAAAGAAAGCTAATAATATTAATTGTCCAACTGTATTTAATAATCAGAATCCGACTCAAAAATAGGGACTTTTTTTAAAGCTGGCATGACTTATATATTTTCTTTTCCTCAAAACTTTTCTTACTCTACTAAAAAATGTGTTTTTGTTTGTGTCCCTTTTGGAGAGATCTTCTATCACTTCTTGTCCTTACAATAAAATCCTGACAGAAGTTCTAGCTCTGTGCCACTATTTCCAAAATAAAGTCAATATAAAAGGAGTTGGTCTTTAATGCAGTGTTACAGCTTTTTTTTTCTTTTAATCATGTGATTTTGCAATCAATATGATATGTTCACTTTTAAACTAAAACCCACTAGATCCTTAATCTAATTTAACCCAGAACCTTACTTACCTCCTTACCTTTCTAGATTTTCCTGTGTTTGCATAATCTATCCTATATACTCGATTCGGGCTATACTTCAGCACTACAAATGTTACAGGCTTGGCCCTAGTGAGTCAATATTAGGTTGGGTCAAAGAGCGCAAACATCAGAACAAGCCTGCCACTCCTGAACTAGGAAAATGGGTATCTGAGTGATGGAATCTAGATTAAATTGGGTTAGAGGATTGAGAATTATAGGCCTATCTAAGATCCTACTGAAAGCCAGGTATTGCTAGCAGGGCCATCTTTAATATTGATTGGACCCTGGGCAAACATTTTCTTGAGCCCCCCACTAACTCTGAGACATACAATAAATAGCAGCTAGACTCAAAATCAATTTACTGCAGCAGATCAGGAATCAATTGCAATTAGTTAGTTGAGCTTACACCATATCATTAATGCTCATTGATTTCTAGTGGTACTGCATAGTATTACCTCTCACTGATTGGTTGCTAGAGGTTACTGCACATCATTACCGCTCACTGGTTGCTAGATGTTACTGTACATCATTACTGCTAACTGATTGGTTTCTAGAGGTTTCTACAAATCATTATTGCTCACTGATTGGATGTTAGAGATTACAGCAGATCATTACTATTTACTGATAGGTTCCTAGAGGTTACAGCACATTATCACCTCTGTATCAAATTGTGGGTGTGGCCAAACAGCACTAACATTGAAGCATTGTTACATACCAGTAGTTCAGGTGTGAACTTTATACAGAAGAGTGTGCTACGTATAGAGTGCAGGTTTGAGGGGTGTGCTATGTATGGAGTTCAGGGTTGAGGTGCGCTGAGTACGGAGTGCAGGGTGGAGGGGTGCACTATGTATGTACAGAGTGCAGGGTTGAAGGGTGCACTATGTACAGAGTGCAGGGTTAAGGGGGTGTGCTATGTACAGAGTGCAGGGTTAAGGGGGTGTGCTATGTGCAGAGTGCAGGGTTAAGGGGGTGTGCTATGTACAGAGTGCAGGGTTAAGGGGGTGTGCTATGTACAGAGTGCAGGGTTAAGGGGGTGCGGTATGTACAGAGTGCAAGGTTAAGTGGGTGTGCTATGTACAGAGTGCCGGGTTAAGGGGGTGCACTATGTACAGAGTGCAGGGTTAAGGGGGTGCGCTAAGTGCAGAATGCATGGATGAGGGGGTGTGCTATGCACAGAATGCATGGATAAGGGGTGTGCTGTGTACAGAATGCATGGATAAGGGGGTGCTCTATGTGCAAAATGCATGGATGAGGGGTGTGCTGTACATCCATGTCCTCCCCCACTTACAAAGCTCTCCTCCCAGTTCTGAGCTCATCCCCCCCCCCCCCCAGCTTTCCTCTGAATTCTCTCCCACCAACTAGAAAACAAGAGCAGAAGAGCAGCCTCAACTCATATCATAGGAAAAAACAGGGGGAGGCGCAAACCTGAGCGTAGTATTAAAATTATGAATTTAATAGGATAAGATTAAAAACACCTACAAGATGATAGAAGATGCATGCTCGTCAAAGTAAGTGCAGTCCTGGCATTCCACATGGCTCTGTAGGTCCCACCTCTGTTCCAGATAACTGGAAAGGATTGAGCAGCTGGTTCCAATGGATCACAGTGTTTCTCCAGGAGCAAAGGAACCAGGAAGCTTCACACTGACCAGAGTGGACTGTGGAATATGAAGTGATGTCACCAGCATCCAATTGGACCAAGGCAGGGCTGGAATCTTGTCAATCGGGGCTGCAGTGGTGAACGGTTACGTGCTTGAAGCTGACTGCTTCTTCCATTGGCCTGCTGCCCTCTAGAGGAGGACAGCTATATATACACAATGGAGAGCGTTTGTATGTGCCCATGGAACTAGAACTTCCAGCAGACCAGAACTTCCTGAGCTTTCTGCAAGCAACTTCACAGGCGGCCTGTGCTACTTTGTGCCCGACTCCTCCTATCTCAGCTTCAGGGGAGTCTGGAACTTAGCTGCAAAGGAAGCCCTCTCTTCATTGGCCTCCAGCACCTGGTATGTGATACCTATGCCATCAGTAGTTCTTGATGAACCTAGTCATATCCCTAGTGTTGTATGCCCTGAAAGACCAGATGCTCCCGGGCAATCTGAGCCGCTGCGCCTATCTGTTATTGTGCCTACAGTCAATGCTGCCGCTTCATCCTCTATCACTAAGGATAAACTGTCCTCAGCCCTAGCCGGGTTAGAGCACAGGATTGCCAGCACGATTTCCTCCATTCTGCAGGGTGACAGGAAGCGTGACAGATCCCCTTCCCCGTAATCTCCTAGTCTGGAGCAGGAATGGGTTGAGGATGGGGAAGAGCTGAAATTTCGGGATTCAGTGGAGTGCCCGGCAGATGAGTCTGCCTCTCAGTCGCAGAGGCTTTTGGTTCTGCCTTTAAGTTGCCTCTTGCAGAGGTGAATGAGCCCCCTGGTCCTCTTTGGGATCTCTGAGACCATTTTAGGTCACGCATGATCTGCTTGAAAGAAATACAGATATTCCTTGAATGCTGCGTTTTGCTGTTGATGCTTTAAAGGATTCAATACAGCAGGTTTCTTGTCTGGCTCTCTTGTGTGTACATATGCACAGACTTGTATGGCTTAAGAACTGATCAGCTGAGCTTCCTTGTAAAAAGTTATTGGCAGGTTTCCTGTTTCATGGGGAACGTTTATTCAGTGATCACTTGGGCAAATATATCCAAAAGATTTCCGGAGGGAAGAGTTCTCTACTTCCTGTCAAGAAAAGCACCAAACGTCCCTCATTTAAAAACTCAGGGACTGGTTCCTCAAATGTCTCAACGTCAGGGTGGTTCTGCCACCAACAGTGCGCTAGGGCCAGGGACAAGCTGCAAGACTAGGTCCAGAAAAGGCCCTGGGTCCAAAATTCTTCTAAACCCCCACTCCATGGGGTGGGGGGAAGGCTGCTGCACTTTGCAGACATTTGGAAAACAATAACTCAGGACAAGAAGGTCACCTCAATTATATCTCACAGTTACAAGCTGGAGTTGCGGGGGGTTCCCCTTCAGAGGTTTTTAAGATCCAGCGTTCCCTCGGATCCTCCAAAAATAAAATTATTGTTTCAGGCAATGCATCATCTAGTGCATCAAGGAGTGATTGTAGAGGTTCCTGTATTCGAAAGGGGCACAGGGTTTTACTCAAGCCTGTTTACGGTTCAGAGACCAAATGGGGACACAAGGTCCATTTTGGAACTGAGGTCCCTGAACAAGTACCTTCAGATACAGTCCTTTCGGATGGAGTCTGTCTGCTCAGTAGTAACCTCACTCCAGAGGGGAGACTTTTTAGCCTCCATCAATATAAAGGACGCGTACTTACAGTGGTGTGAAAAAGTGTTTGCCCCCTTCCTCATTTCCTGTTCCTTTGCATGTTTGTCACACTTAAGTGTTTCGGAACATCAAACCAATTTAAACAATAGTCAAGGACAACACAAGTAAACACAAAATGCAATTTGTAAATGAAGGTGTTTATTATTAAAGGTGAAAAAAAATCCAAACCATCATGGCCCTGTGTGAAAAAGTGATTGCCCCCTAAACCTAATAACTGGTTGGGCCACCCTTAGCAGCAACAACTGCAACCAAGCGTTTGCGATAACGTGCAATGAGGCTTTTACAGCGTCCTGGAGGAATTTTGGCCCACTCATCTTTGCAGAATTGTCCTAATTCAGTTACATTAGAGGGTTTTCGAGCATGAACGGCCTTTTTAAGGTCATACCACAACATCTCAATAGGATTCAGGTCAGGACTTTGGCTAGGCCACTCCAAAGTCTTCATTTTGTTTTTCTTCAGCCATTCGGTGGTGGACTTGCTGGTGTGTTTAGGATCATTGTCCTGCTGCAGAACCCAAGTTCGTTTCAGCTTGAGTACACAAACAGATGGTCGGACATTCTCCTTCAGGATCTCTTGGTAGACAGCAGAATTCATAGTTCCTTTTATCACGGCAAGTCTTCCAGGTCCTGAAGCAGCAAAACAGCCCCAGACCATCACACTACCACCACCATATTTTACGGTTGGTATAATGTTCTTTTTATGAAATGCAGTGTTCCTTCTACGCCAGATATACTTGGACACACACCTTCCAAAGAGTTCCACTTTTGTCTCATCGGTCCACAGAATGTTGTCCCAAAAGTCTTGGGGATCATCAAGATGTGTTGTGGAGAAATTGAGACGAGCTTTGATGTTCTTTTTGCTCAGCAGTGGTTTTCTCCTTGGAACTCTGCCATGCAGGCCATTTTTGCCCAGTCTTTTCCTGATGGTGGAGGCATGAACGCTGACCTTAACTGAGGCAAGTGAGGCCTGCAGTTCCTTGGACGTTGTTGTGGGGTCTTTTGTGACCTCTTGGATGAGTCGTTGCTGTGCTCTTGGGGTAATTTTGGGCGGCCGGACACTCCTGGGCAGGTTCACCACTGTTCCATGTCTTCGCCATTTGTGGATAATGGCTCTCACTGTGGTTCGCTGGATTCCCAAAGCTTTGGAAATGGCTTTATAACCCTTTCCAGACTGATAGATCTCAATTACTTTCTTTCTCAATTGTTCCTGAATTTCTTTGGGTCTCGGCATGATGTGTAGCTTTTAAGGATCTTCTGGTGGACCTTACTGTGTCAAGCAGCTCCTATTTAAGTGATGCCTTGATTGTGAACAGGTGTGGCAATAATCAGGCCTGGGTGTGGCTAGAGAAATTGAACTCAGGTGTGGACAACCACAGTTGTAGTATGTTTTAACAAGGGGGCAATCACTTTTTCACACAGGGCCATGATGGTTTGGATTTTTTTTCACCTTTAATAATAAACACCTTCATTTACAAATTGCATTTTGTGTTTACTTGTGTTGTCCTTGACTATTGTTTAAATTGGTTTGATGTTCCGAAACACTTAAGTGTGACAAACATGCAAAGGAACAGGAAATGAGGAAGGGGGCAAACACTTTTTCACACCACTGTACATGTACCTATCTTTCAGCCTCATCAGAGGTTCCTACGTTTTGCAGTAGAGAAACGTCACTTTCATTTTGTGGCTCTACCTTTCGGGCTTGCTACAGCTCCCCAGAAATTCACAAAGGTCCTAGCACCAGTACTGGGTCTTTTAAGTGCCCAAGGGATCCTGGTGCTCAGATATCTGGACGACCTCCTGCTCAGAGATCACTCAGTACAGGCTCTAGAACAGAGCATAATATACATGTGAGGTACTTTAAAAGTTGAGGCTGGATCATAAATACCGAAAAGCCAGCCTTAAGACCAGCTCAAAGTCTAAGATATTTAGGTCTGATTTTAAAAAACAAACCAAGCAAGAGTATTCTTGCCACCCATAAGGATCTGTGCCCTGAAGGATCAGATGTTTCAGATAAGGGGCACCAAGATCCTCCATTTGGCTCTGTATGAGTCTTCTAGGGAGGATGCATATATGTGCACACATGTGTATATAGAGAAATCAAAAAAAAAAAGGACATTATATGTATGAATATACAGTATCTCACAAAAGTGAGTACACCCCTCACATTTTTCTAAATATTTTTTATATCTTTTCATGTGACAAGAAGGAAAAAAGGATAAAACTGCGCTACGGGAAAACAAATAGTATTGAACGGAAGCTGCAATTCAAATGTACACCAAAAATACACCAAACAGAAATAGAAAGAAAAAGAACTGCGCTAACCACAAATACCCAATACGATTAGGGTATATAGAAGTGCCAGACCCACACTGTGGGTCTTAGTACCTAATGTCTCTAAGACCACCTCCAAAGTGTAGTGTGAACCATATACGGATAAATGCAATTAAATACAAAAACAAACCATAAATACGTATCGATAATGTGAATTCCCCAAACACAGTATATGTGTATCAAACTCTGTGTGTAAACCCCTAAAGCATAAAAGTAAAGATATGAAAAAATATTTGCTATTAAGCATAAATGGGCTATCAAAAAATAAATTTGTGTTTAGAGACACCCTATATAATGTCCATATAGTCCTATGTCAAAAATAATAATAATAAAATGTCCATATAGTAAACGAACACCAGTAAAGCAAGACTTCAAATGAGGTACGGCAGTGAAGAAAAATTCCAAACGGCTGAATTACAGATACACAAATTGAAAATCTTCTCCAAAGATGTGGTATGCTTATCCCATCACCGAATGAATGAATTAGCTCCTTACCAGATCCAAGCGACCCCCCGTTACAGAGGGTCACCACAAGCAGCAGCAGTCAAAGGATATCCGGATAACGCTTCCTCTTCAGGTGATCACGAATCTTCCACGCGATAGGGTTATGGCTGTTACTCACTCCCGACTCGACGTGGTATCACATAAGGAAAAACATAGGCTCCAGATAGTGTAAAACCAAATGACTTTAATTTTTTAAAAGCGAACGTAAACACTTACGTAAAAGACTTTAAAAACAGGTTCAAAACAAAGACGTGCACCGGCCGGATACACGCCAACGCAAAGACCAACCCGTCCTTCCTGGTCCACAGAAACGAACACGACTGGGGTGACGTCGACACGTTCGCACCGCCCTACGCGTTTCGTAATAATTTACGTCGTCCAGGGGCACGGGCGGCGTGCGACGTCACCCCTTTTATAACCATAAACTTAACCAAGCCTCACTTTGGGTCAGCGGCCATCTTAGATGTCACATAAACATTAAGAATCAAAAAAACGTAGGCCAGGCCTCACTATCAATCACGAACGTCAGATGTGCGTATCCGCAACGGACGTCCTGTGGTTGCGGACCATACCTCGTTTCCATACGAACGTCATATGATCATAAGCCAAAGCCTCGCTTCCAGGTATTAACCCTATCGGCAGAGTGGCGTGGCAAATACCCTCATTTTAAGGTGCCCTTCCTATACCCCGAAACAGGGTATAGTGTAGATCGCCAAGAAGGGGTAAAATAAGTTGGAAAATCAATAAGGTAAAAAGAATAATAAAAAAATAATAAGAAAATGGAATAAAATATCACAAATAGGAATAAAAATACATCAAAAATTCTACGTTTCGATGTATTCATACAGCCATCAAATTCAATTAAGTATAGGCAAATAGGTATAGAAATACATCAAACATTATGCGTTTACCCGATGTGTTTATGTAGCCATCAAATTCAATTGAGAAATGGGATTACTGTAGACATGTATTTCAAATACCTTGCTGTCTCGCATATTCCCCAGGGGTTGTTCCAGAACACCCCAAAACGAATGTCGAGGGATACACTAAAACGTGACCTAGAGGGCCGCCAGACCCAAAACCAGGCCTACCACACAAGAATATGCTCTACAGTGATATATACCAAAATAAACAGCAAGAAAAAATACAATAGAGTGGTTTTTTACAGTAACTAATACAGTAAAAACGTGGTGGAGAAGCGTTACATCAAACAGGTTACCTCAAGAGTTATTAATAAAGGCATTTACATCGGTGTCCACATTAAGGCCAAACGGAACATATGTTTTTAATTTATGAATCCAGGCCATTTCGAGCTTGGATATCTCCCTAACCAAGGACCCTCCCCTCCAGTGGGGCCTATATTTGTCTAAGCCGACGAATAGGGTACCTGATGGGTCTCTCTTGTGTGTCTGGTCGTAATGTCTGGACACAGGGTGTTTGTCGAACCCCCGTCTGATATTGCCAATGTGTTCGTTCACCCTGACACGAAGTGCCCTCTTGGTCCGCCCAATATACTGGAGGCCACAGGGGCACTGTAAAAGGTAAACCACAGCCTCCGAGGAGCAAGTAATAAAGGACTCTATATCGTATGTCCTAGAAGTGCTCGAAGATACGATACTAGAAATCTTAGAGCCCCTATGCGAATTCAGGGTACAGACCTGACAGTTCTTACATTTATAGTAGCCAACTAGATTTTGGAAAAAACATCTATTGGCCCTAGGCGGGTCTTGTACACTGGGGGCAATCTTGTTTCCCAGTGAAGAGGCTCCTTTAAAAATTATTTGGGGTTTGACAGGTAGAATTGGATTCAAAACATGGTCACTAGTAAGTAAGTGCCAATGTTTTTGAATCAAATTTCTCACACCACGATGTTGGACTGAGAAAGTCGTGACAAACGGTACACCACCCTGTACGTCAGCCCTAGCACTTTGTCTGTCTGCCAGTAGTGAGGGTCTGTCTCTAGTCCGGGCAATCTTCATAGTTGCGTCAAGGGAAACGGGATCATATCCCTTTTCCAAAAATCTACCTGCCAAAATCGCTGCCTGTTCATCATATTTTACAATATCCGAACAGTTCCGTCTGAGGCGTAGAAATTGCCCCAAGGGAACAGCTTTTAGCCAAGGTTGAAAGTGGCAACTATCGGTAGGGATGTACGAGTTCCTATCGGTAGATTTAAAATATGTAGATGTGATAAACTCATTACCAACCCTCCTGATGTTAAGATCGAGAAAATTGACCTCGACCTGGCTAGCCTCAAAGCTAAATTTAATTCCTCTGTTGTTTTCATTTAGACCAGCCATGAACGACCGCAAGTCTGGCTCTGTTCCTTCCCAAAGGAGGAGGACATCATCGATATACCTCGCCCACAGGACTATCTCAGACCTTCTAGGGGCATCGATGATGTCCTCCTCCCATTTGGCCATGAAAAGATTGGCCAAACTGGGGGCATATTTTGCCCCCATGGCCACACCCCTATCCTGGCGATAAAATTGCTGGTCAAACCAGAAATAGTTGTGTCCGGCCGCATATTCCAAAAGTTCTATTAGGAAATCAATCTGAGGTAAAGGAAGACCCGATCCCCTCTCTAGGAATAGTCTCACTGCCTCGACCCCTAAGGAGTGGGGGATGATGGTATACAGTGAATTCACGTCTGCCGTGACCAGCCAAAGACCAATGAGGGTAAAATGAGGGTATTTGCCACGCCACTCTGCCGATAGGGTTAATACCTGGAAGCGAGGCTTTGGCTTATGATCATATGACGTTCGTATGGAAACGAGGTATGGTCCGCAACCACAGGACGTCCGTTGCGGATACGCACATCTGACGTTCGTGATTGATAGTGAGGCCTGGCCTACGTTTTTTTGATTCTTAATGTTTATGTGACATCTAAGATGGCCGCTGACCCAAAGTGAGGCTTGGTTAAGTTTATGGTTATAAAAGGGGTGACGTCGCACGCCGCCCGTGCCCCTGGACGACGTAAATTATTATGAAACGCGTAGGGCGGTGCGAACGTGTCGACGTCACCCCAGTCGTGTTCGTTTCTGTGGACCAGGAAGGACGGGTTGGTCTTTGCGTTGGCGTGTATCCGGCCGGTGCACGTCTTTGTTTTGAACCTGTTTTTAAAGTCTTTTACGTAAGTGTTTACGTTCGCTTTTAAAAAATTAAAGTCATTTGGTTTTACACTATCTGGAGCCTATGTTTTTCCTTATGTGATACCACGTCGAGTCGGGAGTGAGTAACAGCCATAACCCTATCGCGTGGAAGATTCGTGATCACCTGAGGAGGAAGCGTTATCCGGATATCCTTTGACTGCTGCTGCTTGTGGTGACCCTCTGTAACGGGGGGTCGCTTGGATCTGGTAAGGAGCTAATTCATTCATTCGGTGATGGGATAAGCATACCACATCTTTGGAGAAGATTTTCAATTTGTGTATCTGTAATTCAGCCGTTTGGAATTTTTCTTCACTGCCGTACCTCATTTGAAGTCTTGCTTTACTGGTGTTCGTTTACTATATGGACATTTTATTATTATTATTTTTGACATAGGACTATATGGACATTATATAGGGTGTCTCTAAACACAAATTTATTTTTTGATAGCCCATTTATGCTTAATAGCAAATATTTTTTCATATCTTTACTTTTATGCTTTAGGGGTTTACACACAGAGTTTGATACACATATACTGTGTTTGGGGAATTCACATTATCGATACGTATTTATGGTTTGTTTTTGTATTTAATTGCATTTATCCGTATATGGTTCACACTACACTTTGGAGGTGGTCTTAGAGACATTAGGTACTAAGACCCACAGTGTGGGTCTGGCACTTCTATATACCCTAATCGTATTGGGTATTTGTGGTTAGCGCAGTTCTTTTTCTTTCTATTTTCATGTGACAACACTGAAGAAATTACACTTTGTTAGAATGTAAAGTAGTGAGTATACAGCTTGTATAACATTGTAAAGTTGCTGTCCCCTCAAAATAACTCAACACACAGACATTAATGTATAAACCGCTGGCAACAAAAGTACAAATTGTCCAAATTAGCCCAATTATCCATTTTTCCTCCCTGGTGTCATGTGACTCATTAGTGTTACAATGTATTAGGTGTGAATGGGGAGCAGGTGTGTTAAATTTGGTGTTATCACTTTCACTCTCTCATACTGGACACTGGAAGTTCAACGTGACACCTCATGGCAAAGAACTCTCTGAGGATCTCAAAAAAATAATTGTTGATCTACATAAAGATGGCCTAGGCCAGTGATGGCGAACCTTGGCACCCCAGATGTTTTGGAACTACATTTCCCATGATGCTCAGCTACACTGCAGAGTGCATGAGCATCATGGGAAATGTAGTTCCAAAACATCTGGGGTGCCAAGGTTCGCCATCACTGGCCTAGGCTATAAGAAGATTGCCAAGACTCTGAAACTGAGCTGCAGCACACTGGCCAAGACCATACAGCGGTTTAACAGGACAGGTTCCACTCAGAACAGGCCTCGCCATGGTCAACCAAAGGAGTTGAGTGCACGTGCTCAGCGTAATATCCAGAGGTTGTCTTTGGAAAATAGATGTATGAGTGCTGCCAGAATTACTGCAGAGGTCGAAGGGGTGAGACCATATGCCACACACTGCATCAAATTGGTCTGCACGGCTGTCGTCCCAGAAGGAACCCTCTTCTAAAGATGATGCACAAGAAAGCCCGCAAACAGTTTGCTGAAGACAAGCAGACTAAGGACATGACTTACTGGAACCATGGCCTGTGGTCTGATGAGATCAAGATAAACTTGTTTGGTTCAGATGGTGTCAAGCGTGTGTGGCGGCAACCAGGTGAGGAGTATAAAGACAATTGTGTCTTACCTACAGTCAACCATGGTGTCATGGTTTGGGGCTGCATGAGTGCTGCTGGCACTGGGGAGCTACAGTTCATTGAGGGAACCCTAAATGCCAACATATACTGTGACATACTGAAGCAGAGCATAATCCTCTCCCTTCAGAGACTGGGCCGCAGGGCAGTATTCCAACATGATAAGGACCCCAAACACATGTATGTGACCCAGACAGATTAACCTTTCTGGACCTTGAGCTATGCCACACAGAAAATACAATATATGCCATGAACTACACCAAACCCACATCAGGCGACTCCTATCTTTACTTTCAGAGCTGCCATCATCCAAGATGGATAGCCAACATGCCGAAGAGGCAATTCTGTAGACTTCGACATAACTGCACGCGCAAGGAGGACTACATTCTTCAGGGTACCCTTTTCACAATTTTTTTTAGGAAAAGATATATCCCCCTAAGCTGGTTCATGAGGTATTCAATTTATACCTCCATTGACACAACTCTAATTCCATTGTAACCAAATCCAGAACTGAGAGCACACCTCAGCCACTCAGGTTTACAACACAATACTACACCCCACATAGGAGAATTGAACACATTTTCAAATAACATTGGAGCATACTCCAAGAAGATCCCCATTTACAATCATCCATTCCAGACAATCCCGAAATTACCTACAGACGAGCTTGCAACATCACAAGCAAAATTGCTCCAAGCAAACAAAAACATGCAAAACAACCTCTACGACCCACCCTTACCTTCTTGCCCATAAAGGGCATGTACCAGTGCCGCAAATACAACTGCCTTACTTGTAAACATGTCCAGCATGGTAAAAAATAATTTATGACCAAGGGCAAGACCTACATCTTTAATGATTTGTATAACTGCTCTACATCTACATTCATACATATAATTTCCTTTTTTTTTCGATCTCTCTATATACACATGTATGCGTATATGTATACATGTGTATGCATCCAAAATTCTCTATATAGGATTTTCACACTTTCAATGGAGCCTTTATGGTCACCCTCTGAATCTGCATGACCCTAATCAATTTATGCTGTACTTATCCCCTTTTTTGCCTCATGTATTACCAATATCCACCATTAGAAGGCCAGCCCTATATCTATAATTTAAGTAGTTCCAGTCCCCTCTATACCAAATATCTCTTTCTCACCATTCCCTATAACCTTGCTTACTTTTTTTAAATATAATATTCATTCTTAAATTCATTTTTTACTCCCAGTACACCACACATCCCCCTATGCCTTTTTCACTGCTCTAAAAATGTTACCTCCTGACCACTGTAGCAGCTCGCAAAGGTTACTGGGTAATGTAGTTCCTCCCTCCTCCATGACACCATATACAGTGCCTTGCGAAAGTATTCGGCCCCCTTGAACTTTTCAACCTTTTGCCACATTTCAGGCTTCAAACATAAAGATATAAAATTTTAATTTTTTGTGAAGAATCACCAACAAGTGGGACACAATTGTGAAGTGGAACGAAATCTATTGAATTTTTGAAAAGGGGGGCGTGCAAAATTTTTCGGCCCCCTTGCGTTAATACTTTGTAGAGCCATCTTTTGCTGCGATTACAGCTGCAAGTTGCTTGGGGTATGTCTCTATCAGTTTTGCACATCGAGAGACTGAAATTCTTGCCCATTCTTCCTTGCAAAACAGCTCAAGCTCAGTGAGGTTGGATGGAGAGCGTTTGTGAACAGCAGTTTTCAGCTCTTTCCACAGATTCTCGATTGGATTCAGGTCTGAACTTTGACTTGGCCATTCTAACACCTGGATACGTTTATTTGTGAACCATTCCTTTGTAGATTTTGCTGTATGTTTGGGATCATTGTCTTGTTGGAAGATAAATCTCCGTCCCAGTTTCAGGTCTTTTGCAGACTCCAACAGGTTTTCATCCAGAATGGTCCTGTATTTGGCTGCATCCATCTTCCCCTCAATTTTAACCATCTTCCCTGTCCCTGCTGAAGAAAAGCAGGCCCAAACCATGATGCTGCCACCACCATGTTTGACAGTGGGGATGGTGTGTTGAGGGTGATGAGCTGTGTTGCTTTTACACCAAACATATTGTTTTGCATTGTGGGCAAAAAGTTTGATTTTGGTTTCATCTGACCAGAGCACCTTCTTCCACATGTTTGGTGTGTCTCCCAGGTGGCTTGTGGCAAACTTTAGACGAGACTTTTTATGGATTTCTTTGAGAAATGGCTTTCTTCTTGCCACTCTTCCATAAAGGCCAGATTTGTGCAGTGTACGACTGATTGTTGTCCTATGGACAGACTCTCCCACCTCAGCTGTAGTTCTCTGCAGTTCATCCAGAGTGATCATGGGCCTCTTGGCTGCATCTCTGATCAGTCTTCTCCTTGTCTGAGCTGAAAGTTTAGAGGGACGGCCAGGTCTTGGTAGATTTGCAGTGGTCTGATACTCCTTCCATTTCAAAATGATCGCTTGCACAGTGCTCCTTGGGATGTTTAAAGCTTGGGAAATCTTTTTGTATCCAAATCCGGCTTTAAACTTCTCCACAACAGTATTACGGACCTGCCTGGTGTGTTCCTTGGTCTTCATGATGCTCTCTGCGCTTTCAACAGAACCCTGAGACTATCACAGAGCAGGTGCATTTATACAGAGACTTGATTACACACAGGTGGATTCTATTTATCACCATCAGTCATTTAGGACAACATTGGATCATTCAGAGATCCTCGCTGAACTTCTGGAGTGAGTTTGCTGCACTGAAAGTAAAGGGGCCGAATAATTTTGCACGCACCACTTTTCAGTTTTTTATTTGCTAAAAAAGTTTAAAATATCCAATAGATTTCGTTCCACTTCACAATTGTGTCCCACTTGTTGGTGATTCTTCACAAAAAATTAAAATTTTATATCTTTATGTTTGAAGCCTGAAATGTGGCAAAAGGTTGAAAAGTTCAAGGGGGCTGAATACTTTCGCAAGGCACTGTAAATACTGCCTCTTTCCACCATGATGCTATCACAGCCAGAAGAAGGAGCATGCACTGGCGTCAAAGCCGATGAGGAGACGACTGCCAGCTTGACTCAGAGCCTTGGAAACCACTGCAGCTAGGGAGACAGCAGCAGCACCCCACACCACTGGCTATCTGGATCTGGAATGTATAGCGAGCCTACCCTTGTGACTAGCCATTTCAACCCTTACCCTGTGAGTTCATTCTTATTTGAATTTTTTATCTTAATAAATTCATCATTAATCATTTTAATATACTGCACTCAGAAGAGCGCCACTGTTCTCCACATTATATATCTACAGAGCTGCTTCTTCTTCCACAGCTGGCTGCACCTCTAGAGTGCTATATACATATTTAACCCATCAAACTTTTTCCTAACCCATTCAAGCCTGAACTGAACTTTGCAGGGTCCATGCTACCCCCAACCACTGGATTTTATTATCATAATCACCTTTACCTATAGTTTTGTTTCCCACCCATCCGTCTCTCTCTAAGCGCCACTATACCCCCCCTCTTCTCATTAACTGATTACTGTATAAATGTCACTGGCAGGGAAGGGGTTAACACTAGGGGTGATCAAGGTGTGTTCTAACTGTAGGGGAGATGGGAATGACTATGGGAGGAGACCAATCGGTGTTCATACACACGCACATCCCCATTCTCATTCTGTCACGAGCAATCTCGGGTGGTCAGTGGCCATCGCGCCCGCCAGGCATGCACATCAGCTCCGGGGACACGTGTTGTGCATGCACCTCCAGCGGCTGTGGCATCTTAAAGGAGCAACATACAGCTATGGCGATTTGCGCAGCTGTGCCAACCTGCCACAGCATAACTGCTGCGGCAAGTAGGCTAGCGGTTAAAAACATCTCGAGAGTATGTAGTAGAATGGAATGGTGCTTTTCTCATGTTGACTCCAAAGTTGCACAAAAAAGGAGGACACGCTATACGTTAACAATATTTTTTACATTTTGTTTGCACTGGTACATGTCCCCCATGGCAATGCCCAGTTTCCTATGCCTTTTGTTTCACAGTCCCTTGCCTATTAGCCTTAAAAATGGGCAGAACTGATTTTCAAGTCTCACCTCCCATGTCAATGACTTCAATAGGGTTTGTTTGAAAGATCCCAATTTTCACAATGAGTTTGGCAGATAGCCCATCAATCAAACCTGTACCAAACCAAATTCTGTACTTTTTATTAGTTCTCTTTTTCAGAAACTGCAATGCAAAGTTAACATCTGTTCTCAAAAACATAATTCAATAAAGATTGACTTATGCCTGTATTTTGCATGATTTCTCTCTATTAGAAGCTACAATACAAGGTCAACTTAAAAAAAAAAAAAAATCTTTGCATATAAACTGTGTCCATTATCAAGTTTCTTTTGTAATATGTTGTACAGACACAAATTATCCTTAAACTATAACTGTATAGCTTTTAATCCTTACATATGGTAATTGTATTTATTTTTCAGGATTGTTTCCCTTTATTTTGACCTGGTAATCATGCCAGTAACACACTTTCTGTCCTAGGATAACAATACTATTTCACTGTACTTGGCAAGGAGGGGGCAACAATTTCACAGCTTCCCTTCTCGTCAATTGTATAAGATAGGATGGGGTACTCTGTGGTCCACAGGAGAGAACTTAACAGGGCTGATAATGCTGGCTATGATGTCAGTTAAGTACAACCAGAGTGAAATAACAAAATCTGCACAATCTGCTCAATTATCACAATCACACCAGGTTTGGTGATAACTCTCCACCTCAATGTATGGTGTGATCACCATTTACATATGCGTGTGGGATGTATGGGTTTGCATTTGTGAATGAGCACTGAGGGACAGGGACACATTAAACCTTTTTTTTATAATTATTACTTATTTCACTTAAAATAATTTTTTATACTGTCCTTTTACTTTTTTTTATCTTTTTCACAAAGGATGAACAGGTCCTCTTTATGGTGAGATCTGGGGTCTACTTGACCACAGATGTCTCCTCTGGCCTTCAAAGCATCTGATCAAAACAAGACTGTTTGATCAGATGCTTATACAAGCCAGTAATGGCTTGTACACATCAAACCAAAACCGAAAGTGAAGAAATTCTTGTTTCTGGTTTCTGATCTCACAGGGAGGGAGTAACAATGTCAGTTTCTCTCTTTCTGTAAATAAATGATCTGAAATGTGGTGTTAATTAGCACTGAAAGGACTTTTCACACAGTTTTATTTTTATTATTATTTCTTAGTTTTTTTGTGTGATGTCAATTTGTTTGGGCACATACAAATGCAGTGTATACGGGTTTAATGTTTTATTATATTGGCCACGCTATCACTAATTAAGCACAATTTATAATCGATATTATATTAATTATTATATATTCACTTGTATAATTTCTTACACACATATGTGGTTTTTGTCACTGATTTAGTTAGGCCACTAATTTTGATTTTCAGCACTACACTTTATGCAATCCTTTCACAAATTATCTTTTTTGTTGTGTTAGCTGCTATTGGATAGTTTGACAGTGCAGTGTTTTGACTTTATCTTTGTGTTAGATTGCAAGACTGGATCAGATCAAGTTGTTTTATGGATCAGCATGGACCAAGTCACAGATATATTATGGATCACATATGCCAATCTACTTCTTACTTTGTGAAAATTATCATGGCCATCTGCTCTGCTGAAAACAGCAAATCACTTTAATTTCTGCCCAAGTAAATTTTTTATTCTACCCAGCTGCTTTCTAGTTGCTTTTTTTTTCTGGCTCATATTTTCACGTAGATTGTGATCTATTTAATCTCAGCATTACCCAGCCGTCCTTCTTCTCAATTGTTTTCTGTGTGCTATTTTTACAATCTAGATGAAGGAATGGGGAAATGGCATTGGGAATTCACTGGCATCATGTAATGACATCAGGCATATGTGCAGTCTATTTAGTCACCTTTACTCAAAATTTAATAATCAGAACTTGAATAGGTCTCCAATTGCCTGACACTGTCCATCTTAAGTTCTTTTGCAAATGATTTTATCTCATCGACCATTGACAACACGCCCATCTTGAGTTCCTTTAGGTAATGGCTAATTTGTGGGACATAGTGTGAGAATGGCTTCTCTACATAAATCAATGTGAATATAGGGTAAATGCAATCTCAAACTGATTTCAGTATTAGGCATTTTTCCGTAAAACACCTGAAAGCATGCTACATTTATTTTCATCAGATTATGATGTTCATGTACATTATAACTAGGTTTACTTGTTCAAGTTGATTGTAGCATCACAATCAAAATGTGAAATCAATCTAGTTTATACAGTATGATACATTTGAAATAAACATATTTTTTCATAATACAGCTATAATATAGATCAGATCACTTGACTAGTGTAGTCTGAATGTTCCCCTTATATTATACCTTACCCATACTTTCCCCTATTAGAAACGAGACCACACCATAGGTTGGAGTAAACTGGCCACAACAGCCTTTATTAAACATAACTCAAAATTCACTCCAATAACTTGTGAATATGAAAATATATAAATATATATAAATCTATATAAATATAAATAACTTTATTAACATTAAACCACATTAAATAACATTAACTGCCCATTCTGGTGATCTCTGACGGTGACCCCACTTAAGCCAATACCAAATCACTGCGGTACACCTGACCAACTTCCCAAAGGCCTCCACCTGTGACCGGTCGGAGACAACTTCCGCCAGTGAACATAACCGTATTCCCTCCAACGTTCAGGAATACCCAGAGGGGCCGATCGCTTGATGAGCCCCCCACACCCTCAGATCCCTTCTGAGTACCTGTCTACCGTCAGAAACCACCAGAAAACACACCGCCAACACAGGAAAACCTTCAGCTGCCGTGACAACTGACGAAACCTGCAAAAAGAAGAAAAGACCAGCAACAAACGACACAACAAAACAAACACTTAACATTAGGGCGGGAGGGCGGGAAAAACTGCCTCCTCTGTGTCACGCTGGGATCCGAAAGATCCCCTGAAGCCACACCCCTCCCTTTTATATGGCCCCTCCCCTACACTGAACTTGCTTCCTGCAAACCTTTTCTCTCAGCTCCACCCATAAAGCTTAACTCTCTGTGTCCCTCATACACACTGTCATGCCCAGCACTCCTTATCATTACATTCCTAATCCGTGCTTCTCTTGTTGCTGCTAGTTACAGTAATTCAACAAAAATCTCAAACACAGTTGACAGCATATGTCACTCCACACAGGACCATTTCACACTTTTTCAGATTGAGACTAAATACATTTTTATAAGAATCTAGATCCTTCTGATATGCGGAAAACATGATGACAAAATAGAATCTAAACGGTCAGCCTTTTCTACGTTTAGCTATTTAAAATAGATAAGTCTTTGTCTTAAGGATTAGTCACAGAAAAGTCACATTAAATTACCCTAAAACACACTTTTGTAAAAAGTGCTTGAAAAGCTCAAAAAGTCTTTATATTATGCAGTGGAGAATAGGTATACTCACTGCCTCCATCCTACGCTACAATAACCAGTGCTTATTGGCAGGAACTGACATTGTAACCTGGGGATAGGAAAGGGCAGCTATGTTTGTGAAAACAGCCACCTTGTAAGCAGGTTGAAATGCTGGTTAGTGAGACAACTGCTGCCCCAGTCGGGAGGAAATGGATTAACCTAATTTCCTGCACTTTTTGCTGAACTCTGCCTCTCTCCCTGTGCTGTCAATAAAAGTGGGAATGCTCTGCCCAGACACAGACACAGTCTGCCTGGGAAGAGACACAGACAAGACACAGCATGTAATCTCCAGCCACTACACTGAACTGCTGCAGCTGCCAGAGAGAGCCTCACCTGCCTTTAGGAACCTTCCACATGTAGGGGGATTGCTGGGACCTGCAGTCTACCCTGAAGGACACCAGCTGCTGGATACTGCCAATATGGACTCAACCGGTTATGGACTCTTTCCTGTGCAAGTACGCTGGGGCAGCCACAAGCCTGAATTAGGGACTAGGGATGTTAGGGAAAAACTGTGCACTTTGTTTTGGAAATGTTATGCTGACAGTTTTCAGTAAAGCTTTTGAAACGTTGTCCTTGCCTGGTCTGAAGTTACCAAAGCAGTGTGTGTAAGTATCCAGCACACATAGTCTACAGCTTGGGTCAGTTGAAACACATTGGGGTGTGAGGACAGAAATACAAGAGGTAATGTGGTATAGGAAACAGCAAGTTAATATCAAGGGTAGACACTGATAAGTTGAAGGCTGGGGGTGATCGGCCAGCTCCTCTCTCACTCATGGGCATTGTGCTGTCCGCCCACGTTCTCCTGTCATTGCTCCTTTCTCTCCCTGCCCACCCTCTCCCCATGTACAGGGCTCCTCGTGGCTTTTCTCCCATTGGGGGGAGAGGTGGGTCGGCTGGCTCCGGCTCCTCTCTCCCAATTGTGCCTTTTGCTCCGCCCGCCGATTCTCCTGGTGAGGGGAGGTGGAGGTAGCCGGCCACCACCGGCTCCCCTTCTCCCCTCGCAGGTATGGAGCGCCCGCTGTTTCTCCTCGTGGGGGGGGGGAGGTGATCGGCCACACCGTCTCCCCCCTCCCCCCTCGCATATGCAGTGCACCCGCCGATTCTCCTTGCAGGGGGGAGGTAATCGGCTGCCGCCGCCGGCTCCCCCCCCCACATATGTAGTGCACTCGCCGATTCTCCTGGCGGGGGGGGGGGTAATCGGCCGCCGCCGCCGGCTCCCCCCCCCCCGTCCCCTCGCATGGGCATTTTCGTTCCTAAATGCTCCTTGCTTTACAAAAAAAGCTGCATCTTTTTCTTATCTTTGTGGAGACTGTAGCAGAATGAAAACCATAGGCATCCTACACACAGTGTACAGTATCTGGGGATACGTATGACACTAAAGCACACAAGCTGCATTATGTTTTCATTGATACTGCTTTAGTCATTGCTTTCCTCTGAGTGATTATCTGATGCCAGGCGCTTCCTGTTTGTTTTCATGTTTTCTAGTAAGAATTGCAGTATGGTGATAAAATGATAGGTTTATTTGTGAAGGTAATATAACATGCAAATACTTATGACTTTTGTGCCTTAAGTGTTCTACAAAATCATATAATGCCGCACACCTCTCAGCATGTACCAAGTTTATTTTTAATAACAAGCGTGTCATAATTACCAGTCCGATTCTCCCCTTCTGGGTTCCCCCGCTGGTCATTTCCTCTTCAGCGATTGGTTCAATAGGAAGCTAATTCCTATGGGGTCACTCGTGCAGACCCCTTTCCAAGCTACTCTGCCTGCGTGCACATAGACAGACAGCTTAGCTTGGTTCTGCCCCTCACTCCATCATCAAGGATTTGATCGAAGGTATGTCATGAGACATGTGAGTGTCCTTGAATCAATTAAGGAATTTTCGATTTTTACTAGAGGTCAGAATTAAATAAATCGTGTGTTGCCAGGAGCTTCTGCAACTTAAATACATATGTGATAATGTGTTTTAGAAACATCTATATCTATTCCAAATGTGACCTGGCAGAGCCAAAGCCTCTATCCCTTCATTTCTATGTAAAGACAACTGTTTTCCTATCCAACACGAAATGTGCCAAGGGGCGTTGTTACACTGGGAACTGCACTGCACTTGCTGTGCGGGCTGCGATTCCGTACAGAGCAGGAACCCTTTCTCTGCATTTCAGGAGGCTCTGCAGCTCATTCAAATTTAATTTTACCTGACTAAAGTAAGTAGAATGTGCAAAGGGCACCCGGAGCAATTTCACGCATCTAACAACACTCCTGAGCTCCACGTGGTGGGCCTCCTGAGCTCCACGTGTTGGTGGGTCTCCCCCTTCCCCCCCTCTGAGCTCCACGTGGTGGGCCTCCTGAGCTCCACGTGTTGGGTCTCCCCCCCCCCCTGAGCTCCACCTGGTGGGCCTCCTGAGCTCCACGTGTTGGTGGGTCTCCCCCTCCCCCCCTCTGAGCTCCACGTGGTGGGCCTCCTGAGCTCCACGTGGTGGGTCCCCCCCCGCCTGTGCTCCATGTGGTGGGTTTCCTCCTCCCCACCCACCTGAGCTCCTCGTGGTGGGTCTCCTGAGCTCCACATGGTGGGTCCCCCCCCGCCTGTGCTCCATGTGGTGGGCTTCCTCCTCCCCACCCACCTGAGCTCCTCGTGGTGGGCCTCCTGAGCTCCACATGGTGGGACCCCCCTCCTGAGCTCCACGTGGTGGGCCTCCTGAGCTCCACGTGGTGGGTCTCCTCCTCCCCACCCGCCTGAGCTCCACGTGGCGGGTCTCCTCACCCCCCTGAGCTCCTCGTGGCGGGTCTCCCCACCCGCCTGAGCTCCACGTGGCGGGTCTCCCCCCGCCTTAGCTCCACGTGACATTTCTGTCGCAGCGCTCAGTCTAGCATTTCTGTCACGGCGTTCTGTCGCAGCGTTTCTGTCAGAGCGTTCTGTCTCAGCATTTCTGTCACAGCGTTCAGTCTCAGCGTTTCTGTCTCAGTGTTCCATCACAGCGTTCTGCGCTGCATTTCCGTCACAGCGTTCTGCGCTGCATCTCCGTCACAGCGTTCTGCGCAGCATCTCCTGTCAGCGGTCTGTCCAGCATTATTGTCATAGCGGTCTGTCCGGCATTACTGTCATAGCGGTCTGTCCAGCTTTTCAGTCATAGCGTTCTGGCCGGCATGTCTGGCATAGCGTTTCTGCCCCCGGATGCCTGTGATAGCATTCTGCCCCGGCATGTATGTCGTAGCTTTCTGCCCCGGGACTTCTGTCATAGCATTCTGCCCTTGGACTTCTGTCTGCCCCTGGACTGCTGTCATAGCGTTTTGCCCCTGGACTGCTGTGGCGTTTGGAACCAGGGTTTCTGTCATGGCGTTTCTGAACCAGGATTTCTGTTATGGTGTTTTGGATCCAGGATTTCTGTCATGGCGTTCTGAACCAGGATTTCCGTCATGGCGTTCTGAACCAGGATTTCCGTCATGGCGTTCTGAACCAGGATTTCTGTCTTTGCATTCAGTCTAAGCGTGTTTTCGGGCTTTGCATTTCTGGCCAGGATTCTGCTGTTGCGTCGCTGTCGCAGTTTTTCTGTTATAGCATTTCTGGCCCAGGATTTCTGGCATTTCATTTATGCCTCAGTGTTTCAGTTTTTGTGGTTGCTGTCATTGCGTTTTGCCTCTGTGCACGTTGCATGTTCATTCACCACATCTATACGGCTACCCACCACGGCCTGTGGGTACACTAGCCCTGAGTTTTCAGTTAATTACCTGCCTCTGCACTGCAGGTTTCTCGGGCTCACTTACCACTTACATGTTGGGTGTGTGGGGGGGGTCCGTCTGTCAGGTTCTTTTACGCGCAGTGGTCTTGACTTTTCTGCTCATGTTTCATTCTTAGTTAGGCAGGGGGGTAGTGTTGTTCTCATGTCTGGTTGTCTGTCATTTCTCTAGTTTGTGTTTCAGGTTGGGCCGTCTTGGCATCCATACCGATATCATCCATGCTTGCTATCATTTCCTTCAGCCCGGCCGTTGTTGGGGGCTAGTCGATTGGTGCTGATATCTTTTCACCACTGGGCTCACCCTTGGGTCAGAAGCAGTCAAAAAATTACTATTATTATTTTTATTTTTTATTTTTTCCTTCAGTTGATGTCCTGTTGTGTTGAGGCCCTGTTTTACTGCCCAGGGATGTATAGTCTCTCTCAGGGTATTTGTTAAGCCACGTCCCTGTGTCGGTCCTTGGGGGGTAGGTTGAGCAGATGTCACAATGGTTTTGGATTCCACTCTTGGCTCTGATCTTGTTGAACTTATTGCCTGGAGTTCCACTTAGGGACATCAGTCCAGTCGTCTTTTCCGATCCCCAGCTTGTTCCAAGTAGGGGGGGCTTGGGTATGTCTGTATCATGCCATGGGGACTATTTCCCTGGGAGGGGGTTTGGCCCTCCTTGGTTCAGGATTCTGTCCCAGCTGTTGGATTCAGGCTGTAGCATGACCCGATCATATCCTGTGGGACCTGGGTCCTGCGTCCGGTATGGTTTCTTCAGGTTGACAGTATTATTGCCATGATGCATGGGCCTTATCCGCTTACTCCATCACATCCATCAGGTTTCCAGCTTTTCGCACTCCTGCTAGTGGTCTTTTTGCCCCTTACCCTCTTGGGGGGGAGGGGGGTGTATGTCTCTGGGCTATTTCACTGGTGGTCATTGGGGTATTTTGCGATCTTTTGCAGGGGTTTCCTCGGGCCAGGCCTTGTTCCATTCCCCTCTCGTAGCCTCTCATTTCACAAGCAGTTCATTCTCGAGTCTGGGTGTCACGGGCATCTGGCTCAAATCAATCTTTCAGGGGATGTTCAGTTGGGTTTAGGGTAGTGTCACAGGTTCGATAGGGGGTTCCTTCTCATCGCCAAGTCAGGAGTCGGTGTGTTCTTTGGTCATTGCGAACACTTTCCAGTTACTTGCTGGATACGTACTGCTGCCGTCCGGGAGCACACCTTTATCCGTGGTGGTTCTTTACCTTCCCTTCTTCACCTAAATTTTGTGTCTTTTTGCCCTCTTCTCAGGCATACTGACCAGCTAGGCCAAGGCACACCTCAGGCCTAGGTTCTTAGGAGTATCGCATTTCCCGCTTGAAGACTCTGACTACAAGTTGAAGGCTGGCCGCAGGCCAGCCTGTATTTGTAGGAGGAGCCTGAGAGGGCTATTTAAACCTCCTCCTCTGTCAGGGCCAGTGTCGGTAGGTTTTCTGGGTTCCCACCCACCCGTTCCCCAGTTTCATACATTCTCATAGTATTTTGTTCTTATTCTTACATTCAGGGTATGCCCTCTTCTCAGGCATACTGACCAGCTAGGCCAAGGCACACCTCAGGCCTAGGTTCTTAGGAGTATCGCATTTCCGGCTTGAAGACTCTGACTACAATTGCAACTAATGTGGGGCTGACATAGCAGTTGTGGGGGTCATTAATTAGTAGCTAATACAACTTTATACCGGGAAGTCACCAACCCAAAAAATTGCCTGTGGCAGGTTGGACAGCCTCTTGCAGCAAGGAAATTGTTGTCAGTGGTCCATCTCCCATAGCAATAGGAGCATATCAGTACCACAGAGGTCCTTAGCCTGTACACAGGTGGGAAAAAAGAAGAGGTGAGTGCACACATGGGGTCCATGCTAGGTGCACGAGAGTGGTGTAACTGAAATATGCTGGGCAGGTGAAGAGGGCATTGACTCTGAGTTCCCCTCCTAAATGCAACAGTTACAGTAGTGGTGTACATTAACATGCGGCTTGAGAGAATTAACTAGAGTTCAGTCATCTCAAGTGTACACAGTGTATGGCCATCTTTGAGTTAGAAGTCTGCATTAAGGTTGAGTTATCCCTGAAAGTGACCTCTACCCTGTTCCAGGGCATTGGTGAACATAGCACAAGTAAAGGTACCTCATGTGCAAGGCAGTGACCCTATCCAGAGGTCACTAGCATATCTCACAAGAACCCATCTCAGGGTAGGCATTCTATGTAACCCAACGAGAAAGGGAACATGGAGGAAGTGTCACCTGCCTACTCTACAACATTGATAAAGCTGTCATTTGCATAGCTTGTCTGTCAGGTCTCTATGTGGTGCTGAGGGACAGAGAAAATGAAGCTGAGAATAAATGCTGCAAATACAGAAAAGTATTGATTGATCTACCAGAAATGTAGTGATCTCCTAATTTCCTGTTTGGTCCAACAACACAGTGTCTTTGCTACACTGAAATATCAAGCAGCAATGTAAGCCATGCCTGCTGGACCACAGAATATCTTGGGTTTACCTAGTATGTGTATGTAAGAATATGAGTTAGGGACCTTAGATTGTAAGCTCCTTGAGGGCAGGGACGGATGTGAATGTACAATATACTATATATGTAAAGCATTGTGTAACTTGACTGTGCTATACAAGTACTTGTAATAAATAAATACAAGCCTGGTAACAAATAATTTCCAATGAAAACAAATGGATATTTAGCCTAATTATATTCTGAATTTGATAAATCAAATCACTAAGAGAATATTTGAGAAGGACCAAATACAAAAAAAATCGATAAGTGTGTTATAAGAAAGACAAATCCATTAGAACTTTAAACATAAAGGGCTGATCAACTGCTTCCTTATATTTAAAGTGCAAGTCCAGGTAAAACATATATGTTCACTGTTTTTCCTGTCAAAGGATTTATGATTTCTACACAATCATTCTTGTGATTTACAAACATCTGCCACACTGCGAAGCCAAGAGGATCACCCTTTTTTTTGCTTTAATGCTTCCCGAATCTACTTAGCACAGGGGTTCCCAATGCCATTCTCCTTGGCATGGGTGGTGAGTTCGTATATCTGGGTCAAAATACTAAATAGTGATTTAATAATTTTGTATTTAATGTTCTTTTAAGATGGCTACTAACCCATCTGTCTAAAAAACAGTATAGGCTGGTTTGAAATATTTAACAATCACAACAAAATTTTCCTTTTTTTCCCCACTGTTAGTATGTCTCCTCCCTGATAACTGGACAGTCTGGTTAGACCCAAGTTGATCGATCAATCAACTTGGGTACATCAGCCTGCCCATTCTTGGTTCAAATCTCATCTCGGGTCCTTGTTCAACCATCAAAGATTTGAACCAATGGTACTTTATCGAATTTACAAAGATCCTATGTAGCCGACTCCATGTCCACTTGTATTCTAATAGTATGAGTTTGTGTGTGATACTAAGAGTACACTGTCAGTTCAGCCACTGCGGTGTGCAAACTGTAGAATGTTCTTGCATTCTCAGTATGCGGTCAATGACTGGCTCAAAATTGAAAATAATACATTACCCACTTTTTAACCACTTGCTTACTGGGCACTTAAACCCCCCTCAGTCCCAGACCAATTTTCAGCTTTCAGCGCTGATGCACTTTGAGTGACAATTACGCGGTCATACAACACTGTACCCAAATGAATTTTTTATCATTTTTTTCCCACAAATAGAGCTTTCTTTTGGTGGTATTTAGTTACAGCTCGGAGTTTTATTTTTTGCTAAACAAACAAAAAAAGATGCAAAAAAAAAAAAAAAAAAAATCATGTTTTAATAGTTTGTTATAAAATTTTGCAAACGGGTCATTTTTCTCCTTCATTGAAGTGCGCTGATTAGGCGGCACTGATGGGCTGCATTGGTGGGCACTGATGGGCTGCATTGGTGGGCACTGATGGGCTGCATTGGTGGGCACTGATAGGCTGCACTGGTGGGCACTGATAGGCATAGTTAAGGCGGCACTAATAGGCACAGATAAGGCGGCACCGATGGGCACAGATAAGGCGGCACTGATGGGCAAAGATGGGCACAGATAAGATGGCACGGATGGGTGGCACGGATAAGTGGCACGGATGGGTGGCACGGATGGGCACTGATAGGTACCACAGATAGATGGGACTGATGGGCACTGACAGGTGGCACTGATAGGTGGCTCTGATAGGTGGCACTGCTGGGCACTGATGGGCGGCACTGCTGGGCACTGATGGGCGGCACTGCTGGGCACTGATGGGCGGCACTGGGGTGCAGCACCTGAGGCAGATTTTGGGTGGCACTGTGGGTGGCACTGCTGGGTGGCACTGTGGGTGGCACTGTGGGCACTGCTGGGTGGCACTGTGGGCACTGCTGGGTGGCACTGTGGGCACTATGGGCACTGCTGGGTGGCACTGACAGGGGGGCACTTACTTTATTTCAGGATGGCACTGCGGGTGGCAGGTGGGCACTGGCAGGGGGCAGGTGTCCTTTTTAATTGCTGGCCGTGATCGGGACTGATGTCCCGAACACGGCCGCCGGCGATCGGCTCTTTTTTTTTCTCCTCGCGCTGTCAGCGCGAGGAGGAATACTAGCCGATTACCGGCTCCGTTTTATCACATGATCAGCTGTCATTGGCTGACAGCTGATCACGTGATAAGGGGTCGGGATCGACCCCTTACACGGATCGGTGATCAGGCGAGTCTCACGGACTTGCCGATCACAGAGCGCGCCGCGCGCGCCCCTCAGGGGGCGCGCAGGCCGCTCGTAACCGGGACTACGTCAATAGACGTAGTCCCGAAAATGTGGGTCCGCGCTATTGCCGTCATTTTGCAATAGCGCGGATCCCAAGTGGTTAAACATTAGAACTATAGCTTATTTATTTAAAAAAAATACAGATAACAAGCATGCAGCATTGAAAACAACATTTGTATTTTTTTTATTTAATGGCATCAAGCTGCCATGACACTCCTCCCTCTCATCCTCTCTCTCTCCCCCTCATCCTCTCTCTCTTTCTCTCCCTCACTGTTATCCTTCTCCTCCATTATCTTTAGACTTCGTATTTGGAGCCTAATTTAGAACAGAGTTACATGTCAAAAATTTTAATTGCAGCACAGAAGCAAGTTGGGAGGAGGAGGAGGTGAAGTTGCATGGTGCATCTATTGATGTTGAAGAAGAAGTATAATTTTCAAGCAGTAATGTAGACAAATCATCTATGGAGATGCAGGGTTTGAATGAGTCTTTATCTTTAGCACAGGAGCCTGACTATGAGAAGACCAAAGTTTCTACACCTTCCAGCAGGAAGCCAAGCAATAGGGCAGCTGAACTGGTGGAAGGCCCCCATAATACACAAAGGCTACTCCACATTGTGTCAGGGATCACTCAACAAATTGATGCACAGTCCTGTCCCCATACATTATTCACATTAAGCTTAGTGCCTCTTCTCAAAGAGGTCATGTCAGTCCGCTACTTTGAAGTGAGGATCATGGTGCAACATTGTATCCACTCTTTCACTTTACCATGTCAGGTTTCAGTAACAATGGGGAGTCCTTGTTCACCAATATTTACTCCTCTTCCTTCAGCCCAAAACATTCCACCGAACCCTTATCCCTCTAGCTTTAAGAAGCAGGCTAGCATTTCTGAGACACCATATCCTGAATCCCATATCCTATTCCCAGACTACCACAGCTCTATGATCAACTTCCATCCACGCCAAACCTAATTTCATCTGCACCAAGACCTTTGGAACTGCCCAGACAAATAATTCCAAGTCACTATCCACAGCATCTAAAATGCCTCCCCCCATCCACAATATGGGCCCCCAAGTAGAGTACCGGATACAGAGACATGCCTGTTTGTGCCATTGAGGCAATATTTTTTTACACAACAAGGTAAAGCCTTGGAGCTTCCCCCACCGAGCTCTGCTGCAGGTACAACTTAGCGCCATGATGTTCCAACCAGTCTATAGATGATAACATGCTAATGGCACTGACAAGTTGAACTCTATATTTTATGTGTTTCATCTTCTGCCCCGTACACACGAGCAGATTTTCAGTCGGAAAAAACTTGGATGGTTTTTCCGATGTAATTCTGCTCAAGCTTGGCTTGCATAAACGCAGTCACACAAATGTTCTCTGAACTTTTGACCATCAACACCATGACATGCCTAGAAAATTAAGTTCAATGCTCTCAGCATGCGCCAAATTGTTTCCAAGCATGCGTAGGAATTTTGCGAGTCAGAATTTGTACAGACGATCGGAATTTCAATCTTCTGCTGGCTGGAATTCTGCCAGCAAAAGTCAGATGGATCATACACATGGTCGGAATTTCTGACCAAAAGCTCACATCTGACTTTTGCTGGCAGAATTTCTGATAGTGTGTGTGGGGCTTTAGCCTATTCTTTTTTTGTTATAGAAAATTTATATGTTTATATAATTTATATGTTTGTTCCAATATACATGCGAAAATTTGTAGTAAAATTTGTAGTAAAACAAGGGAAAGAGAGAGGGAGAGAGAGAGATATATGGGGAGGGAGAAAGAGGGAAAGGGGAGGATAGAGAGGGAAGGAAGGGGGGGAGATAGAGAGAGAGCGAGAGAGAGAGAGAGAGGGAGGAAGAGACAGTGGGAGAATGAGGGGGAGAGGGAGCATGAACGATGAGAGAGAAAGGGAAAGACAAAGTCAAAAGACAAGGAGAGAGAAAGACTCCTTACTTACCATTGGTGTTCTTGTTATGTAATTTTTTTTTTTTAAATACTTTTTTTTACAAAGCATATGCAGGTTTGAAGATTTTGCAAAAAAAGAAATTAAAGTTAACTTTGGAGTGATATCTGTCTGCATTAACTGCATCACTTACTATGGTGCAAAAGATGACAATTTACATAGTATATCAAGGAACTTTACCTTAAAGTGGTTGTTAAGCCACCCTAACCTGTATACACCATCAGCACTGCTTCCTATTGTAGTATCCCCCTCTGTGTGTGATAAATGCTGCAAATACCTAATTTCCCTGGTGAGATTGTGATCACATGACTGGCCAGCTTTCTCCATTTCTCCTCCGAGAGATGCAGTGGACAGGGCTGAGAATCCTCTGCTAATGTCAGTCTGGAGGGGAGGGGAGAGCTGGCTGGTCATGTGATCGCAATCTCAGCTCTTAAATTAGTATTTACTGCATTTATATTTATAAATCATTCACAGAGGGGGACACTGCAATAGGAGGCAGTGCTGATGGTGTATACAGGTTAATGTTATGAGAGCAGCAGGGGAAGCAGCTCACACACAGATAGAGAGGGGAGGAGAGAGGAGGACACAGGAGCAGAGAGGAGAGCAGATAGCAAGCTGCTGATGACAGAGTCATGTAAACTGACCACGGTAACTGGTCTCAGCAGCATTGATAAACTGTGGTCAGTTTACAGAGGGGTGGGGAGAAACTGGCAGGATCAGCCAGGTTTTTTAGGTGTTACAGGGGGCCAAATGACACAGGACAAGCACTGTGTCATATAACATGCTTTAAAAGAGCAGGATCCTTTTTTATTTTTTGGGATTAACAAATGCTTTAATGTAACTAGTAATCTTTCAGCTGGCTCCACACTATTATGGAAGGTTGTGTTCTGACACTCCATATGGGTACTGTTTAGTCCTAGTAATTTGTCAAAAATAAAAACAAAAAAAAATTAAGTGGCAGTGACAGAGATGAGGGAGGGGGAGAAAGGGAAAAGAGGAGTGAAAGAGAGGCAGAGAGAGAGAGTGCAAAAGGGGAGAGGGAAAGCGAGATAGAGGAGGGAGAGGGAAAGAGAGAGAGGGGACGAGAGAGAGGAAGAGAGAAAGGGAGAGAGAGAATGGAGAAGGGTAGAGAGAGCGAGATGGAGGAGGAGGGAGAGAGAGGGGAAGAGAGAGAGGGAAAGAGAGAGAGGGGAAGAGAGAGAGAGATAGATGAGGGAGAGAGAGGGTAAGAGAGAAGGAGGGGAGAGAGAGACAAGTGAAAGGGAGAGAGAGGTAGGGTGAGGAGGAGAGGGAGGAGAAGAGAGGAGGTTGAGAGGGAGGAGGAGAATGAAGGAGTATGAGGGTGAGAGGAAGGAGGAGAGGGATGAAGATGAGGGTGAGAGGGAGGAGGAGAAGGAAGGAGGTGGCGAAAGAGACTCCTTCTCACATACTAACCTATTCACTGACATCCAGAAATAATTGAAGAACTTTTCTTCATGTTGACAGAGATCATAATAGAGGATCCTAAACTGGCCTCTCTCCTCCCTATTTGCAACTACTGGATAGACCCAGTATGTTTGGCTTCTCATCATCCTCCTCTTCCTCCTCCTCCTCTTCCTGGTTTTATCCTTTTCTATCAGCACTGCTGCAGGAGCAGTAGCAACTGCTGCCATGACCAAGGGCATATAATGAAATATGCTGCAACTACCATGCTACACAATACACAAGACACCACACATGACAGTACTCTCCCCACAAAAACCAGGAAGTGTACCAGACGTCAATAACCACTTTTTGCATTGCCTTTGATCAGTCTGAGCAGAAATCGCAGCTGTGCATGATTAAAATAGGAAGCACATTCAATTATTATTATTATTATTATTATTATTATTATTATTATTATAATACAGGATTTATATAGCAACAACAGTTTGCACAGTGCTTTACAACATGAAGGCAGACAGTATAGTTACAATACAATTCAATACAGGAGGAATCAGAGGACCCCGCTCCTTAGAACTCACAATCTAGAAGGGAGGGTCAAATGACACAAAAGGTAATAACTGTGGGGGATGTGCTGATGAAGAAAATTAAAATACAGTTGTTAAGTGTGGGTAGGATAGGCTTCTTTGAAGAGAAGGGTTCTCAGGGATTGTCTAAAAGCTAACAGAGTAGGAGATAATCAGACATATTGGGGTAAGGAGTTCCATAGGATTGGAGAGGCTCTGGAAAAGTCCTGGATGTGAGCATGGGAGGAGGTGACGAGGGAGATAGAGAGCAGGAGGTCTTGGGAGGGACGAAGAGAACGATTAGCTTAGTACTTTGAAACTAGGCTAGTGATGTAGTAATTTGCATTACACTGTTCACGGTACATTGCACTGTTATTAACAAAAAAGGCAATGCAAACTCGAACTCTCAACCAGCAAAAATTTACATTACAATCGCACCCATTCACATCACATCAATGTGAACCCAGCCTGATTTAGGAAATAGGTATACAACCCCACTTACAATGGCTCTTTTCTGGTGTTGGAGAATCCCAAATGTGCAAAATAAAACTACATATATATAATATATATATATATATATATATATATATATATATATATATATGTGTATATATATATATATATATATATATATATATATATATATATATATATATATGTATATATATATATATATTTCTACATTGCATTTAGTTGTTTGCACAGAGTTCTGATTTAAAACATCTTGCTTAGGGATGAGCTTCGTGTTCGAGTCGAACATACGTTATGGGCCGTTCGCGCCAAATTCGTGTGGCGCTCACGGCCCACAATGCACTGCGTCATCGCAGTGCATTGCTGGCTCATGATTGGCCAAGCATGCACTGTGACCCCGCATGCTTGGCCAATCACAGCACCAGCAGCGAGGAGAGCCATGATTGGCCACAGGCAGGATGCCTGGGGCCAATCATAGCTCAGGCTGTGTAGTACACGCCCCACACTATATAAGACCGCCAGCGCGGCGGCCTTGTGTAGTGTGTTGGCGTCTGAAGCAGTTAGTGAGTGTTCTGTGTACCTTCAACACAGTACACACCGATCGTTATCGGCCGATTTTCGATCTAGCTCTTCTGTAGTGGTTGTTGTCTGTGTGCCCTGACCGCAGTATACACCGCTGTATTCACCTCACCTATATAGCTAGTGATCTATCTTTTATAATAGAGCTTGCAGTCAGTAGTGTTAGGAGCTTGTGTGTGCTGTCTGCGTGCTCTGTACCCAGTACACACTGCTATATCCACCTACATAGCTCTTCTCTATTTGAGCCCACTTGCCATCTGCAGGAGTTATTGGAAGTTGTGTGTGCCTCCAGCACAGCACAGTATACATCTGTATATACCCCTTTATCTCTGGTGTTCTATAATAAAGGCATCTGCAGGAGTTAGTGGGTGTTTTGTGCTTCCAGCACAATATACACCTGTATCTACCCTTTATTGCTGTTCTCTAATAGAGCCATCTGCAGGGCTTAGTGGGTGTTGTGTGACTCCATTACAGTATACCCCTTTATCTCTGGTGTTCTATAATAAAGGCATCTGCAGGAGTTAGTGGGTGTTGTGTGCCTCCAGCACAATATACACTACCCAACTGCTGTTTTACCCAACTCCCTTCAGGCCATTACCATGTCTGTAAGGCCAGCAAGGAGAGGCAGACAGGCGCGAGCCGATAAAAGAGGGCAAGCAGGCTCTGTGTCTAGAGACAACAGTGCTGGTCGTGGACGTGGTGCATTGTCATCAGCACGTGGCCATGGGACACGCTTGTCCTTATTTTCGGCAGCTGGACATGTTGAACCGCAACATGCCAATGACTTGGTAGAGTGGATGACCAAGCCCTCTTCATCCTCCTCATCCTCTCTCACCCAGTCTCAGGGTACTAGCAAAGCAGCTGCCAATGCATCGTCTTCCCTCGTCTCAATGTCATCATCAGTGACTCCTTCCCTAGACCCACCACGTCCTCCTGAGGAGTCTCCTGAACTCTTTGAGCACAGTGTTGGGTACATGCTCCAGGAGGATGCCCAGTGTTTTGTAGCCTCTGATGATGACACTCAGCTAGAGGAAGGCAGTAGCGTGAATGCAGAGAGAGGGGATGCTCAAGAAGGACAGCAATCTGGCAGTCATGTTCCACAAGCTGCAGCATATTGCCAGGTTTGCTACAGCGATGAAGAGGGAGGGGATGATGAGGGCACTGACTCCACGTGGGTGCCTGGTAGGAGAGAGGAGGAGGAGGAGGAGGCACATGTCCAACAAGGCAGGATGCCCTCCGGGGGCCAGCTTAGGGGCAGCACACCGACTGAATCACACCGCAGAGCTCCGCCTGTGCAGGGCGCTGCCTCTGCGCGTTATTCTAAAAGTTCTTTGGTGTGGGCCTTTTTTGAGACGAGTGAATTAGATCGCACCGCTGCCATTTGCAACATATGTCTCAAGCGTATCTCGCGTGGCCAAAACATCAGCCGCTTGGGCACCACATGCTTGACCATACATATGTTGACCTGCCATGCAGCTCGTTGGCAAGCGTACCTCAAAGACCCACACCAAAGAACAAAGCGGACCTCTCCTTGCTCATCAGCTGGCATCTCCAACCCCACTAGACTTTCAGTCCTCTCTGAAACCTGCTCTGAGAGGAATGAAGGTGTAGAATTAGGTGTGTCACAGCCAAGTGCTTCCGGGCACTCTGCTAGCACTACACCCACGTCCGATTATAGCAGGCAAATGTCCCTGCCCCAGCTGCTGGACCGGCGAAAGAAGTTCACTCCCAGCCATCCACATGCCCAGCGGTTGAATGCTAGCTTGGCTAAATTGCTAGCACTTCAACTGCTGCCTTTTCAGTTGGTAGACTCGGCCCCCTTCCGTGAGTTTGTAGAATGTGCGGTTCCTCAGTGGCAGGTCCCCAAACGCCACTTTTTCTCACTGAAGGCGATACCGGCATGTGGAAGGCAATGTCCTTGCCTCGCTGGACAGGGCGGTCAGCGGTAAGGTGCATATTACCGCTGACTCATGGTCCAGCAGGCATGGACAGGGACGTTACCTGTCTTTCACGGCCCATTGGGTCACTCTTCTGGCAGCTGGGAAAGATGCAGGACAAGGTGCAGTAGTGTTGGAGGTTGTTCCGCCACCACGCCTCCAAAATGCTACTATTGGTTGTGACACACCTCTCTCCTCCACCCCCTCCTCTTCTTCTTCCTCCATGGCCTCTTCCAGTGCTCTGTCCTCAGAACCAGCGGTGCTTCGTAGGCATTCCAGGGGCTACGCAAGTACGCAGGCAAAACGATACCATGCCGTGCTTGCGCTGGTTTGTTTGGGGGACAGGAGCCACACTGGGGCGGATGTTTTGTCAGCTCTGCAGGGGCAGGCCGAGAGGTGGTTGACGCCATGCCAGCTTAAGCCAGGAATGGTGGTTTGTGACAATGGCACCAACCTCCTCTCCGCCCTCCGACAGGGACAACTGACCCATGTGCCCTGTGTAGCTCACGTCCTTAACCTGGTGGTGCAGCGGTTCTTGGGCAGGTACCCCGGCTTACAGGATGTCCTGAAGCAGGCCAGGAAAGTCTGTGTGCATTTCCGCCGATCATTTAATGCCTGTGCTCGGCTGGCTGAGCTCCAAAAGGAGTTGAACCTGCCCAAGAACCGCCTTATATGTGACATGCCCACCAGATGGAACTCAACGTTGGCCATGCTGCAGCGGCTGCACATGCAGCAGAGGGCCATCAATGAGTACCTGTGCGACTACGGCACCAGGACAGGGTCAGGGGAGCTCAGTTTTTTCTCACCACGCCAGTGGGGCATGATCAGGGATGCATGCACTGTCCTGTCACCGTTTGAGGAGGCCACAAGGATGGTGAGCAGTGACAGTGCATGCATCAGTGACACTGTACCTCTTGTCCACCTCTTGGAGCATACGCTGCGTGGAATAATGGACAGGGCACTTGAGGCAGAACAGAGGCAGGAAGAGGAGGACTTCCTTGCCTTTCAAGGCCCCCTTTATCCAGACAGTGTTCCTGCTGTGCCACCCATCACACAGGTAGAGGATGATGAGGAGGAGGAAGAGGAGGAGGAGGATGATTGTGTCAGCATGGAGGTGGAGGCTGGCACTCAGCATCAGCAGCAGCAGCAGCAGCAGCAGCAGTCTTGTAGGGATGATTTACAGTCCCAAGAAACACGTGGACTTGTACGTGGCTGGGAGGAGGTAGCTGCGGATCATGTTGTCCTTAGTGACCCAGAGGACTCCGGACCGAATGCCTCAGCTAACCTACGCTGCATGGCCTCCCTGATCCTGCAAAGCCTGCGGAAGGATCCTCGTATTCTTCAGATCAAGGAGAGGGACCATTACTGGCTGGCCACTCTCCTTGATCCACGGTACACGGGTAAGGTTGCCGACCTTATCTTGCCATCGCAAAGGGAGCAGAGGATGAGACATCTCCGGGAGGCCTTGCAGAAAGGTCTGCGCAATGCGTTCCCAGAGACTGGGAGGTTAAAAACTCCTGGTCCTGGACAACGTGTTGCTGAGGCATCGGTCAGAAGGAGCGGTGGAGAAGGTGGCCGTCTGACTGATGCTTTCAGACAATTTTTTAGTCCGCAGCCCCAAGGTATGATCGGTTCCAGCACCCATCGCCAGCGTCTGATTTACATGGTGCAGGAATACCTAGGGGCAAGGTCAGACTTGGACACCTTTCCCACCGAAAATCCTCTGGCTTACTGGGTCTTGAGGATGGATCACTGGCCAGAGCTTGCACAGTATGCAATTGAGCTACTGGCCTGTCCTGCATCCAGCGTTCTTTCGGAACGCACCTTCAGTGCTGCTGGTGGCTTTGTTACCGATCACAGGGTGCGCCTGTCCACCGATTCAGTTGATCGACTGACCTTCATCAAGATGAATCAGTCTTGGATCACCCACAGCTACCAAGCACCTGAAGCTGATGTAACAGAATAATTTTTTTTGAAATATCATATCCCTTCAAGACTGCCTATGCTGATGCTGAGTGACTGTCCTGTTATGTTGATTGTCTATCCTCTTCCTCCTCCGCTGATATGTTGGAAAAACATTTCTGGTTCTGGGTGATGCCATCAGCACAATTTTTCTGCCCCTGTTTAACAGGGGCGTTTAATTACAATTTTTCATGCAATGCTTTGCAGCAGGGCTAATTCCTGCAATAAAACTAGAGTATATGGCAGAGGTTGCAGTGTGGTGGCACCAGCACCAGTGCCTAAGGCCCAATTTTTCTGCCCCTGTTTAACAGGGGCGTTTAATTACAATTTTTGATGCAATGCTTTGCAGCAGGGCTAATTCCTGAAATAAAACTAGAGTATATGGGAGAGGTTGCAGTGTGGTGGCACCAGCAGCAGTGCCTAAGGCCCAATTTTTCTGCCCCTGTTTAACAGGGACATGTAATTACAATTCTTGATATAATATTTCACAGGAGGGCCCCTTCCTGTGCCAACCCAGAGTAACTGTGAGGACTTATAGTGTTGTGGCACCAGCACCACAACCACCAAAGGTCAATTTTTCTACCACTGTTCAACAATGGCATGTAATTACAATTCTTGATATAATCGTTCACAGCAGGGCGCTCCAGCGCCCACCAAGAGTCACTTTGAGGGCTTACAATGTTGTGGCAAAACCAACACCTTGTTCCGCCATTTCTGCAGAGCATATAGGGCAGGCCCCTACTTTCAAACATCTAACTTACAAACATCTCCTACTTGCAAACGCAAGGAGACAACAGCAAGTGAGATGAAAAAAGATGGACGACAAAACTAATTATACAGGGGTGATAACCCTTCCCTATGTTTTCCAAAAAGCTTAAAAATAGTTTTTTTGACTGGAGCTACACTTTAAAAATGTACCAGTTGAAAATTACAAACAGATTCAACTTAACACAACAACCCTACAGAGTCCCTGTCTTGTTTGCACCGCCTGTATACTGCTGTTCTGAGTATATAGGGCCTGGGGGCCGCACGCATTTCCTTTTTTTAATATGGGTACAGGGTTCCCCTTAATATGCGTACAAGACCCAAATAGGCTGGTAATGGGCAGGGAGGGCTACCCATGCCATTTTTCTCAATGATTTTTAACCATATTGCAGGAACCAGATATAACATTAAAACCGCAAGCAGTTTTAAATGGTGTTATTTCCGTTTAATGTCATTTTGTGCAGGGACTGTTCTAAACACGGGAAACACGTGGCACTTCACAGGAATACTACAGACACCCCCCAGGCACCATATTTAAAGGAATATTTCACTTTTTTTTTTTCAGTTTAATCGTCATTAACCACTTGCCGACCGCCGCACGACGATGTACGTCGACAGAATGGCACGGGCAGGCATAAGGGCTTACATGTACGTCCTTGCCTGCCCGCGGGTCGGGGGCCCGATCGGGCCCCCGCCCGGTGCCTGCGGGGGTCGGTATTCGTTCGGGAGCGATCCCGGACGAGGGGACGGCCATTCATTCATGGCCACCCCCTCGCAATCGCTCCCGACGAATGAAAATGCTCCGTGACATCACTTCCTCTCCTGTAATGTAAACACAGGAGAGGAAGTGATGTATTCTCTCCTCCGTGTCGGTATTTTTCGTTCCGACACCGAGGAGAGAGGATCGGTGAGTTGCACCAACACGACACTACACAGTAGAACATGCCAGGCACACTCACACCCCCCCGATCACCCCCCCAATTACCCCTGCCCCCCAGTCACAGTGACACCAATGTCATTTTTTTTTTTTTTGCATTGGTGTCATTTGTGACTGTAATAACTGTTAGGGCAGTTAGGGTTAGCCCCCTTTAGTTCTAATGTACCCCCCTAACCCCCCCAATAAAGGTTTAACCCCGTGATCACCCCCCGTCGCCAGTGTCACTAAGGCTGGGTTCACATTGCAGCGGTTTATGAGAACGAATGTGATTCGCACCGCACTGCAGTGCAAATCACATCCGATCTCTGTGCGATTCGAGTTCAGCCATACAGATAGTATGGCTGAATTCGCATCGCACCCGCCGCACCCGCCGCAAATTCGCACGGGACCCTTTTTTTGGCCCGCAGCAGAATCGGATCGCATGGGTGTTCACACCATGCGATCAGAGTTTGCAGATCGCACTGCGATATGCGAACTGATCTGGGGGTGTCATTAACATTTCACTGACACTCCCAGCAGTTCGCATAGGGCAGTGTGAACTGCCGCCGGGAGGCATGCGATGCGGGAACCCGCCGCGGATTCGTGGCGTTCCCGCATCGCTCCAGTGTGAACCCAGCCTAATAAGCGATCGTTTTTCTGATCGCTGTATTAGTGTCACAGGTGACGCTAGTTAGGCAGGTAGGTATTTAGGTTCGCCGCAGCTTTTTATAGCGCCAGGGACCCCCATATACTACCGCATAAAGCCCCCTGATTGCCCCCTAGTTAACCCTTTCACCAGTGATCACCATATAACTGTTACAGGTGACGCTGGTTGGTTAGTTATTTTTTTATAGTTTCAGGGCACCCGCCATTTATTACCTAATAAAGGTTTAACCCCCTGATCACACGTCGGGTGTCATTTGTGACTGTAATAACTGTTAGGGCAGTTAGGGTTAGCCTCCTTTAGTTCTAAGGTACCCCCCTAACCCCCCCAATAAAGGTTTAACCCCGTGATCACCCCCCATCGCCAGTGTCACTAAGGCTGGGTTCACATTGCAGCGGTTTATGAGAACGGATGTGATTCGCACCGCACTGCAGTGCAAATCACATCCGATCTCTGTGCGATTCGAGTTCAGCCATACAGATAGTATGGCTGAATTCGTGTCGCACCCGCCGCAAACTCGCACGGGACCCTTTTTTTGGTCCGCAGCAGAATCGGATCGCATGGGTGTTCACACCATGCGATCCGAGTTTGCAGATCGCACTGCGATATGCGAACTGATCTGGGGGTGTCATTAACATTTCACTGACACTCCCAGCAGTTCGCATAGGGAAGTGTGAACTGCCGCCGGGAGGCATGTGATGCGGGAACCCGCCGCGGATTCGTGGCGTTCCCGCATCGCTCCAGTGTGAACCCAGCCTAATAAGCGATCGTTTTTCTGATCGCTGTATTAGTGTCACAGGTGACGCTAGTTAGGCAGGTAGGTATTTAGGTTCGCCGCAGCTTTTTATAGCGCCAGGGACCCCCATATACTACCGCATAAAGCCCCCTGATTGCCCCCTAGTTAACCCTTTCACCAGTGATCACCATATAACTGTTACAGGTGACGCTGGTTGGTTAGTTATTTTTTTATAGTTTCAGGGCACCCGCCATTTATTACCTAGTCTCACTAGTGTACCCCTAAATTTAGGGGTGTCTACTTTCCAAAATGGGGTCATTTGGGGGGGGTTTGTGCCATCTTGGCATTTTATGGCCTTCAAAACTGTAACGCCCTTAGAAAGCCTGAAGGCGGTGCTTGGTTTTCGGGGCCCCGTACGCGGCTAGGCTCCCAAAAAGTCCCACATATGTGGTATCCCCATACTCAGGAGAAGCAGCAGAATTTATTTTGGGGTGTCATTTCACATATGCCCATGGCATGCGTGAGCAATATATCATTTAGTGACAACTTTGTGAAAAAAATAAAAAAGTTTGTAATTTTCCCGCAACTTGTGGCAAAATATAAAATATTCCATGGACTCAACATGCCTCTCAGCAAATAGCTTGGGGTGTCTACTTTCTAAAATTGGGTCATTTGTGGGGGTTTTGTACCATCTTGGCTTTTTTATAGGCCTTCAAAACTGTAATAGGTAGTGAGGAGTGAAGTCAAATATTTACGCCCTTAGAAAACCTGAAGGCGGTGCTTGGTTTTCGGGGCCCCGTACGCGGCTAAGCTCCCAAAAAGTCCCACATATGTGGTATCCCCGTACTCAGGAGAAGCAGCAGAATTTATTTTGGGGTGTCATTTCACATATGCCCATAGCATGTGTGAGCAATATATCATTTAGTGACAACTTTGTGAAAAAAAAATAAAAAAAAAATTAAAGTTTGTAATTTTCCCGCAACTTGTGGCAAAATATAAAATATTCCATGGACTCAAAATGCCTCTCAGCAAATAGCTTGGGGTGTCTACTTTCTAAAATGGGGTCATTTGTGGGGGTTTTGTGCCATCTTGGCATTTTATGGCCTTCAAAACTGTAATAGGTAGTGAGAAGTGAAATCAAAAATTTACGCCCTTAGAAAGCTAGGCTAGGCTCCCAAAAAGTCCCACATATGTGGTATCCCCGTACTCAGGAGAAGCAGCAGAATTTATTTTGGGGTGTCATTTCACATATGCTCATAGCATGTGTGAGCAATATATCATTTAGTGACAACTTTGTGTAAAAAAAAAAAAAAAAAAATTTTTTTGTCATTATTCAATCGCTTGAGGCAAAAAAATAAAATATTCAATGGGCTCAACATGCCACTTATCAATTTCCTTAGGGTGTCTACTTTCCAAAATGGGGTCATTTGGGGGGGTTTTGTACTGCCCTGCCATTTTAGCACCTCAAGAAATGAGATAGGCAGTCGTAAACTAAAAGCTGCGTAAATTCCAGAAAACGTACCTTAGTTTGTAGATGTGACAACTTTTGCGCAAACCAATAAATATACAATTAATGACTTTTTTTTTACCAAAGACATGTGGCTGAATACATTTTGGCCTAAATGTATGACTAAAATTGAGTTTATTGGATTTTTCTAATAACAAAAAGTAGAAAATATCATTTTTTTTCTAAATTTTCGGTCTTTTTACGTTTATATCGCAAAAAATAAAAATCGCAGAGGCAATCAAATACCATGAAAAGAAAGCTCTATTTGTGGGAAGAAAAGGACGCAAATTTTGTTTGGGTACAACATTGCATGACCGCGCAATTACCAGTTAAAGCAGCGCAGTGCCAAATTGTAAAAAGACCTCTGGTCATTTACCAGCAAAATGGTCCGGTCTGAAAGTGGTTAAAATCAGTGCTCCCGCCAAAACGGCCATTTTTAAAAACATTTTAGGCATTGACCCATGTCCCCTGGGGCAGGAGCCAGGTCCCCAAACCCTTTTTAGGACAGTATCTTGCATATTAGCCGTTATAATTAGCACTTTTAATTTCGAACGTTCGAGTCCCATAGACTTCAATGGGGTTCTAAAGTTTGTTCGAATTTGGGGTCCGTTCGAAAGTTCTGGTGCGAACCGAACCGGGGGGTGTTCGGCTCATCCCTAGTCAGGATCAATAGTGTCCTCAATGCTAAAAAATGCAGATAGATACTTATCCATCATGTCATGCCACCAGAGAGGTGTGTGATTGCCAGTTATTGCCATAAAAAGTGTTTGGGGACCCGGTTCCTGCCCCAGTGGACATGTATTAATACAAAAAAAAGTTTTTAAAATGGACGTTTTTTTCAGGAGCAGTGATTTTTAGAGCGCTTAAAGGGAAACAATAAAAATTAAATATTCCTTTAAATATCATTCCTAGGGGGGTCCCCTTAGTCTGCCTGTAAAGTAGTGCATGTTTCCCATGTTTAGAAAAGATCTACAGCAAAATGACATTTGTAAAGGAGCGGGCCCCCCCCTCCTGAGCGGCCCCCCCACCCCAAAGCACCCTGTCGCCATGTTGATGAGGACAAGGCTCTTTTCCGACAACCCTGGCCTTTGGTTGTCGGGCGGGAGGCTTATCAGAATCCGGGAGCCCCCTTTAATAAGGAACCCCCAGTTTCCGGCCCCCTAACCTATGTGAATGAGTATGGGGTACGATGTACCCCTACCCATCCACCTGGGGAAAAAAGTGTACATAAAAAAACACAACACAGGTTTTTTAAATACTTTATTAGACTCTTTAGTTCTTCCTGCCGGGCCTCCGCTTTCTTCTTCCTGCAGGAGAAGCAGAAGCAGAAGAAGCATAAGGCAGCAACAGAAGACCGGCCAACACTAGTAAAACAGCTGTAAGAAGAAAGCGGAGGCTCGGCAAGAAGAACCAAAGAGCCAGACAAGACCCCCGAAGTCGGAAGAAGGCCCCATAAGTCGGAAGAAGACACCCGGACGGCGGCGGCGATGAAGGAGAAATCCGGGCTCCTCCTAAAAGAGCTAGCAAAAGAGCAGAAGATATTGGAGGAGTCTGGCGAGAAGACCCCCAAAGACGGAAGAAGACCCCCAGAGCTGTCTAATAAAGTATTTTAAAAACCTGTGTTGTGTTTTTTATGTACACTTTTTTCCCCAGGTGAATAGGTTGGGGTACATCGTACCCCATACTCATTCATATAGGGGGCTCCCGGATTCTGATAAGCCCCCCACCCGCAGACCCCGACAACCAACGGCCAGGGTTGTCGGGAAGAGGCCCTTGTCCTCATAAACACCCCCCATGTTGAGGGCACACGGTCTGGTACGGCTCAGGAGGGGCGCTCGCTCATCCCCACCCCCTTTCCTGACCAGCTAGGCTGCGTGCTCAGATAAGGGTCTGCTATGGACTTTGGGGGGTTCCCCTTTAAATCCATACCAGGTGACGGGGCTAGGGAGGTGTCAATCTTGCCAATGGAGGCGGCGACATTGACTTCCTTCGCTAGTTCCGTCTATCTGAAGCCACATTCAAAACGAACAGACTTTACTCCATGTGTCGGCAAGTCCATTCATTTCAAAAGTCCAGTGGACTAGCATACAGACGGCGGACAATTTGAGTCAAGACTTCTTTCTAAGTCCGCTGGACTTTTGGGAACAAACAGTCTGCTGGAGACCACACACGGGCGGATTGTCCAGCGGACTCCAGTCCACTGGACCAAGTCCGCCGGATAATCCGATCGTGTGTACACGGCATCAGAGAGCTTCCCTTAACCACTTTAATATACTAAATTTTATATTGTACACTGCACTATATACCTGCCACTATATTATATATACTACATATATACTATGAACTACAGTATGTATACTATGCAGACTGCACTATATATTCTGCTGAAAAATTGGGTCTTAGGTATTGGTGGTGGCAAAGCATGGTAACCCCTCGCAGTTACTTTTGTTGGGTGCAGGAACAGTCCCTGCTGTGAAATATTATTTCAGAGGCTGCTTTCCCTCTTTTAGTGGCCTGTGAACCTCTCCTATATACTCTGCCTTCCGGACATGGTGGGTATTTTTTTTTTAACACCGCACTACACTGTATTATATACTGCGTACACCACCTGAAGTGTATTTGAAACTGGACACACTGTAGTATATACTCTGTACACCGCCTGCACTGTATATATGGGCTAAGCTGAATGCAGAGTATATATAGAGAGTTTGAGCTAGATTAGGCAGGCAGGTTAGTTAGTGGCAGTATATTTGATATATAGATATATAGTCAGACTAGTATATATATATATATATATATATATATATATATATATATATATATATATATATATATATATATATATACAGTCAGACTAATATATATATAAATATATATATATATATATGTATATTTATTTACACTATAAAACACTATATGGGCATATATATATAGCAGCCTTATATAGTGTGGGCCGTGGATTTAGGCCCTCTGAGCCATGATTGGCCAAAGGCACCCTGCCTTTGGCCAATTATGGGTCTCACTGAGGAACATGTTGTGATTGGCCAAAGCATGCAGGTTAGGTGTATGCTTTGGCCAATCATCATGCAGCAATGCAGTGTGGTCTTGCAGTGCATTATGGGGAGCTCGAATTTGCTGCAGACGCCCCATAAAATTTGCTGTTCGCCGAACAAGTGAACAGTTGTTCGAGTTGAACTTACGTTTGGCTCAAACTTGAAGCTCATCCATAGTTTGGATCAACTTTCCTGCCAAGTTCCTTCAAAAACTGTGTGCAAGAGTGCCTAGAATTAATTGAAGAATCAATTGAAGACTTGATGTTGTTTTAAAGGCAAAGAGTGATCACATCAAATATTGTTTTGATTCTGATTTATTTTCTGTTCATTTATTTTCCATTTTTTTAATACATATATATATATATATATATATATATATATATATATATATATATATACACATTTTATAACAAGTGTCTACAGGCAACTTCCCAAATATTGGGGAAGGTATTATCACGCTGAGCAATAACTATACCAAAAGAATAGAAATGGTTACGCATAGACAACACCAAGTCATAACCCTAACAAAAAACAATATTTATTAATATACAAAATGTCAAGAAAATTTAAATTGGCAACATCATTATATCGTAGGTACATGAGAATGCAGTATATCAGCCAACAAAGGGTACATGCTTCCCCTGAAGAAGAGAATGTACAGTTCCAGAAGGAACATTAAGTAACTAGAAGTTGGTAGGGAACAGAAGGGGTTGATCAGTGGCTAAGTAAATGTAGCATGCCAGTTTTTTCCAGCTAATATGATTGACTTTTGATACAACTCAACAATACACTTTCAAGAAGGACTATGACTATCAACATCTAAACCTGTTAACAAACACAGTCAATCCAATCAATATATTAAATGGAGCACAAATGTTTTAAAGAGAAAAGTGTGTGCTATTAATGAAAATACACTGTATGTGTGTTAAAGGTCAGAACACCATATGCAGTGGTCTCTGAAAGTCAAACAAGTAGGATAAGAAACCTCCAAGGATTTAAGTAAAATCAATGTAGAAATTAGATAGTATTGATATAATGCATTCTTTTATTCTCTGCAGTTCAGGATGCATTGCACAAGGGAGACATCTACTATTTGCAGGGATTCAGAGATCTTTAAATTGATAGATTTTAGCATCTTAGCACAATGTGCCTATAGTTTATATTATCGTATTTCCAATTTCCATTTTTTAAAAGGTATTGGTTTCATATATATATATATATATATATATATATATATATATATATATATATATATATAATAGAGAGAGAGAGAGAGAGAGAGAGAGAGAGAGAGAGAGAGAGAATATAAATACTGTATATTTGCACACAGGAAAAGTAGAACTGGGGCCTGGGTGCACTCACATTACATAAAATATAGTCCAAAAAATAGATTTGCTTATAGGATTTTTAAAGGTAAAAAAGAAAAAAACATGTATTTGCATATTTGCACAATCCACATTTCAGTAGTTGCAAATTTGGTTCTGCAAAAAGTATATCTTTTTTATTTTTCGCCTAGGAAAGTTCAATAAGTTGGGCTTTTTTTTTTTTTTTTTTTAAACATAAAAATATATTTAAATAAACATATGAATGTTTATACTAATAAGTGCTAATATATGCAAGATCCATATACAAATTTACTAAAATAACCTTTCATTCCAAGTACCGTACAAAGCAGTTAGTAGTTGTAGGTAGAGGTTTACATTGTTACATAGTTGGTAAGGTTAAATAAAGACACCAGTCCAACCTGTGTGTATGTGTATGTGTTTTTGTCACTACAATTTCCCATATTCTTGTATATTACAATCACTAAGATGCCCATCTAAAAGTTTTTTGAAAATATTAACAATCTCCGCTGACACCACCAACTGTGGAAGGGAGTTCCACATCCTTCCCGCTCTGACAGTAAAGAACTCCCTACACAGTTTAAGGCTAAACCATTTCTTATCCAACTGCATTGAGTAGCTGCATGTCCTCTTAACCACTTCAGCCCCGGAAGAGACCAGAGCATTTTTTTGCGATTCGGCACTACGTCAGTTTAACTGACAATTGCATGGTCATGTGACGCTGTACCCAAACAAAAATGTTCCCCAAAAATAGAGCTTTCTTTTGGTGGTATTTGATCACCTCTGCGGTTTTTATTTTTTGCGCTATAAACAAAAAAGCGTAAAGTTTGAAAAAAAAGCAATATTTTTTACTTTTTGCTGTAATAAATATATAAAATATATATAACAAAAAACAAATTTCTTCCACAGTTTAGACTGATATGTATTCTTCTACATATTTTTGGTAAAAGATAATTTTATATTGATTGGTTTGCGCAAATGTTATAGTGTCTATAAAATAGGGGATAGATTTATGGCATTTTTATTATTATTTTTTTACTAGTAATGGCGGTGATCTGCGGTTTTTATCTTTACTGCAACATTGTGGCAGACAGATCAGACACTTTTAGGACCTTTGACATTTATACAGCGATCAGAGCTAAAAATAGCCACTGATTACTGTATAAATGTCACTGGCAGGGAAGGGGTTAAACACCAAAGGGCGATCAAGGGGTTAAGTGTGTTTCCTCAGTGTGTTCTAACTGTGGGGGGGGGTGGGCTCACTACAACATGACAGAGATCACTGCTCCTGATGACAGGGAGAAGTAGATCCCTGTCATGTTGCTAGGAAGACCAAGGAAATGCTTTGTTTACATAGGCATCTCCCTCTCCTCCCCACAATCGCGGGCTACTGGTGAACATTGGGCTCGCAGGACCCGCGGGCACGCTCCCACGGCTCTTGGTGCACGCAGTTGCTAGGTGGGATTTTTAAAGGGACATACAGGTACGCCCTTTTGCCTGCCCATGCCATTCTGCCAAAGTAATTTGGCATGCGGCGGCCAGCATGTGGATAAGTGACCTAAGGCTGAATAGTTTCTCTCTATGCTAGAATCACCATTGAGATATTTGTATATTATGATCATATCTCCTCCTATGCATTTCTTCTCCAGGGAAAGCACGTTTAATTCTTGTTTAATTCTTGTAGTCATTCCTAATAGCTGGGTTCCTCCAGCCCCATTTTCAGCTGTGTTGTCCTTGTCTGGACTCTCTTCAGCTTCAGCACACATTTTCTGAGGACTGGTGACCAGAACTGGACCACATACTCAAGATGATGCTCAGCCAAAGTTTTGTCAAGTGGTAGAATTATAGTTTAGCTTTGCTTGCTGCAGCTGGGCATTGTATGTTATTCCTGAGCCTGTGATTTACTAGGACTCCCAGATCTTTTTCCTTCCTTGATTCCCCAGAAGGTGCAAACTGTAACAATGCAAGTAACTTGTATTCATATTTTTAGCCCCCAAGTGCATTACTTGTAAAGTTGTCATATCCTGTTGGGAAGTAATTACCCCACTTAGCTTTGCATCATCAGCAAACACGGACTTTGACCTATTTAAACCAACCTCCATACCATTTATCAACAAATGAAACAATTTTGGTCCTAGGACCAAATTTGGTCCTTGGTCCCACTTACAACTCCAGATTATTCAGAATATATGCTATTTATCGCCACCCTCTGGATACACTCTTGTAACCAGTTTTCTATCCAGGTTTACAACATTTTCTTTATGGTAAACTGAAAGCTTGCCCTGTCATGTGAAGTTATAATAACAATATCAATAACAGAACATAAAGTGGAGCGGATGCCTTCACAACAGCTATAATTGTGGTATGTTCATAAATCAGGTTGCTACCTTCTAGCCATTCACAATTCCCTCATGTAGGGGCAATAGTGCAATGTTTCCTACAAGTTGGGGTGCAGAACTATGCTGGCCATTGTGTTCTGCTATGGAAGCTGCCCCCCCCTCACTCACACACAATACACACGTGTTCAGCATGGCTCTTTATGTTGGAACAGGTGACAGAGAAGAAGGATAAGACAGCAAACCGAGAAACTAGTAATACAGTAGAGGAACCAGAGAACCTAGCACTGCCTGCTTCCCTATACTGTGTGCTGTAACTAAGATGGATTTACATATCCAGATACAGAGCAGAAGACATGTACAGTATGTCTGCAGAATGATAGTCTGTGGGTGTTACTACCTTATTGCTCATTGGTCCTAAAATCTTCCTAATAAGACTACTACATTTATAAACTCATAATTCTGACTTTGAATCTCAGCATTCTGACTTTGAAACTCATAATTCTGATTTTTAATCTCAGAATTCCGACTTTGAAACTCAGAATTCTTACTTTTAATCTCGGAATTCTGACTTTAAAACTCATAATTCTGACTTTGAATCTCAGAATTCTGTATTTTTTTGTTTTATAACATTTTATTGAAATTTTTTGAAAATACATAACAAAGAAAAGATCAACAGTTGCAGATACATCCATGTGTTATAAGACACAGTTAAGAAATATATTAAACAATATATACTGTTGAAATGAGCACAATATGTCTGGTTATGTTACTATCATATACTATATAGGTTTCTGTGGATGCAAAGATCATATATCTAAAAAAAAAAGTAATATAAGTAATCAAATTATAGAATACTAAAAGGATATGGAGAGCAATAGTTTAAACACGGCTAAAAGATAGCTCAGAATTCGAATATGTTGCTAAGGAATCCATGAGGAAAATATATATATAAATTTATAGTGGTTTTAAGAAAATATAAAGGCATTATAACTTGTACATAAGGTAAGTTTGGAAAATAGAAGGGGGAGAAAGTAGGTAGGGTCGAGATTAGCTTGTGTGTTTGTAAAAAAAAAAAAAAAAAAAGGAATTAAGGTCAATTAAAAGGCATCTGTATGTTATCAAGATGTCTTATTGAGTATTCATGTGAGGATCCTACTATATGTCGCTGATGTACGGAAATGTAACCAGCAGGTCCAGGTTTGCGTGAATTTAGGTTGTGTTTTTTTCGCCTGGTGGATAAGTTCCTCCATTTCAGCCGTTTTATTTATGCGTATGAACCATTCTTTGAGGGATTGTGGTTCAGTGGATTTCCATCTGTTGGGTATACACATATTCGCTGCCATGATCATGTGCATGGTCAAGGATCTGAGGTATGATCGTGTGGGAGATGGGAAGTGTAATAACATTTGTGCCGGGGAGTATTCAAGAGAAAATGTAGTTACTTCTTGGGTAATGTTATGTACTTCCTTCCAAAATGGTTGGATTTTGGGACACGACCACCATATGTGAAGTAAAGATCCAACCTCCATATTGCATCTCCAACAGAGTGGGGAAGTGGTTGGGTACATGTGATGCAATTTAGATGGTGTTCTATACCATAGAGACAATAGTTTGAATGCATTCTCTTGAGCATAAACATTCAGAGATCCTCTATGTATCACTGTATAGATGTGCGTCCAATTTTTCTCCGTAATCTTAATGGAAAGGTCTTTTTGCCATTTATCTAAGACCTAATTCTCAGAACTGGTTTGGGTAGGGAATAGAAGATTATAGGAGAAAGAGATTAAGTGCCTTTGTGGTTAGAATTCTGTATTTTTTTATAATGGCCTCAGGGCTCTTCTATAAAGGAACAAACCAGTCAGGTCAGGAATACAGTTGTGGAGAAGTTTAAAGCAGGATTAGGTTAGAAAAAAGATCCCAAGCTTTGAACATCTCATAGGGCATGGCACAACTGCAAACCTACCAAGACATGGCTGTCTGCCAAAACTGACAGGCCAGGTAAGGAGAGCATTAATCAGAGAAACAGCCAAGAGGCCCATGTAACTCTGGAGAAGCTGACGAGATCCACAGCTCAGGACACATGCACACAACCCACATGCACTCCACAAATCTGGCCTTTATGAAAGTGTAGCAAGATGAAAGCCATTGTTGAAAGAAAGTCATAAGAAATCCAATTTGCAGTTTGCCAGAAGCCATGTAGGGGACACAGCAAACATGTGGAAGAAGGCGCTTTGGTCAGATGAGACAAAAATGTAGCTTTTTGGCCTAAAAGCAAAAAGCTATGTGTGGCCGAAAACTAACACTGCACATCCACCTGAACACACCATCCCCACCGTGAAACATGTTGGTGGCAGCATCATGTTGTGGGGATGCTTATCTTCAGCAGGGACAGGGAAGCTGGTCAGAGTTGATGGAAAGATGGATGGAGCCAAATACAGGGCAATCTTAGAAGAAAACCTGTTAGAGTCTGTTGGAGATGCAACAGCTTTCAGCTTATCCTATTGACTGCAGTTCACAAACAGGACACTAGATGTCATTAATGCTCAGTGATATGCTATACATTTTTATATGATGTGTTGTATTTCCTGTATGTAATGCTGTACTTATTGGTTTCTTTTTCCTGTCTGTGTTTTTCATACCATGTGTTATTATTGCTAGTGTGGTTATGTTCCAATAAAGAAGCCAATTCCTGTTACTCCACAATGTCTCATCTGAATTGACTCTGCTGCACCCAGCAATCGTACTCTGCAACAGAGTCTACAAAAGATTTGAGACTGGAGCAGAGGTTCACCTTCCAGCAGGACAATGACCCTAAACATACAGCCAGAGCTACAATTGGATAGTTAAGAACAAAGCATATTCATGTGTTAGAATGGCCCAGTCAAAGTCCAGAAATAAATCCAATTGAGAATCTGTGGCAAGACTTGAAAATTGCTGTTCACAGATGCTCTCCATCCAATCTGACAGTTTTTGAGCTATTTTGCACAGATGTATGGGCAAAAAGATTACTCTCTAGATGTGTAAAGCTGGTATAGACATCCCCAAAAAGACTTGCAGCTGTAATTGCAGTAAAAGGTGGTTCTACAAAGTATTGACTCAGGGGGGCTGAATACAAATGCATGCCCCACTTTTCACATATTTATTTGTAAAAAAAATTGAAAACCATTCATTTTCCTTCCACTTCATAATTATGTGCCACTTTATGTTGTGCTATCACAAAAAATCCTAATAAAATACATTTACGTTTTTGGTTGTACCATGACAAAATGTGAAAAATGTCAAGGGGTCACTCCGAAGACAAGCTCGTAGGTTAATTAGCTTCTGTCCAAAATTGGCCCTAGTATATGAATGTGAGTTGGGAACCTTGGATTGTGGGCTCCTTGCGGGTAGGGACCAATGTGAGTGTGTGATGTATGTGTGGAGCGCTGCATAACTGACAGCGCTATATGGGTTCCTTAAATAAATACTAATATAATAGATGAGCATCTTAATGAGACACAGTGTACAGGGATAGGGAGACTAGTAGATTCCAAAAATGTGTTGGTTTACAAGGGAGTGGAGAATGTTCACTTTGCGAAGGAAATTTTTACAAGCAAGTTCTACAATCTCTCTGCAAGCAAGGTAGAAGTAAGATTTCAGTACTGAATTCCTACATCCACCCCTTGCAGCTACCATTACAAAGGGGTCTTACTCCTTTTTATTATTATTATTATTTTTTTTTTTTTGGCTGGAGACTTCATGGTAACAACCTTTAAAATTTAAGCAGGTAGATTTCTTTATTGATGTTTCTCAGAATCACCAGAGGCTGATGAGTGTCCTTCAAATGCTATCATCAAAAAAAAAATTTTTTTTGACCAACTGTTTTATTCTTATGTGGAGCATACTGTATATTCCAGTATGTGTTCAGAAAGGCACTGATAACTTTCCATATTTTATCTATTCCCAAATGTATTTCTTAGTAGATATAAAATGTAGTTATGTAATACATGCCATAAATTATACTTGATTTAATCTATCTGGGGGCTGTATTTATAACTTTCCATTGATTATAGGGAGACAGTTCTCCCTGGACACAAAGATAGTCTCTTCTACCTAATGAAAGCTAAAAGACGCTGACTGATGATAACCTTTGCTTCAGTCAATATACTGTATAATTTGCTTGAATAATCAGAGTTATAGACCTAGTCAATTCACTGATTAGTAAAATTGTTGAGATAAAGGTGACATATTATACATGTCTACATGAAGTTAAATTAAAATGTAAATGCACATTGTTGTGAAAATGTTATTATAAAAGATTTATGTGGACATTTTATTCTAGGATGTGTATTTTATAGATTTTCATCTGTCTCCCTGTGTCTGATTTAATCGAAGAGTTCTCTAGCAGAGTGCACTTGGGTTGAATCAGGACCAGCGATAAAAACCGTCAGTATGAAAACCTTCTTATGGGATTTGATACGTGTTCTCTGTGTGTGTGTTTGGGAGTTTGCTGGTTTGTAGGTATCAAGCGCAATGCGCTGGGCTTCTTGCCTTCAAATGTCTATGTATATTAGAGAAGCGAAGTCCGCTTAACAAAAGAAACCTATTATATCTCTCTTGAGGACTCTGCTTTCCCCTTATGGATATATATCTGTTTTTATAAGAGGGCATTGATATCTGCCTTGCCAGTGTACTTGGACCATATATTGACAACAGCAGTAGCAGTGTCCCCTCAGATTGTCTCAAGCCTGTAAAAACAAGTAGAATAATCTTACTAGATACTGTTTACTTTGAGCAGTATTGAGTGGGCTCCATGCTGATTAAGGTGGTGGATGTGCATGCATATGGTTGGGCTGGGGAGGCAGTGTAAATGCCTCAAGTGGATGGGGAGTGTGCACTTCTCCCCTTCCCTCCTGTGAGTGACCTCCCTTTACTGTTTGTCGTTTCCTGTGATGTCATTCTATATTGAGGAAGCGATTGGCTATTGTGGCCATCACTTCCTGTTTGTCATTCTTTTGTTTCTGATGAATAAAAAGCTCAAGTGTCTGTGCTCCAAGGACAGACACGTTGAGACTCCAGCTTGAAACAGCATCTTTTCTGATTCTATCTGGTGCTACTGAAGTACTTAAATTTCCTTGTACCAAAGAACTTAATACAAATGTGCTTTTAAGCATGGAGGAATTGTTTTGTGCTTTGTGTGCATCTTGACACTGGAAGTGCACATTTTGGATTGTGGATTTGCGTACAAAGCCATTATCTAATGATTACGTAATGCAAAAGGAATTTTCCTTGGGCTTCAACTCATTCACTAAGCCAAGTGAATTTTTTTACCTTGCTCAATTTCTTTTGAAAATTAAGCACATTTTGTAACCTACTAGTGATGAGAGAACCTGACCTTGTTCAAATTGTGGGAACGTTAGACAAGCTCATTGCAAAATTCACAAATTGTGAGTTTTAATCTGAACAGAACACCACCGAAGCCCATGGAAGGTGAATTTTGCAAATCCGGTCAGTCCATTTTTTGAGGCAATTAGTTAAGGGACTGACAAACAATGTGCACAGGATGTCAAGCAAAGGGAGGACATTTACTTATGTAAATGTTCATTATTCCTAGGCTTACATAAAGCACAAGCACAAGCACTATCTGATTCATTTTAATTTGATAAAATATTTATTTTAGGCAGTTTTTGTTATAAAATGTCAATACATTGTGCAAGAACACCTAGAACAAGTATAACTACACAATCCAGAAATAACGCTATATTTATAGGAAATTAAAAAGTGCCATGCCATATTTCAGAGTCAATAGTTAGACATATAGCACAGTAGCTGGAGATGTAAGTAGCTTGTTTGAAAGCAATACAGAGAGAGAAACAATACAGGTTTAAGAAAAAAAAAACAAGAAACAAAAAAAGAAAACTGAAATAAAAATTAAATTGGATTATGTCAAGAGGCAGAAATAGCACAGAGGCACATGTGTATCATGTACCCATACAGGAGAGACAAGGCATTTTTTGATCCAGAAATAAAAATTACAGCGTGTTATGTCAGAGACACAAAGCAGAAATATTAAACGGACATGTGTAAGTCTTTTTAGTAGTCTACATTTGAAAAGGGAAAGATGAGGCACTTTTTAAATCTATAAATAATAGATATGTGCAGAATGGGAAAATGTGTTTTGTTTCATTTTGGATAGATTTGTTATGTTACTAATTTCATGTAATTGATTAGTTTTGGAATTAGTTTAGCTTCATTTAGTTTAGTTTAGTTGTGTTTATAAATTTTCTAACAAATTCCAGATTTCGTGAATGATTTGATTTCAGATCAGTTGAAAAATGATCGTCCAATTCAAATTTTGTGCGAAGAATAGCTGGTTGTTAAGGAGCAGGCTAGGAAAGATGGCCGCTACATCCTTAAAGTGGAAGTAAACTCCCCTATCGTTTTCAGCCAAGGAAGCTGCCATCTTTGCCTCTGTTTAATCTTCAGCTGCTATGGTGCTGCACATGTGATTCATTATGACACCAGCCATTGGATGGTTTGATAGTTTGGCTGAGAGCACAGCCAATGTGCAGTTAGCATTCCCGGCATGCCTTTTTTTTAAGTGTTTAAATCCATGGGTTTACTTCCACTTTAACAACCGATGACTCATCAGCTTTCAGCAGGATGCCTCCCTGACAGCTGAATGGAAAAAGAATTGCTGGTAAATAATAATTAAAAAAAAAACAGCATGGGGTCCCCCCCAATCCATACCAGGCCCTTCAGGTTTGGTATGAATTTTAAGAGGAGCACCATGCCAAAATGAAAAAAAAAAAAACGGTATGGGGTCTCCTCCAAAAACCATACCATACCCTTATTGTATATATTATATGTGCACTGGTGTGCAGTCATGTTGGAACAGGAAGGGACCATCCCCAAACTGTTCCCACAAAGTTGGGAGCATGAAATTGTCCAAAATGTCTTGGTATGCTGACACTTAAAGAGTTCCTTACACTGGAACTTAAGGGCTGAGCTCAACCCCTGAAAAACAACCCTGCACCATATCCCCCCCCCCCCACCAAATGATTTGGACCAGTGCAAGAAGCAAGGTCCATAAAGACATGGATGTCCTCAACCCGATAGAACACCTTTGTGATGAATTAGAGTGCAGACTGCAAGCCAGGCTTTTTTGCTTTTTTGTCCAAGATCAGTGCCTGACCTCACAAATGCGCTTCTGAAAGAATGGTCAAACATTCCCATAGACACACTAAACTTTGTGGACAGCCTTCCCAGAAGAGTTGAAGCTGTTGTAGCTGCAAAGGGTGGGTCAACCCAATATTGAACCCTACGCACTAAGACTGGGATGCCATTAAAGTTTATGTGCATGAAAAGGCAGGCATCCCAATACTTTTGGCAATATAGTGTATATACCATAGTTTGCAAACTCTCTAACTTTCCTACACACTAAATAATAAACACTTATTTGGGTTATTTTCACCAAAGAAATGTAGCGGAATACATTTTGACCTAAATTTTTGAAGAAAGATTATTTATTTACAAATTTTTTTAACAGAAAAAAGAAAAACTTTTTTTTCAAACATTTCAGTTGTTTTCATTTATTTACCCAAAAATTTAAAAAACAGGTGGTGATTAACTACCACCAAAGGAAAACTCTATTTGCGTTAAAAAAAAAAAAAAAAAAAAAGTCTTATGGGTACAGTGTTGCATTATTGCACAATTGTCATTCAAAGTGTGACAGTGCTCAAAGCTGAAAATTGGCCTGGACAGCAAGTGGGTAAAAGTGCCCGGTATTGAAGTGATTATTAAAGGACTTGTCTCTCATCTTTTTTTACACTACACTTTTTTCTTGGTAAATTAATAGGGATACTACTTGTTAAAGGGGGCTTCCAGATTCCAATAAGTAACCCCCCACAGCCACCAGTCCAGGGTTGTGGGGAAGAGACCCTTGTCCACATCAACATGAGGACTAGGTGCTTTAAAAGGGGGAAAAAGCCCCAGGCACCCCCCTATTTTGAGGGCTTGTGGCCTGGTATGGTTCAGGGACGGGGGGGGGCTCCCTCCTTCTCCCCCTTTCCTGGCCTGATGGGTTGTTTTTTTATTTTATGGCAGGTGAGGCAGAGCCATGGACATAAAAAAAATTAAAAATGATCAAGCTTCAAGGGTCGTAGCTCGGTGAACTGGGGTCAGAGGTGTTAGGTAGCTGAAGTCCTGACCCACCACTGGTCACAACTTGGGGCTCCTATCATCTATGGCTCTGAAGCTACGGGGCTCCTTGTGCAGCTTGTAAGAAGCTACATACAGATCAGGCAGTTTAAATACAAGCTGGTACACTCTGCAGCAGATTGAGAGGATGAGTTCACAGTGGCTCTCACTACTTGTCAGAGGAACTGAGCTCAATGGACAGCTTAGAGCCTTGGCTCAATGGTAAAGTACCATTGGCCCAAGCTGTTCATTAAAAATGCTGCAGTGAAGGCTTTCCTCTCACTGCAGTGTCATAGAAGGGGTCATGTGTCTAAAAGACATACTCCCTTCCAGCCCAGCCCTCCTAACTACAGGGAAAAAATATGGGTTTATGGGAATACGATTTACCCATAATCCCATGTTTTTCTCACACAGTTAAGAGGGAGAATGAGAATCTGCTGTTGTTGAAAAGGTACTGTTTTAATCAAGATAAATCATATATTATTATGCTATCTGTTATAACATATTCTATTATTTATCTTTTTACTGTGAAATTACTGGTTTGAAGTTATATCTTCAAACTTCAGTCATTTTTCCATTAAGCCACCTGCTTGAGTACAGTTTTTGAAAATATAGTAAATTACCTTAAAAACAATATATAATACATATTTGTATATTATTTACTTGGTATGGTAATTAACCCCTTACCACACAGGTCACTTCTCTCCTACCTGTATAAATCATAATTTTTCGCTAGAAAATAACTCAGAACCCCCAAACATTATATATATTGTTTTATCAGAAGGAATTAAATGGTGGTTGTTGCAACTTTTAAGGTTACACGGTAATTGTGCAGCAAATTTTCAAACGCTTTTGTTTTTGTAAATAAACTTTTCATGAATAAAAAAATAAATAAAACAAACACTAAAGTTAGCCCAATTTTTTGTATAATGTGAAAGATGATGTTACAGTGAGTAAATAGATACCCAACACAACATGCTTTAAATTTGCACACACTTGTGGAATGGCAACAAACTTCAATACTTAAAAATCCCCATAGACGAAAAACTTTAAACTTTTTTTACAGGTTACATGTTTAGAGTTACAGAGGAGGTCTAGTGAATGAATGAATGAAATACTTGTATAGCGCACAATGCGCACTGAATGCACTGTGGCGAGCTTTGATCATCTGCTAAAAGAGGAAGGTCTTGAGTTTTTTCCTAAAAGCCAGGTGATTTTCTTCCAGGCGGATGTTGATTGGTAGAGCATTCCATAGCCGAGGCCCTTGGACAGCGAATCTCCGATCCCCCTTGGATTTATACCGGGCTTTGGGCACGAGGAGGAGGTTTTTGTTGGCTGATCGAAGACTGCAGTTTGGTGTGTAATGATTTATTTTCTCCATTAGGTATTGCGGAGCTTCTCTTTGCACGCATTTGAGGGTGAGGCAAAGGGTCTTGAACGTGATCCGATTTTTTACGGTTAGCCAATGTAAGCTCCTCAGAGAAGGAGAGATGGATTCCCAGGGTTTTTTTCCTGTTATCAGCCTTGTCGCCGTGTTTTGGATTAGTTGTAATCGCGCAAGTTGATATTGTGGTAATCCTATGTAAAGCGAGTTTGCGTAGTCCAGTCGTGAATTAATGATTGTTCCAACTACCACTGCTTTGTCATTCTTTGGGATAAAAGGGATGAGTCTGCGAAGCATGCGCAGCAGATGGTGAGATCCACTGACTATTGCTCCTATTTGCGCATCCATTGACATTTGTGCGTCTAAAATAACCCAGAGACTCTTGGCTTTGGTCTTTGGGGAGATAGTCTGCCCAAAGGCGGTTGGTGGAGACCAGGAGGTTTAGGTTGCGGGCTTATGATTTGGGTGTAAGATAAGAAGCTCTGTCTTTGATTCGTTCAGCTGGAGGGAGTTAGTGGTCATCCAGTCCTCTATTGATTTGAGGCAGTTTTCAAGTTGTTGTTGGTGATCTTTTTTTCCATTGATCCAGAAATAAAGTTGCGTGTCGTCAGCATAAGAGTGGAAGCAGAGATCTGAGCATCTGATGATTTGAAGGAGTGGGCGAATGTAAATGTTGAAGAGAACGGGTGACAAAGGAGAGCCTTGAGGGATTCCGCAGGTGACTGCCCGATTTTCGGAGAGGAATTTTCCTAGTTTCACTGTCTGTGACCGATTTCCTAGGAAGGACACGAACCATTAGAGATCTATGTCTTGGACTCGGGCTACTTCTGTGAGGCAGACAAGTAGAGTATTGTGATCTACTGTATCAAACGCTGCACTTAGGTCTAGCAGTACGAGGAGACACGGCTCTCCGTCATCTGCTGCGTCGAGGGCGTCATCCCAAATCTTAAGGAGTGCTGTTTCTGTTCCATGACCCGGGCAGAAGCCTGATTGCAGTGGGTCCAGGACTTTTTGAGTATCCAGGTGGAGTTGTAGCTGATGTACTACAGCTTTCTCCATGATCTTAGGAAGGGTGTTGAGGCTTGTAATTGGCCTATGGTTGTTTGGATCCTGAGGGTCCAGGTTTGGTTTCTTGAGTAGAGGTTTGACGATGCCTTGTTTGAGGATGCTGGGAACAATCCCTTTGTGAAATGATCGGTTTATGAGGTGGGTTATGGTTCGAGTCACGATGTCAGAGCATTCTTTCAGTAGTTTTGTGGGGATGATGTCAATAGGTGAGGTACTGTCACGCAGTTTATTAACCACTTCAGCTCCGGACCAATAAACACCTTAAGGACCAGAGGTCTTTTTGCAATTTCGCACTGCGCTGCTTTAACTGGTAATTGCGCGGTCATGCAATATTGCATCCAAACGAAATTTGCGTCCTTTTCTTCCCACAAATAGAGCTTTCTTTTGATAGTATTTGATTGCCTCTGCGATTTTTTTTTTTTTGCGATATAAATGGAAAAAGAGCGAAAATTTTGAAAAAAAAATATATTTTCTTCTTTTTGTTATAAGAAAAATCGAATAAACTAAATTTTAGTCATACATTGAGGGCAAAATTTATTCAGCCACATGTCTTTAGTAAAAAAAATGTCAATAAGCGTATATTTTTTGGTTTGCGCAAAAGTTATAGCGTCTACAAACTAGAGTACATTTTCTGGAATTTACACAGCTTTTAATTTATGACTGCCGATCTCATTTCTTGAGGTGCTAAAATGGCAGGGCAGTACAAATCCCCCCCAAATGACCCCATTTTGGAAAGTAGACACCCCAAGGAAATTGCTGATGGGTATGTTGAGCCCATTGAATATTTATTTTTTTTGTCCTAAGGGATTGAATAATGACAAAAAAAAAAATTTTTTTTTACAAAAAGTTGTCACTAAATGATATATTGCTCACACATGCCATGGTTATATGTGGAATTGCACCCCAAAATATATTCCGCTACTTCTCCCGAGTATGGGGATACCACATGTGTGGGACTTTTTGGGAGTCTAGTCGCGCACGGCACCCCGAAAACCAATCACCACCTTCAGGATTTCTAAGGGTGCAAATTTTTGATTTAACTCCTCACTACCTATCACAGTTTCGAAGGCCATAAAATGCCAAAATAGCACAAAACCCCCCAAAATGACCCCATTTTGGAAAGTAGACACCCCAAGCTATTTACTGAGAGGCATGTTGAGTCCATGGAATATTTTATATTTTGCCACAAGTTGCGGGAATATTACAAACTTTTTTTTTTGCACCAAGTTGTCACTAAATGATATATTGCTCACACATGCTATGGGCATATGTGAAATGACACCCCAAAATACATTCTGCTGCTTCTCCCGAGTACGGGGATACCACATGTGTGGGACTTTTTGGGAGTCTAGTCGCGCACGGCACCCCGAAAACCAATCACCACCTTCAGGATTTCTAAGGGTGCAAATTTTTGATTTAACTCCTCACTACCCATCACAGTTTCGAAGGCCATAAAATGCCAAAATAGCACAAAACCCCCCCAAATGACCCCATTTTGGAAAGTAGACACCCCAAGCTATTTACTGAGAGGCATGTTGAGTCCATGGAATATTTTATATTTGGCCAAAAGTTGCGGGAATATTACAAACTTTTTTTTTTTGCACAAAGTTGTCACTAAATGATATATTGCTCACACATGCTATGGGCAGAAGTCAAATTACACCCCAAAATAAATTCTGCTGCTTCTCCCGAGTACGGGGATACCACATGTGGGGGACTTTTTGGGAGCCTAGCCACGTACGGGACCCCGAAAACCAAGCACTGCCTTCCGGATTTGAATATAAAATGCTATAAAAAACAAACTAACCAGAGTCACCCGTAACACTTATACGGTGATCAGTGGTGAAAGGGTTAACTAGGGGCAATCAGGGGGTTCAAATTTTTCTTAGGTAGTATATGGGGGTCCCTGGCGCTATATAAAAACCTGACGGGGAACCTAAATAACTAACTGGCTAACCAGCGTCACCAGTGACACTTATACTGTGATCGCTGGTGAAAGGGGGTGAAAGGGTTAACTAGCAGCAATCAGGGGGTTAAAACCATTATTGGGTAGTATATCGGGGTACCTAGCGCTATAAAAACCTGACGGTGAACCTAAAAAAATAACTAGCTACCTAGCGACACTAGCGACACTGATGCAGCGTTCAGAAAAATTATCGCTTAGTGACACTGGCAAAAGGGGGTGAAAGGGTTAACTAGCGGAAATCAGGGGGTTAAAACCATTATTGGGTAGTATATCGGGGTACCTAGCGCTATAAAAACCTGGCGGTGAACCTAAAAAAATAACTAGCTACCTAGCGACTGTAGCGACACTAATGCAGCGATTAGAAAAACGATCGCTTAGTGACACTGGCAAAAGGGGGTGAAAGGGTTAACTAGCGGCAATCAGGGGGTTAAAACCATTATTGGGTAGTATATCGGGGTACCTAGCGATATAAAAACCTGGCGGGGAACCTAAAAAAATAACTAGCTACCTAGCGACACATGCAGCGATCAGAAAAATGATCGCTTAGTGACACTGGCAAAAGGGGGTGAAAGGGTTAACTAGCGGCAATCAGGGGGTTAAAACCATTATTGGGTAGTATATCGGGGTACCTAGCGCTATAAAAACCTGGCGCTGAACCTAAAAAAATAACTAGCTACCTAGCGACTGTAGCGACACTAATGCAGCGATCAGAAAAACGATCGCTTAGTGACACTGGCAAAAGGGGGTGAAAGGGTTAACTAGCGGCAATCAGGGGGTTAAAACCATTATTGGGTAGTATATCGGGGTACCTAGCGATATAAAAACCTGGCGGTGAACCTAAAAAAATAACTAGCTACCTAGCGACACATGCAGCGATCAGAAAAATGATCGCTTAGTGACACTGGCAAAAGGGGGTGAAAGGGTTAACTCTAGGGGCAATCAGGGGTTAAATCTTTATTGGGGGGTGATAGGGGGCTACCTGGACCTAACACTAACTGTCCTGACAGTTTTTACTGTCACAACTGACACTGAATGCATTGATCAGTAAGAAATGATCAATGCAATCAGTGACACTGTGACTGGGGGGGGAGGGGGGGCGGGGGGGTGGGATTGGGGGCGATCGAGGGGGGGATCGGGGGTAGGGTTGCCACCTGTCCGGTTTTGACCCGGACAGTCCGGGTTTGGACACATGTGCCCGGGTTTCCACCCGCGGAAACCCGGGCACACATCAACCATCCTGTGCCAGCTGGATCTCTGGCTCCGGCCGTCGCGGCCGCAACAAACATCAATGTTCAGTTCACACTGCCCAAACATCGTTGCGCTCCGAGTCTGAGCCCAGCTCAGCAAAGGGCAGCAGCGGGTGTTCTGTGATTGGCCGAGTAGGCTGCAGGTCATGTGTGGGATGGACCGGATGGGGAACATGAAGGTCCCTGAAGAATTTGTCTCAAGCCGTAGCTGCTGGTCACATGTGGATGCAGGGCTGCACTGTGTCTGGATCATCGTGACAGCCCTGCATGCTCCGGAGTCCTAACCCGTGTGTCTGTCTCCCGTCTGTCTCTCTCATCCGCTCTGTCAGCCGCCCCCCCCTCCTCTCTGCCAGACCCCCCTCTCCTGTCTGTGTCTCTCTCTCTCTCTGCCAGACCCCCTCTCCTCTCTGCCAGTCCCCCCTCTCCTGGCTCTCTATCTGCCAGACCCCCCTCTCCTCTCTGCCAGTCCCCCTCTCCTGGCTCTCTATCTGCCACCCCCCTCTCCTCTCTGCCAGTCCCCCCTCTCCTCTCTGCCAGACCCCCCTCCCTGCCAGACTCCCCTCCCCTCTCTGCCAGACCCCCCTCCTCCTCTCTGCCAGTCCCCCCTCCTCCTCTCTGCCAGACCCCCCCTCTCCTGTCTCTCTCTCTCTCTCTTTATCTGCCAGACCCCCCCCCTCCTCTCTGCCAGTCCCCCCTCTCCTGGCTCTCTATCTGCCAGACCCCCCCTCCTCTCTGCCAGTCCCCCCTCTCCTGTCTCTCTATCTGCCAGACCCCCCCTCTCCTCTCTGCCAGACCCCCCTCTCCTCTCTGCCAGACCCCCCTCTCCTCTCTGCCAGACCCCCCTCCCCTCTCTGCCAGACCCCCCCCTCCTCTCTGCCAGTCCCCCCTCTCCTGTCTCTCTATCTGCTAGACCCCTCCTCTCCTCTCTGCCAGACCCCCTCTCCTCTCTGCCAGACCCCCTCCCCTCTCTGCCAGACCCCCTCTCCTGTCTCTCTCTCGCTCTCTTTATCTGCCAGACCCCCCCCCCTCCTCTCTGCCAGTCCCCCTCTCCTGTCTCTCTATCTGCCAGACCCCCCCTCTCCTCTCTGCCAGACCCCCCTCTCCTCTCTGCCAGACCCCCCTCTCCTCTCTGCCAGACCCCCCTCCCCTCTCTGCCAGACCCCCTCTCCTGTGTCTCTCTCTCTCTCTCTTTATCTGCCAGACCCCCCCCTCCTCTCCTGCCAGTCCCCCCTCTCCTGGCTCTCTATCTGCCAGACCCCCCCCTCCTCTCTGCCAGTCCCCCCTCTCCTGTCTCTCTATCTGCCAGACCCCCCTCTCCTCTCTGCCAGACCCCCCTCTCCTCTCTGCCCGACCCCCCTCTCCTCTCTGCCCGACCCCCCTCTCTCTCTGCCCGACCCCCCCCTCTCTTCCAGACCTCCCTCCCCTCTCTGCCAGACCCCCCTCCCCTCTCTGCCAGACCCCCCCATCTCCTCTCTGCCAGACTCCCCTCCCTTCCAGACCCCCTCCCCTCCCTTCCAGACCCCCCTCCCCTCTCTGCCAGACCCCCCTCCCCTCTCTGCCAGACCCCCCCCTCCTCTCTGCCAGTCCCCCTCTCCTGTCTCTCTATCTGCCAGACCCCCCCTCCCCTCTCTGCCAGACCCCCCTCCCCTCTCTGCCAGACTCCCCCTCCCTCTCTGCCAGACCCCCCCTCCCAGCTCTGCCAGACCCCCCCTCCCCTCTCTGCCAGACTCCCCCTCCCCCTCTCTGCCAGCCCCCCCCTCTCCTCTCTGCCAGACCCCCCTCTCCTGTCTGTGTCTCTCTCTCTCTGCGAGACCCCCCTCTCCTGGCTCTCTATCTGCCAGACCCCCCCTCTCCTCTCCTGTCTCTCTCTCTCTGCCAGTCCCCCCTCTCCTCTCTGCCAGACCCCCCTCTCCTGTCTGTGTGTCTCTCTCTCTCTCTCTCTGCCAGACCCCCCCTCTCCTCTCTGCCAGACCCCCCCCCCTCCCCTCTCCTCCTGCAGACTCCCCTCTCCTCTCTGCCAGACCCCCCCCCTCTCCTCTCTGCCAGACCCCCCCTCTCCTCTCTGCCAGACCCCCCTCCCCTGTCTGTCTTCTCTCTCTCTCTCTCTCTCTCTCTCTGCCAGACCCCCTCTCCTCTCTGCCAGACCCCCCTCTCCTGTCTCTCTCTCTCTCTCTCTCTGCCAGACCCCCCCCCTCCTCTCTGCCAGTCCCTCCTCTCCTGGCTCTCTATCTGCCAGACCCCCCCTCCTCTCTGCCAGTCCCCCCTCTCCTGTCTCTCTATCTGCCAGACCCCCCCTCTCCTCTCTGCCAGAAACCCCTCTCCTCTCTGCCAGAAACCCCTCTCCTCTCTGCCCGACCCCCCTCTCCTCTCTGCCCGACCCCCCTCTCCTCTCTGCCCGACCCCCCCCCTCCTCTCTGCCCGACCCCCCCCCCTCCTCTCTTCCAGACCTCCCTCCCCTCTCTGCCAGACCTCCCTCCCCTCTCTGCCAGACCCCCCTCCCCTCTCTGCCAGTCCCCCCTCTCCTGTCTCTCTATCTGCCAGACCCCCCCTCTCCTCTCTGCCCGACCCCCCTCTCCTCTCTGCCTGACCCCCCTCTCCTCTCTGCCCGACCCCCCTCTCCTTTCTGCCCGACCCCCCTCCCCTCTCTGCCCGACCCCCCTCCCCTCTCTGCCCGACCCCCCTCCCCTCTCTGCCAGACCCCCCTCCCCTCTCTGCCAGACCCCCCTCCCCTCTCTGCCAGACCCCCTCCCCTCTCTGCCAGACCCCCCTCCCCTCTCTGCCAGACCCCCCTCCCCTCTCTGCCAGACCTCCCCCCTCTCTGCCAGACCCCCCTCCCCTCTCTGCCAGACCCCCCTCCCCTCTCTGCCAGACCCCCCTCTCCTCTCTGCCAGACCCCCTCTCCTCTCTGCCAGTCCCCCCTCTCCTGGCTCTCTATCTGCCAGACCCCCCCTCTCCTCTCTGCCAGTCCCCCCTCTCCTCTCTGCCAGACCCCCTCTCCTGTGTGTGTGTATGTGTGTGTCTCTCTCTCTCTCTGCCAGACCCCCTCTCCTCTCTGCCAGATCCCCCTCTCCTGTCTCTTTCTCTTCTCTCTCTGCCAGACTACCCTCTCGTCTCTGCCAGTCTCCCCTCTCCTCTCTGCCAGACCCCCCTCTCCTCTCTGCCAGATCCCCCCCTCCTGTATGTCTCTCTTTTGCTCTCTCTCTGCCGGACCCCCCCTCTCCTCTCTGCCAGACCCCCCTCTCTTCTCTGCCAGACCCCCCTCTCTTCTCTGCCAGACCCCCCTCTCTTCTCTGCAAGACCCCCCTCTCTTCTCTGCCAGACCCGCCTCTCCTCTCTCCTGTCTCTCTCTCCTTTCTGCCAGACCCCCCTCTCTTCTCTGCCAGACCCCCCTCTCTCCTGTATCTCTATCTCTCTCCTGACCCTTTTTTACCTCCCTCCCCCCACCTCTTTCCCTCCTCAGGTGATGGGGGCCCTAATCATTTCTAACAGCAGCCTGTGAGTGAATGCTCCAGCTCCCACACTTCCTGGCTCGAAGCAGCTCTCGGTAAGGCAGTCTAATGGGGGTCTTTAAGGGCAGGGGACACTGATGTGGGGATCCCTGATCTATCAAGGGGGGGACCGATATAAGGGAAGGGGAATCTGAGCTAATGGGGGGAGTCTGTGGGGAGGGGGGTTCTGACTGCTGTTGACCACTTAGAGACCCCCTATTATATTAGCACCCCCTCCCCCTACTTGGAGACCTCTATTAGATAAGGGGAACTCTCTTTATATAAGCACCCCCTTTAGAGACCCACGTTATGATATAAGGATCAGTGTGTCCTTATATCAACCCCCTTTTTAGAGACTGGTCTCCTCTCTGCCAGACCCCCCCTCTCTTCTCTGCCAGACCCCCTTGTCTTCTCTGCCAGACCCCCCTCTCTTCTCTCTCAGACCCCCCTCTCTTCTCTGCCAGACCCCCCTCTCTTCTCTCTCAGACCCCCCTCTCTTCTCTGCCAGACCCCCCTCTCCTCTGAGACTGGTCTCTAAAGGGAATCTGATATAGGGGACCCTGATCTAAAAAAAAAAAAATAATAATAAAACATGCAGTGCAACCTCCCCTTATAATTATATTAATTCAAATGTGAAAAAATAAATTGTAAATGATGGTGGAAACCCCCCAGGATAATCCAAGTATTAATACACTCCAATCTTATTTAAACATACATATTGTTCAATTTCCACACACATACAATAGTGTATGAATAGTGGTGTAAATCCATTCCACAAGGTGTTGTGCTAATATCCAACGTATATAACTCAAAAGGTGTTTATAAATTGGATATTAGCACAACACATTGTGGAATGGATTTACACCACTATTCACACACTATTGTATGTGTGTGGAAATGAACAATACGTATGTTTTTTTTTTTTAAAGATTGGAGTGTATTAATACTTGGATTATCCTTGGGGGTTTCCACCATCATTCACAATTATTGAGGTTGTGCTGCATTTTGTTTCAATTTAAAAAATGTTTGGGTCTCTAAGGGGAGGACTGATATAAAGGGATTCTGATCTAATGGGTTCCTCTATGGGGGTCCCTGTATTATGGAGGGTGTAATACTGACCCCTATATTAAGTGTGTGACACTGACCCTGTGTTATGGGGGTTAACACTGACCCCTGTCTTGAAAAGGGGGGGTGATACTGACTCCTGTATTATGTCGCCTAGGATTGCCACCTGTGTGGGGTCCACTTGAATAGCTCAGGTTTTCAATCGTGTCTGAATTTCTGCCTAAGACCCAGTCACATTATTCAGATGGGACTGTGGCTTTGCAAGTTACCAAGATAGTTGGAGACCAATCCGTTGCCACCTGATAAAATTGGCCACACAAACTGTTGGCCCCGGAGTGTTACGTGCAACGCATTATTGCTCTCCCCCTGGTCTTTAAAATCCTATAGAGTATAGCACAAAAAATGTTGCCATGCACCGCTAAAGTGTTCGGGTTTGGCTTGAAGAAAAGGTGGCAACCCTAATCGGGGGGGGGGGGTTTGTGTGCCTGTGTGTACCTACATGTCAGTGTAGTGTTGGTGCACACTTACTATTAGTCTTCTCCTCGTAGTCCGGTCAAAAAGACCGCCCCGAGGAGAATGACATCACTTCCTCCTTCCTGTGTAAACAATACACAGGGGAGGAAGCTTCTCATTGGCCAGGAGCGATCCAGAGGGGGTGGCCGAAAACCAACGGCCATCCCCTCATCACGGAGCGCTCCTGGACCGAATCGGACCGCCGTAAACAGCGGGAGGGGGTCCGATCGGACCCCCCACCCGCTGGAAGGCAATCACGTAGATGTACGTGATTGTGCCTGCCTGTGCCATTGTGCTGACGTACAATGGCAATACGGCGGTCCTGAAGTGGTTAATGATGTTTTCTGCGGTGTCTACGGTAATTGGGGATAGTGAAAATTTCGGCGGTTGCGGTATGTTGATGCAGACATGCTCTTTATGTATTTGCTGGCTGAGGTCGGATGTTGTCTAGTGCTAGAATTATTGCTCTCGCTCTAACATTTGTGGTGTATGTAGCCTGTGTGTATCTGGCTCTGATACTAGCCAGTGCCTCACCAACCACTGACCTCACTGCAAGTCCCTGCTGTGAGCATAGGGGATGATTTACTAAGGGCAAATAGTCTGTGCACTTTGCAAGTAAAGTTGCGCACATTTTATCCAGAGCTTAATGAATGTGGTGAAGCTCTCTTGATTGCCATCATTAAAACGTGTACAAGCAAGAATGCTGTTTTTTTTTCCCCTGTAGCTGATTGGGTATTCTTTACAAAGAGACACATCACCACATTCATTAAGCTCTGGGGGGAAATGAGTGCAAGTCTATTCACCTTTAGTTGGATTTACTGTGTATGTTTTGTAAGTAGCTTTTGCAGCGGATTCAGTTTGTTTAGGGGCAATTATAGCATCTCACAAAAGTTAGTACACCCCTCACATTTTGGTAAATATTTTATTATATCTTTTCATGTGGCAACACTAAAGAAATGCCACTTTGCTACAATGTAAAGTAGTGAGTGTTCAGCTTGTATACCAGTGTAAATTTGCTGTCCCCTTAAAATAACTCAACACACAGCCATTCATGGCTAAACCATTGGCAACTAAAGTGAGTACACCCCTAAGTAAAAATGTCCAAATTGGGCTCAATTAGCCATTTTCTCTCCCCGGTGACATGTGATTCATTAGTGTTACAAGGTTTCAGGTGTGAATGAGGAGAAGTTGTGTTAAATTTGGTGTTCTCACTCTCACGCTCTCATACTGGTCACTGGAAGTTCAACATGGCACCTCATGGCAAAGAACTCTCTGAGGATCTGAAAAAAAGAATTGTTTCTCTACATAAAGATGGCCTAGGCTATAAAAAGATTGCCAAGACCCTGAAACTGAGCTGGCCAAGACCATACAGCGGTTTAACAAGACAGGTTTCACTCAGAACAGGCCTCACCATGGTCGACCAAAGAAGTTGAGTGCATGTACTCAGCGTCATATCCAGAGGTTGTCTTTGAGAAATAGATGTATGAGTGCTGCCAGCATTGCTGCAGAGGTTGAAGGGGTGGGGGTCAGTCTGTCAGTGCTCAAACCATATGCCACACTCTGCATTAAATTGGTCTGCATGGCTGTTGTCCTAGAAGGAAGCCTTTTCTAAAGATGATGCACAAGAGAGCTCCCAAACAGTTTGCTTAAGACAAGCAGACTCCATGGATTACTGGAACCAAGCCCTGTAGTCTGATGAGACCAAGATAAACTTATTTGGTTCAGATGGTGTCAAGCGTGTGTGGCGGCAACCAGATGAGGAGTACAAAGACAAGTGTGTCTTGCCTACAGTCAGGCATGGTGGTGGGAGTGTCATGGTCTGGGGCATGGTCTGGGGCTGCATGAGTGCTGCCAGCACTAGGGAGCTTCAATTAATTGAGGGAACCATGTATGCCCACATGTACTGTGACATACTGAAGCAGAGCATGATCTCCCCCCTTTGGAGACTGGACCGCAGGGCATTATTCCAACTTGGTAATGACCCCAAACACACCTCCAAGATGACCACTGCCTTGCTAAAGAAGCTGACGGTAAATGTGAGGGACCGGCCAAGCATGTTTTTAGACCTAAAGCCTATTGAGCATTCATGGGGCATCCCCAAATGGAGGGTGGAGGAGCACAAGGTCTCTAACATCCACCAGATCTACAATGTCATCATGGAGGAGTGGAAGAGCACTCCAGTGGCAACCTGTGAAGCTCTGGTGAACTCCATACCCAAGTGAGTTAAGGTAGTGCTGGTAAATAATGGTGGGTACACAAAATATTGACACTTTGGGCCCAATTTGGAAATTTTGGAAATTTTCACTTAGGGGTGTACTCACTTTTGTTGCCAGCAATTTAGACATTAATGGCTGTGTGTTGAGTTATTTTGAGGGGACAGCAAATTTACACTGTTATACAAGCTGTGCACTCACTATTTACATTGCAGCAAAGTGTCATGTCTTCAGTGTTGTCACATGAAAATATATAATAAAATATTTACAAAAATGTGTGGAGTGTACTTTTGTGAGATACTGTATAAGGAATTATTAGTAAAATTATACTTTTTTGTATACAAGGGCAGGAATATAGAAAACGCCATGAAGTTTTCTGTGTGGCCTGAATAAACAAACATAATCTACATATAGTTGCTTTGGGCTCCCAGGTTTTTCATGGGCAGGTTGGTAACAGTCTAAAGCCCCATACGCACAATCGGATTTTCAGATGGGAAATGTTCGATGTCAGGCTGTTGGTGGAAAATCTGACCGTGTGTATACTCCATCGGACAATTGTTGTTAGACTTTCTGCCAACAAATGCATGTCTTCAAATTTTCCACCAACAAATGTGTGTTGTCAGATTTTCTGAGCGTGTGTACACAAGTCCGTCGGACAAAAGTACAAGCTCGGAAGCAAGGACAAGCCTGAAGCAGTTGGTCTTGTAAACTAGTGTTCTTAATGGAGAACTAACATTCGTGATGTGGCAAATTATGATATCTCCAAATGCAGCGCACAACTCTCTTCTTCTTTAATGGGATAATAATGAAGCTGCTTTGCTGGTGATACTGATGAAGTTATTGCAAACAAATTTTCAAATACTTTTTTTTCTAGCAATTTCAAGAATAATATTAGTATGCTTTTTTTTTTTTTTTTTGGGCAAGTTACCACAACACCATTATCCTGTAGTTTTCAAGATCAAACATACAACTATGTTGGTGTCCCTTGTCAATTTTACTTTGTATTTATTTTTTAAAATGTAACTGCCTACTCCCAAACTGTCATCTGAAGTAAAATACATAACCAAGTATTATTCTACACAATTTTTTTTATTGTGCATTGAAAAAATAAAACAAATAAAGATAGACATGATATCTTCCAATAGAACTTAACCAAAAAGTGCATTCTATACATCCAAAATATAGAAAATATACCAAATCAAATCATTATTCAATCAAAAAATAATGTCAAAGTAAAAACTCCAAGGCCAATAATAAATAATACGTTATCTTCTCCGATTCTGCAACATGTCTGGTTGATGAACGGCCGTTCAGAAACGAACTGAAAAGCACAAAATGAAAAACGCGAAAAGAAAAGTGCGAATTAAAACTCACCAAACTTCTACTAACACGAAATTAGCAGGAGGAGCCCAAAGGGTGGCGCTAAAGAGGTGAAAAACCAGGTAGAACATCTAGTAAGTCACTATGTTCATAATTGTTGGGCAACATTTGTGTGACCGTGTGTATGCAAGACAAGTATGAGCCAACACCCTTCAAACAAAATTCCACGGCTTTCATCTTGTCGGAAAGTCTGATCGTGTGTACGATGCATAACCGTCTATATGGGCCACGTGATAAAGAGATAAAATAATTTCAAGAGCTATATCTATAATATTAATATTATATTTAATATTAAAGGGAGAAACTATTATATGTATTTAACTGTGATTACATTATTCCATAGTGTTTATGTGAGGTGCATGGTTCATTCAGTCCTTTTATGTCCTCTGCAGTGCCCCCAAAGTTGTCTGGGAATATTCAGGCAGGCAGGCACACACACACACACCAAATCACACATCTATTGTAAGTACATATTATGAAACATGCTGTGGTATTGAATTATGAATTGATATAATTGTATAATGTATGTAATGATATTATTATGGCCATAATCATTGTGGACAATAATAATTTTACTTGATTATAGATATTTTCAAATGCGTAGCTGCCATTCTACAAACAAAATTCCTTTGTAACCAGCAGGATAAAAGCCTGTGTTTAATGTCACGAAGATCTTTTGGGTGATGGTAAATGTATGGAAACATCACAGTTGAGAGATTTACTGAAACCGGAGAGTGCAAAATCTGGTGCTGCTCTGCATAAAAACCATAGGTGTGCGCAGACTATTGCATTAGGGTCTGAACCCCAGAGGTAAAACACACGTGTGTGTAATATAAATACATATATTATATTTTATATATATATATATATATATATATATATATATATATATATATATATATATATTCGCACATGCTATTGTAGCAATGACACTTTCATGTGTAAATTTCGTTTTTTGCCTCAGAACAGTAAAGGGGTTCTGAGGGTTAATTATGTAGGTTAACTTTGACATCAGTTTGGCTGGGCTGTGTTAGTGTTCTGCCTGGTCATGTGTACAGTGAGGTGCACATGACAGGCCAGAACCAGGCCTGGTTGGACCCTTTGGGTATCAGCTTACCCGGAGCCAATCAGTGGTTGCGCTGGGCCCCGCTGAGGAGTCTGGGGAGGGGTACTTAAGATGTTGAAGTCACGTGTTTCAGGTTGTTCATTTGTGAGGCCCTAGCGGTCTGTTCCTGATTCTGGACCGGGGTAGCCCAGTGAGGGGTCCCGGTCATGGGAGCGTTCGACGCCCCGCAACATGCTTCGGTTGGGAGACCCCAATAGACCCACCTGATCTGGGGTAAGGATCTGTCTGTTCCAGAGTCTTGGAACCGTTTGGTCTGAGGCGCAGTAACTGAGGGAGGATTCAAGGTGTCCGTGTGTGCTCTCGGCTTGGAGGGGCACCGCAGCTCGTGCAAGTGACCGGGGGAGGAGCAGGCATTCTGAGAAGTGCCTGGTTATTGACTTGGGAAGGACATTCACGAATCCACACTTTTTCCAGTACTTTCAAGGAGACAGAGAATGTTCCAGGTACTGAGGAAAAAGGTTCCTGTTCACTTTCAGTTACAACTTGTTCAAGGTCAGAGATTTTACAAGTTCTGAATCAAAGTGCTGACTGCCATAATCTCTGGCTAGGGATTTGTTCAGCCTTGAAGCACCCAGCTGCAAGTGGCTATTCTCTGGGTGGTACTACAGACTTTGTGAGATTTGCAGTTCAAGGTGCATGAGTGTCTTCACCCTTGCCCTCTGTTCCCATACAAGACTGTGTTTGTTGGATGTTACCCCTGCAAATAAAAACCTTTCTAAAGGACTTTATTGATGTCAGTATCCAAAGTTGTTGGGTACCAACCCTGGGAACCCCTAGTCATGGAAGAACAAGCAAAGCGGAGGTAACCAGTAAGCCCAAAAGTTAAGGCCGCCCTACAAAGGGTTATGGCTGCTACACTATTGTCAAATGTATTGGGACACATATGGATTTTAATGGCATTCCAGTCTTTGTCTGTAGAGCTGACCCACCCGTTGCAGCTATAGCAGCTTCAACTCTTCTGGAAAGGCTGTCCACAAGGTTTAGTTGTGTGTCTATGGGAATGTTTGACCATTCTTCCAGAAGCGCTCTTGTGAGGTCAGGCACTAATGTTGGACGAGATGGCCTAGCTCATAGTCTCTGCTCTAATTCATCCCAAAGGTGTTCTATTGGGTTGAGGACAGGACTCTGTGCAGGCCAGCCAGGTTCTTCCACCCCCAAACTTGCTCATTCATGTTTTTATGGACCTTGCTTTGTGCACAGGTTCATATCATTTGGTGGAGGGGGAATTGTGATGTGGGGTTCTTTTTCAGGGGTTGAGCTTAATTTCAGTCAACTCTTAAGGCGTCAGCATACCAAGACATTTTGGACAATTTCATGCTCCCAACTTTGAGGGGATGGCCCCTTACTGTTCCAACATGACTGTGTACCAGTGCACAAACAAGGTCCATAAAAACATGGATGAGCAGGTTTGGGGTGGTGGAAAATTAACTTCAAGTGCAATAATTCACATTATAATAACTAAAACATATACAATTAAGTGTAACAATCTAAAAAATAAAACTTCCAAAATGCTATAATGGTGGGAACCTTCCATCTAAATAGTTTTTGCACTTGAAGTTACTTTGTATTGCAATTATCTGAAGAGGGATTTCCACCATCCCTGCTAAGTTTCATTTGTCATATCTTGTGTTCAGTTTGATGTGTATTATATGTGAAGTTGCGTACCACAGAGACCGGTATTGTGGTAATATTGACGTTTATTGAGATTTCCATACATTAGAAGGTTCCATCATTATTTTTAAGTTATTATTAGTCAGTTAGCACTGCACTTTTTTTTTGTGGTATAGGAACACATAACAGTGCTTTGCGGCAGGCCTTTTACTGACACTTTTTTTTTTACTTTACTTCCAGTAGTTTATTGTAATAGTGAAGGGAAGAAAGAATGAAAACATTTCAATTATCCCTCCACTTCACAGCGAGCAAATTATTACACTTCAAGCAGGTGCTGTCTCCCAGCCTAAGATGGGAATCTACAAGCCGCTGGGGTAAGCCCCGATGATTAGATCACACAGTGCCACATGCGCCAATTCCGTGATCAAAAAAGTGACTAAAAAAGTGGCACGCCTGTGTCATAATTGTCCACATACAAATGGTACTCCTTTTAGAATAAGGGTAACACCAAGTCCAACACAATCTTACCAGTACTCCCTATGTAATCTGGGCAGTTATCCGACTCTACGTCGCTGGGGTAAGCCCCGATGATTAGATCACACAGTGCCACATGCGCCAATTCCGTGATTAAAAAAGTGACTAAAAAAGTGGCACGCTTGTGTAATAATTGTCCACATACAAATGGTACCCCTTTTAGAATAAGGGTGACACCAAGTCCAACACAATCTTACCAGTGCTCCCTATGTAATCTGGACAGTTATCTGACTCTACGTGACTATCTCTTCCCTTGTAAACCATAAAACTATATGTATAGCCGGTGGCCCTGTCACAGCGTTTATACATCTTGACCCCATATCTAGCATGCTTGCTAGGAAGATACTGTTTTAAACACAAGTGGCCAGAAAATTTAATCAGTGACTCATCAATACAGACAACTTGATGGGGAGTAAACAAGGCTGAAAACTGTTGGTTGAAGAGCCAATCATATCCAGGGTCACCCAGAGGATCATTGCCATCGAAGTGCATGAACCGCAAGATCTGCTCATATCCTCCCCTGGTCATGGAGGCAGAGAACACGAGCATGTGGTGAGTCAGGTCAGTGGACCAATATGACCGCATCTCACTCTTTTTAGTTATGCCCCTGAGGAGGGATAGGCCCAGGAAGGTCTTAAATTCGGAAACCGTAATAGGTTTCCAATCTCTGGCAAGGGTCAAATGGGGATTAGCAGCGATTAATTAACCAGCATACAAATTGTATTGGTCCACAATAGACCTTTAGAGATCATCCGTGAAAAACAGTGAATGAAAATCAAGTGACGTAAAATCAACTGTTTCCATCTGAATTCTGAGTTGGCCAGTGAATGGGGGAAGTATGGATGCTGCAAAAATGGTGGGTTCCCAATTAGGATTGGCGAATGCAGCAGGAAGGGCACTATAGGCTTGACAGGCCTGTCTTTGTCTTCTTGGTGGCTGCGGGACACTAGTTGTTCTAGCAACCGCACCAGCTTGAACTGCATTAATGGGACTCGCCACATCACCACGTGTTACTGCAGTGCTGGTTTGACTACGACCAGAGTGTACTAGGCTCTGGTGCTTGCCAGTTTAATAGAAAGATGAGCAGCATTAGTACTGGCTCTCTGCTCCATACGAGAGCCCTCCGGTTGTTGCACCTCAACGTCAGCAGAAGAACGGGGTCAGGTACATCTGACCTTGGTGGGGACCACAACTCTGTCATCAGAGGTATCTGTCAGGGTGCCGCTGCTGTCTACAGGATCGTATTCTGAGCCTGAATCTGACAGCTGAGTGACTTCCTCTTCACTATCTATCATGCTCAGAAAAGTGTAAGCCTCTTCACTAGTGTACCTTCGATTTGACATTTTGGTCTCTAAATTTACTGGTACACTAGTGAGACTCACAGGAAAAAGAGCTCCTGACTGTCAGCAACTAATTTAAACACTACCAAAAAAAGTGCATTTGCAGAGATCAAGCCTGACTCTGCGAATGCTACAGTTATGTGTGTTGTGTTTTTGTAAGTGGCAGTGATCAATTGATACTGCACTTGGCTGGGCTGGCCTGGGCTGGGTGGAGGGGCTAAACGCAGGTGCTAGCAGGTATCAGGGCTGATCCTGCTAACACTGGCTTTTTGGGATCCCTAAACTATGGGGGATAGATCTGATCAGATATCGATTTGTTCAGACACTATACTACTAAGGTAGGTGTATGGTGCATGCGTGGGTGTTAGCACTACTGCCACTAATGGCCCTGATGCTAAAAAAAAAAAAACTAACCAGCATCACCCATAACACTAATACAGTGATCACTGGTGTTATAGGATGAAAGGGTTAACTAGGGGGCAATAAGTGTGTTAAAACCTTTATTAGGTAGTATATGGGGGTACTTGATGCTATAAACAAATCACCTAACTGGCTAACTAGCATCACCCATGACAAAAATACGGCAATCAATTAGTGACACTGGTGACAGGGGGGAAAGGGTTAACTAGGGGACAATCAAGGGGTTAAAACATTTATTAGGTAGTTTATATGGGGGTACCTAATGCTATAAAAACCTGACAGTGAAATTAATCACCTAACTGGCTAACTAACTTCACCAGTGACACAAATACGGCTATCTATTAGTAACACTGGTGACAGGGGGTGAAAGGGTTAATGGGGGCGTGATCAAGAAGTTAAACCTTTATTAGGGGGTTTAGGGGGTAACCTAGACCTAACTTGAGCTACTACTAACTGCCCTAACACTTATTTCAGTCACAAATGACACCAATGCAGTGATCAGTGAACAATCTGAAGACTGCAATTGGTGATACAGTGACAGGGAGTGAATGGGTTAACTGGGGGGGGGGCGATTGGGGGGTGGCAAGTGTACCTATGTGTACTGCTGTTAGTGTACTTTTGGTGAACTCAGGGTTAGATGTTATCTCTCCTCTCACTGGAATTGAAAAGACTCCACAAGGAGAGGTGACATCACTTCCTCCTGTCTGTGTTTACACTTACACAGACAGTGGAAGGTTTACATTCGTTAGGAGCGATCACCAGGTCCAGACCATAAATCACTGGGGACTGATTGGTCCTCTAATGAATCCGACCGATGCGGGCAGGTAGGGACATACAGGTACGCCCATTTACCCGCCCCTGCCATTCTGCCAAAGTATATCTGCGCGCGGGAACCGGTTAAGGAACGACCATGCATCTGTTATCATCAGAAGCTGTGTGGCAGTGGGCCCAGGAAGAGGGACTGCCACCAGCAAATGTCCTTTGCTCTTTTGTATGTACCTATCACTGTGAGTATCCATAGACTGCAGGAGGTGCTACAAGCAAATGAAACCTTGCAGTCTGCCACTCTTGTGGATAAAAGAGAGGAAGATGAGAGTTATGAGAATTATGTCTGTCTCAGTGAGGTGGATTTAAATCCAGTTAAAGGGCCCTTTTGCATATGTCCAAAAGGTGCTGAAGTAATTAGTTGTGCTGTAGTATTTTAAGTAATCTCACCTCCAGTAAGGTGGAAGTCACCAGCCCTGCATGTAAAGGGTGAACCATTGAATACAACTGCTTCACGAGAAACTGTAATTTTGACTGCTACAGCCGCTAAGCAAACAAATATTGAGCTCCTGCTGCTAAAAGTCACTGAAGTCATTGCTCAAAATTTACATGCTGATTATTATATCAAATTAAAGGCTTTTTTTAGGGATGCTCCCTGTCCCCGCTGGTGAAGAAAGCTTTAAGATGTGGAAAGATTTTGCACAACAATTGATAGAGGAATTGATCTACTCAGAGGAAAAGAAAAAACAGCGCATCATGGAAAGTTTAAGACCACTAGCATTCATTAGAGCTTACAAGGACACTCATGTGAGTACCAGTGCCCAAGAATATATTAATGTTTTGACAGATGCTTATGGACTGTACCATGACCCTGATCAGATGTTTGCTGATTTTAAACAGACAAAGCATAAAGAGGAAGAGGATGTTTCTGTGTTTGTGAGGAAGCTAGAAGTGCTCCTAGGGAGATTGCTCACTGAAAAGGTAATCTCTCATGCGGATGTTGACAAATTAGACAGGCACATACCTTTTAAAGATCTGGATGATGTTCGAGAGTGCTTGCACAAAATGAAAGATCAAAACATCATTGTTGAGTCTCCAATAGTGGTGGTCAGAAAGAAAAATGGTAGAGTATGAATATGTGTTGATTATAGAACTCTAAATCGGAGAATGGTCCCAGATCAATACATGCTACCTCACATTGAGGAAACTCTTGATGCCCTGCAAGGCAGCAAATGGTTCATAGTAATGGACTTAAGATCTGATTATTTCCAAGTACCAATGAGTGAGGAAGATTAAGAAAATACAGCTTTTATCTGCCACCTGAGGTTTCTCCAGTTTACTTGCATGCCTCCGGGCATTAGTGGTGCACCTGCAACCTTCCAGCGTCTAATGGATCGGACACTTGGAGACCTTTGTCCCACCTAATGTATTGTCTACCTAGATGACATAATTGATTTTGGCTCCACTCTGGAAGAGCATGACCAGAGACTGTTTAAAGTCCTAGATCATCTGAGGAAAGAAGGTCTGAAACTCTCCCTGGACAAATGTAAGTTTGCTCCTCTTCAGTAAACTTTGTGGGTCACATCGTATCTGCAGAAGGGGTAGCAACTGATCTTGCTAAAGTGGAGGCTGTGGTAACCTGGCCCTGTCCCACAAACCTGAAAGAGAAAGAACTGAGGTCCTTCTTGGGGTTTTGTGGCTATTATCACCGATTCATTATTCCAAGCCTTCTCTGCCTTTTAATGACTTGCTCAAAAAAAAAACCTGGCATTGACACAACCAGCAAAATTCCTTTCAGCGAGAGGTGGATTTCTGCTTGTGAGGATGTTTTTCTATAGCTTAAGAAAAGTCTTACATAAGCACCAGTGTTGGCTTATGCAGACCAACAAAAGCCATACATTCTGCATGTAGATGCCAGCTATGATGGATTAGGAGTCCTACATCAGGAGTACACAGGGGAACTGAGGCCTGTTGCTTATATTAGTCACAGTCTAAGCCCAGCAGAAAATAATTATCCTGTTTACAAACTGGAATTTCTTGCCCTGAAGTGGGCTATTGTTGAAAAGCTGCATGATTACTTGTATGGGGCTCAGTCTGAGGTGAGAATTGACAACAACCCCCTCACTTATGTTTTGACTACAGCTAAGCTGGATGCCACTTGTCATAGGTGGCTTGCTGCCTTGTCTAATTACCAATTCACTCTCAAGTACAAGCCAGGGCCCAAACATATTAGGGCTGATTCTCTCTAAGCGTTCTGGGTTGCCAGTGAACTTAGAAGAAGGTGAATTGGAGGAAGTACCTGGGCCTGTTGTGGCTGTCTACTGTGCTACAGATGCTGTACAAGGAGACAATATTGTTTTGTTTGAGTTATGAGTTATTGACTCCTTTGGAGCTGGTGAAGAGCGTATCCCAAACAAGTATTGCTGCTTCACCGCTTTAGGGGTACCAGAAAACATCCAGCTGCAAGAGAAAGCAATGATCCTTCTAGAAAAAAGAGATCCATTAATCAGACATGTTAATTAATCTGTTTTCTGCAAAGATCCTAATTACATTAGAAAAACCCTACCTGAGCAGAGTACCTACTATCTTAAAGAATGGGATTAACTCAAAATAATTGATAGACTTTTATACAGGGTACATTTGTTCCATGATCATCCTGGAAGGAGACAGCTAGTGCTCCCTCAAGTCTGTAGAACATCTGTTTTGAGAAGTTTGCATGACCAACATGGACATCTAGGAGTTGAAAGAACAGACTAATCCAAGACCATTTCTTTTGGCCACGAATGAGAGAATCTGTTGTGGACTATTGCCTCCTTTGTGTGAGATGTCTGCAATGGAAAACTTTGCCTACTCATGCTGCTCCTATGGAACATTTGAAAGTTCTGGTCTAATGGATTTATATGGATGTGCATGGACTTTTTGTGTATTGACAATGACAGCAGTGGTGTGGGAAATGTTTTGATTCTGACTGATTACTATACTCGATATGCTCAAGCCCATCCTACCAAAGATCAGAAAGCAGTAACTGTGGCTAAAGTGTTGTGGGAAAACGTTTTTTGTTCATTATGGATTGCCAAATTGACTTCACTCTGACCAGGGACGGGACTTTGAAAGTTGCCTAATTAAAGAGCTAGTAACATTGCTTAACATCACCAAGAGTCGCACCACACCTTATCATCCAGAAAGTCCTGCTCTCCCTGAACGTTTCAATCGCACCTTGTTGAACATGTTGGGTTCTCTCCCTAATGGTGCTAAGCAAACCTGGAGCCGACATGTTGAAGCTATGGTACATGTCTACAATTGTACCAGACATGTTTGGTACATGTTTCTCTCCTTATTTTCTCATGTTTGGGAGAGAAGCCCATGTCCCTATTGACATTCGGTTGGGTGTGTCTACTGATGTAGTGGAAAAAATAAATCACTACCAGTATGTGGCATGATTTAAACAGAGTTTAAAAGAGGCCTATCCAATGGCTGAGCAAAATACTGCAAAAATAAATGCTGCCAATAAAAGGCGTTTTGATGCCAATGTGCTTGTCCGCAATTTGGGACCTTCTGCCAAACATAAATTAGCTTATCGCTGGCGAAGTGAATTGTTTGAAGTTATAGAAAAACTGCCCAGAATGCCAATCTACAATATTCAAGGACCTGAGGGTCAGATCCAAGCCTGGCTTAGGAATCACTTGCTTCCAGTAACACAAGTTGCTACTGCTGATGAGGAGCCACAAACTGATATTGTTACAGATTCTAATGATGTGCCTTGTGCAGACCATGGAGACCAGAGTGATGACACTGATCACAGCGTTTACACCTCCACCAGAGTCTCCTGTACAGGTTCCTTCACCTATAACTGATGGAGGTCTTCCTCAGAGGGGAGGTCTGAACCCAGCTACTCCTGTTTTTGAACCAGCTGCCCAAAACGTTGTGCCTAAAGTTCCAGGCATTGTTGAAGCACCAAGTTTTCCCACTAATGCTGTCCCAGAGTTATCTGGACTAATGCCTAAACGGATTGAGGAGAGGAGTTCATGTTCGACAACCTCCATCAGTGTTTCCTTATGACACCTTGGGAAGACCCTGCTATGCTGTACAGAACTATGTACAACCCCGTGTTCTGATGGACATGATTGCAGCTCATTCTAGACTAGTTAGCACTATGCCTATTTGTTACTAACCATATTTCCTTTGCAGCTAATTTCTGTAATAGATTGCTTCTGGAGAAGTGGTCTGCAGAAGGCAACAATGATGTTAACTTTTGCTATGTTTTGAGTGTATATCCTTGCCAGGTTGGAAGGATTTTCAGCAGGGAGAGAATGCAGTGATGTGATAATTTCTTTGTCCATTTATCAAGTTATGCCATGTTTGTTTGCCCTTTTCCAATATGGCTGCTGTGTTCTCTTTCTCTCTCTCTCGCCAAGGATGAGGTTAGCAAGAAGAGCAGAGGTTTTGTGGGTAAGTGGGTGGAGAAAGGGACACATGGCAGAAGGAAAGAGTGAATTCCTGCTAAGAGAAAACAGACTGTGTAAGGGCTGCAGCCTCACCTCACTGAGACATACATAGAGACTGTTAATGATTTCATGTTCCTGTTTGGAAAATACCTTAAGAGGAGGGCCATTTAAAAAAAAAATTAAATTAAAAGTCAGCAGCTGCAAACACTGCAGCTGCTAACTTAATAAGCACACTTACCTGTCCAGGGCGCCCGCGATGTCGGCCGCCCACGGCCGACCCATCCCTCGGCTCTCAGGTCCTGGCGCCGCCATTCCTTCTAAGGGAAAGAGGCAGTGGAGCCTTACGGCTTCACTGCCCGTTTCCTACTGCGCATGCGCGAGGCGCGCAGCGCTTTGTGAATGGGACGCGCTGTGTTCTGGGACGCACAGTTCCCAGAACACAGCGCGACCCATTACCCAGAAGACAACGCGACGAGAAGAGAAGACAGAAGATCTCCGCAGAGGAGGAAGATTAGGATTATGTGCCTAGCAACAGGCATTTCTGGTAAGTAAAAAAAAAAAAATTTTTTTCATTTTTTTTTTTTTTTTTTTAGATTTTTTTGTAATTTTTAATATTTTTTTTTTCAGGGTGGCCCTCCACTTTATGTTGGATGGTTCTGTCATGAAGGACATGCCGGTAATCTGGCGGTATATGGAAGACCTGCCTGCAGAATCTCTATCCTAAGAGCTAACTGGCACACATGGGTGCACATTAGGGTGAACGGGCGCACGCGGGTGCACAATAGTGCTAACGGGCGCACGCGATAGCGCAAACGGGCTCACGTGGGTGCACGATGACGCAAACAGGCACACGCGGATACGCACGGCTGTGCGCGGGTCCGCGCAGATGAGCCGTGTGAGTGTTTTTGGTGCCCAGAGGGCTATTTAAGAGAATCTGTCACTGTGCCTCCTTGCAGTCCAGTCTACAGTGTTTCCTGTGACCCTGCTACCTGTTACCAGTTGACTTGATTCCTGTCTACCCGGCCTGTTCCTGACGATGTCTGTTTGCTGCCTGTTACCAACCCGGCCTGTCAGACTACCCTTCTGCCTCCGTTTGGTGCCTGCTGTGCCTGATAGTATTGATCCAGCCCGTCTGACTCTGCCTGTGTTACTTCCTGACCTCTGAGCACCTTTCTGCAACCTGCCGATCCAGCCCTCCTGCTGTACTACAGAACACCTCCTCACTGTCAGCTGTTTCAGAGTTCCTGCCAAGCTCAGGCACCTCCATACTTCCGCTGTTCCAGTGTTCCTTCCAGGTTCCTGTGCACCACTTTGCAGCCTGCAGATCCTGTGCTCCTGCTGCACTACAGAACTCCTCCCAGCTGTCTGAGGTGTTCCAGTCACCAGCCCCAATTGAGTGGAGGCACTGCGCTTGTTAGAGATTCTATCCTGATGATTATGAAGACTGTGCTCCTAAATACTATAGAGGTGACGCCATGATACCTCAGTAGCCGCACAGAGAGAAAAGAATAGCACATGTATAATCATTGTTGTACACATTTTTCATTTTATACATGAATAATAGCTGCATCAGAATGTTCACTGGTTATTCATGGTGAATCTTTTCATTCGAATACATGAAGAAGTGATACAACAAAACATGTGTATTATTATAATAATACAAAACTTAACAATATGATCACGTGCTCTTCATTTTGGTTATCTTTATAATGTGTTTGTGTAATCCTGTGATGCCCTTATGGGTCCTTTTGGACATTTAACTAGTAGGTATGGGTAGGTGTATTATTTTAGAGATGTGTATGGGAGTGTAACATAAGGGGGTAAAGGTGAAAAAGGGAGGTATGAAGGTTAGGGGAGTGGTCTACGATATCAGCCAACTCCCGACCCCTTTTTTAGATTCAGCCACAGGTCTGGTAGCTGTCACTTGCAGCAATTAGGAGTGGATTGTCTCAGCAAGTTGGAATAATTTCTTTGGGTGGGTTGAACTCATCGAGTATCCTTCATTGCAATTATCAATGGATTGACATGATTTATGATGAATTTACATTGTGGATTCATTTTTAAATAAAGCCCTTTGCAAATGTTGTGTGTGCTTTTTACTACTTGTTTTTTTTGTTTGTTTTTTTGAGGGGGGGGTGTAAGTGAGTAGGGGTACTATGTTCTGTGGGGGAGATATCTGGTGGCTTCTTTTTTTGAAGCATACGTTTAGTTGTGAAATCAGACAAGGCACCAATTTTCCCTCCATGACTGTGCAAACACACAGATACCAAAGAGCTACTTTGACAAATAGCACTTTTCTTTATCTCCAAGCTCTTGCCCATTTGCCTAAACATTTTAGGTGACAAGCCCCCTCTCTCTGCATTTCTTGTGAGACACTTATCTCAGGCAAGTTCCAGAGACAAGTGCCATCTGTCAAAGCAGTGATCCTCTTGCTAGTTGTGTTGTTGGATGGCCATGAAACTTTTTTTATTCACTTTGTGTCCAGGGCAATTGTTAAATTTTTCACAAATACATATTAAAATTAGCATTTTTTACTAGAAAATTGATTAGATGCCCTTAAACTTTATATAAAAACCAACAGAACATCTGCATATTAATGTATATGTCCAATGTGTTTAGAGTTCCCTCTTCATTGGCATAACTGGACACCATCAATTACATTTCAAAGACTGAGAATTACAGAAAAAACAGCATTTTTTTCTTTCAAAATGTGTCAAGGATTGTAGGCAATTATTTATTTTATAAGCTGAAGTTGGGTATGAACTAATTTAGTAAGTAACGTTTGAAAATATTTTGATATGACCACTTAAAGGCAACGATTCTCAAGTAAGAGCAGTGGCTTTCTGGAAGCTGATCTAAAGTGGTCCTGTGAACCATATCTGAAAAAAAATTTAAAGCAGGTTACACAGGCTGCAGAGTGAGTTACTGTATACAGTTGAGTATGCTCTCTCATAGATGTGATAGGCTAGCTTAGCAAGTTATACAAATATTTGAAAATGTTAATAGTAGAGCTGCTTAACACCAATATTTCAGTCAATATATAATTTTCAAAACCAAAACATATTATCAGCAGATTTAACAAATGCCCATATTTACCCAGTAAAGCTGGATATGCATCTCTGTCTTTTTAATTTTTTATAAGCTTACCCAACCTACATCTCATACTGTAAACCAAATTCCTTTTTCACAAGAAAGGACACATTTGGGTGCTTATTATTCAACACTTGGAAATCTGTCAACTTATTTTCTTCAAATATTAAAGGAAAGTCTGCCGTCTCACACTCTGTCATGATAGAGCTGGATTCTTGTTTTTTATTTCTACTAGTTATAAGACAAATCTGCTTTGGTTTATTTTGCTGGCAAGTTCAAAGAACATATCAAAAATCCACAAATTGCTAACTGTAGTACAAACTTCTTTGAAGTCAGTGACAGGATAATCTTGAAAATCAATTATTTCCATTTTCAAGTCTAATATGCAAAGGATTGTCACACAAAGACATTGGAAGCTTAGAATCTTGGCACTGCCATGGAGGGGGGGGGGGGGGGGGGGCATATTCTATTGCAAAGAAATGTTGTTTCTTTTTAAATACTGTTTGGTGTAGAGCAACTCTTTTAAAAAAGGCTTAATGGACAACATTAAAAATACAAAATTCCTTAAAATAACAGTTTAAGGGGATGCCTTTAACTTGCCCATGAATTGGTGCACCTGAAGGATGTACTACAGCAAACGTGACATTAAGAAAAAAAGTGATTGGGGATTCATATTTTTATACCAGACCCTTATCTTAGAAGAGGGTTTAGTGTTATTTGTAGGAGGGAACCAAACAAACCTGTGTGGGGTTCTCACTAAAAGTACAAATATATCCTGATGGAGGTCTGGTATGGTGAATCTCAAGCAAAAAACAAGAAAACGAGCGTGGGGTATCCCCCAAAATCCACAAGTGATTATCTCCAAGAATGTAGCTTGGCAGGCCAGTAAAGGGAGAGGCATCAAGCATGACCCACCTTACTGAACCATACTAGGCCACAAGCCCTCAAGATGAGCAGGATACCCTGCCAGGGGGAATCTACCTCTAGCAAAGCAACCAGTACCAATGTAGATGAGGAAAAGGGTAACCCACAACCTTAGTCTGATGGGGTCTGGGGGGAACTTTTCAGAATCTGGAAGCCCCTTTAAAATAAGAAGGCCTCCAGCTATCCCCCTCCCCCACACACACACACATGATTGAGTAAGGGATACATAGTACCCCTTGTTATTCACTTCATTATAAAAAGACAACATCATTTCTCACAATTTTTTTTTTTAAACAAGGGACTTTTTAAAAAGTGTGGTATGTTTATTTAGACTATAATGTTTTTGTGAATGAGTAACTAGGGAAACTATGTCCCCATTACTAATTCACAAAGGGGGGCTTGTATCTGGAGCCCCCTTATTTAAAGGGGACTTTTGGATTTTGATAAGTCTGTATCCCGCAGACCCACACAACACCTTATCAAGATGGGGAAAGCTTAACCTGTTTTTTCCTACTTGATGCGGGCTTAAAAGCTTGCTTTCTTTCACACTGTTTTTGGTCCTTCGTCTTCAAGACTACTTTGCTGAAACTGCCCAAAGACCCTCTACTCCTGATCTTCGGTTACTGGGACCCTCTACTGTTACCCTGGTCTCTGTCCTCCACTGCTTCAACCTCCTCCGGGACTACCAAACACCCTTCTTCCAAAGACTGGATTTTGATATGCCTGCTTATCGCAAGGAGACTCATTCTTAGACACTGGATTTCCCCCCAAGGCCCGTCCATCATTCAACTCAAAAAGGACTGCCTCAACCTTTTATATAGAGAACGGTTTCTCACAAACTTCAAAGAACCCAGATCTAGAGCTTGTTTCTTCTACAGATGGCAAGCCTTCATCTCTTCGGCCCTTTCACCAGCTGATCAAGCGGCTCTAGACAAACTTTCATTCTCCTACGACGAGCCACCCTCAAAGGAACTGTGAAAGACACTGGCACTTTCCAGACACTCTCTCTTACTGGTGCTACCATGGGTGACCGCCCTCAGGATCCACCATATTTGCAAATTGCAACTTATAGCCCGCCATCCACTTCTCCCCCCCCCCCTTCCGCCGCTGACCCAGCTATAACCCCTCACCTGGTATCATTTTATTAAGAGGGGCTCATAGACAGATCCATCCAGAATCTTCTTTCATGATTTATACTAGTGGTTATCTAGGATGACTTTCTACAACCTCACTAGGTGAGATTTCATGCTTTACAACGCTTTATACAACCCCATAACGTTAGTCTTTCATTTCCAATGTTTATCTCCTGTTATTGTTCGCTTTGATTTATGCAACTTACTAAGCCTTTGATTCTGTAAAGCATTATTCAAAAATTGACTGACAATTATCTGTACAAATGTCTTTTGTTTCCCAATAAAAACTTTTTGAAAAAAAAAAAAACTTGCTTTAGCTATCCGGTTACCACACTATCTGCTTCTACTCCTCAGGTTTCATTGGTAAAGTCCTGTCCTTTTCACTTAGCTGATGTTAACAACGCTCACCTTTTTACTTCCTGTTTTTACGTATACACCTCTCATTGTTTGCTTTTTTAAATCGTGTTACTCTGTGAAGGCGCTATTGTCTGTTTTGGATGCCTCCACGGACTATATGTGTTTTCAAAAAAATCAAAAAAAGATGGGGAAACCTTGCTGTTTTCCCTCTCCCTTGCAAGGCATCATCTTGTTATGGCCATGTGGCCCAATATGAGTCAGGAGGGGGGGGCATGCTCACTGCCCCTGATGCTGTGATTCAGGTCGGGGATGGATTTCGGGGGTAATCCCATGCTTTTTTTTCTAGTTGTTTGCATGGGGTTCCTCCTAAAAATTTGTACCAGGCCCCTATGTAGGATAATGGTCTGGTAGAAATCGTGTTTTTTTTCACCAACTATTATTGATTGTTATGGTGCAAGTTTCCTGCAGCTGCTTTAATTTCCACGGCACAAACACACATACTGTTGGATTGAACATCTCCCACCTAAACTACCTCTAAAGCAGGCATGTCCAAAGTCCGGCCCGCGGGCCAATCGCGGCCCGCGGTCCGGTTTTGAACGGCCCGTCTGGTTATTTAAACATATACATCTTTTGTGGCCCCCGGCGATCTCCCAGCGCCGGGGTCACAAAAGATATATAGTCCAGCTGCCTTGGAGGGAGGAGGCAGGACGAGTGCCGTGCACACAGGCTGAGAATTTCCTGTGTACATTGCAGCTGTAATAGGAAGTCCCATCTCTGCCATTGGACGACTGTTCTGTCCATCAGAGGAGGCGGGACTTTCTCTTAAAGGGGCCGTTGTGTAAACAGGAAATTCTCCTGTAGGATGTCTTTGGCGCTCGTCCTGCCCTCCATGGCTGCACTGATGGTAATGGTGGCTGCATTCCTGGCAATTGCAATTGTGGGGCTGCATTCCTGGCAATGGTGAGTGAATTCCTGGCAATGGTGGCTGCATTCCTGGCAATGGTGGGTGAATTCCTGGCAATGGTGGGTGAATTCCTGGCAATGGTGGGTGAATTCCTGGCAATGGTGGCTGCATTCCTAGCAATTGGGGGTGAATTCCTGGCAATGGTGGCTGCATTCCTGGCAATGGTGGCTGCATTCCTGGCAATGGTGGCTGCAATGGTGGCTGCATTCCTGGCAATGGTGGGGCTGCATTCCCGGCAATAGTGGGTGCATTCCCGGCAATGGTGGGGCTGCATTCCTGGCAATAGTGGCTGCATTCCCGGCAATGGTGGGGCTGCATTCCTGGCAATAGTGGGTGCATTCCCGGCAATGGTGGGGCTGCATTCCTGGCAATGGTGGGGCTGCATTCCTGGCAATGGTGGGGCTGCATTCCTGGTAATGGTGGGTGCATTCCCGGCAATGGTGGGGCTGCATTCCCGGCAATGGTGGGTGCATTCCCGGCAATGGTGGGGCTGCATTCCCGGCAATGGTGGGTGCATTCCCGGCAATGGTGGGGCTGCATTCCCGGCAATAGTGGGTGCATTCCCAGCAATGATGGGGCTGCATTCCCGGCAATGGTGGGGCTGCATTCCGGGCAATGGTGGGGCTGCATTCCGTGCAATGGTGGGGCTGCATTCCGTGCAATGGTGGGGCTGCATTCCGTGCAATGGTGGGGCTGCATTCCGTGCAATGGTGGGGCTGCATTCCTGGCAATGGTGGGGCTGCATTCCTGGCAATGGTGAGTGAATTTCTAGCAGTGGTGGGTGCATTCCTGGCAATGGTGAGTGAATTTCTAGCAATGGTGGGGCTGCATTCCTGGCAAGGGTGGGTACATTCCTGGAAATGGTGGGCACTGCATTCCTAGCAATGGTGGGCGCTGCATTCCTAGCAATGGTGGGGCTGCATTCCTGGCAATGGTGAGTGAATTTCTAGCAATGGTGGGGCTGCATTCGTGGCAATGGTGGGTACATTCCTGGCAATGGTGGGCGCTGCATTCCTGGCAATGGTGGGCGCTGCATTCCTGGCAATGGTGGGCGCTGCGTTCCTGGCAATGGTGGGCGCTGCGTTCCTGGCAATTGTGGGTCTGCAGATGGGCACTGACCCTTATTTTGCTTCAGTTCTTTATTTAAAATTAATTTTTTTTTCCCTGAAGCTTCCCTCTTAAAGTGAAGGTGCGTGTTATACCCCAAAAAATACGGTGTATCCAAATAATACACTTGAGTTCATCTCTTCACCACACACAGCCACAAAGGCATGAGAATTCTTGTTGGGTAGTGTATTAGTGCTCGGCCGAACACACTTAGACCGAATTTTAATGGTTCAAAGAATGTCAGGCAAAATGGTCGGCCCTTGAGCATGTTCAGTTCATCAAATCTGGCCCTCTTTGAAAAAAGTTTGGACACCCCTGCTCTAAAGTGTATGGCTGTCACTAAATTTTTAAGTTAATTTGGGAACAGGGACTGCCCTAAATGACCCATATAGTCTGTAGAGGGACCCAGAACTATTGGTAAAATGCAAAGGAGTAAAACAAACCTTTTCAAGCATATTTTAATTTTAAACTATCCTCATATAACTATAAATTAACACATATATTTATTTTTATGCAAATATACTGTTGACCGGAGAGCAGTGTAAATATTCAAAAAATACTCAGTTGATGAAAAACTCTACTTTCCCTGTTCAGTAATGACTCCCTTTAAAGCTTCTATTCCCTTTGTTTATTCATTGTCCATAGCAAAACAACAAGCAGCAGAAAGTGCAGTGCAACTACAGTGCAGTATTTATAATGAATTAAAATATATGCTAAATTACACACTCACATCACATATAAACTGTTGCCAGCAATAAACATGGTGTTTATCACTTAATCCAAGATGATGCCCAATTCTACAGACTCCTGGCTTGCGTTCCATTGAATGTTACAATAGCACCATTCCTGCCTACATCACCCCTTACAAGGAACCTTGTGCCCATGTTGATGTGCAGGGGTGAACTTATCAGAAACTAGAAGTCTCTTTTAACCACTTGCTTACAGGGCACTTAAAACCCCCTCCTATCCAGACCAATTTTCAGCTTTCAGCGCTGTCGCACTTTGAATGGCAATTGCGCGGTCATACAACACTGTACCCAAATTAAATTTTTATAATTTTTTTCCCCCAAATAGAGATTTCTATTGGTGGTATTTGATCACCTGTGCGATTTTTTTTTTTATGTAAAAAGACCTAATAAAAAAAATGTATTTTGTTTTAAAATTTTATAAATCAGTAATTTTGATGATGAGGCTGCACTGATGGGCACCAATAGATGGCAGTGATGGGCACTGATAGGTGGCAGTGATGGGCACTGATAGGTGGCAGTGATGGGCACTGACCGGTTACACTGATAGGCAGCACTTCTAGGTGGCATTGATAGGTGGCACTTGTGGGCATCGATAGGTGGCACTTTTGGGCATCGATAGGTGGCACTTGTGGGCATCAATAGCTGGCACTTGTGGGCATTGATAGGTGGCACTTGTGGGCACTGTTACTGTTATAAATGAGGCATAATTGCCTCTTCCTTTTCGGGACCGATGTCCCTTTAAGATAAGCCGGTGATCTGTTTTTTTTTCTCCTCTGCTGTCAGCGTGAGGAGAAAGAAAACGATCACCAAGCTTTTGTTTACATCATGTGATCAGCTGTCATTGGCTGACAGTTGATCACATGGTAAGGGGCCGGGACCGGCCCCTTACTCGGATCGGTGATCACAGCGCGCTCCGCACACGCCCTGCAGGGTGCACGCAGGGAGCGTGCTCAGTGGAGGCCATCATATGACGGCCTCCCGGAAATTCACATCCGAGCTGTGGCCGTCATTTGGCTGTAGCGCGGATGCCAGGAGGTTCAAATAAGCGGACCCCCCAGATAAAAAAATAAAATACTAAATAAAAATACTAACCCTTAGGAAAGATCCATTATTCAAAAAAATAAAAAAATAAAACAAACAACATGCCTTGATATAAATCAAATGTAATGTATGTGATCAGACAATATAGATCCATTGTCAATCATGGTGTGCAATGCCCTGGTGGCCCACTGACTCAAACATGATTACCCACACAAAGACAGTCTTCTCTTGTTTTTACTTCTGCTGCAAAAGATAGCTCCCTGGTTGGCTGCTGAATGACAACCAGCAGGCTGGGTACGATGGCTGATAGCATTAACCAGACACGTGGGGTGGAGACTTCTTCTTCTGCATTTTCCAGAAATTTTCCTTCATCAGGAGCCTGATTGGGGATAATTTTCATATGTGTAACGTATACTGAAGCATTATCACACCTGCTGTTCCATATGGAGAAAAAGGAGATATGCCTGCCCCCTCTTTTGTTCTCACCTGGCTATAACGAGTGGATTACACCTATTTAATGTATATTCTGGAGTAGTGGCTGACCCCATTTTTTTGGGTGGGCGGCATACCTGAGCGATAAAACCTCCTTCTTCTGTGACTTACCTTGCTGGTTGGATTGTGGAGCACTATAATTGTTTAGGAATCTGGTAGCTTGATGTATGGGTCTAACATTGCTACATGAAAAGAGGATTAGTTCCATTCTTTATCAGTGAGCTGAAGCTGTTGGCACATGAGATTGGATCACATTTAGGACCATGGAAAGATTATAGGGAAGTATGTAATTCCAGTGACGTATATAATACCATAAAATAGTGATGCACATGCCAGGTATCTTCCACATTGAACCACGTGGGTCTCTGTCCCACCTTGGGTGTTGAGGTTTCTGTCTCTGTTTTGGTGCCACTGTATCAAAAGAAGAGAGGCTTTATATGCAAACTGACAGGAGCCCTTCACTTTTGTCAGGCCATTGGAAAGTACGCCGCTAGTCAAACAGCGGTGAGGGACTGACTCTACAGACCCTCAAGCTGCCTTTGTGCTGTTTTTATTACATTGTAAGTGCAGCTTTCCTTTAAATAAAACTATATTACACTATACCTGCCTTCTGTGGCACTTTGTGGTGGAGCCAATTTCACAGAGTCTTGTAATGGGAGAAGGAGACAGATGAATATTGTAGAGGATATATAATACTGGAGAGTTTTTTTTACATATCCCTGCTTATTTGATCGTGACAGTATTTACCCATGTATGGAGGTGAGAGATAGATGTGGAATTTGATGGAGATCATGTGCTCCAATACTCCAATTGCAGATAGAGGTGTATATTGTGCTGGAGGCACACAACACCCACTAACTCCTGCAGATGCCTTTATTATAGAACACCAGAGATAAAGGGGTATACTGTACTGGAGGCACATAACACCCACTAAGCCCTGCATATGGCTCTATTAGAGAACAGCAATAAAGGGTAGATACAGGTGTATATTGTGCTGGAGGCACACAACACCCACTAACTCCTGCAGATGCCTTTATTATAGAACACTAGAGATAAAGGGGTATACTGTACTGGAGGCACACAACACCCACTAAGCCCTGCAGATGGCTCTATTAGAGAACAGCAATAAAGGGTAGATACAGGTGTATATTGTGCTGGAGGCACACAACACCCACTACCTCCTGCAGATGCCTTTATTATAGAACACCAGCAATAAAGGGTAAATACAGATGTATACTGTGCTGTGCTGGAGGCACACACAACTTCCAATAACTCCTGCAGATGGCAGATGGCTCAAATAGAGAAGAGCTATGTAGGTGGATATAGCGGTGTGTACTGGGTACAGAGCACGCAGACAGCACGCACAAGCTCCTAACACTGACTTCAAGCTCTATTATAAAAGATAGATATATCGCTAGCTATATAGGTGAGGTGAATATAGCGGTGTATACTGCGGTCAGGGCACACAGACAACAACCACTACAGAAGAGCAAGATCGAAAAATCGGCCTGATAACGATCGGTGTATACTGTGTTGAAGGTACACAGAACACCCACTAACTGCTTCAGACGCCAACACACTACACAAGCCTGCCGCGCTGGTGGCCTTATATAGTGTGGGGCGTGCACTACACAGCCTGAGCTATGATTGGCCACAGGCATCCTGCCTGGGGCCAATCATGGCTCTCCTCGCTGCTGGCGCTGTGATTGGCCAAGCATGTGGGGTCACAGTGCATGCTTGGCCAATCATGAGCCAGCAATGCACTGCACCATCGCAGTGCATTGTGGGCCGTGAGCGCCACGCGAATTTGGCGCGAACGGCCCATAATGTTCGGAATTCGCCGAACGGGCGAACAGCCGATGTTTGAGTCGAACGTATGTTCGACTGGAACACGAAGCTCGTCCCTAATTCTAACACAAGCTCACACAGCACTACTCCCCTGAAGTTTATCTGCTGGGGCCATTGCGTTTCATATTCCCTCTCTTTACTTTTCCCTTAAACTTTTGTACACCTCACCTTAAGATATTTTAGGGTGCCTCACGGGTGTTTGGCAAACTGGAAATAAAGAAATGAGCGGAGAAGAAGGGGTGCGTGCTAACTTGCACCTAAAGTGATAAACCTAAAGTTTACAATGAACTGCCTATAAAACAGCTTATAAATCGTTATGAAAATATGTTCAAACTACCTAGGAAATTGCTTAAGAAATGCCTATGAAACAGCATATAAACTGCTTATGAAACTGGTATGAATTTGCTATGAAACAGATTATGAATCACCAAGGAAACTACTTATCATTTCTTTATGAAACTGCCTCTGACTCATCTATGAAATCGCTCACAAGCTGTATATGAAATGGTTTATGAACTAAAGTATTTCTCCCATAGTTTTATACAATCCCCTAATGAACTGTGTTACCAGCAGCTATAGGTCCATTTGAAGCAAGACCTGCTTATGACACTGTGCATGAAACACATATAGATTGGAGCATGAAGTGATCATAAAATTGTTCATGAACTTTCTATGAAACTGCTTCATGAAATATATATGAAATTGTCTATTAATTATTTCTGAACTGTCTATGAACGGTCTCATCTGCAGAAAGATATTTCCTAAACAGTCCTATATACCTCCTATTGAACTGTGTGATTAATGGAGAAAGGAGGGGGAAGGAAAAAAAAAGTAAAAAGTAAGGAGACCCCCCTGAACCCCCCTGAGAATTACTAAAGGACCTATTAAACCAACCGGTGTGGTTGCGTATTAGGTTATTTGTTTTTGACACATGAACTGACCTCTCTGGGAAAATACTTTTTTTTTCTGGGATCGGTCTAACAAAACATTAAAGGGGTTGAAGCAAAGTAGAATCCCAAGAGATGTTATAGGTAGGGTTGCGAACTCTCTATAAATATCTAAGACCATATACTCACATAGTCCCAAGGAAACTGAAAAAGGTACCTCCAAAGTGAAAATCAAACTGGGGAAATGAAAAAAACACTATGAGAGGTAGAACTATAAAGGGTAATGAACCAAAAACCCCACTAGAAAACGCAAATACAAGTATGATCAGGAAATATCTGACCAAGGATGCGAGCCCTAAGAGCCCAGGACCAGTAAAACAGTAAAAAATGAACAAATACAAGAAAAATACCCTGAAAAAAAGAAAAGTGAGACCTCTGACCAATCCATAGAGAATATAAGCACATAAAGCAAATTGGAGACAAGTAAAATGGATGAACTAAGCGCTGGTGCCCAAATACCAACAAAACTGGAAATGACAGACATGTTTACAAGATTGGAAAACTATTAAATCAGAAATTTCCACACGAGTAGACGCAACAGAAGAGAAAACAGACAAGCAAGCTCAATAATTAATAAAACTAAAAGTACAAGTTTAAAGAAATGCAATTAGATCAGAGGAAAATGTTATATAAATTAGATCAGGAAAATCAAACAGAAAACAGAATTTGAGGATCCGCGCATTGCCAGAAGAAAGAGGAGAAAATTTAAGAAAAATAATGAATAAAATATTTAACCCTCTGTTGGACAATGTGGTGGAGCACTGTCTCAAGATTGGGAGAGTCCACCGGATCAAAAAGCCTCAAAACATAGCAGCTGATCTCCCCAGAGATGTTATAGTGCGATTTCAACTATATGAAGAAAAAGCACAAATCTGGGAGAAAATGAAAGGAAGACCACCACTAAAATATGAAGGGGTGGATCTTCAAGTTTTCACAGATCTGGTGCCAGAAACACTGGCTAGGCAAAGACGCCTGAAACCTCCACTCGAGCAAGTGCGAACAATGAATTTCAAGTACAGCTGGGGATTCCCAGTCTCTAGTAGGCCAGAAGGACAAAAGATTGACGAGATTAAGGTCTCCTGAAGATCTACAAGAATTTGCAATAAACTGGACTTACAAGTCTCGGTCATCCCAGGATGGTGAGATGAAGAAACTTTATCTCAGACAGAAGATCGATTAGTCGCAAAAGTCGCTTAGAGTCGCAAGGAAGACTTAAAAACAATAAACATCCCAGAGACTGAATAGAAAACGTGGCTTTGATGAATGGGATAAGATAGACAGAGTTTAAGTTGAATTGAGTAAAAACAGAAGAGTAGGAACAACAATAGCAGAACAGGCTTGGAGGAGCGAGAGGGGGGCTGGAGGTGGATGGGGTGGATTGGTGATGGCTGGGTGAAAGGGGTTGGATGGCAGAGATGCTTTGATCACTGCCACGCTCTCTGCCCACCCCCTCCCCTCTTTTATGAACTGGGGGGGTGGGAAGGGGAGGCATGGTCAGAGTCTCACCTTGGGATAAGAGAATCAATGGTGGAAACAAAATTTAGATGCGCGCGTGCCGGTCAGGACCCCCGTGAGTCTGGTCACGGGTCCTGTGTACTCGATTGCCGCGGGGATACCCACGATCATCTCACGGGGAGGCTGAACGGGAGATCCGGAAGTAAACAGCATCTCCTCGTTCTGCCTAGCAACAAGCTTGTGATTGGAGCAGAGATCAGTGTTCACTAACACACAGCCCAGCCCCCCACAGTTAGTAACATGCCCCTAGGACACACTTAACCCCTACACTGCCATCCCCTGGTTAAACCCTTCACTGCCAGTGTCATTTACACAGGAATCAGTGCATTTGTATAGCACTGATTGCTGTATAAATGACAATGGTCCCAAAAATGTGTCAAAAATGTCCGATGTGTCTGTTATAATGTTGCAGTCACAATAAAAATCGCCTATTTTGTAAACGCTATAAATTTTGCGCAAACCAATCAATATTCACTTATTGCAACTTTTTTTTTATATTTTTGGGGGATATTTATTATAGCAAAAAGTAAAAAATAATGTCTTTTTTTAAAAATTGTCGCTCTTTTTTTGTTTATAGCGCAAAAAATAAAAACCGCAGGGGTGATTAAATACCACCAAAATACATTTCTATTTGTGGGAAAAAAAAGGACGTCAATTTTTTTTGGGAGCCACGTCGCACGACCGCGCAATTGTCAGTTAAAGCGACTGAGTGCTGAATCGCAAAAAGTGGTCTGGTCTTAAGCCAGCAAAATGGTCCGGTCTGAAAGTGGTTAAAGGGCCAGTGAACAGAGAGACGTTGAACACGTAACTCCATGCGTGACATCCAAGCCTCATTCTGGCCTAACCGGAAATATATTAGCATGTTCACCAAGCCTTGTTTTGAGTGTGAGTCAAACCTCAATATGGCACACTTAGAAACAACTGTGCAATCGAAAAATAAATAAATAAATAATTCTACTACACAGCTGGATAACTATGAAAAAATTAAAAGATACAAAATAAAACAGTAAAAAAAGGAAGGACATCACCCATAGAGTCAATTACACTGGACCATATCTTCCATATATTAAATATGCATTTGTATAAAAGGGAAATAAGTGATGTAAACTTAAACTGAAAATTTTAAATTTTAAATTAAATAAATTAAAATATTCAAGCTTGATTAATTATGTTATTGATCCCCCAAGAGAACTTATTTTTTCCATGATTATTATTATTCCTGTAGTATAACGTATGTTTACACAATACCAGTGGGATGAGAAAATCTGAAGCGTTTCGTATCCATCGTCACCCACTGTACATATCAACTGAAACATTTCACTACCTGTGCTACCCGCTATATAGTTTATTTGCTGACTTTCCCCTGCAAAAAAACAATATGTGGGACGTACTATTAGAACTTTTTCAGTGAGGACCAATGAACATCTGGCCAGTATTATAAAACCAATCATAGTGTCCCTTGTCACTATTTAAAATATCACAATAAAGTTCCGTCTGGAACCTCATTCCAGATTGTTGACAAATGTGTCCCCCATTAGAGAAGTGACTCGAGTCTTAGAGAGGTGTCTTGACTAGAAACTTTCTGGTTCTAAGACCTAAAACCATATTCAACGTTTGGCATGAATGTCGATTGGGCCATCAATGCCTTTATTAATCAAGCTTGAGTTTTTTATTTAATTTTTCAGTTTAATTTTACATTACTTATTTCCCTTTTATACGCATGTATATTTAATATATGGAAGATATGGTCCAGTTTAATTGACTCTATGGGTGATGTCCCTCCTTATTTACTGGTCTATTTTGTATCTTTTTTTTCGTAGCTATCCAGGTGTATAGTAGAATTATTTATTTATTTATTTATTTTTCAATTGCTCCTTTTGTATCTATATGTGTTATATTGAGGTTTGACTGAGGCTTGGACATCATGCATTGAGTCATGTATTCAACGTCTCTCCATTCACCAGCTCTCAGAATGAGGCATGGAACGCATGCGACTTTTCATGGCGGTTGGTTTCGGGGGCCAGGAATGGAGTCACGCCATTCTGATTGTTTAGTGGTTCATTATCTTTTATTGTCTATTTATATGTGCAATGTGAAATAGTGGGCTAATACCCCAGTTGAACTCCAGTGGGACGAAACGTGATGGATTTGCTAGTCTAGCTCCTCGTATTGCGTTTGCATCTGTGATCACATTTTATTTATACACATCTTTGCAATGTATGTACTATATTTTTTAAAAATCCATTGTTTTTATCGACACCATGTGGAGGCATTTTTCTTCCTATGACCTTTATGTTTGAATATCCATTGGGTGGGATCTTGGTGTGTATCGTTGGGACTAACGGTGACCTGCATTGAAGTTCCGGTTCCCTTCCTGTGAGCTTGGCTGACTTGCTGCTGCTGGCATGTGAGTCCACGGTCTCCGGTAAGAGTACCCATCCTTTACCCCTGGTGGAGGATGCACTATCCCAGGTGATTTGACATCAGCCTTGGTCCCTCTGTTTGCCTTTGTCTATGACTTTGATCCTACTTCTACCAGTTTGGTTTTGAGTGTGGACATTCCAGCAGACCAAGTTCAACTTGGTTCTCATTGAACTTCATTCACTTTTCAGTGATTTTTATTGCTTTGCACATATGCACATGAGTTTTTTTTTATTATTCATTTTGTATGTATAGGTTAGGGATGAGCTTCGTGTGCCCGGTCGGCGAATTCCGAACGTTATGGGCCGTTCACGCTCGTTTTAAATAGAGCTTTCAGTCAGTGTTAGGAGATTGTGCGTGCTGTCTGCATGCTCTGAACCCAGTATACACCGCTATATCCACCTATATAGCTAACTATCTTGCTCGTTTTAAATAGAGCTTGCAGTCAGTGTTAGGAGATTGTGCGTGCTGTCTGCGTGCTCTGAACCCAGTATACACCGCTATATCCACCTATATAGCTAACTATCTTGCTTGTTTTAAATAGAGATTTCAGTCAGTGTTAGGAGATTGTGCGTGCTGTCTGCGTGCTCTGAACGCAGTATACACCGCTATATCCACCTATATAGCTAACTATCTTGCTCATTTTAAATAGAGCTTTCAGTCAGTGTTAGGAGATTGTGCGTGCTGTCTGCATGCTCTGAACCCAGTATACACCGCTATATCCACCTATATAGCTAACTATCTTGCTCGTTTTAAATAGAGCTTTCAGTCAGTGTTAGGAGATTGCGCGTGCTGTCTGCGTGCTCTGAACGCAGTATACACCGCTATATCCACCTATATAGCTAACTATCTTGCTCATTTTAAATAGAGCTTTCAGTCAGTGTTAGGAGATTGTGCGTGCTGTCTGCGTGCTCTGAACCCAGTATACACCGCTATATCCACCTATATAGCTAACTATCTTGCTTGTTTTAAATAGAGATTTCAGTCAGTGTTAGGAGATTGTGCGTGCTGTCTGCGTGCTCTGAACGCAGTATACACCGCTATATCCACCTATATAGCTAACTATTTTGCTCATTTTAAATAGAGCTTTCAGTCAGTGTTAGGAGATTGTGCGTGCTGTCTGCGTGCTCTGAACCCAGTATACACTGCTATATCCACCTATATAGCTAACTATCTTGCTCGTTTTAAATAGAGCTTTCAGTCAGTGTTAGGAGATTGCGCGTGCTGTCTGCGTGCTCTGAACCCAGTATACACCGCTATATCCACCTATATAGCTAACTATCTTGCTCGTTTAAATAGAGCTTTCAGTCAGTGTTAGGAGATTGCGCGTGCTGTCTGCGTGCTCTGAACCCAGTATACACTGCTATATCCACCTACATAGCTAACTATCTTGCTTGTTTTAAATAGAGCTTGCAGTCAGTGTTAGGAGATTGTGCGTGCTGTCTGCGTGCTCTGAACCCAGTATACACCGCTATATCCACCTATATAGCTAACTATCTTTCTCTTTTAAATAGAGCTTTCAGTCAGTGTTAGGAGATTGTGTGTGTTGTCTGCGTGCTCTGAACCCAGTATACACCGCTATATCCACCTACATAGCTCTTCTCTATTTGAGCCATCTGCCATCTGCAGGAGTTAGTGGAAGTTGTGTGTGCCTCCAGCACAATATACACTACCCAATTGCTGGTTTTCCCAACTCCCTTCAGGCCATTACCATGTCTGGAAGGCCAGCAAGGAGAGGCAGACAGGCGCGAGCCGATAAAAGAGGGCAAGCAGGCTCTGTGTCTAGAGACAACAGTGCTGGTCGTGGACGCAGTGCATCGTCATCATCAGCACGTGGCCATGGGACACGCTTGTCCTTCTTTTCGGCAGCTGGACATGTTGAGCCGCAACATGCCAACGACTTGGTAGAGTGGATGACACTTCATCCTCCTCATCGTCTCTCACCCAGGCTCAGGGTTCTAGCAAAGCAGCTGCCAACGCATCGTCTTCCCTCGTCTCAATGTCATCATCAGTGACTCCTTCCCTAGACCCACCACGTCCTCCTGAGGAGTCTCCTGAACTCTTTGAGCACAGTGTTGGGTACATGCTCCAGGAGGATGCCCCATGTTTTGATGGCTCTGATGATGATACTCAGCTAGAGGAAGGCAGTAGTGTGAATGCAGAGAGAGGGGATGCTCAAGAAGGACAGCAATCTGGCAGTCATGTTCCACAAGCTGCAGCATACTGCCAGGTTTGCTCCAGCGATGAAGAGGGAGGGGATGATGAGGGCACTGACTCCACATGGGTGCCTGGTAGGAGAGAGGAGGAGGAGGCACATGTCCAACGAGGCAGGATGCCCTCCGGGGGCCAGCTTAGGGGCAGCACACCGACTGAATCACACCACAGAGCTCCGCCTGTGCAGGGCGCTGCCTCTGCACGTTATTCTAAAAGTTCTTTGGTGTGGGCCTTTTTTGAGATGAGTGCATCAGATCGCATCGCTGCTATTTGCAACATATGTCTCAAGCGTATCTCGCGTGGCCAAAACATCAGCTGCTTGGGCACCACATGCTTGACTAGACATATGTTGACCTGCCATGCAGCTCGTTGGCAAGCGTACCTCAAAGACCCACACCAAAGAACAAAGCGGACCTCTCCTTGCTCCTCATCAGCTGGGATCTCCAACCCCACTAGACCTTCAGTCCTCTCTGAAACCTGCTCTGAGAGGAATGAAGGTGTAGAATTAGGTGTGTCACGGCCAAGTGCTTCTGGGCACTCTGCTAGCAGTACACCCACGTCCGATTATAGCAGGCAAATGTCCCTGCCCCAGCTGCTGGACCGGCGAAAGAAGTTCACTCCCATCCATCCACATGCCCAGCGGTTGAATGCTAGCTTGGCTAAATTGCTAGCACTTCAACTTCTGCCTTTTCAGTTGGTAGACCCAGCCCCCTTCCATGAGTTTGTACAATGTGCGGTTCCTCAGTGGCAGGTCCCCAAACGCCACTTTTTCTCACGGAAGGCGATTCCGGCTCTCTACCTGCATGTGGAAGACAATGTCCTTGCCTCGCTGGACAGGGCGGTCAGCGGTAAGGTGCATATTACTGCTGACTCATGGTCCAGCAGGCATGGACAGGGACGTTACCTGTCTTTCACGGCCCATTGGGTCACTCTTCTGGCAGCTGGGAAGGATGCAGGACAAGGTGCAGTAGTGTTGGAGGTTGTTCAGCCACCACGCCTCCAAAATGCTACTATTGGTTGTGACACACCTCTCTCCTCCACCCCCTCCTCTTCTTCTTCCTCCATGGCCTCTTCCAGTGCTCTGTCCTCAGAACCAGCAGTGCTCCGTAGGCGTTCCAGGGGCTACGCAAGTACGCAGGCAAAACGATGCCATGCCGTGCTTGCGCTGGTTTGTTTGGGGGACAGGAGCCACACTGGGGCAGATGTTTTGTCAGCTCTGCAGGGGCAGGCCGAGAGGTGATTGACGCCACGCCAGCTTAAGCCAGGAATGGTGGTTTGCGACAATGGCACCAACCTTCTCTCCGCCCTCGGACAGGGACAACTGACCCATGTGCCCTGTATAGCTCACGTCCTTAACCTGGTGGTGCAGCGGTTCTTGGGCAGGTACCCGCCGGGCTTACAGGATGGCCTGAAGCAGGCCAGGAAAGTCTGTGTGCATTTCCGCCGATCATTTAATGCCTGTGCTTGGCTGGCTGAGCTCCAAAAGGAGTTGAACCTGCCCAAGAACCGCCTTATATGTGACATGCCCACCAGGTGGAACTCAACGTTGGCCATGCTGCAGCGGCTGCAAACGCAGCAGAGGGCCATCAATGAGTACCTGTGCGACTACGGCACCAGGACAGGGTCAGGGGAGCTCGGTTTTTTCTCACCACGCCAGTGGGGCATGATCAGGGATGCATGCACTGTCCTGTCACTGTTGGAGGAGGCCACAAGGATGGTAAGCAGTGACAGTGCATGCATCAGTGACACTGTACCTCTTGTCCACCTCTTGGAGCATACGCTGTGTGGAATAATGGACAGGGCACTTGAGGCAGAACAGAGGCAGGAAGAGGAGGACTTCCTTGCCTCTCAAGGCCCCCTTTATCCAGACAGTGTTCCTGCTGTGCCACCCATCACACAGGAAGAGGATGACCAGGAGTAGGAGGAGGAGGATGATTGTGTCAGCATGGAGGTGGAGGCTGGCACTCAGCATCAGCAGCAGCAGCAGTCTTGTAGGGATGATTTACAGTCCCAAGAAACCCGTGGACTTGTACGTGGCTGGGAGGAGGTAGTTGCGGATTATGTTGTCGACCTTATCTTGCCGTCGCAGAGGGAGCAGAGGATGAGACATCTCCGGGAGGCCTTGCAGAAAGGTCTGTGCAATATGTTCCCAGAGACTGGGAGGTTAAAAACTCCTGGTCCTGGACAACGTGTTGCTGAGGCATCGGTCAGAAGGAGCGGTGGAGAAGGTGGCCGTCTGACTGATGCTTTCAGACAATTTTTTAGTCCACAGCCCCAAGGTATGATCGGTTCCAGCAACCATTGCCAGCGTCTGATTTACATGGTGCAGGAATACCTAGGGGCAAGATCAGACTTGGACACCTTTCCCACCGAAAATCCTCTGGCTTACTGGGTCTTTAGGATGGATCACTGGCCAGAGCTTGCACAGTATGCAATTGAGCTACTGGCCTGTCCTGCATCCAGCGTTCTTTCGGAACACACCTTCAGTGCTGCTGGTGGCTTTGTTACCGATCACAGGGTGCGCCTGTCCACCGAATCAGTTGATCGACTGACCTTCATCAAGATAAATCAGTCTTGGATCACCCACAGCTACCAAGCACCTGAAGCTGATGTAACCGAATAATTTTTTTTGAAATATCACATCCCTTCAAGACTGCCTATGCTGATGCTGAGTGACTGTCCTGTTATGTTGATTGTCTATCCTCTTCCTCCTCCGCTGATATGTTGGAAGAACATTTTTGGTTCTGGGTGATGCCATCAGCCCAATTTTTCTGCCCCTGTTTAACAGGGGCGTTTAATTATAATTTTTGATGCAATGCTTTGCAGCAGGGCTAATTCCTGCACTAAAACTAGAATATATGGGAGAGGTTGCAGTGTCGTGGCACCAGCACCAGTGCCTAAGGCCCAATTTTTCTGCCCCTGTTTAACAGGGGCATTTAATTACAATTTTTGATGCAACGCTTTTCAGCAGGGCTAATTCCTGCACTAAAACTAGAGTATATGGAAGAGGTTGCAGTGTCGTGGCACCAGCACCAGTACCTAAGGCCCAATTTTTCAGCCCCTGTTAAACAGGGGCGTTTAATTACAATTCTTGATATAATATTTCACAGGAGGGCCCGTTCCTGTGCCCACCCAGAGTAACTGTGAGGACTTATAGTGTTGTTGCACCAGCACCACAACCACCAAAGGTCAATTTTTCTACCACTGTTCAACAACGGCATTTAATTACAATTCTTGATATAATTGTTCACAGCAGGGCGCTCCAGCGCCCACCAAGAGTCACTTTGAGGGCTTACAATGTTGTGGCAAAACCAACACCTTGTTCCGCCATTTCTGCAGAGCATATAGGGCAGGCCCCTACTTTCAAACATCCAACTTACAAACATCTCATACTTGCAAACGGAAGTAGACAACAGCAAGTGAGATGAAAAAAGATGGACCGCAAAGCAAATTATACAGGGGTGATAACCCTTCCCTATGTTTTCCAAAAAGCTTAAAAATAGTTTTTTTGACTGGAGCTACACTTTAAAAATGTACCAGTTGAAAATTACAAACAGATTCAACTTAACACAACAAACCTACACAGTCTATCATATAAATGTACTCACCGAGGCCAAGATGCCGAGAGCGGTCGCTGTTGCGACTCGGCGCAGACCACCCCTCAAGGTGGCACAGAGGGTGGTTGCACCAAGAGGCACAAGCTACCAGTAGGACAGTCACTTGCTAGAAGATCAGCAGGTAGCTTGAGCAGAGCTGAAGGTGATGTCCCGTGGGAAGGTCCTGAAGCAAGGTAACAAGTCCGTAAAGCAAAGAGAGAATCCAGGAGACAGGCCAGGGGTCAAACACAGTCCAGACAACAAGTACCAGGAACGCTGAGACAGAAGGATAATCCAAGACAAGCCAGGGGTCGAGTCAGGAGAAGATCAGCGAGGTCGATGAGGCAATCCGGGTCAAAAACAAGTAATAGAGATCACAGGAACACACGTGGGAAACACAGGAAGCTGAAGACAAACCAGCAGTGTGTTTGGATGACCTCACTTCCTTTATAGGTCAGCGAGGGGTCACACCCTGTGTGTGTGTGCTTGTGTGCTTTCGTTTATTCCTGTTGCACACAGCTGTGCGCCAGAGTGCTTTACCTGTGCACATCCTATGACACAGTCCCTGTCTTGTTTGCACCGCCTGTATACTGCTGTTCTGAGTATATAGGGCCTGGGGGCCACACGTATTTCCTTTTTTTAATATGGGTATGGGGTTCCCCTTAATATGCGTACAAGACCCAAAGGGGCTGGTAGTGGGCAGGGAGGGCTACCCATGCCATTTTTCTCAATGATTTTCAACCATATTGCAGGAACCAGATATAACATTAAAACCGCAAGCAGTTTTAAATGACGTTATTTCCGTTAAATGTCATTTTGTGCAGGGACTGTTCTAAACACGGGAAACACATGGCACTTCACAGGCATACTACAGACACCCCCCAGGCATGATATTTAAAGGAATATTTCACTTTTTTTTTCACTTTAATCATCATTAAAATCAGTGCTCCTGCCAAAACGGACGTTTTTAAAACTTTTTTTTGCATTCACCCATGTCCCCTGGGGCAGGAGCCAGGTCCCCAAACCCTTTTTAGGACAGTATCTTGCATATTAGCCGTTAAAATTAGCACTTTTAATTTCGAACGTTCGAGTCCCATAGACTTCAATGGGGTTCTAACGTTCGTACGAATTTGGGGTCCGTTCGAAAGTTCTGGTGCGAACCAAACCGGGGGTGTTCGGCTCATCCCTAGTATAGGTTTATGCTTGCACTAATGCACTTTACATTGGGTCACTGTTTATATGTTTTTGAAGTCTATGTGTTACTGTTGACTTGACAAAGCAGTTAATTTTTTCCCATGCTTTGTTGCACTAGTTTACATGCATTTTGTTTGTCATAACAAACACTCATATATCTGCCATTCATGATTCATTCATAGCGCTGCACTTTATTCATTCCAACTAGAAACTTACCTTGAGTTCTAGAGAGATAATTATAAACTGTACTTTTCCTGGTCCTAATGCTTCTAGCATTCACAATAAAACAAAAAAAGAAATCAAGAGCACTTAACATAATATTATAGAATTCAATGACCAATATTTATTTTTACTTCGCTCGGGTTCAGTACAGAGAAAAATAGAAATTGCTGCAGATAAGTGCTAGTAAAGGTCGTATACCCTTCACGATACTGTATGTTTCACATGGAGAATGCATTGGTTTGAACATAACTGCCTTAGCATTAAGATGATTGTGCGATTAGAAAGATAGGGTGAATAACCTTTCTTAGCTGAGTGATCCTTCTAATGGCACTGGCAAAATGGCTAAAAGTCACAGATGGCTTTATTAGCACTTTTATAAAGCTCAGCTATGAACAGTTGTCTCCTACCTAAATTCAGATTTGCTGTGCCAGACAATGCAAACATTTATAATGCACAGAGAATAAAATAACGCACCAATATATTCATACTTCACATTGCCTGGAATATTCTGCAAAGAAATCTGTACTGATAATGTCACACCATGTATAAATGCTTCATGTTTTCTGAAGGTCACAATAGTGTTTCCAGTAAAGTTGTATCACACTTTACGTGACACTATTGAGAGACAAGAATACCTTACCAAATGTTTTGCATTCAAGTTCCTCTCATGTACTCGTATTACCATTAGTTATTGTAATGTATGTCATTCAAGCACATGTTTTAGAACACAACCAGTTATCATGCTCTGCTTTTACCATATTTAAAGGTAGCACAGCGGCCTGCTGCTTTTCTTTTTATCAGGAAAGGAGCTTTATCCATTTATTTATTTATTTTTTGTATTTATTTTTACTGCAAGAATGCTTCTTTGTCTGAATTCTTTAGCCGAAAATCAGATAATGGCACATAGAATAAATATGCACAAGGCACACTGCTTATTAAGATTGCATAATTAATTCACGTTCTTCTTTCTTTGTAATGCTTTGTGAATAAAATCATACCTTTTTTGTTTATGCTATGTATTCATTTGCATAGCATAGGATCTTCAGTAGTTTTTCCCAGTAGACTTTAATTCAAGGATATTTCTATGTATTTTAAAGTGGATGTTCAATGGCAAATGGAAGCCCCCCGCCCCCAAACACAAAAAGCTTTAAAAATCCATTTGTAAAGAAACCTATTGCCGCCCACCCCCCATCCAAAAATATTTGGCCCCAGCCTTCAATGATTCTGGGAGGTACAGAAGACATCCTGTACCTCCCAGCAGAGCTATGAGCTCAAAACTATGTGCACTCTTGCAACAGGCTGAAGTGCATTATCGCAGAGTTTTAAGACTCCCGCTCTGCTGAGAGGTACAATAAGGTTACCTTTGTCAAGCAAAAGCATCAGAGGCTAAGGCCAAAGTCAGTACTTTTTTTTTCGGAGTAGGTCTGTTTATAAGTGGCTTTTTAAGGGGTTATGGACATGGCAAAATATGGAAGGTCCAAATTCAAAACTTTTACTTCTAATATAGTTTATTTTTTGCTGCTGCGTGTGTTTGCTCTGTATTGTTTAGATGTAATTTACCCTGTATCAAAGTTATATTGAAAGTATTGATTGTTAAAAATGAATGTAATATATATTTTACGTATATCATTATAAATAGGAATTATCTTCAGTTCATGTCAGACATGCGTGGTGTCAAAGCTCATTTCAAAAGACAAAATACTTGAATGGTTTAAGTAGGTCAACATTATTAAAAATTTGATGAACCTGTTGTATTATCTGTTTTTTTACAAATAAACATTCAAAACATGCCAAAAACTTTCCAGAGCATTGTGGGTTAGCTTTGGGGGCACACACAGATGCTCTCTTTGTGGCAAAATTTGTCTGATTGAAACTCAAGGCGAGCCATCCAATAATAAGTAATCGCTGAGAAGTCATTGAGCTATTTAATCAACAGGATTTAATAGGTAGGAAGGAAACTGAAAGTCTTTAAAGGGGTTGTAAACATTCATGGTTTTTCACCTTAATGCATTATATGCATTAAGGTGAAAAACCTTCTGTGGTGCTGCAGCCCCCTCAAGCCCCGCTTTACTTATCTGACTCCGATCCTTCTCTACCTGGTGTCTCGTGTCCTGATTGGATAGATTGATAGCAATGCAACCATTGGCTCCCACTGCTGTCAATCAAATCCAATGAAGCGTTGGGCTGGGGTTCGGGTCCTGCGTGACTCGGGAGCGTGCCTGCACGGGTGTCCACCAAGGAGAGCACTTCTCCAACATGGACACTGTGGGGAGGAGCCACAGGCATCGCCGAGGAAACCCAGCAGAGTTAGATCGGGGCCACTCCATGCAAAACGAACTGCACAGTGGAGATAAGTATGCCATGTTTTTTTTTTGTTTTATTAAAACAAGGGTTTATGTGATGAACCCCTATTCTCGAACAGGTCTCTGTCCACCGTCTATGCTTCCTCTGTCCAGAACCAGCACTATCCAAAACCCTTTAGCCAACCCAGTCACCAGACAAGACAAGTGCAGAGTGACAAATAACAAACTCATTTATTATTACACATGGACACAACAGATAAAATAACTCACAGACTCTTTCCCTAACCCTTGGAAAACAGGGCGGGGTAAGCTGTCCAATCACAATAGACACACAGGTCAGGTGTGTTCAACTTCTCATTAGTAAACAGTCTTATCAGCAGGGGGGCTGCTGGAGGAATCCTCCCTCCCTCCATAGAGATAAACATCCCATAATATCCAAGGCAGACAGACACAATAGAACATTGGAATACAGCCACACCCCAAGCGATCACAGCAAAGAGTCCACAACAAAATGAGACAATATACAATATATACATACAGTATATACATGATTGAGTCCGATAAGTACAGAGTATTGTTCCCTTAAAATCCAGGGCCCATAATCAGAAGGCAAGAAGTCAGCAATCAATCCTCTCCAAAAGCCTGTCTCCCGACTAGGTCTGTCCCAGTTTGCAACCCCTTTAAGGCTCCATTCATATTTGGCATTTTGCGATCTTGGGTAGAATCACTGTGATTCTGCCCAGTGTCAGTTCGCACTGCAATCGCAAAATGCATGTTCAGATGTCATTCATTTGCAACAGCACCTAAGTGTGGTGCGTTTTTCTCCAATTATCGTGTGAAAAAGTGGGTGGCAATTGCGCCAAACTGCAAAACATTAAGCTTGTCACCCAAAAGAAGCTCCTGCTTCTTTTTGAGCAACAAGGTTCGCGCATTGGTGTTTGCCATTTCAGCCTTAAGGGGCCATTGAAAATGAATGGCACCCAAACATGCGTTTTGCAATTGTAGTGTGATTTGAGATTGTGGGCAGAATCGCAGTGATTCTGCGTGATATCCCAAAATGTCAAAGGTGAATGGAACTTACAGTATCTCACAAAAGTGAGTACACTCCTAACATTTTTGTAAATATTTTAATATATCTTTTCATGTGACAACTATGAAGAAATTACACTTTGCTACAATATAAAGTAGTGAGTGTGCATCTTGTATAACAGTGTAAATTTGCTGTCCCCTCAAAATAACTCACACAGTCATTCATTTCTAAACTGCTGGCAACAAAAGTGAGTACGCCCCTAAGTGAAAATGTCTAAATTGGGCTCAATTAGCCATTTTGCCTCCTCGGTTTCATGTGACTCGTTAGTGTTAGGTCTCAGGTGTGAATGGGGAGCAGGTGTTTTAAATTTGGTGATAATGCCCTCACTTTCTCATACTGGTCACTTGAAGTTCAACATGGCACCTCATGGCAAATAACTCTCTGAGGATCTGAAAAAAAAGAATTGTTGCTCTACATAAAGATGGTCTAGGCTATAAGAAGAAGATTGCCAAGACCCTGAAACTGAACTGCAGCACAGTGGCCAAGACCATAAAGCGGTTTAATGGGACAGATTCCACTCAGAACAGGCCTTGCCATGGTCAACCAAAGAAGTTGAGTGCATGTGCTCAGAGTCATATCCAGAGGTTGCCTTTGGGAAATTGATGTATGAGTGCTGCCAGCATTGCTGCAGAGGTCGAAGGAGTGGGGTGTCAGCCTGTCAGTGTTCAGATCATACACCGCACACTGAATCAAATTGGTCTGCATGGCTGTTGTCCCAGAAGGAAGCCTCTTCTAAAGATGATGCACAAGAAAGCCCTCAAACAGTTTGCTGAAGACAAGCAAACTAAGGACATGGATTACTGGAACCATATCCTTTGGTCTAATGAGACCAAAATTAACTTATTTGGTTCAGATGGTGTCAAGTGTCTGTGGTGGCAACCAGGTGAAGAATACAAAGACAAGTGTGTCCTGCCTATAGTCAAGCATGTTGGTGGTATTGTCATGGTCTGGAGCTGCATGAGTGCTGCCAGCACTGGGGAGCTAAAGTTCATTGAGGGAACCATGAACCAACATTTACTGCGACATACTGAAGCAGAGCATGACCACATTCAGAGGCTGGGCCACAGGGCAGTTTTTCAACATGATAACGACCCCAAACACACCTCAAGCCTTGCTAAAGAAGCTGAGGGTAAAAGGTGATAGACTGGCCAAGCATGTCTCCAGACCTAAACCCTATTGAGCATCTGTGGGGCATCCTCAAATGGAAGGTGGAGGAGCACAAGGTCTCTAACATCCACCAGCTCCGTGATGTCTTCGTGGAGGAGTGAAAGAGGACTCCAGTGGCAGCCTGTGAACCTCTAGTGAACTCCATGCCCAAGAAGGTTAAGGCAGTGCTGGAAAATAATGGTGGCCACACAAAATATTGACACTTTGGGCACAATTTGGATATTTTCACTTAGGGGTGTACTCACTTTTGTGGCCAGCGGTTTAGACATTAATGGCTGTGTGTGGAGTTATTTTGAGGGGGCAGCAAATTTACACTGGGGGTTATTTACAAAAGCCAAATCAACTTTGCACTGCAAGTGCATTTGAAATTGCACTGAAAGTGCACTTGGAAGTGCAGTTGCTCTAAATCTAAGGGGTAGATCTGAAATGAGGGGAAGCTCTGCTGATTTTATCATCCAATCATGTGCAAGCTAAAATGCTGTTTTTTTTTATTTTCCTTGCATGTCCCCCTCGGATCTACAGAGACTTTACTTCCAAGTGCACTTCCAGTGTACGTTTAAGTGCACTTGCAGTGCAAAGTGGATTTTCCTTTAGTAAATAATCCCCACTGTTATACAAGCTGTACACTCACTACTTTACATTGTAGCGAAGTGTAATTTCTTCAGTGTTGTCACATGAAAAGATATAATAAAATATTTACAAACATGTGAGGGGTGTACTCACTTTTGTAAGATACTGTAAGAGAGAAATCTGAACCTGCTGGCTTAAAAACAGAAAGTACAATATTATTAAAATATTTTACGTATTTTGCTCTACTTACCTGACTGTAATAAAAGAAACCATATGTGTAAAAACTGCATTTGCTAGTCTTGGCCTCAAATATATTATGTGCAAAACCATTATACATTATCTAAAGTACACAGCATCTCTGCTTTTGTCAGAGATTCCAGAAGCAACACTTTTCCATAGACTAAAGGTACAGTATTATGCTATCCTTTTTTCACATTCAGGATGAATGTAACTGTTAAGTTCTAATCTCTAAATGTATAATACATTTGCACAAAAATAGCCATAGCTGGAGCATGCTGAAAAAATAGGTACACTATTTTCATGTAAATAAACTCTTGCGTACTGTTTACAATTTATAGAGCCAGCTTCATGCTCTCTTTTAGGAATGATTTGGACACGTGGAATGCTGCCCCCGTATGAACCACACCATGTGTATCCCAGCTTCACCTGCATCTTCTGGGAGCCTGAGTGCTCCCTGGCCATTGTCAGGATGGAAAGGGGGCAAGAAACGTCTATTTCCTGATCTCCCCAAGAGCAAAGAACATGGAGAACATGGAAGCTCTCAGCTTTAAGCACTTTCGGGTTCAGAGCTGTCAGATTCTGGCCACAACAGCAAATTCAGTATACTCTGTTCTCAGTCTTATTGAGGAGGAGACAGTAAAAGGTCCAAGAGTACCTGTCACTCCATATATGCACTTAAATGATCAAACTATATTTAAAAAAAATGTTAAGCTATCATCACATGCAAGCATATATGAATTCAAATGCTTGCATAGAGGGCACTTAAATAATGATTGCTTCAACACATAATAGGTATTACTGTGCATACCAAAGTGAGGCATTATTACAAATATTATTATCATTATCATCATTATTATTATTTTATTTAGAGTTAATACTAACCTAATGAATGAGACCTGTGAAAAATTGTGGATATCGTTTTTTTCACCCTTTTTTGCCCACGGAATACTTTTAGGAATTTACATATTTGACATCTATTTACTTGACTTGTCTCATCTTTCATAATTTTACATTAATTGTGTTTATTATCTCTTTTTTTTTTTTTTTAAGAAAACATAGACCTGATAAAGAGTTGTGCTAATATAGTGCAAGTGAAAGTAATCTTTCAAATAACCCCCAAGCATCCCCACATCAAAAGGCCCGTACACATGATTGGACATTTTGACAACAAACATGCAAATTAGCTGTTTTGAGGCAACATCCGAACGTGTGTACGCTCCATCGGACAAACTTTTTTGGTTTTCATCTGACTTTTGTTGGCTGTGCGAATGGACAAACATTTTGACAACATAAGTCCGATTGAACAAAGTCCGATCGTGTGTACACAAAACCATCAGACTTTTGTACAAAGTACAAACACACATGCTCAGAACCAATGCAAAAGATCAGCCAACAATCCAGAAGCTGAGCAAAGGTGGCACTGGAGTAATTGAACGTCCTCTTTTGAAGTGTCTTCAGTACATTGAAACATCACTACATTTTTGTTTGTTGCCTAAAAAGTCAGATCGTGTGTATGCAATACAAACTTACGGCCAATGCCCTTTGTACAAAAATCCAAGGGAAAGTTTGTACAAACTCCTGTGTATGGGGCTTTAAACTTACTTGACTTGAGTTGGGAGCTACACGTTCAATTTGGACCAACAATTAACCATAGAATCCCTTGTCATTTCTATGGAAAGGCTATTAATCATTAGTTCCAATTACTGACTGCTTTCAACCACAAATAAAACACAGATGGAGGGAGTTTCTTAGTGGATATGCACCAGGGTTGAGGGCGAAAACTAACTATGTGTAGTGATGTGCCAAGTGCAGTCAGTGATGGTACATGCAGTGAATATAACCCAAGGCCAAGGGTAGTCAGGTTAGACTCAACTGACACACTAGAAGTCAAATCATTCTTGTAATGAGGCTTCAGCTGAAAAATACAATTTTGTGTGGCCATGAAGATAACTTTAAATGCATACACAAAGCAAGTTCTGCAAATATTCCAATTTCTTCAGGTCAAAATCTTTTGCCTTAATGCACGCAGCTGGTGGTTATATTTTGGGAAGCCACACGGTGCCTACAAGCAAATGACACACACAGAAAGGTGTGTATGGTAGAAATGAAAGGAGACTACTGTAGAACAGACATTTCAGTATTGCTGCATATCTACATTTCTCCCCTCTCCTACCTTCAGTTTTTGACTGCTTATCTTTTTCCTCCTTTTTATGATGTCTGTAAATCTAATGGGCATATTTTACAATCCGATTGTGCAGTTTATTAGATTTATGGAGAATATTATTGGAAATTAAATGTGCATGGGCTTATTGTACATAAGATCCACTGTACTAAAAAATTTAGGCATTTAAGTACTGTATTAAAAAGCTGCATAAACTATTTACGTTACAGTATTACAAAATGCTTTATTCTGATGGTCCCATGCTTCTGATACACACCCCACTCCCCATCATAATACACAACCCACTCCCCAACAGCAACACCAAATGTTCCCTAAACTGGTGAAGACAAAACTCCCCCTACCCTTTCCCACTTCTAGATTAACACCCTGTCTAGTCACAGAAAAGACATCAGCAAGAAATATTGAATACTTTCAACAGCACATATTTTAATACTTACAGTAATAGCAAAGACTTTGTTATTCATACCTACCTATAAGAAGGCTTACCTGTAGGCACAATAAATATCTCCTAAATGTGGGCCGTTTAGGAGATATTTACTTCAGCAGCGCGGTTGATGTCACACACTACGCTCTCAATGAACCGCTTGCTGTCCATAGAGAGAGCTGTGCCGCAGCCGTTCTTCCCTTGCACGAACGAGTGACATTGTTGTGACTTGGCCAGTCAAATGGCGGCTGCCTGCGAACCAGGGGGGAAGACCGGGTAAATATGGAAACCCTGTCAGTGGTGAAAGCACGCCACTGGAGGGCTTTGTTTTCAGGTAAGTCTTTCAAAATGTGCTAGGGTGTGATGTATACTAGCACAATATGACCTTCATTTGCAGGGAGAAGGTTTTTTGTTTTGTTTTTTTAGGTTTACTTCTGCTTTAAATAACTATCATTTTTACAAAAGGTATTTTTTACAGCACCTGCCAGCTGTATCTGCCTTTGTTTCTGTGCTACCAGACCTGGACTGGCCATAAGGCACCCTGGGCATTTGTCCCGTGGGCTGGGGCCACCAGGTCGCATGTCCTGGTGGGACTGGGCTGCTCCTTGAGCCTGAGTCATCCATTAGGTTCAGCCATCAGGGCTGTGTGGTTGTAAACTACAGATGACCCATGACCGTGATAGGGAAGGATCTGGAAGAGACCCCATGGCCAGATGTCGAGAGAGGTGTCACTGCTGTTTCCTGCCACAGACACTACAAACCGGACTAGAGAGAAAATGAGTGCCAGACTGCTTTTAAAAGAAAATTATATGACAATTTGTGAGTTTAACTCTGATGAGAGGATGCTTTGATGTGCTGATATAGAGCACGCCTGATGCTGCCTTTACTTTTCCTTTTATTATCCTGCTAGTACTGTACTATCATTCTTTTTTTAAATAAAGAAACTGTACCTTTGGCATAATAACAGAAAAGCCAAACGGACTGCAAGGGCTCTTAAAATTTAAATTCTCTCATAATCAAGGAAGTACAATGAAGCAATAATATCAGTCATCATTAAAATTTGAAGTAAAGGAGCATTTGTAATACATACCAGATTTTTTTAATGACAGTGTGAAAAATGGCAACAGGATAAACAGAGAAACACACAGCAGCCAATCAGAACTACTCTTTTAAATCAATGATATAAAAAAAATCAAATTTAAGGGCAGCACAGTGGTGTGACCTTTTTGCTGCTTTCACCTAGCAGCAAAAGGGTCGCTGGTTCAAATCCCAACCACAACACTACCTGCCTGGAATTTGCATGTTCTCCCTGTGCCTGCATGGGTTTCCTCCAGGTATCCCGGCTTCCTCCCACACTCCACAGACATGCTGTTAGGTTAAAGCGGGAGTAAACCCAGTTTCAAAAAACACTTACATTCCCGGCATGCCGGAAATGCTAACTTTCACATTGGTTGTGCTCTCAAACAAACTTTCAAACCATCCAATGGCTAGTTTCATAACTGATCACATGTGTAGCATTATGGCAGTTGAAGAATCATTAGAGGCCAAGATGGCAGCTTCCTTGACTGAAAACGATAGAAGGGTTTACTTCCACTTTAAGTGTATCCTGTCTAAATTGGCCCATGTATGTATGAATGTTAAATAGGAACTTTAGATTGTAACCCCCTTGAAGGAAGGGACTGATGTGAATGTACCATGTATATGTAAAGCGCTATGTAAATTGACAACCCTATATAAGTAAACGAAAAAACATAAGCCGCGCTTAAACAAAGAAAAATGTGATCAGCTACTTGTACAGTAGTATTAAGATATACACTATATAGGGTACAGTAATATTAGGATATACACTATATAGGGTACAACAACCCTTTAAAAATGTGTGCGTAATATAGAACACATATGTATTAATGTTCTAGATTCAAAACCTCACTGCTGTGATTCACTATATATAATAAGAATACATGACATAACTTATAAATACGAAAAATATATAAAACATCAACACCCAGTGTATAAACAATAAGTCCGTGTATAGAACGCCAAAATGATTGTCGTAAGGCTGTAAATATAAAACCTCTAAAAATAAAACATAATGTTCATGTAATCCAAACTGAGAAAAGTCGTGTTCAATCCACCACCAACATGTGTTGAGATTTGCTGCTTACCAGACGAATATGACCCCCCACTACAGAGGGTCACACAGAGCTCTATGAAATTGTGCACCACTTCCAGCCACGGGGGAGGGGATTCCACGAAGTCCTCCTGACCTTGCTGCTTCAAAAGCTCTTGGGAAGAAAAGCTCGCTCCCGTATACTTGGCTCAAGGTCCAAAAGAAGGACTCAAAGCGTGCCCCTGGATGACGCAATTTTGTTGCGAAACGCGTAGGGCTGAGCGGTACGCTACTTATCACCTCGTGTTTGTGACGGGTTCCAGGAGAACGGGTCTGTCCGTGTGCGTCCGGCCGGCGCCACGGACTTAAGGCGTATTTTCTTTTATACATCTGTAAGTGTATTTTTATATTTTTTATCCCAAAATAAAAGGGTTTTACACTATTTTGAGTTTTATCTCCCTTTATGATTTTGATGCCCCTGCCTTTGAGTCCTTCTTTTGGACCTTGAGCCAAGTATACGGGAGCGAGCTTTTCTTCCCAAGAGCTTTTGAAGCAGCAAGGTCAGGAGGACATCGTGGAATCCCCTCCCCCGTGGCTGGAAGTGGTGCACAATTTCATAGAGCTCTGTGTGACCCTCTGTAGTGGGGGGTCATATTCGTCTGGTAAGCAGCAAATCTCAACACATGTTGGTGGTGGATTGAACACGACTTTCTCAGTTTGGATTACATGAACATTATGTTTTATTTTTAGAGGTTTTATATTTACAGCCTTACGACAATCATTTTGGCGTTCTATACACGGACTTATTGTTTATACACTGGGTGTTGATGTTTTATATATTTTTCGTATTTATAAGTTATGTCATGTATTCTTATTATATATAGTGAATCACAGCAGTGAGGTTTTGAATCTAGAACATTAATACATATGTGTTCTATATTACGCACACATTTTTAAAGGGTTGTTGTACCCTATATAGTGTATATCCTAATATTACTGTACCCTATATAGTGTATATCTTAATACTACTGTACAAGTAGCTGATCACATTTTTCTTTGTTTAAGCGCGGCTTATGTTTTTTCGTTTACCTATTTTGCTTGTATGTGATACAGTGAAGCCGCAGCTGAACACTTTTGATACTTTTCATTATTTAAGAAATTCACAATTATTTCACACACTTCACAATCTTTCACCTTAGCGCAGTTTGTTTCCCCCTTTTTTTCTAACCCTATATAAGTACCTGAAATATAAATATTTTGGTGTTTTGGATAAGGGCCGGTTCACACTGCAGGCGATGCGAGGCGACACCGACTTGCCTCGCCGCGACCTGCCGCGACCTCAGCGGCAACTTGCAGATGACTTCTGTATAGAAGTCAATGCAAGTCGCCCCGAGGTCGCCCGAAAGTAGTACAGGAACCTTTTTTCTGAGTCGGAGCGACTCGAGTCGCTCCTCTCAGAATGGTTCCATTGTACAGAACGGGGGCGACTTGTCAGATCGAGGCGAGGCAAGTCATGTCGCCTCGCATCGCCCGCAGTGTGAACCGGCTCTTACTGTACTTTGTATATCACTTATGCCCCTTGTACTGCCTTATCAAAGTGTATCTCTCGCCTAAACTATTTTACAGTGGTGTTAGATTTTTTTTCTTGATGGTTAATACAATAAATCACATTTTTTGTTGTTGTCAATTATAGTACTTTAGTAGAGCCACTGCTTTAGACTGTTGTATGTGGCAGCATACATTTTTTCAATGATTGCACAAGATAAATCATTGAAACATATGATGCAGGTGCTGATCTTGACAGCAGTATCAAATCTCCAAAGAATTGCTTCTTTTCAGTTAGAAATGGAGAAGGTTTTCTGTGATCATCAGTTGAACATTTGCCAAAAGAACTACCAGATAGGTAATGATAGGGTATTCAAAGCTATTGACTTTTCAGTGAAGTACAGATACCCAAAGCCAGAAAAATGTCACACATCAAGTAAAGCCTCATACACACGATAGGACTTTGTACAAACTTTCCCTTGGATTTTTGTACAAAGGGCGTCGGTCCTGAACTCGTATTGCATACACACAGCAGGACTTTTTCAGCCAACTTTCACCAAATCACTGGGTTTTTCTGCTCTTTACCGCCACCTTTGGTCAACTTCTGTATAGTTGTCTGATCTTTTGCATTGGTTCTGAGCATGCCTGTTTGTACTTTGTACAAAAGTCCTATGGTTTTCTGTACACACGATCAGACTTTTCTCTATCAGACTTTTGTTGCCAGAAAGTTTGTCCTTTCGCACAGCCAACAAAAGTCAGATGAAAACCAAAAAAGTTTGTCCGATGGAGCGTACACACAGTCGGATGTTGCTCCAAAACAGCTAATTTGCCTGTTTGTTGTCAAAAAGTCTGATCGTGTGTATGGGCCTTTATAGTGTGGTCACAGTGGGTGAGAAAGCCTCCTGTAGGTCATGATAGTAGTAAGTATTCAGATCATTTCCCTAAGCTCAACATCCAGCAGCAGTGATGTTGATCGTGATACACCCAATTTTGGGATGTGTTTTTGAAGATCTCTCAGGAATTTGCTGTGGATTCTTGCTATGTGCATCTGACAGCAGGGACACAAGTTGGTGTTTCCTCAGCTACTTGCCAAGATGAGCTGCATACATTGATTCTAATTTACCTGTCCATTTTCTGATACTCTTATGCCCCGCACACATGATCAGACTTTCCAACAACAAAAGCGTGAATTTTTGTTCGAAGGATGCTGACTCGTCTTGCATACACACGGTCGCACAAATGTTGGCCAACAATTTACGAACATAGTGACGTACAAGATGTACGTGATGTCTCCATTAAGGCCCATACACATGATCAGACTTTTTGACAACAAACATGCAAATTAGCTGTTTTGGAGCAACATCCGACCGTGTGTACGCTCCATCGGACAAACTTTTTCGGTTTTCATCAGACTTTTGTTGGCTGTGCGAATGGACAAACTTTCTGGCAACAAAAGTCCAATGGAGCAAAGTCTGATCGCGTGTACAGAAAACCATAGGACTTTTGTACAAAGTACAAACACACATGCTCAGAACCAATGCAAAAGATCAGACAACAATACAGAAGTTGACCAAAGGTGGCGGTAAAGAGCAGAAAAAGCACATGATTTGGTGAAAGTTGGCTGAAAAAGTCTTGCCGTGTGTATGCAATACAAGTTCTCGGCCGATGCCCTTTGTACAAAAATCCACAGCAAAGTTTGTACAAAGTCCGATCGTGTGTATGAGGCTTTACAAACACTAGTTATATCTCCGGCTAGTACTTGATTCCGAACATGCATGGACTTTTGTCCGACAGACTTGTGTACACACGATCGGAATGTCCGACAACAAACATTTGTTGGCAGAAAATCTGAGAACCTGTCAGCCAACATTTGTTGGTGGAAAGTCCAACAAAAAATGTTCAATGGAGCATACACACAGTCGGACTTTCCGCCAACCAGCTCACATCCAACATTTGTTGTTGGTAAATCCGATCGTGTGTACATTGCATTAGATGCACTCTGATTATGCTTTGTTCTCTAGTATATATTCATCTGTGAGTATTTTAAATAAGCTGCTCAAAGTAGAAAATGCATATACAACACTTTTATGCTGAATTGTCAAGCTGCCCCATATTCTTGTGTATTTGACGAAAATGATTAGTAAAAAAAATATGTGCACTGAAACTTATCTTAAAAAATCCTCTGGAGTGGTCAAGAAGCATTTGTTCATTAATAAAGAACTATGTAAAATATTCTAAAAACTAAAAAATTAAAAACATTATGGAGATAAATATCTTAGGGTGTTACACAAAACATTACAGACTGCTGTAATAAAAATAATTGGCCTCAAACTCTAACATCCTGAATAGCTCATTTTTGTCACAATGTTATGATTAAAGAGGTATCATTTGTAGATGTGCAGCTGCTCTCCTGCCTGTTTATTCAACATTAGATTTTTTGCACTCAGAACTAAGTAGTAGTCAGCTAACTGTAAACTATGGATGTAAAGACAAGTTTTTTTTTTACCTTAATGCATTCTTTGCATTAAGAAAAAAAAACCTTTTGTGTGCAGTAGCTCCTCCCAGCATCCCTAATACTTACCTATGCTCTCTCCAGGGGACTCTCCCTCCTCATTGTAGTAGTGGGCGCCATTGGTTCTGCTGCTGTCAGTCAAAATCAGTAAGCCAATGAGGAGAGAGGGTGGCGGGGCCAAGCCGTGGCTCCATGTCTAAATGGACACACATAGCAGCGACTTAGGAGCGAGCCTGCTCAGGTGCCCCCAGCTTGCTCTAGGGGCACTCAGAGTGAGTGAGGGGCCAGTAGCACCTGTGGGAGACCCTGAGAAGAGGAGGATCAGGGATGCTTAGGTATTAGGTAATATGTTTGCTATTTAAAAAAAAAAAACACAAGACATTAAAGCGGAGTTCTGCATAAAAAAATAAATACAAGTCTGCAGCTACAAATACTGCAGCTGCTGACTTTTAATAATCTGACACTTACCTGTCCAAGGGTCCAGCGATGTGGGATGTCCAGCATGAAGCTTCGCTCATCTCCCCCTCCTCTCTGTAGTGTCAACATTGTAACTGTGGGCATCCAGCTGTGGCTTCATAGCCGGGCACCCACTGCACGCCCGCAAGCCGCACCACGTGCCGTGACTGGCCGGGCAATCATCTGGGACCTGTGACGTGTCCCAGATGATTGCCAAGAGGGAGGGGGAGAGGTGATCTCCCTTCCAGGGCTGCAGTGCATCAGGAGGAGGTGGGAGCTGGGACCCTCTGAAAAGAGTGTATCCGCCCCCCCTCCAAAAAAATTACATGCCAAATGTGGCATGTCAGGGACTCACCTCCCTTAAAGCGGAAGTTTATTTTTGGGTGGAACTCCACTTTAATATCTCTTTAAGCCTAACCTTAGCACAACCCACACCAAACAGTCTCCTCCTCCACAGTACCAGGAGTTGCAAGAAGGAGGTTCAATAATAAACAGGGATTCAATTTTTTCCAAAGTCCTGACCCCAAGACACAGCAAGAAGTGAAAGGTAGAATTTCCCCAATGGAGACAAATGTCAGAATAGAAAATGGGCAAAGGTTCTTACCCTTTCTACTACTTGTTGGAAAGGAAAGTATTGGTTTAATTATGCCTTAAAGCTGAAGTCCTGTGTGCAGCAATCACAGCTATTTACCCCAACTTCCACTTACACACTTAGACACACACATGCTATGCAGCTTTCTACACTTGTTCAAACATTTATTAAGGTTCTCTACCTTAAAGCTAGAGGGTCCCCTATGCTTCATTTAAATATGTTGTATGCTATCTAGTGGGAGGAGACAGTACTGCAGGTGCACACGCTGACTGAATTTCAAATATTTCTAGCCTACTCCTATTGATCTAAAGTTTGAAATTTCCACACATTTTTTTCCTTGAACTCTGTGACACATATTCAGTATGCCCTGTAGTGTCACGCATTTCACAGAGCCTAACTACCGGCAACAAGATACCATGGCATATGTAGCCCTTAGAAATTGAAATTAAACAGCAATGCCCTTCAATTATAATTCAGAGATGCACAATAGGGAAGGAAGCGGGTGGAAATTAAAGATCAGCACCGTTTTCCACCAAGCACCAGAGGCAGAAGCAGGCAGGACAGAATTAGGTGAGGATAGAGTTTCACTTTAAAGATATAAAGAGTATTTTCTTACACCAGTTTAAATAGGAAGAAAAGGGCTATTGACAGTTGAAGAAATCAATTTGCTAGTACAAAAAAAATTACCATTTTATTTCTATGAAATAAAATGGTAATTTCTTTCTCTGAAAAATGTACACTATATAATATCTCTCTCTCCATGGTATTTATGTATAATAAGACATCTTTAAACATTACTTTAAATTCTTTTTAAAATTCTTTTGTTTTTGTTTTTTTAAGCTTGCATTTCTGGGTTTTGCTTTTTTAGCTTTTTTGCTTCTTTTTTATCTTAATATTAGATTCAATAAGCTTGTTGTATTAGAGAGTTTATGTTTGATAGAGCTATCGATCCATTGAACATTTTGCATTCCTTTACTAATTACGGGTTTTATATCTCGTAAATATTTTATGCCGGAATTTCTGTACAGTTTTATATTAAAAGTAGGTGCTATAAAAGTAACCCCAAGTTTACTTAACTTACAGACCGGAAGATTTTCCCCCTTAATGACCAGGCCATTTTTTGTGAAACGGCATTGTGTCGCCTTAACTGACAATTTCGCATTCATGCAATGATGTACCCAAACAAAACTGACGTCCTTTTTTTCCCACAAATAGAGATTTCTTTTGGTGGGATTTGGTCACCTCTTTATTTTTTGCACTATAAACATAAAAAGAGTGCCAATTTAAAAAAAAAAAAATATTTTTACTTTTTGCTATAATAAATACACCCCCACCAAAAAATCACAATAAGTGTGTACTGAGTGCACAACAAATTAGGAAGATTTCCCTGATGGGTTTTGTATTGCAGCAAACATTTGAAGTAATTTATAAAAATAGTTTATTACAATAAAGTATATACAAAAGCACAACTGTCTGTTAAGACATGAGCTCTATGACCAAAGCCTGGAAGGTATATAAAATATGCGTATTATACAATTGTACAACGGACATTAAAAAGTGGCAAAGTGACTGTAGAACACGTGTTTCAACCATATATAGTGGAGGGGGGGGGGGGGGGAGGGAAGGAAGGAAAAAGAAGTGACCAGTGTCTAAAGGCAGGTATGAAGAAAGAAGTGGAGAGCCATCCCCTAATGTGTAATGAATGAAAAGAGGAAAAAAAGGGGAAGGAAAGGAAAAGAAGATTAAAGTGTAGGGAACACATGAAAAAAAAAAAGTCAAAACATAGGGGCAGGTGACAGTAAAAGCAAAAAAAAAAAAAAAACGGTGAAGGGAGGGGGAAAAAAGGGGTGTGACCAGTGACTGAAAGCATGTGAGAGGAAGTGAGGGAAAAGGAAATGGAGAGAAACCCCATGATGTGTGATGCAAGAGAAAAGGGGAAAATGAAAGTGCAGGGTATGCGTGAAACAGTGAAAATAGAAGGATAGGAAAGTGAAATGTGAGAGAGGGAATGAAATAAGCTAAAACTGGAGTGCCTGGGTGTGATGAGTGAAAAAGAAGGGAGGTATGAACTGATAACATGGTCACTGAAATGGGTCTAAAAACTTGGGGTGCCGAAAGAGTAAAAAAGAAAAGTGGAAACAGGCTGAATATGAGGGTTACCTAGAATCGATAAAACAGATGTTCCTCAACTATGAGAGGTCCAAGCCCATACAGACACCTCTCAGATTTAGGGTATGTCAAGTAGTGAATTGGATGCACCTATGAACAAAACAATATGTGATTACATAGGAGATCATCATGTGGGGCAGAGCAATCCAGTAGGCACCTGTGAGTATGCAGCAAGCTACTTACTGTTATGGATGAGCAATGCACAGTCCCATGATAGGATCAGAAATATAAACTTATTGGTGAAAGCAGAAAAGTTCAGTGCAAAGATGTGCTCAAAAAATTGGTGGTGACTTGAAAAGTGAAGAGGTGATCCAGGACAGTGCTCCAGAATCATCCACCGCACACCTGTGAAATGAACACTCACCGGAAAAGCTGGCTGCCATTACAGCAGCTAACACGCACTCAGTGTAAATCCGCTATCTGTTTTGGAGAAAGCTGTTCAGCAACTTGCACCATTTAGACATAGATGTGCTAAATAAAGCTCACCCAGAGACAGATGAAGCCTCTATAGCAGTGATGGCGAACCTTGGCACTCCAGATGTTTTGGAACTACATTTCCCATGATGCTCCTGTACTCTGCAGTGTAGTGGAGCATCATGGGAAATGTAGTTCCGAAACATCTGGGGTGCCAAGGTTCGCCATCACTGCTCTATAGCGTAGTATTTTTTGGAATGTATTTTAAAAGCCAAAATAATATGAATCATTAAAATATATGACAATAGGTGCCACTGCCGACCCAGTATCGGACAGTGGCCTGACGTCAGCACTAGCGTCTCCTCCCCGATGCCTTCCAGGTTTTATTACCAAAGCTTATTTGAACAATCTGGGGTTAGAAGCTCATTGATTTCTATGCAGAAGGAAGCCTGATTTTGCACTTTCCAGCTTTAGTAAATAAACCCCATTGTGTACTTAAAAGTGCCTGTATCTTTTTTTTCACTTTAGCATTTTTTTCTTCATTTTAGCACTTTTTGGGACTTTATATTTAATGTGTTGTCCATTTATAACACAGCATTCACACTTCATTGCTGTTCATTTACTTTTGGAGCTACACACTTTTTGTTAAGATTATTTATAAGTTTGGTATATTACTTATCTGTGTCAGCTGCTGTCCCACCAAAGCACAGATATGCTTTTTTTATTTTGTCTATATCTGGCCTGCACAAATCAGAAACAACTGGGCATTCTTATTAAAGATTCTATAGTTTTTACCTTGCTGAACACTTTTCTCAACCCTGATGGCAGATACATCATTATTATGTGTGAAAGCAACCCCAAACAGTATACTCTGGTGAATCTCTATGCACCCAATTACCACCAGCATCACTTTCTGCAAAAACTCTTTTGTAAAATTGCTTCTGTCAAACAAGGATCCCTCATTATCTGCAGGGACTTCAACCTCATACCAGACAACAAAATTGCACACCACAAACCGGAACATCTTTGCAACCTCTCTTTGATGTCTGGCGATGCCAGCACACAAATGAAAAAGACTATACCATGTTCTCATCCTAGAACAATTTCTACTCGAGGATTGATCTGCCTGCAGTAGAAAAATGTCTGCTCCAATTCATCTCCTCCACCACTATACATGACATTGCATGGTCAGATCATGCCATAGTCTTTATATTTCTCCTGGAGAATGGGAATTACCTACTTATTTAGGGCATTGTAATTCTTATCTCCTCTGAGGAACTTTTTTGCTTAGTAGCCTGTAAACCACTACCTCAGTACCTTTTGTCTCTTAACTATGTAACGTCTTGCAGGCTAATACTGGTACAGTAACTGATCCCTTTACCTCTGGAACTACCACAAGGCACACATACGGGGCATCATACTTCAACTATGCGCAAGGTAAAAGGCTCTAGAATTATAAATGTAACAATCTATCAGAGATCTATACACTAGAAACATCTAATAAATTGTGCGCTATAGAGACAGAAAGACCTGGGGAAAAAAAATGAAAATTTAGGTAACAAAATCAGTTTTATATCATATTTTCGAAAACCGTTTTTTTGGGGGGGGGAAAAAAAGAGATGTGAGATATGTTATTTTACAGTTATAAATAATATATCTATGGCATGGTATTAAATTATATAACATGAAGACCTTAATAAATGTTTTCTGAGACTTTATGTAAAGTCTTACATGATTGCAAGTCAGCTGAAGAAAAGCAAACCCTAAAATACAATTCAAGTAACATTGTACTTCTCAATGCAATTCTCAAACAAGAGAAATATGCATATCTGCCACTAGGGAGCATTAGAGTGGTAAGTGTCCAGTTTAGTTGTTTTCTTGGGGGCTCTTATATTTCTTAGCCCTTGTACACACGGTCGGAGAATCTGTCAGAATGAGTCTTATCGGACCGTGTCGTCAGATAATCCGACTGTGTGTGGTATACATCGGACTGATTCCGTCCGAATCTCCGTCCGACCCAATTTTCCAACATGTTGGAAATATTTCCCGACCAACTGGGCCGGACGGGCCTAATCCGATCATGTGTAGAGCATTTTGATCGGACCAAGTGCCACGCATGCTCAGATCAAATTCCTACATCAAAGCTATTGGCTACTAGCCTGAATGTAGTCCCATCGTAACGAAATTACATCATCACGTTCTGAAAGATCGGATTTTTCGCCAATTTGGCCCGACCGTGTGTATGCAACAGTTTCAGACACAATCCGTCGGACTAAATCCGCCGGGCAAAATCTGACGGATTTGGTTGCCAAAATCTCCAACCGTGTGTACGTGGGCTTACAGTTGGGTGATTGTTGGGATACAATAGATTATGGTTTCTGTCCCCTCAGGCCTTAATTGACAGGCAAGAGGGTAAATTTGTTGACAAATTCGTTTATCCTTATAACCTTAAATGATTCCTATTCATTTTCTTGACCATCACTGCACAAGGTTTCACTATAGTCTGGTTAGTAAATAGATTTTTCTTTAGTACAATTTCAGCTGAGAGCAAAGCTCCAATTTGCAAATATTGGGAGAAGACATATTTTCCAAATGCTACAAGGATGACAAAACACATCCTGGCATGCCAAAGGTGCCCTAAAGACATAAAAAATACTTTATCGAATGAAATGATGAAATTATGAGGACTATAAGGAAAGTGCAAGTAGCTTTTCCCTCCAGAGTTTTCATAAGGAAGAACTCTGGAGGCAAAATGTTGCAAGGAAGTTTTGCAAACCAAGGTCTATCAAAAATAAATAAAAATCTTCTTTTATAGATAAAATTACACCTGAAAACCACCAAGAAAATATTCATCAAGCTCTTGCAAAAGCAATATATGCTTCTGGATCAGCATTGTCAGTAACTGAAAATGATTGGCAGAAAGCTTTACATTATTATGAGGAAAGGGGGGGGGGGGGGTTACCTTCTCCCATGTATAGTTCTTAACATATACAGTCCTTGTTATTCCATTTGTAATAAAAAAAAAATATACAATTTACCGAATAAGCTGTACATTTATTTCATGCATAATCTTACACCTTATCTACCCTGTAGGGCAGGGGCAGGCAACCTCGGCCCTCCAGCTGTGGTGTAACTACATGTTCCATGAGACATGATGGGATTTGTAGTTTCACCACAGCTGGAGTGCCGAGGTTGCCTACTACTGCTGTAGGGCGACATAAAATAATATATCCTCAAACCATAACGGATTCTTTTTCTGACTACTACAAATCTCCTTATAATATAAAAGATGATATCCTCACCCCTCAACCATTTGAAATTGGAATCAAAGAATTTGTAGCCATCCTCCAGTTTCTCAAACTATCAGCAGCCCAACTCCATTATCTTTATCAACCATTCATGGTGGCTGAAACTATCATGGTTATAAATAGAGATGGCCCGCACACCCCCCAATCAGGGCGCAGAATGCATTGTGCAGCGTGCTGTGAATTACAGGACGTTCAGCAGGGTGAAAACACCAGCCAAACATCCTGCAAATTCATGTGTTCCCCGAATTAGGTGAACAGCCCATGTTCAGCCTGAACTGATGGTCGGGCCGAACCGTTTTACCAACTCTAGTCATAAATCAAATTGAACTTTCCTACCATTTAGTCCCATGCTTTTTTTATTGTTACATGTTTTTTTTCTGGTAACCTGCTGATTACCCATGGGGGGGGGGGGGGGGGTAACCCTGTCTGTTGTCGGCAGTCTAATGTTAGCTAGTGAGTGTTCTGAATGTTCTTCTCCTGTTTTCACTGCTCTGTATGAACTATGATTAAAGTCCCAGGGTCACTCATCGTGAATGACACTGGTTCAACATTCATAGGTGATATGGCTTACTATGTACCCCTTGCTTATGCATGTGGGAGGGAGGCCAAGTATCTGGGGCCCCTTTTTCGAAAGGCTGCCCCCAGAGTTTTGTACGCCCCCCTGAAGACACCTACATCTCTATTAAGTCACAGGATGTGGGGATGACACCCTTATGCCCATCAACATAGAAATAAGGTGCCTTGAAGGGGGGGTTGTAACACCCTTGCAACGTACCCTTGCAATGTTGAGGGAATGGGGACTGATATAGTTCAGGATGAGGGTGCATGCTCACTATCTCCTCTTTCCTAATCAGCCAGAATCCATGCCTGGATAAGAGTCTAGAATGGATTTTGAGGAGAACCTTCTCACCTTTTTATTTTTATTAAAGGGACAGTATATTTTTAAAATATGTGTACAACTCCTTTAACCACTTCAATACAGGGCACTTAAACACCTTCCTGCCCAGACCAATTTTGAGCTTTCAGCGCTGTCGCACTTTGAATGACAATTGCGCGGTCATGCTACACTGTACCTAAATGAAATTTATATCATTTTTTTCCCACAAATAGAGCTTTCTTTTGGTGGTATTTGATCACCTCTACGGTTTTTATTTTTTGCGCTACAAATAAAAAAATACATAAAAATTTAGAAAAAAAAATGTTTTTTTTTGTTTCAGTTTCAAAACTTTGTAAATAAGTACGTTTTCTCCTTCACTGATGGGCACTGATGGGGCTACACTGATGGGCACTGATAAGGCGGCACTGATGGGCACCAATGTGGCACCAATGAAGTGGCACTGATAGGCGGCACTGATAGGCGGCACGGATGGGCGACACGGATGGGCGACACGGACGGACACTGATAGGTGGCACAAATTGGCACTGATAGCTGGCACGGATGGGCGGCACAGATGGGCGGCACAGATGGGCATGGATAGGCGGCACAGATGGGCATGGATAGGCGGCACAGATGGGCATGGATGGGCATGGATAGGCGGCACAGGTGGGCACTGATAGGCGGCACAGGTGGGCACTGATAGGCGGCACAGGTGGGCACTCATAGGCGGCATTGGTGTTATACTATAGTAATGGATGCCAATCAGTGCCAAACAATAATGTATGCCAATCAGTGATGCCCATTGTGGGTACTGATTGGCATCCATTATGGGCACTGATTGGCACCCATTGTGCTGACTGGCATCCCTGGTGGTCTAGGGAGGATTACCTTTTCCCTGGTGGTCTGGTGGCGTCCCTGGTGGTCCAGTGTGGGCATCCTCGGGGGGGCTGTGCTGATAATCGATCAGCACAGACCCCCCCTGTCAGAGGAGCAGCCGATCGGCTCTCATCTACTCGCGTCTGACAGACGCGAGTGAGGGAAAACCGATCACCGGCTCTTCCCATTTACACTGTGATCAGCCGTGATTGGACACGGCTGATCACGTGGTAAAGAGTCTCCGTTGGAGACTCTTTACCGAGATCGTAGTTGCCGGGTGTCAGACTGACACCCCGCAACAACGATCGCCGCGATGCGCGCCCCCGGGGGCGCGCAGCGGCTCATAATCCTGATCACGTCATATGACGTCCGGTCAGGATTATGAAACCACTTTGCAGCCGTCAATTGCCTATAGGGCGGGCGGCAAGTGGTTAAGGAAAAACATCTCCTGCGATCCTCCTTAAATTCCATAGTAGACCCTTATCCAGGCAAACAGCCTGGTTGACCAGGAAAGATGGGAGCAATGAGTGTGTGAATCCTTCCCCTATGAACTATACTAGGCCCCGTACCCTGAATTGATTAAGCAGTAGACATGTGCAGAGTAAAATATTTCGTTTCGGAATTTCGTTTTCGTCCGAAAACGTAATTTATTTAGTTACTCCTGAAATTCGTTTTTATTTATTACGTTTTTCGTTCAAAAATTGCATTCGTCCGAAAATCCACATGAATTACGGTCGAATCTGTCTTTGAAGGCTTATGGTGTCTGTCGAATGTATAAAGAAGATTCCACGGAGCTAGTATATAGCATACTTTAGAACCCTATTAAAGTCTATGGGACTCCAACGTTCAAAATCTAAAGTGCTAATTTTAAAGGCTAATTTGCAAGTTACTGTCCTAAAAAGTGTTTGGGGACCCGGGTCCTGCCCCAGGGGACATGTATTAATGCAAAAAAAAGTTTTAAAAACGGCCGTTTTTTCGGGAGCAGTGATTTTAATAATGATTAAAGTGAAACAATAAAAGTGTAATATTCCTTTAAATTTCGTAGGGGGGGGGTTGTCTATAGTATGCCTGTGAAGGGGCGCATGTTTCCCGTGCTTAGAACTGTCCCTGCACAAAGTGTCATTTATGCAGGAAAAAAAGTCCTTTAAAATCACTCGCAGCTATTATGAATTGTCGGCTCTGTAATACAGAGAACACTCATTGAAAGTCATTGATAAAAAAATAAATAAATACATTTTAAAAAAAAGCGTGGGGGTCCCCCAAATTCAATTACCAGGCCCTTCAGGTCTGGTATGGATATTAAGGGGAACCCTGCCTCAAATTTAAGAAAAAAATTGACGTGGGGTTCCCCCTAAATATCCATAACCAGACCCTTCAGGTCTGGTATGAATATTAAGGGGAACCCCGCGTCAAATTAAAAAAAAATTGACGTGGGGTTCCCCCAGAAAATCCATACCAGACCCTTTATCCGTGCACGCAACCTGGCAGGCCGCAGGAAAAGAGGGGGGGGACGAGAGAGCGGCCCCCCCTCCCTCCTGAACCGTACCAGGCCACATGCCTTCAACATTGGGAGGATGCTTTGGGGGTCTGTGACCCCTCAAAGCACCTTGTCCCCATGTTGATGAGGACAAGGGCCTCATCCCCACAACCCTGGCCGGTGGTTGTGGAGGTCTGCGGGCGGGGGGCTTATCAGAATCTGGAAGCCCCCTTTAACAAGGGGACCCCCAGATCCCGGCCCCCCCCTGTTTGAAATGGTAAGGGGGTACAAAAGTACCCCTACCATTTCACAAAGAAAGTGTAAAAAATGGTTAAATAAAACAAACACACTTTTGAAAAATTCCTTTATTAAAAATAAAAAAATAAAAAAAAGATTCCAGCGGCGGTAATCCACTCTTGCTATCCAGCGACGCTGGAATCTTTTTTTTATTTTTTTATTTTTAATAAAGGAATTTTTCAAAAGTGTGTTTGTTTTATTTAACCATTTTTTACACTTTCTTTGTGAAATGGTAGGGGTACTTTTGTACCCCCTTACCATTTCAAACGGGGGGGGATCTGGGGGTCCCCTTGTTAAAGGGGGCTTCCAGATTCTGATAAGCCCCCCGCCCGCAGACCTCCACAACCACCGGCCAGGGTTGTGGGGATGAGGCCTTTGTCCTCATCAACATGGGGACAAGGTGCTTTGAGGGGTCACAGACCCCCAAAGCATCCTCCCAATGTTGAGGGCATGTGGCCTGGTATGGTTCAGGAGGGAGGGGGCCGCTCTCTCGTCCCCCCCACTTTTCCTGCGGCCTGCCAGGTTGCGTGCTCGGATAAAGGGTCTGGTATGGATTTTTTTTTTCCCAAGAAAGATGCTTTTATTGAAGGATTCAGAATACATAACAAATGTATCCATTCAAAACAACAGCAAAACAACGAACAGTAGTAATACAACTTATATAGTAGGTGCAAACAGCTTGTTGACAGAGTTTAAACAACAAAAAATTTTTGTATCTGAATCAGGGATAATATACACCAGCATAGGTTATACTCGCATGTTGATTCGGCTTAATGCTTCCAAACTACTTCTAATATTCGGATTCCTGATATTCCCGGAAAACCGCTTCTCAGGAGCGGTTGAGTCATGTGGCTCATGGAGAAGGTATATGAGACGGGAATGCCGTACAGTAGGAAGGTGTTCCGTAGACAATAAAAGCTCCTATCTGTATGACAATGTATGAATTAAATACAAGTATGTATATAGGGTGTGAATGAGGGGATGATCTGACAATGGAAAGGAAGAAAACACGAGAGATGAAAGATTGTCGAGAAGACGAGAAAGATTTCAGGATTTAGGGGTGGAAGGGACTCCAGCTACCAGTTGGGAGCATTCATCTGATGAGCGAAAATGAAGCCAGCAAGCCCAGGTGGCCCAATATTTAGTTGGGGTGTCTTTAGCTTGCGCAATTAAGTTTTCCATGTCCGCTACATTGGAGACTCTCTTGACCCAATCAGAAATTGAAGGGGGCGTTGATCTGGTATGGATTTTTAGGGGGAACCCCACGTCAATTTTTTTTTTTAATTTGACGCGGGGTTCCCCTTAATATCCATACCAGACCTGAAGGGTCTGGTTATGGATATTTAGGGGGAACCCCACGTCAAATTTTTTCTTAAATTTGAGGCAGGGTTCCCCTTAATATCCATACCAGACCTGAAGGGCCTGGTAATTGAATTTGGGGGACCCCCACGCTTTTTTATTTATTTATTTTTTTATCAATGACTTTCAATGAATGTTCTCTGTATTACGGAGCCGACAATTCATAATAGCTGCGAGTGATTTTAAAGGACTTTTTTTCCTGCATAAATGACACTTTGTGCAGGGACAGTTCTAAGCACGGGAAACATGCGCCCCTTCACAGGCATGCTATAGACAACCCCCCCCCCCCCCCCCCACGAAATTTAAAGGAATATTACACTTTTATTGTTTCACTTTAATCATTATTAAAATCACTGCTCCCGAAAAAACGGCCGTTTTTAAAACTTTTTTTTGCATTGATACATGTCCCCTGGGGCAGGACCCGGGTCCCCAAACACTTTTTAGGACAGTAACTTGCAGAATCTTTTCTCTCTGTCAAATCTTTTTTCTCTGTCGAATATTTTCTCTCTATAATCTTGGACTAATAGAGGTAAGGTTAGGCACATTCGACCACAGGTTCTATAGACACAGATTGTTGTCAGAGTCATGTCGAATCTCCTATTCTATATCGAACTGTTGTAACAATGAAAACAAAAATAAAGCATTTATTTATGTCGGATCTTTCGTTTTTCGGATTTTGTGCTTTCGTTATCGTTTGTCAAAACGAAAACGAAAATAGCTGAAATTCGGACGAAAATGCATTCGGACGAAAACGAATGCACATGTCTATTAAGCAGCTTGCAAGGGAGGGTGGCTAAACCTCTCCTCATTCCATAAAACTTTGTCCTCATGTTGATGAGTAAAAGGCCCTCATCCCCACATCCTGTCCTTCAAAAGTGATGTGTGGGTTTGGGGGGGATTCATCAGACATATATGGAAGCCATCTTTAGAATAAAGGTGCCCCCAGGTATCCAGAGTGTCTATGTTTTTATTTACTATTACTGTTACTATGCACCCCTTACCTATTTATATTGGAGAGTGGAAATCTGTGGGCCTCTTATTTTAAAGGGGATTGATAAGATTACCCCTACTGCAATTAACACTTTAAGGTAGACACATCCTAAAATCTGCTAAAATCTACTTTAACCATTAAAAATAGTTAAACAATTTGACAGGTTGGCCAGGTGACTGTAGGCACCTGAGTGTGTCTCTGTTTAATCCATCCTGTGTATATGGTGCATCTCAGCAATGGAGAGGAGCAGTGGACAGTTTAGCTAGTAATTGTTTGCCTCTGATAATTATTATTATACAGGATTTATATAGCACCAACAGTTTACACAGCACTTTACAACATTGGGGTAGACATTACAATACAATACAATTCAAGACAAGGGGAATCAGAGGGCCCTGCTCGTTAGAGCTTACAATCTAGGAGAAATCTAGAGTCTTGTACCTAATTATCCCATAAAATGTTGTAGATACAGTATGTAAACTGGAGGACCAAAGGTTGACCACAGCCATGTGTTACATTTTGAAAAATATGTCTAAAATGCAAATTTAAAAATGTATTGCATACATTACTTTAGATTCATACATTATATATTGAAGTAAATTGTACATTTTGAATGTGAAATTTATCACAGAGAAAAGGCTTGTTTACTTGTAATGATCCTTTATAATTCTGTAAAACGGAATTATGTTTATTTTTTTAAATCTATTTTTATGTAAATAATTTGGAAGGAAAATCAGACTAAACATAATAAATAAGCATATTTAAATATATTGCTTTTATTGTGAGAAACGTCTTATTAACCAATAGGCAAATGAAAGCTATTGAGATTGTCATTGAAATGTACCTTTTGTACATAATAAATAATGTTCACATTACCCTAATCATGTGGATCACTTCATATGGCTGTAAGTTGTGTATATCAGGAAATAGATTTTCACAGTTATGATAAGTATGAACAATGATTATGTTTTACAACATGCTATATTACTAGAGAAATTGGATGAGGTGTGAGATCACTTTTAATGTCACCATAACTATATTATGTAGTATGAGATAAAGCACTTATACTGACTGACTTGACAAGCATAGTTTAGCTAACCCAACGGTACATATGCATTCACATATTTTGTTTTGTGGAATTTTATTTCTGGAAAGACTTTATTAAGAATTTGTATTTCTATGGAATTTAGACCTTTGTCATAGCTTGGGAAATATATTTTGTCTGACAAAGAGATTTAAAATACCCACAATCACCTTTGCCATCATCTGCATTTTACAGAATGTGCCAGTGATTACTATTAACATAAAAGTAATACTTTGCAATTGTTCATTTCTAATATACCCTCATTAAAACACAAAAGGCTTGTTCTGCCAGATATACTGTACATGTAGTCAAACCTGTCTATAATGAATGTATTTTGGAAATGGTAAAAGACAAAAAAGTCACAGGTAAATGTAGGCATGACTTGTTAGAGATAAGCGTAGCTTTAAAGACATTTTTTCTGTCAAGGGGGATGGCCGATTGGTTATTGTTTAATTGTGCAAAAAAATTTCAGGTTAATTGGTGTGTGGAGTGCACTAAGCTACCAGAGATTATGTTGTCTTGTTTGAAGAGAGTGCTGTCATTTTACAAGAAAGACTACTATGTCATAGAGATCTGCAAGTAAACCCAACTTATTTCTTTACCAGAGAAAGTTTCCACATTGCACATTGTTACCAGTGAGGGCTAGTTTAGATTGCAACAGTGCACAATACATGTATGCTCATAGGGCACAAGCATATATTTTTCTAATTAGGGTGGAGACATGCATCTTATTTCTATGGTGAGCACAGAAAAGACATTCCAGAATACAGAACAGTGAAGTTTTATACATAGTGATGGTTTAATGAAACTTTAAGCATGTGTAGAGCATTACCAGGTAGAATCGAAATTAGCAACCCAGACACAGAAATATCAGGCTTGGCAAGGAAAATACATAACAAAGAAGTAGTATAAAAATGCAATAAACTTTTATAATGTTCTTTACCTACCATCCTAAAAGCTAAGTAATATTAATGAAAATTACAGTATTTATTTTTAAAAAATACTACTTTTGGTCAGTTACCCACTTACCAGGCCTTTGGCTAAGGGAATGATACGTCACTAGAGCCTGCAGATCCTGCATACAGATATATAATATATATACTGTATATATATATATATATATACACATATGTGAATTGCTAAATTACACACCCTTTTCAGCTATTAAAGCTTCAACTCTTCTGGGAAGGCTGTGCACAAGGTTTAGGAGTGGGTCTATGGGAATGTTTGACCATTCTTCCAAAAGCACATTTGATAGGTGAATGAATGAATGACTTGTATAGCGCTACCTATGCAAACTGAATTGCCTCAGGGTGCTTTTTTGCCACTGGTGTTTATCCGTGGCTAGCACGGTCCTTTACCCCATAGGGTCCCAACATGTTTACAAACACATACACATATTATGGCCAATTTTTTTTAGACAGGGTCTAATTAACCTACCAGCATGTATTTGGAGTGCGGGATGAAACCCACACAGGCACAGGGAGAACATGCAAACTTCAGGCAGATGGTGTTGTGGTCGGGATTTGAACCAGGCTATTGCTGTTAAGTGAGAATGCTAACCACTACACCACTGTGCTGGGTCAGGCACTGATGTAGACGAGGAGGCCTGGCTCACAGTCTCCCCTCTAATTCATCCCAAATGTGTTCCATTGAGGTCAGAACTCTGTGCAGGTCAGTCAAGTCCACTCTAAACTTGCTCATCCATGTCTTTATGGACCTTGTTTGTGCAAATGGTTGGCCAACTCAATATTGAACCCTACAGACTAAGACTGTGATGCCATTAAAGTTGCCATTAAAGTAATTTATTTAAATATGTATTTATTATGTTTAATTGCAAGGCATTTATTTAAATATTTATTTATTGTGTTTACCTGCAATGCTAGTGCAATTATGTAACACCTGGTTATGTTTCATTAGTAGAAAGATGAAAGAGACCAGTAGAACCAGTCAGGATTTAAATTGCCTAAGCAAATAAAATGTTATCCACTATGGTTCAATGCTCAGTAATGAACAACACCACTATTAAAACCAACAAGGAGGAAAGATTTCTGTTTCCTGGAGGATAATCCCAAGCACTGTTCGGCTCCTGATAACCCACATACACTTTTCTAGTCCTACTTGTAGATATTGAAGACCCCTGTGCCCCTATTGGTGCAATCACTTTTAGGATATATAATCCATATATACAAAATCTTCCCAATCTTGTGTTTATACTCAAATGACATTATACTTTAAAATGTATTTATATCTAAAAACAAGTGGAAAGTTCCACACATGTCAGCATAGTAAAGCATATGTGTTAGAGGGTGTCACCCACAAGTGACTTAATTGTTGTAAAAGACAAGTAGTAGCTTCAACATGTTTTGCCATAAGACTTTCATCAGGTAGGAAAATACTACTTGAAAATACTTGCCCATTTAAGGTAGGCCATAAAATGCACCCAACACTAATTAGTAAGTTATACGTATTGATTTTATAAATTGTCAGCAACTTTATTATTCTTGTTCTTTTTCCTGCGGCTAACATTTTGCCCTCATTGGTCTTGGACTTGGGCATTGGGGAGGCTCTATTGTGAGGATGTCAGGTGCATTTTCTGGCCTACCTTCAGGATCTTTAGGAACCACTCAAGATGAAGGCACTCTTTTTTGCCCTGGCTAAGCGTACTCCCTGACCGTTCAGCATACATGTGACATTTGACAAAGAAAATCTCACATTTACTGAAATGTTCCCAATGCAAACACATCTACCATTTTCTACATTTCCCATTCTAGGGGTGTTAGTATATTAATCCACAAAGATCATACTTCTCTTGTAAGCATTTCAACTTTGATATCCCAGGAAGATCTATCTTTCTCTATGCCTCCGTAAATAGCATACCCTGTGTAATTCCAAATGTGTATGCTCCTCCTCCATGTACTCCGATGTACTTAATTGTTTCAATAGGTAAACAGGGTATGCCAACCTTACTGATTGACAATTTTACCAATATAATCAATCCTACTTTAGAGACATCCTCTCAAGTATTTACTGACCCACTGTCTTTGCCAAGCTGATCACTGAACTAGGCCACATTGGTGTGTGGAGACTTCATCATCCATTGGAGTCCCAGTTCTTAGGTTTTTCAAGGACACGTGTGTCCCTATCCAGAATTGACTTCTTTCACAATCTTATTTCATTTTTCCCTCTGCTTGCAGAATTTGTCTCCTTGAATAGGGGCTCTTTACCTCCAGGAGCAGTGTGAAATATTCTAAAGGCATCTCTAAGCAGATCTCCTACATCAAAATGAATACTAGGAAGTGGGAAACTGCTGGTAAGCTTCTAGTCTCAGCATTTGAGGCAAAACATCAATACCTATCAGACCATATTTTTGCCTCCCAAGTGTATTGAATAAATGTTCAAAAGCTACTTAACCACTTCCCGACCGGCGAACGATGATGTATGTCGGCAGAATGGCACGGGCAGGCAAACTGGCGTACAGGTACGTCCATTTGTAATTGCCGCCCTGACATCGCCTGCACGCCATCAGCGGCGCGCGCGTGCCGGTCGGGACCCCCGTGAGTCCGGTCGCGGGTCCTGCGGACTCAATCGCCACGGGGATACCCACGATCATCTCATGGGGAGGCTGAACAGGGAGATGCTGTTTACATCGGCATCTCCCCGTTCTGCAAGGCAACAAGTGACACTGATCTCTGCTCCCTGTGATTGGAGTGGAGATCAGTGTTCACTAGCACACAGCCCAGCCCCCGACAGTTATTAACACACCCCTAGGACACACTTAACCCCTACACTGCCACCCCCTGGTTAACCTCTTCACTGCCAGTGTCATTTACACAGGTATCAGTACATTTGGATAGCACTGATTGCTGTATAAATGACAATGGTCCCAAAAATGTGCCAAAAATGTTCGATGTGTCCGCCATAATGTCGCAGTCACAATAAAAATCACTGATCGTCGCCATTACTAGTAAAAAAAAATTATTAATAAAAATGCCATAAAACTATCCCCTATTTTGTAAATGCTATAAATTTTGCGCAAACCAATCAATAATCGCTTATTGCGATTTTTTTTACCAAAAATATATAGAAGAATAAGTATCGGCCTAAACTGAGGAAAAAAAATTTTCTTTATATATTTTTGGGGGATATTTATTATAGCAAAAAGTAAAAAATAATACGTTTTTTTCAAAATTGATGCTCTGATTTTGTTTATAGCGCAAAAAATAAAAAACACAGGGGTGATCAAATACCCCCAAAAGAAAGCTCTATTTGTGGGAAAAAAGGACGTCAATTTTGTTTGGGAGCCACGTCGCACGACCGCGCAATTGTCAGTTAAAGCGACGCAGTGCCGAATCGCAAAAAGTGGTCTGGTCTTAAGCCAGCAAAATGGTCCGGTCTGAAAGTGGTTAAAATGACTTCCCTGATAAAAGCTCAGCAGAGGGGTTTCTTTACTGATCAAATGTACTTCATAGAGGATAAGCAGAAAAGCCATTTACTAGCAAAAGTAACAAAACTTCATAGACTCCAGTTTCATTGGTCACATTGCTTCTATATTTGTTTAGAACTTACATGCTATGCAAGATATCCTGACAGATTTCCATGCTTTCGGTCATCAGCTGTATACCTTTAAGATGCACTATGATCCTCAGAATTGTCTCACTTCCTTAGGGACTGTTTCCTTTCTCCAACTTATGGGCCAAGACCGCAACTTACTGCATGCTCCTAATACATTAACAAAACTCAGAGGCAATAAACATACTACCTTTTAATAAAGCTGTGAGTAAGTAAATGGGGAGAGTGGCGCTACCTGATATCAATAATTGTATAAAACCAGTCTCTCTACATAAACTCTATTTACCTTGATTAGGTTTAAACTAGAGGATGTATATGGATTCCTATTCAAAAACGTAAAGGTGTCTACAGGATAAGTTAAATTAGTGAAAAAACCTTTAAGTGCTCAGTGCTACAGGATAAAATCCTGTGTGTTTGTGGCCCTTCCTACGCAAATGTGGCAAGAGAGTCCTCACTATTCCACCCAAAATAAGTGCAAAAAAAATAATATGTCTATAGTAGCTTAAAGAAATCATGTGTGTATGTGTCTGTCCCTGCACAGGTGTAACAATTATTTTTTTCACAGAACCACACAATCTAAGTGTAGTCCATGGATGTGTATATTATATATATATATATATATATATATATATATATATATATATATATATATATATACACAGAAAGCTGCGCCAACCCTCTAATTACTTATATAACAAAAAATAAGATATTCAATTATGTGAATAATTAATATATAGATAATTGATACGATCAAAAAACACCTCAAGTGCATAAAAATCACGAAAGTGCATAAAAATGATAATACAAAAAAAATCCAATCATAAAAAGTTCATATGTAAGTCCATATAATAAACATTTATGTTCTTAAATGGCAGCACCCCAGTGGATCAACACACTCTGAAAGCGCACGAAGTGCCCGTCACCGTATAGTGAATGCGCTTACCAGAGAGTATATAAATTGGAGCGTTCTGTATAATCGGTAGGTCACACCAAAGTTATCCTCCTTTCAGTGGGTCAGCTTTCCGTCTCACAACAGTACTTCCCAGACAGTGATATATTCCGTGGTCTCAATAAGGAACTCAGTGGTCCCCAGGAAAGAAAGGAACCAACATGGCATAATATCGTAGAGACAATTTATTAAAAATAAAAAGTAGCACACTTACATTTAGGTCGAAAAATTACAGCATATAAGAACAACATAAAAAGCCGGCCGGCAAACAGGAGCCCGTCCTCCTCTCCTACAACGTGGTGGCGTCACTGCGTGCCTTCCCAGACGCGTTTCGTCATACCTGACGTTGTCAATGGGGAACGGGCAGCGCAGTGACGCTCCGCCTAATAAAGCTAGTGACCTATATTACAAGCGAGTTTGTTGCAATATTAGTATTGGACAGACTGCGCGTGTCTCAGGGCTATTTGCCATTACCTCTAATGGCGCATCGAGACCAAGTCTTGCATCTCAGAACGAGGCTTGGCACGCATTACTAGCTTTATTAGGCGGAGCGTCACTGCGCTGCCCGTTCCCCATTGACAACGTCAGGTATGACGAAACGCGTCATTCCGTGTATCACATGTGTCACTACGGGAGTGGTCTATATGTTGCAGTGCCCTTGTGGGCTGCAATATGTGGGACGTACGAAGCACCCCCTACAGGTGAGACTCAATGAACATATATCTAATATTATCATTGGTTTCCCCAACCACTCTGTGTCTAAGCACTACTTGAAGTTTCAAAATAAAGAGCCCTCTAAGACTCTTTTCTTAGGGATTGATAAATATAAACCTAACTGGCGGGGTAGCTCTTTAGTGAGAGAAATTTCAAAACTTGAGATGTCTTGGGTCCATCGCCTTAAAACCTATGCTCCGTTTGGTCTCAATATTGACACCGATGTCAATGCTTTTATTGATAATTCTTAATTTTTTCTGTTTATTACTTCATGTACTCGAGTCTGGTTTTTTATTTTATTTTTGAACCCTGCGGGTCAAATTTGTTTCACGTATGCATAATTAATTTTCTTTGGCCCTGCCGGTTTTGAGATGCTGGACTGGTCTATAGAATTTATAAATGTGGGATGTTTCATTACATATATATACATTTCATTTTTATCTTTATCTTTATTTTTATTTTCATTTTTATTTTTATATTTATCATTATTTATTTTTATATTTATCATTATTTATTTTTATTATTTATTTTTATTTTTATTTTTATTTTTATAACTGAACATTGGGCATTAATTGGGATACTAATTTTATGTGACTATTTGGTTGGATTATTGGTTTGATCTATACGCATAGAATATTCCCCACTTCCCACATTTTTTCCACTTACTAGGGAAAATACTATATTCATAGCTTTAATATCAAATACATTTTTCCAAATAATTCCTTTTTTTTTTTGGATATACATTTCTGATCATCCTTAATACACATAGGATGGACATGTGACATTTAATATATATACGTTTTTTTGTACCAATTCCCTTAAAGGATTTGATGCTGCTTATTCTATAATTAGGTTGATTCCTCCTTTTTTGGTTTTTGTCTTGTTCTTCTGTATATTATGTGTAGGGATGTACGGTCGGTGTATTGTCCGTTTTACACCTGCTGGGCATCAATATACATATATACCATTTTGATGTTAATTTTACTTTGTTTTTTCTTTATTTTTATTTTGGATTTGATCATTAGACACATCTGTGGGATATAGTTATGGCCCAAGATGTTTAGTGACCTATATTACAAGCGAGTTTGTTGCAATATTAGTATTGGACAGACTGCGCGTGTCTCAGGGCTATTTGCCATTACCTCTAATGGCGCATCGAGACCAAGTCTTGCATCTCAGAACGAGGCTTGGCACGCATTACTAGCTTTATTAGGCGGAGCAGTGACGCCACCACGTTGTAGGAGAGGAGGACGGGCTCCTGTTTGCCGGCCGGCTTTTTATGTTGTTCTTATATGCTGTAATTTTTCGACCTAAATGTAAGTGTGCTACTTTTTATTTTTAATAAATTGTCTCTACGATATTATGCCATGTTGGTTCCTTTCTTTCCTGGGGACCACTGAGTTCCTTATTGAGACCACGGAATATATCACTGTCTGGGAAGTACTGTTGTGAGACGGAAAGCTGACCCACTGAAAGGAGGATAACTTTGGTGTGACCTACCGATTATACAGAACGCTCCAATTTATATACTCTCTGGTAAGCGCATTCACTATACGGTGACGGGCACTTCGTGCGCTTTCAGAGTGTGTTGATCCACTGGGGTGCTGCCATTTAAGAACATAAATGTTTATTATATGGACTTACATATGAACTTTTTATGATTGGATTTTTTTTTTTTTTTTTGTATTATCATTTTTATGCACTTTCGTGATTTTTATGCACTTGAGGTGTTTTTTGATCGTATCAATTATCTATATATTAATTATTCACATAATTTAATATCTTATTTTTTGTTATATAAGTAATTAGAGGGTTGGCGCAGCTTTCTGTATTTTTGTATTGTTGTTGAGTGCCATATCGCATTTATTGCTGCTGCCTATATCACACATTGTTAGTTTGTTTTTTCACTATTTTTCCCAGCGCGGTTTATTTTTTCCATATATATATATATATATATATGTAACAAAGCAAATAAGAATGTGATTCAAACCAGTCCAGTGATCGGTTAATTTGTGCACATTGAAAGGCAAACACTGCTAGAGCTGAAATGGTACCATCTGGTCTGACCCGAGAGGGGGAGCACGAAAGTCACATGAACATCTATGCAACAGTGCACACAAGTCACCTTTTGAATGACCTTCTGTGACCTTAGGAATCTTACATATAGTTATTGGGACTAACTTTTCTCTTGTTTTAAATGATTCAGACCAGATGGTAGCACATCAGCTCTAGGAGTGTTTGCCTTTTCAATGTGCACAACTTAACTGAGTGATCACTGATCTGTTTTGAATAACATTCTTATTTGCTTTGATACATACATATATATATATATATATATATATGGGCTGCTCTTAGATTGTTTGGATCTGTGAGGATTTTTTGGTCACACCTGTGCAGGGACAGACACGTGCAGACATGATTTCTTTAAGCTACTATACAGTAGCAACTATACACATATTATATTTTTTTGCACTTATTCTTATTTTGGGTGGAATTGCGAGGAGTCTCTTGCCACATTTGCTCAGGGAGGGCCACAAACACACAGGATTTTATCTATTTACTCCACCTGTAGTACTTAGCACTTTATAAAAGGCTTTTTAACAAATTTTACTTATCCTGTAGTTGTGTTTACATTTTTGAATAGGAATCCATATACATCCTCTAATTTAAACCTAATCAAGGTAAATCGAGTTTATGTAGTGAGATTGATTTTATACATCTATCAATCTTAGGTAGTGCTACTCACCCCATTTACTTACTCACTTCATTTCTGGACCCCCCCTCCTGGAGAGGTCTTTTTTCAGGGAAGCAGCAACCTACAGTAGCCAATATCCTAAGCGCGGGTACTCTATGTCTGTTAATAAAGCTATAAGCACTGATTGAGTTATATAGGAAATATGACAAAAAAATCCTTCCAACAATATTAGATATATTGCATAAGGCATTTGATTCCAGACATCTTCCTATCGCTATCAAAAAACACTACTAGAATAGTATTTGCTAAAGGCTTATGCACACTGGGCATTAAAAACACCACGCCAGTTCAGGTTAGTCATATCAGACTCCATCAAGGACTTCTTAGTATACTGCCCTGAGCCAAAATCATTTCAATAAACCATGCAAGTCGGCATCTGTATTACATCTTTAGTCTACAAAGGAATGCACAGTTTTTCGATTTCAATGTACTTGATCCTTCCAAAAATATTGGCCCATCCAATAAAGGCTTATAGTGGTTTTAAAGTCGCATGTATTAATTACTTTGATTCTCTCTGTTTTAGGTCCCTGCTCGGTACAGTGTGTGTGTTTTCCTAAAATTATAATGCTAAATACCTTCTTTACAGACCCAAGCTGTCTTGTCATGTGACCTCCCTCTGCTTTCCTTCGTGATATAAGTGAGTACAGTGGGAGAGGCTGAGATTTCCCTCTGATGAATGCAAGTCAGCAGAGGGAGGTCACATGTCTGCACAGCTGGGATCTGCAAAGAAGGTATTTAGCATTAGAATTTTAGGAAAAAATGCACACATTGTACTGAACAGGGACCTAAAACGGATAGGATCAAAGTAAATAATACATGTTTCTTTACTTTACAAGCACTAGAGCAACTGCAGGGAATAGATTTACACAGAGAGGAAAGAAGAGGAGATCAACTGTCACACATACTATGGAACAGAGAGGGAGGGGAGGGGGGAAATGCAGAGATCTTAAGGAGATAGCTGGATGACAGAGGCATGTAAATTGACCACATTATCAGAGACGAGCAGCCATGATAAATGTGGACAGTTTACAGAGGTGCAGGCAGGATCAGCTAGGTTTTGTATGACATAGAAAGGGACCACTGGCATGGCAAAAGCACTGTGCTATATCTTGTGCCTTAAAAGAGACAAGGGCATTTTTTTTTTAGGATTACAACCACTTTAAAAAGATGTTAGTCTTAAAACTTAGAGAATAGCTCTAGTTGTATTTTTTTTTTTTTTTTTACATGAAATCTGCCTACTCTCTTCCTCTGGAATAGCGGAAAGGCAAATAAAGGCATCAAGACATCTACATTAACTTTTTAAAATTGTTTAGGTGAGAAAAAGACATTATATTTGTTTATCTCGATCAGGTCTGCCAGATTTCCTTCTGATGCAGAATCTTAGCAAATAAATAGTACACACTGTCCAGCTAATCAGTTCAGATTTTCTGACTTGTGGCTCTAAAAAAGCATACTCTAAGTAATATTTTAGAATGACTGAATCTGCATAGTTCCTTTGTCTTGCATTGTAGTCTAGAAAAAAACACTGATCAACTCACACATGGAATACAAAGCTTTTTTACACAATGTAGGCAGGATTGGTAGCAGGAGGGGGAGAGAACATTATTCTAGTTCAGTATTAGGCTGGCATACTACTTTAAAGTGATAATAATAAAGACTCTTTTTTTAAAAATAACAAACATGCTACACTTAGCTGCTCTGTGCAGTGGTTTTACACAGAGCGGCCCTGAACCTCCTCTCCTGGAGTCCTCACAGAGCACAGGATGGACACTGCTTTAACAAACATTTACTGTATATGCAACAGTTACACAGCTGTAAAAAATTGGGTTTTGGGTGTTGGTGGTGCCCAAATATCTTAACCCCACAAATAGGATCTGTCAGAACACAGGATGGACTCTTTTAAACAGAATTCACACAATTTACAACTGTTAAACAGCTGCTAGACAAAAGCATGACTCCATTTGTACATGGTAATAAGAGCAGGCTCACAACAGTGCCAGAAGATGGTAACAGTGGCAGGTAGTGTAAGATGCTAACAGTGGCTGAATGTGCTCATAGAGACTGGGCTGGACCGGCAATGGTGACAGCATGTTATATATGTTTTGTGGTCTGTGGTGGTGAAGATTGGGATGCAACAGAAAAAAAGTTGGCAGTATCCCTCAAATTTTTAATCTGTAAACCTGTCAGTAGAAAATATACAGCACTGCCAACTCTCTGTCCCTAAAAAGGATTTTATCTGTTCCTCACTCCTGACACTCCTGACATGCTAACAAAGAGCTCCATGGAAAGTAGCCCTTAAAGCTCCATGCACACTAGCCTTTTTTAAGCTCTTAGAATATGTTATTAGCATTCTTCTGCTCCTAGAATCTAAATAGTGTTATCATATGTGTCCATGCACACTCCATTAGAGTATAAGAGCTTTTTTTAAGATTCAGTGTCTAGGAGCAGAAAAAAAATGGTTTTGTGGTTGTTTTTTATTTTTTTGGAAAAACACTTATAAACTAATAGCTTTTTTTGATCTTTTTTCTTTATGTACTGTAAAAACGCTAATAAAATACTAGTGCTCTTAAATGCTCCTAAAAGCTTCTAAAACTCCAGTACAAGCCAGCACAAAAACACATCAGCATTTTTCATCCAGCCTTTTTTTCCTAGTGTTTTTTTATTTTATGCTTATAAAAAAGCGCTAGTGTGCATGGAGACTTATAGTGTGTGGGCTGGAACTCAGTTCAAATCCATCATTGTCCAAAGTCTTGCACCTGAGCAGAAATCAGGTGCAAACCTTTAGCCAATGATGGCTTTGGCAATGAATGAGTCTGTGACTCATCAGACTCTCTCCCCTCCAGGGATCCTGTTACACACATTGAAAGCAATGAAAGAACTTTTCTCAATGGATGAGAGGGTAGAAGGGACTTGTCCCCATCAGGAACTTTTTTTTTATTCAGCTCAGTCCAGGAGACCCAATGCTATTAACCCCCGTACGCTGGAAGTTAAGAGACTGGATGGGGCATCCTTGCAATTAAGATTTCCACAGGATCCAGCTGCCTTCACTCCATTACTGGTAAGTTATGTCCATAAAGCTATAGGGCTAAAAATACATTTTAATTAAACTTAAGCTTTAAACAGTGAGGCAGCATACCATTTACCAACATCGTTTTTATATGTATATATTTCTGAACAGTTTTAAAGATTTAAAAATATTTAAAATGGTAGCATAGTCACTCTAATAATGCAACTATGTGCAAGCCTTTCAGGAAATTCCTATGTTTTTTACATGCAAATTAGGATTGCTAATCACCGAGCTGATCACTAAAGTATGAATTTGGTTACTTCAAAAGACAGATGTTCAGTGTATCAATCCTGCTTATCGTTTAAACTCAATAATAAAATAATTTATAATCTAGTTACTTAAATGCATTCCATCTTCAAAGCATGACCTTGTTTCCTCTGCATCCTTGTTCCATTTCAATTAGAAGTAAGTTATTTATTTTAGACATATTGCTAATTTTCCCCCCACATGCAATGAATATTAACAAAAGCAATAATGATGATGTACTGCTATGGATTTATAGCTATGAAACGTTTTCCTGAAATAAAATATTGCTTTTATTTTAAGATATATCTTACTAAATAAAGCTACAGGGGACGAATATTATATGTGATCATGTTTTTGAACATACATTTCACTATTTTGGGAAAGGACATTTTGAATACATCTTTGTAGAACATTTGCTATACAAAGTGCAAAACGGAAGTAACAGCTATTTACAAGAGATATACTGTACAGTGTATGCAGTGATTCATTGAGGGATACAGGATTCAGAAACATTTGTACAGCTGCCAAAAAATTGATTTGGGCACTATTATTCACTAATTTTCTTTGGTTTCCATGGAAAGGGTTAAAACACTGAGGAATAGGATGAAACATCAGTAGGAACAGTGGCTCTGTTTTCTGTTTCTACCTTTAGTATGAAGTAGCATCTTCCCATCATAGATTGTAAGCTCCTCCTGGGTCCTCCTATTGCTTCTGTATTGAACTGTGTTATAACTGCACCCTCTCCCTTTATATTGTAAAGAGCTGCACGAACTGTTGGCGCTATGTAGACATATACAGCAAGACATCACAGGATGAGTTAAAAAACAGATGTGCATTATGAGTGCACTATTGTTTTACACCCCATCTGTGTTGTCATTCACTACAGTACAAGTCAGTTAGCAGGTATTTAACCTACTGCAGCAAAACTGATGCATACATTTAAAATTCCTGTTTAAATTTGACAGATGACAACTTCAGCCACTTTAATTCTGTTTTTAAACAAATAGCTGGGGATTCCTGTCATCTGTCAGAAACCCTTATTGTAGATGCGTGGGGTTCCCTCTAAAAAAATATGCTTAAAGTAAATTTAAAGTCTAATTTTTTTCCCTATAAAAATAACAAACATGTTATACTTACCTGCTCTTTTGCCATGGATTTGCACAGAAAAACCTGTATCCTCCTTTTACCGGGTCCTGGCCCTTCCCTCCTGTTCAGTGTTTGCTATGGGGGCACTCAAGCTGAGTCACAGCTCCATGTGTCCATTCAGGCACAAAGTCCCGACCCGGCCCTATCTCCTCTCTCCCCTGATTGGCTAGCTGACTTTGATTGACAGCAGTGAGAGCCAATGTTGCTGCTGCTGTGTCTCAGCCAATCAGGAAGGAGAATCTTGGATGGCTGAGACACTCATGGACATCGTTAGAGAGAGAGGGGCCGGACAGTCAGGTAAGTGTTAGGTGGGGCCGAGCGGGGCTGCTGCACACAGAAGGTTTTTTATCTTAATGCATTAAGATAAAAAACCTTCTGCCTTTACAACCACTTTAATGAAGGTATAGTATGTGGCCATATTTTGTCAGTAATGTCACATTATCCTGGCCCCCTTTAGGTGGTCTGAGATTGAATTAAATGAATACGGCCAAGTGATATCACTGGTTGCAAAGAATGTGACAGGTGCTGGTACCCACCACTTTCTTTTCAACAATTGACAGATATGAAGTTGTCATAAAGTGCATCTAGAAAGTGCATCTAGAAAGTGCCTTTTTCCACATTTTGTTATGTTACAGCCTTATTCCAAAATGGATTCATTCATTATTATTTTTCATTATTTTCCTCAAAATTCTACAAACAATACCCCATAATGACAACATGACAGAAGTTTGGAATATTTGCAAATGTATTAAAAAAATTTAAAAAATCACCTGTACATAAGTATTCCCAGCCTTTGCTCAATACATTATTGAAGCACCTTTGGCACCAATTTTAGCCTTGAGTATTTTTGAGTATGTTGCTACAAGCTTGCCACACCTATTTTTGAGCAGTTTCTCCCATTCTTCTTTGCAGGACGTCTCAAACTCCATGAGGTTGGTTGGGGAGCGTTGGTGCACAGACATTTCCAGATCTCTCCCGAGATGTTCAATCTGGTTCAAGTCTGGGCTTTGGCTGGCCACTCAAGGACATTCATAGAGTTGTTGCATAGCCACTCCTTTGTTACCTTGGCTGTGTGCTTAGGGTCTTTGTCCTGTTGGGAGATGAATCTTTGCCCCAGTCTGAGGTCCAGAGCGCTCTGGAGCAGGTTTTCATCAAGGATCTCTCTGTACATCACTGTATTCATCTTTCCCTCGATCCTGACTCGTTTCCCAGTTCCTGCCGCTGAAAAACATCTCCACAGCATGATGCTGCCACCACCATGCTGCATTGTAGGGATGGAATTGGCCAGGTGATGAGCAGTGCCAGGTTTCCTCCAGACATGACGCTTGCCATTCAGGACAAAGAGTTAAATCTTTGTTTCATCAGACCAGAGAATTTTGTTTCTCATGGTCTGAGAGTCCTTCAGGTGCCTTTTGGCAAACTGCAGAAGGGCTGTCATGTGCCTTTTACTGAGAAGTTGCTTCCATCTGGCCATTCTGCCATACAGGCCTGATTGGTGGAGAGCTGCAGAGATGGTTGTTCTTCTGAAAGGTTTTCCTCGCTCCACAAAGAAACTCTGGAGCTCTGTCAGAGTGACCATTTGGGCTCTTGCTCACCTCCCAGACTAAGACCCTTCTCCCCTGATTGCTCAGTTTGGCCGGGCACTCTAGGAAGAGTCCTGGTGGTTCTATACTTCTTCCATTTACAGATGATGGAGGCCACTGTGCTCATTGAATCCTTCAATAATGCAGACATTTTTCTGTACCTTTCCCCAAATATGTGCCTTGATAAAATCCTGTCTCGGAGGTCTAGAGACAATTCCTTGGATTTCATGGCTTGATTTATGCTCTGACATGCACTGTTAACTGTGGGGCCTTATATAGACAGGGGTGTGCCTTTCCAAATCATGTCCAATCAACTGAAGGATGATCAGTGGAAACAGGATGCAATTTAGCTCAAATTTTAGTGTCTTGGCTGTGAATTCTTACAGTATGTGTATGCAATTTTTAAAAAATTTTATGTTTAATAAATTTGCAATGATTTCAAACAAACTTCTTTCACATTGTCATTATAAAAAAAATAGAAAAATAATAAATAATGAATTTAATCCATTTTGAAATAAGGCTGTAATATAACAAAATGTGGAAAAAGTGAAGCGCTGTGAATACTTTCTGAATGCACTGTATACAGTATAGCAGTAGTAGTTGTATGATGTTCATATACTGTATGATGTATGATGTTCAAATCCCACCAAAAAGGCTAAAGGTCTATTGTTCAGGCAAAAGCCTGATTAGCCAAAGTTCAGTTTGAACTTGTGTTCAGACCAAACATTGAGCTCATCCCTAACCCTAACAATGAACATATTATGTTCCTTTTGGTCTATTAAATTTACTACTATACATGTTTTGGTATAGCTGTCCTTCTTCATGCTGCCTCCCCAGAAAACTTTGGCTGGATTCTTACTCACTAATGAAACTCACTTACTTCAATATAAAACATTATTACTAAAGGTAAGAACTGATAGTTGAGCTGGCAAGAAAATATTTTCAGTTAAAATAATGCACAACAACTTAACATTTATCTAGGAAAACGAAATGGTGTTGGACAATGTCATCCAGAAGCAATCAGTCACAGACATTTAATAGACTGCCCCAAATATCTCTTATCTAATTCCCAACACTAAAATATTTTTGACTCTCAGCAGTCATCAGTTGTCTTTTATTTGAGTTGCTGACATAGTTGATTAAGGCTCTGTATTGTACTGCATTTGTATAACTATGATAAATGGAAACACTGCCATTGCTTTCCTTACAGCAAACATTTAAAATCCACAGATCATCATTTATCTTCCAAAGATTTAAGATGCTGTGGACATGTCAAAATTTATTTGCATTTTCAGTATCATACAGCACAATGTACTATACTGTAATGTGTTTTGTCCTTTAAAGCCTAAGCACATTTTTCAAATTTGCTACTTCTGACATTCTGAGGCCGCGTACACACGGGCGGATTGTCTGCCCAACTAAGTTCGTCAGACAATCCGACAGACAGTCCGTCCAAACTTTTGAATGAACGGACTTGCCCACACACGGCACTTTTTGAGCGGACTAATACGGCGGACTAAGTCCGCCATACAATCCGCTCTACTTTTGAAATGAATGGACTCGCCCACACACGCGGAGGAAAGTCCGCTCATTTCGAGCGCGTCTCCAGGTAGGCGGGGCCCGCGAAGGAGACGTCGCTGGCCCCGCCGCCTGGAATGGACTTAAAGGGGAACCCCAACGCTGAAAAAAAATCGGCGTGGGGGTGCCCCCCAAGTCCACAACAGACCCTTGTCCGAGCACGCTACCCGGCCGGCCAGGAAAGGGGGGCGAGCGAGCGCCCCCCCCTCCTGAGCCGTACCAGGCCGCGTGCCCTCAACATGGGGGGTGCCTTGGGGAAGGGGGGGCCGCGCGGCCCCCCCACCCCAAAGCACCTTGTCCCCATGTTGATGAGGACAAGGGCCTCTTCCCGACAACCCTGGCCGTTGGTTGTCGGGGTCTGCGGGCGGGGGGCTTATCGGAATCCGGGAGCCCCCTTTAATAAGGGGGCCCCCGGATACCGGCCCCCCCACCCTATGTGAATGAGTATGGGGTACAATGTACCCCTACCCATTCACCTGTGAAAAAAAGTACAAAAAAAACACAACACAGGGTTAAAATATTTTATTGCACAGCTCCGGGGGTCTTCCGTCTTCGGGGGTCTTCTCGCCGGACTCCTCCGCTATCTTCTTGTAGCTCTTTTGCTAGCGGAGGAGTCCGGTTTCTTCCTCCCCGCCGCCGGCCTCTTCTCCCGACTTCGGGGGTCTTGTCCCCCTCTTCGGTTCTTCTGCCGGGCCACCGCGCCTTCTTATAGCTCTTTTACAGGTGGTGGCCCGGTCTTCTGTCGCCGCCGCCGCCGCCGCCTTCCGTTCTTCTTCTTCTTCTTCTTCTCCAGGAGATGTTGCCTCGACGATCTCTCCGGCCGGAATGCCAGAGCCACGCTGCGCGGCCACTTATATAGTGACAATGGGGCGGTGTCACATGGTATATGTCACATGGGTTGGTGTCACATGGTGACCCCGCCCCCTTACGATGTCATAGTCCCCATGTGACATCAACCCATGTGACCAACCCATGTGACATATACCATGTGACACCGCCCCATTGTCACTATATAAGTGGCCGCGCAGCGCGGCTCTGGCATTCCGGCCGGAGAGATCGTCGAGGCAACATCTCCTGGAGAAGAAGAAGAAGAAAGGAAGGCGGCGGCGACGGCGGCGACAGAAGACCGGGCCACCGCCTGTAAAAGAGCTATAAGAAGGCGCGGTGGCCCGGCAGAAGAACCGAAGAGGGGGACAAGACCCCAGAAGTCGGGAGAAGTGGCCGGCGGTGGGGAGGAAGAAAGCCAGACTCCTCTGCTAGCAAAAGAGCTACAAGAAGATAGCGGAGGAGTCCGGCGAGAAGACCCCCGAAGACGGAAGACCCCCGGAGCTGTGCAATAAAGTATTTTATCTCGTGTGTTGTGTTTTTTTTTGTACTTTTATTTTACAGGTGAATGGGTAGGGGTACATTGTACCCCATACTCATTCACATAGGGTGGGGGGCCGGTATCCGGGGGCCCCCTTATTAAAGGGGGCTCCCGGATTCCGATAAGCCCCTCGCCCGCAGACCCCGACAACCAACGGCCAGGGTTGTCGGGAAGAGGCCCTTGTCCTCATCAACATGGGGACAAGGTGCTTTGGGGTGGGGGGGCCGCGCGGCCCCCCCTTCCCCAATGCACCCCCCATGTTGAGGGCACGCGGCCTGGTACGGCTCAGGAGGGGGGGCGTTCGCTCGCCCCCCTTTTCTGGCCGGCCGGGTAGCGTGCTCGGACAAGGGTCTGTTGTGGACTTGGGGGGCACCCCACGCCGATTTTTTTCGGCGTTGGGGTTCCCCTTTAAGTCCATACCAGGCGGCGGGGCCCGCGACGTCTCCGTCGCGTGCCCCGCCTACCTGGATACCCGCTCGAAATGAGCGGACTTTCCTCCGGGCGGGAAAAGTCCGCTCATTTCGAAAGTAGAGCGGACTGGCACACACACGGGCGGACTGTCCGCTCAAACCAAGTTTGGACGGACAATCTTACGGAAATTCCGAAAGACTTAGTCCGCCAGACTGTCCGCTGAAAAAGTCCGCTGAAGCCCACACACGAGCGGACTGTCCGCTGAAATATGTTTCGGCGGACTAAGTTGGGCAGACAGTCCGCCCGTGTGTACGCGGCCTTACTGTGTTTTCTTTACTTAAGAAAAGGGGAACATGAGTTTTTAAACATGTTTTAGGTGTAATCCTCAAAAGACATCAGATTTAAATTCAGTGTAACAATTTGTGTTAATTGTTAACTGCAATTCTTCCCGTATAAACATCTATCTGAGAAGAAACAAGTATATGTTGTGCTAAAAAGTAAAAAAAAGAAAGATTTAGTAATATTGAGATCTGCTCATTGATTTACTTAAATTGTGAATGGATGTTATGAAAAGGACAGCAGCTAAAAAGGATCAATGACTTCAAATCAATCACACATTAAAATAATGACATGCAAAAAAGCTTCCATTACCCTAATCTCTCTGTATGAAAGCAGCTTTCCCTACTCTTTCCCTCCAACAGTTTCCAATTCACTGACATTATTGTTGCTCTGTGCCCCAACCCCCTTTATTATGATTCAAAATGTGCACATTATTGTAACTGGACTGTGAATCACCATTCCGCAGAATTTGCCTCAAACCCATGGTAGCAACAAAATTGAATCTCATCCATAATGAAAATTTGTTTCTTGTAGTTAGGAAGATAGAACATCAAAAAATATTGTCAATGGTTTGCATTATTTTTGTAAATTTGTACTGTTTAAGATAAAAAAAATGCCTAAAAGTAATAGTTGTGTTTTACATTTAAACAATAGTTTAGTTTTTAAGTAAACTATATATAACTGTAATATGAAAATGTTAAAGGTTAACTGTATATTGGAATTACAAATGAGCTGGGGAAAAAAAAGAATACTTCCAGTTTATTGAAAAATGATATAGGTCACAGTTTTGACCATTGCAATTAGCTCTAATAGAAGTTTCATGATCGGGAGCCTATCCCACTGGCTCCTGTCCAGCATCCATGACTAAAAGCTGTTAGTTAAAGCTCAGTCAGTATTCTATGAGCGTGTTGTGAGCACACTCTCAGCACACAATCTCAGGCCATTGCAGATAAATATGCATAGCGACTGGAGATTGGGGCGTTAAAGTCCACTTTTGTCTTGCAAATATGCATTGTGGTCTGCAAGAGGTTAAACTTAATTTTTGAGCACTAATCATTGTTACATCTCTTATCTTGATATAGTGGGCAGGAGGTTAATGTTGTAATGATAATATTCCAATAAAAAAATGAATCATTAAAATAGATCATGTTGTATAATTTCTGCTTATTATAGCATGTATTTAGATCCTAAAGTCAGACCATGCTTCATGGCATTGATCTTGTTGACAAATTTTCAAAAATGTTCCAAGACATTTCAACTATGCTGCAACAGAAATTTTAAACTGGGTGCTTTAGACACTGCACACAAAGGTATCTTAAAATTCTACACAAATAAAGCAAAGGCTTAACCTTACTTTGTTACAACTTTTTTTTATTAAATGGTACAATATTATGTTATTATTTTAAAGTTTAATATCCCCAACATTACAGCATTGTTTGCATGCCTAATGTGACAAATACGTAATATCAAAGCAGACCTTTGTCTTCTACAATCAAATTATGACCAGCTTTCATAACCTAAAAATACACTACAATAGACTGGAATGGAATCTGAAGCCTAGGGAATTCATTTTGTAACTGCATTTATTGACAGCCCATAGACCTATGCAGAGACAGTTCCATATCTATATTTATCAGAAATTTACCACAATACTTGTGGCCACCAACATAAACCCTTTACTGATCTTTTCTACAAGATGGTATAGTGCAGCAAAGTTCTACTGCAAGATATCCCCCCACCCAAACTTGCACTGTTGCTAGTGCTGAGACATCAATCAGTAAGGGGTAAAGTACTTTAGAAACACAGATTATAACAATGTCATCACCATTTAATAATTTTGTGTGAGCGACCTGGGGAGAGCACTGCACAATATGCTTGTGACTGTTGTCAATTTCACTTTAAATGCATTTGGGAATTAATCACATTGTGCACCCGCTTTATGACAGTAAGGTAGGTGTAGATTGGACTAGGAAATATAATCTATTTTTGGAACCCAAGATACAATATAAACATATCTATTAAACTGTGATGTCATATAACAGCTACAGTGTATAATGTATATGCATATGTTGGTTAAGCATTGGTTCACCCTATAGCCATTATAGGTATGTTACAATTAGTCATGATAGTTATATTATATATACATTATATTATAAATGGTATACTGCATACAAATTAATTCCATCAAATTTTTTCAACTGGTATGTTTGCCCAGGTCATCCCCCTTATTGGCCCGCAGCCAGGCACAAGGTAAATTCACACAGCCAGGTGCAAACACACTTCCACTCATTGTCTACAATGACCAGTCTAGGGGTTAGAGCACACTGAGCAGGCTACGCTAGCTGATCACAGATCTCTGTTAAGCAGACAGCCATTCAATTTACCTAGCTGTTCCTCTGTTAGGCAGAGAGACCAAAAATTATTCTATACTAATCCTAGCACCTAACTAGGAGGGTGCTACACTTGGATATTATTGGGTAGGTTTACCAATTGCAAATAGACTTCACGCTGCAAAGGTAATTTTCTGTTAGCGTAACAAATGTGGTGAAAATTCATTTTGCAAAGAATACCTAATTACATGCAAGGAAACTAATAAAAACAGTATTTTTGCTTAGATATGATTGAATGATGGAAATCAACAGAGTTTCACCACATTCACTAAGCTAAGGGAAAATTCCCTTGCAAAGTGAACAACCTATTTGCCTTTAGTAAATCGACCCCAATACATCAATAATGAGACCTTTCTATTTATTCTGCAGACAAAATATACATTATAGATTAGTTGAAGTGTTGAAGGGACTGACAGCATTAAAGCGGAGGTCCACCCTAAAGTGGACCTTCCACTCATCGGAACCCTCCCCCCCTCCGGCGCCACAATTGGCACCTTTCAGGGGGGAGGGGGGTGCAGATACCTGTACAGTACAGGTATCTGCACCCACTTCCGGGATAGCTCTCTGCGGAAAGGGGCGTAGATTACGCCCCTTTCCGCAAGTGCCCGCCCCTTTCCGCAAGTGCCCCGCTGCCTGCTGGGAAACACACAGATCCCAGAGGCAGTGGGGACCGTCCTTATTGCACAGCGCGACTCGCGCATGCGCAGTAGGGAACTGGGAAATGAAGCCGAAAGGCTCCATTTCCTGATTCCCATACCCAAGGTGGCGGCGGCAGCACTCGAGAGACAATCTAGAGATCGGCTTCAGGTGCCGACATCGCGGGCGCGCTGGACAGGTAAGTGTCACTATTTTAAAAGTCAGCAGCTGCAGTATTTGTAGCTGCTGGCTTTAAAAAAAAAAAAAATGCGGAGTCCCGGTGGACTCCTGCTTTAAGTTCCAAAGATATAATGCAAGGCCAAATAGCCAAGATACATAACCTTAGCAAGGGTCATTTCATTTTCTCATACAAAACATATTAGGTTTCTGTTGATGAGCTGGAGGTAAATGTAATGTTGCAGCTTACACTACTTACACTAACCTAAGTTCTCTTGTCCACAGATATTCATCTATAAAATGTCAATCTTTTCATACTTCCAGCTACTCCTTCTTACCCTGTGGTCATCTACTATTGGACACATAAACGTTTGGCTGCACATCAACTGTGAGTGTATGAATTGATACTTTACTGGTAACCTGTAGATCATTGCACTAATAATTGATTTATCCCATTCAATAAAAGAAACCTTCCAGATAACTATGCATAGGACACAAGTACTTTCTTTGCGAGTAACAACAAAACAGTTTGAAGTTGTGAAATGAACACATCATAACAACATGATGTAAGTGTTAGTGAATGTGATTATGCAGTTCTTAATGGAAAGATGAGAGTATTTACTCCAGACGTATGTCTCATACTGTGTGATGAAAGTAAACAGCCTAGGCGTTTACTTGATGGAAAGGCCTTCCTGTCACTGCAGTGCTTTCACAACTGCACAGTTTTATGACAGTGATGAAACTAGTAAAGAAAACATGAGTGCAGAACAAGATATATTCACACAGACAGTTGCATCACGAGCCACACTAAATGTAAATTCAAAATAGACAATAGATAATACAGTTATTAGAAAGCCGATTGGATGCCGTTGTCAGAATACAATGTCCTACCTAATGGGGATTTCACCATTCACTTGATTTGTGTGGATAGAGGAATCCAACAGTATATGTCCAGCTTTACCCAGCCAAGCTCCCCTTCTAACCTACCACTGACAGAGTGATGGGGAAGAATAAAGTGGCAGCATGTGGCAGTTCCAGGGCCAGAGTGGCCAAGCACTGGTTACAAATACTATCATGTGGGGGTGTGCCATGACAAACCCCACAATCCAGCCACAATGGGGAAGAGAAGTGTGAAAAAACATGGCTGGGTAAATCTACATTATGTTCCTCACCCATACCCCCTTGTAGTGGCAAGGAACTGCTAACACACAGCATGTAACCCCTTTGTTTAAAGGCTGCAGGCCACAGGGTTTGCCTGCTACTCCAGCAATATAGCTAGAAAATGATCTGGTGAAGTTTGAAGACATCTTCACTAGCCATTCATCATCCCAGAACATTCTTAATTGGTACAAGGGGCCAAGTTAATATCACCTTTCCTATTAAAACCAACCAAAACTAACAAAAATGACACTGCTTACCTTCCCTGCTGTGCAACTTCACAGCATATTCATTTTCCTAGTATTATAACTGCTCTTTAATTGTCAAAATTGTATACCCTTAGATGTGGTCATCAAACATTCTCTTCTACAGTTGCTTTTTGGAGCTCTGGTAAATGACCAAATTTTGACATTGTTAGGAATACGTCTTTAAAGTGTATTTAAATTCCAACTACTTTTTTTCCAGATTTAGTAGGGTTTCAAATAGTCAAGTTGTCATTGCTTTTCTATGTCTATCAGTTAAAGTTCCCTCCACTGTTTATTCTCAGGGACAATACGGGAGGAAGGTGGAAAGCACCCAAAAGTAAGGGGAAAAGCACCTTTGACAGTTGTTACCATAAGAAATATACTGAAATATATCCTACCCAATTCTTGTGAAAACAAGAATTGGGTATTACCCCTCACATTTTCACCAAAATAAATTGCATTGCAAGGATGGATCTCCCAATGGGGATATAAACAGTGATAAAAACTTGACAGATCTAGAAAGCTAAATTTAGCTGATGTACTATTTTAAATGTCATGAAAAATATTTGCAACTCATTCTTTCAAGCAGCATTGCAAATTACTTTGTTCTTGCTTTGTAACTGCATTTGGCAGTGTGCGCTGAGGAAAAGCAGTGCATGTTGCATTTATTGTACAGCATGTTCTGACAATACCATTGAACTTTAGTAAACACAAAATTTTCAAAATGAAACAAAAAAATAGCACTGCAATGAGTGCTAACAATGAATTGCAGTACAGCATGCAGCATTGAACTACACATTAGTATGTATGTATTACATGTAAATGCGCCTTCCATGAACATTTCTACATTTAAAAAAAAATTGCATTATTCATATTTTAGACATTTTTTTTTTCATTAAATGGAATTTTTCATCATATAATCACCATATCAAGTGCTGTATTTCTTATGCAAAATTACAAAAGTACAAAGCACATTGGAAACAAAAATGTGTCTTTTCTTTTTGCTTTTCACACTGAGGGAGATACTAAAACTGGAGCACTCAGAATCTAGTCTGTACATGGTTGCCAATCAGCTTCTAATTTCAGCTTGTTCAATTTAGCTTTGAAAATAAAACCTGGAAGATAATTGGGGAGTAGCTGAACCAGATTTTGCACACTCCAGTTTTAGTAACCCCAAGTGTGTTTTAAGATATTTCACCACCTTAAAAAAAATTAAAAACAGTCCACTACCTTTATATAATTTAATATATAACCTCACCACCATAGCATATTCACTAATAAATGTGTTGCTGACTATGCTGTTAGTTTACAGATTTATATATATTATAATACTTATTTTTTTGAAACTGAATACAAACAGATGTGTACAGCTGTAATCACTAAACATCAAATCAGTAATACAAGACTAGCAGTAAGCGGCAGCTACTTTGCTTAACAAAGCATGACTAAGTCAGTGCATAACTCTAGACGAAATGTGGTCAGTCTTACCATAACCGGCTCTTTTAAGTCCTTGTTGGATATGGTTTTACTTTTATATCTTCCTAAATCCATACTCCATAGATAGATACTTAGTGAAATAAAACCATCTTCCTGCTTCTTGGTTATCACAGTGCCTTTCAGACTCCAGCTCTTCCAGCCTGTCCTGTGGATAACTTCTTGTTAACACTACTTTCCAATTATAGGTCCATGAAGCACACAAATAGTTCACAGTCTCCAGAGAAAGAAGACAGCTGGCTTCAGATAACAAGTCATGCAAAGCCAAGCTCAGTTTCAAAGCTACACTTTCTTATCTATAAAGCAACTTAAACAAGTGCAATTCAAAGACTGTGATATTCTTCAGTAATCACCAGAACACTTTATGATTTTTCCTATAGGCAAAGTACATTTGTTTAGCAGGTTGCTAGGTGTGAGTGCAGACATGCAACCTAAAAATAAATAAGTAAATATAACTGGTATTTTACTTTTGGAGCCAGAATAAAGATAAGCTGATATTGGCATGGTTGTTTGTTTATGACATTTTCCGACAGATGCCACTGTCTATTTCTTAAAGCAGTATTAAACCCAAAAGCAAACAATTATTATATTTCAGCTTACAAATTCTTAGATGTTATGGCTGCATTCATTGTCTTTTTTACTTTTCTTTCTTCAATTTTCATCTGGTAATCCAGCTAGCAGATGTGTGTTTTTTAACAAGTTTAAGCTCTCCAGCAGAATGTATAAGTTTACATAGATTGGAAAAAAACACCTAACACACTGGCAGGGGTGATTCAAATAATAAAATGATTCATGCAAAACCTTTATCCCAAAAGGAATAAAACAACTGTTTGCTGTAACTGATTATAAATTGTGAGCTGGAGTTTGGCTTCAATGTATTAGTACAATTAATGTATTTCTTATTCCTCTGGAGTTGTGTCTCACTAATAGAAGAGGTGTGTTACTGATCACAAGGGAAAAAAGTAAAAAAAAAAAAAAAATGAAAATTGATGCAGCCATCACATCTAAATGATTGCTAAGCTGCACTATAATACATTTTTGGTTTTGGGTTTAATACTGCCTTAAGTATACAGTTACTATTGATTGCTTGATTGCAACATATGTTTCAGGCAGCAGAGGGCAATCTGAGTTTTGGATCTACAATTTGTATACTATTTTGTCATTTGCTATGATAGTCACCAATGAATGAATGAATGAATGAAATACTTGTATAGCGCACAATGCGAACTGAATCGCCTCTAGATTCAAAACTGGCAACTGTTAAATGCTGGAATTTGTTGCAATGTTAATAAATCATATACTGAAATCCTGAAAAAGTCCATAAAGAAAAAGTCCAGATACTTAATTATGATAAATGCAAGTCAAAAAATAAATACATTGTAGAAAAGATTGCCAAATCTATTTAGCCATCCCTGAAAATCCCAACACTTAGGCTAAAAAGCATAGCCAGGTCCCTCACTTCCAATGTAGTCAAGCAATAAAAATGTTTTCAAGGGCTCACTCCAAGTCTGCTGATCAGACACTGAAAGCACTTATAATGTAAAATTCCACGTAGAGCATTAAATTCAGGCCTATTCAAGGTTTGGCCAAGGTTCTTTGAATATCAATATTCATGCAACTGCTTCATGACTCAGTATGTGAGCAGGGCCCTGCATACCAAAAATATAGCTGCAGTTTATTACAGTTCTTCTTTAATTTACCCCCCCATTGCCAGCAACCAACCAAAGCCTTATACTGACTGCCGATCTTCCTACAAGTGCTGTACAGCTCACTCTTCCAGCCAGTCCTATATGTCTTCTGTGCATGTAGAGAATTCTGGAGTCCATACCTCTCTTAATACAAGAAAGGACTTTGCTCGCTTTGGAAATTGCAGCTAGGCATTGCATGCTAATATTAAGCTTATGATCTACCCAAAGATCCTTCTTCATCATTGATTCTCTAGTTGTGTTCTCCCTAGTATGTATGATGCATGCCTATTCTTAGCCCCCAAGTGCAACACTTTACATTAACCACTTGACAACTGGGCACTTATACCCCCTAACTAATCAGACCAATTTTCAGCTTTCAGCGCTCTTACACTTCGAATGACAATTACTCAGTCATGCAACACTATACCCATATGAAATGTTTGTCCTTTTTTTTCACACAAGTAGAGCTTTCTTTTGGTGGCATTTAATCACCGCTGGATTTTTAATTTTTTGTGCTATAAATGAAAAAAGACCAAATAATTTGTAAAAAAAATAAATTTTTCTTTGTTTCTGTTATAAAATTTAGCAAATTAAGAATTTTTCTTCATAAATTTTGGCCAAATTTTATACTGCTACATATCTTTGGTAAAATAATCCAAATCAGTGTATATTATTTGGTCTGTGTGAAAGTTATAGAGTCCAAAAGCAATGGTGCCAATCACTGAAAATTGATCAGACCTGAAGTACTGATGGCCTAGCTCATTTCTTGAGACCCTAACAAGTCAGGACAGTACAAATACCCCCCAAATTACCCCTTTTTGTAAAGTAGACATTCCAATGTATTTAGAAAGAGGCATGGTGAGTTTTTTGAAGTTGTAATTTTTTCCCACAATTCTTTGCAAAATCAAGATTTTTTTTTCTTATTTTTATATCAGGTTATTTCTAACACACATCATATGCATACCACAAGTTACACCCCAAAATACATTCCACTACTCCTCCTGAGTATGGCGATACCACATGTGTGAGACTTTTACACAGTGTGGTCACATACAGAGGCGCAACATGCAGGGAGCACTGTCAGGTGTTCTAGGAGCATAAATTACACGTATAATTTCTTGACTACCTCTTACACCTTTGAAGGTCCTGGGGCACCAGGACAATGGAAATGCCTAAAAAATTACCCCATCTTGGAAAAAAAACAACTCGACGTATAATCTATGAGGCATGTCGAGTCTTTTGAGCATATCATTTTTTTCTACAAGTTTTTGGAAAATGTGGAAAGAAAATGAAAACCCTTTTTTTTTTTACACAAAGTTGTCCATTCATACAATATTTCTAACACATAGAATGTACATACCAAAAATGACACCCCCAAAATAGATTCTCCTACTCCTCCTGAGTACAGCAATACCACATGTGTGACACTTTTCCACAGCCTGGCCACATTTCTGAGCATGGATGGGATGGGATGGATAAATGCTGGAATGGGCCCAAGCAGCGCCGTGGGTACTACACATCCAGCCCACAGTGCTGCAGTACTTGATCTCTCCCCTCTCCCCTCACTCTGTACCAGTAGGTACAGAGAGGTGAGAGAGGAACTGGACGTGATCCATCATTTGACGGAGTGATCACATGTTAAACGGCTGCTATCAGTGCTCATTTACCTTTATCCATGATGCGTCAGGTCCGCTCACGGATATTCCCAGGAGGCGTGCGGGAGCAAGATTCTGGGAGGATGTCCATGGACGCCCTCCCAGAATAAGCCGACTGTGCTGCAGCCGTCTTTCATGTTACTTTTAATCCCAGACTCTATATCATTTATAAAGTTATTAAAAAGTAAGGGTCCCAACACTGAACCTTGGGGTACACACCGTCACACAAAATTGTCAGAAAATCTAATCGTTCAGAACGCGATGACGTAGAACACGTACGACGGAACTATAAATGGCCCAGTAACCAATAGCTTTCGTCTCGTAATTTATTCTGAGCATGCGTGGCACTTTGTCCATTGGAATTGTCTACACACAATCAGAATTTAAACAATCAGATTTTGTTGTCGGAAAATTGGAGCCCACACACAATTGGATTTTTCAACAACACGATTGCACTTTTTCCATTGGAAAGTCCGAGCCTGTACACTTTACCTTACATATGAGCCGTGTGTGGGGAACTGTGTCAAACGCTTTTGCAAAATTCAGGTATACTACACTCACAGCCACCCCTCTGTCCAAGGTTTTACTTACCTCCTCATAAAAAGAAATCAGGTTTGTTTGACAACTTCTGTCTTTCATGAATCCATGCTGTCTGTTGCTTAAAATATTTTTTTCCAGCAAGAACTCTTTTATTAACCACTTTCAGACCGGACCAATTTGCTGGTCAAAGACCAGGCCACTTTTTGTGATTCGGCACTGCGTCGCTTTAACTGACAATTGCGCGGTCGTGCGATGTGGCTCCCAAACGAAATTGATGTCCTTTTTTTCCCACAAATAGAGCTTTCTTTTGGTGGTATTTGATCACCCCTGCAGTTTTTATTTTTTGCGCTATAAACAAAAATAGAGCGACAATTTTGAAAAAAATGCATTATTTTTTACTTTTTGTTATAATAAATATCTCCCAAAAATATATAAAAAAAAACCTTTTTTCCCTCAGTTTAGGCCGATACATATTCTTCTACATATTTTTGGTAAAAAAAATCGCAATAAGCGATTATTGATTGGTTTGCGCAAAAGTTATAGCGTTTACAAAATAGGGATAGTTTTATAGCATTTTTATTAATAATTTTTTATTATTTTTTTTTACTAGTAATGGCGGCGATCAGTGATTTTTATTGTGACTGCGACATTGTGGGGGACCCATCGGACATTTTTGACACATTTTTGGGACCATTGTCATTTATACAGTAATCACTGCTATATAAATGCAGTGATTCTTGTGTAAATGACACTAGCAGTGAAGGGGTTAACCAGTGGGTGGCAGTGTAGGGGTTAAGTGTTCCTAGGGGCGTGTTACTAACTGTGGGGGGGTTGGGCTTTCATTTAGTGAACACTGATCTCTGCTCCAATCACATGGAGCAGAGATCAGCGTCACTAGTTGCTAGGCAGAATGGAGAAATGTTGTTTACAACGGCACTTCTCCATTCGGCCGCTCCGTGAGACGATCGCGGGGATGCCCGCGGCGATCGAGTCCGCGGGTCCCACGACCGCGACCGGGGCTCACAGGGCGGCAAATTTAAAGGGACGTACATGTACGCCCATTTGCCTGCCCGTGCCATTCTGTCGATGTACATCGTCGTGCGCTGGTCGGCAAGTGGTTAAACTCTTGGTCTTTTATTAAACTCTCCAGTATCTTCCCGACTATAGAAGTTAAACTAATAGGTCTATAGTTACTTGGTAAAGACTCTGATCCCTTTTTAAATATGGGCACAAGCCAGTGGTACCTTTCCAGTCATTAATGAGTCCCTAAATTTAGAAACAATGGCCTTGAAATGACAGAGCTCAATTCTTTTAGGATCCGTGGGTGGATGCCATCTAGTCCACCTGCTTTATCCATCTTTATTCTGTCTCAATATTTCTGGACCATATCCCTTTTGAGCCATTGTGGATCATTTGGGGCTGTGCCACTAACACCCCCATTATGGACATGAGTTCCCCCATGCTCCTTTGTATACACAGAACTGAAGAAAGTTTTTAATAAATTTGCCTTCTCTTTGTCCCAGTCACTCACTCCAGACCTGACCTTTTTTACTATTAATATATTTGAAGAATTTTTGGGGTTTGTCCTACTATCTTTTGTAATTGTCTTTGGTGTTGAATTTTTGCATCCTTGATTTCCTTTTTACATATTCTGTTGTATTCTTCATTAAAATTTAAACAATGATAGCGTTTCTTCATTTTTATATATTTTTTAAAACGCTCTTTTTTTAATTATTTCTAGCCATTTTAACTTTGGTCGTGAGACACAAAGGTTTTATTTTTAGCTATTTAAACATATTGCCCATGGGAATATACTTTGCAGAGAGTTTGCATAAAATCACTTTGAAGAATTCAGATTTCTGTTCTGTGTCCTTTGATGCCAATATTCCCTCCCAGTCAAAGTCCTGGAGAGCAGCCCTCATCCTTGGAAAATTTGCTCACTAATGCCCCGTACACATGAGCAGAATTTCTATCAGAAAAAGTCAGACGGGAGCTTTTCATCATATATTCCGACCGTGTGTATGCCCCATCTGACTTTTTACATTGAAAATTCCGGCGTACCTAGAAAGAGAACATGTTCTATATTTTTCCAATGGAACCAATTCCTATCGAGAAAACCACTCGTCTGTATGCTATTCCGACATACCAAACGTATGCTCTGAAGCAAGTATGAGACGGAAGCTATTGGCTACTGGCTATTGAACTTCCTTTTTCTAATCCCGTCGTACGTGTTGTACATGTTGTATGTCACTGCGTTCTTGATGGTCGGAATTTGGTGTGATCGTGTGTACGCAAGACAGCTTCAGCGGAATTCTGTCAGAATTCCGTCGGAAAAACATTCAGAGTTTATTCCGACGGGAAAACCGGTCGTGTGTACAGGGCATTGAAGTTAAGTGTTTTTATCTTACCCATATGTGTTTGTTGCTTACAGCTAACAATAAATGAAATCATGTTATGGTCACTGCTACCCAGATGTTCTTTTATATGAATATTGGCAATAAGCTCTACATGTTAGTCAAATAACAATCTTAGAAAAGGTCAGCAATGGCAGCCCCATTTCTCCAACGATAGGTTTCATGTATCCCCTTCACAACACATATATGTTGCATCCAGGAAGTGGACTTTTTTCTGGGCACGGCATATATTTGTTCCTATGCTTGTGCTAGATGCGTGCTCCTAGCACTGAGACCGAGCTGTCACTGATAGGACCAGGTCTCATACTAATCAGGAAATAAGAGAATGGCTCTCGATCACTCCATCACTGTAATAGCCTGTGTTTCAATATCACAATGATCATTCACTCATTTACGCTATACCAAAACATTACTTCAAGATAAAATTAACACCCACAAAGCTAGGCAGCCTAGACAGTCTTGCAGAGAGTCCATATCCCAAAAACATTTATTAAACAACATCAGCATCAGGGGCTTGATAGCTGCTGCTAATTCTGGACTGATTCATTTTGACAAATGTCAGCCTGTCAATGGAGTCTGTGGACAGACACATTCTTCTGTCACAAAACCTCCATCAGCACTGAATGTCCATTCAAAAAGCACACACCAGTGTGTTGTGAACAAAATATATGGTCCCTGACCATGCTTGCTGGACCACGTGTCAGCAGTAAGGTGGACCTTTTTGCTGACTGCCTTGCCCGCGATTAATGGGATTTTCAAGGATGCAAATTTCTGTCACAAGGTAAGCACACCCACAAAGGGAAAATCAAAAAATATAATTTATTACAAAATATACACGGTTAAAAATAGTAACAATATTCAGTCATGACAACAATGAACAAAATTGGTACTTGGTTACAAAAAGCTTGAACAGATACTTGTGTACATCTAGTAGCTGATGCGTTTCATAAACTAGATTACTGCTTCTTCTGGGCTGTTCACCATGCATCTGCATTGTCCAAGTTATAGAAAGATATAACATTAGTATCACAAATAACAATTTTAACAATCATTTTAGCAAAATTCAGCAACTTTTTTTATTATTCAAGTGCTCACCAAAATGTCCTGATCAAAAAAGGAATCACATCATCAAAGAGAGAGAGGATGAGTCAATTCCAGTGACAAACAGGTGATGTCAGGGTCACCAGTATGACCTCATGGATGTTGGACCATATATGTAGTTTAAGGAATTTTTTCTATTGATGATCTAAAAATCAAAGTATATATGTTAAGATGCATAGGTATATTGGTGACCCTGACAGTAATAAATATTGTTTTGATTATCGCTTTGTGGGTGTGCTTACCTTGTGACAGAAATTTGCATCCATGAAAATCCCATTAATCTTTGAGGGGTAGATTTGTTCCCCCTCTCTATCATTTGCCATTATACAATTGTTTTCAGATAACGGTGCGTCAATGTACCTTCGCCACATCCTTCTGCGGTGGAGGTGCATTGAAGACGTACTCGTCATCTGGACTGGAACTACTAATGAACTTTCTGAATTCATGGCCTTTATATCAGTTGATCAGTTTTATCTGAAATTCACAATGTAATCGGATATTTACAGCATTCCGTTTTGGGATTTTCATAAATCCAGATGGATCGATTCATAGTGCTCTATACCACAAGAAAACTGTGAGAAATACTATTCTACACTACTTTAGTGCTCATCCTCGTTCATTGATAAAATAGCATTCCGTTTAGCCAATAACTTAGGTTACACCGTAATTGTGTTAGGGAGGAAGACTTTGAGAAGGAAGCCAAAACGCTTTTTGGACGGTTACTCAACGTTTACTCAACATTTTGTAATAAATAATATTTTTTGATTTTCCCTTTGTGGTTGTGCTTACCTTGTGACAGAAATTTGCATCCGTGAAGAAGAACAGATCAAGATCCAGCAACACAGAGTTCCAGTTCTCGGTGCCTATCCGGTGATCTGCAGCCATCGGGTTCCTGCCAGGACCTGACCTGAGCCACCTGCTACATCGGCCCTCATGCCATTCTGTGTCTTTGAGTAAGCTGCGCTAAATCATAAAATTCAATGAAGTAAAAAACATTAGACAAAATTTCAATAATAATGTGCAAAGTTAGGCCCATTACCCCCAGTCCTAAAGAATAAGGGTTATAGGATAATTGATCATAGTGAACAACGAAAAAAGAAAAAACAAAAACAAAAAAATATAAAACAAAATAGTGAACACCCAATGTGTAATTATATAAATATTTAAATTCCAACAGTCCAATATAGATGAAATCGTCAAATCTTCTACTGTGTAGCAAGTGCTTGATCCACTACCATACAGCCAAAATTACTCCTTGCCAGAATTTCATGACCCCCCACTACAGAGGGTCACCAACAGCATGTAACAATAGATATCTCCCACTTCAGAAGGGTCTCAGCTGTTCTCCTCCCTCCACCGATATCATGACCAGGTTGTCAAACAAGTATCTTTAGTTATCTCCCATATATTAGGTCATATGTGCCAATTCCATGCAGAAGAAATGAAGCTCTAATAGTGTAAAACCTTTTAATATAACTCAAATATAAAAACAAAAATGCACTTACAAAGCACAAAGGAAAGATCAGCCTTAAGTCCGATGCGCCGGCCGGACGCAAACGGACAAAACTCGTCGTCCCTGGGTACAATTCATTCGTAAGGGTTGACGTCAGCGCATCGCTCAGCCCTACGCGTTTCGCAAAAATTGCGACATCCAGGGGCCCCTGTCACCCTGTCCTTGTCACTTCAGCTCCTTGGGAGAAATATTCCGGTACCAGCTATAGTCGACTCCGGGACTTGCAGCTGTTTCATGGATAAGGACTATGATCACCATCACCAAATCCCTTTAAAAACAAAGACCTATCAGCTGTCCATCCATCTGGCCTATGGGTCCCATCTCAGGTCTGGGCCTATAACACATGAGACCTGCCCGCTACTGGCTGCATCTGATATGGGTCATTATGAACACTTACGCCTGGGAATTATTCCATCACCTTTGTTTCCCATTATCTTGGGCATTCCCTGGGTGCAGGCCCCCAACCCGCAGATAGACTGGGTTACAGGGAAAATTACATTTTCTTCTCCCTACTGCCAGCAGGCCTGCCTTCACCCCATTTCCATGATACCTGCACCTCTTCTGGGGGTATATACTGACTCTCCTGTGTCTCAGCTCATACCTGCAGTTTATTACGAATTCCTGGATGTTTTTGATAAACAAAAGGCAGATGCTCTGCCATCTCATTGCCCGTATGACTGCCCAATTGAACTGTTGCTGGGCTCTGAAATCCCCTTTGGACAAATTTTTCCCTTCTCCCCCAGGCGCTGTAATTTTCTTTTGTGGAAAAGAAAGATCATACCTTGCACCCTTGTGTAGACTACCGGGAGTTGAATAAAGTCACTGTCAAGAACAGATACCCTTTACCTTTGGTTCCAGAACTCTTTCAACATTTTAAGACTTCTGTTGTATTCACAAAACTTGACTTACGAGGGACATATAACCTAGTATGAATCCGCAAGGGGGATGAATGGAAAACAGCCTTCCACACTAGATTTTGACATTATGATTATGAGTATTTTGTTATGCCCTTTGGGCTGTGAAATGCCCCAGCAACATTCCAGCATTTTGTATTTTGCAATATTTTCAGAGACTTCCTTGAATTATTTCTTATCATATACCTAGTTGATATCCTCATCTTTTCTAATGCTCTCTCGACACACAGTGAACATGTGAAAAGGGTTCTTGGTTGGCTAAGAGACCATGGACTATATGCCAAGGCCGAGAAGTGTGAATTCAAGCAAGACACCATCCAATTCCTGGGATTTATCATCTCCACCTCAGGCATCTCCATGGATCCCCAAAAAGGTCAAATCCATCCTAGAATAGCCCCTTCCTATAGACAGGAAGAGTACGCTGATGTTCATTGGATTTCTCAACTTCTACCGCAAGTTCATTAAGGATTTCTCTGCCATTATCGCTCCTATTACCCAACTGACGAAACAGAATACCCGCTTCCAGTGGACACCTGTAGTGCAAGCTGCCTTTGACCAACTGAAAGCCCTGTTTGCCTCAGCTCCCATCTTACAACATCCAGACCCTGCATTACCATATGTTCCCAAGGTGGATGCTTCTGAGAATGCTGTGGGTGTCATCCTGTCACAGTGCCAGGGGTAAAGTCACTACTGCATCCCATTGCCTTTTTCTCTAGGAAACTTAGCCCAGCAGAGAGGAATTACGACGTGGGTGATGGTGTATTATTAGCCATAAAGACAGCCCTGGAAGAATGTTGTTATTTGCTGGAGGGAGCATCCCACCCCATTTTGATCTTTACCGATCATAAAAACCTTGAATACCTTAGAACAGCCAAGCGGTTAAGACCTTGGCAGGGCAAGTGGGCGCTATTCTTCTACCGCTTCTCCTTCCACATTATTTTTAGGCCGGGTTCCAAGAATAGCAAGTCTATCACGTATGTACCCAGAAGAATGAGAATCCTGTCAGGCAGACACAATCCTGCCTGCGCAAAGTTTTTTACTACTACAAGTAGACCTGATCACCCAGCTAAAGCAGGCGTCCACAAAGGACATTTTACCATCAGGTATCTGTTTTCAGGAACAAGATGGATTATTTGTACACAATCAAAAAGTGTTTGTGACCCCGAATCTGCGCCCAAAGATCCTGAGTCTCTGTCATGACAATCCCTTAGCAGGACATTTTGGGGTAACCAAGACAGTGGAGCTCGTGCAATGTTCCTTTTGGTGGCCGGGTTTAAGGCCCGACTCCAAGAGTTATGTGAACACCTGTGGGGTCTGTGCCCAAAACAAGAATGATAAAGTAAAATCCTGGGGTCTGCTAAGACCACTACCCATTCCCAAGAGGCCCTGGGAGATGATTAATATGGATTTCACTGTTGAACTTCCACCATCTGTAAAATTTAACACCATTTTTGTGATCGCGGACAGATTGACCAAGATGGCCCATTTTATTTCTTTAATAGGAACTCTGTCAGCAACAGAGACTGCTTGCACCTTCATCAGTGAGGTAGTCAGACTCCATGGGGTACCCGGCAGCATCACCTCGGACTGAAGGGTGCAATTTACATCCAGATTTTGTAAAGAGCTTTGTAAGATGTTGTAAATTGAAATTTATTTTTCTTCAGCATACCACCCCCAGACTAACAGTCTAACGGCCAAACTGAATGTACAAACCAGAATCTAGAACAATATCTTCAGTGCTTCTCATCCTTTGCCCAGGATGACTGGACATCACAGTTACCCCTGGCAGAGTTTGCATACAACGATACGGTTCACTCAACTACGGGACAAACCCAACTTTCCTACCTGACATTTTGCCTGATCCCTTGGTTCCCGCAGTCCAAGAAAAATTAAACACCCTTCAATTGAATAATAAAGTATTAAAAGAAACATCTCCAAAGCACAACAAGATAATAAGACAGACCCTTTCCCCAACCTGGTAGGAAGACGCAGGCAGGCGTATGCGGTCAGCATGGAGTCTGTACCTATCATTAGCATGATGGAAAGCCTCCTGAACTTGTACCCAAGTGGAACGAAGACCACAGAGATGCTCCTCTAATGCAGGAATACTCTGCAGAACAAACAAGTCAGGAAACATGGAAGGTTGGAAACCATACGCAGAAGAGAACGCAAGCTGGATTCCCAACTGTGCACAAAAAGCTCGCCAGAACAGGGAGACAAACTGACTGCTTCTATCCGAGACAATCACCTAGGGTAGCCCATGTAAGCGAAAGATCTCCCGAGCAAAAAAGGAAGCCAGTTCCTTAGAGGTGGGCAACTTCTTAAGTGGAATACAATGACACATCTTAGAGAACCGGTCAACCACCATAAGGATAACAGTGTTGCCTTGGGAGTTGGGCAATTCCACAAAGAAATCCATAGACAGGTGAGTCCAGGGCCTCTCTCCATTGGGTATGGGTTGTAGGAGGCCCACTGGAAGGTGTTGTAGAGTCTTACTCTGAGCACACACAGGACAGGCAGCTACGAAGGCAGTAACATCAGCCCATAGACTAGGCCACCAGAATTGTTGGGAGATGGCCCAAATGAGTTGATTCTTCCCAGGATGGCCAGCTGCCTTGGGAGAATGGTAAGTCTGGAGCACTGCAGTACGGAGACTCTCTGGGACAAAGCAGCGGTCACAAGGTTTCTCAGGAGGAGCATGGACCTGAGCAGCAATAATTTTGTCACCCAAAGGAGAAGTAAGACTGGTGCGAACCGTAGCCAAGAAGAGGAATCATAGGAATCCGAGAGACCATGAGAAAAAGCAGCCACAAGGGCCTCATTGTTCCAAGCAACCTCTGCTGCCAGAGTACAGAATTAAATGGCATAGTCGACAACAGTTCGTACTCTGTTTGATGGACATGAGGCACTTGACAGCAGAAGCGGAGCGTGCGGGAACATCAAATACCCTTTTAAAGGAGGCCACAAACTGAGGGTAACTCAAGACAACAGATTTTTGCGTCTCCCATAGAGGGTTAGCCCAGGCCAAGGCTCTCTCAGAAAGCAAAGATATCACGAAACCTACTTTGCTTCTGTCCGTGGGAAACACGTGGGGCAGCATCTCGAAATATATCTCAACCTGATTGAGAAACCCTCTGCATTGAACTGGATCACCCCCAAATCACTGGGGAAGCGGAGTGGAACCAGACATACCTCTTATAGAGGTAATACTCGAGGCGGGTGCCTGCACAGAGACTGGTGCAGCAGCAGGGATGGCCTGTGACTCAGGTTGTACCAGAGCAGCCACCACGGGGGATTCCAGGTGAGCTGTGCGGCTCATGAGCATTTGTAATGCCATGGCAAACTGATCCATGAGGTGATCTCGCTCATCCAATCTGGAAAAAAATATTACCAACAAGTGGATTGACTGTATCTTAATTCATGGCCTTCGCCTACTGTCAGAAACTATGAATCAGACCGAGACAGTTGTACAATTAAATCACACTTGTTTATTAAATAAAAATAAAAAGGTAAATAGAAAAAGCGTAGTCAAAGCATAACCAGAGTCCAGTAACCGGATAGAGTAGTCAGCCAGGCCAGAGTTCAATAACCAGATTGGGAAATAAGCCAGGCCAGAAGTCAGGGATCCAAGTGGAGCAACAGCAAGCAGGAGTGGGACCAGAAGGGATGTCAGCAAGCCAGTCTTTAAACAGAACCGCAGGAGATGGTTTCTTGTGATGTGACCAAGGCGAAGGCAGAGGTGAAGTGAGCTGGACAGCTTTAAGTGGGCAGGTCAAACGAGCATGATCAGGAACAGCTGGGAACTGTGGAGAGAGATGAGAGCTGGCAATTAGCTGACAGCTGAGCAGCCATCCCAGAGAAGGAAGGGCTAAGCCAGCCCTGACAACACGCCCATGACCAGGCACACGTACACGCACTTGTGCACGCATTGGCGCCAACCAGTCTATTTAAACAGAGCAATGTCATACACACATTGCTGAGTGGTCTTTCGGCTAGTACCTGTTTACCTGTGTTTGGAAATAGGAAGATGCCCCAAGGGATAATACGGGCAAGAGACCATAAACAGGATAATCAAAAAAAAGACAAAAAGTATAAAAATGTGTACATTAAATGTATAACAATATGGACATCTAAAAACATAAAGTGGGACTGAGATGTCAATATAGAAATACAGTTTGCTCAGCACTGCAGTATACAATACATAAATGGACTTTAAGTCAAAAGAATTAATACACTGTAAATATTGCAGAAGAAACCCTACATGTTTTGCAAACCACAAAAAAGACATTTTCATTTTGTATAATGTCTACTTCCTTCTTCAGGGGTTGGGTAAGAGCTTGCTAATATATTTCTATCAAGAGAAGTATATATGTATGAATAAACAGGAATACTTAAACAGTAATATAACATGTAACAATTGTTTTCCGAAAGGCAGATACATGTAATATTGATGCAAATAAATACTCACAAATTACATGTTCCCTTTTAAAAAAAGAGATGATACACAGCGTCATTGCAAAAAGATGGTCTCCCAGGTCCAAAAATCCACTAGGCTGTGTATTGACCATGGGGTAGGGACAGATACGAAACTGCCCTAATCACTAGGATCGTACTACCGACTGAAGTATATTAAGAGTAGAACCAGAACCTGCGAACAGACCTAAACTTCGTGTGAACTTTAGAACCCTATTAAAGTCTATAGGACTCGAACGTTCAAAATATTAAGTGCTAATTTTAAAGGCTAATATGCAAGTTACTGTCCTAAAAAGTGTTTGGGGACCTGGGTCCTGCCCCAGGGGACATGGATCAATGCAAAAAAAAGTTTTAAAAACTGCAGTTTTTTCAGGAGCAGTGATTTTAATAATGATTAAAGTGAAACAATAAAAGTGCAATATTCCTTTAAATTTCGTACCTGGGGGCATCTATAGTATGCCTGTGAAGGGGCGCATGTTTCCCCTGCTTAGAACTGTCCCTGCACAAAGTGTAATTATGCAAGGAAAAAAAGTCTTTTAAAATCACTTTGAATTGTCAGCTCCCGTAATACAGAGAACACTCAATTCATTCATTGATAAACAAAAAAAAAGCGTGGGGTTCCCCTAAATTCAATTACCAGGCCCTTCAGGTCTGGTATGGATATTAAGGGGAACCCCGCGTCAAATAAAAAAAAAAATTGGCAAGCCGCAGGAAAAGAGGGGGGGACGAGAGAGCGCCCCCCCCTCCTGAACTGTACCAGGCCACATGCCCTCAACATTGGGAGGATGCTTTGGGGGTCTGTGACGCCTCAAAGCACCATGTCCCCATGTTGATTGGGACAAGGGCCTCATCCCCACAACCCTGTCCGGTAGCTGTGGGGGTCTGCGGACGGGGGGCTTATCAGAATCTGGAAGCCCCCTTTAACAAGGGGACCCCCAGATCCCGTCCCCCTGTTTTAAATGGTAAGGGGGTACAAAAGTACCCCTACCATTTCACAAAGAAAGTGTAAAAAATGGTTAAATAAGACAAACACACTTTTGAAAAATTCCTTTATTAAAAATAAAAAAATAAAAAAAAGATTCCAGCGGTGCTAATGCACTCTTACTATCCAGAGATGGATGATCATCTCTCCAGGGTCCAGCGATGGCTGATCTGATCCAGTGATGGGTGATTTTCAGTCCAGCGCAGTCCATCCATGCATCCGTCTTCTGTCTCCACTGAGGAGACACTGCGGGGATCCCAGCGCTGACATTTCTTATATTAGGAGGGCGGGGCCACCCGTCACCTGACCCCACCCCCTCTGACGCTGGTGAGGGAAGCCAGGGGTTCCCCATGACGTATGGGTGACCCCGCCCCCCTCTGATGTAACGGAAACCTGCGTTACAGACCACCAAAGCATCCTCCCAATGTTGAGGGCATGTGGCCTGGTACAGTTTAGGAGGGGGGGCGCTCTCTCGTCCCCCCCTCTTTTCCTGCGGCCTGCCAGGTTGCGTGCTCGGATAAAGGGACTGGTATGGATTTTTAGGGGAACCCCATGTCAATTTTTTTTTAAATTTGACGCGGGGTTCCCCTTAATATCCATACCAGACCTGAAGGGCCTTGTAATTGAATTTAGGGGAAGCCCACGCTTTTTTTTTTTTTATCAATGAATGAATTGTCGGCTCTGTAATACAGAGACCACTCATTGAGTGTTCTCTGTATTACGGGAGCTTACAATTCAAAGTAGTTTTAAAATACTTTTTTTCCTTGCAAAATGACACTTTGTGCAGCGACAGTTCTAAGCATGGGAAACATGCGCCCTTTCACAGGTATACTATAGACACCCCCCAGGTATGAAATTTAAAGGAATATTACACTTTTATTGTTTCACTTTAATCATTATTAAAATCACTGCTCCCCAAACACTTTTTAGGACAGTAATTTGCATATTAGCCTTTAAAATTAGCACTTTAGATTTCTCCCATAGACTTGTACAGGGTGTTCCGGCTTTTCGAATTTGCCGCGAACAGCCCAAATTGTTCACTGTTCGCTGAACAGGCGAACAGGCAATGTTCGAGTCGAACATGAGTTCAACTCGAACTCGAAGCTCATTCCTAATTAAGAGTCTAGTGTTAAGTGGATCTGTATAGGAAGCCGGAACAATTTCCACTCCCGCAGGGCGGCAAGTTAGAGCTTGCAGGAAACACCAAGAAAAAGGGGGGAAGCGGGCATGAAGAGCACAGATCTAGCAAATAAAAAACAACAAAAAATTGTATATATACACATTCCATAAGTATGTGCACATACATATCAAATAAGGTGCTCAAAAATCAGCTGGGCAGGAGTCATCTCCCAGCATGAAAGCAGAAAAATGATCAAAAGGCTGCAAAAATATATAGCAAAAAGCTAGAGTTTCAGACAAAAAGAAAGTAGGCAAGTATATCAAGCGTATATACAAGGCAAATACATGACTTGTCTCTTACCTTTGGTGTTGTTCCTCTCAAATTCATGCAGATGAAATGACCACCTAGGCTGTGCAGCAATCATGTGCTGCACCTGTACAATTTAAATAGCTGGGGAGTGGAGATGGACAGAAGGTGGCAGGCAATTGCAGCTCATAAAAGATAAAGGGTGTGTAAAAAAGGCATGTAAGGAGCCAATAGGTTTAATGAGATAATGCACCAAATGTGTGGAAATCATTTCCACACATTGATATCATGTTACCGTCCATGTATTCCTAAACAAAACCCTCCAACAGTGGCCCCTCTGCTGGTGTGGCGTCCGGTGACACCACGTTTTCCTGTGTTTGATCTGTTCCAATGTTCCCGTGTTTGACCCAGCTTGTACCTGAACCTTTCCTTGGACTTCTGCCTGCCTTCCTGTGACCCCGGCTTGTGTTTGACCCTGTACCTGCTTCATGTTTCTGTACTGCGCTGGCCAACTGTGTACTGAACCCGGCCTGTATTCTGTCTTCGTTTCTGCCTCACGTTCCGGTACCTGCTCTGCTCGGCTGTTGATGACCTCCTGGCTTATGTTCCGACCACGCTTCCGCCTGTTGATCCAGCAACATGGAGTTCCAGTTCTCCGTGCCTATCCGGTGATCTGCAGCCATCGGGTTCCTGCCAAGACCCGTCCTGAGCCACCTGGTACAATGGCCCTTGTGCCACTCTACAGCTCAGTCTCCATCAGGTACGTGACAACAAGACCTAATACAGCACCTTGAAAAGTACAATAAGAATGTAATATTCAAGAAAGAGCAGACATTTTACAAGGATAAACTCGCTCTCTCAGGTAGTTACGCATACAGGTGGCAGAAGGGGTTACCTAACAAAAGAGGGAGACTGTTTAAACAAAAATTCCATCAAGATACCTTAATGTATAAATCAGATTCTGATTTGTCTGTCTCTTCCTCTATTTCTTCCTAGAGATGACAGAATGCGGCACAAAAAGGAACCTCCGGAAAAGGACACGCACAAAAACCCAAAAACCCGGTAGAGGTGGTGGGTCGAATACACATGGTGGTATCAATAAGAAGCGTATATGGTTTCCCCTCAGAGACCCCATAGGGGCCCTAATCAAGGGAACAACATGGGATCCTCCTTGGGTGCATGTGGTGAATCATTAATGGATATAACACAGCTATCAATGTTCAGCGACAAAGTAACATTCCAACTATATCTAAAGAACTAGGAGCTACTCCTAAAACCAACGTAACTAAACCTAACACTAACTCAGGTTCGGCCCCTTTAGGTCCAGGTTATGCCCCCTATACCCTGATAGTACACACATGTATGGGCAAGATAGACCAATTTGTGCTAAAAAAAAACACAGAGCAATCAGGACTAGACATAGTCAACTTATCGTCCTATCCCCTGTCTCTGATGGAGACTGAGGTACTCAGATTGGGCCTCAGCTTCTGTCCCTTGCAGAAGATTGATAAATTTGAACTCACAAAAGACTTGAATTTATTTGCAAGAAATTTGACGTTCAAATAAATCTTCGACAAGGACAGGGGACGGATGGAGACAATGGAGGATGAGATGTACAAAGGTTTTAAAGTCCAAGACTTCCGTGGTTTAAAAACACTCATTCAGCTATTAGACAAGAATGAGAGTTATGGTATGGATGAGCAGATCAACCCCTCTTCCTCTGCACATAAAATCGGAACCACATAAATTTAAGGTCAAATCTACTATGTTGCCCCATTTACAGACATGTCCAGCTGTTAGAGCATTTCTTAAGCAGACTATGAAGCATGTCGAGAGGATCTCTTTCCCGCCATGCTTTGTAAATAACCTTACTCAAAGACAGCAATCTGCCCTTAAGAATATTACCCAAAATGATCAGATTATTGTGAAACCAGGCGATAAAGGTGGTAATGTGGTCATAATGGATAGAGACCAATATGTAAAGATGTGCGATACAATCTTGAGCAACAATGAATGGTATCAATTGATACCTCGAGATGTATTGACAGATTTGAGAGTACAATACAAAGCTATTATTGCTGGGGCATACCAGCAGGACCTGTTTGAATACCTGGAAGTTAAATGGCCAATTAAAAAAAAATCAAAAAAATCCCCCTAGTCACCCAATAGTCTCTGGCATCGGGTGTCATACAGAAAAAGCTAGTATCTATGTGGATACCCAAATAAGACCCATGTTATTGGACTTTTGTTGTATCTAAAACATATTTTGGAATTACTTTAAAGTTATTGAGGGTCTCACCATTCCTGTGGGTGCCATATTAGTAGCCATCGACATTGAAGCACTTTACTCGAGTATCCCTCATAGAATCAAAGTGGTTTCAGGCTTCTTGCGTGAACAGGATAAAAACTGGAAACTATGTAACTTCGTCATTACCTTACTGAGACACATATTGACCTCAAATGTCTTTTTGTTCAATGGATCCACATACCTTCAGGTGCAAGGGGTTGAGTGTGCCCCATTATATGCCAACTTGTACCTGGGGGGAGGGAGAAACAATTGTTTTGGTTAATGGTGCATCAATGTACCTTTGCCACATTCTTCGCTGGTGGAGGTACATCGACCATGTCATCTGGACTGGAACTACTAATGAACTTTCTGAATTCATGGCCTTTATATTGGTTAATCAGTTTAATCTGAAATTCACAATGCAATTGGATATTTACTGCATTCCATTTTTGGATTTATGACTTTTCATGAATCCAGATGGATTGATTCATAGTACTCTATACTGCAAGGAAACTGTGGGAAATACTATTCTACACTACTCTAGTGCTCATCCTCATTTATTGATACATAGCATTCAGTTTAGCCAATATCTTAGGTTGCGCTGTAATTGTGCTAGGGAGCAAGACTTTGAGAAGGAAGCTAAAGAGCTTTGTGGGTAGTTACTCAACAGGGGATATAGCAAAAAGGTCCTCTAAAGGGCCTATCTAAGGGCAAGACTAAATCAGCGTGAGCAATTCATTTTCAAAACTAGATGGCAGATTAAGAATCCCACAAAAAAAAAATGATCACCACTTTTAGTGCCCATCAAGATCAATTTTGTGCACTAATAGCGCAAAATAGGAGGTCTCGAGCCATAAGGGATAGTCTTGTACACAGCCATCTTTCACCTTTACCAATAATGGAGGGAGCTGTGGGAGGTAATGGCACATACAAGTGTGGCAATTGTGACCAATGGCCCCCTGAATAAAGGAGGGGGATGGTTGCCCACTACCTAGAGGCAGCTATATGAAATCTAGATCATATGCCGACTGTTGTACCATTGGTGTGGTTTATATGGCTACCTGTACATACCTGTTATAAATGTTGAGAATTAGTTTTATATATACTTTTTCTGTTTTGGTTTTTACATTTTGATCATATATACTAATAGTGACCCTATAGGGCTATGGGTGGACTGTCTGTGCATGTTATATAGTGAGGCATTTTGCTAATCTGATGGGGCACATTGCCTCACCTATAGCTTTACCAACATATGACGCCTTTTGAGTTATAACTGAACCAATTTTGAACTCATAGGGCATATATATGTTAACTTATGATGCCTATGCATCTTAACATATATACTCTGATTTTTAGATCATCAGTGAAATTCCTTAAACTATATATATGGTCCGACATCCACAAGATCGTACTGGTGACCTGACATCACCCGTTTGTCACTAGATTTGACTCATCCTCTCACTCTTTGATGATGCGATTCCTTTTTTGATCACTGTGAGGACATTTTGGTGAGCTCTTGAATAATAAAAACTGTTGTTGAATTTTGCTAAAATGATTGTTAAAATTGTTTTTTGTGATACTAATGATATGTCTTGCTATAACTTGAACAATGCAGATGCATGGTGAACAGCTCCAAAGAAGCAATAATCTAGTCTGCGAAACGCTTCGGCTACTCGATGTACACAACCATCTGTTCAAGCTTTTTGTAACCAATTAACAATTTTGGTAATTGTTGCCATGACTGAATACCGTTACTATTTTTATTCATGAATATTTTGTAATAAATTATATTTTTTGGTTATACCTTTGTGGGCGTGCTTACCTTGTGAAAGAAATTAGCATCTGTGAAAATCACATTCATTTTTGAAGGCTAGATTCTTCCTCCTCTAACTTTTTCCATTATACATCGTGGAATAAAACCTTTAGATCCGGACATATCTGATCCAGTATTCCTGTAATCATGATTTAGCAGGGAATTTTATTGCAAGCATGAATAAGTGCAAATTTTCTATAAATTACTCACAGCTTTGCTTGTTATTTTATATTTTTAACAGCTGCTGATTTTTACAAAAATGGAAATAGAAGAAAATTAAAGCTTGCTAATTTACTTTTCCTAAACACTAACACAACATGATAAATGAGTACATTCCCATCGGTAGTGGAATAAAGTGCCTATCATTGAACCATGCAAATTACACCACTTTAGAAATGCAAAATGCTGAACACCAAACAATTTCCATAGCAACCAAGATGCTTGTTATTGAAGTTCTGGTTTTAAAACTTGATTAATGTTGGCTGTATCAAGACTGAAATGTTCAGCTGTCAATTTTTTCAAAAGGGGGACTTTGCAAATTCTTTAGCTTTCACCCCTTGACATAGATATTTTTAGATTTAGTAACTACAGCATAGACATACAGTATATGGCCAAAGTTTGAAATGAAAAGGAGAACTTTACACAAGCTCACCAAATGTATTGAATAAGTATTAGTAGTTGGGAATGTCTCTTAACTGCTTCAGACCACGCTATAGCTAAATGACGGCTACAGCGCTGACCTACTTTGCTGGGAGCCTGCGTGCCCCCTGCAGGACATGCATGGTACGCTCTGTACGCTCTGTGATCAGCGAGTCAATGCAAATTGGCTGATCACAGATCGGAGTAAGGGGTCAATGCCGATCAGCTGTCAGCTGAACAGCTGTCAGCCAATGACAGCTGATCATGTGATGTAAACAGAGCAGGTAATCGGCTATTTTTCTCCTCGTGATGATAGCGTGAGGAGAAAAAAAAGCAGATCACCGGTGGCTCTTAGAGGGACATCAGTCCTGATCAAGGAGAGCTTCCACCAGCTCATCTGTGCCACCTGCCAGTGCCACCTAGCAGTGCCCACCAGTGCCACCTACCAATGCCCACAGTACCACCCATCAGTGCCCACAGTGCCACCCATCAGTCTAACCAAGCAGTGCCTCATTAACAGTGCTGCTCATCAGTGTCAGTTCCCATCAGTGCAGCCTATCAGTGCCCACCAGTGCAGTCTATCAGTACCAGTGCCGCCTCATCAGTGCATATCAACAAAGGAGAAAAAATAGCCTGTTTGCAAAATTTTATAAAAAACCATAAAACATGATTTTTTTTCAAAATTTTCCTTTTTTTTTTGTTTTTTTAGCAAAAAAATAAAAAACCCGGCTGTGATTAAATACCACCAAAAAAAGCTCTATTTGTGTGAAAAAAAATTTAAAACCCCTTTTTTGGGTACAGTGTAGCATGACCGTGCAATTGTCATTCAAAGTGCGTCAGTGCTAAAAGCTCAAAATTGGTCTGGGCAGGAGGGGGGTTTAAGTGCCCAGTAAGCAAGTGGATATGCTCCTGCATCCTCTCTCTGTCCCTGACCTACATCAGTTGCCAATTCAATTGACTGCTCTGCTGGTGACGCCCCTCTGCTCCAGTTGAGTGGTGGCAGCATTCTATTAGACTTCCTTAGACAGCTGTCAGCTCAAACCATTCTGCTTCTTCCACCCTTATAGACTGGTTTAGTAGGGACCGACCAAGGTCCGAAACCTGTATGGGCAGACTGATTGTACCCAACACGATCCATCGATCGACCTGGGTACAACCAGTATGTAAAATTTTTGCATGCAATTATTACCAGTGACTATAGCCCCTATCAATAATCACTGTACTCTCCCAGCAGGGGCGCCTTCCCGGGTAGCTTGACACCCTTCCCCCGTTGAAGAACACAAAAGCTCCATGGAAGGGATGCCCTTATCAGCACAGTCAGACTGTAGCACCCAAAACTGGCCATAGATGGTTCAAATCTCGGTCGGTTTAGCAGCCCAATGTTAATAAAAGTGTTCAATATTAAGGCCAATACATATACCAGTCTTTCTATTATAAAGTGCTTCATGCTCCAAATTGCCTAATTTGTTCAGATCCATCTTCCTCTTTACACCTTCACAAGTAAGAGTTTGTGCCCTCCTCAAGTGTTCCCACACTCACCGCAAACTATATGACACTGCAATACAGCTGAAAGAGTCTGTCAGGATTTTACACCACCCTAATTTTCCAGGCTCATGCTGACCTGTGTGCATGAATCCAGAGAGGTTGTTGCAGTCCGGCCTGAAGTATCTGGCCATTAGGCCTTTATACTGGTACATTATTGGAGAAGTGTATAAGAGACACAGACAAGAGGTGGCTAATACTGGAGAAGAGCTTGAGGAGGGCAAGATCTGTTGAAAGCCTAAGAAAGAAGACACCCTTCCCAACCCATTAGGGTGGTGCACCAGCCTGATGGACTCTTTTAACTGTATAGCAGAGAGTTATATTCTTCCGGGGAGTGTGGGAACACATGAGGGGGGCACAAATTCTTACCTCTGAAGGTGTAAAGAGGAAGAGGTGGATCTACACAAATTAGGCAGGGCCAGCGCTACCATTAGGCGAACTAGGCAGTCGCCTAGGGCGCACTGCCGCCTAGGGTACAGACACAGACGCTGGTTCCATATCTTTATGTGTGACAGTAGTGGTCCTTTCAGGGTGGCACTGCTGTGCAGTCCTGTGGAGGAAGAGAAGGAGGCGCTGGGAGCTTGTTGCAACCTCGATTCAACAGTTGTTGGGTCAGTGAGTGGAGTGTGCTCCTCTCCCCCGACTCCTCCCTATCTCCCGCGCTCTGAGGATTCCTTAACATGTGCAGAGTGCGGATAATGGCTGCCATGGTTGAGCAGCTCCCTGACCTCATTTCCAGGATGAAAGGCCTTAGTGCAGGACCTGCCACAGAGTGCAAAATATGGTCCAGCTGTGCATGGTAGACAATCAGCTTCTAACTTTATCTTGTTCAATTAAGCTATGACAAAAAAAAAACCTGCAAACTGATTGGTTTCTATGCACAGCTGCACCAGATTTTGCACTCTCCAGTTTTAGTAAATCAACCCCAATGTCGTAACAGCAGCTTTCTAATTTTGGTCATAAGGTGTGCACATATACAAGTTGGAATAAGTGAGCACACAGCAAAAGTTTTTTCTTTTTATTTTATGGATAATTTAAGGAAACTTGTGAAGCATTTATGATTAATGATGACCAGCCATGTATTTGTATTTACATTAGCCATGAGGATATTTAGATACTGATGTGGGGTTTGGTGGATAGACAGTGTACACATTACATTTTGTATGTTAAGAAATATTACTACTGTTATAAATATGTGAATCACTTATCTGATTACATATAGTATTTCACAAAAGTGATTACACCCCTCACATTTTTGTAAATATTTTATTATATCTTTTAATGTGACAACACTGAATAAATTACATTTTGCTACAATGTAAGGCCCCTTTCACACATGCGGACTGTATTTCCTTATTTCATCTATCCGTTTTCGGATGAAATACGGACATACATGCATCTCTATGGGATAGCAGGTGTCAGCGGATGAACATCCGCTGACACCCAAATCATCCGTCTCCGCTATGGTTCGATTCTGCAGACAGAGGAAAATCCTATTTTTCTATACGTCTGCAGAGCGGAACGGATGAACACGGACAGACGGTCCGTGTTCATCCGATCCCCCATAGAGGAGTGTGGAGGGACCACCCTATCATCCACCGGCTCAGCTGGTATCAATGGAGCGATCCCCGCTGAGCAAGCGGATGTTCACGGGGCGGATCATCACAGATCGGTCCCTTGTGAAAGGGGCCTTAAGTAGTGAGTCTACAGCTTGTATAACAGTGTAAATTTGCTGTCCCCTTGAAATAACTCAACACACAGGCATTAATGTCTAAACCGCTGGCAACAAAAGTGAGTACACCCCTAAGTCAAAATGTCCAAATTGGGCCCAATTAGCCATTTTTCGTCCAAAGTTTCATGTGACTCTTTAGTGTTACAAGGTCTCAGGTGTGAATGGGGAGCAGGTGTGTTAAATTTGGTGTTATCGCTCTCACTCTCTCATACTGGTCACTGGAAGATCAACATGGCACCTAATGGCAAAGAATGATGCACAAGAAAGCCTGCAAACAGTTTGCTGCAGACAAGCAGACTAAGGACATGGATTATGGAACCATGTCCTGTGGTCTGATGAGACCAAGATAAACTTATTTGGTTCACTTGATGTCAAACGTGTGTGGTGGCAACCAGAAGAGGAGTACAAAGACAAGTGTGTCTTACCTAGAGTCAAGCATGGTGGTGGGAGTGTCATGGTCTGGGGCTGCATGAGTGCTGCTGGCACTGGGGAGCTACAGTTCATTGAGGGAACCATGAATGCCCACATGTACTGTGACATACTGAAGCAGAGCATGCTCCCCCTCACTTCAAAGACTGGGCCGCAGGGCACTATTCCAACATAATAGCGACCCCAAACTCACCTCCAACATGACCTCTGCCTTGCTAAAGAAGCTGAAGGTAAAAGTGATGGACTGGTCAACCATGTCTCCAGACCTAAACCCTATTGAGCATCTGTGGGGCATCCTCAAACGGAAGGAGGAGGAGATCAAGGTCTCTAACATCAACCAGCTCTGTCATCATGGAGGAGTGGAAGAGGACTCCAGTGGCAACCTGTGAAGCTCTTGTGAACTCCATGCCCAAGAGGGTTTAGGCAGTGCTGGAAAATAATGGTGGCCACACAAAATATTGACACTTTGGGCCCAATTTGGACCTTTTCACTTAGGGATGTACTCACTTTTGTTACCAGCTGTTTAGACATTAATGGCTGTGTGTTAAGTTGTTTTACAGGGACAGCAAATTTACACTGTTATACAAGCTGTACACTCACTACATTCCACTGTAGCAAAGTGTAATTTCTTCAGTGTTGTCACATGAAAAGATATAATAAAATATTTACAGAAATGTAAGGGGTGTACTCACTTTCTTGAGATACTGTACATGAGATGATGATTTTTGATCTTTACCCTTTATCTTATCATTTACTATAGATCTTACCTCCATTTCAACTATGTTTGTTAGGGAGTGTTGTCTGTGCATCTGTTAGGGAGATTCACCATCTTTATTTGTTCTGTTTACCATTATCATCAAAAGTAAAAAAAATGACAAACTTTGGGTTGACATTAGTGCATGAATAGAGGGGAAATCATCCAATGGGAACACTAAATATGGTGACCCTTGTGACACCCCGGTTCCCTGACTTTGGAGGGGTTTCCTCTCATTTACTGTTTTGGTTATAGGATAGGAAATGAAGTGAAATCTCCTTTTTTGGACATATTGCAAAAATAAAAAATAAAATCCTCCCTTAGGCTGGATTCACACCTATGCAATTTTAGTTCTTTTTGCATTTTGCAGAACAGTCCATTAAACATGGTTTCTAATGGAACACATTCCGTAGTGCAAACAGGCCCGTTTTTACTCCCTTCAGTGCCCCCCCCCCCCCCCCCGCACACACACGCACACCACCATTCTGGTCCTTTCCTTTATCGATGACTGATCAATTAAAAACATATCTCCACACACGAGAACACTGAAAATAGCTGGCTTTAATTGTACAGACTGAAAATACTCTGTAATGCAGAAAATTCCTTTTAAAGATTATAACAGTAAGAAACTCCCTACAATTTTTTAGTTCTAACTTTTCTTTTGGCAAACTCATCGATAATATCTTCGTAGGGCAAAGTATTTAAATGTTCTGACTCAATGTCAGTCTTTCTTGACCCAAAGATGATTGTAAATCATCAAACGCTGCCACTGTGCCCTCAAATGCTGCCACTGTCCCAAATGCTGTCACTGTGCCCATTAAACGCTGCCAATGTGCCCTCAAACGTTTCCACTGTGCCATCAAAAGCTGCCACTGTGCCATCAAATGCTGCCATTGTGCCCATTAAACGCTGCCACTGTGCCCATCAAATGCTGCCACACTGCCATCAAACACTGCCAATGTGCCCATCTTATGCTGTCAGTGTGCCCATCAAATGCAGCCTGTGTGCCCATAAAATTTTAAAACTTTCTACTTTTCCAGTTCTACACATGGGGTGCGGGAGCCAGGGAAGGAGAAAGAAGACCTACCTTGTCCTCCTGGCCAGCTCAGCTCCAAATCTGATCAATTCCTCCATGCTACTGCTGCTAGTTTAATTTGACCCCACTCCACTCCGCCCACAGTCAGACTCCTCCCACCAAGGCCCCTGTTCCTCCGAGTCCGATCACGCTTGCTTGCAGGCATCATAGCAAGGGGCGGGGGCAGAGCATCAGTGGAGCTCAAGGCCCAGCCCACCCGCGGCCCTCTCCTTGATCAAATAAAAAGCAGCACTGGCACTGCGTGTGCGTGTTACTCATGCCGGCTGTCTAATGACTGTCTGTGACAGACAGTGGGGATTTTCAGCGCCGATTTGCAGGCAGCACATGCGGCGCCGCCTCTGCACCACTGCCGCCCTGAGGTCTGGCCTCAGTGGACTTGTGGGAAATCCGGCCCTGAGTGTAAATCTGCAAAATGCAAAAAGCACTAAAAATGCATAGGTGTGAATCCAGCCTTACTATATTTTAAATGAAAAAAGTTGTGCATTTAGTTCTACTTTAAACACAGCTCTTCCCTGGATTATGCTTACTTTGTGAAGCCAGCTCTGACCTTGTTGGGGCTCTGATCTGAACCTGCAAACTCTGTTGTGTCTGGCAGTGTATCTTTATGCCTAGCCACTAGGAGTGCTGGACACTCAGCTCCCTGGACAAATCTTGAATGATTCTGCTTTGAATCTTGTTTGTTTTTGATCTGCTTGATCCTAACTTGAAACCCATGAAATGTGGAAATGTGGAGTCTAATGCCGTGTACACGTGATCTGATTATCCGGCGGATTTGGTTGTGACAATCCGCCTGTGTGTGGGCTCCGGTGGACTTTTTCTTCCCAAAGACAGTCCGCCCATCTGTGTTCTAGTCCGCCTGACTATTGAAATGAACGGACTTGCCCACACATGGAGAAAAGTCTGTTTATTTTGAACGTAGCTCCAGGTAGACAGAACTAGCGAAGGAAGTCAAAGTCGTCGCCTCCATCGGCGAGATTGACATCTCGCTAGCCCTGTTGCCTGGTGTGGATTTAAAGAGGAACCCCTATGCCGATAAAAACGGCGTGGGGGTCCCCCCGAAGTCCATAGCAGACCCTTATCTGAGCATGCAGCCCAGCCAGTCAAGAAAGGGGGTGGGGGGCTTATCAGAATCCGGGAGTCCCCTTTATTAAGGGGGCCCCAGATTTCGGCTCCCTACCCTATGTGAATTAGTATGGGGTACGATGTACCCCAATCTATTCACCTGGGGGAAAAAGTGTACATACACTTTATTAGACCGCTCCTTCCATCTTCTTCCGTCTTCTGGGGTTTTCTCGCCGGACTCCTCTGCTATCTTCTGCTCTTTTACTAACTCTTTTACTAGCGGAGGAGCCCGGCTTTCTCCTTCATCGCCGCCACCGTCCGGGGGTCTTCTTCCGACTTTGGGGGTCTTGTCACACTCTTTGGGGGTCTTGTAACACTCTTCAGTTCTTCTTGCCGGGCCTCCGCTTTCATCCTCCAGCTCTTTTACTAGCGTTGGCCCGGTCTTCTGTCTTCTGTCGCCGCTACCGCCTTCTGCTTCTTCTGCTCCTTCTTTTCCTCTTCTACTTCTTCTTCCTTCCGATGTTGACACGGCGCTCTCTCTGGCCGTAATGGTAGGGACATGTTGTGCGGCGACTTATATAGGGACAATGGGCGGGATTTACCGGGTGATGTCACATGGTGACTCCGTCCCTTATGATGTGACAGTCCTGGAGGATGCTGGGAATGTGACATTATAAGGGGCGGGGTCACCATGTGACATCACCCGGTGACCCTGCCCCTTGTCCCTATATAAGTCGCCGCACAACGCGTCCCTGCCATTACGGCCAGAGAGAGCGTCGTGCCAACATAGGAAGAAGGAAGAAGAAGCAGAAGGTGGTGGTGGCGACAGCGACAGAAGACCAGGCCAACGCTAGTAAAAGAGCTAGAAGAAGAAAGCAGAGGCCTGGCAAGAAGAACCGAAGAGTGGGACAGGACTCCCGAAGAACGGGACAAGACCCCCAGACGGCGGTGGCGACAAAGGAGAAAGCCAGGCTCCTCCGCTAGTAAAAGAGCTAGTAAAAGAGCAGAAGATAGCGGAGGAGTCCGGCGAGAAGACCCCCGAAGATGGAAGAAGACACCTGGAGCTGTCTAATAAAGTATTTTAAAAACCTGTGTTTTTTTTATGTACACTTTTTTTCCCCAGGTGAATGGGTAGGGGTACATCGTACCCCATACTCATTCACATAGGATAGGGGGCCGGAATCTGGGGCCCCCTTATTAAAGGGGGCTCCCGGATTCTGATAAGCCCCCTGCCCAAAGACGCCGACAACCAACGGCCGGGGTTGTCGGTAAGAGGCCCTTGTCCTCATCAACATGGGGACAATGTGCTTTGGGGTGGGGGGGCCGCAGGGCCCCCTTCCCTAAAGCACCCCCCATGTTGAGGGCACATGGCCTTGTAAGACTCAAGAGGGGGGTGCTCGTTCGTCCCCACCCCCTTTCCTGACCGGCCGGGCTGCGCGCTCGGATAAGGGTCTGCTATGGACTTTGGGGGACCCACATGCCATTTTTTCAGCGTAGGGGTTCCCCTTTAAATCCATACCAGGCAACGGGGCTAGCGAGATGTCAATCTTGCCGATGGAGGCAGCGACATGGACCTTCGCTAGTTCCATCTCCCTTGAGCCACTTCAAAATGAACAGACTTTTCTCCATGTGTGGGCAAGTCCGTTCATTTCAATAGTCCGGCGGACTGGCACACAGATGGGCGGATTATCTTTGGGAAGAAAAAGTCCACCGGAGCCCACACACAGGCGGATTGTCACAACCAAGTCCGCCGGAAAATCCGATCGTGTGTACACGGCATTAGACTCCACATTTCAGGTGAGTCTGTGTCTTCCATCCGAGTGACCTGCCTCAATTCTACCCAAACAGTTTAATCGATCACACAATCTCTGGACACTGCTCATTTTATCCACGCACTAAATGCATCCACATATCTACCTTCCAGAATAATTGCATACTACTTTCAAAGCACAGAAATATTTACTTTTTTTATATAATAATTTTAGTCACTCTAATAACTGGTTTACATGGGTAGGTCCTCACTGGAAGTGTTAGAACATTACTAGCAAATCTTTCTATCATCAATTATTCAAAATTGCAGCTTGCAGAAGACATGCCACACAACTACATGAAGTAAATACAGTGCCTTGAAAAAGTATTCATACCCCTTGGAAAACAGAAAGGGGAGGTGAAATTTAAAATGGATTACTCCAACTCTAAATACATATGTATCATCCAGTAGAATCGAGGACTGTCTTAATACCCAGATATAAGACAATATATAGAAAATATAAAAGAAAAAAATTTGTATTTGAAAAAATTGTTACATATTAAAAATCAATTGTTTTACAAGGATTGTATACAATAACAGTAAACAAGTTTACAATCAAGTGGTACCCAGCCTCCTAAAGTAGGGAAGTTTGAGGTACGACAGTTAATGTCCAAAGTTGATTGAATATTTCAACTAGTTTCGCGACAATTGTCGCTTCTTCAGGAAAACTTTTGGTACATGTCTATAATCAAATACATAATGTTAATATCATTATTTAAACAGATAAATAGTATCTCAAGATAAGGTCACAGATTATGGAGTACTTTTGAAAAACTTTTTAATAATAGCACAAGGCTTACCACTGGAAATCCCAGGAAGGGCCAGAATTTGGCACGGGTGGCTCCCAAAATTGGGGTCTACCACCCCCAGGGTGGGCACGGGAGGTATAAATAAGACCTGGGGGTTGGGTCCCCACTATGAAAAAACATATAACAATATATATATATATATATATATATATATATATATATATATATAAAGTTGAAATAAATGCATGCACAAAGGAAAGAAGGGGGAAAAAGGGGGAGGAAAGGGGGGGGAAGAGAGGGGGGGTATGGGGTATGGAGGGTCTGGGTATCAATACAGTCCTTGATTCAACTGGGTGATACATGGGTATTTATAGTTGGAGTAATCCATGTTAAATTTCACCTCCCCTTTCTGTTTTCTATGCTAAATAATGAGGATGAGGATACCAACTACCAGGGGCGGACTGACCATTGGGCTACTCGGGCACTGCCCGAGGGCCCCATGCCACTAGGGGGCCCCATCAGGGTTGCCAGCCTCAGTAAAACCCGAGATTATAGTTGCCCCACCTCTCCAGTATCTTCTCAGCCAATAGAAACATGTCTGTGTGTACTGTGTGTGTGATATTATACTGTGTGTGTGTTTGTGTATACTATGTGGCCCCATAATCTCTGATTGCCTGGGGGCCCCATAATCTCCTATTGCCCGGGGGCCCCATGAGTTGTCAGTCCGCCCCTGCCAACTACTCTTTAGTTATATAAAAATTACAAGGCACCATATTCATTCTAAAACTATTCGTACCCCTTGACATTTTCCACATTTTGTCATGTTACAAACAAAAACATAAATGTATTTTATTGGGATTTTATGTAATAGACCAACACAAAATAGACCAACACAAAGTGGCACATAATTGTAAAGTGGAAGGAAAATGGTAAATGATTTTAACATTTTTTTACAAACAAATATCTGAAAAGTTACATAGTTGGTAAGGTTGAAAAAAGTTCATCAAGTCCAACCTGTGTGTGTGTGTGTGCGCTTTTATGTCAATGTTATGTTGTATATCCCTGTATGTTGTGGTCCTTTAGGTGTCTGTCTAACAGTTTTTTTTAATTATCTATGCTCCCTGCTGAAACCACTGCTTGTGGCAAAGAATTCCACATTATTACTGCTCTTACCGTAAAGAACCCTCTATACAGTTTCCGGTTAAATCGTTTTCCTCTAATTTTAGTGAAAGTGTGGCATGCATTTGTATTCAGCCCCCTTTACTCTGATACCCCTAACTAAAATCTAGTGGAATCAATTGCCTTCAGAAGACAACTAATTAGAAAATAGCATCATTTCATTTTAGTATAAATACAGCTGTTCTGTGAAGCCCTCAGAGGTTTGTTAGAGAAACATAATGAACAAACAGCTTCCTTAAGGCCAAGGAATGCACCAGACAGATCAGGGATAAAGTTGTGGAGAAGTTTACAGCAGGGTTAGGTTTAAAAAAATCCCAAGCTTTGAACATCTCACAGAGAACTGTTCAATTCATCATCCAAAAATGGAAAGAGTATGGCACAACTGCAAACCTACCAAGACATGGCGGTCCACCTAAACTGACAGGCCGGATAAGAAGAGCATTAATCAGAGAAGCAGCAAGAGGCCCATGGTAACTCTGGAGGAGCTGCAGAGATCCACAGTTCAGGTGTGAGAACCTGTCCACAGGACAACTATTAGTTCTGCACTCCACAAATCTGGCCTATGGAAGAGTGGAAAGAAAAAAGCCATTGTAGACAATTATGTGCCACTTTGTGTTGGTCTATCACATAAAATGCCAATAAAATACATTTACATTTTTGGTTATAACATGACAAAATGTGGAAAATTTCAAGGGGCATAAATACTTTTTCAAGGCAATGTACAGGCTCTATGCAGATAATGGGGGAGTTTGACTGGAACTGGAACACTCAGAATCTTTGGTAGCTGTGCATGGTAGCCAATCAGCTTTTCATTTCAGCTGGTTCAAAATAAAACCTGGAAGCTAATTGGCTTCTATGAGTAGCTGCACCAGATTTTGCACACTTCAGTGTATCTAGTGGATATTGAACCCAGGAACTCGGCGTTGTGAGGGAAATTGCTAACCACTTGTTTTTTGATACAGTTCAACCAAATTAAAATGAAATTAAAATAAAATATACAGTGTAGTTTGAAGACATAGTAATATTACAAGAAATGCATTTAATAAAAAAAAAAACTATAACAGTTAGTTAAGCCTTACGGAGCCAAAAAATAAACTGAATCTATGCAATCTATACAGTATATTTTATATTTGGTGTGGTGTATCGTTTTCTTCTTCTAAATTTCAGTGAAATAAGATTAAAAAATATTTTTCTTAACAGTAACAGCAAGAGTGATAAATATAAGTTAAAGGTCAAGATGGCAAGAAAACAAGTTATTAACAAAAACATGAAAAAACATAAACATAATCAAAACACATTTTTAGTTAGCATAATGATCCCTTCACTTCATTATATTGCTTATATTAATCTTGATAGCACTGTAAGTAGCTGTCATAACAATATTCTTTAACAGTATGCTTGTTTAAAAAGATAGCAGTTATAGTTATGTCATATGCACTAATACTCGTAGTTAAGGCTTATTAAGCTGACATCTCTTACTATGCCTACGGCTAAGGAGCTTTTTTGTGATCGCCAAGACATTGTTCAGGGATTAAAATATACCAGGGTACACATTATGCAAAAAGTCACATTAGGAAAGAGAGGAAGTGGAGTTACCATTTCTGTCAAAAATAGCATAAGGCATAGCATAATATGAATTCAAAAAATAAAAGAAGCACTTGAAATACCCACTGGCTATCTTTAAGCCAGAAAGGATCTTCCCTTAAAATTGATATAGTGTACAGGCCCTCAGGATCCTCTAAGGATTATGATAACCTGTTGATTGTTAAGATAACTTGTTACAATACAAGGAGAAGTTTTAATTATGGGTGACTTCAATATTTCAAGCATTAACTGGAATTTTCAAGCTGAACTTACAAGCAGGAGCAGATATATAGGAATGTATTTGAATTGGGCTTCTCAAGTAAAATGCCCAACCCCAGGGGATCAAATTATAGATCCAGCACTGATAAATGGGGATTGGTTATTTGATATTGAGGTGGGAACAAATTTACATTTGACTGATCACCAATTTCTTTCGTTTAGTATTAATGCAAGAACTGAAAAATCATATACAAAAGGAAAAGTGTTGGATTTCAACAGGACACATTTTGCTGAAATCTGATTTATTTTTTATTTTTTTTATATAATCTTTATTTTATACATTTTTCATTTTAAACCAAATACATAAAAGAAAATTTAACAAAGAAAAATTAATATTCTATACAATAAACACATTAACTTAAAAATGTCTCTTCCACTTCTTCGTTTTATATTATCCTATTAAAATCTAGCATTTGGGCAATTTCGATCGTTCAATACATTTTAAAGTTATGCCAAAGATTTAGGAAAGTACACTATACAGGGATTTGTTTTTTTCAATCTACATATGTAACTATGATATCTATTACCCCCTATACATATCAATAGATGTATCCGTATTTCAAGTAGTATAGTAATAAAACATTATTATTCACATCCTTAAATGAGTATCACATTTCTTTTATGCACCCATATAAACAGGGGTCAAGTCCTGGGGAAAAAAGCGTGGGAACTCCCACCCAAGATCCACTCCCTCATCGAAACAAAAAATTGGACATTGGGGCACATCAGGGCACCGGGCACCTCAGGGCATGGGGCACATCAGGCCACATAGCACATCAGGGCATGGGGCACATGGCACATTGGAGCACATTATGGCACATCAGGGCACATTATGGGGCACATAGCACATCAGGGAATGGGGCACATCAGGGCATGGGGCACATTAGGGCACAGGGCACATAGCACATCAGGGCATGTGGCACATCAAGGCACATTATGGCACATCATGGGGCACATTCGGGCACATAGCACATCAGGGCACATTATGGGGCACATAGCCCATCAGGGCATGGGGCACATTAGGACACATGGCACATCAGGGCACGGGGCACATTATGGCACGTCAGGGCACATTATGGGGCACATCAGGGCACATTATGGGGCACATAGCACATCAGGGCATGGGGCACATTAGGGCATGGGGCATATAGCACTCAGGGCATGGGGCACATTAGGGCATGGGGCACATAGCACTCAGGGCACAGGGCACATCTGGGGGCACATTAGAGGGCACATGAGGGGATCTTACTTGCCAGTATGCAGAGTAGTGCAGGAAGCGCTTGTCTGTAGTAAGTTCTCTCTCTCATATCATGCAGCGCCTATCTGTAATAGGTTCTCTCTCTTGTCACTCAGCATTGTTCACTCCCCGACGGCCCCTCCTCTCTTCTTGTCTATCCCAGAGGATGTCACAAGCCAATGGGGATAGACCAGAAGAGAGGAGGGGCCGCTGGGGTGCGAACAGCGCTGAGTGACAAGAGAGAGAACCTATTACAGACCGGCGCTTCCTGTGCTAATCTGCATACATCTCATTCGGCACGGGCGGCTCTAGTCCTGCAAAGGGAACGGCGTTCCTGCTGTGAAAAAAGTGCAGGGACGCCGTTTCCACGCGTTCCAGCAGGACTCGAGCCCTGCATATAAACCAAGACTTACAAATGAATACACAAAAGACATACAAACCATAGTAGATTCTTGAATTTTCCAATATATATTAAAAATCTTCGACCAAAATAAAAAACTGTTGGACAATAGTACCATATGTGTGAGATTGTACCTCTTGCACTAAGACACATCATGTCTCTTGTTTTTCAGCATTAATTTTCTGCATGTCTACCAGATATCAATACCATCTTACTAATATTTTGTAATTTCTCTCTTGATATCTGGCTGATATGGACAATTTATAAATGAAGAGGAACGACTTTTCCCATTCAGAACTGGAAATTGTCACCTCTAATTCTTCTTCCTGTTTGGTTGAATATGTTAGTTCTTCACCTACATTTTTAGGAAAATAATATTTATAGATGGTAGCATGTGTTGGTTTTTGCTCTTGTAGTATTATTGTTCAAATTCAGTTAATGGTCTATCTAATGGAGATTTTTTTGTCAAAGATTATATATATGTTTGTAGTTGATGTTGCATCCATTTAGTTCTAAACTCCAAACCCAAATAGCTTAACGAGGGGAATTTGCCATCTACCTAGGTCTGGACAAGTTTAAAATCTTCACCTCTATGCAATTTTAAGAAGACTGTTACTTTATTCATCAATGGAAATTCAGGATTAGAAAATAAAGGTGTCATAGGCCCAATCTGAGTAGGTAAACATTTATTCTTCAACAATAAATCCCATACCCTTAGTGTTGAATAGACCAAAAATGGCATCTAACTCATGGCAGGTCAGGAATTAATAGCAACCCGTGGTAATGATTTCAATTTCATGGCAATGATATCCTCTTCCAATTTTACCCATTGCTTACAGTTCTCACTATGAAACCAATCCACTATCCTGGTAATAAATGCAGAGTGTAGATATATTGTAAAATCTGGGAGAGCTAAGCCCCCGTTCTTCTTTGTCCTAGTTAATATGTCTCTTCTTATTTGAGGGGTTCTATGTGGCCCATATAAAACTCCCTATATCTCTATATAATTGGTCCAGTAAAATTGTTGGGAAAAATATTGGAATTGATTGAAATATGTATAGTAATTTTGGTAATATATCAATTTTTTAATTATCGGAGAGTAATTTAATTCTTGAAGCTTAGTTAGGTCTCGAGGGATAAATATCCCTAGATATTTAATGATGATTTTTTGCCATTTGAAAGAAAATTTTCATTGCAGACGACCTTGAATTTTATTTGGTAATGTAATATTTAATGCTTCATATTTACAGTAATTGACTTTAAAATTACTGACAAAATGATTACACAGGAAAGGGTGTGTCTGGTATGTCCTTAATAGTTAAGGCACCTCATCACGGTAATTAAATACAATGTGGATCAAACAGGGAAGGGATTATCACGGTGCCACAAAAAAATCGACAAGTACTTTTATAAAGAAAAATTTTATTCATACAAAATATACAAAATGTGGTTTAAGAAAGGAGCTGCCAGTACAAAGTATTTACATATCAATAAGGAAGCAAATTTTGATGACCAGCTGATAAGATGGTAAGTACCAGACCAACTTCTTCCCTACTAGTTTCGCCAACACATTGGCTTCATCAGGGGAGTAGAATAAAGTGATGATCAAAAATTGCTTTAGCACTAAAGAGAGAAAAAAAACAATAATATAATTATTAGAGTGGCCAGCTGTCTGCCTATAAAGGGTCCCAGCCCTAGCCACTCCTCCTCCTAACCCCTCCCCCACAGATGTCCCCAGGGAGGGTAATCCCCATACTATCAACACTCAAGCAACATACCATACGCATCAAGCGAGGCAGAATAGATCCTCCCAGGCGCCAAAAAACAGCCAGCAAACACAGCCAACACAAGGTGGCTGCAGGGTGCTTGAAGTGAAATAGTATAAAAGCTAGAGAAAAAAAAATATATAGTAAATTAAAAAGTAATATATTATGTATAGGCCAATAAGCTTAATTAATTTTATTTAAAAAAAAGCAAAAAAAATTATATATACATCTCTACACATAACAAAAATCTATTATAGATTGGAATAAACGGGGAGCTGATCAAACATATTGTTAATTGGCTCTAAGAGAATCAGATGGTTCAATTATCAAGACTAGTGATGGACGAACTTCCGACGGGACGTTTCGCGAATGCGGACCGCGAACCGTAACGTTTTACGGCGGGCCCCATTGACTTCAATGGGAGGCGAAATTTGTAAACCTACAGGTCAAATTTGCAGCCACAAAATAATTACTAGCTGTGCAAACATAGTCCCACCACATGGCCAATGACATAACACATGTATGAGGTGAATCTGGGATCGACAACTACAAGCATTCTTTTTTTATATGTGAAATTGTTGTGACAATTCAGGACTGTGGAGCACATGAAGGCAATGGAGTGGGAAGGTCAGGGTAAGCAAAGAAGAGGGTGCAGGAGATGATCACCAGCAGCGTGACATACAGCAATGACACTTGCACCGTGATCTGACACCAGCACCGTGATAGAGAGCACTGACATCAGCAGCGTGACATAAAGCACTAACACCAGCACCGTGATATACAGCACTGACAGCAGCACCGTGATAGAGAGCACTGACATCAGCAGCGTGACATACAGCAATGACACCTGCACCGTGATAGAGTGATCTGACACCAGCACCGTGATAGAGAGCACTGACATCAGCAGCGTGACATCAAGCACTAACACCAGCACCGTGATATACAGCACTGACAGCAGCACCGTGATATACAGCACTGACATCAGCAGCGTGACATACAGCAATGACACCTGCACCGTGATAGAGTGATCTGACACCAGCACCGTGATAGAGAGCACTGACATCAGCAGCATGACATAAAGCACTAACACCAGCACCGCGATATAGAGCACTGACACCAGCACCATGATATAGAGCACTGACATCAGCAGCGTGACATACAGCAATGACACCTGCACCGTGATAGAGTGATCTGACACCAGCACCATGATAGAGAGCACTGACATTAGCAGCGTGACATAAAGCACTAACACCAGCCTTGTGATATACAGCACTGACACCAGCACCATGATAGAGAGCACTGACATCAGCAGTGTGACATAAAGCACGCACACCAGCACCGTGATATACAGCACTGACACCAGCACCGTGATAGAGAGCACTAACACCTGCACCGTAAGCAGCCCCAGGAGGAAGTCCGCATAGCACAGGGATGGTGGGAGCCCCTCATAATGAGCATAGCACAGGGATGGTGGGAGCCCCTCTTATCGAGCATAGCATGGGGATGGTGGGAGCCCCTCATAATGAGCATAGCACAGGGATGGTGGGAGCCCCTCATAATATGCACAGCAGAGATACAGCCCCAGGAGGAAATCAGCACAGCACAGGGATGGTGGGAGACTCTAATAATAAGCAGCCCCAGGAGGATGTCAGCATAGCAAAGGGATGGTGGGAGCCCCTCATAATAATCAGCCCCAGGAGGAAGTCAGCACAGCACAGGGATGGTGGGAGCCCCTCATAATGAGCATAGCACAGGGATGGTGGGAGCCCCTCATAATATGCACAGCAGAGATACAGCCCCAGGAGGAAATCAGCACAGCACAGGGATGGTGGGAGACTCTAATAATAAGCAGCCCCAGGAGGATGTCAGCATAGCAAAGGGATGGTGTGAGCCCCTCATAATAATCAGCCCCAGGAGGAAGTCAGCACAGCACAGGGATGGTGGGAGCCCCTCATAATGAGCATAGCACAGGGATGGTGGGAGCCCCTCATAATATGCACAGCAGAGGTACAGCCCCAGGAGGAAGTCAGCACAGCACAGGGATGGTGGGAGCCCCTCATAATAAGCAGCCCCAGGAGGAAGTCAGCACAGCACAGGGATGGTGGGAGCCCCTCATAATAAGCAGCCCCAGTAGAAATATGACACCGCTCAACCTCTTCAAACAGGAGGGTACGGGCATATAGTACGGTGTGCTTTTTTTGGACAAGGAAGTGAGCCAAATGAAGAAAGAAGGTCTGTGTGCTCGATTAAAAAAAATGTTTATAGACATATACATGGTCTACTGGTCACATGTGTTGAATTCCTCCGAGATCCATGCCTCATTCATTTTTAGAAATGTGAGGTAGTTAACACTGTCGTGAGCTAGGTGACTACGCTTATCGGTCACGATCCCCCCTGCTGCGTTGAACGTCCTTTCGGACAGGACACTGGACGAGGGGCAAGCCAACAGTTTGATTGCAAATTGGGCAAGCTCTGGCCAGAGGTCAAGCCTGCCCACCCAGTAGTCCAGGGGTTCATCAGTCCTCAGAGCGTCCACATCGGCCGTTAACCCAATATAGTCGGACACTTGACGGTCTAGGCGTTCCCTGATGCTGGATCCGGATGACACCTGCCGATGGGTCAGCTGAAAGAATGACCTCATATCCGAAGTCACCAACACATCTTCAAACCGGCCTCTTCTTGCAGGCGCTGTTGGATTGGTACCCGCAACTCTTTCTCTGGGAGTGGGAATTGCTCCTCTGCCAGCGCACGCAAAAGCAGAATGCAGCATTTCTCAAAGCAAGGCCTGGAAGTGCTCCATTCTGACAGCCCTCTGTGACGGCGGTAACATTTCCGCCATTTTGTGTTTGTACCGGGGGTCTAAGTACATTGCCACCCAGTACTGGTCCTTGACCCTTATGCTTTTTATACGGGGGTCCGTATTAAAACACTGGAGCATGAAGGCCCCCATTTGCACTAAACTGGAAGCGGTGTGGTGGCCTGGCTCCTGCTCATCATCCAGGATAATTTCGTCCTCTTCATTCTTCTCTCCCCATCCATGCACAACAACAGGGATCCCAGAAAGGTTTAAAGCATGCTCTTCTTGCTCCTCCTCATCCGCCCCGGCACCATCCTCCTCTGACTCCTCTTCAGACTCCTGTTGTTCACTTGTCTCAGATAGAGTAGCCCCCCCTGGGAATTCATCCAGCATTGCGACTTTCTCATCTTCCCGCTCCTGCTCCTCCACAGCTTGATCAATGACACAACGCAATGCACGCTCCATAAAGAAGGCATAAGGTACCATGTCATTGATGGCACCATGGCTGTGACTGACCAGTTTGGTGATCTCCTCAAATGGCCGCAGAAGTCTGCATGCGTGGCGCATGAGCAGCCACTGACGCAGTGAAAAAAAACCCAGCTCCCCAGAACCTGTTCTGCCGCAGATTTCATACAGGTAGACATTAACTGCACGTTTCTGCTGGAGCAGCCTATCAAGCATATAGAAGGTTGAGTTCCATCGCGTCGGTAATCGCAAATAAGACGTCTGACCGGCAGATTGTGTCACCGCTGAATGTCAGCAAGGCGAGCCATGGCCGTGTAAGATCTTCTGAAATGGGCCGAGATTTTCCTTGCCTGCCGCAAGATGTCCTGGACCCCAGGGTATTTGACAAGGAATCGCTGCACGACCAATTTAAGACGTGTGCCATGCATGGCACGTGCGTCATTTTGCCCTGTTTCAATGCGCTAAGCAGATTGGCACTGTTATCACACACCACTTTACCAACTGTCAAATTGAGCGGTGTTAGCCACTGATCTGCCTGTGAACGCAAAGCTGAAAGGAGTGCCGGGCCAGTGTGGCTCTTGGTTTCCAGGCACAACAGATGCAGCACGGCATGGCAACGTCTCACCTGGCATGTCGAATAGGTTCTGGGGAGCTTGGGCGGCGCAGCGGAAGAGACGCTAGCAGCGGAAAAGGAGGAGTCAGCCGAGGAGGAGAGGGAGGAGGATGGAGTAGGAGGAGGAGGAGAAGAAGAGCCAGGCCCGCATGCAATCCGTGGCGGTAAAACCAAATCTACACGGGTGCCACGGGTTACATGCTTGACGGCCGTCAGAAGGTTCACCCAGTGGGCAGTAAAAGTGATATACCTTCCCTGCCCGTGTTTGCTAGACCACGTGTCTGTGGTCAGATGTATCTTGGCACCGACACTGTGTGCCAGAGATACATTCACTTGCCACTGAACATGGCCATATAGCTCTGGGATGCCCTTCTGTGAGAAATACTTCCTTCCTGGGACCTTCCATTGTGGTGTTCCAATGGCCACAAATTTTCGAAAGACCTCCGAGTCCACCAGTTTATATGGCAGTAGTTGGCGGGCTATCAGTTCTGACAAGCCAGCCGTCAACCGTTGGGCAAGAGGGTTATCCGGCGTCATCATTTTTTATGCTCGAACATTAGGCCCACGGAAGCCTGCCTTTTTGCAGAAAAACGTGAGCTTGGCATGATGGAAGGTGGAGTGGAGGACAATTGTGAGGAGAAAGGAGAAGGAGAAGTAGAAGACGAGGCTGGACGGTGAGAGCCTGGAGTGTGGCTTTGTGTGTTCAGTTGCTCCCACTGGGCTCGGTGATGGCTGCCCATGTGCCTTCTTAAGGTGGTCGTCCCTAGGTGAGTGTTAGGCTTACCACGACGAATGCGTTGACTGCAAAGATTGCAGATGGCAACGCTATTGTCAGCAGCGGACACGTTAAAAAAAGCCCACACTGCGGAGCCATGTGCCGGTGTCCTGGGAGCACCAGATGTGACCGTACATGGTCGATGACTCGTTCCTGATACATTTGCAGTCTGCTTTGTCCCTCCTGTGCAATGTAAGTTATTCCTGCTCCTCCTCCTTGGGCTGATCTGGGTACTGTCGTCAGACTGCTGAGTAGCGGTTGTTGCTACCTCCTCTTCCTGATCCAATACCAAGAGTGGCTGCGCATCAGAAATGTCTTGATATGGATCGGAAAATAATTCCTGTGACTCAAGCGGAAGGTATGTGGTGGTGGTGCTGTTGTTGGTAGTAGTGTCTTTCGGGGTGCACATAGCAGAGAGTGAAGAAGAGGGTGCAGATCGAGAGGATGAGGAGGGTGCAGAAGAGTAAGGCTGAGTGAGCCACTCAACCAAGTCTGGTGCGTCCTTTAAAGTAATTGAACGCACCTTCTGCAACTTCCTACTTTGGCTCAAGCCTGTTGCTCCTGCCCTACCCCTACCACCCCTGTGGAAGGGCCTGCCTCTTCCTCTGCCTGTCCTTTTTTAAATGACCCTGTGACAAAACTCTCAGTCCCTATACTGATAAAGGACTGCTGCAGTATAGGGCAGCAGTCAGCAGTAGTGCACCTCAACCCTATGTATTGTGGACCTATACCAGTCCTTAAGGAATAGCAGACTGTACCTCACTGAACCCTATGTACTGTAGCACCCTAGACCTTACCAGTCCTTATAAGGACCTTTGTGGAACAAGTAGGTTGTGAATGATTAGCAGACTGTACCTCAGTCCCTATACTGATAAAGGACTACTGCAGCAGAAGGGCAGCAGTATAATATTCCTTCTATATTTGGAAGAAAGAATATTATACATGTACAAGCCTATTACCATACCAGTCCTGAAAAGAACCTTTGTGGACCTAATAGTAACAGCTACTGATTAAACTGACTGTCCCTTACTGCCTCACACACAGCTTCCTGCCTGTCCCTATTTAAACTGACAAAACAGAGGCTGCTGCAACAATATCTTGAATAGCACTTTTGTGGACCTAATAGTAACAGCTAATGATTAAACTGACTGTCCCTGCAGCACACAGCGTACTGTCCCTCTCTCTACACTGACAAGAGACAGGCTGCTGCAACAATCAGTAGCACAGCAGTGCCTCAAACCTACATCCTGAACTACACCTAACACCTATACCAGTCCTGAAAAGAACTTTTGTGGACCAAATAGCTAGCGATTTGGGTCACTGCAATCTCTCCCTGCTCCACACAGCAACCTCTCCCTATAATGACAGAAGAAAGAATGTAAAATGGCCGCCGGATCGGGTCTATTTATAAGTTAGGGGGAATGCCCAAGTGTCCATGTGCTGTAATGTCTCAATTGGCTGTCCTGTACCCCATGATGGATGTGTCATCATAGGTCAAAGTTCTTTTACACAGTAAGCACGGAAGTCCACCGGGCGAACGGCGGCAATAGTCCGCCGATCGGGCGGACGGCGTACAGCCGAAATTCGCCACGAAACGACCACCGGGCGAACCGTTCGGCCATCCCTAATCAAGAGAGCCCGACAAGGCTAAATAAAACAAAACAAAAAGAAAGAATTTAATGCATAGAATACTTCAAGGATATGTGTCGCAAAAATAGAGTGTGTGAGAAAATAAAAATAATTAAAATAGAAAAAAAAACCCTCCCTAAATTCAAGTAGTGTATGACATAAAAAAAACGCCAGAATATTCATCAAAGTGAATAGTCATTTGCCAGGGAAACACTGTGTGAACCCAAGCCAATAATCACACATTTGTGAAGTGTGTGTTAAAAGACAACAGAGAGCAAAATAAGCTAAGCAGCGTATCTTCAGCAGCAGGAATAAAGAGTGAAACAGCCAGAGCCAGATTGTAGCTAAGCTAAAAGCCAGATATAACAACAAGCATAATAGTAGTAGAGAATGTAACAACTGTGACCAAATGTAACAAAACACTGAATACCTTTGAAACGTCATGTAATGTATCAGTGCCCGACAGCCAGCAGAAAAGGCAAATCAACTAGCCACTTATAAAGCCCCCCGCCTGATTGACAAGAAAATTGGCCAATCAGGAGCAGACACAAAGCAGCTAACACACCAATCCCGTTTGCAGTGCAAAGCCTACAAGCCCCATAATGCCTCGTGCAGGGATGCTATATAGTGCTGACACAACTGCATACAGCAGACAAACGTGGGTGTAGCAAAGCCATTAGAGCACTGGAACAAGCCAGTGTTCAGTGAGATGAAAGGCAAAGAATGTTAAAACTGCAGCAGGGGTGATGGTAGCCAAGAAATGGGCTGGCTGTAAACAAACAGACAGCCCCTGTGTGTCCATACAGCCACAGACTGCATAAGAAATAGCCACATTAGGCACCCAGAGAGCAATCCACCATGCATAACTGATACAAATAAATATGCAGAAAAGCGATGACGATATTAATGAGGAAGTAAACCCTGATGGGTTTACTTCCTCTTTTTTTCCCTGCAAAGGTAAAGCATAATGGACTACTATGCATCGCATAGTAGCTCATTATGTGTCACTTACCTGACACAGGAGCCAGCGAAGTCGCCGCTGATCCCTGTAGTCCGCCGCGTCCATCTTGCTGGTGGCGTCTCGCAGCTCCAACCAATGACAGCGGCGAAGCCGCGATGACGTCACTCCCGCGCATGCGCACGGGAGTCGCACCTCGCAGCTCCGCCGCTGTCATACGGCGAAGCCGCGATGACGTCACTCCCGCGCATGCGCACGGGAGTCGACAAATTTGGCAAATCCATTCTTGGATTTGCCGCATTTAGTGCGCATGCGCGCCGCTGTCTACGGCGCATGCGCCGTAGACAGCGGTGCCCATTTTCGGGCAAATATCTCCTAAACCATATAGGTTTAGGAGATATTGCTTGGACCTACAGGTAAGCCTTAATCTAGGCTTACCTATAGGTCCAAGTTGTTTGGAAGGGTTTACTTCCTCTTTAAGGGGGGGGGGACAAATGACAAATTTTAAAGGGGGTAGGACCGAGAAAGGCTGTGTGGGGCTCCATAAACACAGCCATTCAGCAACAGACAGCTGATCAATCACTGGGCACCCAATAAAAAACACATATCAATAAATATAGTTTTATTAGTGTTGTATTCAATTACATACATAAATACAAAATACAGTACTTGAACTGAATATTTGCTGTGTTTAATAATTCAAAAGAATAATATTATTATATACATTTTTCATGTAACAAAAAACAAAATAATATGAATATTAATATATAAACATAACAAAAAAATAAAAAAATAAATAAATAAAAATTGAGCAATTTTAAATCAGAACCCCGAAAAAACACTGGGTATTTGCAGAGCAGTGACATGGCCAATAAGGAGGTAAATGGTAAATACGGGACCGACAATCATATGGCGAATGCCAACCAATCAAAAGGAAGACAAAATTCTGCCTAGCCTATTATAAAGTTTACAAAAATAAACAACGTAACAAACACATTTATAGAAAAGATTTAAAGCTAATATATTCATTGAGTCCTGGATACTTAATAGCATCTAGGTTATGGATCCATTTTGTCTCAAGCTGTATCAATACCACCGCCTCGAGCATGTAAAAGAACATGCTCCAATGCGGGTCATAGTTATGTTGATGAGCAATATGCCTGTTGAGGGCAGTGGTGGTAAGTGTTTTGTATAATGGCTCAATATGATCTTGTATACGTTTCGAAAATGGTCTTTTCGTCTTACCGACATAAAAACAACCACAAATACAAATTGCTAGATAAATCCTAAGTTTTACCGTATGGGTTTTGCCATTGGGAAGATCAATATCTCTAAAGTTAGGGATAAATGAACATATTTCGCAATGACCACAGGAAAAAGTTCCAAATTTGGAAGCATTGGTCGACCCTTTGTGTGTGTGATGGCTTGACACTAAACGGGCCCTCATAGATGGCGGTCGTCGGTAAGTACTTTCTGGGTAAGGTTTGACATATTTCTTGATAGTATTATCAGTGGTCAATAAGGGCCAAAATGTTTCAAGGATAGTTCTCATCTGGATGTGTTTCGAAAATTGTGTAACAACACAAACTGATTGATCAGATTTAGAAGATTTCTTAGAATGAACAAGGTCTCGCCTATTAAGTTTAACGACTCTGTTGAAAGCTCATTTCAACAAAGATCGACTATATCCTCTTTCCAAGAGTCTATCATATAAATCCTTGGAAGCCTTATAAAAATCCTCATCCAGAATGCAATTCCTCCTAATCCATAGAAATTGACTATAAGGAATACTGTCCAGTAAAGACTGTGGATGTGCACTTTTAGCATGTAAAATAGTGTTACCTGCAGAAGGTTTACGGTATAAAGATGAATGTAGGACTCCATCAGGACCCACATAGATCTGTAAATCCAGAAAGTTAATCCTGGATTGACTACATTCCATGGTAAATGTGAGATTGTAGGAATTAATAGCCAGTCGGTCAATCAGCTGTGACAGTTGATCCCAAGTACAGGTCCAAAGTATGATAATGTCATCAATATATCTATGCCATGCCATGACATGCTGAAGTAACTCAGATAAAGAACTATCCGAGAATAAATCACTCTCTCACCCCCCGGTACAAGTTGGCATATGAGGGGGTGCATTTGGTCCCCATAGCCACACCTTGCACCTGGAGGAAGTGGGAGGGGCCAAACATGAATAAATTTCTTGTTAAGATGAACTGCAAAAGCTGAAGAATGAACTGGGCATATTAACTAAATTTTGGTCCACCTTCATTTAGTTGGTTTCCGATAACTTCAAAACCTTTGGCATGGGGGATGGAATTATATAAGCTCTTGACATCAAGAGCTACCAGCCAAGTGTTAGGAGGAATCCGTCAATAATATGTAATAAAGCAATAGTGTCTTGAACATAGGAGAACAGTGAAGTAACATGTGGATTAGGCTATTTATCACCAAAGCACTAGCGTTTTCTTTTAAACTTTGACAACCAGAAATAATAGGTAGTCTTGCAATGACTTATGTACCTTTGGAAGTGAATAAAAGGTAGGAATTTTTGGCTCTTTGACATTCAAGTAATTCCAGGTATTCAAATCAATCCTACCCAATTGGTAAGCTTTGAAAATTAAATTGTAATATTCAGTGGTGTCATTTTCAATTAAAGTCTTGGAGATAGGGCGATACCAATGACTATTGCCGAGGATGTCAAGGCACATAAGTTCATATGCCCGGACATCCATGACGACGACATTGCCGACCTTATCAGCCAGTTTAATAACCAACTCAGGATGACTTTGAAGATCTTTAAGAGCTTTGTGATGTCTCAAACGCAAATTATGCAGATGTAAGTCAACCAAGTCCAAGTTCTTAATTTCAAGGGTTATTTGTTGAACAAAGGCCCACAAGTAAGGGTTGTCCTGGAGTAATGGACATGTCCGAGACTTCAGTTTAAAAGAAAGTGGAGGGGGAAAGGACACACCAGGAGCAACCATACCAGGCGAAACAAAGCCTGGAAGGTTGCATTCCTCAGTGTGTCCCTCCTCCCATAAGTTCATCCATAGCCTGTAAGTCAGCTTCCAAAAATTCTGGAAAAGTAGACTCTAGGATACAGTAGGAGAGGGTTTGTCATAGATGACCTTAAATAATTATCGTCAAATCTATCAAGGTCCACAGTGGGACAAAAGGTAAGTCCAAGTTTTAACACTTCAACATGTTGAACAGATAATGGGACTGAAGAGAGGTTAAGAACCTCTAATCCTAGATTTCTCTGATTGTTAGTGGTGGAGGTAATGCAGGGTTCATTATCTGATCTGGATTTTTCCCTAAAAAAATAGGTGCCAATTTGGGGTCAATGGATTGAGTGCTGGTAGGGAACAAGGAAGATAAAGTAGGTTCACTAACCCGAGTTAGGGAGGGAGAAACTGGAGGGGGAGTGGGAGTGGTGGTTCCCAGTCGGGAGTGCATATGTGAAAGGGATACAGAGGGAATAGATGAAGGAGGTCTACCAAGAGCAAAAACAGGGGTAGACGATTGTGCCTTAGGGGGGTGAGTATGAACCAATGATGGCCCACGATTAAAGGACTGTCCAAATGTGCGGTGAAGAGAATCTGTGGAGGCCAGGGTGCGATCCCCCTTTCTTTTCTTGGATGTCCTATCCTGAGATAGATCCCTGTAAGTAGTAGAAGTTCAGACTCATATTGTTTGCATAATACCAAGATCATCTCAAAGGAGCACATTTGGAGATTGTGCTCCCATGATTGTTTAAGAGAGTCATTTATTTTTCTAATATTAGGAAATATTTGAATTCTAAGCCCCCAAGGGACAATAGAATTCTTTGAGTATTTTTCGAAATAGGACTTGTGCCAATAGATTCACACCTTTTTCTTCAGTAATTATTGCAATCTCATGAATGCCTGGTCTAAATCCGTATCAGAAATATTTGCCTCACTTGGCTGGGATGATTGACTGGGATGATTGGATCTTCGTCATAAGGCCATCACAGGCCTCACCACAGAAATGGGACATATCAACTGCTACTTACAAATTTGAACAGAAAAATGTTCAACTTGATGTCCGTATAGCTGTAAAAAAATAATTAGAAAAAGAGAAAAAAAAATGTTTTTGTTTAATTTCAATTGCATATTAATACAATAAAAAACACCGTCAAAAAGATAAGAAAATATATATGAAAAAAATTAGAAAAAAGAACAAACTACAAAAAGTATGTAAATATATATCTATAGGGGCAACCAGACATGAGTAAATGGTGCTTTCAACACCTAGATCGTGAAACAGGAAAGGGTGTGTCTGGTATGTCCTTAATAGATAAGGCACCTCGTCCCGGTAATTAAATACAATTTGGAGCAAACAGGGAAGGGATTATCACGGTGTCACAAATGAATCGACAAGTACTTTTATAAAGAAAATTTTTATTCATGCAAAATATTGTTTTTGCTCCAAACTGACAAAATTATTAAATTCTTGAATTCGATTTGGTATAGCCACTACCAGAGTAATATATAACAACAGATCGTCTGCATATGCTGACATTTTATATTCCTTTTCTTTAATTTTAATCCCTTGAATATCCAAATTATTATGAATGGCTGTAGTCAAATGTCCCATTACCAGTATGTATAACAAAGGGGATAAAGGGCATCCCTGTCAAGTTCCATTCAAAATTGTCACAGGATCTGAAAGATTTCTGTTTATCCGTACTTTAACCTTTAGATTATGATAAATGGCTATGATTTTCTCCAAGAGTTGTGGACCTATGCCCCATTGTTTCAGAGTTTCTTAAAAAAAGAAAAAAAAACACCATCCCACCCTGTCAAATGCCTTTTCGGCATTTTTTTTTAAATGAATTAAAAAGTTGAATTTAAACAGCAGAACTCAGTAATCAATGGGCACTATTGAAATCTACCATCTTGGAGGCAATTAGATTATGTCGGGCAAACTAGTCAGACTAAACAGTGGCAAAAAAAGCAATATGGTTCATTACAAAGGTAAGCAGGAAGGAGGAAAAATCAGCATGTAGGTTTTACAAGGAAACAAAAATTGTAGCTGATAGACAAAACAAGACCAGCCACATTATCTGTGCAGCCAAAGCACAGGGAGATGAGGAAATGCACTAAAAAAGGAGAAAAATACTTTTTTAGGTACATAAATTATGGGTAGAAAAAAACATGGAATCACAAAAATGAACACTGAGTATAACAGTTATGCTGAGAGAGACACGTATGTAGCAAACCCTTTAAACAATTACTTCTGTTCTGTTTAAAAGAAATAAAAGACACTAACAAAAATACGTTTAATATTGGTTTTGGCGATAAACGTTAATTTTCAGAATTTCTAAAGACAAAGGTAGCAGAGGAACTTCCGTAGCTAAAATTTAACAAAGCAATGGGTCCTGATGTTATGTAGAAAATAGGATTTTTATATACAGCTTACCTGTAAAATCCTTTTCTTGAGAGTACATCACGGGACACAGGAGCTTCATTACATAGTGGGTTATATAGGCACCTCTGGTGATTGGACACTGGCTAACCCCCAATTAAGGAGAATTCCTCCCCTATATAACCCCTTCCATATGGGAGGCACCTCAGTTTTGTAGCAAAGCAATAAGAAACCACGTAAAACCCAAGAAGGGTGGGAGCGCTGTGTCCCGTGATCTACTCTCAAGAAAAGGATTTTACAGGTAAACTGTATATAAAAATCCTATTTTCTTGATCATACATCACGGGACACAGGAGCTTCATTACATAGTGGGAGATCCCAAAGCAATGCTCAGTTTGAGGGGAGGGAGACACAGATCAGAAATATAGGCTGCTATGGACCAGAGGATCTAAACTGCAGCCTGCAGTACACTGTGCCCAAAGGCGGTATCCTCTTGCCCTCTGACATTCACCTGATAAAATCTGATGAATGTGTGGACTGATGACCAAGTTGCAGCCTTACAGATCTGAGCCAGGGAGGCCTGGTGATGCACTGCCCAAGAAGCACTTACAGCCCTAGTTGAGTGCGCTTTCACTTGAAAAGGAGGACTCTTCCCCTTTACACTATAGGCCTGAAGAATAACCTGTCTAATCCATTTTGAGAGAGTGGATTTCGATGCCGCTTGCCCCTTTCTAGGGCCTTCCGGGAAAATAAATAAGCAATCAGTCTTTCTTATTTGAGCAGTTGCCTGGAGATAGATACTGATTGCCCTTACCACATCTAAAGTGTGCAAAGACTCTTCTTCTGCAGACTGTGGATCTGGAAAAAAGGATGGTAGGATTACATCTTGATTGAAATGGAATCCTGAAACCACCATAGGCAGAAAGGACCTATTAGGACGCATTACTACCCGATCCTTATGAATAATTAGATAAGGTTCCTTGCTCGAGAGAGCTGCTAGTTCTGACACTCTTCTAGCCGAGGATATGGCTATCAAGAAAACCAATTTTTTAGTCAAAAGAACTAATGAAGCCAGATGCAAAGGTTCAAATGGTTGCCCCTGCAATGCCGAGAGAACCAGATTTAGATCCCATGGGCATACCGGCGGTTTGACTGGCGGCCTTAACTGCATAGCCCCCTGGATGAAAGTCCACACAAGGGAATGTGATGCAAGTGGCTTCTGGAAAAATACTGACAAGGTCGAAATCTGCACCTTGATAGTGCTTACGAGCAAATTTATTTCTAGGCCTGACTGGAGGAAAGCCAGGATCCTGCTAATGAAATACTTTCTAGGATGACATCCCCTGGGATCACACCAGGAAACATATGCCTTCCAGATTTTCTAGTAAATAAGCCTGGAGGCCGGCTTTCTGGCATTGACCAGAGTAGAAAGGACTGGCTCCAAAAGTCCACGATCTCTCAGAATGTGGGTCTCAGCAGCCAAACCGTTAAATTCAGGCTGTGTAAAGCAGGATGGTAAATTGGACCCTGCGAGAGCAGATCTGGCCGGAGAGGAAGGATCCACGGCCTGCCTACTGCCAACTTCATGATCTCTGCGTACCAAGGTCACCTGGGCCAAGCCGGGGCTACCAAAAGAACCGACTTTGTTTCCCTCTTGACTCTTCCCAGGAACCGTGACAGAAGCGGGTATGGTGGGAAGGCATAAATTAGATTGTACCAATCCCAGGGAACTGTCAGAGCATCTGACCCCTGAGCAAGTACATCTCTTGTCCTTGACACAAATTTGTCCAGCTTCCTGTTGAATCTGCATGCAAACAGATCTACGTCTGGAGTGCCCCACTTGTGACATATGTTCTGAAATATGTCGGGGTGTAGAGCCCATTCTCCTGGGCATAACTGTTGGCGGCTTAGAAAGTCCGCTTGCCAATTTTCCACTCCTGGAATGAAAACTGCAGAAAGGCATAGAACATGCCTTTCTGCCCAAGCAAGTATGCAATTCACCTCTCTTTGTGCAACCAGACTCCTGGTGCCACCCTGGTGATTTATATAGGCCACAGCTGTGGCATTGTCAGACTGAACTCGAACAGGGAGACCCTGTAGTCTGTAAGACCAGTTCATGAGGGCCATATAAACTGCCCGAATTTCCAGAATATTTATGGGCAATAACTTCTCAGTCGCAGACCATTTCCCCTGTGTGCTTAGCTCCTCCATCACTGCTCCCCAGCCCGTCAGGCTGGCATCTGTAGTTATAATCTTCCATGGAAGGGGAAGAAAAGTTTTGCCTTTCAGCAGATTCTTGGTCTGTAACCACCAAACGAGACTCTTGCGTGTCCCTGGGGATAGACACATAGGAAGGTCCAAGGCCTGGGGCTTCCTGTTCCAAGCCGCAAGGATGCATCTTTGCAAAGGCCTTGAGTGAAACTGGGCAAATGGAATGGCCTTGAAGGAGGCGACCATTTTCCCTAACAGTCTCATACACAACCGAATGGGGGAAATTCTTCTGCCCAGAATTAGGCGCACCAGAGCCCCTATAGCCATGGCCTTTGGCCTTGGTAGAAACACCCCGCCCCGAGTGGTGTCGATGACCATGCCCAGATACTCCAACCTGGTAGCAGGCTGTAGGGACGACTTTTCTAGGTTTATAATCCAACCTAGGTGTTTCAGATGTTCTAATGTTTTGGTAACACTGTGGTTCAAGAGCACTACTGTTTGCTCTATGAGTAGCAAATCGTCTAGATAAGCCATCACGGTTATACCCTGAGCTTTTAGGTTTGCCAAGAGAGGGTCTAGAATCTTTGTGAAGACTCAAGGAGCTGTAGCGGGACCGAACGGCAGGGCCACAAATTGAAAATGGCGCTGATCTACCGCGAGCCTTAGATACTTTTGATGTGCAGAAAAAATTGGCACATGAAGATATGCATCCTTGATATCTATCAATGCCATAAACTCTCCCCCTTGCAGGGAAGAGACCACAGAGTGTATTGACTGCATTCGGAAAGACCGGATGTGCAAAAACTGGTTCAGATCCTTCAGATCCAGGATAGGTCTGACACCTCCATTTGGCTTTGGAACGGTGAAGAGATTTGAGTAAAAGCCTGAACCCTGTTCTTTTGGGTCCACTTCCACTATCACCCCCTGGGATAGCAAGTGATCTAAGGCCAGAAGTAGCGGCTTTTGCTTTACTGGATCCTTGGGGATCCTTGACCTTAGGAAGCGAGAAGGTGGAATCTCCTGAAACTCTAGCTTGTAGCGCAGAGATATCGAGGAGGTTACCCACTTGTCCCGAATATCTTCCCGCCAGGCTTCTGCAAACTGCAGGAGCCTTCCCCCCACTCGGCCGAGTGGGGGCGCTCCTTCACAAGGAAGCTTTTGGGCTCTGCTTGGCAGGCTTTTGCCCCCAAGTCTTTTTCTGCCCCTGGGCATGACCTTGGGCCCTTCCTCTAGAGGGAGGTTGGGAAGGCCCTCGCCACTGCTTAGAGCTTGATGCTCCGGGAGAAAGAGAACGCCTAAATGATGGACGTTTGCTCTTTTTGATTGGAAGGAGAGTAAATTTACCCCCTGTAATCTTTTGGACAAATGTATCTAATTCCTCCCCAAATAAGCATTCCCCCTTAAACGGGAACCCAGTCAAATACTTATTACACGACAGCTCAGCTGCCCAATTTTTTAGCCATAGGGCCCTTCGCATGTGTACCAACAGGAGAGACAAACGAGATGCTTGTTGGACAGAATCCAAAATCGCATCAATCATAAAACGCAGAATTTGAGGAATTTCTGCATAATTCTCCACTTCCTCACTGGGAAGGAGGCCAAGCATCTGCTTAACCTGTTCCTTGAGGAACTGACACAACCCCACAGTTGCGACTGTAGGTTGCACTACAGCGCCAGCCATGGAAAAGGAGGCTTTCAATAACGTTTCCAGATTCTTATCAGTTGGATCCTTTAATACCTGAGCATTATCCAAAGGACAGGTCCGGTTTTTATTCACACAAGAAACAGCCGCATCAACAGATGGGACCCCCCATTTCTTGATGAAACTTTCCTCCAGAGGATAAAGCATAGAAAACCTTTTAGGAGGAGCAAACAGTTTATCGGGATGTTCCCAATCCTCATACAACAATTTATCCATTAAGGGAAAAATTGGAAAGGAAAAGGCAGTCTGTGGGATTCTCCTGACCCCCAGGGAAGAAACAGAGGATATACAAGTATATTGCGCTAAGAAAAACACAACAACCTACCGCAATTTTCACAGTGAAAACTGAAAAAATATATATACAGTGCTCCAAATGTGGACCAACAAGCATAAACATATGCTATTGACAAATTACATATACACATGAGAAATCAATAAAAAATAAATGACAATACTGTGAGTATAGCCAAAAAACACTTGAAAGCTGGACAACAGGGCAAAGAAGGGAGGGGGGGGGATGGAACGGGAAGGGGAAAAGAAAAAATTTAAAGAAAATATATTTCTTCTTTAAACACTACACACAGTTCAAGCCCGGCAGCCGTCTGGTGGAAACTGAAACCAGGTTCCCGGTGGCACTGTAGAGGATAAAAGAGAACAAGAGGCGCCTCTGGGTGTAGACTGTATACACTTTCTTTAATAAAATCCATGATAAAAAACACTCACATTGTAGCAGTTATAATCAGGAGGTGTATTAATCCCATGTAACTGAGGGGAAGAAAAGCCTCAGTGTGGTCATTCCAATGCGCTGTGGAGTCTTGTCAGAATGTTTCCGCTCGTGGTGGCCGTGCAGATGTCCATACAAGCCGGCGTTAGCGGGGCGCGTCCATCCGAGGCATTCTGACAAGACTCCACAGCGCTTTGGAATGACCACACTGAGGCTTCTCTTCCCCTCCGTTACATGGGATTAATACACCGCCTGATTATAACTGCTACAATGTGAGTGTTTTTTATCATGGATTTTATTAAAGAAAGTGTATACAGTCTACACCCAGAGGCGCCTCTTGTTCGCTTTTATCCTTTTAAGAAACAGAGGATGTAGCGGCCTCAGCAGCGGGCATTCTGAAAGTGGTACGCACCAACTCACTATAATATTGAACCTGCTTTCTGAGTGCCTGGGAGGAGGGGACTCTCTCCTCTTCCTCTGATTCATCTGACTGCTCTTGATCCCTATCCCATGATAGGGATCTCTCCTCATTGTCAGAGGTGTCACCTGAAAGAGGAATTTCAGCAGAGGGAGGGGATCTACCCCTTTTTCTGCTATCTTTTAGGGAAGCTGAAATAAAATTCATAATTCTCCCTTAAAAACCCTCCAATGTAGCCTTAAGGGAGTCTTCAGTGACTTACACTGGGGCTGAAACATTAGGAGAGGCTGCAAAACCTGACAGGGGCACTGACTCATCCTGTGAGGCTGGCTCCAGTCCTGCGGGGGGGATGGTAATCTACAGGCATCTTTAGGACCCCTAGACTTAGGCGGTGATTTACCAGTGCCCTTGTTACCTCCCCCTGAGACCCTCTTACGAGGAGACATAGTCCTAAGCTACAAAGCAGAGGTACTAGTACAAAAGTGCAATCACTGTTGTGCTACAAGTCTCACAATATATATATATATATATGCTGTAACAGCACAACCTGATGCTGAGTAGGTGTCTTAGGTTTGCCTGGATCCAATCCCCTAGGATGCTTACTGCCCACAGCTCTGTGTCCTCCACTTACAGCCCTCTGGCATTCTGGGCTTTTTAAAATTTCCACTTTGGCACCTGCGCAGTAAAGCGCCGTGCACGCCCGCAACCACACCCCCCCTTCCATTAGTATGGGAGCGCGCCCAGTGCATGTGCACATGCTTGCGTGCGCGCACGAGGACTGCCGGTCGTCCAAGGGGGGGAGAGGATCATCTATGGAGCCACGCGGGACCCCTAGACAACGTGAGATCTCTTTCTTACCTCTATTGTGGCAGAGTCTGCAGTGGAAGATGTGAGCCATCTGAAAACAGGCTTCACTGAGCGTGTGTATTTGAAAGTATGCATCAGGCTGCTCTTACTCCCTCTAGTGGTGGAAACCGGGTAAGACATACAACTACTCACATGAAGAAATCCACAATACATGATTTATATACGATTAACTTCTCTTACCTGTCCCCGCCGCAGGAATTGCTGAAAACAGACAGATTCCAGCCTTCACCCATCACGGCGGGCAGAGTTGTGCCAACCTTCAGGATTTTTTGGGTTCCTTCTTAGAAGAACCTCTTACCTGGACCTTGTAAATAACGCTGCCAGAAACTTTCGTGCCACTATGTAAATAGTACACCAAGTCTGGTTTTCCCATAGCCCAGTCTTCCAAAAGGAGAGGACTTACAGGCAAAACCTTGTTTCTTTGGATGACGAGGCCCGGGTACCATATCATCTTGGGAGTCAATTATCGGCCCGAGATATGGATCCGGTTAATATAGCCCCCAGACCCCCGCAGGAACCTGCACAGAGCTTTCTTCATAGCATATGTTTTACGTGACCAACCACCTTAGACACTGGCTAAAAAACTGAGGTGCCTCCCATATGGGAGGGGTTATATAAGGGAGGAATTCTCCTTAATTGGGGGTTAGCCAGTGTCCAATCACCAGAGGTGTCTATATAACCCACTATGTAATGAAGCTCCTGTGTCCCGTGATGTATGATCAAGAAAGTGTGATAGCGTTGCCCAATGGTGGACAATTAATAGTTTAAAAAAAATGGTGACTACCATAAATAATGAGTTATGGAAAAACGACTGTGCTATACGATTGCTATACACATTAATACATTGAAAAATAAGATGCATAAGCCCATATATGTTGAATTATATATAAAGTCCCCACAGTCCACACATAAAGTGTTCTAATGTATCTTCATTAGACATGTGCACACTGAAATATTTTGTCTCGGAATTTAGTTTTCGTCCAAAAAATACATTTATTTAGTTACTCCCGGAATTAGTTTCTACTTACCGTATATACTCGAGTATAGGCCGACCCGAATATAAGCCGAGGCCCCCAATTTACCCCCAAAAAACTGGAAAACTTATTGACTCGTGTATAAGCCGAGGGTGAGACATGGCTGTCCATCCCTGTGTGTCCGTCCATCCCTGTGTGTGTGTCCGTCCATCCATCCCTGTGTGTGTGTCCATCCATCCATCCATCCATCCATCCCTGTGTGTCCGTCCATCCATCCCTGTGTGTGTATCCATCCATCCCTGTGTGTGTGTGTGTGTGTGTGTGTGTGTGTGTGTGTGTGTGTGTGTGTGTGTGTGTGTATTCATCCATCCATCCATCCCTGTGTGTGTGTGTGTGTGTGTGTGTATCCATCCATCCATCCATCCATCCCTGTGTGTGTGTGTGTGTGTGTGTGTGTGTGTGTGTGTGTCCGTGCAGCCTTGTGTGTGTGTCCAGCCTACCTGTGTCCCAAGCCTCCGTCCCGAGCCGCCGTCGTCCCGAGCCTCCTCTGTCCCGTGCCTCCTCTGTCCCGTGCCTTCCGGTGTCCCGTGCCTCCTCTGTCCCGTGCCTCCTCCGCCCCGTGCCTCCTCCGTCCCGTGTCGTGCCGATGGATCGCCGCTCTTCTCGGCGGCCATTCTACGATTCAAAAGCTGCGCCTCCGTCCTCCGCCTGTGATAGGCGGAACACTCAATTTCCCAGCAGCCTGTGTTCCGCCTATCACGGACATCCTCTCATACTCGTCCGTATCACAGGCCGAGGCGGAGAAGGAGGCGCGGCTTTTGAATTTTAATGTCCGCCGTCTGTCTGCTCGATACGCTGATCGAGCAGTCAGACAGCGGTGACTCGAGTATAAGCCGAGGGGGCACTTTCAGCCTCAAAAAAGAGGCTGAAAATCTCGGCTTATACTCGAGTATATACGGTATTTTGTTTTGTTAAAAAATGCATTAGTTCCGAAAATCTGAAATAATTAAGGTCAAATCTGTCATTGAAGGCTCATAGTGTCTGTTGAATGTTCTAAGAAGATTTGATAGAGCAGCAAAACTATACGGCGCTGCAATCGTACATTTTTGGTCGAATGTTCCACCTACAAGCTATAGTAGAATTTGAATGTTGTATGACACTAGTAATTATATATATTAATTATTATTACTAGTCAACCAACATTAGAATTCTTCTAAAGCCTATGGGCGGAGAATTTGACCATGAATGTCCACTCGCAGCTACTGCTTCGTCGAATCTTCATGTGGAATCTTTTCTCTCTATGTCGAATAATCTTGGACTAATAGAGCTAAGGCACATGGACACAGATTGCTATTGTCAGCATCATGTCGAATCTCCTATCTATATCGAACTGTTGTCACAACAAAAACGAAAATAAAGCATTTGTTTACGTCTAAAATAAAAAATGGTGGTGCAGCGCTTCCAAAAAAATGGGACCTTACACGAAAATGTTATAGAGCTAATTATTCAGATGGAGATATGTCAGATGGTATATATTCAAACTAGTATGGTAAAGTAGTAAGGGAAAACTCTTATCCTAGTGTGGAAATTCTTCTATCAATAGTGCCTGCAACAGTGTGTACACAATAATAACTGTCACAATCCCAAGTGCAACTTATATCTCTATGATATAAAAATAGTGCTAAGTGCAAAACCACATACAGTGGTCTAACTATAAATCAGACTTCTATGACAGAAAGTGCTGAGTGCATTATAGCAAAACCAAAGTGACTGAAATATAAACAGTTACTGGCTATGTAAGCGCAAACTAGTGACAATAATAAAATGCAAAAAATGCAAAACTACAGTGCAAAAAATGCAAAACTACAGTGCAAAAAATGCAAGCAAGCAAAAATAAAGTGAAAAAAATGCAAACACAGTGCTTAGTGTAACATAAAATATTAATAAAAAACATATAATAATCGAACTATAGAACAAAACTCCATAAACAGAAAGTGCTGAGTGCAAAAAATTGGACTATATCCAGCTGTTAATGATGTGAACACAGTCCCGTGATGATGTTACATAAACATCTAAAGTGATTCTGTGCTGGGAAATATCTTAGAGGTTCTTCCTCCACATAAGTGATTCCACGCATAAGTGTGCACACTGGGTAATTACCTTCCCGCTATATAAAATATAGCTTATATGCAGCCTCCTCTTGGATATACCAGGAGTCTCAGGAAAGTGGGTGGAAGGGGGGGCCTCAGGGGGTCACTCTCAGATCTCCGTCACAGTATACTCCAGCAAGATGTTCCAATATAGCTCAGAGAATAAGTATAAGAGCAACCATAGTGTAGTATGTTTATAAAAATCACTACTTTATTAAAAGGTTAAAATTACTCACAAACGAAATGGGGTAAATAGGCAGCATTAGCAGCAAAACAGTTCAGATCGACCGCTCTGGTGCGAGCGTCACTTCCGGTCTCCGTATCCTACGCGTTACATCACTTCCAGTGACTTCAACTGGGATACCACTGTATGGGGTTTTGCACTTAGCACTATTTTTATATCATAGAGATATAAGTTGCACTTGGAATTGTGACAGTTATTATTGTGTACACACTGTTGCAGGCACTATTGATAGAAGAATTTCTACATTAGGATAAGAGTTCTCCCTTACTACTTTACCATACTAGTTTGAATATATACCATCTGACATATCTCCATCTGAATAATTAGCTCTATAACATTTCCGTGTAAGGTCCCATTTTTTTGGAAGCGCAGCACCACCATTTTTTCTTTTAGTCTATATACATGAGCTGGTGTCTCATGAAAGTGCTTGCGGCATCCACTAAATAAGAGCATTCCTCACAAATCCCATTTAAGCGCAGGAGTCCATTGAATATTTGTTTACGTCGCATCTTTCAGTTTTCGTTATCGTTTATTAAAACGATAACGAAAATACCCGAAATTCGGACAAAAATGCATTCGGATGAAAACTAATGCACATGTCTAATCTTCAAATGAAAAAACATCCATGTTGCCCTTTCAATATGTGAACCTATATGCAGTAGATTGTCTTTTTTTGTTTTTGTTTTTTGCTATTTTTGAGCTGCAATTTATAGTAGGTAAAATATGGACATCTATTTTTGTTAACTTAAAATTCACCAGAGAGGAACATGAGAACACAAATCTTTACTTAGACATAACTATAAAAATAATAGTGTACTTGTGTGGGAAACCTTTTACCAGAAACTCCTTCTTACTGTATATGACATTAGTTGTCATCCTAACTATATGATTAAGGTTATACCCAGAGGACAATTCATTAGGATCAAGAGGAACTGTACCTTTTTAGAAATTTTCGAACAAGAAAATGTAGGTTTAGGAGGGAGATTTATGGAAAGGGGATATGTTCGGGTAAGAGTCATATACATATGCAAAGAATATGGATAGAGATACTTTATTGTCATATTTTGGGGTCCCCAAGCGGGTTGCTGGTGTCAGTGCTGGTGTCAGTGCTCGCTATCTCGGTGCTGATGTCAGTGCTCTTTATCTCGATGCTGGTGTCAGTGCTCTCTATCTCGGTGCTGGTGTCAGTGCTCTCTATCTCGGTGCTGGTGTCAGTGCTCTCTATCTCAGTGCTGGTGTCAGTGCTCTCTATCACGGTGCTGGTGTGGTGTCAGTGCTCTCTATCTCGGTGCTGGTGTCAGTGCTCTCTATCATGGTGCTGGTGAGGTGTCAGTGCTCTCTATCTCAGTGCTGGTGTCAGTGCCCTCTATCTCGGTGCTGGTGTCAGTGATCTCTATCACGGTGCTGGTGTGGTGTCAGTGCTCTCTATCTCGGTGCTGGTGTCAGTGCACTCTATCTCAGTGCTGGTGTCAGTGCTCTCTATCTCCGTGCTGGTGTCAGTGCTCTCTATCACAGTGCTGGTGTGGTGTCAGTGCTCTCTATCTCTGTGCTGGTGTCAGTGCTCTCTATCTCGGTGCTGGTGTCAGAGTTCTCTATATCTAGGTGCTGGTGTCAGTGCTCAGTCTCTATCGCGTTGCTGGTGTCAGTGTGCTATCTCAGTGCTGGTGTCAGTGAGGGAGATAGCAGCGGAGAAGCCAAGCAGCAGGCAGTGCCAGCACCATGGCTGAGGATCAACACTGGACTGGCACCTCTGGACCACTGCAGTTGAGCCCTGCATAGGTGGGGGTAAGGGCCGGGTAGAGGGAGGGGTCAGGGGCTCAAGCACAGGTTGGCACACTGGGACACTGGCACAGGACTGCACTGCCCTGTGGCACTGATCATCTTCTGCACCCCCTTCATAGCCTGGCCTGACCTTGCCTCTCCTCCATGGCCTTCATGCGTTCCTGAATTGACAATATTTCACAGATACAAAAAAGAATGCTTGTCGTTGTCGATCCCAGATTCACTTAATACTTCTGGTATGTCAGTGTCCATGTTGTGGGACTATGTGTGCACAGCTAGTAAGTATTTTGTGGATGAAAATATGACCTGGAGGTTTTTAAGGTTCGCCTGCCATTAAAGTGATTGTGGTCTTCCGTGAACCTGCGGTTCGTGAACACGTGGGCACGTTCGTGGAGCGCATTCGCGATACGTCCCATCGGAAGTTTGTCCATCACTACTTATAACCCTTTTTCTGTAAATATTTTATTTGCACCATTTTGAGCCTTTCATTATTAAACCCTATTTTGAAAAGTATTAACATTGTTTTTAACGCTTTAATGCAAACTAAAAAGAACCCGTCTCTTGAAGAGCACTACTGTATAGTATAAATCCTCTGAGCGTAAATGTCTGTGGTGACAGTGTGTGTTACAGAGCTTTATTCTAAAATCATTGTTGGTACTACTAAGATTTGGAGTTTCCTCCTTCTTGGTAAAAAGGGATTGGTGGCCGTTTACAAGGTTAATTGCTTAATTAATGTAGCCCAGGGACAATCACACTGAAGCTGTTGGCACCTAGATTGTGTCCCGCAAGCTGGAAAATCTTTGTGCAGGGTGCAGCTGAGAGTGCCATTGTTGCCTAAGTAACAGCGCAGTGTGACATTGGCCAGTCTTTTGTCACTAGTTGGTGAGAAGGGCACAGATCTGATTTCCACTTTTGTCACGGTTCCTCTCAACAGTCATACAGATCTAAAGTGTCTGGTATAAATTATGGGGGAACCCCAAGCTTTTTTTGTGGGAATACCCCATTACTATCTGTATTAGACCCCATCTGGGATGAGGTTCTGGTATACATGAATCAAATCCCCAGACATTTGTTTAAAAATAGAAGCTGTCCCTTACATAAACTTTTTCCTTTGTTTTAAGTTATTTTTAGGGTTAAGGGTCCTTTCACACGGGGCGGATCAGTTCTGATCCGCCCCGTGGATGTCCGTTTGCTCAGCGGGGATCACTCCGCCGATCCCCGCTGAGCAGGGAGATGACAGCTCCGTCTCTGCACACTGCGCAGGGACGGACCTGTCACAGCGCCGCTCTCCCCTATGGGAGATCGGATGACGACGGACCGCAGTGCCCGTCGTCACCCGATCCGATCCGCAGACAGATGGAAAAATAGCTTTTTCCTCCGTTACACTTTTTCGGATCGGAGCGGGTCGGATGTCAGCGGACATGTCACCGCTGACATCCGACGCTCCATAGACCTCTATGGAGCACCCGTTCAGGTCCGCCTGAAAAACTGACAGGCGGGCCTGAACGGGACGTCAGTGTGAAAGAGGCCTAAATTTTTTTAAATCTTGGATATAGTAAGGAAGGGTTATCACCCCTATAAGGTTTATTTTTGCCATTTGTGCCCCACTGGGGAGATTTCCCTTCGCTTCCTGTCCCATAAGCAAAACAAGAGGTGAATCCCTGCAAATTAGGGGACTCCATTGGGGCCCCCCAGATGACCAGAACTAGTGCCCCCACTGGAATATATTCCTCTATTACTTTTCTGGGGACAACCTAACATTTGGGCTTTTCTTTTACTTTCACTTCACTTTTTGATAATGGTAAACAGGACAAATAGAGAAAGTGTATCAACCTAACAGAGACACGAACAGCTGTAAAAAACAGATGTTCTAACCCTTCTCCACTCTATCCACAACAACAAACAAGTTTTGCCTTCAGTTATATTTTAGACATCACTAAAATCACTGATCCCGACCAAACATAATATTTTACTTTTTTTTTTTGCTTTTTGCCCAGGACTGTGTCCAGCTTTGTATGCCATTTTATGACAATCCCTTGCCCATTAGGCCAGAAAATGCCCAGAACTGTTTTTATTTTTACATTTGGGCTCCCATTAATTTCAATTTTCGATCTAAAGGGAGTGGGAGGTGGTACAAAAGGTAATAGGTACAAGGGGTGATCTGATGGAAGTAACTCAAGTACAGTTTTTTAGGTGGACTTGGGGTAGGCTTCCCTGAATAAATGCATTCTCAAGGACAGGCAGACAGGTCAGGGACCCTATTTTTTTGGTAAAATAAATACCAAAAAATACATTGTAGCAGGGGATGCGGTTTCACGGAGACTGGTGGATCATCAGGTCATAAACAATAACCAGAAAGTTCCTGACCAGATAGTCCACCATCTAGGGTCAGATGGCCTTTCCTGATCTATCCTGGCTGACCCTCAGAAGTTACCAGAAGGTTACTAAACAGCTGACTCTGACTGTCCCATCAGATCCCCCCTATAAAACTATACCTGGGGGGAAATAAAAATTGCCGCAGCCAAAGATCAGTAGCAAATGGTTTCAGGTTGGGCATTTTGCATTGTTTGGGACTTTGCTATAAATATTTAGAACTCCTTTGCACTTTATATAGTTTTCAAGGTTCAATCCAAAACAAGGTATAAGGCACGATTGTCCATGAAATCATACAGGGAGCTATCCAGCATATCAGGTGGCACAGCAAGGAGAAAAATAGCCAGATACTGCTGGGTTTCAGATCTGGAGCCTGAAAATAGGACTCTCTTAGGTGCCACTGTCAATCTCTTCTCTTGGGAAGAGAAGTGGCATGCCCTGTATTTGGTGTCCTTTTCATGAAAACACTGGTGGGTAGCTCTGGTGGGATCCTGCAAACCAAGGAGCCATTCTTACAGTACAACCAAAATCAGAGCCAAAGAACAGAAGATGAGGTAAAAAGGGAGGATAGATCAGAAGACTTGTACAAGCATCAGTATCCTAAATGGCATATGAATAAATTTCACTTTAACCCCTACCATGGATGGATGCATCTGTACCCCCTCTGTTCAATAATTTAAAAAATGCACCTAGGCTCTAGGATTCCATACTTTCTTGTTCACTAAAAGTTTTTATCCTATTCTAAAGATCCTGAATATCAAAATCAATCTTTTTTAATTCCTCCTTGTGAAATTCAGTAAGTAAAATCATTGTATCGGTACTACATAATTAAAGATTAATTTCATTTACAATTAAAATCCACCATGATCTAATTGTTGGAAAAAAATGGATCTTACAGACATACATTTGATTTGGCATATCTATCCAAATAAATTGGATGCTGTACTTGCATTATGATTTCTGCAATTTGTGGTCCATTTATACAGTATATCCATCTACACTATGCAGGGGTTTAGCTCAGTATTGATTTTTTTGTCTTAAGGGCTATTTACCATAAATAGTGACATCTTACATCTGTCAGCTATAACAGGAGACTTTTCCCTGGAACTCGTTTTTCAGTAATTGGGAGCTTTTTTTTCTTTGAGTTCATGTTGGTGTTTTATCAAGAACCATATATTGTGAGTTACTTGATTGGAGAGTGTGACTATTTCTGAATGACAAGACCTCATTGTCTATACTGTGACAGGCTTTGTCCCATATGATGCAGATAGGATTCAGGGCCAAAAATTGTATATTAAAACATTTTTATTTCAACTAGTGTTATCATTGATTTAAAAAAAAGTCAAATATTTTGCTGGGGCTCCATGATATTTCATATACATGTACTATCTTTGGCTATATGCTGATACACACTATTAAAGCTATATTTTATTACATAATCACTGTGTTCCCAGATCAGAAATCTCTCTCTCTCACTCTGTCTCTGTCTCTCTCTCTCTCTCTCTCTCTCTCTCTATATATATATATATATATATATATATATATATATATATATACATATATATATATATATATATATACACACACATACATACATATATTTATATAATACCTGATAAATATTCAAATTCTAAGCAAGCCTAAGGGGCTTTTCAAACAAAATGGATTTAAGATTACATTTCCATCTAACTAGAGCCCGAAAAAGATGTTTCAATTATTAGCCCAACATGAAACTTTTCTTCCTCAACTGAAAAAAAAAAAATTGTTATTTCAGTGAAAAGATTTCTAATAAAGGTAAACCTGCAGATATCACGCTGTTATAATATTTAATATGCATTTTATGAAATATGGGAATAAATGCCAAATTATTAAGCTATTGTTTTTACTCGGAAACTAAATTCAGGGAAAACATTTGAATCCCACTGACAAAATACCTTATATTTATCACAAGACAGGATGCTCAAATGGGATTTTGCACTCTTCCTAAAATGCTTACATATAGTATACGTGACTATGACAAGTGTAAGGTGTTTGTATTTTTGTGTATAAGGCCTAGTTCATATAAGGCAATCCCAGCCTCCTCATTGCCAAGCAGACCTATTTTATCACTCATTAGCAACTTATCATCCCGTCCCCGTCAACTCTTCTCTACCTTCAACTCGCTATTCCGTCGCCTCCACTCGCCAACTTATTCACTGCCCAGGAGATTGCCAATCGCTTCAAACAGAAGATTGATACAATTTGTGAGGAGATCTCTACTGTTCCGATACCCTCCACGCTTTGCACTTCATGCCCACAGATACAATCATTACTTCCCTCTTTTAACCCCACTACTATAGACGAGGTTGCTAAACTACTTGCTAATGTTCACCTTACCACCTGCCCTCTCGATCTTGTTCACTCACAAATGCAACGTTCACCGTCTGGCCCTATGCTACACTCTCTAACCCACCTCTTTATTTCTCCCTCTCCTCTGGCATCTTCCCCAACTCTCTAAAACATGCACTTGTCAGACCCATACGTAAAAAGCCCTCACTGGACCCATTTAATCTTAACTACCTATGCCCCATCTCCTTTCTCCCCTTGTTATCCAAACTCCTTGAACGTCTGGTCTACAACCGACTGAACGTCCACCTCTCTGATAATAGCCTTCTTGATCCCTTTCAGTCTGAATTTAATCCTCAACACTCCACAGAAACTGCTCTCCTAAAACTAACAAACAATCTACTAATGGCCAAAACCATTTGGCGCTATTCTGTACTCCTACTCCTGGACCTCCTTGCTGCCTTTGATATGGTTGACCACCCATTCCTCCTCAAAAAGCTCCATGCCTTTGGTCTCTGTGACTGTACTTTTCGCTGGTTCTCTTCCTACTCATCCAGACGCACCTTTAGCATTTCTTACAATTCTACTACCTCTCCTCTCCTCTTCCTTTCACGATTGGGGTCCCCCAAGGTTCTGTTCTTGGACCTCTCCTATTTTCAATCTACACCACCTCCCTGGATTAGCTGATAGCCTCCCATGTCTTCCAATACCACCTCTACGCTGACGACATCCAAATCTATTTCTCTACCCCTGAGCTCCCTCCCTCTGTCTCCTCATGTATCACTAATTTACTATCAGATATATCAGTCTGGATGTCACATCACTTCTTCAAACTCAATCTAACCAAAACCAAACTTTTTTCCTCCCCCATATGCCCCTTCCCCTGATCTCTCTGTCAAAATCAATGGCACAACTATAAGCCCATTCCCACATGCCAAGGTTCTAGGTGTAGTCCTGGACTCTGAACTCTCTTTTAAGCACCACGTATAATAACTGTCCAAATCCCACCGCCTCAACCTCTGCAACATCTCCTAAATACGCCCCTTTATAACCAATGACACAACAAAGCTCTTAATTCACTCGCTAGTCATCTCTCGCCTTAGCTACTGCAACTCCCTTCTCATTGGCTTACATCTACATAGTCTATCACCTCTTCAATCCATCATGAATGCCGCTGCCAGACTCATCCATCTTACCAATCACTCTGTGTCTGCTACCTCTCTCTGTCAATACCTCCACTGGCTTCCACTCAGCCAAAGAATTACATTCAAAATACTAACAACTACTTAAAAAGCCATCCACAATTTAGCCCCAGTTACATCACTAGCCTAGTCTCTAAATACCAACCTACTCATTCTCTTCGTTACTCTGAAGACCTCCTGCTCGCTAGCTCCCTCGTCAGCTCCTCCCATGCTCGCCTCCAGGACTTTTCCAAAGCCTCTCCAATCCTATGGAATGCCCTACCCCAATATGTCTGCTTATCTCCTACTCTATTAGCTTTTAGATGATCCCTGAAAACCCTTCTTTTTAGAGAAGCCTACCCTACCCCCACCTAACAACTGTATTTTCATTTTTTCCATCAGCTCGACCCCCCTCCCCAATGTTTTACCTTTTGTTTCCACTTGACCCTTTCTTCTAGATTGTAAGCTCTAATGAGCAGTGTCCTCTGATCCCTCCTGTATTGATTTGTATTGTAAGTGTACTGTTTGTCTTCATGTTGTAAAGTGCTGTGCAAACTGTTAGCGCTATATAAATCCTGTATAATAATAAGGCGATTTTAAATCACATCCAGAATCAAAGGGATTCTGCCCATGATGCCAAATCAAGGCAGAACATGTGAAGCGTACTTGGGTTCCATATTCCTAATGGCACCTGAAACACAGTGTGATTCTACCGTGAAAGAATTGGATGGCAATCGCGGTGTTAAGCTTGTCAACCAAAAAAGAGCAGGATCTTTTTTTGAGTGTAAATCATGCTTTAAAAACCCTGAGCAAGAACAAGGTCTGAATGGAGTCTTAATGTTGTTAGATACAGTATACTAGTAAACGTTTGTTCATTCCTTGAACAAGATACATTTAGCCAATGGTCACAAATGCCCAAGTGCACATCAGTGTAATGGTGGTGAATTCAGCACATTTGCCTTCTTAAACTGCATTCTGCATTCTCATATAATTTCTTATTCCCATACCTTAATACTTCTCAGTCCACACACCCATTTGGAACTCTACAAATAAGCTTCCTAAGCCCACATATCATTCCCCCTCTTCCCCAAGCACTGGCCTTGTCAGAGCCTCTCTCTATTTAAGGCAGCAGGCTGCAGGTCGCTGCTCTTACCTGCTACTGTCTACAGGCCCTTGTGCGCCTGGCTGTGACCAACATGAACAATGACTCTGATCGGAGGACAGACAATGGAGAAGAGTAAAACTCTGTCCATTTAACTGAGGGAGAGTCAGAGGATTGGTGGAGAATGACTGGAAGATTGATGCGCTGCACAATTGGCCAGGAAGGATAACAGAAGCAGCAGGGGGAAGCATGATGTGGGCAGGGATGCATGTACAGTAGTAATCCTGGTGATTTCCTCATGCGTGAGGAAATGCTGTGCACAGGAGGGACTTAAATGTCATCTCAGGCATCTCACCAGGATTATTACTTTGCATATTTGGGGAATTTGGCGTCAGAAAATGCACATGCTTTGGGGTATGAATGATCGATGTTAAAGTGTATTGTAGGGGTTCGCTCAAATTTAGTGCTTTTCATCAATTTCTGTCCAGTCATTGAAGTATGTTTCAGGGTTTTTGCCCCAGGATGCTGGTTTCCTGTAGAATGTAGACTCAAAAAGGGTGTTACCAATTCTGGATAAAACTGCAAAACCCCTTTCGTCCACTCAGAACAGATATCCCCTAGACTCTGAATCTCTGTAAGTTAGAACCTTGAATGACATCTAATCCTTCTGACACTGTGACAAGGCACAACACTGTCATGGTTAGAGATGGCCTTGTGGTTCGGCGGTCGGTTTGCGGTGAATTTTGCATGTTCGCGATTTGCCAAACCGGCGGACTTCTGGCGCTGTTCGCCCGGCGGACATATGCGTTTACATTGTGAAAGAACTTTGACCCATGATGACACATCCATCATGGGGTACATGACAGCCAATTGAGACATTTCAGCACATGGACAATTGGATATTCCCCCTACCTTATAAATAGACCTGATCTGGCGGCCATTTTACATTCTGTCTTTTGTCAGTGTAGGGAAAGGTTGCTGTGTGGGGCAGGGACAGACTGTAGTAACACAAATCGCTAGCTATTAGGTCCACAAAAGACCTTTTAAGGACTGGTATAGGTGTACAGTATATAGGGTTCTGGTGCACTGCTGTGCTGGTGATTGCTAAGTGCACTGCTGACTGATTCTGCAGCTGTCTTTTGTCAGTGTAGGGACAGGACCAGGGCTGGACTGGGACAAAAATTTGGCCCTGGACTTCATCCAGACCGGCCCACTTTAATTTTGCAAACACACACAAAAACAGTATATAAACTATACGCAACTGTGCAAAAAAATAAATTATTAACCTGTTCCCAACCAGCGCACGCCGATGTACGTCGGCAGAATGGCACGGGCAGGCATATTGGCGTACAGGTACGTCCAATCTTCAATGCTGCCCTGCCATCGGCGCGCTCTCGGGCCGGTCGGGACCCCCGTGAGTCCGGTCGCGGGTCCCGCGGACTCGATCTCCGCGGGCATACCTGCGATCGTCTCATGGGACGGCTGAATGGAGGAAATGCCGTGTAAACAGCATTTCTCCATTCTGCCTAGCAACTAGTGACGCTGATCTCTGCTCCATGTGATTGGAGCAGAGATCAGTGTTCACTAAATGAAAGCCCAACCCCCCCACAGTTAGCAACACACCCCTAGGAACACTTAACCCCTACACTGCCACCCACTGGTTAACCCCTTCGCTGCCAGTGTCATTTACACAGGAATCACTGCTATATAAATAGCAGTGATTACTGTAGAAATGACAATGGTCCCAAAAATGTGTCAAAAATGTCCGATGTGTCCGCCACAATGTCGCAGTCACAATAAAAATCGCTGATCACCGCCATTACTAGTTAAATAAAAATAAATAATAAAAAATTATTAATAAAAATGCCATAAAACTATCCCTATTTTGTAAACGCTATAACTTTTGCGCAAACCAATCAATAATCGCTTATTTTGCGATTTTTTTTTACCAAAAATATGTAGAAGAATACGTATCGGCCTAAACTGAGCGAAAAAAAAGTTTTTTTTATATATTTTTGGGGGATATTTATTATAACAAAAAGTAAAAAAATAATGCGTTTTTTTCAAAATTGACGCTCTATTTTTGTTTATAGCGCAAAAAATAAAAACCGCAGAGGTGATCAAATACCACCAAAAGAAAGCTCTATTTGTGGGAAAAAAAGGACGTCAATTTTGTTTGGGAGCCACGTCGCACGACCGCGCAATTGTCAGTTAAAGCGACGCAGTGCCGAATCGCAAAAAGGGGTCTGGTCTTTGACCAGCAAAATGGTTTGGTCTGTAAGTGGTTAATCAATTACCGTGGATAGTGACAATAAATTATTAATCAATTACCGTGGACAGTGACAATAAATTATTAATCAGTTATTGTGACCAGTGACATTAAATTATTAATCAATTACCGTGACCAGTGACAATAAATTATTAATCCGTTATCGTGACCAGTGACATTAAATTATTAATCAATTACCGTGACCAGTGACAATAATTTATTAATCAATTACATTCACCAGTGACAATAAATTATTAATCAATTACCATGACCAGTGTCAATAAATTATTAATCCGTTATCGTGACCAGTGACATTAAATTATTAATCAATTACCGTGACCAGTGACAATAAATTATTAATCAATTACCGTGGACAGTAACAATAAATTATTAATCAATTACAATGACCAGTGACAATAAATTATTAATCAATTACCGTGACCAGCGACAATAAATGATCAATTACCGTGGACAGAGATATTAAATTATTAATCAATTACCGTGGACAGTGACAATAAATTATTAATCAATTACCGTGGACAGTGATATTAAATTATTAATCAATTACCATGGACAGTGGCAGTACATTTACCCCTACCCCCTCCCCCCACCCTGCTGCATATTACAGATATCACAGACATGCCATGCAGCTTGCAGTTGATTATATTATTTAGTGCTTACTTGATGACACTGGTGAGGTGATGGATTTCTTTGTCCCTGGACCCTGACTCTGTCTGTGCTGCTGTCTGGAGTGGAGTCCTGGAGCTGTGGAGCAATGTTCTCGTTCTGGTTCCTCGTTCCTCCTCGGCAGCGCTTTCTCTTCACTCCCAGGCCAGGCGGCTAAGCTCGGGCTCCTCCCATATCCCCGGACCGCCTCCGCCCTCCGGCCGCGTGTGACGTCACAGCGCTGGGACAAGGAGGCTGCCAGTAATGTTAGGGGAGTGAGTGGCAGCGTCACCAGGGGGGTACTTGTGTGCCAGCCCAGTTACTGTAGCGGAGCAGTAGCCGGCGTTAAATATAAAAAGCACAATATAACTCAAACTGACAACCGGCCCAGCGGCCCACTGAGCCAATCGGCCCACCGGGAATCTCCCGGTAGTTCCGATGGCCAGTACAGGCCTGGACAGGACGCTGTGTGGAGCAGGGACAGTCAGTTTAATCACTAGTTATTACTATTAGGTCCACAAAGGTCCTTTTAAGTCACGGTAAGCCCAACACTCACCTAGGGACGACTGCCTTAAGAAGGCACGTGAGCTGCCATCACAGAGCCCAGTGGGAGCAACGGAACCCACAAAGCCACACTCCAGGCTTTCACTGTCCAGCCTCGTCTTCTACTTCTCCTCTCTCCTCACAATTGTCCTCCACTCCACCTTCCATCACGCCATCCTCATGTTTTTCTGGAAAAAGGCAGGCTTCCATGGGCCAAATGTTCGAGCGTAAAAAAAATGATGACGCTGGATAACCCTCTTGCCCAACGGTTGATGGCTGGCTTGTCAGAACTGATAGCCCGCCAACCACTGCCATATAAACTGGTGGACTTGGAGGCCTTTCAAAAATTTGTGGCCATTGGAACACCACAATGGAAGGTCCCAGGAAGGAAGTATTTCTCACAGAAGAGCATCCCAGAGCTATATGGCCATGTTCAGCGGCAAGTGAATGTATCTCTGGCACACAGTGTCGGTGCCAAGATACATCTGGCCACAGACACGTGGTCTAGCAAACACGGGCAAAGAAGGTATATCACTTTTACTGCCTACTGGGTGAACCTTCTGACGGCCGTCAAGCATGTAACCCGTGGCACCCGTGTAGATTTGGTTTTACCGCCATGGATTACATGCAGGCCTGCCTCTTCTTCTCCTCCTCCTACTCCATCCTCCTCCTTCTCCTCCTCGGCTGACTCCTCCTTTTCCGCTGCTAGCGTCTCTTCCGCTGCACCTCCCAAGCTCCCCCAGAACCTATTCGACATGCCAGGTGAGACGTTGCCATGCTGTGCTGCGTCTGTTGTGCCTGGAAGCCAAGAGCCACACTAGCCCTGCACTCCTTTCAGCTTTGCGTTCACAGGCAGATCAGTGGCTAACACCGCTCAATTTGACAGTTGGTAAAGTGGTGTGTGACAATGGTGCCAATCTGCTTAGCACATTGAAACAGAGCAAAATTACGCACGTGCCATGCATGGCACACGTCTTAAACTTGGTCGTGCAGCGATTCGTTGTCAAATACCCTGGGGTCCAGGACATCTTGCGGCAGGCAAGGAAAATCTCGACCCATTTCAGAAGATCTTACACGGACATGGCTCGCCTTGCTGACATTCAGCGGCGACACAATCTGAGGGTCAGACGTCTTATTTGCGATTGCCCGACGCGATGGAACTCAACCTTCTATATGCTTGATAGGCTGCTCCAGCAGAAACGTGCAGTTAACGTCTACCTGTGCGAACTCTGCGGCAGAACAGGTTCTGGGGAGCTTGTTTTTTTTCCCACTGCACCAGTGGCTGCTCATGCGCCACGCATGCAGACTTCTGCGGCCATTTGATGAGATCACCAAACTGGTCAGTCGCAGCCATGGTGCCATCAGTGACATGGTACCTTATGCCTTCTTTATGGAGCGTGCATTGCATCTTGTCATTGACCAAGCCATGGAGGAGCAGCAGCGGGAAGATGAGGAAGTCGCAATGCTGGATGAATTCCCAGGGGGGCTACTCTATCTGAGACAAGTCAACAACAGGAGTCTGAAGAGCAGTCAGAGGAGGATGGTGCCGGGGCGGATGAGGAGGAGCACGAAGAGCATGCTTTAAACCTTTCTGGGATCCCTGTTGTTGTGCGTGGATGGGGAGAGGAGAACGAGGAGGACGACATTATCCTGGATGATGAGCAGGAGCCAGGCCACCACACCACTTCCAGTTTAGTGCAAATGGGGGCCTTCATGCTTCAGTGTTTTAACAGGGACCCCCGTATAAAAAGCATAAGGGTCAAGGACCAGTACTGGGTGGCAACGTACTTAGACCCCCGGTACAAACACAAAATGGCGGAAATGTTACCACTGCCACAGAGGGCTGTCAGAATGGAGCACTTACAGTCCTTGCTTCGACAACTGCTGCATTCTGTTTTTTTGTGCGCTGGCAGAGGAGGAATTCCCACTCCCAGAGAAAGAGTTGCGGGTACCAATCCAACAGCGCCTGCAAGAAGAGGGCAGTTTGAAGATGTGTTGGTGACTTCTGATATGAGGTCATTCTTTCAGCCGACCCATCGACAGGTGTCATCTGGATCCAGCATCAGGGAACGCCTAGACCGTCAGGTGTCTGACTACATCAGGTTAACAGCCTGTGTGGACGCTCTGAGGAGTGATGAACCCCTGGACTACTGGGTGGGCAGGCTTGACCTCTGGCCAGAGCTTGCCCAATTTGCAATGGAACTGTTGGCTTGCCCCTTGTCCATGTCCTGTCCGAAAGGACGTTTAGCGCAGCAGGGGGGATCGTGACCGATAAGCGCACTCGCCTAGCTCACGACAGTGTTGACTACCTGACATTTATAAAAATGAATGAGGCATGGATCTCAGAGGAATTCAACACATGTGACCAGTAGACCATGTATATGCATAACTCTATAAACAATTTATTTAATCAAGCACACAGACCTTTTTTCTACCTTTGGCTTACTTCCTTGTACAAAAAAAAGTACACCGTACTATATGCCTGTACCCTCCTGTTTGAAGAGGTTGAGCGGTGTCATATTTTTGGGTCCCGCAGCGAGTTGCTGGTATCAGTACTGCTGTCAGTGCTCTCTAGCTCGGTGCTGGTGTCAGTGCTCTCTCTCTATCTCGATGCTGGTGTGGCGTCAGTGCTCTCGATCTCGGTGCTGGTGTGGTCTCAGTGCTCTCTATCTCGGTGCTGGTGTCAGTGCTCTCTATCACGGTGCTGGTGTGGTGCCAGTGCTCTCTATCTCGGTGCCGGTGTGGTCTCAGTGCTCTCTATCAGGGTGCTGGTGTGGGGTCAGTGCTCTCTAACTCAGTTCTTGTGTCAGTGCTCTCTATCACGGTACTGGTGTGATTTCAGTGCTCTCTATCTCGGTGCTGGTGTCAGTGCTCTCTATCTCGGTGCTGGTGTCAGTGCTCGCTATCATGGCGCTGGTATCAGTGCTCTCTATCATGGTGCTGGTGTCAGTGCTCTCTATCTCGGTTCTGGTGTGGTCTCAGTGCTCTCTATCACAGTGCTGGTGTGGTGTCAGTGCTCTCTATCTCGGTGCTGCTGTCAGTGCTCTCTATCTCAGTGCTGGTGTCAGTGCTCTCTATCTCAGTGCTGGTGTCAGTGCTCTCTATCTCGGTGCTGGTGTCAGTGCTCTCTATCACGGGGCTGGTGTCAGTGCTCTCTATCATGGTGCTGGTGTCAGTGCTCTCTATCACGGTGCTGGTGTGGTGTCAGTGTTCTCTATCACGGTGCTGGTGTGGTGTCAGTGTTCTCTATCACGGTGCTGGTGTGGTGTCAGTGCTCTCTATCTCAGTGCTGGTGTCAGTGCTCTCTATCTCAGTGCTGGTGTCAGTGCTCTCTATCACGGTGCTGGTGTGGCCTCAGTGCTCTCTATCACAGTGCTGGTGTGGTGTCCGTGTTCTCTATCTCGGTGCTGGTGTCAGTGCTCTCTATCACGGTGATGGTGTCAGTGCTCTCTATCACAGTGCTGGTGATCATCTCCTGCACCCACTTCATAGCCTGCCCTGACCTTTCCTCTCCTCCATGGCCTTCATGCGCTCCTGAATTGTCAAAATTTCACAGATAAAAAAAGAATACTTGTCGTTGTCGATCCCAGATTCACTTAATACTTTTGTTATGTCAGTGTCCATGTGGTGGGACTATGTGTGCACAGCTAGTAAGTATTTTGTGGCTGAAAATATGACCTGTAGGTTTTTAAGGTTCGCAAACTTTTGGCCGCGTTCGCGGTTCGCATTCGCGAAACGTCCCGTCGGAAGTTCGTCCATCACTAGTCATGGTATCTATAGTTAAAGTAAAAATTATATTTTTATTTCCACATTGTGTTTCAATCATTTCTAACCTACTCCTAATAATGAATGATCTTGAAGTTTGAAAAAGTACTTTGTCAACAATCCCACACATTTACTTCCCTGAATTCTGTGACACATAATCACTATGCCCTGTGTATATGTACTGCTGTGTCACATTTCAAAGAAAAACAGAAGAAAAGACAAGAGCACAAACTTAATAGTGAAGCATAACGCATTTATTGAATTAATAAAATACACTCACAAGGGCAGCATGTGCTAGGCATAACAGTCTGGATTGCCTGTAAGCCTGGAGTGGTGGAGTGTAAACCAGGACGAGCGAAAACCTGTGATGGAATAAAGTCACAGACACTGGAGGAACACTGTCACTGATACACAACCCTGGAAATGGAGGCCACCTGACGTAGCGGATGTTCATATGCGGAGTAGGATACAGGAATGCATTTCCAAGTTTAAAGCTTCTTCCTCAAACTGTCTATCCTAGGGATACTCACTCTAGTGTCAGTGTATTTATTCCATGACAAGTGAGCTCTCATCTGCTTTAACCTCTGCAATATTTGCAGAATTTGGCCCTTCCTGACTAATGACACCACAAAACAACGTATTTACTCCTTGGTTATATCCCGTCTTGACTACTGCAACTCCCTCCTCCCTGGCCTACCTATACACAGGATATCCCCCCTTCAGTATATCATGACCGCCATTGCTACACTTGTACACCTTACTAACCAATCCATGACTGCTGCCACTCTCTGCCAATTCCTTCACTAGCTTCCACTAGTCCAATGTATAAGATTCAAAATACTAACCAAAATGTACAAAGCCATCCACAACACTGCCCCAAACTCATCTGCAGATATTGCCCAAATTGTCCTCTCCACTCCTCCCAAGACATCTTGCTCTCTAGCTCCATTGTTACCTCCTCCTGGACTTTCCCAGGACCTCTCCCATCCTCTGGAACTCCCTACACCAGTATGTCCGATCAGCTCCTACTCTGTCTGCCTTTAAGCGATGCTTGAAAACACATTCCTTTTGCATTGAACTGTGTTGTAGTCATACTATCCTCCATTATATTGCGCAAACTGTTGGCCCTATATAAATCCTGTATAATAATAAAATGAATCCGCTTGCCGGTTGCCAAGGCAGGGATCCTGGTTTACACTCCATCACTCCTGGCTTCCAAGCAACCCAGACTGTTATGCCTACCACATGTTATCTTTGTGAGTGTATTTTATCCATGAAATAAATGCTTTATGCTTAAAATACTACACCTATGGGGTTTGCGCTCTTTCCTTTCAGTGATTGAAGGGAGCACTCACTCTGGTCCAAAAGCAGCACCTTCATAGCTAGATCATTACAAATTAGTTTTTTTAGGCTACCCTCATTGCTTTCTTTTATGCTAGTGCTAGATCCTCACTTAATTAATTAATCTCAGGATCACGTGTAGCATATGATTGTTATTGTTTTCTTTTATCATTCTGTTATAATACTGTTATTTTCTTAGAAATTTCCTTTTCATCTATTTTATTTTTGTTAGTTTGGTCTATTGCTGTGAGCTTTTAGATGCAGGGTAAATTTGACTGGTGTTGTGTGTGATTTTTTTGAGGTACTTCATAGCCCAACTAATCCACACACTTTACAACACTGTTTGCAGTATACAAGGTCCCATTGGATATGTAGTCCTTAGAAATTGAAGCTAAACAGCAGAGCAGAAGCCACAATGTATGCAGGGAATCCAGGAAGTTGTGGAAAGAAAATGCCAGCAGATAGGCAGCATTCACAACATGATAGGATGTTTTTTAAGTAAGCTTATGTTGGTTTTTCAAAAATGACTGCCATTTGTATTGCTATTGCAATACTGATGTTATAAAAAAAATGGATGCTGTGACTATAGATGTACTTTAATGATGCCTAAACTTCCACCCAGCCACCATATTGACACAGAACCAAGAATCCATGTCCTAGGGGAAAATTAATCTTCAAATATTTGCAATTCTCAGTTATAATTTTCAATTCAACTAACAAAACATTATGTACCTTGAAACAACATAAGACTTAAGGCTTACTTTTAATTGTCAACAATGTGCAGCCATATCTAGTCATTACCTATTTGGATATCGGTTATTGTTTTCTGTTCCTTCTTGTTTAGAAAAAGATTATGTGAGTAGTTTTCTTTTCAATATGTTTTATTTTGTTTTAAAGAGAGGTACAAATACAGTTTACAAATCAATGCTCAAAAGCTGAGCAACCAGTATATCAACAAAAGAGTGAACCTAGCAAGAATGGTACATGCAGTGGTTGCACAGTCAACATATTGTCAATAAAGCAAAACAGTGAAAGAGATGGCAGCCATAAGGCTGATATTATTGATTGACCTGGATGACCGACATGGCATCCGTCTGGTAATGGAGGATTGGGGAGAAGGAGGAGAGGAGCTCGAGGAGGGAAGAGTGTTTTTCTTGTAAACATTCACGTTAGTTTTAACACTATAAGGAGAATATACTAATTTTGAATAACAGAATTAAAAAATATATAAACGATTTGCTGTCCCCTCAAAATAACACAACATACAGCCATTAATGTCTAAACCGCTGACAAAAGTGAATACACTCTAAGACCCCTTTCACACTGGGGTGTTTTTCAGTCACTTTAGCATTAAAAAAAGTGACTGTAAAGCGTCTGAAAGAAGCCTCATCTGCAATCGCAATGTGAAAGCCCTAGTGCTTTCACACTGAGACCCCTTTCACACTGGGGCGTTTTTCAGGCGCTTTAACATTAAAAAAAGCGCCTGTAAAGCACCCAAAAGAAGCCTCATCTGCAATCCCAATGTGAAAGCACTGGGTCAGGCTTCTTTCGAGCGCTTTACAGTCACTTTTTTTAACATTAAAGCACCTGAAAAACACCACAGTGTGAAAGGGGTCTAAGTGAAAATGTACAAATTGGGCCCAATTAGCTATTTTCCCTCCCCTATATCATGTGACGTGTTAGTGTTACAAGGTCTCAGGTGTGAATGGTGAGCATAGGTGTTAAATTTGGTGTTATCGCTCTCACTCTCTCTTACTGGTCACTGGAAGTTCAACATGGCACCTCATGGCAAAGAACTCTCTGAGGATCTGAAATAAAGAATTGTTGCTCTACATAAAGATGGCCTAGGCTAAAAGAAGATTGCCAAGACCCTGAAACTGAGCTGTAGCATGGTGGCCAAGACCATACAGCGGTTTAACAAGACAGGTTCCACTCAGAACAGGCCTCACCATGGTCTACCAAAGAGGTTAAGTGCACGTGCTCAGCGCCATATCCAGAGGTTGTCTTTGGGAAATAGACATATGAGTGTAGCCAGCATTGCTTCAGAGGTTGAAGGGGTGGGGGTCTGCCTGTCAGTGCTCAGACCATACGCTGCACCCTGCATCAAATTGATCTGCATGGCTGTAGTCCCCTAAAGATGATGCACAAGAAAGCCTGCAAACAGTTTGCTGAAGACAAGCAAAGGACATGGATTACTGGAACTATTTCCTGTGGTCTGATAAGACCAAGATAAACGTATTTGGTTCAGAGCGTGTGTGGCAGCAACCAGGTGAGGAGTACAAAGACAAGTTTGTCTTGCCTACAGTCAAGCATGGTGGTGGCAGTGTCATGGTCTGGGGCTGCATGAGTGCTACCGACACTGGGAAGCTACAGTTCATTGAGGGAACCATGAATGCCCACATGTACTGTGACATACTGAAGCAGAGCATGATCCCCTCCCTTGGGAGAGTGGGCCGCAAAGCAGTATTCCAACATGATAATGACCCTAAACATACCTCCAAGATGACCACTGCCTTGCTAAAGAAGCTGAGGGTAAAGGTGATGGACTGGTCAAGCATGTCTCCAGTCCTAATCCTTATTGAGCATCTGTGTGGAATTCTCAAATGGAAGGTGGAGGAGCACAAGGTCTCTAACATCCACCAGCTCCTTAATGTCATCATGGAGGAGTGGAAGAGGACTTCAGTGGCAACCTGTGAAGCTCTGGTGAACTTCATGCCCAAGAGGGTTAAGGCAGTGCTGGAAAATAATGGCCATACAAAATATTGACACTTTGAGCCCAATTTGGACATTTTCACTTAGGGGTGTACTTACTTTTGTTACCAGCGGTTTAGAGAGTAATGTCTGTGTGTTGAGTTATTTTGAGGGGACAGCAAATTTACACTGTTATACAAGCTGTACACTCACTACTTTACATTGTAGTAAAGTGTAATTTCTTCAGTGTTGTCATATGAAAAGATATGATAAAATATTTGCAAAAATGTGAGGCCGCGTACACACGGGCGGACTGTTCGCCCAACTTAGTTTGTCAAACAATCCGACAAACAGTCCGCTCAAAATTTGCATGAGCGGACTTGACCACACACGATGAACGAACAGTCCGCTGAAACCGTGCGCGATGACGTGAACGGCACGTACGATGGGACGAAAAATACGACGTCCAATACACTGCAATGCAACCTTCGCAGTGTAAATCCTTTCTGAGCATGCGCGAAACTTCGTTTGTCGAACAAGCCTACACACGAGCGGACTGTCCACTCAAACCAAGTTTCAGCGGACTGTCTTACGGGAATTCCGAAAAACTTTGTTCGTCAGACTGTCCGCTGAAACTGTCCGCTGAAGCCCACACACGAGCGGACTGTCCGCTGAAACACTGTTCAGCGGACAAAGTTGGGCGAACAGTCCGCCCGTGTGTACGCGGCCTCAGGGTTGCACTCACTTTTGTGAGATACTGTATGTTGTGTTGTGCTGCGCAGGGCAACATAGTGAAGATTTTTGGAACAGGGCTGAAGATAAATATTTATGCAGCCTATACTGAGGGGGTGGGCGGAAACTCTAACCACTTCAATATCACCATGTTGCACCCTCTTTTTTTTCAGACAATTTTTTTTAGTTTTCACTGCTGTTATAGTTTGACTTACAATTCCTTGGTCATGCAACCTTGTACCCAAATTAACTTTATATTATTTTGTAAGTGTTATGCCGCGTACACACGGTTGGACTTTCCAGCAGAAAAAGTCAGACGTAATTTTCATAGGATATTCCGATCGTGTGTGGGCCTAGTCTGACTTTTTTTAAAAAAAATTCTGACGGACCTAAAAATAGAACATGTTTTAAATCTTTCCAACGGACTCAATTCCTATAGGACGTTTCTTTTTAATACCCCGAGGGAGGCAGCCCAATGGTTAGAAGATAACAAAAAAGAGTTATAAACCTATATAAATGGGTTGCTTTCTCATGATCAAATAATTTTATTGTTTGTAATTTGCTGTGTGGGGGGCGAGGGGGGTGAAGACAGGGTAGGAGATATTAATAATTATTCGCACGTTTACTTTCTGCATAAAAAGGTGTGTGGGGGAGACTGTACTCTGAGGGATTGAGGTTAAAAGAATGCATATGGGTGAGTGTGGAGGGGTGCAATTGTGCCCCTCGTTTTGGGCTGGGTTTCTGATTGAAGCACTAAGTAGAAATAGTGCAAGTGGTGGATGGGGTGTAGGAAGGTCACGGGTCAACCCCTAGGGGGTAGCCCTGTAGGGCAAGATAGAAGGGAGGGGAGGGGGGTGGTTCTAATTTTAGGATCTGTGAGGGATAGGGAGGCAAGGTTGGAAAATATTGCACTAATATATGTATGCACAAGATTTAGGATTTACCTCCTGGGAGGAGGTGGGAGAAGGTACCGCAATTGGGGAGATAACAATTTAACTTATGTTTTCGGGAATGGCGCGATTGTAATTATGTGGGAAGGAGAAGGGTTTTTTTTTCTCTTCTTTCTTTTCCCTTTCTCTTTTTCTTTGTTTCAACTTGCCCATTATATAGGCTGATAGGACGAGATGCAGGCAAAAAGAATTAGGGTAATGTCATGGAATGTCCGAGGTTTGGGAGATCCGACCAAGAGAGCTGTGGTATTATCAGCACTAGAGGGCCTAGGGCCCGGATTACTCTGTTTACAGGAGACACATCTGACCGCTGAGTCGGTTCCGCTCCTACGTGGCTGCAAATTCCAAACTCAATTTCATTCGGTGTTCTCCTCATATGCAAGAGGGGTGAGCATCCTGATCGGCAGAGAGGTTTTGTTTTCTTGTTATAATAGCCGCATAGACACAATGGGTCGTTACATTTTTTTATATTGCTGTATTGAAAATAACCCATATGTGATAGCAAATATTTATATCCCACCTCCATTCAAGTTGGAGATTCTACACCTGATATGGGGGATTTTAACGAAGTTCTGGACAAGTCCTTAGATAGATTCCCAACGGTGATCTCAACAACGGCGGGGAACGAGACGAGACTATCTCGTTTTCTACATGAAGTGGGATTATGCGACTCGTGGCGTACCCAGTACCCGTTAGAGCGACAATATTCATGTTTTTCAATGTCTTTTTTTACTCTATCTAGACTCGATATGGCCCTGGTAAATAGCCAAGCTTTGGCCTTGGTGGAAGCAGTACAATATGGCCCAAGGGGGATATCAGACCATTCCCCTTTAACATTGACGCTTATTGTGGGGAAAAAGCAGTACTCTGGGCAATGGAAAATTGATCCCTCATGGTTAGAGATATTTGGCGAGCCAGAGTGATTAATATCCGAACTGAAACATTTTATACATATTAACGCGGGTATGGCATCGACGGGAGCAATCTGGGATTCACTAAAAGCCTTTTTAAGGGGACTCTTTATCCAGCAAATTGCTGGAAACAAAGCTGAGATGAGGAACCGGGAGGAGGAGGCTAGGAAGACTGTGTTAGAGGCAGAACGGCAGTACATTATCAACCCAACCCCATTTACTCAGAAGGTATGGTTAGAAAAGCAGCAGGAGTATAAGATGACTATTAGGAGAAAGATAGACAATAGACGTATAGTTCAGAGACAGGCGAATTTTGGGGAGGGAGAAAAAGTGGGCCGTTTATTGTCACTATTGGTTAAAACAAACACAGCCCCCTCAAAGGTATTGGCGGTTAGAACCCCACAGGGGGAGATCACCTCTGAACCTACTATTATTAAAAATATATTCCACCATTACTATTGTTCTCTATATAAATCTCAGAGGGGAGAAGAGGGGGGAACGCTGGTTGCTTTTTTGGGAAATATAAGTATACCAACTTTATCACTAGAAGACTCTATGATAATGGAGGCTCCAATAACTATTGATGAATAGTGATGGCCGAACGGTTCGCCCGGCGGTCGTTTCGCGGCGAATTTCCGACATTCGCGGTCCGCACGTTCGAACGCCTTTTTCCGTCGTTCGCCGCGGTGGACTTACGTGTTTAATGTATACAAGAACTTTAACCTTTGGTGACACGTTTATCATGTGATACAGGACAGCCAATTGAGACATGACAGCACATGGACACTTGTACATTCCCCCTAACCTATAAATACACCCGATCCGGTGGCCATTTTACATTCTTTCTTCTGTTACGATAGGGACAGGTTCCTGTGTGGAGTAGGGAGAGATAAACCACTAGCTATTTGGTACACAAAAGTTCTTTTCAGGACTGGTATAGGTGTTAGGTGTTGATAGGTTTGCTGTGCTGCTGATTCTTGCAGCAGCCTGAGTGTCTTTTGTTAGTTTAGAGAAAGGGAAAGGACGGTGTATGCTACAGGGACAGCCAGATTAGTCTTTCATCATCATCATCATCATCATCATCATTAGCTGTTACTATCAAGGTCCACAAAAGAGCTGTTCCAGTAACCACTAATCGTTCTCTTTTTTTGCCAATTTGTATAGGGACAGGAAGGAAGCAGTGTTGTCAGGCAGTGAGGGTAATTTTAAAGACTTGCTGTTATTATTAGTTCCACAAAGGTTCTTTTCAGGACTGGTATCAGTGGTACAGTAATAGGCTTGTACATGTATAATATTCTTTCTTCCAAATATAGAAAGGATATTATACTTGACTGCTGCCCTTCTGCTGCAGTCTGCTAAACATTCACAACTCACTTGTTCCACAAAAGTTCTTATAAGGACTGGTAACTTGGTATAGGGTGCTACGGTACATAGGCTTGAGTGCGGTACAGTCTGCTGTTCTGTAAGGACCGCTATCGGTCCACAATAGATAGGGTTGACGTGCACCACTGCTGACCGCTGCCCTATACTGCAGCAGTCCTTCAGCGGTATAGGGACTGACGTACAGTCTGCTAATCACTAACACACAACCTGCTTGTTCCACAAAAGTTCTTATAAGGACTGGTAACTTGGTATAGGGTGCTACGGTACATAGGCTTGAGTGCGGTACAGTCTGCTGTTCTGTAAGGACCGCTATCGGTCCACAATAGATAGGGTTGACGTGCACCACTGCTGACCGCTGCCCTATACTGCAGCAGTCCTTCAGCGGTATAGGGACTGACGTACAGTCTGCTAAACACTAATACACAACCTGCTTGGTCCACAAAAGTTCTTATAAGGACTGGTAACTTGGTATAGGGTGCTACGGTACATAGGCTTGAGTGCGGTACAGTCTGCTGTTCTGTAAGGACCGCTATCGGTCCACAATAGATAGGGTTGACGTGCACCACTGCTGACCGCTGCCCTATACTGCAGCAGTCCTTCAGCGGTATAGGGACTGACGTACAGTCTGCTAAACACTAATACACAACCTGCTTGGTCCACAAAAGTTCTTATAAGGACTGGTAACTTGGTATAGGGTGCTACGGTACATAGGCTTGAGTGCGGTACAGTCTGCTGTTCTGTAAGGACCGCTATCGGTCCACAATAGATAGGGTTGACGTGCACCACTGCTGACCGCTGCCCTATACTGCAGCAGTCCTTCAGCGGTATAGGGACTGACGTACAGTCTGCTAAACACTAATACACAACCTGCTTGGTCCACAAAAGTTCTTATAAGGACTGGTAACTTGGTATAGGGTGCTACGGTACATAGGCTTGAGTGCGGTACAGTCTGCTGTTCTGTAAGGACCGCTATAGGTCCACAATAGATAGGGTTGACGTGCACCACTGCTGACCGCTCACCTATACTGCAGCAGTCCTTCAGCGGTATAGGGACTGACGTACAGTCTGCTAATCACTAACACACAACCTGCTTGTTCCACAAAAGTTCTTATAAGGACTGGTAACTTGGTATAGGGTGCTACGGTACATAGGCTTGAGTGCGGTACAGTCTGCTGTTCTGTAAGGACCGCTATCGGTCCACAATAGATAGGGTTGACGTGCACCACTGCTGACCGCTGCCCTATACTGCAGCAGTCCTTCAGCGGTATAGGGACTGACGTACAGTCTGCTAATCACTAACACACAACCTGCTTGTTCCACAAAAGTTCTTATAAGGACTGGTAACTTGGTATAGGGTGCTACGGTACATAGGCTTGAGTGCGGTACAGTCTGCTGTTCTGTAAGGACCGCTATCGGTCCACAATAGATAGGGTTGACGTGCACCACTGCTGACCGCTGCCCTATACTGCAGCAGTCCTTCAGCGGTATAGGGACTGACGTACAGTCTGCTAAACACTAATACACAACCTGCTTGGTCCACAAAAGTTCTTATAAGGACTGGTAACTTGGTATAGGGTGCTACGGTACATAGGCTTGAGTGCGGTACAGTCTGCTGTTCTGTAAGGACCGCTATCGGTCCACAATAGATAGGGTTGACGTGCACCACTGCTGACCGCTGCCCTATACTGCAGCAGTCCTTCAGCGGTATAGGGACTGACGTACAGTCTGCTAAACACTAATACACAACCTGCTTGGTCCACAAAAGTTCTTATAAGGACTGGTAACTTGGTATAGGGTGCTACGGTACATAGGCTTGAGTGCGGTACAGTCTGCTGTTCTGTAAGGACCGCTATCGGTCCACAATAGATAGGGTTGACGTGCACCACTGCTGACCGCTGCCCTATACTGCAGCAGTCCTTCAGCGGTATAGGGACTGACGTACAGTCTGCTAAACACTAATACACAACCTGCTTGGTCCACAAAAGTTCTTATAAGGACTGGTAACTTGGTATAGGGTGCTACGGTACATAGGCTTGAGTGCGGTACAGTCTGCTGTTCTGTAAGGACCGCTATAGGTCCACAATAGATAGGGTTGACGTGCACCACTGCTGACCGCTCACCTATACTGCAGCAGTCCTTCAGCGGTATAGGGACTGACGTACAGTCTGCTAAACACTAATACACAACCTGCTTGGTCCACAAAAGTTCTTATAAGGACTGGTAACTTGGTATAGGGTGCTACGGTACATAGGCTTGAGTGCGGTACAGTCTGCTGTTCTGTAAGGACCGCTATCGGTCCACAATAGATAGGGTTGACGTGCACCACTGCTGACCGCTGCCCTATACTGCAGCAGTCCTTCAGCGGTATAGGGACTGACGTACAGTCTGCTAAACACTAATACACAACCTGCTTGGTCCACAAAAGTTCTTATAAGGACTGGTAACTTGGTATAGGGTGCTACGGTACATAGGCTTGAGTGCGGTACAGTCTGCTGTTCTGTAAGGACCGCTATAGGTCCACAATAGATAGGGTTGACGTGCACCACTGCTGACCGCTCACCTATACTGCAGCAGTCCTTCAGCGGTATAGGGACTGACGTACAGTCTGCTAATCACTAACACACAACCTGCTTGTTCCACAAAAGTTCTTATAAGGACTGGTAACTTGGTATAGGGTGCTACGGTACATAGGCTTGAGTGCGGTACAGTCTGCTGTTCTGTAAGGACCGCTATCGGTCCACAATAGATAGGGTTGACGTGCACCACTGCTGACCGCTGCCCTATACTGCAGCAGTCCTTCAGCGGTATAGGGACTGACGTACAGTCTGCTAATCACTAACACACAACCTGCTTGTTCCACAAAAGTTCTTATAAGGACTGGTAACTTGGTATAGGGTGCTACGGTACATAGGCTTGAGTGCGGTACAGTCTGCTGTTCTGTAAGGACCGCTATAGGTCCACAATAGATAGGGTTGACGTGCACCACTGCTGACCGCTCACCTATACTGCAGCAGTCCTTCAGCGGTATAGGGACTAAGAGTTTTGTCACAGGGTCATTTAAAAAATGACATGCAGAGGAAGAGGCAGGCCCTTCCGCAGGGGTGGTAGGGGTAGGGCAGGAGCAACAGGCTTGAGCCAAAGTGGGAAGTTGCAGAAGGTGCGTTCAATTACTTTAAAGGATGCACCAGACTTGGTTGAGTGGCTCGCTCAGCCTTACTCTTCTGCACCCTCCTCATCCTCTCGATCTGCACCCTCTTCTTCACTCTCTGCTATGTGCACCCCCAAAGACACTACCACCAACAACACGACCACCACCACCACCACCACATACCTTCCGCTTGAGTCACTGGAATTATTTTCCGATCCATATCAAGAGGACATTTCTGATGCGCAGCCACTCTTGGTATTGGATCAGGAAGAGGAGGTAGCAACAAGCGCTACTCAGCAGTCTGACGCCAGTACCCAGATCAGCCCAAGGAGGAGGTTGGTCCCCGGTGTTGCTGCCTACTCCGAGATCTCTACTTATAGCGGTGGGGAAGGTGACGTTGATGATGACGTGTCTAGTGATGTCACGTGGGTGCCCACAAGAGAGGAAGAGGAGGGGAGTTCAGAGGGAGATATGGACCAGCAGATAGGGAGGAGAAGCAGCAATGACTTACATTGCACAGCAGGGACAAAGCAGACTGCAAATGTATCAGGAGCGAGTCATCGACCATGTACGGTCACATCTGGCGCTCCCAGGACACCGGCACATGGCTCCGCAGTGTGGGCTTTTTTTAACGTGTCCGCTGCTGACAATAGCGTTGCCATCTGCAATCTTTGCAGTCAACGCGTTAGTCGCGGTAAGCCCAATACTCACCTAGGGACGACCGCCTTAAGAAGGCACATGAGCAGCCATCACCGAGCCCAGTGGGAGCAACGGAACACACAAAGCCACACTGCAGGCTCTCACCGTCCAGCCTCGTCTTCTACTTCTCCTTCTCCTCTCTCCTCACAATTGTCCTCCACTCCACCTTCCATCACGCCAAGCTCACATTTTTCTGCAAAAAGGCAGGCTTCCGTGGGCCTAATGTTTGAGCGTAAAAAAATGATGATGCCGGATAACCCTCTTGCCCAACGGTTGGCGGCTGGCTTGTCAGAACTCATAGCCCGCCAACTACTGCCATATAAACTGGTGGACTCGGAGGCCTTTCGCAAATTTGTGGCCATTGGAACACCACAATGGAAGGTCCCAGGAAGGAAGTATTTCTCAGAGAAGGGCATCCCAGAGCTATATGGCCATGTTCAGCGGCAAGTGAATGTATCTCTGGCACACAGTGTCGGTGCCAAGATACATCTGACCACAGACACGTGGTCTAGCAAACACGGGCAGGGAAGGTATATCAGTTTTACTGCCCACTGGGTGAACCTTCTGACGGCCGTCAAGCATGTAACCCGTGGCACCCGTGTAGATTTGGTTTTACCGCCACGGATTGCATGCAGGCCTGACTCTTCTTCTCCTCCTCCTACTCCATCCTCCTCCCTCTCCTCCTCAGCTGCCTCCTCCTTTTCCGCTGCTAGCGTCTCTTCCACTGCACCGCCCAAGCTCCCCAGAACCTATTCCACATGCCAGGTGAGACGTTGCCATGCCGTGCTGCGTCTGTTGTGCCTGGAAGCAAAGAGCCACACTGGCCCGGCACTCCTTTCAGCTTTGCGTTCACAGGCAGATGAGTGGCTAACACCGCTCAATTTGACAGTTGGTAAAGTGGTGTGTGACAACGGTGCCAATCTGCTTAGCGCATTGAAACAGGGCAAAATCACGCACGTGCCGTGCATGGCACACGTCTTAAACTTGGTCGTGCAGCGATTCCTTGTCAAATACCCTGGGGTCCAGGACATCTTGCGGCAGGCAAGGAAAATCTCGGCCCATTTCAGAAGATCTTACACGGCCATGGCTCGCCTTGCTGACATTCAGCGGCGACACCATCTGCCGGTCAGACGTCTTATTTGCGATTGCCCGACGCGATGGAACTCAACCTTCTATATGCTTGATAGGCTGCTCCAGCAGAAACGTGCAGTTAACGTCTACCTGTATGAACTCTGCGAAAGAAACGGTTCTGGGGAGCTGGGTTTTTTTTCACCGCGCCAGTGGCTGCTCATGCGCGACACATGCAGACTTCTGTGGCCATTTGAGGAGATCACCAAACTGGTCAGTCGCAGCCATGGCGCCATCAGTGACATGGTACCTTATGCCTTCTTTCTGGAGCGTGCATTGCGTCGTGTCATTGATCAGGCTGTGGAGGAGCAGGAGCGGGAAGATGAGGAAGTCGCAATGCTGGATGAATTCCCAGGGGGGGCTACTCTATCTGAGACAAGTCAACAACAGGAGTCTGATGAGGAGTCAGAGGAGGATGGTGCCGGGGCGGATGAGCAGGAGCAAGAAGAGCATGCTTTAAACCTTTCTGGGATCCCTGTTGTGCGTGGATGGGGAGAGGAGAATGAAGAGGACGACATTATCCTGGATGATGAGCAGGAGCCAGGCCACCACACCGCTTCCACTTTAGTGCAAATGGGGGCCTTCATGCTCCAGTGTTTTAATAGGGACCCCCGTATAAAAAGCATGAGGGTCAAGGACCAGTACTGGGTGGCAACGTACTTAGACCCCCGGTACAAACACAAAATGGCGGAAATGTTACCGCCGTCGCAGAGGGCTGTCAGAATGCAGCACTTCCAGGCCTTGCTTCGAGAAATGCTGCATTCTGCTTTTGCGTGCGCTGGCAGAGGAGCAATTCCCACTCCCAGAGAAGGATTTGCGGGTACCAATCCAACAGCGCCTGCAAGAAGAGGCCGGTTTGAAGATGTGTTGGTGACTTCGGATATGAGGTCATTCTTTCAGCCGACCCATCGACAGGTGTCATCCGGATCCAGCATCAGGGAACGCCTAGACCGTCAGGTGTCCGACTACATTGGGTTAACGGCCGATGTGGACGCTCTGAGGAGTGATGAACCCCTAGACTACTGGGTGGGCAGGCTTGACCTCTGGCCAGAGCTTGCCCAATTTGCAATCGAACTGTTGGCTTGCCCCTCATCCAGTGTCCTGTCCGAAAGGACGTTCAGCGCAGCAGGGGGGATTGTGACCGATAAGCGTACTCGCCTAGCTCACCACAGTGTTAACTACCTCACATTTCTAAAAATGAATGAGGCATGGATCTCGGAGGAATTCAACACATGTGACCAGTAGACCATGTATATGTCTATAAACTATTTTTTTAATCAAGCACACAGACCTTCTTAATTCATTTGGCTCACTTCCTTGACCCAAAAAAGCACACCGTACTATATGCCCCTACCCTCCTCTTTGAAGAGGTTGAGCGGTGTCATATTTCTACTGGGGCTGCTTATGATATCCCTGTGCTGTGCTGACTTCCTCCTGGGGGTTCTTATTATGAAGGGATCACACTATCCCTGTGCTGTGCTGACTTCCTCCTGGGGGTTCTTATTATGAGGGGATCACACCATCCCTGTGCTGTGCTGACTTCCTCCTGGGGCTGCTTACGGTGCTGCTGTCAGCGCTGTATGTCACGGTGCTGCTGTCAGCGCTGTATGTCACGGTGCTGCTGTCAGCGCTGTATGTCACGGTGCTGCTGTCAGCGCTGTATGTCACGGTGCTGCTGTCAGCGCTGTATGTCACGGTGCTGCTGTCAGCGCTGTATGTCACGGTGCTGCTGTCAGCGCTGTATGTCACGGTGCTGCTGTCAGCGCTGTATGTCACGGTGCTGCTGTCAGCGCTGTATGTCACGGTGCTGCTGTCAGTGCTCTGTATTACGGTGCTGCTGTCAGATGCCTCTATCACGGTGCATGTGTCATTCCGGTATGTCACGCTGCTGGTGATCATCTCCTGCACCCTCTTCTTTGCCTACCCTGGTCCCTGACCTTCCCTCTCCTCCATTGCCTTCATTAGCTCCATAGTCCTGAATTGTTAGAACAATTTCCCAAATAAAATAAAAATGCTTGTAGTTATCGATCCCAAATTCACCTCATACATGTATTATGTCATTGTCCAGATGGTGGGACTACGTTTTACCCCCTAATAATTACCACGTGGCCGCAAATTCGACATGAAGGTTTGCAAAGTTCGCCTCCCATTGAAGTCAATGGGGCCCGCGGCGAACGTTCTGTTTCGCGAACGTTTGGGTCCGTTCGCATTTCGCGTTCGCGAAACGTCCCGTCGGAAGTTCGTCCATCACTATTGATGAACTTTGTAAAGCTGTGGCGGAGATGCCCAATCTAAAATCACCAGGACCTGATGGGATACCTATCGAGGTTTATAAGAAATATGGCGAGGCTCTGTTGCCAGAATTGCTGGAGGTATTGACTCAGGCTCTGGCGGTGAGAACGCTACCTCCCTCAATGTTGGAAGCTACCATAGTGGTTGTCCCCAAGGAGGGGAAAGACCCGATGGATCCTGCCTCATATCGTCCGATTTCGTTGTTATGCACTGATGTAAAGATCTTAGCGAAAATACTGGCAACACGCTTAAAAAAGGTTATTCATAAGCTCATCCATCCTGACTAGTCGGGATTTATCCCGAACAGGTCTACCAGTATTAACATCCGTAGAGCCTATTTGAATATCCAGATCCCGGCAGACAATGGAGGCCCCAGGGCCATATTAGCCCTGGATGCAGCCAAGGCTTTCGATTGTCTTGAGTGGGAATATTTGTTTGAGTCACTTGATAGATTTGGGTTTGGGCCAATTTTTATCAAATGGATAAAGATGCTCTATACTAATCCAAGTGCCAAAATAAAAATAAATAATGAGTACTCCGATGGGCTTCAATTGGAACGAGGCACGAGGCAGGGTTGCCCCCTTTCCCCCCTACTCGTCCTGGCAATGGAGCCACTGGCTATAGCCATTAGGGCTAACCCAGATATTCAGGGATTTAAGAGAGGACAGATAGAGGAAAAGATCGCATTATTTGCCGATGATATTTTGCTCTTTTTAGGAGAAGTTCAAACTTCGCTAGGGGGCGTGGTCTGGACGCTGAGGAGAATGGCAGCCTAACTAGTGCGCTCCTGCTGATACGGAGGGAAAGCAATCAACATTGGAGGTAATTTGGACCCCACAGTCTACCAAACGACATGGGAACATCCTCCCGTGGATCCTCCGCATCCTGATCCAGGTCTCCTCGAGATCTGTCTCACAGAGCGAGTCAAAACATCCCCGAGATTTTCCGCTCTCAGGCCAGCAATATGGCGTCCTCACGAGGCTCGCCACCACCTCACAGCAATACACAGTCTACAAGGCCCTCCTCTGCCAACGGCGAGATTGTGCTCGCGCCGCAACAACATCCCAGCCTTACCGACCTTAGATCAGTGGCGGACGACATAAAGAGTACACTGACGGCGGCGATTTCTGAGCTCCGCATTGACATACAAGCGATTGCGGGCAGAGTCCAGGAGGTTGAACATAGAACGGCGCAACACTCTACGGTGATTCGCTGGTCCTGTCAGGTCATAGACGCTCACACCCTGCAACTCAGAGACTTGAACCGCCACATGGAAGATCTTGACAACCGCGGCAGACGCCATAACCTGCGTCTCCGCGGACTCCCTGAATCGATCGAAGCTGATGGTTTAAAGTCTGAAGTAACGGGCCTATTCAATTCTATCCTGGATCGGGACCCCTTGACCCCTATAGGAATGGAGCGCATCCACCGCGCCTTACGCCCACGGGGCAAAGAGACTGACCCCCCCAGGGACGTGGTCTGTTGTGTGATCAACTACCAGCTTAAGGAGGACATTCTCAGACAAGTGCGGGTCAAACACCCGCTACTATACAGAGACGCAGAGATTCGCTTGTTCCAAGATTTATCCTCCATTACACTTCAGCGCCGCAAGGAGCTCCGCCCACTTCTGGAGGTTCTCCGCGCCAGGGACATACAATATAGATGGAAGTACCCATTTGCACTTTCAGCTTCCTCGCAAGGCTGTTCTGCTATGCTTCGGGTCCCAGAGGATCTACTCCGCTTTTGTACCGCCCTGGAGATACCCTACACTGAAGTACCTGATTGGTATGCGGAATTCCGCCCGCAAACCGCAAGACGCCCTTAGCAAGAGCACGAACCGATGGAAACCCAGGAGCATCGCAACCGCAGACAACGCTCGCCATCCGAAGACATACTCCACGGTTCACTGACCGGCTCTACTCACAACTCCAGCCCGCTGAAGGCTCCGCGCACGAGAAGAGCCCGCCGGGATCGTTAATCAGCGATACAGATTCTTCATGCCTCCATCTGAGCTGCTAAGCAGGACTCCCCAGTTTTTTGTTGCCTCTCTTCCATTATCCTGTCGGTCGGGGTTTTTTTTTGGCCACACTGTTACTCGGGTGACTCGCACTGATTTTTTTTTTTTTTTTAATTTCTGGTACAGCTACCTGCCTGAGGAACTCTCTCTATACTGCTGTTAAGTATCGTGACCCCCCTTCCTTCCCCCCTTTTTTTTTATTTTTATTTCCTGGACCCATGTTTTCTTCCCTAAACCACTCTTATTAGTAAGGGTGAAAATTTTTATTCATTTTATATGTTCTTCCTCTAACAGGTGCGATCCACACGGACCCAATGCACTGATCCTCCTGTGATTCCCTCTTATGGTGATCGCACGCAAATCATTATCCAGGTATTGTACGATACCACAGTCCTGACTCCAGTGTTCACAGGCTGTTTAATCAGGTGGATGATCTTCCGCCTTCACCCCTTTCCCCTCATAACTATGCGCTGTGGTCCATGTGGATCGTTCCTCCATTTTTTATATGATACCAAAGTTTTAGATTGTATTAGGACTTGTATTTTTGTTTTGTGTTGCCATGGTATATGCACAGGTACCATTCCCTAATGGGTTACGAACCGCTCACTAGATCTTTGTGTTGCCCCCCTCCTATTAACCACGCCGGTGCCTATTGTGCCCATAGGCACTGGAGAGAAGTATCGAGCACAGTCTGACCCACTTGGTCACTCTTCTTGTCTTCCGATCTCCCGGTTAGCACTCACTATCTAAAGCGGCCTGTGTTATATCACTACATCTATCCCTCATTAGGAGGAGATCTATTTCATATATACCCTGCCCCTTCCCTGGGGGGTCACAACCTTGCAACATAGGTAGATTATTGTAATTGAGAGATTCAATCCCCCCTCCCAACAAAATGTAATACCATCCCATGTAAGCTACGTCCCACACTCCCCCCACAGTCACGAAGCAAGGATGGCCCCCCCTTTTTACAAGTCACACTCCACGGCAATCTCGTTGAAGCTGGCCTCTATCAATGCTAAAGGTCTCAATTTACCGGAGAAGAGATCCCAGCTTCTGCGGGAGTGCCATAAACTAAAAGCGAATATAATATTATTACAGGAAACGCATTTCCTGACAGACAAAATTCCTGAATTATCGGATAAAAACTTCCCCACGGTTTTCCACTCGACTAATTGCCAATCCAAATCAAAAGGAGTGTCGATCCTTATCTCTAAAAATACGCCTTTTCAACTAACGGACTCACTATGCGACCCGGAAGGGAGATACCTATTCCTTAAAGGAACCATATATTCCAAACCAATCACTATTGCTAATATATATTCTCCCAACACCAAACAAGTCCCATTTTTCCGCTCTACCTGCGACCTTTTATTTTCCTTCTCAACAGGCATTCTCATTCTCGGAGGGGACTTTAATGTCCCTCTGAATCCTATCTTAGATTCATCCTCTGGTTCCTCAGCCATGCCATACAAAGCCCTGAAGCAAATCAAACTGCAACTTCAAAACATCTTGCTACATGATACCTGGAGAACGCTGAACCCACAAGGGAAAGACTACACGTACTTCTCACCTCTCCATCAAAAATATTCCCGAATTGACTATTTCTTTATTTCACAATCTGACATCCCTCTTTTAACAAAGGCCACGATAGAACCTATGACCTTCTCCGACCACCACCCGATCACCATCCTTCTAGAATTTCCCGAATCGGTTACCAAGTCTAAGACGTGGAGACTTAATCCCTCTTTACTAAAAGATCCAACTAATGTAGCCAGACTCGGCACTTGTCTTACAGACTACTTCAAATTCAACGACACCCCCGACACCCCCACCTTAATACAATGGGAAGCTCACAAATCCGTCATCCGAGGAGAATCTCTCAAATTGTCCTCGTCCCTTAAAAAAGAACACCAGTCCAAAATAGCAAAACTTATGTCCTAAATACGCTGGAGGCCACACACAAACAGACTCTTGCATTACAGACTTACCAAGCTTTGACCCAAACCAGGAAACAGTTGTTGAAGGAACTTAACCTGAAAACTAAGAGACAATATGTCTTAAGACATAAACTCTTTTATGAAAAGGGTAATAAAGTTGGTACTCTCCTTGCCAGAGCAGTCCAAAGCAAAAAACATAGCACAACTGTGTATCATATCACTGACAAACACGGTAAGGTTCATAACTCGAACTAAGCTATAGCCCAAAGGTTCGAAGAGTAGTATCAAATGTTATACAATATTCCATCTGAACCCATCAAGTCCCGTAGTCTGGACACGAGACAGCTTTTAATTAGAGAGTTCCTCTCCAAATTTGGCCCAACCCCTATTTCCCAGGAAGCTGCCCAAAAGTTAAATATTCCCTTATCTGAAGAAGAATTCGACGAGGCGATAAAAGATATGAAAGTCGGTAAGGCGCCAGGCCCGGACGGCCTCCCTCTGTTATACTACAAAACATTTCTGGACATACTTAAACCCCGCTTTCTCTCAGCTTTCAGATCCTTTGCTTCTACCTCGCAAGCCCCCCCTCAAATGCTTGAAGCCCACATCACGGTAATACCGAAGGAGGACAAAGACCCCTCCCTGGTAACGAATTATCGCCCCATATCGCTCATCAATGTGGATGTCAAGTTTCACGCCAAAATCCTAGCGAACCACTTACTGCCGCTCCTCCCGTCCTTGATCTCCTTAGATCAGGTGGGATTTATTCTGGGACGGGAAGGTAGAGATAATACCATTAAAGCACTAAACATTCACCATTGGTTGACCTCCGCCAGCAAACAAGGTTTCTTCCTATCTCTGGATGCCGAGAAGGCGTTTGACAGAGTGGCCTGGGACTACATGGACTCAGTCCTCAAAGCTATAGGTTTGCCGGACCTGTTCTTATCATATATTCGGGCTCTGTACTCCCTGCCAACCGCTAGGGTCCGGGCCAATGGCCATCTGTCAAACGCCTTCCGGCTCCATAATGGTACCAGGCAGGGCTGCCCCCTCTCGCCCCTACTCTTTGTCCTCACTCTTGAACCCCTTCTCAATAAACTAAAACTTAATCTGGACATCAATGGCATAACCATCAAAACACGCACATATAAAAAAGCCGCTTTTGCGGATGACCTCCTCCTCTTCTTAACTAATCCGCATATCTCTATCCCCAATCTTCTTCACGACTTAGAGCTGTTCCAGTCCATTTCAAATCTTAAAATAAATTATTCTAAATCGATTGCCCTGAACGTAACTCTCCCTGCAGCAACTGTATCGCAATGTCAAGTCAATTTTCCCTTCAATTGGGCCAAACATTCAATCACCTACTTAGGAATTAAAATACCGACGTCCCTCTCAAATCTCTTTAAAGAAAACTTTATCCCGGCGTTGCAAAAGACCAAAACAGATCTTAAAAATTGGAGATCTTTAAATGTCTCCTGGTTTGGTAGAGCCGCACTCCTTAAAATGACGATTTTACCACGTTTTCTTTATTTATTGCAAACGATTCCGATCAGCATCCCGTCGTCCTTTTTCCACTCTTTCCGACAAGCCTGTTCTTCCTTCATCTGGCAAAATAAAAAGCCAAGAATTCAATACACACGACTCACCCTTCCGAAAACCAGAGGTGGAATTGCTCTTCCTGATCTTCGTCGTTATTATTGGGCCACACACTTAGCTAGAATTGTGGACTGGAATGTTCACCAGAACGTTAAGGATTGGGTACCACTAGATCCATCTCTACACAATCTTTAAGGTTTTTACCCTGGATACATCCACGTCATATACAGGTACATCACAAACAACACCCTTTAATTGGACCCACACTGTATGTTATTCATAACGCATCCATGGTTGAGTCCGCTCACTCCACTGAGGGGCAACCCCGACTTTCCTCCTGGCGTGAGAGCCAACTTTCTTGCTACTACCTGGCCCCACAAGGAACTCATTGCAAGACAGTTTTTCACCAGGAGCGGGGGTTTCAGATCTCTGACTGACCTGAATACCACGTCTTCCCCTACTCCCATCTCTGACTGGACGTATAGACAACGTCATCATTTCCTGGTAAGCCGACACACTACCGATCATTGGACGAGAGACTTGAATACTCTTGAAGAACTATGTACACAACACGAACCACAAAGACACCTTATTTCTATCCTTTATACATTTCTCTTCAGGGACAAATCAGCGTTCTCCAGCAAGCCTTATTCTTCATGGGAGCAAGACCTAGCTCTCAAACTTTCTGACTCAGAATGGGAAACCATTTGTAGTTATATACACAAAGGCTCCCTTAATGTAGCTGTTCAAGAAGGCGGTTACAAAATTCTCTCCAAATGGTACAGAACCCCTTCACTGCTTCACAAATTCTCAGATGCCATCTCAAACATATGCTGGCGCTGTGGCATGGCTGAGGGCACCATGCTCCACATTTGGTGGTCGTGTCCCGCCCTCCAACCTTTCTGGAGGTCGGTCCACGACACCATACTTGCAGTAACATCCCAATGCAATGATTTCTCCCCAGCCTCCTATCTACTTCACTACACCAAAATCCCCAAAAGACGCTACTTCAAATCACTCAATATGATTATGATCAACGCTGCTCAACACTGCATCCCATGTCATTGGCGCTCCTCTTCAGTACCAACCTTGGCTGAATGGTTCCGCAGATTGAACAACACTGAAACTTTTGAAGAATTAATTAGCATCTCCAATGACACAGTTACCAAATTCTCAGCAACTTGGCTTGATTGGCGACGTTTCAAACTTACCGACTCTTATCTTTCCCAAACTGGCTAAACGCCTCCCATGTCCTAGACTATTTTTCTTTCAATCTCTTCCTTCTTCCCTAACTTTGCCATCCCCCCTTCCTACCCCCACAATATATATCCATGCACTGACTATTTGTTCATAGTAAGGTTCCGATGCTTTAGAATACTCTTTTACCTAGACATTTCACTACGTCTGCTGTTCTTGAACCAACTCTAAAACTACCTAAGATTATCTTTATTGTAGCTTACATAATTGGAAATGTGTTTGGTACTTTCACCTGCTAAAATGTTTTCTCTATGTCATTTACAGTTGCATGACTATATTGACATGTTACCTTTTCGGTCGCCTGTTTTTTTTTTGTATGTTTGCATTATCTTAATAAAAATGTTGTGGAAAAAAAAAAAAAACTTCGCTAAAAGAGGTTATGAAAATGATCAGGGAATTCGGCCAAGTGTCTGGATTGACTATCAATTCGGATAAATCTGTACTACTTCCGATAGATATGGGGGTCACTGATGCAACACAAGATACCTTTAATTTGAAGGTGGTGGAGAAAGTTAAGTATCTGGGGGTTTGGATGGCAAGGGATGTAAATGGGTATCTGGAAGATAACTTAGCCCTTCTCCTGCTGAAGCTCAAAGATAAGGCGGATATTTGGAGCCGCCTCCCTTATCACTGGCGGGACGTTGTAACCTGGTCAAGATGGTCTGGCTTCCCCAAATTCTATATTTCCTCCACAGCTCGCCGATATGGATTGGTTCGAGGTGGTTTAAGAAAATAGAGTCTCTGATTAGAGATTTTATATGGAGAAAGAGGTCGCCTAGGATCAATCTACGGACGATGCAGCTACCGTTGGAGGAGGGGGGGATGGCGGTTCCACATCCTAGGCTTTACTATTTGGCGGTACAGATGCAGCATTTAGCAGGATCAGGAATATCAAGCGAGGGTATGCCTCACCATAGCCTATTAGGATGCCCCCACAAAACATTGATTGAGGCCCTTGAGGCAAACTCGTTTGGTATAAGTTGCCCTACAATCAACCAGATTGTTAAACTCTGGAAAACAGCGAAGGCTATACTAGGATACCAGGGGGTATCTGTATGGACCCCTTTATGGAATAATAGAAACCTGGCCGAATTAGCCAAAGTTGAAAGATGTAGAGATTGGGTGAATCAAGGTATTAACCAACTAATTCAAATATTTCAGGGTGCGGAAATTAAATCATTCAATAGTTTAAAATTGGAGTTCTCGCTGCCGAACCTAGTGTTCTATAAATATCTCCAGATCAGACTTGCAGTCCAGTCACAATTTGGACCTCAAAAGGTTCAGTGGATCCAGATGCCTGTATTATCACAAATTATGTCCCAGGACACGCTTAAGGGACTGATTTCCTATATGTATGCTAGATTAGGGGATAAAATGTTGGATCATGAAGCCCTGCTCAAAAGTAGGAAAAGATGGGAGAATGACGTGGGTCCCTTGTCCAATTCCGATTGTGATCGGATAATTGATTATGGAACCAGAGTTTCGATCTCCCCTTCCCAGAAAGCTTCCCACCTTTTCTTTTTTTATCGGGTATATCATACCCCTAAGAAAATGTTTAAATTAGGTTGGAGAAACAACGACCACTGTCCTAGATGTGGCTCGACGGGTGATTCCATCCACATGTTCTGGAGGTGCCCGAAATTATTTAGGTACTGTACGCAGGTTATAGATCAGATCAATAGAATTTTTAACTTAACATTGAAAGCAACGGCCAGGACTTGTCTCCTGACTATACCTGAGGGCTCTATAATTCCCAATGTTACTAAAATACCAGTGATTAGATGTCTCTTCCAAGCAAGGAAGTTAATTGCTCAACAATGGCATTCACATTCGGGTCCGTCAGTTGAAACTTGGATGGCGAATATAAAAATGACAATTGGCAATGAAAGGGTCTTCTTTACCCAACAGGGCAATAATAAGAAGTTCATGAGCTTATGGGGGGCTAGTCTGGGGAAGTTGGGCATTCTACCATAGGTAGATGGGCTCCAGCTTTTGCACGGAAAACTGACCTTCCCCATGAGTGTCTGGTGTCTCTGTAGACGGGACTTTCTTTTATTATCTCTGCATCTCTATTTCTTTTTATTCCTATATGACTGCCTTTCTCCTTGTATGAAGGGTGGGCCCTTCCTCATGTTTTTTTTTTTTTTTAGGACTTTCCTGTTGTCCTCTTCATGACTCTGTTTGTCAACTAGAGAATGAAACTGATATAGAACTGGAGAGAGGAGGGAGGAGGCTATATCTAAAATGAGTGTACGTTGCGATCCTGTGGGGATTGAGGGGGGGAGGGAGGGGGGTACTCGGGGGGCTGCTGGCGGAGGAAAAGTAAATTTAAGTATAGGATGTCACGGTAATAGGTATAGCTATGGTACATATTTTGTGAATACCAGGGATGGGGAGGCTCTCTACCACAGTGTTTACCTATTTTTTCTTGTTTGTATTTTTTAAATACTATGTAATGACTATGCGATCACAAGGAATCTTAGAGAAAATATATAAAATTAAATAAGCCACAATGATGTGGAATTATGAACGAGACACGTATGAGCGGCAAGCTGAATCTAGTCTCTGATATAAAAATACTGATGTGGCAAAAAAAAAAAAAAGTTACATGCACCATAACTGTCCATTAAGAAATAAAGGTACATGTGCCGATCCATCAAAGCCACTAGACCCACATGTTGTTCGGTCAGAGCTGAAAAGGCAGTGCATAGGTGTTTATCAGTGAAAACTTGTTCTGAGACAACAGAGTATGAAATCATTGCTGCATACTTGCATTTGTCACAGCTGGCATATTGGCACATGTGCACTGTAATACCCCCAGTGCAGCACTTGCTATGGCTTTTTTACCTTTAATATTCTTTTCACAATATCTTGTCAGTATGCATTTCATGCATTATTGTTCCAATGTAAGATACACGTGTACAATGTGTCACTAACTGCAGAATCAAGAAAATCACGTTAAATTTTTAGGCAGGCCACCACTTGCTCACTTTGAAATGAAGTTATACTTGATAGTAAACAACATATGTATACTGTAGTCTGTGCATACATATTCGCAAGCATTGTGCTTACATAGTAAACATGGTAAGGATTAGGGATGAGCCGAACACCCCCCGGTTCGGTTCGCACCAGAACTTTCGAACGGACCCCAAATTCGTACGAACGTTAGAACCCCATTGAAGTCTATGGGACTCGAACGTTCGAAAATAAAAGTGCTAATTTTAACGGCTAATATTCAAGATACTGTCCTAAAAAGGGTTTGGGGACCTGGCTCCTGCCCCAGGGGACATGGGTCAATGCCTAAAATGTTTTTTAAAATGGCCGTTTTGGTGGGAGCACTGATTTTAATGACGATTAAAGTGAAAAAAAAAGTGAAATATTCCTTTAAATATGGTGCCTGGGGGGTGTCTGTAGTATGCCTGTGAAGTGCCACGTGTTTCTCGTGTTTAGAACAGTCCCTGCACAAAATGACATTAAACAGAAATAACATCATTGAAAACTGCTTGCGGTTTTAATGTTATAGCTGGTTCCTGCAATATGGTTGAAAATCATTGAGAAAAATGGCATGGGTAGCCCCCCCTGCACATTACCAGCCCCTTTGGGTCTTGTACGCATATTAAGGGGAACCCAGTACCCATATTAAAAAAAGGAAATACGTGTGGCCCCCAGGCCATATATACTCAGAACAGCAGTATACAGGCGGTGCAAACAAGACAGGGACTGTGTAAGTTTGTTGTGTTAAAGCGGGAGTCCACCGGGACTCCGCGTTTTTTTTTTTTTTTAAAAGCCAGCAGCTACAAATACTGCAGCTGCTGACTTTTAAAATAGTAACACTTACTTGTCCAGCGCGCCCGCGATGTCGGCACCGGAAGCCGATCTCTCGATCGTCTCTCGGGTGCTGCTGCCGCCATCTTGGGTATGGGAATTAGGAAGTGGAGCCTTTCGGCTTCATTTCCCGGTTCCCTACTGCGCATGCGCGAGTCGCGCTGCGCAATAAGGATGGACCCGCTGCCTCTGGGATCTGTGTGTTTCCCAGCAGGCAGCGGGGGACTTTCGGAAAGGGGCGTAATCTACGCCCCTTTCCGCAGAGAGCTATCCGGGAAGTGGGTGCAGATACCTGTACTGTACAGGTACCTGCACCCCCCTCCCCCCTGAAAGGTGCCAATTGTGGCACCGGAGGGGGGGGAGGGTTCCGATGAGCGGAAGGTCCACTTTAGGGTGGACCTCCGCTTTAAGTTGAATCTGTTTGTAATTTTCAACTGGTACATTTTTAAAGTGTAGCTCCAGTCAAAAAAACGATTTTTAAGCTTTTTGGAAAACATAGGGAAGGGTTATCACCCCTGTATAATTTGTTTTGTCGTACATCTTTTTTCATCTCACTTGCTGTTGTCTCCTTCCGTTTGCAAGTAGGAAATGTTTGTAAGTTGGATGTTTGAAAGTAGGGGCCTGCCCTATATGCTCTGCAGAAATGGCGGAACAAGGTGTTGGTTTTGCCACAACATTGTAAGCCCTCAAAGTGACTCTTGGTGGGCGCTGGAGCGCCCTGCTGTGAACGATTATATCAAGAATTGTAATTACATGCCATTGTTGAACAGTGGTAGAAAAATTGAGCTTTGGTGGTTGTGGTGCTGGTGCCACAACACTATAAGTCCTCACAGTTACTCTGGGTGGGCACAGGAATGGGCCCTCCTGTGAAATATTATATCAAGAATTGTAATTACTAGTCCCTGTTAAACAGGGGCAGAAAAATTGGGCCTTAGGCACTGGTGCTGGTGCCACGACACTGCAACCTCTCCCATATACTCTTGTTTTATTGCAGGAATTAGCCCTGCTGCAAAGCATTGCATCAAAAATTGTAATTAAACGCCCCTGTTGAACAGGGGCAGAAAAATTGGGCCTTAGGCACTGGTGCTGGTGCCACCACACTGCAACCTCTTCCATATACTCTAGTTTTATTGCAGGAATTAGCCCTGCTGCAAAGCATTGCATCAAAAATTGTACTTAAACGCCCCTGTTAAACAGGGGCAGAAAAATTGGGCCTTAGGCACTGGTGCTGGTGCCCCCACACTGCAACCTCTCCCATATACTCTAGTTTTATTGCAGGAATTAGCCCTGCTGCAAAGCATTGCATCAAAAATTGTACTTAAACGCCCCTGTTAAACAGGGGCAGAAAAATTGGGCCTTAGGCACTGGTGCTGGTGCCACCACACTGCAACCTCTCCCATATACTCTAGTTTTATTGCAGGAATTAGCCCTGCTGCAAAGCATTGCATCAAAAATTGTAATTAAACGCCCCTGTTAAACAGGGGCAGAAAAATTGGGCTGATGGCAAGCTCTGGCCAGTGATCCATCCTCAAGACCCAGTAAGCCAGAGGATTTTCGGTGGGAAAGGTGTCCAAGTCTGACCTTGCCCCTAGGTATTCCTGCACCATGTAAATCAGACGCTGGCGATGGTTGCTGGAACCGATCATACCTTGGGGCTGCGGACTAAAAAATTGTCTGAAAGCATCAGTCAGACGGCCACCTTCTCCACCGCTCCTTCTGACCGATGCCTCAGCAACACGTTGTCCAGGACCAGGAGTTTGTAACCTCCCAGTCTCTGGGAACGTGTTGCACAGACCTTTCTGCAAGGCCTCCCGGAGATGTCTCCTCTGCTCCCTCTGCGATGGCATGATAAGGTCGGCAACCTTACCCTTGTACCGTGGATCAAGGAGAGTGCTCCATATACTCTAGTTTTATTGCAGGAATTAGCCCTGCTGCAAAGCATTGCATCAAAAATTGTACTTAAACGCCCCTGTTAAACAGGGGCAGAAAAATTGGGCCTTAGGCACTGGTGCTGGTGCCACCACACTGCAACCTCTTCCATATACTCTAGTTTTATTGCAGGAATTAGCCCTGCTGCAAAGCATTGCATCAAAAATTGTAATTAAACGCCCCTGTTAAACAGGGGCAGAAAAATTGGGCCTTAGGCACTGGTGCTGGTGCCACCACACTGCAACCTCTCCCATATACTCTAGTTTTATTGCAGGAATTAGCCCTGCTGCAAAGCATTGCATCAAAAATTGTACTTAAACGCCCCTGTTAAACAGGGGCAGAAAAATTGGGCCTTAGGCACTGGTGCTGGTGCCACCACACTGCAACCTCTCCCATATACTCTTGTTTTATTGCAGGAATTAGCCCTGCTGCAAAGCATTGCATCAAACATTGTAATTAAACGCCCCTGTTGAACAGGGGCAGAAAAATTGGGCCTTAGGCACTGGTGCTGGTGCCACCACACTGCAACCTCTCCCATATACTCTAGTTTTATTGCAGGAATTAGCCCTGCTGCAAAGCATTGCATCAAAAATTGTACTTAAACACCCCTGTTAAACGGGGGCAGAAAAATTGGGCCTTAGGCACTGGTGCTGGTGCCACCACACTGCAACCTCTCCCATATACTCTAGTTTTATTGCAGGAATTAGCCCTGCTGCAAAGCATTGCATCAAAAATTGTACTTAAACGCCCCTGTTAAACAGGGGCAGAAAAATTGGGCCTTAGGCACTGGTGCTGGTGCCACCACACTGCAACCTCTCCCATATACTCTAGTTTTATTGCAGGAATTAGCCCTGCTGCAAAGCATTGCATCAAAAATTGTACTTAAACGCCCCTGTTAAACAGGGGCAGAAAATTGGGCCTTAGGCACTGGTGCTGGTGCCACCACACTGCAACCTCTTCCATATACTCTAGTTTTATTGCAGGAATTAGCCCTGCTGCAAAGCATTGCATCAAAAATTGTAATTAAACGCCCCTGTTAAACAGGGGCAGAAAAATTGGGCCTTAGGCACTGGTGCTGGTGCCACCACACTGCAACCTCTCCCATATACTCTAGTTTTATTGCAGGAATTAGCCCTGCTGCAAAGCATTGCATCAAAAATTGTACTTAAACGCCCCTGTTAAACAGGGGCAGAAAAATTGGGCCTTAGGCACTGGTGCTGGTGCCACCACACTGCAACCTCTTCCATATACTCTAGTTTTATTGCAGGAATTAGCCCTGCTGCAAAGCATTGCATCAAAAATTGTAATTAAACGCCCCTGTTAAACAGGGGCAGAAAAATTGGGCCTTAGGCACTGGTGCTGGTGCCACCACACTGCAACCTCTCCCATATACTCTAGTTTTATTGCAGGAATTAGCCCTGCTGCAAAGCATTGCATCAAAAATTGTACTTAAACGCCCCTGTTAAACAGGGGCAGAAAAATTGGGCCTTAGGCACTGGTGCTGGTGCCACCACACTGCAACCTCTCCCATATACTCTTGTTTTATTGCAGGAATTAGCCCTGCTGCAAAGCATTGCATCAAACATTGTAATTAAACGCCCCTGTTGAACAGGGGCAGAAAAATTGGGCCTTAGGCACTGGTGCTGGTGCCACCACACTGCAACCTCTCCCATATACTCTAGTTTTATTGCAGGAATTAGCCCTGCTGCAAAGCATTGCATCAAAAATTGTACTTAAACACCCCTGTTAAACGGGGGCAGAAAAATTGGGCCTTAGGCACTGGTGCTGGTGCCACCACACTGCAACCTCTCCCATATACTCTAGTTTTATTGCAGGAATTAGCCCTGCTGCAAAGCATTGCATCAAAAATTGTACTTAAACGCCCCTGTTAAACAGGGGCAGAAAAATTGGGCCTTAGGCACTGGTGCTGGTGCCACCACACTGCAACCTCTCCCATATACTCTAGTTTTATTGCAGGAATTAGCCCTGCTGCAAAGCATTGCATCAAAAATTGTACTTAAACGCCCCTGTTAAACAGGGGCAGAAAAATTGGGCCTTAGGCACTGGTGCTGGTGCCACCACACTGCAACCTCTCCCATATACTCTAGTTTTATTGCAGGAATTAGCCCTGCTGCAAAGCATTGCATCAAAAATTGTACTTAAACGCCCCTGTTAAACAGGGGCAGAAAATTGGGCCTTAGGCACTGGTGCTGGTGCCACCACACTGCAACCTCTTCCATATACTCTAGTTTTATTGCAGGAATTAGCCCTGCTGCAAAGCATTGCATCAAAAATTGTAATTAAACGCCCCTGTTAAACAGGGGCAGAAAAATTGGGCCTTAGGCACTGGTGCTGGTGCCACCACACTGCAACCTCTCCCATATACTCTAGTTTTATTGCAGGAATTAGCCCTGCTGCAAAGCATTGCATCAAAAATTGTACTTAAACGCCCCTGTTAAACAGGGGCAGAAAAATTGGGCCTTAGGCACTGGTGCTGGTGCCACCACACTGCAACCTCTTCCATATACTCTAGTTTTATTGCAGGAATTAGCCCTGCTGCAAAGCATTGCATCAAAAATTGTACTTAAACGCCCCTGTTAAACAGGGGCAGAAAAATTGGGCCTTAGGCACTGGTGCTGGTGCCACCACACTGCAACCTCTTCCATATACTCTAGTTTTATTGCAGGAATTAGCCCTGCTGCAAAGCATTGCATCAAAAATTTTAATTAAACGCCCCTGTTAAACAGGGGCAGAAAAATTGGGCCTTAGGCACTGGTGCTGGTGCCACCACACTGCAACCTCTCCCATATACTCTAGTTTTATTGCAGGAATTAGCCCTGCTGCAAAGCATTGCATCAAAAATTGTAATTAAACGCCCCTGTTAAACAGGGGCAGAAAAATTGGGCTGATGGCAAGCTCTGGCCAGTGATCCATCCTCAAGACCCAGTAAGCCAGAGGATTTTCGGTGGGAAAGGTGTCCAAGTCTGACCTTGCCCCTAGGTATTCCTGCACCATGTAAATCAGACGCTGGCGATGGTTGCTGGAACCGATCATACCTTGGGGCTGCGGACTAAAAAATTGTCTGAAAGCATCAGTCAGACGGCCACCTTCTCCACCGCTCCTTCTGACCGATGCCTCAGCAACACGTTGTCCAGGACCAGGAGTTTGTAACCTCCCAGTCTCTGGGAACGCGTTGCACAGACCTTTCTGCAAGGCCTCCCGGAGATGTCTCCTCTGCTCCCTCTGCGATGGCATGATAAGGTCGGCAACCTTACCCTTGTACCGTGGATCAAGGAGAGTGGCCAGCCAGTAATGGTCCCTCTCCTTGATCCGAAGAATACGAGGATCCTTCCGCAGGCTTTGCAGGATCAGGAAGGCCATGCAGCGTAGGTTAGCTGAGGCATTTGGTCTGGAGTCCTCTGGGTCACTAAGGACAACATGATCCACAGCTACCTCCTCCCAGCCACGTACAAGTCCACGTGTTTCTTGGGACTGTAAATCATCCCTACAATACTGCTGCTGCTGCTGATGCTGAGTGCCAGCCTCCACCTCCATGCTGACACAATCAACCTCCTCCTCCTCTTCCTCTTCCTCATCCTCTTCCTGTGTGATGGGTGGCACAGCAGGAACACTGTCTGGATAAAGGGGGCCTTGAGAGGCAAGGAAGTCCTCCTCTTCCTGCCTCTGTTCTGCCTCAAGTGCCCTGTGCATTATTCCACGCAGCGTATGCTCCAAGAGGTGGACAAGAGGTACAGTGTCACTGATGCATGCACTGTCACTGCTCACCATCCTTGTGGCCTCCTCAAACGGTGACAGGACAGTGCATGCATCCCTGATCATGCCCCACTGGCGTGGTGAGAAGAAACCGAGCTCCCCTGACCCTGTCCTGGTGCCGTAGTCGCACAGGTACTCATTGATGGCCCTCTGCTGTGTGTGCAGCCGCTGCAGCATGGCTAACGTTGAGTTCCACCTGGTGGGCATGTCACATATAAGGCGGTTCTTGGGCAGGTTCAACTCCTTTTGGAGCTCAGCCAGCCGAGCACAGGCATTAAATGATCGGCGGAAATGCACACAGACTTTCCTGGCCTGCTTCAGGACATCCTGTAAGCCGGGGTACCTGCCCAAGAACCGCTGCACCACCAGGTTAAGGACGTGAGCTACACAAGGCACATGGGTCAGTTGTCCCTGTTGGAGGGCGGAGAGGGGGTTGGTGCCATTGTCGCAAACCAAAATTCCTGGCTTAAGCTGGCGTGGCGTCAACCACCTCTCGGCCTGTTCCTGCAGAGCTGACAAAACATCCGCCCCAGTGTGGCTCCTGTCCCCCAAACAAACAAGCGCAAGCACGGCATGGCATCGTTTTGCCTGCGTACTTGCGTAGCCCCTGGAACGCCTACGGAGCACCGCTGGTTCTGAGGACAGAGCACTGGAAGAGGCCATGGAGGAAGAAGAAGAGGAGGTGGTGGAGGAGAGAGGTGTGTCATAACCAATAGTAGCATTTTGGAGGCGTGGTGGCGGAACAATCTCCAACACTACTGCACCTTGCCCTGCATCCTTCCCAGCTGCCAGAAGAGTGACCCAATGGGCCGTGAAAGACAGGTAACGTCCCTGTCCATGCCTGCTGGACCATGAGTCAGCAGTAATATGCACCTTACCGCTGACCGCCCTGTCCAGCGAGGCAAGGACATTGCCTTCCACATGCCGGTAGAGAGCCGGAATCGCCTTCCGTGAGAAAAAGTGGCGTTTGGGGACCTGCCACTGAGGAACCGCACATTGTACAAACTCACGGAGGGGGGGCCGAGTCTACCAACTGAAAAGGCAGCAGTTGAAGTGCTAGCAATTTAGCCAAGATAGCATTCAACCGCTAGGCATGTGGATGGCTGGGAGTGAACTTCTTTTGCCGGTCCAGCAGCTGGGGCAGGGACATTTGCCTGCTATAATCGGACGTGGGTGTACCGCTAGCAGAGTTCCCGGAAGCACTTGGCTGTGACACACCTAATTCTACACCTTCATTCCTCTCAGAGCAGGTTTCAGAGAGGACTGAAGGTCTAGTGGGGTTGGAGATGCCAGCTGATGAGGAGCAAGGAGAGGTCCGCTTTGTTCTTTGGTGTGGGTCTTCGAGGTACGCTTGCCAAAGAGCTGCATGGCAGGTCAACATATGTCTGGTCAAGCATGTGGTGCCCAAGCGGCTGATGTTTTGGCCACACGAGATATGCTTGAGACATATGTTGCAAATAGCAGCGGTGCGATCTGATGCACTCGTCTCAAAAAAGGCCCACACCAAAGAACTTTTAGAATAACGCGCAGAGGCAGCGCCCTGTACAGGTGGAGCTCTGCGGTGTGATTCAGTCGGTGTGCTGCCCCTAAGCTGGCCCCCGGAGGGCATCCTGCCTCGTTGGACATGTGCCTCCTCCTCCTCTCTCCTACCAGGCACCCATGTGGAGTCAGTGCCCTCATCATCCCCTCCCTCTTCATCGCTGTAGCAAACCTGGCAATATGCTGCAGCTTGTGGAACATGACTGCCAGATTGCTGTCCTTCTTGAGCATCCCCTCTCTCTGCATTCACGCTACTGCCTTCCTCTAGCTGAGTGTCATCATCAGAGGCTACAAAACACTGGGCATCCTCCTGGAGCATGTACCCAACACTGTGCTCAAAGAGTTCAGGAGACTCCTCAGGAGGACGTGGTGGGTCTAGGGAAGGAGTCACTGATGATGACATTGAGAGGAGGGAAGACGATGCGTTGGCAGCTGCTTTGCTAGTACCCTGAGACTGGGTGAGAGAGGATGAGGAGGATGAAGAGGGCTTGGTCATCCACTCTACCAAGTCGTTGGCATGTTGCGGTTCAACATGTCCAGCTGCCGAAAAGAAGGACAAGCGTGTCCCATGGCCACGTGCTGATGACAATTCACCGCGTCCACGACCAGCACTGTTGTCTCTAGACACAGAGCCTGCTTGCCCTCTTTTATCGGCTCGCACCTGTCTGCCTCTCCTTGCTGGCCTTCCAGACGTGGTAATGGCCTGAAGGGAGTTGGGTAAAACAGCAGTTGGGTAGTGTATATTGTGCTGGAGGCACACAACCCCCACTAACTCCTGCAGATGCCTTTATTATAGAACACCAGAGATAAAGGGGTATACTGTAATGGAGTCACACAACACCCACTAAGCCCTGCAGATGCCTTTATTATAGAACACCAGAGATAAAGGGGTATACTGTAATGGAGTCACACAACACCCACTAAGCCCTGCAGATGGCTCTATTAGAGAACAGCAATAAAGGGTAGATACAGGTGTATATTGTGCTGGAGGCACAAAACACCCACTAACTCCTGCAGATGCCTTTTTTATAGAACACCAGAGATAAAGGGGTATATACAGATGTATACTGTGCTGTGCTGGAGGCACACACAACTTCCAATAACTCCTGCAGATGGCAAGTGGGCTCAAATAGAGAAGAGCTATGTAGGTGGATATAGCGGTGTGTACAGGGTACAGAGCATGCAGACAGCACGCACAAGCTCCTAACACTACTGACTGCAAGCTCTATTATAAAAGATAGATCACTAGCTATATAGGTGAGGTGAATATAGCGGTGTATACTGCGGTCAGAGCACACAGACAACAACCACTACAGAAGAGCAAGATCGAAAATCGGCCGATAACGATCGGTGTATACTGTGTTGAAGGTACACAGAACACCCACTAACTGCTTCAGACACCAACACACTACACAAGGCCTCCTCGCTGGCGGCCTTATATAGTGTGGGGCGTGTACTACACAGCCTGTGCTATGATTGGCCACAGGCATCCTGCCTGTGGCCAATCATGGCTCTCCTCGCTGCTGGCGCTGTGATTGACCAAGCATGAGGGGTCACAGTGCATGCTTGGCCAATCATGAGCCAGCAATGCACTGCAATGACGCAGTGCATTGTGGGCCGTGAGCGCCACACGAATTTGGCGCGAATGGCCCATAACGTTTGGAATTTGCCGAACGGGCGAACAGCCAATGTTCGAGTTGAACGTATGTTCGACTCGAATACGAAGCTCATCCCTAGTAAGGATACAGTTTAGTCGTGTGTGTGGAATCAATGTGCCAGCGTATAAGGTTTAGTCAGTCAGGCTGAATGACCTAGAACTTGATTCATGACATTTAGGTTAAAACCTCTGTATGTCCTGACCTAAAAATACTTATACAACTGTCACACAAGAGTGTACAGTTCCACATAATGATGGTGTTCATAAATAATCATTTTTCTCAAGAGGTTATGTTTCTGTCATAAATAGAATGTATTTATGTAATAATGTATTTAGCATGTTGCAGTTCAACAAGGATATTTATGAGGCTGCCAGCAACACTTTTTAAAAATACAAGTATAGTCAACATTACAATGTTACCCTGTCGTTCACTTAATTTTGAATGTATAATAGATTTTTTTTACTTTTACATTTTGCTTGGCTTAAATGCAGCAGAACCCCAATCGGTTTGGCTGTAACACCTGATTATATTTATTCAGCAGTAATAGGCTTGAATTGAAAGGTGTAATTAATAGCCACAACAGATCTAAAAGTTATAGGAAAGCTTACTTTTAAAAAAAGATAAAGCCTTCAAAAATTGGTCAGTTGTGAAACAATTAACCATTGACGAGTGTTAGGCCCCTTTCAAATGGGCTTTCCCATCAGGTCCGCCTGTCTGATTTTTCAGGTGGACCTAAACGGACGCTCCATTCACCCCTATGGGGCAGCGGATGTCAGTGGTGACATGTCCGCTGACATCCGCTGATATCCGATCCGATCCTGTCCGTGAAATCTAGATGGATGGTGACCCTATTTTCTATCTGTCTGAAGGATCATATCTGATGGGATCAGATGAAAACGGACAGGCGGTCCGCTTTCATCCGATCACCCCCAAAGAGGATAGCAGGGCTCTGACAGGACCTTCTCAGCAAAGTAAGGTGAGACGGACCTGTCATCCGCCTGCTCAGTGGATCAATCCCCCACTGAGCAAGCGGTGTCCACCAAGTGGACAAGCCCGTGTGAAAGGGCCCTTAATACTGGCAGTTACTGGCAGTTCTTAGTGACTAGGAGCACAAAAAATGTGCATGCAGTTTACCACTATGGGGAAATGAGCATGCTAATCTACAGTCTATGGATGTGCAGGGGTTAAGTCAATTAAAGATTTGAACTCAAGCTAAAAAAAAAATTTGCTTTCCTTTTTTTTGTAACCAGACCTCCTATTTTTTTAAGTTCAGGTCTGTTAATGCTAGAAATTGATGTATTATAAAATAGTGAGCAGTCCAAAAGACCTCTCTGTTTGTTCACCTAGTGGAGAAAAAATGAGAAGGTAAAATAAAATAAATGTATTAGCCAAGTTCAAAAATTGTCAGGCTGTAATGAAAGCCAGTTGCCAGATTTTCAAAGATAAGAACTCATGCCAGCTCAATTTAGGTAGGGAACATTTAAAAAAAAGGAGGAAACATGTTGAAAATTGAGAAAATTTGCATTAGCTTTTTGAAAATGGCAGTATTATACACATTGAGAAGGCAAGGTTTTACAGCCATATAATAGCTAAGCCCATTCATGAAATCAACCATAATGCAGATATAATCTTATTTCTGAAAACATATTATTGTGGCTTGGCCTTCTGACAATTTTACTTCTAGTGACGAAAAATAATATATCAAATAGTTTTATAAGTTTATAAGCTGAATTTAAATTAAATTATTTTGTTCCCTGACCATAAAAGATACACTAGAAAAATTAAAAGATCAAAAGTTTGCTTTTTTAAATGAGCCCAAATTTAAAATTGCAAAATGACAGTCTGTTGCTCCCCACCCCACAACACCTAGTAAGATATTTTCACTTATCTATGCTCCGCCCCTTCACTGTCTGCTGCAGGAGACCATACTGCATATGATTTGGTGTTGTATATTGTCAAAGCTTACCTGGGAGGGCGATGTTACTGCACCTCCTCATGTGACATTGTTTGGGCCTGGCAATCAAACACTCAAGCATTATCCTGTGGGGGTTGTCACATGCTTCTCTATACCCAGAAGTCCCTCTTAATTGGAGCAACAGAGCAGAAGCATGACATGGTGAGTGTAAGTTGCTGATGTGTGGCCTATCAACAGGCAATGATAAAATTATATGCAGCACTTAATTAAATCATGATCAATTTCAAACAGAGTCCATAAACTGTAGGTGAAAACCCTGCACGAGCTTTAGCGTAGAAAGTAGATATACACAGCATCACAGTGATAAGGGGAATCTCCTTGCTGGAGGATGTAGACCCTCAGATTATAGATGTCCAAAACGCTTTATGAGTGGCGAACATCAACTGCATCTTAACGATAACCTCTAATCCATGGAACACAGCCAAGCTTTGATAGATTTCACCATATATTCCAAGTAATCGGCAATCTCATCGATAACATCTTTAAACTCATTAGGCATTTACCTCGTAAGCGTATGAGTAAAGAGTAACTTAGTGCAGTATGTTTAAAAACAATGAATACTTTAATAAATAAGTAATAAACTCACGTGAATATGGGTCAGAATGTGCATCAAAAGAAACTCTCAAAATGGCAACAGCATCCTGTATGCTTGCTTCATGCATCAAAGGTCCCATTTCATATCATCAGAGGTACGACAGATGGATGGATATGAGGAAAAGGGAGATACACTGAACTCACAATTGCACTCCAAAGCCCAGCACAGGAAGAACCAGGCAATGTCACTCACCCTAATTCAGAATCTTGACAGTCTTTTTAATTATTAATGTTATGTATTGCATGCCTTAATGCCTTATCCTTCTGCCTAGGTCCCCTGGCCTAAAGTATCCCTTTTTCCCCCACTACAAATCCAAGATGCTTCTTACCTTAGAGCCCAAATGTTGACAACCTTGACTGTGCCTTTGCAACCAATGTCCACAGATTTCTTTTGGGGCTGTCTGCCAAAGTAGAGATGTTCAGGAAGTCAGTGGGGATTTATTGCACAGTTATGGCTGATAGGAAGAATATGTTGGCCCTGAACTATCAATATTGTCGAAGGCCATTGCTTTAAGACTAACCTAAGTAAGCATTAGGTGGAGAACATTTTAATCCTTTAAAGCAACTTTTATGCGACTTTTAAATTTTTACTCACTTGTTGTACTGTATTTTATTTATTGTAGCACATGCCAATTTGTAGCATCCTTTATTAACAACCACTAAGATAAAATTACAGACATTGAGACATAAATTTGTATTGTAGGCGACGACCACTGAATACAACCATAGTGCAGCAAGAAAAGAAATACATATAAAATTACAAACTGTACACAAATCATTCATATGCATCATGAAATATTATTTACATATTTAGGATCACTTACATGTATATTGAAAAACAATTACAAACCTTCTAAACTTTGTTTAAAATAGGAAAAGGAAGTACAAAGTGGAATGATTTTGTGTTGCACACATTATCCTATATATAAATTTACCAGTACATTGCTATTAAAGCAGCATATAAACCAAGTAGGTTTATCAGAGCATTACCCAAACTAGACAGGTTTGTCAGAGTAAATATTCCAGGTTCAGGAAAAAAGGTAAGTGGGCTGCACTCAGTGAAGATTTACTAAATGTGAATTTGTCATTTTAAGCAAACATGTTCATCTTAAAATCTCGATAAAATGTCCTATGAATAAGTTTTACTCTTGGAGCTGTAAGCATGTTCCACGTTCACAATTTACCATTTGCTCATCGAAGCTGATGGACACAGGCCATAATGATATTCTCCTGTACATAGGATAAATGACTGCACATGATCTGTTTCCTTTCTCACCTCAAGTAATGGAGAAGCATTAGCAGGTTGCAATGCTAAGGCTTATTTAGATGGCTAATAAGGGCTGTATGCAGCAAAGAATGTGAATATTTGTGCAGTGGATAGCAGCAAATTTATTCAGATGGTGGATGATCTTTATTCTACCGACTATTGTTGCAGGCTGTTTTCCAATATTGACCTTGGTGGGTGCTGAGGACTGGGTTTGATTGCGGATAGATATTATGATATAATATATACTCTACACCCGTTTCATTTTGGGCGACTGGTGTAGATAATTTACATGGAAGTAAGTAGCATGTTTTTGAACATCCCTCTTATATACCATACTATGTGATATTAAATGGCTAACTGGTGGCTATCTCTCTGTTACCAATAGGCATATATGGTATATGGTCTAGAAATGTAGCATCTTCTATCTGCAGCAATTGAAATTAAGTGTTCTATTCATACTGCATACTCTGTCACCACCTTAAAACGTTATTCTTAAAGCGAAGTTCAAGTTTGATGAAGCAAGTGTAAAAAATAATATGTAGCTTCTATATGTTATATAATATGTTGATTATTTGTATTCTTCTTTTGAGTAGGCCATTTCACTTTGTTGCCAGGTTGATTAGGTCCTGAGGAAGCTGATAGTAATGAAAAGCATCTACCTCTTGGATAATACAACAAAGGCAATTTGTTACAGTATATTTGATATGGCTTACATCGCATATAAGAATATATTTTTACGATTTTTTAACAATATTTTTTATAGAAATTTGTAATAAACATTATACATTTTAGTTTTGTATGGCCATCTCTCTCTGGTACCAGTAAAGCCCTTAGTAGGATGTGTTGTTTTTTTTTAACAAGGAATCTGCATCTAGGGCTACCAAATTGTCCCTAACCACACATAACCACTCAGTGTAGGATTACATGTGAACAGCCACAGCACCTGCCAGTCTGACAGTGGCTGATCGAACACATCTGTGCTATCAACCGCAAAAATACACTGATTCTTGGCTGCATATTGCCTTTGTTGGTCATATGAATTAACCCTTATGCTGCGTACACATGATCGGAATTTCTGACAAATAATGTTTAATGGGAGCTGGCTGTTGGAAATTCCGACTGTGTATAGGCTCCATCAGGCATTTTTTGTCCAAATTTCCTACAACAAAAAAGTGAGAGCTGGTTCTCAAATTTTCTGACAACAAGATCGTGTGTACACAATTCCGACGCACAAAATTCCACGCATGCTTGGAATCAAGCAGAAGAGCCGCACTGGCTATTGAACTTAATTTTTCTCGGCTCGTCATACATGTTGTCATCTCATTCTTGACGTTCGGAATTTCCAACATTTTTTTTGTAATTGTAATTTTTATTAGTTAACAAAAAAACACTATAAAGGTGTAACAGGAATATCTCAGGATGGACATCAAAGGAAAAAGTGAAATACGTACAAAAAGAATCAGGATAAAAAGATAACATGTTCCATGAAGCAGTAGTAGAAAGTTCCCAGCATACCATTAATAGAGAACATTAATAGTTAACACAGTGCTGTCATACTTTACAGGGCGTATATACATGAGTGTTTTCTCACAATGAAAGGGGTTCACATAAGAGCAGTTCCAAGGGAGAAGAGAAAGAAAAACACAAATAGAGAAAAAACATAGCATCACTACCACATGTATGCAAAACAATCCTTCAGTTTGTGTGATCCCTGTACTTCAATTGGTCCCAGGGCTCCCAAGTTTTATTAAGCTGAGAGACCAAATCATGAGCTGAGGCCGTGAGAAATGTCATCCTCGTAATCTCTGCTATAGTTTGTAGAAATTGTAAATGGGAGGGAGGGGTAGTTGACAACCAATATAATGGTATAGTCCTCTTGGCCGCTAGAAGGATATAGCAAATCAGACATTTAGTTGAATTGGAAATACCTGGGAAGGGGAGTCCTAGGAGTAATGGATGGGATCTAGGGGGAGGGACAGGTCTGTAACAATCTGAAGTGTTTGCATAAAGTTTGACCAAAATGTCCGTAGAGATGAACAGGTCCAGAAAATATGAACGTGTGTACCTGTCTCCATACCACACCTCCAACACCTAGATGAGAGGGTGGGATTCATATGATGAATACGCTCCGGTGTCCTATACCAAAACATCAAAATCTTCACCGCCGTCTCTCTCTGTACAACACATTTGGAAGATTTAAAAGTTGATACCCATATTTTAGCCTATAACTGCATAGGAATAGTATGTCCCAGTAGCAAATTCCATTTACGCATATATAGGTGAGTATCAGGTAATACTTTCGTGGAATCATGTAGGATATGATATATGGAGGATATTAAATGTAGTTGATGAGGGCCCTCATCGCATAGATGCTCAAAGGGAGTAGGTGCGTCTAGGGCTAGAGTCGGGGATAATGAGTGGAAAAAAGACCTAATTTGAAGGTAAAAATAAAATAGCCTTTGAGGGATAGAGAATATTTTTTGTAATGTTGCAAAGGCATGTAATTTGCGAGTAACCATATGTACCAGGTTGCGTAATTGAAAGAGGGGCGTCTGCATCCAAACGCTAAACTGTCTGGTAAGGTTGTGTTCAACAGCAGGGCTGAAGTCCTGCGGGAACGCATGGGAATGGAGTTCCTGGACTTTTTCCACAACAGGAACTCAGTTCCCGTTAGCAGCGGTGTCCTGCAAGTATGCAAGCTGTGTGGCAGGTGCTACACCAGCAGCCGCAATAGTAAGTGCCGCACACCTGACCATTCAGGCATTGCCAGCAGGGGGCCCCATGACAGCTTCTGCTTCGATCAACCTGTCAATCACAGCTAGCTGATGGGTAGATCAGGTCCCTGCTGCTAAGAGATTGTATTTAGTCAGACCTCTCGTGATGTGCTCCTCCCCGCCAGCCCTCCTGGTTTTCTGTCTCCTCGTTCCCCCCCCCCCAGTCTCCTGCATACTTGCTCTGTGTGTCCCGCTGAATCCCCCCCCCTTTCTTCAGTGCCATATGATGAGAGAACCCAGAGGAGGAGCACAGCTATTCTGTTCACAGGACATGCAGGAAGAGAGGTGAGCTGAGGAAGGAACATCAGTTTGGCGTGGTAAGCTGAGCACAATACCTGGCAAAGTTTAATACCATGAGGGAAGTTTATGTGGAAATATGTGAAGGGTTGGAATAGCAGCAAGTGTATGTTGGAGCCCCGCAGAGTTTGCAGCCCCCCAAGCTAACATACATCTCCTAAGCAGGAACACATCACTATCTCCCCAAGCATTCTGTCCAGATAATGTGCAGTTAATTTATGACCTTTCCGTTTAACCCTGTGTTATCCAAACTCTGTTCAATGAAAAGTGTAAACTTACCACATAAACACTCTATATACAAAATAAAATTCCCCAAGAAAAGATCAGAACATGATGTTCACATTTGCATGGAAGCACAAGCACAAGAATGAATGCTGATTATTCAGAGAATTACCATATTTATGTTTATTGAGGATTTTTTTTTTATGTGCTAACAGTTAAGCTTCATATACACAATACAAAAATTGGATGAAAAATACAATTTTTGAAGTGCTCGTGCATATGAGCGTATAATTTTTTATTTTTTTTGGTGGGCGAGTGGATCTTGGGTGGGAGTTCCCACACTTTTTTCCCCAGGACTTGACCTCTGTTCAACAGTATATTAAAAAAAGGAGGGCAAGCTGAGGCGAGTAGGTATTTCAACACACATTTACCCGACAAGGACAAGGTAAATAACATTGGTGCTAAACACATATGTTTCAATGTGGGATCAGTTAATAGTGAGCGGCACCATACCATTGAACAAGGATGCACCGGATATATAGCACCCCTCTCAATTTCACCACCGCCCAGAGGTAAGAAGCATAATAATACTTTATTATGTCAGGAGCCCCCAAAAGACCACGATTTAGCTGTTTAGCAGTGTGTCTTATTATTCCATATAAATGTCAAAAAGCCCCTGTGGAGGGCCTTGAGTTGACTGAGAGGTACTGCCACCGGTAAAGTTTCAAAGAGGTAGCATGGACATTTTCAGAATGTTAATTCTACCCAACATTGTGATAGGATATGTAGCCCACTGGTGGATGCATCGGTGGATGTCCTGCAACAAAGGGGGAAAGTTAGCTGCGTATATATTAGAATATGAGGAGGTAAGCTTAATACCCAGGTATGTGAGAGATTGAGAGCACCATTTATAGGAATATGTGTTTTTAAGTTGTATTAGAGTATCTGGTGGGATGTGCAAGGGAAGCACTTCAGTCTTGGTGGTATTAATTTTATGGCCTGATATAGGCCCCAAAGGCATGCAAAATGGCATATAGGGAAGGGAGAGAAGTAATAGGTTTCATCAGGGTCAAAAGAATGTCATCAGCAAAGAGGGCTAACTTATACTCCTGCTGTCTCATCAGTACCCCATTAATATCAGAATGACATCTTATTGCTTCCACCAAAGGCTCCAGGCCGAGAATAAAAAGGAAAGGGGATAGAGGGCATCCCTGCCTGGTGCCATTTGACATGGGAAAGCAGGTGAATAAAAACAAGGCCATCTGCACAGGTGTGTGTACAAGGCCTGTATAGCCTTTAGGAAAGGACCCCTAAACCCAAAACGCAAAAGCGTAGAGAACATATAGGCCAGCTTAGGCGATCAGATGTCTTTTGAGAGCCTAAACTTAAAATAAGAGCTGGACGAGGAAACTTATTCAATAGGTCAATCAGATCTATAGTGCGTCTCGTATTGTCTCCAGTGTGTCTAGATAGTCCGAAACCCACCTGATCTCTGTTGATCAATTTGGGTATAAATTGGGACAATCTTGATGACAGAATCTTAGTAAATATTTTATAGTCCAAATTCAATAGGGCTATGGGCCTATAATTGTCAGGTATAAAGGGATACTTTCCTGGTTTTGGAATCACTGATATGTAAGAGTGAGTGAACTGGGTATGAGGCATGTCCCCTTGTAGCAATGTGCCAAAGAAATTCAACATATGCGGCATTAAAGTGGGTAAGAAAGTTTTGTATTACAGATTTGTTAGACCATCTGGGCCAGGAGATTTGTGTAGGTCAGGGATATGCAATTAGCGGACCTCCAGCTGTTGCAAAACTACAAGTCCCAAGAGGTATAGCAAGACTCTAAGAGCCACAAGCATGACACCCAGAGGCAGAGGCATGATGGGACTTGTAGTTTTGCAACAGCTGGAGGTCCGCTAATTGCATATCCCTGGTGTAGGTCTTTGACTATTCTAGTTAACGCCTCAGAGGAAATAGGAGCATTAAGTTTCTCATGATCTGCAGATGTCAATTTAGGGTAGGGATAGATCCTTAATGAACTGATCAAAATTATCCTGTGTAAACTTAAAATGCTTTCCTGGTGTAAGGCAGTTATAAAGCTCTCTATAGAAGTCCCCAAAAGTTTTAGTCATAGTATGGGCACAATGGGTATGGGTGCTGTCTTTTTGAATTAGTAGTTCAGGGAAAGAATGAAATAGGCATAGCTTATTAACTAACATTCTGTGTGGCTTATTTGAAAATTCATAGAATTTTTGTTTTGCCCAGATAAGGGATTTTGCTGCTTTATTATATGCTAATGATTTCAGCTGGTTACGTATCGCTACCACCGGAACGCGCTCCGCATGCTTCAGGTCAGCTAGTAAAGATACCCGACGGCTCTCGATATCTTTCTTCAGACGAGAGCCCTTGGTAATGCAGAAGCCTCGGAAGCAGGCCTTATGAGCCTCCCAAAGGGTCGAGAACTTTTGTACTGATACCACATTCAGCATAAAAAATTCATCCAATTCCCTAGTCAATCTCTCCTTGACAGGCATGGAGCTAAGAAGATATTCATTAAGCCAACAGTGACATGCCCTAGTGTTGGAATTTTGTAATAAGAGGTCCAATGAGATTGGGGCATGATCTGACCACGTAATAGGCGAATTATCAGAATCTACTGACTAAGTAGAGATGCCATTATAACGAAATGGTCTAGCCTAGAATACATTTTATGGGCCATGGAGTAAAAAGTATATTGCTTTTGCGTTGGGTGTTTAATTCTCCAGGCATAGGAGGTGGGCTGGGAGATCACCCACTGAGACATAGTGTCTTCAAAGAGTGTGTGTCTATCCCTTCTATGAGACATAATAAAATTAAAATCCCCACCTATTATCATAAAGGGTTAAGAGTAGAGTTATACCTTACAAAAAAGTTTATCCAGAAAAACAGTTTGACCCGAATTAGGTGCATAAACATTTACCAACGTGAACGTAGATGGCATATATTCACAGGCCAGGATGACAAACCTTCTGTGGGGGTCAATGCATTTGTCCTTGACCCTTAGAGGGCAAGATTTTTGATAAGTATAGCTACACCGGCCTTACCTGAGGGGTCAGAGGCCATACAAGGATTAGGATGCAAATTTGTTCGAACCCCCAGCTCGGAAATGAGTCTCCTGGATCAGTACAACATCAGCACCCAACCTTCTAAATTCTTTAAGGGCAAGCCATTGCTTCTGGATGGAATTTAGGCCCTTTACATTATGAGAAATAATTTTTAACGCCATAATACATTAACAGTGTATCTGCACATTAAGACTATAGACTTTGACACCTGTAGTTCTCTTAATGAAAGTATTGCTCTATACCGGAAGAAAATAGAATGAATCTTAAGCAGCCCATGGAACAACAAAAATACAAAACAATAAAAGAAAAAAAGAAAACAAAAACCCAAATTGGTGAGAATCAGGAGGGCTCTGAGACAAGAAAAATAAATAACAGAGTCAGTATGCCTGAGCAATAGGGATTGCTCAGGAGTCCCAGACTAAAGTCTTGGACAATTCGGGGCCACCTGGCAACTCCCGTCAAGTGGGGACATAAAGAGGAGGGTTCCACCGGCTCTCCAGCAGGTGTGTAGTGATATTGGTGCGAGAAAATTAGATTATGAACTTTGTATATAAACGTATACAAACTATACCCCATGGATATGAAGGGTAATGTCTCCAGTTTTAGGAGAGACATACCACCTGGTGTCCAGATCAAACACAGCAGGAAACAAAAAAAAGAGGAAAAACAGGTCATTTCTGACACCACCAGGGTAAAGACAAGCCTGCCTGTAAGATAGAGCCGATTGTAACTGTCAGCTTTTCAAGGAGGATGTCTGGAAGAGCATTGTGGAGTGGAGAGGGATCTCTTTTGTTTATTTTGAACCGGGGTCCACATCCGGTTAGGTGTAGTAGGGCCAGCACGGGCCGACATGGTAGCAAAAGGGAGCATAAAATCTTCCGGCAAAGGAGGCAGTCCCAGACCCCTTATGAATGCCTCCCCTTCATGTATGTCACAAAGGCAATGCTGAGATCCAGAAATAGGTTTTGTAGACAGGAAGTAATTGGAAGATTTCTGCGTTTGGCCAAAGTGATCGGGGATAGCTCATTGTAAATCTGGATCTTTGCCCCCTTATACTCAATGGATGACTTATTGCATGTGGTAAGGGTCAGGGCCTCTTTGCTGTCATAAAAATGAAAGCAGACTATGACATCTCTAGGTCTGGCTCCAGAGGGTGGTTTAGGGCCCAGGGACCTATGGGCATGGTCCGGTCTCCAGTCTATGTCCACAATTTTGGGAACCAGGGTGTTGAAGAGACCCAGCAAGAATGATCGCAAAGTATCTCCCACATCTTCCCCTATACCACTAAAGCGAAGGTTCTGACATGTCTTCCTCTTTTCCAGGTTCTCCTGTTGTAATTGGAGTTGGGATACAGTGTGTTTCAATGAGGAGGTTTCTTCCTCCATCTTAGTTTCTACAGCGTCAGTCCCTTCCCCTATTTGAGCAATTTCCCCTCTTAATTCCTGGGAAAGCTTACCCACCTCCGCAGCAATGTTCCTTGTCAGTTGGTGGATAAGGATCTGGAGTTTCACATCCAGCATCTCAGGGGTTAAAATGGCCTGTGTAGCTTGGGGGAACATTGAAGGGGTAGCCTGAGTGTCCTGGATGTGAGGTGTACCACTTTCTGTGTCGTCCATAGCAGCGAATGGATCTGTGGAATTAGGCAAAGGCCGGGGATTGCGGCCTAGTAAGGAATTTGTCCATCGCTTGTAGAAGTGTTTTTGGTGGCCAATCTTACCCATGGGGTGCTGTGGGCACTCAGGGAGTATTGATGCTTACCCCTGTGGCGAATGGAGCTGGTTAGAAGCGGTCCGGGGGTCTGGAGAGCGGACGGGATCCGGAGCTCAGCCTCTAGACATCCACTATGTCCGAGAGCCACGCATGCGCCTTTCCGACATTTGTGTGACCGTGTGTATGCAAGACAAGTTTGAGCAAACATCCGTCGGAAATAAATCCAGGATTTTTTTGTCGGAATGTCCGATCATTTGTACGCAGCATAAGCCTGACAGCTCTGAGCAAAGTCATAGAACCTTTATTGGCTAACAATGCTGACCTGATGAATATACAAGACAGTAGATATAAAAATAGAGAAAAAGCTGTGTGTGTTCAGTTGAGTGTCTGCATTTCTTTTGAAATCTTTGATTCATCCATCACCTTTATATATTCCTACATTTGCATTTTGTTTCTTCTGTTTTTGATTTTTGAGAACCTAAAGAATTCTTTATGCTAACTTAAAAGAAACTTTTTTTTTATTCTTTTTTTTTTTTTGTTGCAATAAACCTGTTAGCAGATCATATATTTATGGAATTCAGAGAAATAGAGTTTTTCCTTTTTTATCAGCTCTTACTCTTTTTAGACCTCATGTGGTGTTCATGGAAATGTTTAGCATTGATTTAGGAGAAGGAGTGATTCATTCTTACTAGAACTTTTACAGCAGAAAAAATAAAACGTTTCTTATATTTATCCTCACATTTCTGAAGTTTTAAAAACAATAACATTATAAAATACAAATATCTGATATACTGTAAATGCCACTTTGTGGCTAATTGTTGCACTTTGTGATTAATGATTGCACTCTGAGTGCGTGCCACTGCAGGTGATTATCTTAATGGTTCCAACATTGTAAAGTAGGTGATCTGATCTTGACCATCAAACAAATGTGCTAAAATAATGTTTGATTTATTTTATAAATAACAAGCAAAAAAAAGGTCAGTTTTTAAATGCACTTGTTTTTGCATAAAGAAACAATAAATTCTGAAGCCATTTAAAAACACAATACAGCTATAGACATCCATCCAAATAATGTATGTGCTCAACAATAAAGAGAATCTACTATCAAGAAAACTCTGCTTGGGCATGCAGGGACTCACAAATTATATATAGTAACATGTTTTTCACTGCTATGTTAAAATGAAAATGTAATACAATAATTCACCGCGGATGCCGTGATTTTGAATAATTATATGCATATCTAGGTAGTGTTGACAGCTCTGGCTTTATGCAAATTTCTGCTGTAGCATCAGAGATTTCATTAAAAGGTGTAACAACTGCTGATACTCTGCAGCTAATCACTCATTTACATTTACAGTGAATATATAAAAAGCTAAACCATTTTTTGCATGGGTTTTACTTGTTCCTTGACACTGAAATCTTGTTTTCTATATGACAGATTTGTCTTTGGCGAAAACATATTAGGCTGGCCTTCTGATTCATGTGAACAATAGGAAAGAATAGATCATAGGAGGAAGAAAAAAAAATTATTTCAATGCAGTACAAAGGATTAAGGGTCACATTCATGGTAACATGGATATCCCACCAGATGGGGCTTCTCTGTGTATTACAAGATTACTTCCTAGATTTTCATATAAAATTGTCCAAATAGCTAATACTTTGTTCAGGAAGCCTACACACTTCTGCAGTAGTGTAATTATTTTGACAGAGAAGAATCCTCATTCCCTTCATGGTACAGAACATTAGGAACTAGTACAGTCTCTTATGTTTTTCCTCCTCTCTTTAAGTCTGCAATTAATTGCTACCTCATGATTATTGACACCCTTTTGTACAAGCTCCAGCCCTAGTGATTATTTTGGCAAAAAAACACTGCCGGAATGAGGAGGATGTGCATTAGATACAAAGTTACCTCTTATCAATACAGACAAAAAGGAGACAGGAAGAGTAGAGGGAAACAAAAGAAGGATGTTCTAATTAATAGTTAATTATGTGACTTGTTGCTGCCCCTTCTAAACATCCTACCCTAGGTACAAGTCCTTAAGGGTCATTTTGGTAAACACAGCCCTGTTTCTCTACTGTCCTGCCTCTACCCTATATCTTCTCTGTGGTACCCAATGTTCATTGCTGTTGCTAAAGCTTACGATGTGCGCTATGACCTAGAACACCTCTTTTTTTATTATTACGTCCTTCTCTATGTTGATAGCATGATGATCTGAAACTATAATGATTGTATTTTACTAGACTTACCCACTTTCCACATATATATATAACAACTATATAAATATATATATAACTATATAAAAATTAATATGTATATAAATTTTTGTGAATACACAGAGCATCCTACTCTCCCCCCCCCATATTACCTAGAAACACCCTCATCACCCCACCAACACCCCTCCCCCAGCCTATCACTGCCCCCCCCCAATACCCTCCCACTAGACATGTGCACTACCAAAAAAATTTCATTTTTGTTTCATTCGTTTTTTGGGTTTACTTTTTGTTTCTCGGGTCATTCGTTATGATTGAAATTCATTATTTTGAGTAAATTCATAAATTTCAAAAATTAGAAAATTCCTAAATTCGTAAATTAGAAAATTCTAAAAATCTAAATTTTTAATTTCTAAAATTCGGAAATTCAGAAATTTGGAAATTTGAAAATTTGGAAATGTGAAACTCGAAATGTCAAAAAATCTGAAATTTGGAAATTCGGAAATCCGAAAATTTGAAAAAACATAAATCTGCAAATTGGAAAGAATGAAAATCCGAAATAAGAATGAAAATTTTTAAATTTTTAAATTTTAAAATGTTAAAATCTGAAATAATAATTAACTAATAATAACTAACTATTAAATTATAGGTATGGAATTTCCTTTCAAATTTTGCTGTTAGTGAACGTAACGAATATGAATTTATCTGAAGTTACGAATTATCTGAAATAATGAATGCCACATCTAAACAAATGGAACTTAATGAATTCATAATAATAAATAATAATAATAAAACATTTTTGTTATTATTATTACTATTAGTTATTATTATTATTTTGGTACTTTCCATTTGTTTAGATGCAGCATTTGTTATTTTGAATAATTCGTAACTTTGGATAAATTTGTATTTCTTACATTCACTAACAGCCATATTTAAAACAAAATTCCAATACCTATAATTTATTAGTTAGTAATAGTTATTATTAGTTAGTTATTATTTCAGATTTTTGAATTTCCAAATTTCCGAACTTTTGAATTTCTGATTTTCAATTTTTCGAATTTCTGAATTTTCAAGTTTTCAATTTTCCGATTTCTGAATTTTGAAAAAAAGTTAATCGGGTTTTCATTCATTTGATTATTTCCAAATTAATGAATTTGTTGAATTTTGTCAAAAACTAATTTGGAAAAAAACTAATTGCACATGTCTACCTCCCACTTCTCACATTTTATCACTAAACACATAATTTATCTGGATACACAGTCATTGCGATGATATGTATAATTTTACGAAATTATTAAGAAATGTCAAAGCTACAAAATTGTGTTTAGACAATAACCGTCGGTTACTAAGGGGTTAACAACTAGCTGTGTACACGTCATAGTGGCTGCTGGCAGCTGAGTCCATAAAAGGGGCGAAGCCTAGGCTCAATGTGGGAGTTAGTAGTTGGAGTTTGAGGAGTAAACATCTGTTTCTTCTCTGTGACTATTCGTATTGTCTATAATGTGATTCAGAGATTTACTATATTTCTGTGATCTGGTGATTTTATCTAGAATTACAGGATATCGAATCTCACCTGCCAGGAATATATATATATCCATCCAAAATGGTGAAATCAGATCGCACAGCCTACCTGTGTGTAGGAGAAAGCGGTCCATATCAACGCTGCAATAAAAAAAAGAAAAAACATCAAAATACCAGTCTCAGCCTTCTAAGAAGTAAGTATCTGATATTTCCAATCAATAATTAGTAGGGAATCAGTACAAAATGACAGGATATAAAACAGAATTTATTTGTAAGTGATCAGCTAATCATGAGATTTTGAATGTCTCAGTAAAATACAGATCATACCATTGTCCATTTCATACTGATTTACAAGTTCTATTTGCAATCTCAGAACACCCAATAAGAGGATAGTATGCGACCGAACTAAACTACGTGGCATGTTCACCAATACCAGGAGCCTGGTGGACAAGATGGATGATGGATAAACTAGGGATACTGTTGTACGAGGAGGATTTGGATTTTGTGGGAATTTCAGAGACCTGGTTCAACAGCTCTCATGATTGGCTGGCAACCATTCAAGGGTATACCCTTTATCGCAAGGATAGAGAGAGTAAAAAAGGGGGAGGGGTGTGTCTATATATTAAGAATAATGTACAAGTGAATGTGAGAGATGAGATCACTAAGGGAGCTAGGGAGGAGGTGGAATCCTTATGGGTAGAGCTCCAAAGGGATGAAGCTAAGGGGAAAATAATACTGGAAGTATGCTATAGGCCCCCTAACCTGAGGGAAGAGGGGGAGATGGATCCCCTATCACAATTTGGATTAGCAGCAAGGATGGGAAGTGTTATCATAATGGGGGATTTTATCTATCCAGACATAGACCAGACGGAGGGAACCATGCATTCATCTAAGGCTCGCCAGTTCCCAAATGTCTTGCAGGACAATTTCATGGTTCAGATGGTAGATGCATCAACTAGAAATAAAGTGTTACTGTAGCTACTGATACAGACTGATCATCTGATCACAGATGTGGAAATACAGGGCAATTTAGGAAACAGCAATCTTGGCTTCAGTGTCAGCAAAAAGGGTACTCACCGAGGTCAAGATGCAGAGAGCGGTCACTGTTGCGACTCAGCGCACACCACCCCTGAAGATAGTAAGGAGGGTGGTTTGCACCAAGAGGCACAAGCTACCAGCAGGATATCCGACATGGGTGGAGGTCAAGGAGATAGCTGTGCAGGACGGGTCTTGACCCAGCAGGTAAGTAATAAGTCCCGGACAGGCCGAGGGAGCCGGTCTGTAAGCTGGTAAGAGGAGGTCCAGAAGCAGGCCGGGGGTCAAACACAGGAGAAGGCAAGCAGTCCAGGAACAAGCAAGAGGTCAGAGAACTGAAGACAGAAGACAATCCAGGGGCAGGCTGAGGGTCAATCACAGGAGACTGGAGACAATCCAAGTACAGACCGAGAGAGAGCAGGAAGTCCGTAAAACAAGCCAGAGGTCAGGTCTAGGAGAAAGTCAGCATGGTATCAAACATTCCGGGTCACAATAGGTAGACGGTCAAACAGGAACAGGAAGCAAGGTCACAGGAGAGCTGAAAACAAACCAGCAACTTGTCTGAATAGTAAGGCCCCTTTTATAGGCTGGTCAGAGGATTCATGCTATGCGTGCACTTGTGTGCACACACGCGTACCACTTGTGTGCAAGCACGCGTGCCACTTGTGCGCAAGCATGCTCACCGCTCAGCTGAGCAGCGTGCGCCAGAGCGCAGTTATATTATAGAGCCGTTCCGCCGTGCATGCCCGCAGGGAAACGGTAAAGCTGAGGGGCTGATCCTGGTTAATTCCCTGATATTCTGTATAAATCACACAATTAGGAAACATAAGGGAAATATAAAGACACTGAATTTCAAAAGAGCCAACTTCCCTAAACTATGAACCTTGCCAGAAGGCATAAATTGGGATAAAATCTTAGGCACAAAGAGCACGGAGGAGAGATGGGTTTGCTTTAAGAGCATATTAAATAAGGACATTAGCCAATGCATCCCATTGGGTAATACATTTAAAGAGCAAATAAAAGTCCTGGATGGCTTAACTCCAATGTAAAAATCCATATAAAAGCAAAGGAGAAGGCCTTCAAAAAATGCAAGGTTGAGGGATCATCATCAGCATTCAGACTTTATAAAGAATGCAACAAGAAATGAAAGGGTGCAATTAGGGCGGCTAAGATAGAACACGAAAGACACATAGCGGAGGAAAGCAAAAAAATCCCAAGAAATTCTTTAAGTATGTAACTAGTAAAAAAAGGAGGACAGACCATATTGGCTCCATAAAGAATAAGGAAGGACATTTGGTTACAAAGGATGGGGAGATGGCGAAGGAATTGCATTTATTCTTCTCCTCAGTCTTCACAAGGGAATCAGGGAGCTTCAGTAACCAAAAAATGCAGTGTTTAGCCTCATGACACATCACAGAAAGCACCTCCATGGTTAACAGAGGACAGAATTAAAATTAGACTTGGGAAATTTAACATTAACCACTTAAGCCCCGGACCATTTTCCAGCTAAAGGACCAAGTCCCTTTTTGCGATTCGGCACTGCGTTGCTTTAACTGACAATTGCGCGGTCGTGCGACGTGGCTCCGAAACAACATTGACGCCCTTTTTTTCCCACAAATAGAGCTTTCTTTTGGTGGTATTTGATCACCCCTGCGGATTTTAATTTTTGTGCTATAAACAAAAAAAGAGCACCAATTTTGAAAAAACGCATTATTTTTTACATTTTGCTATAATAAATATCCGCCAAAAATACATAAAAAAAATGTTTCCTCAGTTTAGGCTGATACATATTCTTCTACATATTTTTGTTAAAAAAAATCGCAGTAAGCGTTTATTGATTGGTTTGCGCAAAAGTTATAGCGTCTACAAAATAGGGGATAGTTTTATGGCATTTTTATTAATAATTTTTTTTTTTTATAGTAATGGCGGCGATCAGTGATTTTTATTGTGACTTCAACATTATGGACACGTCGGACAATTTTGACACATTTTTGGGACCATTGGCATTAATACAGCAATCAGTGCAATTAAAAATGCACTGATTACTGTAAAAATGTCACTGGCAGTGAAGGGGTTAACCACTAGGGGGCAGTGTAGGGGTTAAGTGTGTGTGTGTTTTTTTAACTGTAGGGGGCGTGGCTTGGCATCTGATGTCACTGATCGTCTTTCCTTATAACAGGGAACAGACGATCAGTGACAGTCTCAGTAGGAAGCACGAGGAGAGGTTTATTTACACTTACCTCTCCTCGTTCTTCAGCTCTGTGACCCAATCGCGGGACCCCCCAGCGGTGACCGGGTCTGCGGGGCCCGCAGCCACGATCACGAAGCTCAGGACCCACGGCTTGGCACTTAAAGGGCAACGTACCCATACGTGCTTGTGCCCAGCCGTGCCATTCTGCCGACGTACATCGGCATGAGGCGGTCCTTAAGCGATTAATAAATCACTGGGACCAGATGGCTTGCACCCAAGGGTACTTAGGGAACTCATTCAAGTAATTGCCAGACCATTGTTCCTAATTTTTACTGAGCGTCTACTAACTGGAATGGTACCAGCTGATTGGAGAAAAGCCAATGTAGCACCAATATTTAAAAAGGCTCAAAATACATCCCTGGGAATTACAGACCAGTTAGCCTTACGTCAATAGTATGCAAGCTCTTGCAGGGCATGATAAGGGACTATATACAAGGTTTTAGTAATGAGAACAGTATCATTAGCAGTAATCAGCATGGATTTATGAAGAATCGATCTTGCTAAACCAATCTATTAACCTTCTATGAGGAGGTGCGTTGCCATCTTCATAAAGAAAGGCCCATAGACGTGGTGTATCTAGATTTTGCAGAAGCATTTGACACAGTTCTCTATAAACGTATACTGTACGAAATAAGGTCCATTGGCATGGACCATAGGGTGATTACATGGATTGAAAACTGGCTACAAGGGCGAGTTCAGAGGGTGGTGATAAATGGGGAGTACTGGGAATGGTAAGGGGTGGGTAATGGGGTCCCCCAGGGTTCTGTGCTGGGACCAGTCCTATTTATTTTGTTCATAAATGACCTGGAGGATGGAGTAAACTGTTCAATCTCTGTGTTTGTGAATCATACTAAGCTAAGCAGGGCAATAACTTCTCCGTAGGATGGGGAAACCTTGCAAAAAGATCTTAAATCTTTAGTAAACCCGCTGAATTTTTTTTATTTTTCATACCTGTAAGGGAAAAGGCATGATGAGCTAGTATGCACCACATACTAGCTCATAATAAAATACTTACCTGAGAACGAGGCCAACATATTGCCCAATACACGCCAAGGGAGCTGACATGTTCCCTCGGCGTGTCTTCCGGATATCGTGGCTCCAGCGCTGTGAGTGGCCGGTGCAGCAATATCGTCACTCCCACGCGTGCGCACGGGAGATTTCTTTCCGGCAGGGTCCGGCGTCTGACGGGCTTCCAGCCGAGAAACCCCTGTGGGCACCCCTGTGTGGCTCATTGCCAGGGGAATATCTCCTAAACCATACAGGTTTAGGGGATATTTTTTTTCCCTACAGGTAAGCCTTATTATAGGCTTAACTGTAGGTAAAAGTAAAAAAATAGACTATACAACCACTTTAACAAATTAATGGGATGGGCAACTACATGGGAAATTAGGTTTAATGTGGAAAAATGTAAAATAATGCATTTGAGTGGCAAAAATATGAAAGAAATCTACACACTGGGGGGGGGAGATCCTCTGGGGGAGATGGAAAAGGACCTGGGGGTCCTAGTAGATAATAGGCTCAGCAATGGCATGCTGCTAACAAAGCAAAAAGAATATTGGCATGCATTAAAAAGATAAATTCCAGAGATAAAACGATAATGCTCCCGCTCTACAAGACTCTGGTCCAGCTGCACCTAGAGTATTCTGTCCAGTTCTGGGCACCGGTCCTCAGGAAGGATGTACTGGAAATAGAGCGAGTACAGAGAACAACAAAGCTAATAAAGGGTCTGGAGGACATTAGTTATGAGGAAAGATTGCGAGCGCTGAACTTATTCTCTCTGAAGAAGAGACGCTTGAGAGAGGATATGATTTCAACTTACAAATACCGTACTAGTGACCCCACAATAGGGCTAAAACATTTTTGCAGAAGGGAGTTTAACAAGATCAGTGGCCACTGATAAAAATTAGAAGAAAAGCGGTTTTACCTTAACCACTTCAGCCCCGGAAGAATTTACCCCCTTCCTGAGCAGAGCACTTTTTGCAATTCAGCACTGCGTCGATTTAACAGACAATTGCGTGGTTGTGCGACGTTGTACCCAAACAAAATTGACGTCCTTTTTTCCCCACAAATAGAGCTTTCATTTGGTGGTATTTTTAATTTTTTGCGCTATAAACAAAATAACTAGATTTTGAAAAAAATATGCATTGTTTTTTACTTGCTATAATAAATATCCCCCAAAAATATATAAAAAAATATTTTTTTCCTCAGTTTAGGCCGATATGTATTCTTCTACATATTTTTGGTTAAAAAAAACGCAATAAGTGTATATTGATTGGTTTGTGCAAAAGTTATAGCGTCTGCAATATAGGGGATTAGCATTTTTTTTTGTTTTTTTACTAGTAATGGTGACTATGGTGACGATCTGCGATTTTTATAGTGACTGTGACATTATGCTGGACACATCAGACAATTTTGACACATTTTTGGAACCATTGGCATTAATACAGCGATCAGTGCTATTAAAAATACATTGATTACTGTAAGAATGTCACTGGCAGTAAAAGGGTTAACACTAGGGTGGTGAAGGTGTTAACTGTGTTCCCTGGGAGGTGATTCTGACTGAAGGGGGGGGGGACTAACTAGAAGAAGTGACGGATCATGGTTCCTAGTTAATAGGAACACATGATCTGTCACTCCTGTCAAAACAGAACAGGGAAGTGTATGCTTACACACATTCATCCCTGTTCTGTGTATCCTTCTCATGATCGCTCATGGCCGGCAGTCATCGTGACCGTTGGCCACGAGCATCAGCACCCCCGCTGTGCAGGCGCGCCTGCTATCCGGACCCTGCAAACCAACATATAGTTACGTGGTTTCATGCGGGGGAGCCAACCTGCCACAGTAAAACTGCGGGAGCTGGTCCGGAAGTGGTTAAACTACGTAGAGGGTTCTTTACTGTAAGAGCGGCAAGGATGTTGCATCAGTACGACCATTAATGGGCACATCCCAGAAATCGATATATACAGCGGGAAGAGCAAACGATACTGGGATGGTGGCAACAGGAATTGTCTCTTTTGGGGTAACCTTGACTAGGCAGGAAGAGGAACAGGACATCTTAACAGGGAGGGTATGAAAGAGGATAGGGCCCCCTGGGAGAACAGTGCCATCAATCGCCAAGACCACAAGTTTAAGTCTCATGGATGCAGTTTCCCAATCCATGAAATGGCCAGCGGCTCCAGAATCCAGATGTGCCGAAATCGAACGAGAGGAGCGCCGGCATGAAGGAACACAGAAAGGAGAAGACTAGAAGGTGAAGGTGATATTTCAGGGTCTAATACTCCACCTTCCAGATGTATTAGCTCTGAGCGTTTTTCAGGATGAAGAGAACAAGTGTCATGAAAATGACCTTTGGCCCCACAATAGAGGCACAGGCCCAGAGTTCTGCACCTAATGCTTTCTTCGGGAGATAACTTGGTCCAGCCCAGCTGCATAGGTTCCTCAGCAGTCAGGGGATGCTTCTCGGATCAAAGAGAAGGGACTGGGAGCTCAGGCTGCCTAAAGAACGGGGAGTGCTGGTGTCTTTTTTCCAGGGCCCTCTCCTGAAAGCGAATATCAATCTGGTTACACAAGGTGATGACACCGTCCAGATCAGCAGGGAGGGATATTCCGGCTAATTCATCCTTCACTCTATCAGAGAGGCCATGTAAAAAGGTTGCAACTAGGTCCTCATTATTCCAGCTCAATTCAGCTATGAGGATACGGAACTGAAGAACATACTGTCCCACAGAAGCGGACTTGACGGAGACGTAAAAGATCGCTAGCCGCTGAGGAGACACAACCTGGTTCCTCAAAGATATTTCAAAAAAGTTTCAAGAAATCAGAGAGGCTACAAACTACTGGATCATTCAGTTCCCACAGAGGGGCAGCCCAAGCTATCACCTCACCGGACAGGAGGGATATAATATAGGTTACTTTCGCCCGATCGGACAGGAATTTTTGGAGCTGAAGATCACAGTGAATTGTGCACTGGCTAAGGAACCCCCTGCAAGCCTTGGGGTCCCCAGAGAAATGGCCCGGAGCTGGCAATTGTAATGAATGTGTGGCTGCGACTAATGCGATAGGTACAGCAGCAGATAGCGGTTAAGGTTGTTGTCCTAATGAGGCCTGAACCTGTTCAAAATGGGATGCCAAATTCTGAAGGAATCGCATCAGACCCTGCGTCTCAAGTCTGCGAATTTAGCCCTGCAATGGATCATCTGCAGGTAGTGGCACATCAGCCGGGTCCATGGCTGATCAAACTGTCAGGTCACCTGAGATTAGGTGACAGATGCACTCCGTAGGAGTCAGAAGTGCACCGCTAAGATAGTGGACCCTAGGACTGACTGCTACGGATAGTACCCAGGGAGGTTCAGGAAGCAGGTCTATTGGATCACTAACCCAGATCCCAGTGGGAGCTAGAGCATAGATTCCCCAGGGAGCGGAGTCTAAGTACCAGCAAGTGTTCACCAGAGCCTCTAGTGGTGAGGATGGACTGTGCTGCAGTCTGGCTCCAGGTCGCGGCCTCTAGGGACTCACAACTCATGCTCATGGTAGACTACAGGAGAAGGAAGCAGCAGGCTGGAACAACAAGAATAGTAAAGGGGTAAGGCAGAGGTCAGGGCGACTAGCAGACAAGAACAACAGAGTACACGCCAAAGGTTCAGGATCACAGGGAAACAGGGATAGTCAGGGACACGCCAAAGGGTCAGGGCCATGAGCAGACAGAAATAGTCGAGAACACGGCAAGGTCGGTAACAGAGACAAATGAAGCACACACAGCAAGCAGGCAACAGGAAGCCAAACACACAATGAATACACTATGGTTGATCAGCCCCGCTGGCTTGCAGTGCACAGGTTAATATAGGGCTCCCTGATAGGGCCTGGGGTGGAGCTATGCTTAGAGGAGAGGTTATAAAACCAGCTAGGTGAGAGTGGCTGGCCTCTTAGTCTGAACACATGAGGAGTGGTAAGCTGACAGAGACAGATCACTGCATAACCATGAATATAATAAATATACTGCAGCTAATTGAATTGCCTGCCTGCTCAATCTAAATGAAATGACACTCTGTCGCTCAACGCCAGCAAAACACTACATAGGGCCGACATGCAGGCCATCTTATATAGTGTGTGGCGTGGACTTAACCCCCTGAGATTGGCCAAAGCATGCGGGTGCATGCTTGGCCAATCATCAGGCAGCAATGCACTGCACTCCCGCAGTGCATTATGGGCCATTATGTGCCACTCGAATTTGGTGCGAACGGCCCATAATGTTAGTTTTTCAATGAACAGGCGAACAGCCAATGTTCGAGTCAAACTCATGTTCAACCCAAACAAAAGCTCATCCCTAGTGGTGGAATATGGCCTTCTGTATTCAGGAAGTCGTTCATAGCCTATATCCAGTCCCAGTTGTTTGCCTGAAGACACCTGTAAAGAAATATGGAGGTTAGGACGTGTTGCAGAAGACATAATAGAGCAATTTTTAGATTGACTAAAGTAAAAAAAAAATAACATATGGACCCATATAATCACGTAAAATTGATAAACCAATTGCTGGGTTTCCACGTGTTCATATTGCTAAAGCTAAATGGGACTGACAATCTGATATAAGAATGTGTCAGACCTAGATGTTAAAGAATGGAAAACAAAAACTTGTGTGAAAACCATTCCCCAGAAACAGGGAGTCCCAGAAAAGTACTTGTCGGCCCAAAAAAAAACAACACATTCCAAATATATGTACTAAAATGTGTAGTTCCTCCCATTTGATAGGTCCCCTTTCATTGCCAAAAGCCCAGTTAAATTCACAAAGAATTTTTGTTTCATAAAAGGTTACATCTAAACCACAAGAGACCAAAAGAGAAATGCAGTATTGGGTAGATTCAGCTCTACTATTTTATATTTTTTGTTATTGCATCGTTGATATGGGCCACTTTCTCCTACACGCAGGGGCAAGCAACTGCTAAACACAATTTTGCAACTTTGACATGCATTAGTAAAACTATACATATCATCTAAATGACTTTGTGTATCCAGATACATTATACAGCTTTTTTTTTTATTATTATCAAGGGAAAACTGTCCCAAAATAGTAAAAGAAAAAAACATGTTTTTTTTTTAAATTTTGCCATATATTTCTTGCCGTTTTCATAACTTAATATTAATACCCTATGTGTTCATTGATAAGACGTGTGGAGTGAAAGGTAGACATATGCAATTCATTTTGTTCTGAATTAGTTTTTCAATGAAAATTCAACCAATTTGTTATTTTGGAAATATTCAAATTATAGAAAACCTGTTTAAAGCGGAGCTCCACCCTAAAGTGTAACTTCCGCTCATTGGAACCCTCCCCCTTCCAGTGCCACAATTGGCACCTTTCAGGGGGAGGGGGGTGCAGATACCTGTATAGTACAGTTATTTGCACCCACTTCCGGCATAGATAGCCGCAGATACTGCGGGTATTTAAGCTACTTCCTGCGGGTCCCCCGCTGTCTGCTGGGAAACACACAGATCCCAGAGACAGCGGGGACCATCCTTATTGCGCAGCGCGACTCGCGCATGCGCAGTAGGGAAGCAGGAAGTGAAGTCGCAAGGCTTCACTTCCTGATTCCCATACCGAAGATGGTGCCGACATCGCAGGCGTGCTGGGCAGGTAAGTGTCCTTATTTTAAAAGTCAGCAGCTGCAGTATTTGTAGCTGCTGACTTTTAAAAATAAAAAACGGCGGAACTCCCGCTTTAACACATTTTTCCAAAATTCAGAAAACCGAAAATCAAAAATTCGAAGATTCGGAAATTCTGAAATTCAACCAATTGAAAATCTGAAATAATTACTAACTTACTATACTAACTATTAAATTATAGGAATTGGAATTTCTTATTAAATGTGTCTGTTATTGAATGTAAGGAATACAAATTTATCCAAAGTTACGAATTATCCGTAATAACGAATCCCACATCTAAATGAATGGAACGTAATGAATTTATAATAATAAATAATAGTAATAATAATCAAAACATTTTATTATTTTTATTTATTATTATTAAAATTTGTTACGATCCATTTGTTTAGATGCAGCATTCGTTATTTCAGATAATTCGTATCTATATTTTAACAATTAGCTATTATTAGTTAGTTAGTTAGTTAGTTAGTTAGTTAGTTAGTTATAATATCAGATTTTCAAATGTTCGGATTTTCGAATTTTCGGATTTTTGGATTTTGTTCTTATTTTTGCATTTTGGAATTTTTGGATTTTTGTTCTTATTTTGGATTTTTGAATTTCTGAATTTCTGAATCTTGAATTCCCAAATTTCGAATTTATGAATTCATTTGAAATAACGAATTACGATCAGAACGCATGACACGAAAAAAAAAAATGGAAGGAAAACAAACAAATTTTTTGGTAGTTCACAGATCTAGTGGTAGGGTATTGGGAGGGCAGTCAGAAGATGGGGGAGGGGTGTTCGTGGGGTGATGAGGGTGTTTCTAGGTAATATGGGGGGTGAGTAGGGTGGGGGAGGGGTGTGGAGGGTGAAAATTATGTGTGTTCTATGTATTTATAAAAATGTACATAAATCTAAATTACATATTTATTTTTGTTTATGTGTAATTATAAATATAAATATATATATATATATATATATATATATCAATTGTATATAATCCTAAAAAGAGAGAGGCACTCACCGGCCTTTAAAGGTGAACGCACAACGCATAACAAAGGTTTTATTTAGACGTTTCGGTGAGCCACAACCTCGTCTTCCTCATTGAAATGTTGAAAATAAACCTTCTTTATGCGTTGTGTGTTCACCTTTCAACACCAGTGAGTGCCACTCTCTTTTTTGGTTTATATGCACTACAGTCTTTGCTGTGTACCAGGGTCCATATTAATTAATTCTGATATGTGTGCAGTGGCAACCATTGGATATTATAATATATATATATATATATATATATATATATATATATATATATATATATGTGTAGCAGATACAGTAAGTATTAATCAGTGCCCCCCATTAGTGTCCACCTGTGTCATGGTGGAGACCTTTAGTTCTCCCATATGGTGTATGGCCCCCATGGTTCAGAGAAGCAGGATCTTCCATTCTATGGCTAGTGTAGGACCCACTAACCATGGGGTACTTTGTCGCAGTAAGTAGGCTTAAGCACCATATAACAATATGGTGTGACCAAATCCCCATGTTTTTTGAAAATGTCAAGGTGTTTTAAATAGCCTTGCAGGAGGTAAATGTTTTTTTTGCATGTGTACACTGTAATATTTTGTTCTGTTGTATGGTCTTATGGCTGCACCATCTTTAATGCATCTTTTAGGGTGTGCCCCCCAAATATCTTGTTTGTTTTTTAAAAATAAGTATTGAACACGTCACCATTTTTCTAGGTAAATATATGTCTAAAGATGATTAGTATAAGTATCCTTGTAAAGTGGGAGATCATTGTTTATTAGTTGCTTACAAACAGAAATAGAGGGGGGAGGCATCTTTCTCCAATGTAAGGTGATAGCCTTCCTGGCATAGAAAATAAGTAGGTTGACTAAAGCCTTGCCTGCCCTGGTAGGGATGAGGTTATCCACCAAGCCCAACAGCCAGACATCTAAAGGGGGGGGGGGGGTTGGGTGTTGGTGAGATGGTTGGAAAATTGTTAGGTGGCACGAGGGGCCATATGGACTGCCCAATAGAGTGGCAAAAAATAAACGCTGGAAGTAAAATGGATTGTGATGGTAGCTGGTGAGTGGGTGAGATGATGACAGGGCAGTGGAGGTGGATGACAGTTGTGGATTAGGGGCTGTAAACAGAATGGGAATGGGGAATGAGTGGTGGCAATCAGTGAAGTGATGTAGGATTTTTTTTTTTTTTATATGTATTCATCAGTTGACCAATCTTTGCAAAACTGAGACAAATTGAAGCAAAATCACATATTTCAGTGTTTTGAAATATTTGTATCAACTGATGTTATATCAGGAATTCAAGATGTTAATGCAAATAACATAAGATATTTCCTTGGAGAATCTAAAACTTACATTTTGAAAATAACAAACAAAATGTTATTTTTAAATGTATACTACTTCTTTTTAGAAATATTTATTAGTCATTTTATCATATTAAGATCAAAAATGGATGGAGAACATTTTGGCGTTCAATCTGTAAAAAGTCCATTGCTAGATTTCAAGCACCATGCTATCTTAAAGAGGAAGTGGGTTTTACTTCCTCTTTACTTCCCTGCAAAGGTAAAGCATAATGGGCTACTATGCAAATATGCATCGCATAGTAGCCCATTATGTGTCACATTTCTGAAACCGAAGCCTGCGATGTCTCAGTTTTCGCCACTAGCAGGGACCGTCCATCTTCACCCCTCTTCCCTTCGGGGCCGCAAACTCCAGCTCTGTGACTGTCCGGAGTCGCGTGACTTCACTCCTGCGCATGCGCGTGGGAGCTGCCAGTCACGGCATTACCCCTATTAGAAACGGCACCATGTGCCCTTTCTAACGTGTGCATTCGCCGATGGCATCAGCTCTCGGGTCTTTCATAAATATCTCCTAAACCACGGAGGTTCAGGAGATATTCCAAGCACATACAGGTAAGCCTTAATATAGGCTTACATGTAGGTAAAAGTGGTTGTACAGGGTGTACAACTACTTTAACACCTCAAAGGTAATAAGACATTGGAATTAACCCAAAAAAGTTGAACTACAACATACACACATATACAGTATATATAATAGATAAATAATAAATATAGAGAAAGAGGAGTTACTGCTGTTGCAATAGTGAGGCATTAGGATAATGACTATAGTATAAGAGCTCAATAAATTTCTGCATACGAAAGCTGACATCCCAAGTCACGTGAACCTGATACTCTGTTTTATGTGGCGGCAGCAGCAAGCTAAAAATACTTGTTGTTCAGCTGACACCAGTAGATGTAGAGAGCAGTGTTATTTGTTCTTACAGTTTTCAATTATGTCTGCAGCTGCTTCTATCTTTCATACACACGCTGAAAGTACTGCAATACAAGAACACATCTGTTGTTAAAAGCTCCATAATTACAGGTCAGCAGTTAAAATAAGGTTTTGGTGATATTTTTCTCAAGAGAATACGAATGTATTTTTTTTTGCACATTTACCTTAATACAGGTAATAATAAACAAATCAAGCAAATAATAGAATAAAGTCAAATGATTTAAATAGGTGCAATGGATCAGCTCTCCAAATGGTGTGTGTTTTGGTGTGTGCTGCTCCTTGTTAGGCAGTTTGGGAACTTTTGAGGTCAGGTGACTGTTTAGATTCAACAATGAAGGACAAGGTATTTTGGGTACTTTTAGTTTCATGTCTGACAATTTAAATGCACATGGTATGGTATCCTTGAGGTGTTTATAGTCTACACCAGTGTTTCTCAACTCCAGTCCTCAAGGCATCCCAACAGGTCATGCTTTCAGGCTTTCCATTAATTTGCACAGGTGATTTGATCATTTTCACTGCTTTAGTAATTACCACAGTCGTTTCATCTGAGGGAAATCCTGAAAACATGACCCGTTGGGGCATCTTGAGGACTGGAGTTGAGAAACACTGATCTACACACTGGCTAGGGCACATTTCTTACAAATTTGGTTTGTCCTTTACTAACATTTGTTGTAAAATAAAGACCTAGAATCAGATATTTTTTTTTGTGAAAGAGGAGGTAAACGCTGCCTCTTTTTTTTTCTTTTCCTTTTGCTGACCTGCAGAGTAAAGACATAATGTGCTAGTATGCACAGCATACTAGCACATTATGTGAAATCTACCCGCAAACAAAGCCCTCGTTGTCACCGCTGGAGGCCGCATCCATCTTCACCCATTTTCCTTCTGGGTCCGCAGACTACGGCAGCCATTCCTTTAGAGTGCATGCAGCGTCTACAGTAAATATATCCTAAACCATGCAGGTTTAGGAGATATTTACAGTACCTATAATTAAGCCATATTATAGGCTTATCTATAGGTACAAACAATCCAGGGAAGTTTACTTCCTCTTGCATAAATTTAAAGGAATGTATAGCACTTGCATGTACAGTATGTATTACTTCTCACAATACTCCAGTTCTGACAATTACTAAATGTGTAAACAGTCCCCTGCACTACCAGGTAATGGTGATAATTCCAAAATAGAAATAAAGATAAAAAAACATGACTAAACAATGAATAATGTGGAAATGCTGCAGGAACAGATGTGTTCATAGTACAAGTTAAAACAAATATGTAAGTAAAGTTATCTTGCACAATCGTGTCACTCTGTATATAACATTATAATTCAAGACTATGTATCGTAAACAATCAATAAGCAACTTCTTACTGAACAAAAACAACTGTTGAAACAAAAGTTTCAACCGAAAAAAAAATACAGTCCTTCTTAACCACTTCAACCCCAGAAGAATTTACCCCCTTTCTGACCAGAGCACTTTTTGCGATTCGGCACTGCGTCGCTTTAACTGACAATTGTGCAGTCATGCATTGTGGCTCCCAAACAAAATTGACATAATTTTCTTCCCACAAATAGAACTTTCTTTTGGTGGTATTTGATCACCCGTACGGTTTTTATTTTTTGCGCTATAAACAAAAAAGAGCGACAATTTTGCAAAAAAGCATTATTTTTTACTTTTTGCTATAATAAATATCCTCCAAAAATATATAAAAAAAATTTTTTTTTCCTTAGTTTAGGCCGATACGTATTCTTCTACATATTTTTGGTAAAAAAACAAAAATTGCAATAAGCGATTATTGATTGGTTTGCGCAAAAGTTATAGCGTTTACAAAATAGGGGATAGTTTTATGCCATTTTTATTAATATATATATATATATTTTTAAACAGCAGCGATCAGCAATTTTTATCGTGACTGCGACATTATGTCGTACACATCGGAAAGAAAAATGTACATAAATAATATTGTATCAAGAAATATGCTGGATTAATAACACAAAATCGGCTTAAATATAATAGATTTGCACACTAGAATTAAGCATATATAATAAACATCAAAAAAATTATTATATAAAGTGACTAAAAATATCTGGGGAAAAAATGCTAAAAGTGAAAACTAAGGTAGAGTCCCAAAAAGTGAAAGTATAGTGAAAATCAGTCCATAGATAAAAGTCCTTAGGTGAATTGCCAACGAAGATCAGTGAGTTTGAAATCCCTTTGCCAAGTGGAAAAACACCCAGGAAGTGAGCAAATATTCTCCTTACCGACTCCAAAGACCAATAAAATGGCCTCAGCAAGCCCAGGGAATTCGGTCTTCCAAAAACCTATGCCGCAATACAGCTGATCCTGGACCAGTACCACTTGGCAATCCCCAGACAACATCCACGTGTGACGAAACACCGCGTAGGGAGGTGCTCTGACGTCATCACTTTTGCCTCGTTAGAGGTGTAGCTCTGTGGAGCACAGCAGGCAGGGAGAGTGTTATGGGACACTAATGATTTTATATTGCTCTATATTGCAACTTTCTTATAAGTGTGATCTATTTATTTTTATTAAATTATTTATTTAAATACTACACAATGGGAGCTTTTATTATGTATATCCCCTGAGTGGTACCGATCCAGGATCAGCTGTCACTTTAAATAATAATTTTTTTGATGTTTATTATATATGCTTAATTCTAGTGTGCAAATTAATCCAGCTTATTTCTTGATATATTATTATTTATGTAAATTTTTCTTTTCACTATTGTTTTATCACTTAGCGCTGCACTTATTTTTTATTTGTCACTGATTTAGGTGTTTTCTTGTATTCTAAAACTCAAAGTGCTGGCTGCTCTACCAAATTATTTATTTTTATTTTTTGGACATTCATATCCCTTCTCTAGCATTTGGCCTTTGGTCGTTTTTTACTTTAGCATTTTCCCGCTCTTCCTCTCCGTGAGGCGATCGCGGGTATCCCCACGGCGATCGAGTCCACGGGACCTGCGACCGGACTCACTGAGCTTCCCGCGGGCGCGTGCCAGGTATGTGATTCTGCCTGTACATGCCCTTCTGCCGACGTATATCGGAGTGAGGCGGTCAGGAAGCAGTTAATTGTGTAAAACTTGTCAAACTAGCAGAAGAACAAAGTCACAGACAGCTTTGACACTTAGCGCTCTTAATTGAGACAAGTACACACTATAGAGGGAGATGCTTTGTTCATATTTAATGTCTGAAGTTTACAACCACTTTAGCCCTTTAACGTTCTGCTCCACCGTTTGGTAGAGCACATTTTGAGTCACGCTAACTCATACAAAAATGTGGACTTTAAAGGGTTAACTTCAATCTTGGGCTGTCCCCTGCAGTACTTTATTTCGTCCACTAGATGACCTCAGTCTTTTAGGTTGAATGATGGCTGACAAAACTCACCCAGCTTCCTCTGAGCCCAGGCTCTCATGGACCTGCCTTAAGCCTTTGACTAGACAGTGAAGCCCCATATTCACTATCAGATTTTCTGCTGATTTTTGTCTTCAGATTTACCAAAACCAAGTAGTGCAAGGGCCTGCCTGATTGCATACACATTGAAACTCCTAAGGTTTGACCTCATATTATATGGTTTTGGTAAATCCGAAGGAAAAAAATCAGCAGATAATCTGATAGTGTGTATGGGGCTTGAGAGAGATAAAGTGCAGTTATAATCTCATCTCTGTCCTTCTTCTTTCCCCTCCTATCAGCATTCTCCTTGTCTACACATTAACTTATTGAATCTTTGTTCTGCTTCTTTCTCTTCCACTCTGTGCTCTGCTATACCAGTACTGAAAAGGCAAAAGGCGGATACCAAGTGCAGGTACTTACTTGAACTTACTGGAACTTACTGGACACTCCCCATGTAACCTTTAGCTTGCACACACTTCAAACAGGACATGGAACTCCAGTTTGTAAAACAAAAAAATGGTCCAGAGGTTTTGCCTCTAATGGAATCAAATGATAATTTCTAGTGTTATATTTAAAACAGCATTATACCTCTAGCAACTTTTAGATGCGCCAATGATGCATCAAAGATTGAAACGCCCATAGCAGTCAAGCAAACAACATTGCTGGGAATGTTATCTTCCATGCAACATAATTCAATTTCATCTTAACTACTTCCCTTGTTTGGGCAATGTTCTCATTTTTTGCTATAAAATTACTTAAAATCCTCAGAACGTTATACTTTGCAGTGTCTTGAAAAAGTATTCATACCCCTTGAAATTTTCCACAATCTGTCATGTTACAAGCAAAAGTGTAAATGTTTTTATTGGGATTTTATGTGATAGACCAACACAAAGTATAACATAATTGTGAAGTGGAAGGAAAATGATAAATGGTTTTCAATTTTTTTTCCAAATAAATATCTGCATAAATAACCAGCATAAATACAGTTGTTCTGTGAAGCCATCAGAGGTTTGTTAGGTAAACTTAGTGAACAAACAGCATCATGAAGGCCAGGGAACGCATCAGACAGGTCAGGGATAAAGATGTGGAGACGTTTAAAGCAGGGTTAGGATATAAAAAAATATCCAAAGCTTTGAACATCTCATGGAGCACTGTTCAATCCATCATCCAAAAACGGAAAGAGTATAGCACCACCGCAAACCTACCAAGACATGCCTTCCACCTAAATGGACAGGCAAGCAAGGAGAGCAGTAATAAGAGAAGCAGCCAAGAGGCTCATGATAACTCTGGAGGAGCTGCAGAGATCCACAGCTCATGCAGAATCTGTATACAGGACAACAATTAGTTGTGCACTCCAGAAATGTGGCCTTTATGGAAGAGTGGCAAGAAGAAAGCCATTATTGAAAGAAAGTTATAAGAAGCTGCATTTGCAGTTTGCAAGAAGCCATGTGGGGGACACAGCAAACATGTGAAAGAAGGTGCTCTGGTCAGATGAGACCAACATTTACATTTTTGGCCTAAAAGCAAAACACTATGTGTGGCGGAAAACTCACCCTGAACACACCATCCCCACTGTGAAACATGGTGGTGGCAGTATCATATTGTGTTGATGCTTTTCTTCAGCAGGGACAGGGAAGGTGGTCAGAGTTGATGGGAAGATGGATGGAGCCAGATACAGGGCAATCTTAGAAGAAAACCTGTTAGATTCTTCAAAAGACTTGAGACTGGGATGGAGGTTCACCTTCCAGCAGGACAATGACCCTAAACATACAGCCAGAGCTATAGTGGAATGGTTTAGATCAAAGAATTTTAATCTATTAGAATGGCCCAGTCAAAGTCCAGACCTAAATCCAATTGAGAATCTATGACAATTGAAAATTGCTGTTCACAGACATTCTCCATCCAATCTGACAGAGCTTGAGCTATTTTGCAAAGAAGAATGGGCAAAAATGTCACCTCTAGATGTGCAAAGCTGGTAGAGACATCCCCAAACTTGTATCTGTAATTGCAGCAAAAGGTAGTTCTACAAAGTACTGACTCAGGGGGGATGAACACAAATGCACGCCACACTTTTCACACATTTATTTGTAAAAAAGAATTGAAAACAATTATTTTGCTTCCACTGCATAATTATGTGCCACTTTGTGTCAATCTATCACATAAAATCCCAATAAAATACATTTACATTTCTGATTGTAAAATGACAAAATGTGGAAAATGTTAAGGGGTATGAATACTTTTTCAATGTACTGTATACTGTAGGTGCTGAACACAGAGGCCTTCCGGTGTGTGTGTGGCACTATATAACATGCGTGTCACAATTGTTTATATACATGTGTACTTGCTACATCCCTTCCCTGCCCTCAGCAGCACAGGCCTGTCAATGATCAACTGTGCATTTAGATTTTCAGCTGGGATTGTGACAGAACTGAACCCGGAAACGCTCAGAGCTTAGTGCTTCAGGATTCACATGCAGCAGAGGAGATCAGGGAATAGATGCTCCCCAAGCTCCCCAATCAAAGCAACACACCGTGGCAGTGGCATGTGTACAGCAATGTCCTGCCGTAATGATAGGCTTTAGGTAGGTGACGGGTGCAGTAAAGTTATCTTTTTTTTTTTAGAAGGGTATATGTGATCGGCACAGGGCCAATCAGCACTCTTCAGACAGAGGGTCAGGGGTCCTGCAACCTCATTGGACAGTCAGAGTGGAATGAAAACTTCTACAAGCTTTAACCAGACACTGATAAGCCGCGTACACACGTAGCCGTCTGTCCGACGTACTTAGTCTGGCGGACTTCCCGCCAGACTGTCCGTCGGACTTTCCGAACGGGCTACTTGCCCACACACGGCACTTTTTCAGCGGACTAATACGGCGTACTAAGTTCGCCGTACTATCCGCCCTACTTTTGAAATGAACGGACTCGCCCACACACGCGGAGGAAAGGCATTTTGAGCGCGTCTCCAGGTAGGTGGGGCCCGCGAAGGAGACGTCGCTAGCCCCGCCGCCTGGTATGGACTTAAAGGGGAACCCCAACACCGAAAAAAATCGACGTGGGGGTCCCCCCAGGTCCACGTCAGACCCTTGTTTGAGCACGCTACCCGGCTGGCCAGGAAAGGGGGGGACAAGCGAGCACCCCCCCCCTCCTGAGCCGTACCAGGCTGCGTGCCCTCAACATGGGGGGTGCCTTAGGGAAGGGGGGCCACACAGCCCCCCCACCCCAAAGCACCTTGTCCCCATGTTGATGAGGACAAGGGCCTCTTCCCGACAACCCTGGCCGTCTGCGGGCGGGGGGCTTATCGGACTCCGGGAGCCCCCTTTAATAAGGGGGCCCCGGATACCAGCCCCCCACCCTATGTGAATGAGTATGGGGTACAATGTACCCCTACCCATTCACCTGTAAAATAAAAGTACAAAAAAAACACAACACACGAGATAAAATAGTTTATTGCACAGCTCCGGTGGTCTTCCGTCTTCGGGGGTCTTCTTGCCGGAGCCCGGCTTTCTTCCTCGCCCCTGGCCTCTTCTTCCGACTTCGGGGGTCTTGTCCCCCTCTTCGGTTCTTCTGCCGGGCCACCGCGCCTTCTTCTAGCTCTTTTACAGGCGGTGGCCCGGTCTTCTGTCTTCCACTGTCGCCGCCTTCTGTTCTGTTCTTCTCTTCTTCTTCTTCTTCAGATGTTGCCTCGTCGAGTCCTCCGCTCACAATGACGGGGACCGGGCACACGACGACTTATATAGGGACAAGGGGCGGGGTCTTCGGTTGATGTCACATGGGTTCATGTCACATGGTGACCCCGCCCCCTTACGATGTCACAGTCCCGGAGGATGCTGGGACTGTCGCCATGTGACATCAACCCATGTGACATGAACCCATGTGACATCCACCGAAGACCCCGCCCCTTGTCCCTATATAAGTCGCCGCGTGCCCAGTCCCCGGCATTGTGAGCGGAGGACTCGGCGAGGCAACATCTGAAGAAGAAGAAGAAGAAGAGAAGAACAGAAGAACGGAAGGCGGCGGCGGCGACAGAAGACCGGGCCACCGCCTGTAAAAGAGCTAGAAGAAGGCGCGGTGGCCCGGCAGAAGAACCGAAGAGGGGGACAAGACCCCTGAAGTCAGAAGAAGAGGCCGGCGGCGAGGAAGAAAGCCGGGCTCCTCCGCTAGCAAAAGAGCTACAAGAAGATAGCGGAGGAGTCCGGCGAGAAGACCCCCGAAGACGGAATAAACTATTTTATCTCGTGTGTTGTGTTTTTTTTGTACTTTTATTTTACAGGTGAATGGGTAGGGGTACATTGTACCCCATACTCATTCGCATAGGGTGGGGGGCCGGTATCCGGGGCCCCCTTATTAAAGGGGGCTCCCAGATTCCGATAAGCCCCCCGCCTGCAGACCCCGACAACCAACGGCCAGGGTTGTCGGGAAGAGGCCCTTGTCCTCATCAACATGGGGACAAGGGGCTTTGGGGTGGGGGGGGCCGCGCAGCCCCCCCCTTCCCCAAGGCACCCCCCATGTTGAGGGCACACGGCCTGGTACGGCTCAGGAGGGGGGGCGCTAGCCCCTCCTTTCCTGGCCGGCCGGGTAGCGTGCTTGGACAAGGGTCTGTTGTGGACTTTGGGGGGACCCCTACGCCGATTTTTTTCAGCGTTGGGGTTCCCCTTTAAGTCCATACCAGGTGGCGGGGCCGGCGGCGTCTCCTTCGCGGGCCCCGCCTACCTGGAGACCCACTCGAAATGAGCGGACTTTTCTCCGGGCGGGAAAAGTCCGCTCATTTCAAAAGTAAGGCGGACTGGCATACACACGGCCGGATTGTTCGCCGAAATGCGAGTCCGGCGGGAAGATTGGAGTGTAACACAACATTCTAAGTCCGCCGTACTTTCGGGTCAAAAAAGTATGCCGGAGGCTACACACGGGGGTATTGTCCGGCGGACTTGAGTTTGCCGGACTTTTCCACCCGCTTGTTTGATCGTGTGTACGCGGCATTAGAAGTCACAAGACTGCTATATACTTCAGACGAGAAAAGGTATTTAGCAGTTTATATTTATTAAAATAATTTAATTTTCATGTTCTGTGAACTGTGGGAGACCAGATATAGTGAATTCAGGGTCCAGGATTTAGTAACACTTTAAGTTTAGAGTCCCTTTAGGCCAGCCATAGATTGATCAAAATTCAACCAACTCATGAGCAGGCTGGTTGTACAGATACAAACAAACCCAAGGATAAACAGAGGAAAAAAACAAGCTTTACTTACCACCAGCCCAAAGACAACCAAATTACCTGTCTAACAGTATGCGTTAAAAACAGGGGTTTAGTCTGCACACATTTGCAAATGCATGCGTAAGCTACAGAGCTCCGCCAAGGCACCCCAGTATCTGTGGTACCTAACACTAACTTATAAGTGTCCCCACAGTGGATGTATATGCATTATGATGGATAGGTGAAAGCAGGTGGACTGAAGGGGAGCCACCCCTTCTTAAAAGTACAGGAGCACACTGAACACCCAGCACAATGGCAGCACAAGTGTCAGTGAGATGCCTGACCAAAAAACACAAACTGTGACACAAAAAGACGCCACCTGCTCACACCCATAGCTGGCTATCGCATTAAGAAGCTTGGAAGGCTAACAACAGATACAAACAAACCCAGATGTTGGTCTCTCAACTGACTTCTGTGTAATCAGCCTGTTGGAAAATTTCCACTCGATCAGTGCAGCCAGCTAAAGCTACTGACAAGGGTTTTCTGACAACAGGGAAGCCTCCCCGCTGTCAGAATACAGTAGCTCCATAGGAAGGATTTCCCCCCTCCAGCTCAATTATGTGCATGGGAAAATAGATTCAGATTCAATAGAGCGCAAGAAGTCACCTATTTACTGCACAGAAGTTGTGATAAAGTTACATCACTTGAAAATCGGCACAAGCCACTTCATTGGGAATATGGATATCTATTATTAAGAGACTATTTCATTTTTTATATAGATATATAAATCTAAATATATATAAATATATATATATATATATATATATATATATATATATATATATATATATATATATATATATATATATATATATATATATATTTATATATATTTAGATTTATATATCTATATAAAAAATCAAATAGTCTCTTAATAATAGATATCCATATTCCCAATGAAGTGACTTGTGCCGATATATATATATATATATATTTGAGCGGCACAGTGGTGTAGTGGTTAGCACTCTCTCCTAGCGGTAAAGAGGGTCACTGTTTCAAATCCCAACCAGGACACCACCTGCTTGGAGTTTGCATGTTCTCCCTGTGCTTGCGTGGGTTTCCTCCAGGTGCCCTGGTTTCCTCCCACAATCCAAGACATGCAGGTAGGTTAATTGGCTTCTGTCCAAAAAAAATTGGCCCAAGTATATGATTGTGGGCTCCTTGAGAGTAGGGACCAATGTGAGTGTACAGGGATAGGGACAATTGTAGACACTCACTCAGGTTGGACTGGTGCCTTTATTCAACCTTACTATGTAACTATATATATATGTTTATTTTCACTTATGGACTGAGGATTGATCACTGTATATATATATATATATATATATATATATATATATATATATATATATATATATATATATATATATATATATATATATATAAATTTATGTTTTCCATTGTTATGCCTGCATACAGTCTATTTTATATAGTTTTTTTTTATTTATATATTGGATGCTTACTACTATTATTCACTTGTTCCACATACATACTAGTGGTTCATTTTGTTATATACACTATATATACTTATTTATTTCATATAGCAACCAGCACTTGGTATCAGCCATTCAAACAGTGGCGGCCGCCCCCCAGGCAGTCACAATTTTTTTTTAAACATTACCCTTTAAAATAATTTTTTTTTAAAGTCCTTAAGTGTTCAGGCATCAGACACAGTGCACTATGGGAGGCGCCACGTCTATACAATCACGAGATTACAGATGAGGCGCTTCATTTGCACGGTTTGGAGTTGCTTTGTGGCGCACTCCATCGCGCCGAGCAGCATTAGCCTGATGCCCGTAGTATATCACTACGGCTGGGTGCTTTGTTCTTCGTTGTGCTTCCCTCTCCACTGAACACACAGAGAAAGACAGGAACTAGCTGCAGTTGAAGGGGAGAAACAGATGTGGCATGAAGGAGGACTCTTTTGGGCACACAGAAGTAAGGAGGGGCTCCACTGGGGACACAGATGTAAGGAGGGACTCCGCTGGGGACACAGATGGAAGGAGGGACTCCACTGGGGACACAGATGTAAAGAGGGGCTCTGCTGGGGACACAAATGTAAGGAGGGGCTCCGCTGGGGACACAGATATAAGGAGGGACTCCATTGGGGAAGCAGATGTATGGAGGGGCTCCGCTGGGGACACAGATGTAAGGAGGGGCTCTGATGGGAACACAGATGTAAGGAGGGGCCCCACTGGGGACACAGATGTAAGAAGGGGCTCTGCTGATGGGGACACAGATGTGAGGTGGGACTCCACTGGGGACACAGATGTAAGGAGGGACTCTGCTGATGGGGACACAAATGTAAGGAGGGACTCCACTGGGAACACTGATGTAAGGAGGGACTCCACTTATGGGGACACACATGTAAGGAGGGACTCCACTGGGAACACTGATGTAAGGAGGGACTCTGCTGGGGCACCTGATGCAAAGAGGGACTCCGCTGGGGGCACCAGATGTAAGGAGGGACTCCGCTGGGGGCACCTGATGTAAGGAGGGACTCTGTTGGGGGCACATGATGTAAGGAGAGATTCTGCTGGGGGCACCTGATGTAAGCAGGGACTCTGCTGGGGGCACCAGATGTAAGGAGGGACTCCACTGGGGGCACCTGATGTAAGGATGAACTCTGCTAGGGACACCTGATGGCATCTGGTGGCAGGCAACCTGGCAGGTGACACACTCAGGGCTCCCACTGATTCTGCATTATGTTGAGTTAAATGATTTCATTTTATATTACAATGTAATAAAAGACATAATGCACTTCAATCAACCTGACACCCTAGCAACCATGGTGTTGGGATGATTGAAGTGCTAACACCAGATGTTTGGAGTATCTTTATCTGCTGATTGTCAAACTTTCTAGAATACACATCTTTCTATTGTTGTGTAGGATCACGACCTGCTGTGGCTCCCTCTCTCCCTCCCTATCCCTCCATCCCTCATTCATCTCAGAAGCTAACCCCACCCCTTAGAGCCACACCCTTTAAGCCACACCCACTATTTGCTGAAATCACACCAATATTCGCCAAGTGGGAGGGGTCAAAAAGGAAGGGTGGGGTCTGGCGATCCCATCCTAAAACGTAACCAGCCGTAACTGCATTCAATATATGGTGCATAATTTTTTTTATTTTTGCACATGGTGTATTACACTACTTAGGAACTCACCTCTATATATAATTTTTATTGGCCTATATAGACCTCATAAACACATTCACATTTCTCAGATGTGAACAGAGTTTTACAAAATAAGCAAATGGAGCCTATTATAAATAGCATAACATCCTTCACCATTACAAAATCCTAAAATGAAATATCAATGAGATGATAAATTATTAGACACAATAAATAAGAAAGAAAAATGAGATATAATAATGTAATGAACCACAGTGCACAAATATCTCAATAGGACAGCATACCGCTGGGAAGAAATGTAACGTCTTAAGTGATTGATAGTCTTTTTCCCTTGAAAAAGTCAGGTGTCTAGTGATGAAACCAGTCGGGAGGAGCCAGCGACAAGCAGTGCCGTGTGTGCACTGTTGGCGCATGAGGAGATGCCAGCTGTTAGCTGTATGCAACTGACCTTACCATGTGCGATTCATTCTGCTGGAAAGTGTGAATGAAGTTTACCCTCAGGCCGCGTACACACGCGGGGACTGTTCGCCCAACTTTGTCCGTCAAACAGTTTCGGCAAACAGTCCGCTCAAAATTAGCATGGACGGACATGGCCACACACGACGGACGAACAGTTTGCTGAAACCGTGCGCGATGACGTGAACGGCACGTACGACGGGACGAAAAATACGACGTCCTATACACTGCATTATAACTTTCGGCGTGAAAATCCTTTCTGAGCATGCGCGCAACTTTGTTTGACGAACAAGCCTACACACGAGCGGACTGTTCGCTGAAACAAGGTTTCAGCGGACAGTTTTTCGGAAATTCCGAAAAACCTTGTCCGTCAAACTGTCCGCTGAAACTGTCCGCTGAAAGCCCACACACGAGCGGACTGTCCGCCCAAACACTGTTCAGCGGACAAAGTTGGGCGAACAGTCCGCCCGTGTGTACGCGGCCTCAGTTTATAGGGAATATTCAATATACTATCTGTGCAATGGTCTTTTTCTTTGTTGTTTCATACTGCAGAAGTTCTTGGAAAGCCAGAAGCCAGCCCATGCTAATGAGCAGCTGAATATATGAGCAAGCCATCTATGATTGGGGTTAGTCATTGAAACCTGTCTAAACTCAATCACTAAAAACGTTGCATTTCTTCACTGCGGTATGCTGTCCTATTGAGATATTTGTGCACTATGGTTCATCACATCTCATTTTTCTTGCTTTTTTATTGTGTTTAATAATTGATCATCATATTGATATTTAGTTAATATTAGCGCATTATACATTCTAAATATAAACCTCACAACATGATGCTGCCACCACCATGTTTCATGGTGGGGATGGTGTGTTCAGGGTGAAATTCAGTGTTAGTTTTACGCCACACATAACTTTTTGATTTTAGATCAAAAAATAAATTTTGATCTCATCTGACCAGAGCACCTTCTTCCACATGTTTGCTGTGTCCCCCTACATGGCTTCTCACAAACGGAGCTTCTCATGGCTCTTGCAACAACGGATTTCTTCTCACCACTCTTCCATAAAGGCCAGATTTGTGGAGTGCACGACTAATATGTAGTTGTTCTGTGAACAGATTCTCCCACCTGAGCTGTGGATCTCTGCATGAGTTACCATGGGCCTCTTGGCTGCTTCTCTGATTAATGCTCTCCTTGTCTAGCCTGTCGGTTTAGGTGGACCACCGTGTCTTGGTAGGTTTGCAGTCGTGCCATACTCTTTCCATTTTTAGATGATGAATTGAACAATGCTCCATGAGATGTTCAAAGCTTGGGATCTTTTTTAACCTAACTGTGCTTTAAACTCCTGCACAACCTTATTCCTGACCTGTCTGGTGTGTTCCTTGGCCTTCAGGATGCTGTTTGTTCACTAAGTTTCTCTAACAAGCCACTGAGGCCTTCACAAAACAGCTGTATTTATACAGAAATTAAATTACACATAGGTGGACACTATTTACTAATTAGGTGACTTCTGAAGGCAACTGGTTCCACTAGATTTTAGTTAGGAGTATCGGAGTAAAGGGGGCTGAATACAAATGCACGCCACACTTTTTCAGATATTAATTTGTAAAAAATTTGGAAAACCATTTATCATTTTCTTTTCACTTCACAATTATATGCCATTTTGTGTTGGTCTATCACATAAAATCCCAATAAATTACATTTACATTTTTTGGTTGTAACATGACAAAATGTGGAAAATGTCAAGGGGTATGAATACCTTTTGAAGGCACTGTACCTTCTTTGTGTAGCAGTCTCATTATTGGAAGCCAAGTGCAAGTTCCAAGTTTCAGCATTTGTTGCATTAACTTGTGTCTACCATATCTGCTTAGAATATGAGTGTGCAGCCCCCCCCCCCCCCCCTTACACACACACACCATTGTGCAAGTTTTGGGATTTGTCATCTGCTTAGATTAGTATTCTCAGTATTTTTCAGAAAAGCTGAGACAATGGGGGTTATTTACTAAAGGAAAATCCACTTTGCACTGCAAATGCACTTGGAAGTAAAGTCACTGTAGATCTGAGGGGGACATGCAAGGAAAATAAAAAACAGCATTTTAGCTTGCACATGATTGGATGATAAAATCAGCAGAGCTTCCACTCATTTCAGATCTACCCCTTAGATTTAGGGCAACTGCACTTCCAAGTGAATTTGCCTTTCGTAAATAACCCCCCAATGTGTGTGTGTGTGTGTATGTAATATAAGATTTCAACACAATGGCTTCTTATGAAAGATGCTTATAGGAAAACTTTACAGCACTGTACAACACTAGACAATAGAAAGACAATGTTTGATTCTTGAGGCATCTTTTAGTTGTCGAGAAATAAATAAATACATTTCCTAAAAAGGCAATTTTATTCTGGATACATATTTGAGAGAGTCAGGAAATGTAAATCTAGTGTTGTAATTATTTCTTATTTCTGAAACATTTAGTTTTGATTGATTTATAACTATAATTCCAAAGGAACCTAATGTATTTGAAATAGTTCTTTCCAATAACTGTTGAGCAAGAGTTATTAATAGTCAAATCAAGGGCTTAGAGCACATGTCTCAAGGCATATTGGTACAGCATTGTGCTGATATAAACATAAATGAGATTTTTTTTCTGAATGTTTTAGCTGAGTGTTTATTGAAATGAAAGAACGATCATAAAGCTAGTTGAAAAAAACTGCCGGAAGCAGCTATTTATTTCTCTGAATGATTCTTAGTATAAAAGGCAGTGTTTATTGTTTGCATGTTGTGAAGGAGCATTATATGCTTCTTAGGGATTTATGGTAAATGGATAGTATTTGCAGTAAGTGCAGATTTGCTGGTCACTAGCTCATATATGGCAAGCCTTACATATATGATGCAGCCCCCAGGACTCATCCCATTCTAAACTCAGAACTTAGCATATGCATGTCAAAATAGAGATCAAGTTTAGTCAATTCAGGAATTTTACACACCAGGAACCCAGTTAGCATTATCTATTCTACTACATCCCTCTTTTTGATCCTGTCTAAAGTATTAAAAGTCAATCACAGAAACATTTTTACTGATTTAATGTATTTGGGGGAAAAAAAGATTATCTGATTATCAGCAAGCTACGTAATATATTCTTATAGCTGGTCCTTATCCGCTCCTGCCTGGTGTAAAGTGTATTTATTAACTGTGAACTCTAGGGCTTTGTATTTCAAATCACTTGCCGTTGCACTAATGCAAAGCAGCAGTAGAATGTCCATGACTACTGTGTGTAGAACCCCAGAATGTGAGGACAGTGTAGCCATTGACATGCCCCTGTCTCTTATATACAGCGACATTACATTTAAAGCATTTATTAACCCAATCCCTTAAAGCATGTTATACAGCACAGCACTTGTGTCATTTGGCCCCCTGTATTACCTGTAATACCTGTCTGACTATGCCCTTCCACTGTATGCTGACCACAATATATCAGGGCTGCTGAGCCCTGACACTGTTGTCAGCGTATGTGCCTCTGTCAGGAGCAGCCCTGCTTTCTGTCTCCTGTATCCTCTCCTCCATCCTACCCCTCCTCCTCCTGACTGTCTGCTTGTGTCAGCGCCCCCTCAACTCCGCTCTTGCTGCTCCAATACTTAACATTAAATGCTCCCATCCCCTCTGCATTAGAATAATAAGTCCCCAGCTGACGCCCCACCCACTGGAACTGTCAGTCGGGCAGAGGAGAGGAGAAAGGAGGAAACTGGTCACAGGAAGACAGTGTGTTATCAGCACAGATAAGCATATTTATTATATAACACAGACACAGGGGAACTTATTGTTAAAATACAGAGGGGATGGGAGCTTTTTATACAAGTGGCTTAACAACCACTTTAATGGTAATGGGGCATTACCACGCCATTGTCTGTATTACAACTTAAACAGCTTGGCTAGAACAAATTCTGGAATATAACTGTAAAGCAAGTAAAATATAAATAATTATTATTATAAATCATTACACAAACAGTACAGCTGCCTCACATGGCATTTTCTAGAATGAAGGTGTATATCTCAAATCACATTACAATCTGACTGTACAATCTACTATATATCTACGAGCAAGTATTTAGTACAAGATTCCCTCTGATTGATTACAAATTGATTGGATTGTTTGGTAGGTCCCTATATTACATAGACTTGGTAAAATCTAAAGTTGAATGTACTGTACACAGATTGTACAGTCAGATTGTAATGTGTACGATCAACCTAAATGATACTGTTTAGTTTGAGTTGCTTACCCATTCACATGCAGAAAGAAAGTAAACATTGGAAGAGTGATCAGTACAGTAAACAGTAAGTATAGCATACATTTTATTCCTACAATATGAGAACTTTTAATCTATAACGTCAATAATTTGAGAATTCTTCTATTCAACAATAAACTTGTAAGAAGCATTACTGAACAGGAAAACAAACACTGAAAAATGAGTGCGTAATAAACAAAGAGCTCTATCAAAACACAGATGTTTGGATTTTGTATAATATATTATGTGTGTGTAATAATAAAATTGTAATTATGAATTATGTTGTGAGAATTGTTTTTTGAAAGATGTTTAATTAAGAAACTGTGCTGCTATATCCCCAAATGGCAGAAAAAGACACCTTTCACAGGTGTCTCTACGTTTTCAGAACTGCTACCAGCCTCTCCCTACACCAGAATTAACTCAAATAATTTTTTTATTTATTTTTTATTTTTTATTGAATCCAGGAAATGTGTCCCTGTTACTAAGCTTAAGCAGAAGGCAGAAGCACAAGACCAAAAAATGCTGATCTTCAAAGTTTAGTATGATAAATAAAAAAAAACATTAGCAGAAGTAGATCGTGACGGCAGATATTGAATCTTGTACGGGCCATCATTATCCACGTATGTTGCTTTCATTCCATTTCATTCGAGCATTCATCATTATCTTGCACGTGTTGCTGACACAGACTTCTGTTGCTCCCTAATGAAAAGTTGTGAAGGCGCCTATTCAGTCTACCCTGACTGCTGATGACACAATATGATATTCCTGAGTTGTTTTTCTCACTCAGCAGTGCCCTTTCAGATGCTAAAACTTTATCTACAAAAAAATGTGTTTTTCACATGGACCATTGGCCTATTTAGGAACTATAATAAACCTAATCATGTTGCGCTGTTAACAGATACAAAATACAAGTGCTTCACTGAAATTAATATATAGGATAATTCATATAAAATACATAAAGGTCATGTGAATGTACAACTAAATGGAAAAGTGCAAGTGCAAAAGAAAACAATTTTATGAACATAAAACTCAGACAGTCCAAAACAAGTTCATATAAGTGTTCATAAAAATATATACTAACAAGTCCCAAATAACATTAAAGTGTTGCGTGCCAAAGTCCATAAACCGAAAAGTGTAAGGTAGCCACTCAGATCCTCCAACAAATGAATAGATTCTGCACCACTGTGTGCAACCACAATTGCAAACTGCTTACCAGATCCTCTAACCTCAAAATAAGGAGGACTGGCAATGCTACAAAGGAGAAACCTCACACGGATGGATGTAAGCTTCCCAGCGTAACACACCAAGCACATTCCAGCAGCAGCAGCATTTTTCATAAAGTATGCCAGCCTGTGCGCTGTCCTCTGCCATGGTCTGTCTGTGTTCCCACATTACTCATTTTGGTTTATGGACTTTGGCACACAGCCCTTTAATCTTATTTGGAACTTTTTAGAATATATTTTTGTGAACTTGTTTTGGACTGTCTTTGAGTTTTATGTTCATAAAACATTTTTTTTTTTTTCACTTGCACTTTTTCCATTTGGTTGTACATTCACATAAACGATATGTACATAATATGAATCTTCTTATTTATTTCTTGGAAGCACTTTATTTTTTATCTGTTGACAGTAGAATATAATTAGGTTTATTATTGGTTATATTTTAGGTGTGGAGTGCAGCTGTCCTTGAAGAACCATGTTTCAATTTTTATTAGGTTTGACATTTTTGCTCAAATATTTTTGTTTTTGTACTGAATATTTAGATACTTTAACAGACTGTATAGTGAATTGTATATACAGTATTTACGACATCTATATTAAGTATGGTTGTTGTACATTCCAAAACACTGTTTCACACTGGCATAAATACAGTAAATGTATCCATATACAGTATTACTAATCAAGTAATCAGTAATATGCTTACTTGTCCTCTGGGCTGCAATTGTACTAATATCTAGTTATGGGATATGGCCTCCATATAATTTTACAAATAAAATGGAGTTGTAAGAGGTATCAGAAAAGTCACTGCTAACTGCAGTGACATATTTACCAAGAACATTAAAGCAATAGACAACATTATCTCTGGGCTGCAGATGTGACTACCAGTTTTTGTTCATGGAATCTGTTCCTGCGTTTTTAGTTCAGTGTGAAACTGTATACATTAACCATTTCAGCCCCGGAAGGATTTACCCCCTTCCTGACCAGAGCACTTTTTGCGATTCGGCACTGCGTTGCTTTAACTGACAATTGCACGGTCGTGCGACATTGCACCCAAACAAAATTGATGTCCTTTTTTTACCCACAAATAGAGCTTTCTTTTGGTGGTATTTGATCACCTCTGCAGTTTTTATTTTTTCTGCTATAAACAAAAAAAGAGCAACAATTTTGAAAAAAAAAAGCTATATTTTTTAATTTTTGCTATAATTAATATCCCCAAAAATATATTAAAAGAAAATGTTTTCCTCAGTTTAGGCCGATATGTATTCTTCTACATATTCTTGGTAAAAAAAAAAAATTACAATAAGCGTATATTTATTGGTTTGCGCAAAAGTTATAGCATCTAGAAATAGGTGATAGTTTTATGGCATTTTTATTATAATTTTTTTTTTATTTGTAATGGAGGCGATCTGAGATTTTTATCGTAACTACGAAATTATGGCGGACACATCGGACACATTTGACACTATTTTGGGACCATTGTCATTTACCTTAGAACGAGGCCTTGACATCTCACGCTGACATTGTTCCCTCGTGTACCTTCCGGGTATTGCGGCACCGGGGCTGTGAGTGGCCAGAGCCGCGTTGTCATCACTCCCGGGAGATTTCTTTATGGCAGGGTCCGGCATCTGCTGAGCTTTCAGCTGAGAATCCCCTGTGCGCATGTGCTGCTGCAGTCAGCGGCTCATTGCGAGGGGAATAACTCCTAAACCATACAGGTTTAGGAGATTTTTTTTACCTATAGGTAAGCCTCATTATAGGCTTACCTGTAGGTAAAAGTTAACATTTTGACTATACAATCACTTAAATGATTAAGTTTACTAATTATAACATTTAAGAGAAAAAAATATTTTGAAAAAGAAGGTATGATAAAGAGAGAGAAAGCATAACAAGAGGGGAGTGAACGATTAACCACTCCCAGACCAGCGCACAATGATGTACGTCGACAGAATGGCACGGGCAGGCATATTGGCGTACAGGTACGTCCAATATTCAATGCCGCCCTGCCATCGGGAGCGCGCCGCCGGCGGCGCGCTCCCGCGCTGGTCGGGACCCCCGTGAGTCCGGTCGCGGGACCCGCGGACTCGATCGCCGCGGGCGAATGGAGGAAATGCTGTGTAAACAACATTTCTCCATTCTGCCTAGCAACTAGTGACGCTGATCTCTGCTCCATGTGATTGGAGCAGAGATCAGTGTTCACTAAATGAAAGCCCAACCCCCCCACAGTTAGTAACACACCCCTAGGAACACTTAACCCCTACACTGCCACCCACTGGTTAATCCTTTCACTGCCAGTGTCATTTACACAGGAATCACTGCATTTATATAGCAGTGATTACTGTATAAATGACAATGGTCCCAAAAATGTGTCAAAAATGTCCGATGGGTCCCCCACAATGTCGCAGTCACAATAAAAATCACTGATCGCCGCCATTACTAGTAAAAAAAAAATAATAAAAAATTATTTATACAAATGCTATAAAACTATCCCTATTTTGTAAACGCTATAACTTTTGCGCAAACCAATCAATAATCGCTTATTGCGATTTTTTTTACCAAAAATATGTAGAAGAATATGTATCGGCCTAAACTGAGGGAAAAAAAAGTTTTTTTATATATTTTTGGGGGATATTTATTATAACAAAAAGTAAAAAATAATGCGTTTTTTTCAAAATTGTCGCTCTATTTTTGTTTATAGCGCAAAAAATAAAAACCGCAGGGGTGATCAAATACCACTAAAAGAAAGCTCTATTTGTGGGGAAAAAAAAGGATGTCAATTTTGTTTGGGAGCCATGTCGCACGACCGCGCAATTGTCAGTTAAAGCGACGCAGTGCCGAATTGCAAAAAGTGGTCTGGTCTTTGACCAGCAAAATGGTCCGGTCTGCAAGTGGTTAAACCAATCTAAAGGAATGGTTTTTAACTGACACATTCATTTAAGACAGGAGTTCTCAAGGTATTTAAAGTGACTATCGGCTTTGTCTCTATTATCAAAGGCTTGGGATCAATTGGGGAACGATCTCCAGTGTGAAGAACTTATCCACAGACAGATCAAATCCGTGGTAGAGTCGGATGTGCCTGCTAACTGCAAATTCAATTTTTCCATTCTTGTTTAGATAGATATGATCCCAAATTAATTTCTAAAAAGACCTGGGAGTCTTCCCTATGTAAAATTTACAATTCATGAGATACGCTACTCCCACAATTTGACAATCTATTCGGTATTGAGGAGTCCATGTTCATCCATTTAGCAAGACTTGGGGGTTATTTACTAAAGGACAATCTACTTTGCACTGCAAGTGTACTGGGAAGTAAAGTCGCTGTGGATCCAAGGGGAACATGCAAGGAAAATAAAAAACAGCATTTTAGCTTGCACATGAATGGATGATAAAATCAGCAGAGCTTCCACTTATTTCAGATCGATCCCTTAGATTTAGAGCAACTGCACTTCCAAATGCACTTGCAGTGCAAAGTGGATTTGCCTTTCGTAAATAAGCCCCTATGTTTCTCCCCACCTTGATCCAGTCACAAAATTCGTAATTTCTACATCCAAAGTACGCAGAGTCCTTGTCTACTCCCTTTGGGAAGATGGCTTCCAGTTAAATGATCCCTCAGGGATTTAGTTCTTCTATATGTGATCGTAGGTTTTGGGTTCACATATTTAGCAGTGATGGAGTCATCAGTCAATAAATGCCAATGACATTCCAAAATGGCACGGTAATGAGAATGTTATGAACCTAGTTTGTTGTGCCTGGGTAGTCCTTCTCCCAGAATGAATAAGGGAGTGCCGCAACCACAAATGTGCAATTTTTGTGGATGATTTGTTATTATTTCTAACCTCCCTACACACCACCCTTCCAAATTTGTTCTCTCTACTGGACCATTTTGGCAGGATTTCAGGCCTATTGGTCAACTGTGCCAAATCGGAGGCAATGAGTGTTAACATACCAAAAGCAATGCAAAGCAAAGAGGCCTTCAGGATTAATTTGACCCCCCCCCCCCCCCCCCAATTACGCTGCTCTATAAAGCAGACTACCCGGCGATATATATTGATAGAGGACGTGCAGACATGGTCCGACGCTACCCTATCCTGGATGGGCAGGATCACATCCATGAAGAAGATGGTATTGCCTAAAATGCTATATTACTTTAGGACCCTACCTATCCGGGTACCGGTAGTGGCATTATGGAAGTTTCAAATAAAAATATTCAATTTTATTTTGGGTGCTAAGGGCAGTAGACTGGCTCGGACCACAATGTTTGCTCCCAAGGACCTGGGTGGCCTGGAGGTTCCAGACTTCCAGAAATACTACATTGCAGTCCAACTGACACAGCTGTCAATTACACTACAATCATTATAGACCGGATTGGTTGTCTGTAGAGGCCCAGGCCTGTTCCCCATTGCCAATAGACTTGGTACTCTTGGTCCTTTCAAACCATAGAAAGGCTATCCTATGCCCCAGACTTTCTAATTATGTCAGTTTATGGGACTTGACTTGCAGACGATGGCCCCTATGCTCCCCCACTCCCCTGTGGCGCCCCTCTAACAATCCTCAATTTCCACCAGGTATGATGCCCACCCTCTTTCGTTGGTGGATGGACAAGGGACTCTACTGCATAGGATATATATATATATATATATATATATATATATATATATATATATATATACATATATATATATATATGGGGGACTGCATTTTTTTTTCATCTTGACCTGAAGGGCCTGGTATGGAATTTGGGGGGACCCCCCGCGCAATTTCTTTTTAAAATTTTGGTTTCGGGTTCCACGTTATATTCATACCAGACCCAAAGGGTCTAGTAATGGACTGGGTGATCCCATGCCATTTTTTACAATGACTTTTATCTGTATTGCCAAGACCCGACAATTCACTGTAGCCGTTATTACTTTTAAATGACTTTTTTTCCTTTAGAAATGTCATTTTGTGCAGGGACTGTTTTAAACACAGGAAAAATGCACCATTTTACAGGCATACTATAGACACCCCCCAGGTATGAAATTTAAAGGAATATTTCAATTTTATTGTTTCACTTTAAGCATTATTAAAATCACTGCCCCTGAGAAAACTGCAATTTTTAAAACTTTTTTTGCATTGATACATGTCCACTGGGGCAGGACCCAGGTCCCCAAACACTTTTTATGACAATAACTTGCATATTAACCCTTAAAATGAGCACGTTTGATTTTTCACATTTGTGTCCCATAGACTTTAACGGTGTTAGCATGTTCGAACAAATTTTTTGCCTGTTCGCATGTTCTGCAGCAAACCGAACCAGGAGGTGTTCATCCTTATTGACAAGTGGATTCTCCGCGACAATGCTCCTGCACATGATGCGTTAAGGGTTCACGAGTTCCTGGCCCAGAAATATATTCTGAAACTTGACCAACCACCTTATTCATCCTGCTACTTTTGGCTGTTCCCAAAATACATGTATTAAAAGGACACAAATTTGATGATATTCCAGATGTCCAGGGCACTGCATCGTGATACTGCACAGTGTTCCTGGATTTTTTCCAGCAGTGGCACAGTTGTTTAGAAAAGTGTGTCTGCTTTGAAGGTAATAACAGCCATTTGTGCATAGGTAAGCAAACTTTTTTTTTTTTTACAGTTAATTTTGGGAACTAAATTGTCACATTCAAAATGGATTAAGCAAGAAGGGTTGACTTTATAAGGCCCCTTTCACACGGGCGGCTGTTCTGCCACAGTTTATCATGTTTATTTTTTTCTACAAAATTCAAGGCTCCAGGCACAGCGATCAGCTGCATTTGCACAGTGCGCTTACCAGCGTTTACATGCGTTTTTATGCAGTTGCGTTTAACTGCAGTTTTTATTCCCATAGCAACCCTTTTTATTTATTTATGTTTTTGTTCCCTGGAATGTACCCATGATGCATTGCGGTCCTCTGTATTTAAACCTGTTTCTTTGTTCTCTGGCTGAGTGTGTGTTGGAGTTTTGCAGGGAGAGGAGTGCTCAGTTTTGTGCCAGAGTTTTTTGAAAAAATGAATGCAAATATGGGTAGTTTGCTTGCAATGCTCATTTTGCTAATGATGAGGATGAAGACAAGAAGAGCGATCCAGAGTAGGCGACGTCCTCGTCGTTACTGGGTCCATCCCTTAACGTCTCAGCGCCTATCGATCGGCTACTTTGCCCTCATGTTCGGTGAGCTGAGGACTCATGGGGACAAGTTCCATAATTACACAAGGATGTCGGTGGCGTGCTTCGATGAGCTGTTGGTACTTGTTAGAGGACACCTGACCAGAACCACGACCAATATGCGAAGAAGCATTAGTCCAGAAGAACGGCTGTTACTTACTTTAAGGTAGGTTTTCCATATGTTGAACAAATGCTTAAATTCATGTACATGCAGGCTTAGGCAATATTGGCAATAGTGTGTATGTGTGTATGTATGTATGTATGTATATATATATATATATATATATATATAGATGAATCTATGACCTAATCTATATCACAACAGCGATTTTTCGCACATTACTACCATTACCATTATTTTTTATCCTTGAAAACTATCTATCGTGCCTTGCACAGTCAGTTTTATTTTTTGCAAATAGGAAACGTCATCAAATTTCAGTAGTTTCTCATTATGTAGGTGAGCTCTGAACACAAAGGCAGAATTTTGCATTAACAAGCAAGGTACCACCAAATAATATTTTGTACTAGACCAACCCACCACCAGGCTTCCTGTTTGGATGCCAGCACCTACTACCAGAGCCGAGGGATGTTTTATCTTTGGGCTGCAATGTGTTAAAAGTCATCAGCTTATATAGATGCTGATGTTTATTTGTTACCATGTAGAACTCCATATGTATATTGATTTTTTTTATTTTATTTTATTTATTTTACTATATTTTATATTTTCTGAATTGTTATCAATTTTGTATTGCAGATACCTTGCCACTGGTGCCAGTTTCACCTCCCTTCATCATCAATTTCTGATGGGAATTTCCACCGTATCCACCATTGTGCACGATACCTGTCATATTATCTGGGAAGAACTGAGAACATCAGTCATGCCGGAGCCAACATCCAGTCTGTGGGAGGAAATAGCGGAGGAATTTTGGGAGAAGACCAACTTCCCAAACTGCATTGGGGCATTAGATGGGAAACACATCCGGCTCATCAAGCCTCCAAAATCCGGTTCCCGCTTTTTCAACTATAAGAAATACTTTTCCATTGTGCTTCTGGGACTCAGCGATGCAAATATGAAGTTCATCGCTGTGGATGTTGGAGCGTATGGGAGTTCTGGAGATTCTAGAATTTTCAGAAATTCCGTAATGTGGCGGCGGTTTCAATATGGCGAATTTCAGGTGCCACAGTCAAGGCCTCTCCCTGGTACTACTGGACCAGATCTTCCATTTGTAGTGCTGGGAGATGAGGCATTTGCCTTATCTACTCACCTGCTAAGGCCCTATACCAGGCATGGTCTCACTGCCAGGAGGCAAATTTTTAACTATCGACTCAGCAGAGCTAGAAGAATGGTTGAGTGCGCATTTGGCATTTGAACTGCCAAATGGTGTGTTTTGATGACAGCCATGCATCTAGAAGTTGATCATGCCGTCAATGTGGTTCTAGCATGTTGTGTTGTGTCTCCACAATTTTTTGAGGGGTAAGGAGATCGTGGCCACCGAAACCCCTGTTTCTGAGGAACCCATAGGTCATGTTACTGGCACTCGTCCAAGTAATCAGGCCCTACAAGTCCGTGAACATTTCACTGATTACTTTTTGAGTGAAGATGGACAGCTGCCATGGTAATTGGACTATGTGTAAATTTTTAACCGGTGTTGCATGGACCTTACATGTCAAAGTTTTTTCATCACAGTTTTCAAGTTTTTGTGTCAGTTTTCACGTTTGCCTTAAATAAAGTAGTCAACAATTTTCAACAATTTAAATTGTTTTTATTTCTATCTTTTGCAATGCACAGGGTGTATAAAAAATAGAAAAACCTTACAAAAACATTGAATGCTTGCAAGTATAGAAAAATGTTTTTTAATTCCTTTGGAATATATATATATATATATATAAAATCTCCTTTTAGTTTCAAGTATTGAATTTCAAGTGCAACAGATAACGAGTCCACAAAATATCCCCCACTACCCCCCTAAAAAAAAAAAAAAAAGGTTACAGTATTCCTGAAGTGCTGTAAGGCCCCTTTCACACAGGGCAGATCAGTAATGATCCGTCCCGTGAGGATCCGCTCGGTCGGCAGGGATTGTTCCATTGTCCATTGTCCCCACTGAGCCGGTGGCAGACAGGGCTGTCCCGGCACACTGTGCAGGGACCGCCCTGTGAGCTCTCTGTTCTCTTCTATGGGGATCGGAAGAGCACGGACCATCTGTCCGTGTTCATCCAATCCGCTCTGCAGACGGCTAGAAAAATTGGATTTCCCTCCGTCTACAGAATCGGACAATTGCGGTGGCACCCGATATCGTCCGCCTCCGCAACAGTCCGATTCTGCAGACGGAGGAAAATCCTATTCTATCCGTCTGCAGAGCGGATCGGATGGACACGGACAGACGGTCCGTGCTCGTCCGATCACCATAGAGGAGAGCGGAGAGCTGACAGGGCGGTCCCTGCACAGTGTGCGGAGACCGCCCTGTCCGCAGCCGGCTCAGCGGGGACAACGGAGCAATCCCCGCTGAGCGAGCGGATCATCACGGGGCAGATCATTACTGATCCGCCCCGTGTGAAAGGGGCCAAAGATGGGCACTGAGTGCGGTAAACAGTTCTGAAATATTTGGCTAGATGGAGAAAGTGCAAAAGATGTCTCCATGTACACTCCACTGTGTAGATGGGGTAATCTCCCACTGGGCCAAGTCTCTCAACCTAAACAATGCTAGCACCCAATCAGAAAGTTCAGGTATTGTGAGAGCAAGTGGGGCCAAGTAGCAACATGTATAAGCTTGGGACAGTGGGAGATTCTTCTGTGTGTACAGTTCAGTGTACATGGAGGAATCTGGGGTTGGTTGTAAACATTAGTTCGTGTAGGTAAAACATTAAGTAGTGTAGGTAAAACATTAAGTAACATTACACAACATGAAAAATACAACTGTCATATCACTGCCATAGGAATACTATAAGTTTTCATATATTGGATAATTAGGGTTACGCAGGGAAGAATGGCTTGGTTCACTGCCAACATCTACGGGTGATCCTGAATGGGAAGATGAGGGTGAAGACACTGGGTGTGGCTGCACATGCATCCTTTGGTAACCAGGATTAGACGGGTAAGGTGTATACAGTGGTGGGGGTCCTGCATAAGGGTTAATGGCAGATGTTGTGTCATGGCACTGCTGACTGGGCATTGGTCTACTGAAAGAGCCACTAGGTGAATTAAAACCCATAGCCCATGGCTGAAATTTAGGATATGGGCGTTGCTCTTTGCAAGCGGACACAATATACGTTAAATAGGCATGTATATCACCCCTGACCTCAGTGCGCTTATCTGCAGGAATCTCCCTGATTACACAAAGCAACATTCTCAAGAACATAACATCTGGGTCTGAGATGTTGAGGAATTCATCATCTTTGGCCTGGTTTTGTGATTGTTTTCTCATTTCTTCAATGATACGGTTGAAATATTCTTCAAAAGGTGTCTCTTGTTGAGTACGTGTTCGACGGGTGGTGGAAGTAGACCGGACTCTCCTATCTGGATTTGCCTGCAATAGTTATAATATATAGATTATGCATCTGATACTGAGGTCACACTTTAGTGAACAGCATATGATGGCTTGTACAAATATTGCAGCACCTGTTTAGAATAGATCACACACAGGTACTTGTTTTGCTGCAAAAACCTGATCTCACTGAAGACCTCCAAAGCCAGAAGAACAAGTCACACCTTGCCCAAAAATAAGCTGTTGTTGTTTCTCCAACATTTGTGCCAACACCAGCTGCCTTTTCAAAATGTAAGTAATACGTTTTTTTGTGGACAGAAATTGTGACATTTTTAAAATACATACCGGAGGTTCTTGAGTGGATGGATGATATTCTTGGGATGACACTGTCTCTGTGGTTTCTTGACTGGTGTCAGCGTCTCCTGATGGTGATGGCGACGAACTTTCGCGCCTTGCGCTTGCTCTCACAGGGACACTTGACACAATTCTAGGTAACAATAAAGATTACACGTTTAAAAAAAAAGTGAACATGAATATGCCTTTACTGGTCACAAATCGCTAAGTAAAATAAATGGATATACTTACGTGCGCATCTCAGTGGTGTGCCTCAAAAATGACAAAGCCTCTGCATGGGGGTTAGGCCTGCGACGAGTTGAGGGTGCTCCGCTTCTCTCCGCAGCCTTCTCTTCGTTGACTTCTTTTTTGTAACGGTCGCGCAGGGACCTCCAACATGTATAAACCTCCTTTCCTGCAATATATAAAAAACATAGAATGCACTTTTTGGTTAAGTTCTATTGGCAGATAGCATGTCTAATTTTGTGGAATTTGCAGCATTGTCAGTGACAAAGTGCTGTATTGCTATAAAATGGCCTTGTCATTAGGGGGTAAAATCTTTACTAGGATGCATGTGTACCCTGCTGCATAGACACAACAAACCTTGCACTCACCTCGGTTATCCTGTTCAGTTGCAGACATCTCGTCCCAGTTTGGTGTGACATATTTGTAGACTTCCTCCCACTTTGCTCTCTTCAGCACTCGGTCTGCATATCCTGGGCATTCTGAGTCCCATAACTCTGGTCGGGCATGCACCAGTGCGATGATGGCCTCGTGCGAGATATCTCTTGCCGCCATGCTGTCTTCTCCCCTTTCATCCCTCTCAACTTCCTGTGTCATTTCCCAGGTACTCCTGCTGATTAGGATGTGCTTCCGGGTGTTTTTTTTCTTCTTTCACGCTGCTGGCCGCAATTGACACAAAAGACTGCGATTACCTGCGGTTATGTGCTTATAGCTGCGCTACATCGCACCTGGACGCATACAATTCTATTTTTTCTATTTGCACCGAACCGCACGTAACGAAATCGCAGTTAAACGCTGTGTGTGAACAGGGCCATAGGAAAGCATTGTGTGCCTTTGGCTGCGGTGGAAAACTAGAAAATCCGCAGCTAAAAGCACCATTCTATCCGCCCGTGTGAAAGGGGCCTAAAAGTGTATCCAAGAAGTAACATCTGAGGTATAGAAGGAGGAATACTACCAGATGAAGTGAAACTGGAAATAATTTGGCCTATCCTGAAGAAGTACAACAAAACAATATATACAATTATTGTGGTATCTAAATGTCACATGTTAAGTAATGACTAAACTTTTCATCAAGGTCTGCTCCTTTCTCTAGGATAATCTTCCTGGAAACTCAATGCAAGCTTCCTTTGGGAACCAACAGTACTAGCGGACATAGATCACAAACTTGGATTGTATATTCAAATAAATGACACCTAGGACTGTAATCCTGGAGTGGTCTGGGTGGCACACAAAGTGGTCATTAAGGGGGTCTAAATAAAACATGGTGCTTGGATCAAAAAAGAACAGAAACCACACAACTCCTATAAATGGAGCAAAAATTGATATTTCGGTTGCAAGCTAACATATAACCAGGTCACATGAATCGATTTTATTTGTACCGTTCTTGAGGGGCTATAGTTCTGGCAGGAAAAGCTAACTCTTTTCATGATCTTAGAGAAGGAAAACAATACATAGGAATTATATACAAACATATTAGCTAACAATATGGGGAGGGATGTGAGAATCAAAGCGGGAAAGACTGAGCACTGTAAAGGTGCCCCGCGAGGAGATAAAGTCACATAAACCCTTTTTGAATCAATACACTGCTTGCTATACAGCAGCACAGTTTGGCATTCACCCTATATAAAAATTAATACAAACATATTAGCTAACAATATGGGGAGGGATGTGAGAATCACGGCGGGAAAGATTGAGCACTGTAAAGGTGCCCCGCAAGCACATAAAGTCACACAAACCCTTTTGAATCAATACACTGTTTGCTATACAGCAGCACAGTTTGGCATTCACCCTATATACAAATTAAGAAGATAGGATTTTTGTTCTTGCCACAACTATATGCAACTCTGCACAAATGCAAAAATTATGTTGTAAAAGAATATGTCTTATAATTGTCTAATTGAGAATAATGCATATTAGGTATTTTCACAATATTGCTGTTCTTGGCTTAAAATAAAATTATTTGTATTTGAGAGATTAGGTCATATGTACACTGTGACCCAAAATATTTAAGCAAGTGATGACAATGCTATATTTTATATACAAGTGTTGGTATTTATATAAATGTTGTAATCTGCTGCTTTCTCCATTGCAGGCTTCCCTGACTCGACCACCCCACTTCAGTCCTCCTTTTCCCCATGGGTTAGAGGACACTGGGGAGTATACATGATCGGGGCCCTTTTAGGGCCTCACGGCACTGGGGAGAAAGATAAGGGCGGCCCATGTAGACCCCCTTTATACCCGAGTAGATCTTTGTATCATTCTGGGCTTTCTCTCCCGGTGCCGGTGTCTTGTAAAATAGGGTCCTCCATCAGATGCTGTCCTCTGCGTACTGCGCATGCGCAGTACACAGGAGCACAGATTCCGAAAATTGCCGAGGACGAACAGCGCCTGCGCCGTGAGTCCAGGTTCTATCCCCACTATCCAAGTGGACATAGAGTTAGAATAAAAAAGAGCCGAGCGCAGCGAGGCCGAGCCCGAAGCGTGGCGAGCGAAGCTCGCCCGCGAGGGGCCCTCTAAAATTCTAAACCCTATGTCCACTTGGATAGTGGGGCTACCTCCTCCACTCACGGCGCAGGCGCCGTTCAGCTTCGGAGATTTTCCGAAGCTTCGTCTGCTCCGTACTGCGCATGCGCAGTACGGAACGGACACATATCGATGGTCGGACTCAATTGGGCAGAACACCGGCGGCGTTCTGTGATCGTCGCCGGACTAAGAGGTGGGGGATGCGCATGCGTGGATGCCGCCACTCACGTCCTGGCTTGCTACCCGCCGTGCGCGTGCGTAGGTTTCATCCTTGAGGATGGATGCTTGCACACAGGCGGCGGGGCGCCTGGGGGGATGCGGTGTCACTGAGCGTGCGCCTTTTTCCCTCACCTCTGACGTCACGCCAGTGCGACGGCGACGGCGGGGGTGTCTTGGGACGCAAATAGCGTCTTCCTGAACGCCCAGGCGGCCACAAACAGGCCACATATTATGGCCGGGAGGCTCCACACCTCTGGAGGAATGGGGTAATGAGGAACACATACAAACAATAAGGTCATTAAGTGGATATATAAAAGACCTATTTCCAGCAGGGATTAGTTGGCTTACTCTTGTGCTGGAGATGGTTCATGTGGCAGCCAGGGAGCAGGTAATATGGATAGAATATTCTTCATAAGATCCGTTTATATGGTAAGACTTTATAATATATAATTTGATATAATAATAATAATAATAATTTTTTATCTAGATGAGTGGCCTCTCCTTTCACAAGTATCTCTAAGTGCCCTAAAAATATTAAACTGACAGGTATTTATGCTATTTATGCACTCCTAATCTACACATTATCATTCATTATCTTTTTTTTTTTTTTTTTTCCCCTCATGCTAGTCACTTCACTTCACACATGGGGCATAGGGTTTCTATATTTATTTATTTTTATTCATTTTTATATTTATATTTATTTGTATTTTTTACATGCATGGAAAAAGAGTATCCAATATCACTTGTATTATTTTCAACACACACACACACACACACACACACACACACACACACACACACACACACACACACACACACACACACACACACACACACACACATATATTAATTTTACATTATTTATTTTTAATTTTATCTATTTTTTTATTCATTCATTATTTTATACATGTTTATACACACACATACATGTATCACTGCATGAATACGGTTGATCATTTGTTGAATATACGGATCATCTATAACACACATACATATTATTATTTTCCTTTCCTCCTCCCTGCATATTAGATATTCAATATGTTTTATCCTTAGATAGTAGATATAAAAATTATTTATCATTTTTCAAACAAACAAATAAAATAATTTTTCCTCAGGAAAAATCCTCTGTTCCTTCGCTTGGATGGTGGAAGCCTCAAAAGTTTTGTGACTGCCTGTAGGTCCTAAGGATCCCCGCTTTATGTGCAAAAACCATCTTTTTTCTCCCCCTCTTTCCTCTCTCCCCCATCTGGGAGATTCGGTGGATATGAATAGTGGGGTGGAGACAGTCCGGGTCTGCCTTCAATAAATTTGGATACTTGCATGAGAGTCTCTGGTTTATACATTTGTATCTCACGGAAAGGGTAAATATATAGAGATGTCTGCATAATTGCCCATTGAATGATACTGCTTTAAATATTAATTGCCCACGTATTATGTTGGTAGAAATAAAGAAACCCCCTGAGGAAGACTGCGGCCAGTTCCAAGTCGAAATGCATTGGGGTATTTCCTCACACTAAGTGGCCTTTCTATGATATGTAAAAACAAGAATGTGGGAACTTAAAAGTAGATTTTCGGATGGAGATATGTATTATCCATGAACAATTGTTGAATCGTGCAATATTGTATAGAGATTTACAGATCTGTATTGCTACACCAGAGCTCAGATTTTTTAATTTAATTCACTGTGATATACCCATCACTTAGTGTTTAATAATAAACATTTTGAAACTTTTTATCAATGTCTCTCATTTGCTGCTGAAAAATCCCATGGGGAGTGTTTCTATATCTTTTTTTGCTAATACAGCTTCGGGGTGTGCAGCGTTTCTAAACCCAGCAAACATGTTCTAAATTTGTTTTTTGAGAAACCACACAACTAGCCAACATACATAGACTGGAATCCAGTCATAAGCACTCTCTGTCTCTGGCACTAGAGAAGGAACTGCTTACTTGTTTGGACAGCCGATCAGCCACTCTTCCTAAACACATTGTCCAGGCCTTTGGGGAGTTTTACTCCTCCCTGTAAAACCTTCATACTACATGCGCTTCGCAAGAACAATTGGAGGAGCATTTGACATCTTCTCGAATGCCCAGACTCCCTTCTCTGATTCAACAGGAGTTACCATAGAGGAGCAGTCCGTATGATCAAACCAGGCAAAGCTCATGGTACAGATGGTCTTACCTTGTAATAATACAGGCTCTTGCTTCCTCCCCTGGGCCTTCACATGGTCAATCTGTTTAACTTCCCGGGCGGTATGATTATGTCAGATTTTAGGTGCTAAAAGCGGTACTTTGCGGTATTTTGCATGGAAATTCTGCGTTTTATATTGTAGGCCTGTAATTCTTTGGAATAACTCACTTAAATCTGTCCAAACCAGAGTCTAGTAGACATCCCGGGTATGATAACATTTGAAAAACAAAATCATAAATTAAAATATAATAAATAAGTATAAATAATTATACCAAATAATAATATAATAATAATAAAAATTATTTAATAATGTAATCAAATCAAAAACACTGAAATGTGCTCAGTTGCAGAATTGTCACTGTCATTACTTTCAGTGTTTGATGACGGATGTCCCCACAAATCATTATCGCTCAATTCTGCAAGTGATTCTAATTTATTATCGCTGTTTTCTAGCTGGTCTAAGTCTGATGTAAAGGAACAGTTTTGGTTGCTATGGACAATCTCCAGTTTCCAGGCAGAAAGAACAGTATTTATAATTTAAAACTGCATGCAGGGCACTGGGCAGACCACTAGGGACAAAAGGGATGTGAAATAATTACATACAGTAATGTAATCTGTAAGATTACGTTATAGTGTATATAATGTGTGTGTTTCACTTTTTGAATTTGGCGCCGTTCTCCATCCCTGTGCGTTGCAACACTCGCAGGGAACGGAGATGAAGGTAAGCACACTCATCCTGGATCCTGCGATGCGATCCCGAGTCTGGCTCGGGGTTACTACTTTTAGTTCCGAATTTTCACCACGAGCCAGACTCAGGAATACCGCTAGGGGGTTCATGAAACAATGAAAGAAAGAGGGTGCACTAGCCTAATGCATTATCCTACACATGTTATTAAACGTATGATTAACCACTTGCTTACTGGGCACTTAAACCCCCCTCAGTCCCAGACCAATTTTCAGCTTTCAGCGCTGATGCACTTTGAGTGACAATTACGCGGTCATACAACACTGTACCCAAATGAAATTTTTATCATTTTTTTCCCACAAATAGAGCTTTCTTTTGGTGGTATTTAGTTACAGCTCGGAGTTTTATTTTTTGCTAAACAAACAAAAAAAGATGCAAAAAAAAAAAAGAAAAAAATCATGTTTTAATAGTTTGTTATAAAATTTTGCAAACGGGTCATTTTTCTCCTTCATTGAAGTGCGCTGATTAGGCGGCACTGATAGGCTGCATTGGTGGGCACTGATGGGCTGCATTGGTGGGCACTGATGGGCTGCATTGGTGGGCACTGATAGGCTGCACTGGTGGGCACTGATAGGCATAGTTAAGGCGGCACTAATAGGCACAGATAAGGCGGCACCGATGGGCACAGATAAGGCGGCACTGATGGGCAAAGATGGGCACAGATAAGATGGCACGGATGGGTGGCACGGATAAGTGGCACGGATGGGTGGCACGGATGGGCACTGATAGGCACCACAGATAGATGGGACTGATGGGCACTGATAGGTGGCACTGATAGGTGGCTCTGATAGGTGGCACTGCTGGGCACTGATGGGCGGCACTGCTGGGCACTGATGGGCGGCACTGCTGGGCACTGATGGGCGGCACTGGGGTGCAGCACCTTTGAGGCAGATTTTGGGTGGCACTGCTGGGTGGCACTGCTGGGTGGCACTGTGGGCACTGCTGGGTGGCACTGTGGGCACTGCTGGGTGGCACTGTGGGCACTATGGGCACTGCTGGGTGGCACTGACAGGGGGGCACTTACTTTATTTCAGGATGGCACTGCGGGTGGCAGGTGGGCACTGGCAGGGGGCAGGTGTCCGCTTAAATTGCTGGCCGTGATCGGGACTGATGTCCCGAACACGGCCGCCGGCGATCGGCTTTTTTTTTTTCTCCTCGCGCTGTCAGCGCGAGGAGGAATACTAGCCGATTACCGGCTCCGTTTTATCACATGATCAGCTGTCATTGGCTGACAGCTGATCACGTGATAAGGGGTCGGGATCGACCCCTTACACGGATCGGTGATCAGGCGAGTCTCACGGACTCGCCGATCACAGAGCGCGCCGCGCGCGCCCCTCAGGGGGCGCGCAGGCCGCTCGTATCCGGGACGACGTCAATAGACGTAGTCCCGGAAATGTGGGTCCGCGCTGTTGCCGTCATTTTGCAATAGCGCGGATCCCAAGTGGTTAAAAAAAGAAATATTTACAAGCATAGGTAGTAATAGAGCTCATCAAGCGACTCACCATGGCTATACACTTCCTGACTCTCCGATGATCCAAGCCTGGGGGGGACCCCACAGGGGTTCCTGCAGGCTAACACGTTTCAAAAGAATGTCCTTCATCAGAACCCTGATGAATGGGCACTGATGAAGAACAATCTTTTGAAACGTGTTAGCCTGCAGGGACCCACGCTACCAGGAGTGGGGGTCCTGCTCTAAACTCAATCACTACTATAATGCCCCATACACATGGTTGGAATTTCCAACGGAAGAAGTCCAATTGGATTATGCTGTCGGAAAATCCGATTGTGTGTGGGCTTTATCAGACTTTTTCCATCGGAAGTTTCTGACGGAAAAAGTTTTAGAGCTGGATCTAAAATTTTCTGACAACAAAATCCGATCTGACCATTTCCGATCGTGTGTAGAGAATTCCGATGAACAAAGTGCCACACATGCTCAGAATAAATTACGAGACGAAAGCTATTGGCTACTGGACTCTTTATAGTTCCGTCGTATGTGATTTACATCACCTCCTTCTGAATGATCGGATTTTCCGGCAACTTTGTGCAACCGTGTATATGCAACATAGTTTTGGCCAAAATCAATCGGAAAAAATCCAATGGATTTTGTGGTTGGAATGTCCGACCGTGTGTACAGGGCATAAGGAGGTCCATCTAATTGTTGTTGATTACTCTGTTCTGGATGATCTGGCATTTTTCCTCTTCATGTCACTAACATACAACCCAAAATCTAAAAAAATTTCAGTTTTGTGCCACTGCCAAATCATCTATGTCCCCAGCCTCTGTCCATTGGGTTCTGGCTACAAAAGGTTGAGGAGTTGAATTTAATGGAGGGTCTCGCACTGGTGAACCAACATAAATGTGAGGTGTATACCAATCTATGGAACATGTTTGTATACTCTGAACAAGGAAAATCTCTTCTCGCTGTAATACCCACTGTCTGTTAGACACAGGTGCCCCCTTTAATGTCAGATGCATTTGTTATCCATAGTTACACCCCCCCCCCTCTTTTCCCCTTCTACTTTTTACCCCTTCCCCCCTTGCCTATTTTTCTTTTTTATCTTGTCTATTACTTTTTTCATTTTCCCTTCTTTATATATATATATATATATATATATATATATATATATATATATATATACACACACACACACACTAGACATGTGCGTTTCGTTTCGTACGAATCTCAAATTCGTATGAATTTTCCTAAATTCGTACGTTCGGGAGGATCCGAAATACGAATTGCCATGCGTCCGAATTTTGTACGAAATACGAACTTTTGTTTATGAATCCGAAGGAGGAAGTCAGCACAGCACAGGGATGGTGGGAGCCCCTCATCTAACGAAAATTTGTATTTCAGATAGGAAATTCTTCAACAGAATTTTGTATTTCGTGTATAAACAACCAAACTTCCATCAGCATCGATTGTCATATTGAGGTATATTTTTGCCTTTAAATTCATCGTAACGAATGTTCATACAAGTTAACGAACCTAATGACAATTCGTATTTTGTACGAATTGAAATTGAATTTCGAACACGAAATACAAGTACGAATTCATTTTAATACGAACCATAACGGAACATAACAAAACAAATTTATTGACGGCGCCCATGTCTAACACACACTTCATTGATATGCTTTCTCCAGGGTTCATAGTATACGTTGAGGTTTCCTCTCTATTGAGAAAAACCTGTCACCCCTAATGGGAACATACTGTGAACAGGCTAATATGATGGATGTTCCAGAACTCTGATAATGACCCTCACTGTGGTTGCTTGAGGTAAGTCGTTTATATGCTATATAATAAAATAAAAAATATAAGAAGAAAAATAATAGTATTAGTAACAAAACAAAACAGTTGTGAGGAACTAAGATTAACACTCAAAATATTGCGTTTGTTTCTTGTCAAGTCAGTTTATGCTGTGGTGCAATCATTTTCAATATCCAATACCACTAGTTGGATTGCCCCTCAGTCTTAAGTGATATTATCGTCTCTTATGTAACAGCAGAGGCTTTTTGGGGATGACAGCCAAATGCTCCAAAATTTGTGGAAAGTCTGTGCTCTCCCTTCTTTGTATGTGAGCATTCGCTCCATTACACACTGTGTGTTGACTCCCTGCAATATTCGGGGGTTGTGGTTCTCCATTTTCTGGCTATGGAGATACGGGCCGTATATAATATGTGTATCACTATTTTCCTGGATAAATAAGGGAAAGAGTCTATGCCTAAGCTTAACAGTGCCAGTTCTGGGGTTAAAGTGCATATGGTATTAGTCATTTCTGATAAGGGTTAGCACGTCTGTCAAGAAAGCTTGTAGAGCATTACAGTACCACAGTGCATATAGGAGATTGGCATGATATTGGCATTCTCTCCAGCACAGAGGGGACAAATTCAGATTCATGATATGCAGGCGCATTGGGGTCATGTACCACCTATGAAGGATTTTTTTTGTGCATTGCCTCAATGGTCCACACACGCCGAAGATTTGCTGTTATATTTTACTGCAATTGAGTTAAAGGGAATTTTTTTTGTAGTTCCTTTTCCCATTTGGCCATTACTGGTAATTTAGCATGTTTAAGGTGGTAGTTACAATATATATAACACAAGGATATACCTTTAATGCTAGAAATGGTTCTGTTTGTTAGAATGTTCCACAAAGGAAGTAGCACTTCAGTAGAAGGCATTGGGTTTGTCTTATTGCAGTGATTTATTTTATAGATTTGAAAGGTCTCAAGGGTACTTGGGTTTTCCAAATCGTCTGTGGAGAAGTGGATACCCTTCTGCTTCCAGTGATGGGTTGAAAAACCTTGTATGAGGTATTCGTACATTGCTATAGGTATTTTTAATGAGAAGGTTTGTTCATCTGGAAATTTATTTTAGCTAAATGATTCCCAGGCCTTAGTCGTAGCCTGTATGGTCGGGTAAGAGGGAGTGGTGGGATTGTGGTGGATAGTAGAGGTCAATAGTAATGCCAGAAGGTCATGTCCTGGATTGATTTCCTGTTCAATGTTGGACCATAAGTTATCCTCCTGTCTTGAGAACCGGTATCTCAATTGGTCCATGTATGTTTATATAGATGTTGTAGAGCTACCCTGGGTTTTTCCCTGTCCAAATAAAGTATCTTAAGGCAGTTGCTAAGTTGGAAAATAATTTTTGTGGGATAGGAATAGGGAAGGTTTTAAAAAAGTTGAGCAGTTTAGGAAGAATTTGCATGTGGTAAGCTGCAGTTCGTCCCACCCATGTTAGATGGATTTTGATGAGTTGAGATAATTCTTCTTTTTGCGAGATAATAGTGGGGAAAAGTTAGTTTTGGATAGTTTGGAGGACAGGTGGGTTTATAGTATACCTAGGTACGTAATGGCAGGTGAATCAAAGTTGCATGGAAATATGTGTTTAATCTTGAGGAGCTTATCTGTAGATAGGTTTACAGGGAGAGCATAGCATTTTTTAGTGTTAACTTTGTAGTAGGACATTGTCTCAAAGTCCTTTAGTAGTGTTTGTACTGCATGTACAGAGGATTCTGGGTTAGATAGCGTTAATATAATATCGTTGGCAATAAGCCCTATTTTGTGATACTTGGGTCCTATTGTAATTCCCTCCACACTATTGTTAGATCTTATTAGTTCTGACAGTGGCTCTATGGCCAGGGAGAAGATTATTGGGGAAAGTGGACACCCCTGACATGTCCCGTTTGATAGACGGAATGAGTCAGATAACATTCCCAAGGTGTATACTTTGGCCAAAGGGTTGAAATAGAGTGACATTATTGCGGAGTGAACAAAACCACTCATTCCAAATTTGATAAGGATTGCAGATAGATACCCCCAATCAAAGGCCTTTTCCGCATCTAGGGCCACTGGGTATGTGTGTGAGTTCTGTATAACTTATTATATTTATCATTCTTCTGATACCATCTGGGACCTGCCATCACTTTACAAATCCCACCTGATCTAGTCCTACCAGAATTGGTGTAATTTCCATCAGTCTGTTGGCCAGTACTTTAGAGTATATTTTAAGGTCTGAGTTTAATAAAGAGATGGGCCTGGAGTTCTGGGGATGGGAAGGGTCTTTTCCTAGTTTTGATATGGTTCTAATTATTGCTTGAAACATTTTGTTGGGAAACATGCTTGATTTTGCGGGATCATTATAGACATCCACGTATTTGAGGGTGAGAATGTGGCAAATATTTTAACCCACACCATTTGTTCATAGATTATAAACAAGCTTATGATATAGTGAGAAAGGAAATATTTTATACAATAGAAAAGTTTGCAATCTATGCTACTATAACCAAAAGTAAAAACAATATTAGGACAAACATATATAAAAAGCAAATTATAATGTGGTACTCTAGTCAATTTTTTATTTTTTTTAGTTTATGAATAAAATATAAAATAGTTAGAACTGTCAGGTTCTATGTTAAAGAACCTTGCAAAGTGCAGTTGATTTTATGTTTTGATGTCTACCACCTGTAGATCGTAGAGTTTATCAGAGGAACGCAGGATTTGTTGAGAAAAACATACCACAAATTAGGAGTGGAGTCAGAGTTTGACACTTAAAATCTTCGAGAAGAGAACTAAATAATCATTTACAATAGAGAGCTTCAAAAGACAGCAAACTTAAAAAAAAAAGTATTACAGGTAAGTATGAATTACAAAAACAAATGATTTTAAATATATATATATAATATTTTATTACAGACAATATAGATTTTTGATGCATTACATTTTTCTTTAGGTTTGTAATTTTCTAACTCTGTATCTGTGTTTTATAATGAAGTTTATTTTTTTTTTTCTGTGAGTTTAATGTAGCTCGTAAAAGTCTCAAGAGCATCTAAATATTGTCTTTCTGATGTGTGAAATATTTTTTCTGCTCTGCCTAACCTGTTGTTGGCAAGCTGTCACCAGTAACAGACATGCTAGTATGACATGGCCTTTAGAGTGTCCATAGTCAGGTGGATTTGTGATCTTGGGTACAATAACATCTGCAATTTTCATTTTGATTTGTACACTGCTGAGTCTACTGTAACTTTTTAATCTCAGTAAGTGGAATACCTCTGGCATGTGCAAATTTCCTACCCTTTACATATTGTCCTCTACCTAGACAGATTAATGTAATCTGTGCAGCTATTACTCACAATACTTATTAACACTAGCCACTTTGTGGCTGCCCCTATCTGAAACTTCAAACTATATTATATTTAGAATGGATTATCAATTGCTCTTCTAAATATTTCATTTTGTGTTTTAAGCATATTGATCCTTTAATTTAATCTTTCTTTGACTTGTCTATCTAGAATATTGGCCCTGAGTGTATTTTTATTACATTTATTAAATATATACAGTATATGTGTGTGTGTGTATATATATATATATATTATATGCATTTTCAGTATACAAAATGCATGATTAAAATCAATATATAGCTGCCACAGTGCCTGGAAAGATTAGTCTTTATGCATTTTACAATTTTTGCATGATAAGGCAGCATGGGTTTGATCAATAAATTGTTGTGCTAGCTTAATCAAAAGAGCAAAATGTATTTTATATGTATGCCACTAACATGGGAGTTCACACCAATGTCTTCTGTATAAGAAGTATGTCAAGACATTTTTGTAATTTCTATATTTACTTGTAATGGGGTAGGGATATCAGGATGGGGAAGGTCATATGTCTTTAATCTAACCAGGATCACATTTCAGACGCATACAGATAACACTTTGATTAAAATCAATTTATGGCCACCACAGAGCCTGGAAATATTAGCCTTTATATATATATTTTACACGTTTTACATGATAAGGCAACATGGTTTTGATCAATAAATTGTTCTGATAGCTCATTCAAAGAAGACAAATGTATTTTATATGTAAAACATTATGCAGCTGCCACAGTATAGTTGCCACAATGCATATGAGCATTAGCCTTTATATATTTTTCACTTTGTACATCATAAGTGAACATGGCTTTGTTCAATAGGCTGTTGTAATAGCTTATTCAAATGTAATCCATTTGTATGGAAGTTCAGAGCAGTGTTTTCTGCGTAAGAGGCATCTCAAGACATTGTTGTAATTTCTATATTTATTTGCAATAGGGTAGGGAGATCAGGATGGGGGGGGGGGGGGGGGCATATGTCTGTTAGGTAACCCTGAATACATTTGGGAGGAATACAGAGGGAAACAAACACTTACTGTATAAGCTAAAAGTATAAAAAAAACAATTGTAAAATTATTAAGCTGCCTATAAACCTCAGAGAATGTTTGCCAAATCTGGCCTCTTATAGAGAGACTGGGAACATGTTTATATTTGTAATCTATACCTCGCCATTGCAGACAGACCCAGCCCGGACTTTCTTGGTGAGCATCTTTGCTACCTGCAAACTTTGCTGCCTTTAAAGATTTAACACACTACCTGTTGTGTAAAATGCATTGTCCCCCACTGGGTGCTTCGGAGCCTCCACTGGTCCCCAGGGCACTACTGTGTGTGATTGAAATTTCTTTATATATATATATATATATATATATATATATATATATATATATATATATGTTCTGTATATAATTGTACTCTATTTTATATGTATTGCACACTGCCCTCACTGTGCACACCACTGCATTAATAATGTTTTCAGAACATGTTTACCTTCTTCCTGATTAGAATTAGCCTCTTGTTACCACAGACGTACAATTGTAATATTAATGTAATACCTATGTAATCATGTGTATAAAAACCTTCAAATGCATCATAATAAAGAACAGTTATTTGGAAAGATGCTGAGCATATGTTTTGTGTCTGTTCCCTACTGCAGTAGTTATTATTAATTAGGAACCACTAATCAATATAAGGATAGATAGAGTTGCAGTGCATTTTAAAAAGGGAAACTGAATAAAATTAAGTAATATGTCCCCCTTTAAGGACATGTATCTGTGAATATATATTAGTGTGTAATATTGAAATGTATCATATGAGTATTAATTTGATTTATAATATGAGTTTAACAATTTTATTAATAATATAGATATATTGAAACTGGTTTAGACAACCTTTGGTTGGAAATGAAATCCAGGTTAATGGGAAAATTGGTAAAAATGGGATTAGTTTAGATTAAGATAACAATTTTATAATCTTACAATTATTGAGTGGAAAGAAAAAATATTAAGATGAGGTTGTTAATTGAAATACAGCTGCTATAATGTTTAACAAAGCCAAGATATATGGGATACATAAGTTTTCCTACAAAAATTTAATCTTAAAGTCTGATAATAACATGATGTGAGTAATAATAAATAACATTTAAATATAACAGACCCTTCCTAATTCAACCAGAGGAATATGGTCGTTTTTCCGCTAGACGGTTCAGTTGATTTCATGGCCTTTCCTCTGAAGCGCTCACCTCAGTTACACATGCCTGCAGCTCCCTGGGGTTACTCTGGGTTTGTTTTGGGGGCGGGGGGATTTGGGGGTCCTGGGAGGAGCTAGCCTTGCAAAGCAAGTTCCTGTAAGGGGTGCTGGGCTGGTTCCATGGGGCCGCTGGGTCTTCTCATTTCTTTAACGCTCGGAAATCCTGTAGCTATCCAAAATTTTGTTTTTCTGTTTTTTTTTTTTTTCCATAAAAGATTTTATTGAAAAAATGCAAGACATACAACTGTGAAAGTCAGAGAAACATCATAAACACAAAGTGCTGTCACGACCCTATCTACTCGCAATACAGATAGCGCTATTACACTGTTACATTGGTCGTGACTAATAGAACAGTGCTATACAGAGGCACAACTTGTTAGCAAACACATAACTAATGGGGACCCATCATTTAAATAGGCTTACTCAAGTCGTGCCAGGTAGTGCTGGGCCTGAGTACCTAGCCTGCAGGACCGGTATCCTCCGGTCCCGCTAGGATGTGTGGGGTAACGTAGTTCCCGGCACTCGTGACCGAGTGGGAGAGCAAACGACTGCTTTGTTGCAGTCCTATAGAATGTTCAATGTCTGACTGGGAGAATGTGAGGGGGTAAAGGATTGAAGGGAGGGGGGTAAAGGGAAAAAGAGAGTAAGGATATAGGGGAAGGGAGAGGAAAAGGGGGCGGGTAGGTGTCCCCCCCGGCCCCCGCCGACCAAGCGCCTCTTTGGTTTATATATGTAGGGGAAAGAATGTCTTGTATTTGTCTGTGGTTTGGAAATGTTTCCAACATGCTTTCTGTTTTTTCTCTTCCTAGATGGTCTTTGGCCCCCAGAGGACCAGGGTGTGTGTTATTGTCAAAGTATTTGTAACATACTGAAGGCCGACCAGTCTTTGATGTTTCTCTTGAGTTCATATATGTACTTATTGTATGTATACTTTTGAAAATCGAATAAATACTTTGAAATTAAATATAACAGACCCATCACATCAAGTCCACACACCCTGTTAGGATAGATGCTGCCTGCAGCCAGTTGTTTTATCGTTTTTGATGTGGCTTTCTGGTCCATCATACAGATTGTTGGTCCTTTTGTTTTTATTTATTTTTTATTTTTGAAATCCAAAGCAGAATGTGTGGATTGTAAAAATGGTGTGACCCTTTTCCTTGTAAGTGCAGTGGGTATAAGCAAAAGAATATTTTGTGATTTATGGACACCTCTGCATGACCACAGGGTATTGTTATCATTTATTATAATATTGCTAGGAAAAAGTTGTCTTTTTGAAACATGAAACTGGAGTTCTTACACAAACATCATGATAGAAAACAAGCCATTGTTATATTTATGCAAGCTGGACCAAATAATGAAGGGTTCACCCCAATATATCAGAGCTGTAGCTTTTATGCAAAGGTACTATTAGACAAAGTTACAGACATTATTTTGGTCAAATATTTAATTTTTAACGGTCCGACATTCTGCACAGCAAATATATAGCTAACTAAATGTTTGTCTAATGAAAGGTTCAAAATATGAATTTTTTTGTTTATGTACAAATCTAGCAATGAAAAATGCGTACATTTGAATTCAGCCACCTTATTGCCTCTATTGGAGGAGGCTGGAGACAAAGAAAAGCCACATGTGTTAAATTGATGACATAGGAATCAGCTGCTGTAAAACCCAGTGCAGCACATGCTCCCTGAAGACCCGAGTATTTAATTTCTTGTAGAGTTATTCCCAGTTTTATACTGAATATGCAGTTTATCACCCAGAAGGATACTCTGTATTCAGAGTCACTGGATTCTTTTTCCCCAGCTCAAGAAGCAGAGCTCCATGTTTTAGCAAAGCATGTGAGCTATAAAAAGAGTACATATTTATATAGATAGTCGAGATAAAGAGAGTTTTTGGTTCCATTTGAAGGGCCAGAAATTTGTTTTTACTTCGGCAGGTAAACCAATCAAGCATGCTAAGTTAATTTGTTCGGCTGTTTTCAGCCTTCCAGGTTCTTGCTGAGGTAGCCATACTGACATTAAAACTCACACATGGGAGCAGACCAGGCGACTAAGGATGCTGCATTACAGCCCGGACACTTGCTGGGTCTGTGCAACTCACAGATTCTACCCTAGTTCTGGCCCACTATAGCTATATTCAACTTTAAGGACCCCAAAATGAGAAGAACAAGTGGTCCACAGGGGGCAACTTTCTTATGAAACAAGACTTTGGAAAAGGTGATTCTTTATGTCTGCCAGCCACTCTTTTCCCTCCAGCTTGACATAGACCGTGTCATCAGTCACAAGCAGTTATAGCTGCCTTAGTAAATGAGCATGGGATAGCACCGGGGTTCTCCACAGTTGTTTTTTTATAACATACCACTTCTTGTTTTGCCTGTTACCAAAGGTGTTACCAAAAGCTGAACATCCCTTCCAGAGTTACAAAAAGATATATCCAGATGCCCAAGTCAGGATCTTACGAGTATGTATTTTGTTTGTATGGGCATGTTTTCTGGATGTCTAGTGGCAAATGCTATTGCAAAGGCCACAGTAAAAAGTTTTATCAGAAGTAGTTTGTAAGTATAGAGTGCAGAATCTACAGAAAGTAACAGAGGAAATCATTTTTATAGGGGAGTCCTTACTAGAAGTTTTGAGGTTTTATTTTTACATCCCCTACTGTCTACAATGTAGTGGACAAAGTAGAGTAAGCAACTAGAAAACTTTTGCCTCAATGTTTTATTATATTTTATCAAGCCTGTAAGGGGATGTTGGACTCTCTCCCTATGGGATTTAGTTTGGGAGTGTGTTACTCACTTGCTTATATTTTGTCTCAGCAGCTGAAGTCCTCCATTCAGATCTAACAGATAGGGATGAGCTTCGTGTTCGAGTCAAACATACGTTCGACTCGAACATTGGCTGTTCGCCCGTTCGGCAAATTCCGAACATTATGGGCCGTCATCGCAGTGCATTGCTGGCTCATGATTGGCCAAGCATGCACTGTGACCCCGCATGCTTGGCCAATCACAGCGCCAGCAGCGAGGAGAGCCATGATTGGCCACAGGCAGGATGCGTAGTACACGCCCCACACTATATAAGGCTGCCAGCGCGGCAGCCTTGTGTAGTGTGTTGGCGTCTGAAGCAGTTAGTGGGTGTTCTGTGTACCTTCAACATAGTATACACCAATCGTTATCGGCCGTTTTTCGATCTTGCTCTTCTGTAGTGGTTGTTGTCTGCGTGCCCTGACCGCAGTATACACCGCTATATTCACCTCACCTATATAGCTAGTGATCTATCTTTTATAATAGAGCTTGCAGTCAGTAGTGTTAGGAGCTTGTGCGTGCTGTCTGCGTGCTCTGTACCCAGTACACACCGCTATATCCACCTACATAGCTCTTCTCTATTTGAGCCATCTGCCATCTGCAGGAGTTATTGGAAGTTGTGTGTGCCTCCAGCACAGTTTACATCTGTATATACCCCTTTATCTCTGGTGTTCTATAATAAAGGCATCTGCAGGAGTTAGTGGGTGTTTTGTGCCTCCAGCACAATATACACCTGTATCTACCCTTGATTGCTGTTCTCTAATAGAGCCATCTGCAGGGCTTAGTGGGTGTTGTGTGCCTCCATTACAGTATACCCCTTTATCTCTGGTGTTCTATAATAAAGGCATCTGAAGGAGTTAGTGGGTGTTGTGTGCCTCCAGCACAATATACACCTGTATCTACCCTTGATTGCTGTTCTCTAATAGAGCCATCTGCAGGGCTTAGTGGGTGTTGTGTGCCTCCAGTACAGTATACCCCTTTATCTCTGGTGTTCTATAATAAAGGCATCTGCAGGAGTTAGTGGGTGTTGTGTGCCTCCAGCACAATATACACTACCCAGCTGCTGTTTTACCCAACTCCCTTCAGGCCATTACCATATCTGGAAGGCCAGCAAGGAGAGGCAGACAGGCGCGAGCCGATAAAAGAGGGCAAGCAGGCTCTGTGTCTAGAGACAACAGTGCTGGTCGTGGACGCGGTGCATTGTCATCAGCACGTGGCCATGGGACACGCTTGTCCTTCTTTTCGGCAGCTGGACATGTTGAACCACAACATGCCAACGACTTGGTAGAGTGGATGACCAAGCCCTCTTCATCCTCCTCATCCTCTCTCACCCAGTCTCAGGGTACTAGCAAAGCAGCTGCCAACGCATCGTCTTCCCTCGTCTCAATGTCATCATCAGTGACTCCTTCCCTAGACCCACCACGTCCTCCTGAGGAGTCTCCTGAACTCTTTGAGCACAGTGTTGGGTACATGCTCCAGGAGGATGCCCAGTGTTTTGTAGGCTCTGATGATGACACTCGGCTAGAGGAAGGCAGTAGCGTGAATGCAGAGAGAGGGGATGCTCAAGAAGGACAGCAATCTGGCAGTCATGTTCCACAAGCTGCAGCATGTTGCCAGGTTTGCTACAGCGATGAAGAGGGAGGGGATGATGAGGGCACTGACTCCACGTGGGTGCCTGGTAGGAGAGAGGAGGAGGAGGCACATGTCCAACGAGGCAGGATGCCCTCCGGGGGCCAGCTTAGGTGCAGCACACCGACTGAATCACACCGCAGAGCTCTGCCTGTGCAGGGCGCTGCCTCTGCGCGTTATTCTAAAAGTTCTTTGGTGTGGGCCTTTTTTGAGATGAGTGCATCAGATCGCACCGCTGCTATTTGCAACATATGTCTCAAGCGTATCTCGCGTGGCCAAAACATCAGCCGCTTGGGCACCACATGCTTGACCAGACATATGTTGACCTGCCATGCAGCTTGTTGGCAAGCGTACCTCAAAGACCCACACCAAAGAACAAAGCAGACCTCTCCTTGCTCCTCATCAGCTGGCATCTCCAACCCCACTAGACCTTCAGTCCTCTCTGAAACCTGCTCTGAGAGGAATGAAGGTGTAGAATTAGGTGTGTCACAGCCAAGTGCTTCCGGGCACTCTGCACACTGTACACCCACGTCCGATTATAGCAGGCAAATGTCCCTTCCCCAGCTGCTGGACCGGCGAAAGAAGTTCACTCCCAGCCACCCACATGCCCAGCGGTTGAATGCTAGCTTGGCTAAATTGCTAGCACTTCAACTGCTGCCTTTTCAGTTGGTAGACTCGGCCCCCTTCCGTGAGTTTGTACAATGTGCGGTTCCTCAGTGGCAGGTCCCCAAACGCCACTTTTTCTCACGGAAGGCGATTCCGGCTCTCTACCGGCATGTGGAAGGCAATGTCCTTGCCTTGCTGGACAGGGCGGTCAGCGGTAAGGTGCATATTACCGCTGACTCATGGTCCAGCAGGCATGGACAGGGATGTTACCTGTCTTTCACGGCCCATTGGGTCACTCTTCTGGCAGCTGGGAAGGATGCAGGACAAGGTGCAGTAGTGTTGGAGGTTGTTCCGCCACCACGCCTCCAAAATGCTACTATTGGTTGTGACACACCTCTCTCCTTCACCCCCTCCTTTTCTTCTTCCTCCATGGCCTCTTCCAGTGCTCTGTCCTCAGAACCAGTGGTGCTCTGTAGGCGTTCCAGGGGCTACGCAAGTACGCAGGCAAAACGATGCCATGCCGTGCTTGCGCTGGTTTGTTTGGGGGACAGGAGCCACACTGGGGCGGATGTTTTGTCAGCTCTGCAGGTGCAGGCCGAGAGGTGGTTGATGCCACGCCAGCTTAAGCCAGGAATGGTGGTTTGCGACAATGGCACCAACCTCCTCTCCGCCCTCCGACATGGACAACTGACCCATGTGCCCTGTGTAGCTCACGTCCTTAACCTGGTGGTGCAGCGGTTCTTGGGCAGGTACCCAGGCTTACTGGATGTCCTGAAGCAGGTCAGGAAAGTCTGTGTGCATTTCCGCTGATCATTTAATGCCTGTGCTCGGCTGGCTGAGCTCCAAAAGGAGTTGAACCTGCCCAAGAACCGCCTTATATGTGACATGCCCACCAGGTGGAACTCAATGTTGGCCATGCTGCAGCGGCTGCACATGCAGCAGAGGGCCATCAATGAGTACCTGTGCGACTACGGCACCAGGACAGGGTCAGGGGAGCTCGGTTTTTTCTCACCACGCCAGTGGGGCATGATCAGGGATGCATGCACTGTCCTGTCACCGTTTGAGGAGGCCACAAGGATGATGAGCAGTGACAGTGCATGCATCAGTGACACTGTACCTCTTGTCCACCTCTTGGAGCATACGCTGCGTGGAATAATGTACAGGGAACTTGAGGCAGAACAGAGGCAGGAAGAGGAGGACTTCCTTGCCTCTCAAGGCCCACTTTATCCAGACAGTGTTCCTGCTGTGCCACCCATCACACAGGAAGAGGAGGAGGAAGAGGAGGAGGAGGATGATTGTGTCAGCATGGAGGTGGAGGCTGGCACTCAGCATCAGCAGCAGCAGTCTTGTAGGGATGATTTACAGTCCCAAGAAACACGTGGACTTGTACGTGGCTGGGAGGAGGTAGCTGCGGATCATGTTGTCCTTAGTGACCCAGAGGACTCCGGACCGAATGCCTCAGCTAACCTACGCTGCATGGCTTCCCTGATCCTGCAAAGCCTGCGGAAGGATCCTTGTATTCTTCGGATCAAGGAGAGGGACCATTACTGGCTGGCCACTCTCCTTGATCCACGGTACAAGGGTAAGGTTGCCGACCTTATCTTGCCATCGCAGAGGGAGCAGAGGATGAGACATCTCCGGGAGGCCTTGCAGAAAGGTCTGTGCAACACGTTCCCAGAGACTGGGAGGTTACAAACTCCTGGTCCTGGACAACGTGTTGCTGAGGCATCGGTCAGAAGGAGCGGTGGAGAAGGTGGCCGTCTGACTGATGCTTTCAGACAATTTTTTAGTCCGCAGCCCCAAGGTATGATCGGTTCCAGCAACCATCGCCAGCGTCTGATTTACATGGTGCAGGAATACCTAGGGGCAAGGCCAGACTTGGACACCTTTCCCACCAAAAATCCTCTGGCTTACTGGGTCTTGAGTAGGGATGAGCTTCGAGTTCGAGTCGAACTCATGTTCTACTCGAACATTGCCTGTTCGCCTGTTCAGCGAACAGTGAACAATTTTGGCTGTTCGCAGCAAATTCGAAAAGCCGGAACACCCTATACAAGTCTATGGGAGAAATCTAAAGTGCTCATTTTAAAGGGTAATATGCAGGTTACTGTCCTAAAAAGTGTTAGGGGACCTGGGTCCTGCCCCAGGGGACATGGATCAATGCAAAAAAAAGTTTTAAAAACGGCCGTTTTTTCAGGAGCAGTGATTTTAATAATGATTAAAGTGAAACAATAAAAGTGTAATATTCCTTTAAATTTCGTAGCTGGGGGGTATCTATAGTATGCCTGTGAAGGGGCACATGTTTCTGGTGCTTAGAACTGTCCCTGCACAAAGTGTCATTTGTGCAGGAAAAAAAGTCTTTTAAAATCACTTGCGGCTAAATTGTCGGGTCTCCGTAATACAGAGAACACTCAATGAGTGTTCTCTGTATTAGCCGACAATTCATTCATTCATTGATTAAAAAAATAAATAAATAAATAAAGCGTGGGGGTTCCCCTAAATTCAATTACCAGGCCCTTCAGGTCTGACATGGATATTAAGGGGAACCCCGTGTCAAATTTTAAAAAAAATTGACGTGGGGGTCCCCCCAAATATCCATACCAGACCCTTCAGGTCTGATATGGATATTAAGGGGAACCCCGCATCAAATTTTAAAAAAAATTGACGTGGGGGTCCCCCTAAAAATCCATATCAGACCCTTTATCCGAGCACGCAACCTGGCAGGCCGCAGGAAAAGAGGGGGGGGACGAGAGAGCGCCCCCCCCCTCCCTCCTGAACCGTACCAGGCCACATACCCTCAACATTGGGAGGATGCTTTGGGGGTCTGTGACCCCTCAAAGCACCTTGTCCCCATGTTGATAAGGACAAGGGCCTCATCCTCACAACCCTGGCCGTTGGTTGTGAGGGTCTGCGGGCGGGGGGCTTATCAGAATCTGGAAGCCCCCTTTAACAAGGGGACCCCCAGATCCCGGCCCCCCCCCTGTTTTAAATGTTAAGGGGCTACAAAAGTACCCCTACCATTTCACAAAGAAAGTGTCAAAATGGTTAAATAAGACAAACACACTTTTGAAAAATTCCTTTATTAAAAATGAAAAAAATAAAAAAAAGATTCCAGCGGTGCTAATCCACTCTTGCTATCCAGCGACAGATCTCCGGGGTCCAGCGATGGATGATCATATCCAGCGACGGGGGATCTCTCAGTCCAGCGCTGTCCATACCTCCTTCTTCTGTCTCCACTGCGGAGACACTGCAGAGATCCCAGCGCTGACGTTTCTTATATTAGGAGGGCGGGGCCACCCGTCACCTGACCCTGCCCCCTCTGACGCTGGAGAGGGAAGCCAGGGGTTCCCCAGTGACGTGTGGGTGACCCCGCCCCCTCTGATGTAACGGAAACCTGCGTTACATCAGAGGGGGCGGGGTCACCCACACGTCACTGGGGAACCCCTGGCTTCCCTCTCCAGAGTCAGAGGGGTGGGGTCAGGTGACGGGTGGCCCCGCCCTCCTAATATAAGAAACGTCAGCGCTGGGCTCTCTGCATTGTCTCCGGAGTGGAGACAGAAGAAGGATGTATGGACAGCGCTGGACTGAGAGATCCCCCGTCGCTGGATATGATCATCCATCGCTGGACCCCGGAGATCTGTCGCTGGATAGCAAGAGTGGATTAGCACCGCTGGAATCTTTTTTTTATTTTTTTCATTTTTAATAAAGGAATTTTTCAAAAGTGTGTTTGTCTTATTTAACCATTTTGACACTTTCTTTGTGAAATGGTAGGGGTACTTTTGTACCCCCTTACCATTTCAAACAGGGGGGGGGCCGGGATCTGGGGGTCCCCTTGTTAAAGGGGGCTTCCAGATTCTGATAAGCCCCCCGCCCGCAGACCCTCACAACCAACGGCCAGGGTTGTGAGGATGAGGCCCTTGTCCTTATCAACATGGGGACAAGGTGCTTTGAGGGGTCACAGACCCCCAAAGCATCCTCCCAATGTTGAGGGTATGTGGCCTGGTACGGTTCAGGAGGGAGGGGGGGCCGCTCTCTCGTCCCCCCTCTTTTCCTGCGGCCTGCCAGGTTGCGTGCTCGGATAAAGGGTCTGATATGGATTTTTAGGGGGACCCCCACGTCATTTTTTTTTTAAATTTGATGCGGGGTTCCCCTTAATATCCATATCAGACCTGAAGGGTCTGGTATGGATATTTGGGGGGACCCCCACGTCAATTTTTTTTAAAATTTGACACGGGGTTCCCCTTAATATCCATGTCAGACCTGAAGGGCCTGGTAATTGAATTTAGGGGAACCCCCACGCTTTTTTTATTTATTTATTTTTTTAATCAATGAATGAATGAATTGTCGGCTAATACAGAGAACACTCATTGAGTGTTCTCTGTATTACGGAGACCCGACAATTTAGCCGCAAGTGATTTTAAAAGACTTTTTTTCCTGCACAAATGACACTTTGTGCAGGGACAGTTCTAAGCACCAGAAACATGCGCCCCTTCACAGGCATACTATAGATACCCCCCAGCTACGAAATTTAAAGGAATATTACACTTTTATTGTTTCACTTTAATCATTATTAAAATCACTGCTCCTGAAAAAACGGCAGTTTTTAAAACTTTTTTTTGCATTGATCCATGTCCCCTGGGGCAGGACCCAGGTCCCCAAACACTTTTTATGACAGTAACCTGCATATTACCCTTTAAAATGAGCACTTTAGATTGTGAACGTTCGAGTCCCATAGACTTTAATAGGGTTCTAAATTTCACACGAAGTTTAGGTCTGTTCGCAGGTTCTGGTGTGAACCGAACAGGGGGGTGTTCGGCTCATCCCTAGTCTTGAGGATGGATCACTGGCCAGAGCTTGTACAGTATGCAATTGAGCTACTGGCCTGTCCTGCATCCAGCGTTCTTTCGGAACGCACCTTCAGTGCTGCTGGTGGCTTTGTTACTGATCACAGGGTGCGCCTGTCCACCGAATCAGTTGATCGACTGACCTTCATCAAGATGAATCAGTCTTGGATCACCCACAGCTACCAAGCACCTGAAGCTGATGTAACCGAATAATTTTTTTTGAAATATCACATCCCTTCAAGACTGCCTATGCTGATGCTGAGTGACTGTCCTGTTATGTTGATTGTCTATCCTCTTCCTCCTCCGCTGATATGTTGGAAGAACATTTCTGGTTCTGGGTGATGCCATCAGCCCAATTTTTCTGCCCCTGTTTAACAGGGGTGTTTAATTACAATTTTTGATGCAATGCTTTGCAGCAGGCCTAATTCCTGAAATAAAACTAGAGTATATGGGAGGGGTTGCAGTGTGGTGGCACCAGCACCAGTGCCTAAGGCCCAATTTTTCTGCCCCTGTTTAACAGGGGCATTTAATTACAATTTTTGATGCAATGCTTTGCAGCAGGCCTAATTCATACAATAAAACAAGAGTATATGGGAGAGGTTGCAGTGTAGTGGCACCAGCACCAGTGCCTAAGGCCCAATTTTTCTGCCCCTGTTTAACAGGGGCGTTTAATTACAATTTTTGATGCAATGCTTTGCAGCAGGGCTAATTCCTGCAATAAAACTAGAGTATATGGGAGAGGTTGCAGTGTCGTGGCACCAGCACCAGTGCCAGCAGACCAATTTTTCAGCCCCTGTTTAACAGGGACATGTAATTACAATTCTTGATATAATATTTCACAGGAGGGCCCGTTCCTGTGCCCACCCAGAGTAACTGTGAGGACTTATAGTGTTGTGGCACCAGCACCACAACCACCAAAGGTCAATTTTTCTACCACTGTTCAACAATGGCATGTAATTACAATTCTTGATATAATCGTTCACAGCAGGGCGCTCCAGCGCCCACCAAGAGTCACTTTCAGGGCTTACAATGTTGTGGCAAAACCAACACCTTGTTCCGCCATTTCTGCAGAGCATATAGGGCAGGCCCCTACTTTCAAACATCCAACTTACAAACATCTCCTACTTGCAAACAGAAGGAGACAACAGCAAGTGAGGTGAAAAAAGATGGACGACAAAACAAATTATACAGGGGTGATAACCCTTCCCTATGTTTTCCAAAAAGCTTAAAAATAGTTTTTTTGACTGGAGCTACACTTTAAAAATGTACTAGTTGGGGGGCGTGACCGGAAGTTGACGGGAGCGGACATGCTGTGCCTGAGCTCCGACACAGCCGCCGCTTCATCTGCCTACATCGGGCCGATCGGCGTGGAGAGAGAGCCCTGGACTCTCCCCGCTGGATGCCGAAGTCCTCCCGCGCTATCCGGGGAGGTTTTTGCGAGCTCCGCTAGCCGCTCGAGCCCCGTCCAGGCTCGCGGCCTATTCCTACACACCGGACCGCGGCCGCCATCTTGCGGCCTACTTCGTCCCCGGGCCTCCGTGCTATCCCGGGTGCCCTGAACCACGGCTGACGTCCCTCTACGGCCATCGGAGGTAAGGATGTCCTGCAGGGGTGGCTTGAATCGCCCCCGAAAATTCCGGCCGTGCTGCGGCCTACTACACGGCCCCCTTCATAGGAGGCCGGCCGCCATCTTTAGGCCTCGGGCCTAGCCGACCCACTTGTTAAGCGGAGGTGCAGAGGACTGCTATTGAGGGGAGTAGCATTTACCCTCACCCCCCATTGGTGGTGCAATCTGCCTGAAGTCCCTGGAGGATTCCAAACTGCCCTTCCCCGCTGTGACTGCCTCCACCTGGACTCAATTGCTACACAACGCAGTATACTGCCACTTTAAACAGGTACCACCCCCCCTTTTTATCCCTCCCCGGTGCCCCTGCTACCCCCCACGTCCACCTGGACTGCCTCCCCCGAACCTCCCTTGCCCCCCCTTCTACTCCTGTGCCTACCTGCCCAGGCCTATTAACTGCCAGAGCATGTGAACCCCCCCATCCTGTAGCAACCATGTGATTATGGCAACCGTGTGATTTTGGGGCCATGCCCTCTCCCCCGCCTTCCTGAGGCTCCTTCTCAGCAATTTACAGCTTTACTACCCCTGGGAGTCGCATCCTCACCTACTCAGCCCGGCCGTGCACCCCATGGGGAAGATAGGAGACCAAAGAAAGTCCTACGCTTCTGTACTTCTCCCCCAAACTTCATCCACCATGGACCGTTATCTACACAAGTCCATCCCCTCCTCCCAACCGGAGGGTGACCCTGCCTTAGACCCTTCAACTCGCCAGGAACCAGATTTGAACTGCCTGGGCACTCCCTCACCCACCCTAGACCAAGGGTCCCCCACTTTGCTTACGGCAGATGTCCTGGACGCTAAGCTTCAATCCCTGCTCAAAGCTATCACTCACTCCATAACTCAGGAAATTGGGAAGCTTGCCAAAGAACTGAGGGGTGAGATTGACCAATTGGGCGGCCGCACGGACACTCTAGAGACTAAATTTGATTAACTGGTCCAATATGTTCAAGTGTTGGAGGAAGATAACGCCGCTGTTAAACACTCCAATCTCAACAAGAAGACCTCGAGAATCGTGAACGCAGACAAAACCTGCGGATTAGAGGCATCCCTGAAGTTGTAGAGGACAGGGATCTCCGCTCCTACCTTTTAAGCCTGTTTAACGTAGTGGCCCCCCAAGTTCCAGATATTGATTGGCGTCTAGACAGGGCCCATAGATCGCTGGCGCCTAAACCCCCTGCAGGTGCAAACCCAAGGGACGTGGTGGTTCGGTTCCACTACTTTGACAGTAAGGAAGCGCTTACACTCGCCACTCCTAATCAATCCAAGCTGGACTTTAAAGGTGCCAAAATTCAAATCTTCAATGATCTCTCACCCATTACCTTGACAAGACGAAGAAACCTGCGTCCCTTAACGCTCCATCTCCAGAATCACAAGGTTCCCTACAGATGGGGTTTTCCCTTCCGCCTATCGGTGACCCGTGAAGGCACTCAATTCTCTATTCGTGATCTACATGAGAGCGACGCCTTCCTACGCAGTCTTGGCCTCCCTCCTCTTCCAGACGACGAACCTGCTCCGCTTCCCTCTACACCTCGGCCGTCCGCACTTCCTGCCCGGATATGGACCCCAGTCCGACCAAAGCCTTCTAGATCCAACCTCACCCCCCAACGGAGACCTTCCTTCAGACCCCCAACTTGAAGAACACTGCCTTGGAACAGGATCGTGCTCACCTAACCCCCCTAGTTGGGGCCTTGTTGGTTTTTCCATGGTGCAGTTTTATGTTATAATACCATGGTGGATCCCCCATATTTGTCCCTTGACACCCAAGGGGTGCACTGTTCATTGTTAATGCCCTTTTTTGCTAATGTTTGCAACTTTAGTGTATTGCCTTTTAACTGTTGTATTACTATTCATCCTATTTTTTCTTGCACGGTTGCTATGTTCACATTTTGTAAGTTGGTTCACATTTTGAAAGCTGGCTGAATTAGTTCTTTTTTTTTTCACACAGCTTTGGAAGGCGGGGAGGTGGCCTATGGGCTCCTCCCCCCCCCCACATTAGGCGGTCCTCGTGACCCCTGTTTTGGTCCCGGGCTCAGACCTGGGCTTCCTGGAGGTTGTTCTCCTCCAGGTTTCTCTTCGGATGTTTTTTTTCTTTTTGGTTTTTCTTTTTCTTTTTTTTTATTCTTTTTTGTGGCTGCTGCCCATGCAGTCTACCCATAGGCTGCCTTTTTTTTGTTTTTTTTACTGTTTTTGGTTTTTGTCTACAGCCTTTTTCCGGTGCTTCACATATTCCTGTGACACCGCTCCCCTTTACACGAGCTCCTCTAGGGAAGGTTTTTTTTTAGTCAGGCCTCGGTCTCCTTTGGTTTCCTCGGTGACCGACAGCCGCGATTTTCTAGATGCATGTCATTGTCAATACTATTGTCACACCACTATTTACCTAAAGTCAAGCTCTCTCCTTTTCTCTCTCTATGTTTCTTTCTCTCTTCTTGCTTCTTCCTCCCTGCTGCTGGAAACTCAACCTCCACTAGTTGTTCTATGCTTCTCTCTAAGCTCTTTCACCAATCTACTTTGCTATGTCATTGAAATTTTTTACCTGTAATGTGAAAGGTTTAAACTCTGTTCGAAAGAGGTGGCTAGCTCTGAAAGAGTTTAAAGCATCTAAGGCGGACGTGATACTGATCCAGGAGACACACTCCCGTTCTGGGGGTTCCCTTAAATTTGCCAGCAAAACGTTTCCGACCTCCTTTTTGGCTTCGGATCCGTCCGGCAAGGCGGGCATGGCAATCCTGATTAGCCGCTCCTGCCCGTTACGAATCCAATCTACTTACCTGGACCCCCAGGGCAGATTTATTATTCTGGATTGCATGTTTCAGTCTCAACCTATCACAATCCTCAATGTATATGCTCCCAATTCTGGTCAAGTCCGCTTTCCTAGTGCTGTTTTTGATGTGTTAGATAAGTATGCACACCCTTTTACAGTGATTGGTGGAGATTTTAATATGGTCATGTCCCCTGGTAAAGACAAACATGTCTTATTCCCTCCTAAAACCCCCTCCAATGTAGACTCCCTCTCCAAATCGTTCCGCAGACTTATTAGAGCCCGACGTTTATTGGACATATGGAGAATTAAACATCCTACTCAGAAACACTATACTTTCTACTTCCACCCTCATAAACTTTTTTCTAGATTAGACCACTTTTTCATCTCCACACCCCTCTTGACAGCTGCAGTATCCTCGGAAATTAATCCTGTCACCTGGTCGGATCATTCCTCGGTTCATTTGGATCTCTCTCTATCCTCGACCTTCCCCCGCTCCTGTCACTGGCGCCTCAATGAGACCCTTTTGCGCAACCCTGAGACTAAAGCTCAACTGACCACGTCCCTTACTGAATATTTTGAGCTTAACGCTGGCTCCGTCTCCGAGCCCTTGACTCTGTGGGAGGCACATAAACCTGTATTCAGGGGGCATTGTATTGCAATTGGCTCCAGACTCAAAAAAGACGCCACACACCAAAGGGCCTCGGCTCTTATTAGACTTCGCAAGGCCGAGGACCGTTTGCTCTCTTCTCCCACGGTGTCTGGGCTTAGGGCGGTTGTCCACCTACGCAACCTCCTTACATCACTTGATTTGCAGAAGATAGACAAATCCCTCCTATGGTCAAAGCAGAAGTTTTACGAGTACTCTAACAAACCACACTGGATACTTGTAAACAAACTTAAACCTAGACCTTTCCAGGCCTATCCTGACTCCCTTAAACAGCCCGACGGTTCCTCCACTTACTGCCCTCTTACAATGTCTAAAACATTTGGCAACTTTTACCATAAGTTGTATAACTGTTTACTCACTGATGATCAATACTCTTTCACCCAGGAGAAATTTAACTCCTTCGTAGAATCACTGCCCCTCCCCCAGCTTTCCCCTGACCACCTCCCGTCTTTAAATTCCGCTGTCTCCCCTGAGGAATTAGCTGCGGTAGTGGAGAATCTCCCCACTCAAAAAGCCCCTGTCCCTGATGGCCTACCTTACTCTTACTACAAAACTTTCCTTCCGTTGCTGAGTCCGCACCTTCTCTCCCTATTCTCTTCCTTATTAAAAGGCTCCGTTCCTGACCCCCAGTTTCTCCATGCTCATGTATCGGTGATCCCGAAACCGGGTAAAGACCCCTCCCTCCCGGATAATTACAGGCCTATTGCATTGCTAAATTCCGATTACAAAATTTTCACTAAGATTTTGGCGAATAGGCTGTCCCGCTTACTACCGCAGCTCATCCACAAGGACCAAGTAGGTTTTGTACTGGCTAGACATGCGGGAGACAATACTAGACGTACTGTAAATTTAATTGATTTGTTAAACAAAACAAACCGCCCAGCCCTTATACTAAGCCTCGACGCTCAAAAAGCGTTCGACAGACTCAGCTGGCCGTTTATGTTTGCTACACTCTCTCGCTTTGGCAATACAGGTCCATTTGTCACCGCTCTGAGGGCGCTGTACTCCAGACCCTCTTCGCAAGTTCAACTATCCTCCTACTTATCACCATCCTTTTCTCTCAGCAATGGCACTAGGCAAGGCTGTCCGCTGTCCCCCCTGCTCTTTATTCTCTGTTTGGAACCCCTGGCAGCGGCTATCCGTAACCATCCTGACATTCGCGGGGTCCATTTACGCCAAACAGAGTATAAATTGTCTCTATATGCTGACGATGTCCTATTGACTTTAACCAGACCCCACACCTCCCTTCCCTGTCTACATGCTCTCCTACACCAATTTAGCTCGATCTCTGGATATAAGATCAACACTAATAAGACAGAAGCTCTACCTATCCTTATTCCCCCTGTAGAGCTTGCCCCCCTGCAGCGCAATTATGCATATCGCTGGTGTACAGACTCCCTCACATATCTAGGAGTTAACCTCACCTCTTCCTACTCTGGCCTATATCATGCTAATTTCCCACCGCTCTTCCGGGACATCGACCGACTCTTGCGATAATGGGACCTTCTTCCCATTTCCCTCATGGGTCGGATCAATGTCCTGAAGATGTCTATCATGCCACGACTTTTATACCTATTTGAGACACTACCGATCCCCGTTCTCATGCCCCAACTCAAAGCTACTCAGAGGTCCTTCCTTAACTTTATATGGCGCTATAAGGCCCACAGGATAGCTAGTTCAGTAGTGCTCACTCCCAGAGCTAGGGGTGGACTGGGGGCCCCAGACCTCCTTAAATATTATTATGCTACACATTTGAAACCGGTCATAGTATGGTCACATAGAATGTCATCCAGTGTGTGGTCTGACATGGAAATGAGCATTACTGCTCCGGTCCACCCCTGCTCGATGATTTGGGCAGAATTGGAAACTTCTATTCATCAACTCAGGAACCTTTCTCTGCGCCCCATGCTCTTTACCCTTTCTATCTGGAAGAAATGTGCCCAACGTTTCTCCCTGGCCTCTCCGTGTTCGCAATTATTAAACGTATTGTTTAACCCTGATATCCCGGACAGCCTGTCTTACTTGCGCATGCTCCCTTGGACCCAAGTGGGCGTTTTCCAACTCCGTAATCTGGTACACCCACTTACACATTCGCTTCTATCCTTCGCTGATATCGAACGTAAATTTCAGGTCCCCAAGGGTCTGTTTTACTCCTATCTTCAAATCAGACATTACTTTAGCTCCAAAATCCCTACCCTTACTTTGAATAACCCTACCCCCTTTGAACTTCTTTGCTCCCAAGGCCCACACCAAACAAAACTTATCTCTGAAATTTACAAGTACTTACAGGCCTCTCCCTCTCTTTCTGGCCCAGGTCACCTCTACATGCACAAATGGTCTAGGCTTCTTGGCCAGACCATTACCACCCCCCAATGGCTGAAAATTTGGGAGACTGCCTCTAAAACGTGTCGATGTGTAGAACAGAAGGAGACAATCTATAAAATTCTAATGTTTTGGTACAGGTCCCCACAGCTCTTACATAAATATGATCCCCAGGCTTCCCCACTCTGCTGGCGGTGTCGGAAGGCTATTGGATCTCTTTTTCATATTTTCTGGGAATGTTCGGTCATCCAACCTTTTTGGTCCTCTGTACATGTATATCTACAAGAACTTTCCGACACTATCCTTCCTTTGACCCCGATCCACTTTCTATTAGGCTTACCCTTTCCTGACATGCCTGCCAATGTCCAGAAACTTTTAGGCTATATTTTACTGGCAGCAAGACGGGCCATACCAGTCAGATGGCTGTCACAGTCCCCGCCAACGCTCCCACAGATATTGCAAACTCTGGAACAGATCCGTAGGATGGAGTACCTTACCGCTGTTGTTCATGACACGCTGCCTAGGTTTTCCAGAGTCTGGGACTTATGGGACCGTTCTCAGCTTAATCCGGGACTCCCTATAGCCCCCCCTTAGGGATTACCTGATGCTCTTCCTTACCCCCCCCCGTCAGTACATGCCTTTCCCCGAGGATGCCTCAACCTGGTATAGGCTCCTCCCGGTAATGTGCATGCCCCAGATCCAATGGTTGGCTAAGCTTTCCTTGCAGACACATAGCTACCTGGCCTATCCACCCATTGGGCTCTTCCTTACACCCCCCCTACTGGCTCTTCCCCCCTATCCCCCCCCCCGGTCATGGATGCATTACTGCTTTAACTGTACTCGAGACTTGATATTGCCTAACCATTATATTACTTTTTCTTGTGTTTATTTATTTTATTTTTTTTTGTTTACTTTCTTTTTCTTGCTCTGTGGCCTATGGCTTGTAACATTGTTGACACTGACAACTGTTCTGTTGATGTACTTCCCTTTGTATATTCTCTCAAAAATTTTCAATAAAAATACAATTGAAAAAATAAATAAAAAAATGTACCAGTTGAAAATTACAAACAGATTCAACTTAACACAACAAACCTGCACAGTCCCTGTCTTGTTTGCACCGCCTGTATACTGCTGTTCTGAGTATATAGGGCCTGGGGGCCACACGCATTTCCTTTTTTTAATATGGGTACTGGGTTCCCCTTAATATGCGTTCAAGACCCAAAGGGGCTGGTAATGGGCAGGGAGGGCTACCCATGCCATTTTTCTCAATGATTTTCAACCATATTGCAGGAACCGGATATAACATTAAAACCGCAAGCAGTTTTAAATGATGTTATTTCCGTTTAATGTCATTATGTGCAGGGACTGTTCTAAAAACGGGAAACACGTGGCACTTCACAGGCATACTACAGACACCCCCCAGGCACCATATTTAAAGGAATATTTCACTTTTTTTCACTTTAATCGTCATTAAAATCAGTGCTCCCGCCAAAACGGACATTTTTAAAAACATTTTAGGCATGTCCCCTGGGGCAGGAGCCAGGTCCCCAAACCCTTTTTAGGACAGTATCTTGCATATTAGCCATTAAAATTAGCGCTTTTAATTTCGAACGTTCGAGTCCCATAGACTTCAATGGGGTTCTAAAGTTCGTACAAATTTGGGGTCCGTTCGAAAATTCTGGTGCGAACCAAACCGGGGGGTGTTCGGCTCATCCCTACTAACAGAGAATGTTGCTGATCTTTGAAGGTTTTTGACAAACTCATTTATGTGTTTTCTCCCCAATTCCAGATTCTAAAAGTTTGGAAAGATCTAAAACTAAAGCCAGGTCACTTGTGGATTGTTAAGATACATGTATATATAAGGAAATGTTTGGAGACTCAATACAGCATCTATTTCATGTACAGTTTTGCAAAACTCTAAGGAAAAGTCACCTGGATCCCCACCAGACACTACAAAAAATGACTAAATTAAAGAAATCTCTGTGTATGATTTGTTTCCCTCTTGCGATCACAGTCTGGGGTACTTTTTGATTCAATTACTTTAATTGTAAGGGATATATATATATTTGAAAAGTAGTTTAGCCATGTTGAAGTCATATTTGTCTTTTGTACCTCTTCCATTTTAGGTAGAATACTCTGTGTTTACATCAGGGGCGGATCCAGGGGGGGGCAACAGGACAATTGCCCCCCCCGAAAATATTACTGACTGCAGTGCAGTCCGGACTCCCGAGTCTCTCTCTGTGTCATCACCAGCTGATCAGTGGCGCAGAGAGAGAGACTCCGTAATAATTACGCCGCTGCACTGAGGAGGTGGGTGGAGCTGCGCCGCTGGCTTGGCCTCTGTATGTTTTTCCTAGTGCCTAGCAACCAGTGACGTCAGTGAGTCACATTGCCGCTGCTGAGGAGGAGAGCGAGAGAGAGCCCCGGCATTCAGATTGGAGTCTTCTTCCGACCGACTCCATCCCTGAGTGAGAGTGTTGGCTCCACCCCCTCAGCTCCTCCCCACTCCATCTTCTCCACAGTCCATCCTGCAGGCCTCCGCCCCTGAGTGGATGTTGGCTCCACCCACCACCTCACTCCATCTTCTCCACACTGCAGTGCAGAGCGGCATGAACCAAGGACATCTAATGCTGCCTGTGGAGTGCGGACATACTAGTGCAATTACCGGATCCTGCTCATCCTGCTCCCACTCAACTCATTGCTCCTGTGACCTGCTTGGGTGCCCCTCCCCCACCAGAGGTCCAGAGCACCAAAATATTAAAATAAAAGTGAGTAAAATAATAAATGATTGTTGCAAATTGCAAAATAGATGTGTGCCATAACTGTCATTATGTATGGAAAAAAATGCCCTTAAAACTTGTTCAATGTTAACCCCTTCAGCTTCGGGAAAGTTTTACCCCCCTTCATGAACAGGCTTTTTTTGTGATATTGAGCTGTGTTACTTTAACTGAATGACAATTTCCCACAAATAGAGGTTTCTTTTGGTGGTATTTGATCACCTCTGGTTTTTATTTTCTGCAAAATAAACAAAAAAAGACCAATTTTGAAAAAAAAACAATATTTTTAACTTTTTGCTATAAATAAAATGTATTCATCAGTTTAGGCCAATGTGTATTCTGCTACATTTTTTTGGTAACCCCCCCAATAAGTGTATATTGATTGGTTAGCACAAATATAGCGTCTGCAAAATAGGGGATAGATTTATTGAATTTTTTTTTTTTTTTTTTTACTAGTAATGGCGGCGATCAGTGATTTTTCAGCAAGCGATACCTAATTTTCTGGCAGTGCCCCTCCCGAGACTAGACTCTGGATCCGCCCCTGGTTTACATATGCTGATAAGTCAGCATACCAACAATTAAGCTAGAAGGCCATTCTGGCCACAGGAGTATACAGCCAGTACTCTGTAAATATGTCTTATGAATCATTTGTTTTTCACAATGAAAAGTAATTTTTTAATGAAAAGCTGCTCAGCTATTATTTTCTCCACAATGGAGTTTTTGCCTCTTTGGCCCGGACTACCTTCACCTAAGCGTGTGGAGGTTCCAGGTTAAAGGTGATAGCAGGTGTAGTTAGTGATCAAAATATTGATCAAAAGAGAGGAGACTGTAATGGAAATTTGAAGGTCTTGTATATAATTGTATTCTATTTTATATGTATTGCACACTGCCCTCACTGTGCACACGGCACTGATAATGTCTTCAAAACATGTTTACATTCTTCCAAGTCCTGATTAGAATTAGCCTGCCTATGTAACGTCCCTTGTACCATAAATGTAAAATTGTAATATTAATGTGATACCTACGTAATCATGTGTATGAAAACCTTCAAATGCGTCATAATAAAGGAGAACAGTTATTTAGAAAGACGCTGAGCATACCTTTTGTGTCTGTTCCCTACTGCAGTAGTTATTATTAATTTGGAACCACTAATCAATATGAGGATAGGAGTTGTCTATCTATAAAATATCTAAGTCATGTGTTCTGTAGTTTTGTAGGGTGTGGGCAGTGCTCAGCAGGGGATGTGGGCATACAAAATACCTGGAATATTAGATGTTGAACTTTTTGCCACAGGCCATAACTCTTGAAGACAGCAAAGTGTGGACTTGCTGCATAATGCAGAAGTAAGTGATGCTTTAAAAAATCCATGTCATCAAGGTACAAAATTACAGGTAAAAAGCACTGAAAAATCAAAAGTGTTTTAAAAGTTTACCTGCAGCAAAACGAACAACTATTTTTATTCACTTTCAATGTAACTCTAAACTCGCTACCAAATTTTATGTTCAGGAAGTGTAAATTCCCTAGAACAGTCCCCTCCATTCCTGAACACCACAGCCCTTCTTTTTTCTGACAGTGTTCAATTACTAAATTTGCAGCTTTTCTGCCCCTTCCTTCCATACATAACACATTGGGGTTGATTTACAAAACCGGGCTCATGGTAGCCAATCAGCTTCTAACTTCAAACCTGGAAACTGACTGGTTTCTATGAGGAGCTGCACAAGAATTTGCACTCTCCAGTTTTAGTAAATCAACACCATTATGTAGCTACTGGAGGGGAAGCAAAGAAGAATAATTTTAGTGACAGTTCTGAGTCTGCTAAGGATGCTGGCATTACAATCAAGATGGTGGTGCACGGTCTATGTCTTTTGGATGTCTACACAAGGGAGGACTTTACCTAAAATATGTTATTTGCGTACATAATCTTTTGCAACAGCAAGGTATATGGCGCAATCTCTGGTAAATTAGTGTGTAAAACTCCCATAGTCTTATATTAAATCCCGTTGTAATATGTGTCAAAAATATAGTTCATAAAAGTTCATAAAACTACAAAAGTCTATAAATCCACAGGAAGGATTGCTGTATCAAGGGAAACTAGGTGGGCAGCTTCTCCCAGAGAAAGGATTTCTGTAAGACAACAAAAACACAAAGTGCTTACAGAAGTCCTCCTCTACATCTAATGAGCGATGACCCGACTCGCACCACCTGATACCACCAGTGGCGGCATGTACATTTTAATGGAACACAATATTTAAAAAAGGGCCAAGATACATCTCTGGGAATTACAGACCAGTTAGCCTAACATCAATTGTATGCAAGCTCTTGGAGGGGATGGTAAGGGACTATATACAAGATTTTAGTAATGAAAATGATATTATCAGCAGTAATCAGCATGGATTCATTAAGAATTGTTCTTGCCAAACCAATCTATTAACCTTCTATGAGGAGGGGAGCTGCCATCTGGATAAAGGAAGGCCTGCAGATGTGGTGTATCTGGATTTTACAAAAGCATTTGATACAGTTCCCCATAAACATTTACTGTACAAATGGAGTGAGTACATGGATTGAAAACTGGCTACAGAGGCTAGTTCAGAGGGTAGTGATAAATGGAGAGTACTCAGAATTATTATTATACAGGTTTTATATAGTGCCAACAGTTTGCGCAGCGCTTAACAAAATAAAGGCAGACATTACAGTTACATTACAATTTGGTACAAGAGGAATCATTAGAGCTTACAATCTAAAAGGAAGGGTCAATTGATACAAAAGGTAATAGCTGTGGGGGATGAGCTGATGGAGGAACTAGAACAGTGTTAGTTAGAAGCATGATAAGCTTCTTTAAAGAGAAGGGTTTTCAGGTATCATCTAAAGATGGATAGATCAGGGGACAGTCGGACAGATTGGGGTAGGGAGTTCTAAAGGATGGGAGAAGCTCTGGAGAAATCCTGAAGGCGAGCATGGGAGGAGGTGACAAGGGAGCTAGAGAGCAGGAGGTCTTGGGAGGACTGAAGAGAGCGGCTTGGTTGGTATTTTGGGATTAGGTTAGTGATGTAGCTGGGGGCAGAGTTATGGATGGCTTTGTAAATTATTGTTAGTACTTTGAATTTTATTCGTTGGGTGAGTAGAAGCCAGTGGAGGGATTGGCAGAGAGGGGTGAAGGGCACTGAATGATTGGTAAGGTGGATTGCAGCGGCATTCATTATGGACTGAAGGGGGAATAGTCTATCTAAGGGTAATCCAATGAGGAGGGAGTTGCAGTAGACAAGGCGAGAGATAACAAGTGAGTGAATTAGAAGCTTGGTGGTGTCATTAGTTAAAAAGGGGCGTATTCTGGAAATGTTGCAGAGGCTAAGGCGGCATGATTTGGACAGGAATTATATGTGGGGCTGAAAGGGCAGTTCAGAGTCTAAGGTTACCCCTAGCACCCTACCATGTTTGGACAGACTGGTAGATGTACTATTGATCTTGACAGAGAAGTCAGGGGAAGGGGCACATGGGGGAGGAAATATTAAGAGCTTAATTTTAGATAGATTCAGTTTGAGGAAGTGGTTTGACATCCAGACTGATACGTCTGTTAGTAAATCAGTGATGTGTGAGGAGATTAATGGGGTGAGCTGAGGGGCAGAAAGATAGATTTGGGTGTCATCAGCATATAAATGGTAGTGGAAGCCATGGGAGGCTATGAGCTGTCCCAGGGAGGACATGTAGATCGAGACTAGTAGAGGTTCAAGAACAGAACCTTGGGGGACCCCAATGGTAAGAGGAATTGGAGAGGAGAAAGTGGAGTTGTAAGTGACACTGAAGGTGCGATGAGGTAATATTTGAACCAATGGAGAGTGCAGCCATGGAGATCAAGCAAATTTAGTTTTTTGAGGAGGAAGGGGTGGTCAACTGTATCAAAAGCAGCGGAAAGGTCCAAGAGTAAGAGTACGGAATAATGACCATTTGTTTTGGCTGTTAGTAAGTCGTTTGTGAGTTTTAGGAGGGCAGTTTCTGTGGAGTGCAGAGGGCGAAATCCAGAATGAAGGGGATCAAGAAGGTTATTCTCAATGAGGTGGTTACTTAATCGTTGTAGACTAAACGTTCAAGGAGGTTGGAGGCAAAAGGGAGTAAAGCGATGGGTCTTAGGTTGTTAAGATTGGTGGGGTCTAGTGAGGCCTTTTGTGGTGGTGATCAGAGAGAGGAAAAGGAATATTGGAGAGGTTGTGAGGAGTGCATAGGTAGGAGAATATTAGGTCAAGGCAGTTGTCAACAGAGTGAGTAGAAGCGCTTGTCCATTATTTTAGGTCAAAAGAGGAGTGTCAGGTCAGCTAGAGCCCAGGTGACAGATGCACACCGTAGGGATTAGGAGTGCACAGCAAGGTTGTGGACCCTACGGCTGACTGCTGCAGACGGGGGTCAAGGTGATAGGAAGGCAGGGCCGCCAGAACACCAAGATGGATCCCACCGGGGTTAGAGCCTAAGATTCCCTGGGGTGCGGAGTCTAAGAGCCAGCAGGTGTTCACCAGAGCCCTCGAGTGGTGAGGATGGACTTGGCTGCAACTGGCTCCAGGTCGCAACCCCCAGGGTCCCCCAGCTCACACCCACAGTAGGCAACAGGAGGCTAAGGATGGTGAGGGACAAAGCCAAGGTCGGGGCCACATGCAGACAGGAATAGTTGGGGACACGCCAAAAGGTCAGGATCACAGGCAAACAGGGATAGTCAAGAACACGCCAAAGTCGGTAACGGAAAACAGTAGAAGAGCGCACGGCAGGTAACAGGAAGCTAACACACAAAGGTTGATCAGCAGGATTGGCTTGCAGTGCACAGGTTAATATAGAGTTGTCTGATAGGAGCTAGGGTGGAGCCATGCCAGAGGATGGATTATAAAAGCAGTCAGGTGAGAGTCGGCTAGTCTCTAGAAATGAACACATGGAGACAGGTAAGCAGACGAACTCTATTGCATAACCATGACAAGGAGGTTAGGCTCAGCAACTTTTGCCACGTACATACGATCAGACTATCCAGCGGACCAGACTTTTTCTTCCCAAAAGTCTGGTGGACTTAGAAAGAAGTTTTGACGCAAAATCCAGTCGTCTGTGTGCTAGTCCGCCGGACTTTTGAAATGCACGGACTTGCCCACACACAGAGAAAAGTCTGTTCATTTTGAACGCAGCTCCAGGTAGATGGGACTAGCGAAGGAGGTCAATGTTGCCACCTCCATTGGCGAGATTGACACCTCGCTAGCCCCGTCACCTGGTATGGCTTGATGACTTAAAGGGGAAGCCCTACGCCAAAAAAACGGCGTGGGGGCCCCCCTCAAAGTCCATTACAGACCCTTATCTGAGCACGCAGCCCTGCCGGTCAGGAAAAGGGGTGGGTATGAGCGAGCAACCCCCCTCCTGAGCCATACCAGGCCACATGCCCTCAACATGGGGGGTGCTTTGCAGAAACACCCCAAAGCACCTTGTCCCCATGTTGATGAGGACAAGGGCCTCTTCCTGACAACCCTGGCCGTTGGTTGTCGGGGTCTGCGGGTGGGGGGCTTATCAGAATCTGGGAACCCCTTTAATAAGGGGGCCCCCAGATACTGGCCCCCACCCTATGTGAATGAGTATTGGGGTACCATGTGCCCCTACCCATTCACCTGGTGAAAAAAGTGTAAAGAAAAAAACACAACACATGTTTTTAAAATAATTTATTGCACAGCTCTGGTGGTCTTCCGTCTTGGGGGGTCTTCTCGCCAGACTCCTCCGCTATCTTCTGCTAGCTCTTTTACTAGCGGAGGAGCCCGGCTTTCTTCTGTGTCGTCGCCGCCACCATCTTCTTCTGACTTCGGGGATCTTGTCCTCCTCTTCTGGTCTTATTGCTGGGCCTCCGCTTTCTTCTTCCAGTTCTTTTACTAGTGGTGGCCCAGTCTTCTGTCGTCGACGCCTTCTCTTCTTCTATTCTTCGCTTCTTCTTCTTCCTTGAGATGTCGACTCGACGCTCTCTCTGGCGGCAATGACAGGGACGCATTGTCCGGTGACTTATAGAGGGACAATGGGCGGGGTCGCCGGGTGATGTCACATGGTGACCCCATCCCCTTATGATGTCACATTCCCATGGGATGACACATTTGACACATTTTTGGAACCATTGACCTTTATACAGCAATCAGTGCTATAAAAATGCACTGATTACTGTATAAATGTCACTGGTAGGGAAGGAGTAAACACTAGGGGGCGATAAATGGGTTAAATGTGTTTTCCCTGGGTGTGTTCTAACTGTATGGGGATAGGACTGACTGGGAGAGGAGACATATCGATGTTCCTACTTACTAGGAACAAACAATATGTCTCCTCTCACCTGCCAGAACAAAACTCCTGTGCTTAGTAAGGTGCCCGCGATTGTGAGTGCCTGGCCCTGATCCTGCCCGCCAGCCATGTGCATCGGGTTTCCCCCACCGTGCAGCAGGCATGTGCACCTCTGGTAGTTCTTAAAGGGAACAACGTACCAATACATTGATTTGCCAGCAGAGACATTTTGCTGACGTATATCGGCGTGAGCCGGTCGGCAAGCAGTTAAACAACCAATTTTACAGTGGCAGCATCTTATACCAAGCATGTGCTAATGATCATCACTTTCATATGTCAGTTTAAACACAGCCATTAACTGAACAGAAACAGGAGGCTTATAACTGTGTGAGGAACAGCCACACTCTGCCACTAATGTTGGGTTGTGTAAAACAGTTTCATGTCAGAGGTCATACACCATGGCAAGCCTGATACCAGCATCAAGACACAAGGTAGTTATACTGCATCAGCAATGTATCTCCCAGGCAAAGGTTTCAATGCAGACTGAGGTTTCAAGATGTGTTCAAGCTCATTTGAAGAAGCACAAAAAAATGGTAATGTTGAGAACTGTGGTCAACCAAGGAAACCTAATACAGTAGATGAAAGACACATCACGCTTACTTAGCCATACCTCCGATGTGGAAACAAGGCTCAAGACTCAACTTTGCACAAAAAATGGAACTGGAGTGCAGAAAATGGCAGCAGGGGCTCTGGACTCATGAGTCAAAATTGGAAATATTTGGCTATAGCGGCAGGCAGTTTGTTTGCCAAATGACTGGAGAGTGGTACAGTAATGAGTGCCTACAGGCAACAGTGAAGCATGGTGGAGTTTGCCTGTAAGTTTGGGGCTGTATTTCTGCAGAAGTAGGAGATTTGGTCAGGATTAATGGTGTCATCATAAATGCAGGATTAATGGTGTCATCATAAATGCAGTGTGGTTTGTCTGCACCGGATCGCATATTACAAAACAACTATATGATCCAGTTGTGGTGCGGATCCAAAAAAAGGTGCCTGCACTTCTTTGGTGAGATGCAGTGCGATTTGAGCCCATTCAAAATGAGTGGGCTCATAACGTACCACTCTGAATCGCATGTAACACTTCTATTTCTGAAAGCATTCTTAATTCACAGCATTTTTGACACCTGCCTAAAACTTTTCCATATTAGTATATACATTTTTTACAAATGTACACTAAAGCCGCGTACACACGTAGCCGTCTGTCCGACGTACTTAGTCTGGCGGACTTCCCGCCAGACTGTCTGTCGGACTTTCCGAACGGGCTACTTGCCCACACACGGCACTTTTTCAGCGGACTAATACGGCGTACTCCAGGTAGGCGGGGCCCGCGAAGGATACGTCGCTGGCCCCGCCGCCTGGTATGGACTTAAAGGGGAATCCCAACGCTGAAAAAAATCGGCTTGGGGGTCCCCCCAGGTCCACATCAGACCCTTGTCCGAGCACGCTACGCGGCCGGCCAGGAAAGGGGGGGCGAGTGAGCGCCCCCCCTCCTGAGCCGTACCAGGCCCCCCACCCCAAAGCACCTTGTCCCCATGTTGATGAGGACAAGGGCCTCTTCACGACAACCCTGGCCATTGGTTGTCGGGGTCTGCGGGCGGGGGGGCTTATCGGAATCTGGGAGCCCCCTTTAATAAGGGGGCCCCTGGATACCGGCCCCCCACCCTATGTGAATGAATATGGGGTACAATGAGCCCGGCTTTCTTCCTCGCCGCCGCCCTTCTTCCGACTTCGGGGGTCTTGTCCCCCTCTTTGGTTCTTCTGCCGGGCCACCGCGCCTTCTTCTAGCTCTTTTACAGGCGGTGGCCCGGTCTTCTCCTTCTGCCGCCGCCTTCCGTTCTTCTGTCCTTCTCTTCTTCTTCTTCTTCAGATGTTGCCTCGCCGAGTCCTCCGCTCACAATGACGGGGACCGGGCAGGCGGTGACTTATATAGGGACAAGGGGCGGGGTCTTCAGTTGATGTCACATGGGTTGATGTCACATGGTGACCCCCCCCCCCTTACGATGTCACAGTCCCGGAGGATGTTGGGACTGTCGCCATGTGACATCAACCCATGTGACATCAACCGAAGACCCCGCCCCTTGTCCCTATATAAGTCGCAACATGCCCGGTCCCCGTCATTGTGAGCGGAGGACTCGGCGAGGCAACATCTGAAGAAGAAGAGAAGGACAGAAGAACGGAAGGCGGCGGCGGCGGCGGCAGAAGCAGAAGACCAGGCCACCGCCTGTAAAAGAGCTAGAAGAAGGCGCGGTGGCCCGGCAGAAGAACCGAATAGGGGGACAAGACCCCCGAAGTCGGAAGAAGGGCGGCGGCCAGGAAGAAAGCCGGCCTCCTCCACTAGTAAAAGAGCTACAAGAAGATAGCAGAGGAGTCCGGCGAGAAGACCCCCGAAGACGGAAGACCCCCGGAGCTGTGCAATAAACTATTTTAACCCTTGTGTGTTGTGTTTTTTTTTTGTACTTTATTTTACAGGTGAATGGGTAGGGGTACATTGTACCTCATACTCATTCACATAGGGTGGGGGGCCGGTATCCGGGGGCCCCCTTATTAAAGGTGGCTCCCGGATTCCGATAAGCCCCCGCCCGCAGACCCCGACAACCAACGGCCAGGGTTGTCGGGAAGAGGCCCTTGTCCTCATCAACATGGGGACAAGGTGCTTTGGGGTGGGGGGCCGCGCAGCCCCCCCTTCCCCAAGGCACCCCCCATGTTGAGGGCACGTGGCCTGGTACGGCTCAGGACGGGCAGGTAGCGTGCTCGGACAAGGGTCTGATGTGGACCCGGGGGGACCCCCACGCCGATTTTTTTCGGCGTTGGGGTTCCCCTTTAAGTCCATACCAGGCGGCGGGGCCAGCGACGTATCCTTCGCGGGCCCCGCCTACCTGGAGACCCGCTTGAAATGAGCGGACTTTTCTCTGGGCGGGAAAAGTCAGTTAATTTCAAAAGTACGGCGGACTGGCATACACACGGCCGGATTGTCTGCCGAAATGCGAGTTCGTCGGGAAGATTGGAGTGTAAAACGACTTTCTAAGTCCGCCGTACTTACGGGTCAAAAAAGTATGCCGGAGGCTACACACGGGGGGATTGTCCGGCGGACTTGAGTTTGCCGGACTTTTCCACCCGCTTGTTTGATCGTGTGTACGCGGCATAACTCATAAAACGCATTTTCTGATATTATTATCCTGACTAGAGACCTTTGGTAAATAAACCCAATTGTGTTGATTGTTAAAATAAAATATTATAAAAACACAGCAAATGGGTGTTTACTTTACTGCTTTATGATTTTTTTTGTAAATCACAAGTTATTTCAAACAGTTAGCTTTACTTATAAGCATAGATGCATTTTTTCTGGTACACTGCTTGCCCAGCTGTAGTTAAAATATGATACCAGCTTTTGAAAGTAAAGGACCTGTGTCCTCACTATCTAAAATAAATTGTAAAATTGCAAAATATTTGGCTTTGTTTTACTAAAATACAATGTACAATACAAAGAAAAAAAATTCTTAACTGCGTTCAGTGTGTCTTCTCTATACATAATGTTGCCATTATTATTTGTAGTCACACATTAAATTAAAAATGATTTATAAGCGGTGCAAAGTGTAGCATTTGCAGTATTTGTATTGTATATGACACATCCAAAGTGTACAGAATAATACAGTAGATGAGCACATCATTTTAAAACATTGTCATCGGTAAGCTGCTTAAACCTAACCAAATTAGGTTACCTAATTATGGCTGCAAGCAGGCATATCTGCAATAGATATGGCTATGTATGGTGATGGTCAGAGTGACAGACATTAGCATCTGACCAGGGTATTTAACATTCACATCATGTGAAGAGAGGAGCCAATGATCCAGCACTTGTTTGACTTCATCATCCGTCTCAGTGATCAAGTATCTAGCTTTAAGATCAGTAGTACCGGTAGTAAATCAGAATGTAATAAAATTGTTTTTTACATTCCAGTCTAGAACACTTTTTATGACCCCTTTTTTTAGGATGTTAAATTTTAGTATATCCAAAACATATTTGTTTCAGCAGTTGCAGAAGGGGAGGTATAGACCCCCACGCTTTTTTTTTTTTTTTTTTTACTGTGTAGCCCTCTTTTAGGGTGGTTATGAGAAATGGCCCTCTATAAACAGGATATGGTGCTAAACTTGTAGGTAAATAGGAAAACAAGGGCCTTCACCAAGTGGAAGAGTGGGATTGATGTTAAAGCTGACAGTGAATCTACCCAGGGCAGGCAATATGTGAAGAGAGGTGATTTCTGATGAGACATTTGGTAGTCAACAACCAGCTGTTCATGATCATAGTATAGCTCATAGTGATTAGACAGTACCTGCATGTAGTTTATTGCACTTACTTCTTCACGAGTGTCCCAATACTCTCTCCCCCCCCCTCACCACCACTACCCCGATCACGCACTCTTTCCCCCCTTCTATCTCCTGCCTCTCTCCTGCTCTGTCCCCATTCCCTCTCTTCCTATACCCCTCATCCTAACTTCTGCACTATATACACTATTTTGTATGTTACTTAGTTCTGACCCCTGCACTCGATATATAAAGTGTACACTTTATGTTACACAGTCCTGACTAAACTGTTCATTGTCTCATCAGGTGCTAGTTTTTAAGAAAGCTTAGTCTTTTTGTGTGCAGAAAAGCATTTGCAATTGAGAATCACATATGCATGCTCCCTCAACACCCCCCATAGGATGTACAGAAGATTTTTTGTTGCCAACACAGTATATGTTCATGCTGCGCTAAAAAGACAAGCATACCACAGAAAAAATTGCGAACTTTTCCAGAGTTTAGCTTTAAAGCAGTATTAAACCTAAAAACAAATACTTGTTATATTGCATCTCACCAATCCTTAAATTTGATGGCTGCAATGGTTTCCTTTTTTAGGCTTTCTTTCCTTTATTTTCACCTTGTTATTCAGCCAGTAAGGGTGTTGCTTTTCAACAGAAGAAAGCCTGCCTGCACTTATAGCAGTTAGAGCAGTGTTGGTCAACTGGTAAAATTTGAGGATCCTCAAGTGTGGCCTTCTAGTGGATCACACAATAGCAGCGCAGTTTCACACCTCAGCACCCAAAAAATGTTGGTCTTGCTGCATTTTTGCAGTGTTTCACTGTGCACCCTGAAGAAGACCAGTTCATAGAGGCCCCGACTAGGAATCATGCTCTTGTAATGGACCTGGTAATCTCAAAGCACGCAGAGCTTATTACTATTGTTCATATAAAAGAACATCTGGGTAGCAGTGACCATAACATGATTTCATTTAATGTTAGCTGTAAGCAACAAACACATACAGGAAAAATAAAAACGCTTTAAGAGAGCAAATTTTCCAAGTATGAGGGCTACTCTCCAAGACTTAGACCAGGATGGAATATTGGCATCAATGGACACGGAACAGAAATGGGAATTCTTCAAAATGACCGTATGTAAACTCACTGCAAAGTATATTTCCATGGGCAATACGTTTAAAAAGCTAAAAATAAAACCTATGTGGCTCACGGCCTAATTTAAAAAAGCTATAAAAAATAAGTAAAGAGCTTTTAAAAAATATAAAAATGAGGGAACTGCATTCCTTCCTATAATTGACTAATTTGTGAGTATATCTTCTTTTTTTAATACTACTAAACGTTTCTTGGATAATGCGCAAAGGTTGGTGTGCCCGCTTTCATTTTCTCTACAGTGAAAGTGTTAACCCCCATGCTGGTGGTCATGTCAGTGTAAGTATTAACTCCCCATCTCCCCTGTACCTGTGGTCATTTCAGTGAAAGTGTTACTCCCCTTGGCCCCCGTATTGGTGGTCATGGCAGTGAAAATTTTAAACCCATCCCCCCTCCAGCACTGTCAGTCATGGCTCATATGCTCCCGTGTCACTCTCTCCCTCTCCCTAGGCTGTGAGTTACTTATATTGTGAGTAGAGACAGCTCCATCCACAGTATCATTTTTCTTTCAGTGTCAGGTGCTGGATTACAGAGAGCGCACCAGTGCCTGGCACCACGCTGCCACTCTGCAATCTGACCGGTGACCTATAGACTGTGACCCACACATAGAGGACTGGCGGGCTGCATGTGGCCAGGGCACTGGCATTTTAACTCCACTGTTTTATATTAGTTAGTTCATTATTATATTGTTTGCATACACAGAAACTCATATATGTAAATAAAACTTAATTTCAATTTTATTTTATATTCTTCTAACAGATTGTATGTTTTGAGCCATCAACTAATCATTTTCTAATTGCCACTCCACCATCACTCTAGGTAAAATTGTTATTGATCTACTGTACTTGCTGCTAAATGTCATTACTGTGTGTTGATTGTAACAGATTTATTTGCTATCTGACATATCTCAGTGGGTTTCTCCCATCTTTACCATTATACATTAAAGTTGGCCTATACTTCAGCTCTCATAACTTGCACTAGAGCATTTTTTTAAATTCCAACAATTTTACAGTAACTTAAAGTATATGTTTTCTTCTATAATTTGTCAAGTTTAAAACTACGCTAAAATGATGTTTCTGCCACAAAGCATTTGCAAATGAAAAAAAGCTTTTTGTTAAAATTTTGCACATTTTCTTGTTTGCGACACTATAATAAGTAACAAAAAAATGTAAACAAAGAAAATGATTAATGGTCAAAAAAATTGAAAGAAAAAACTATACATATGAACGAAATAGTAAAATAAAACAATGCATCGATTCATTGTATTTGACCAAGGGCACTTGCATATGTCATTTTACATAGCAGTGACTGCATTTTGACAGCCACTCCTGCTGTCCAATTCAAAGTAATTACTGGCTGTCATTTTGTTAGTAAGGGAGCAGTGGTTGCAGGGGGAAAGATGCTGGAGATATGTGTCTAAACAATTTTTCAGGATGTATCTCTTATGCCGCGTACACACGTAGCCAACTATCTGGCGGACTTAGTCTGACGGACTTCCCGCCGGACTGTCCGCCCGACTTTCCGAACGAGCTACTTGCCCACACACGGCACTTTTTCAGCAGACTAATATGGCATACTAAGTCCGCCGGACTATCCGCCGTACTTTTGAAATGAACGGACTCGCCCACACACGCGGAGGAAAGTCTCCAGGTAGCCGGGGCCAGCGAAGGAGGCGTTGCTGGCCCCGTCACCTGGTATGGACTTAAAGGGGAACCCCTACACTGAAAAATCGGCGTGGGGGTCCCCCCTAGGTCCACATCAGACCCTTGTCCGAGCACGCTACCCGGCCGGCCAGAAAAGGGGGTGGGGACGAGCGAGCACCCCCCTCCTGAGCCGTGCCAGGCCGCCTGCCCTCAACATGGGGGGTGCTTTGCGGAAGCACCCCAAAGCACCTTGTCCCCATGTTGATGAGGACAAGGGCCTCTTCCCGACAACCCTGGCCGTTGGTTGTCGGGGGTCTGCGGGCGGGGGGCTTATCGGAATCCGTGAGGCCACTTTAATAAGGGGGCCCCTGGATACCGGCCCCCCACCCTCTGTGAATGAGTATGGGGTATGATGTACCCCTACCCATTCACCTGTAAAAAAAAGTAAAAAAAAACACAACACACAAGGGTTAAAATAGTTTATTGCACAGCTCCGGGGGTCTTCCATCTACGGGGGTCTTCTCGCCGGACTCCTCTGCTATCTTCTGCTAGCTCTTTTACTAGCGGAGGAGCCCGGCTTTCTTCTTCACCGCCGCCCTCTTCTTCCATTTTCGGGGGTCTTGTCCCCCTCCTCGGGGGTCCTGTCCCCCCCTTCCATTCTTCTTGCCGGGCCACTGCGCCTTCTTCTAGCTCTTTTACAGGTGGTGGCCCGGTCTTCTGTCGCCGCTGTCACCGTCTTCTGTTCTTCTGTTCTCTTCTTCTTTTCTTCTCTTCAGATGTTGCCTCGTCGCTGCCTCCGCTCACAATGGCAGGGACGCGGCGCGCGGCGACTTATATAGGGACATCGCCGGATGATGTCCCTGCCCATTATGATGTCACAGTCCCAGAGGATGCTGGGACTGTGACATCATAATGGGCGGGGACATCATCCGGCGATGTCCCTATATAAGTTGCCAATCCAAACTACATCCTTTTTCAGAGCATACAACAGGTCCAGCTAGGAGAGGGGTGAGAAGAGCGAACGCCCAACCTCGTCCTGAAACATACAAGGCCACATGCACTCAACATAGCTGGCTGCCTTTGGGGCATGTTGGGCTCAGCTCAATACCAACTACAAAGCACCTTGTACACATTAATTTAAAGGGGCTTTCTACATTCCATAAAGCCCCCTGTCTGCAGCCCCTACAACCAAAACATAGTGTTGTGTGGAAGAGGCCCTTGTCCCCCTGAATACGAGTACAAGGTGGTTGACTTTTGGGGTGCCCAAGCCCCTCTTGCCCCCAAGCATCCACCCTTCTTTCATGGGCTGGCTTGCTGTGTGTTTGGCTAGGGGTTTGTTAGTGTGTGGGAGGAGCACAATATTTTTTTAATGTGGGGTGGTATTTTTCACATGGGGGTTCTTATTTTAAGCCTTAACAGACCCAAATGGCCTTGTATGTATTGGGGGCAGGGTATTTTTTGTTTTGGGTTAAAATCTAGCAGTCGCAATGTAGATTTGTAAGTTTTCTCCACGTACAGCTTTGAAGCAGCATTTTGGATACATCCTATAGATGCACTACTTTACAGGCAGAGGAAGGCCCCCCTATCTTTTAAGCAACTTTGCATTTTTAAAGGCACTTCTCCTTGTTTTGTTTTTGGGGTTGTCCAATTTGGTGACATTGATATACGTCCCTCAGGGTGGGACCTGGACCCCCATACCCATTCTAAGGCCAATAACTAGAATATAATCCAGCCAAGTGGGGACTAGGAAACTTAAAGCGGTTCTGCACCTTTAAAAAAAAATATTAAAAGCCAGCAGCTACAAATATTGCAGCTGCTGACTTTTAATAAATGGACACTTACCTGTTCCAGGGTCCAGCGATGTCCGCGGCAGATGACGAGCGATCGCTTGTCTCTCTGCTGCCCCCGCCGCCATCCTCTGTCAGGGAATCGGGAAGTGAAGCGTTGCGGTTTCACTGCCCGGTTCCCTACTGCGCATGCGTGAGTCGCGCTGCGCATCTCTGCTGGTCCCCGCTGTGTCCTGGGAACTGTGTGTTTCCCAGAACACAACGGGGGGGGTGGGGCATCTGCGGCGGTCTGCGGCGGTCTGCGGCGGTCTGCGGCGGTCTGTCTCGGAAGTGGGTGCAGATACCTGGATTATCCAGGTAACTGCACCCCCCTCCCCCCTGAAAGGTGCCGATTGTGGCACCGGAGGGGGGAGGGATCACATGAGCGGAACTTCCACTTTAGGGTGGAGAACCGCTTTAACAAGTCAGTTTCCATAGACTGCAATGGTATTTGTTGTATAAGTTTTGCCCATGTTAGGCTCTTTGTTTGCCTCCCAGGGAACAGGGGGTGTTTGTCCCATTTGAAATTTTGTAGCATGCTGGATGATGTGCTTAATTTTGGACAGGGGATGGCTTATTTTGTGCTAGCTGCATTTGATCTGGGCATGCTTAGGGACTTTGGTTCTTTGCTGTGGCATTTGGTGTGTGAAATGCATTTGGGTTGGTCTGGTCATGCTCAGGGACTTTGTTTTTTTTTGTGCATGTACAGCACTTTAAGAGACTGTCTGTTTGTGGATGCAGTCCTTTTTAACTCCTGTTAATTTCCTCTGCAAATTGGTCTGACCTCAAAACCATATTCTGTTAGTGTCTCAAAATAACATAAATGCATTTTTTGCTTTCCTTGCTCTTTTTCAAGTCCTGTTTTGTTCACCAATAAAATTTGTAGCACATTTTTATGTTTTATGTGCTTTGTTAGTAATTTGTTTTGCAGATGCATGCTCAAGCCAAATAATGTATTTTCAACTGCCCCAGCCCACAAACAATTTTCATGCAAAAGATTTCCCGGCTGCAGCTTAACTTGGCTGATTGCCATGGCAAAACAAAAAAAGGTGTGATTTGTCTAAAAGCCACTTTCCTGGTGCCTTTATGACAGCATATGCATGGATTGTGTGTATGCTGCCATGGATAGGTACCAGGGAAGGAAAATTACAGAGAGTTAAGTATTAATTTTTCCATTTTAGCCCAGTGTTTTCAGCCTCAGTCCTCAAGTACCCCTAACAGGACATGTTTTGGGAATACCAAGCCATTGGCTCTTGATTAAAAGGGACCTATGCAAGATGAAGGAAAACCTGCAAACATGGCCTGTTGGGGATACTTGAGGACAGGGTTAAGAATGACTGATTTAGAGAACTGAGCTAAAATGTAGCTCAAGACATATTTGAATTGTGGGCATTTGAGGGAAACTAAGTAAGTGTTAGAACCCATGCTTGTCTTTTTTAGGTTTGGGCTTTGTGTCCCTTTTCTGAAAAGTGGCTTCACTTCCTGTCACAAAGCCAAACAGGAAGTGAGGGTAAAACCCTTCCAATTCCTTTCCTTGGGGACACACAGGTCAATCTAACTAGTAACCCACTAATCCACTCTGCAATACAAGTGTACTCGCTGTAAATCCAAGGAGAAGCATTAGTGATTTTGTCATCCAATCATGTAGAAGAAAATATGCTGTTTTTTTTTATTTTCCTTGCATGTCCCTCTCGGATCTCCAGCAACTGCACTTCCAAGTGCACTTGTAGTACAAAGTGGCGTTGCCTTTAGTAAATAACTGCCAAAGTCCAAAATACCTAATAATTTGGGGTGTACACAGCAAAATGCTATAAGAGTGCAATTTACCTAATGAAGAAACTATTGAGATTATCCTGTTTGACCCCAAGGAAAGACATTGGAACCCTCACTTCCTGTTTGGCTATGTGACAAGAAGTAAATAAATTTGAAGGAGAATCTGGCAAAGATAAAGTCCAGCAAGCAGCATCTTTGGGGCTCTTTAGGAGCGGTGTGCACACACCCCTGTCCATTGAAATCAGGGTTAATAGCACCAGCAAAGGGCTTTGGCTGCTATTAACCCCTTCATCAGCCACTAGCAGGGGTTAAAAGTGCCCCGCTAGCGGCCAAATGCGCCACAAAAAAATAGGATTTTCATATCATACCTGTAAAAAACTTTTCTTTGAGTACATCACGGGACACAGCGTCAGGCTGATATTCATTACCTGCAGGGTTATACTCCATCATTAGGTGAATGGACACTGTTAGACCAAAGGTCTTCAGACAGGAAGTGATCCCCTATATAACCCCTCCAATACAGGAAGTACTTTAGTTTTTTAGCAAGCACTAAATCCTCAAAAAAGAGGGGAGAGATCTCTGTGTCCCATGATGTATGCAAAGAAAAGGATTTTATAGGCAAGTATGATGTAAAAATCCTATTTTCTTTTTCATATTTCATGGGACACAGAGTCAAGCTAATATTAATTGCCTGCTGGGACATCCCAGAGCCATAGCCTTGAGAGGAGGAAGACACCTTGCCAAACAATAGCCATCAGAACTTATACGGCAGCCCGCAGTACACTGCAGCCAAAAGTCAAATCCTTGGCTACTTGAACATCCACAAATTTTGTGAACATATGCACTGAAGACCAGGTGGCAGACTTAGAAATCTGAGCCACAGTTACCTGATGGCAAAAAGCCCAGGAGGTTTCTACACCCCTGGTAGAATGAGCTCTCACCCTAAACGCAGGAGCTTTATGTTTCAGACCGTAGGCCTGAATGACCAATTGATGGACCCAATTGGCAATTGAAGCTTTGGAAGCTGCCTGCACCTTTTTGGGTCCTGTTGGTAAAACAAAAAAATGGGATTTTTATATACAGCTTACCTGTAAAATCCTTTTCTTGAGAGTACATCACGGGACACAGGAGCTTCATTACATAGTGGGTTATATAGACACCTCTGGTGATTGGACACTGGTTAACCCCAATTAAGGAGAATTCCTCCCCTATATAACCCCTCCCATATGGGAGGCACCTCAGTTTTGTAGCAAAGCAATAAGAAACCACGTAAAACCCAAAAGGGACGGGAGCCTTGTGTCCCATGATGTACTCTCAAGAAAAGGATTTTACAGGTAAGCTGTATATAAAAATCCCATTTTTTTGATCATACATCACGGGACACAGGAGCTTCATTACATAGTGGGATGTCCCAAAGCAATGCTCAGATTGAGGGGAGGGAGACACAGATCATAATTATAGACCGCCATGGGCCGGAGGACCTAAACTGCAGCCTGCAGTACCCTGCCCCCGAAGGCGATATCCTCTTGCCCTCTGACATCCACCTGATAGAATCTGGTGAATGTGTGGACTGATGACCAAGTTGCAGCCTTACAGATCTGAGCCAGGGAGGCCTGGTGATGCCTTGCCCAAGAAGCACTTACAGCCCTAGTAGAGTGCGTTTTCACTCGAAAAGGAGGGATTTTCCCTTTAACACTATAGGCTTGAGAAAAAACCTGTCTAATCCACCTTGAGAGAGTGGATTTTGACGCCGCCTGGCCCTTCCTAGGGCCTTCCGGCAAAATAAACAAGCAATCAGTTTTCCTTATCTGATCAGTTGCTTGAAGATATATACTGATTGCTCTAACCACATCCAAAGATTCTTCTTCTGCGGACTGTGGGTCCGGAAAAAAGGATGGTAGGATTACGTCTTAATTCAAATGGAATCCCGAAACCACCTTAGGTAGAAAGGACCTGTTGGGACGCATGTCCACCCGGTCCTTATGAATAATTAGATACGGCTCCTTGCTGGAAAGAGCTGCTAGGTCTGATACTCTTCTAGCCGTGGATATGGCTACCAAGAAAACCAATTTTTTAGTCAGGAGAACTAATGAAGCCAGATGCATACCGGAGGTATGGCCCCCTGGATGAAAGCCCCGCACCAGGGAATGCGATGCAAGTGGCTTCTGAAAAAACACTGACAGGGCCGAAATCTGCACCTTGATAGTGCTTATGGCCAAATTCATTCCTGCTAATGACATACTTTCTAGGATGCCATTTACTGAGTTCACACCAGGAAACATATGCCCTCCAGATTTTGTAATAAATAAGTCTGGAGGCCGGCTTTCTGGCATTGACCAGAGTAGAAAAGACTGGCCCCGAAAAGGCCACGGTCTCTCAGAATGTGGGTCTCAGCAGCCAAACCGTCAAATTCAGACTGTGTAAAGCAGGATGGTAAATTGGACCCTGTGAGAGCAGATCTGGCCGGAGAGGGAGGATCCATGGCCTACCTACTGCCAACTTCATGATCTCTGCGTACCACGGTCGCCTGGGCCAAGCCGGGGCCACCAAAAGGACAGATTTTGTCTCCCTCTTGACTCTTCCCAGGAACCGCGACAGAAGCGGGCTCGGGGGGAAGGCATAGATCAGATTGTACTGATCCCAGGGAACTGTCAGAGCATCTGACCCCTGAGCAAGTGTATCTCTTGTCCTTAACACAAAATTGTCCAGTTTCCTGTTGAACCTGGATGCAAACAGATCTACGTCTGGAGTACCCCACCTGTGACATATGTTCCGAAACACGTCGGGGTGCAGAGCCCATTCTCCTGGGCACAACTGCTGGTGGCTCAGAAAATCCGCCTGCCAATTTTCCACTTCTGGAATGAAGACTGCAGAAAGACACGGAACATGCTTTTCTGCCCAGACAAGTATGCGATTCCCCTCTTTTTGCGCAACCAGACTCCTGGTACCGCCCTGGTGATTGATATAAACCACTGCTGTGGCATTGTCGAACTGAACCCGAACAGGGAGACCTCGTAGTCTGTAAGACCACTTTATGAGAGCCATATAAACTGCCCCGATCTCCAAGACATTTATGGGCAATAGCTTCTCGGTCGCAGACCATTTCCCCTGCGAGTACGTCTCCTCCAACACTGCTCCCCAGCCTGTCAGGCTGGCATCTGTCGTGATAATCTTCCATGGAAGAGGAAGAAGAGTTTTGCCCTTCAGCAAATTCTTGGTTTGTAACCACCAGACGAGACTCTTGCGTGTCCCTGGGGATAGACGCATAGGAAGATCCAAGGATTGGGGCTTCCTGTTCCAAGCCGCAAGGATGCATCTTTGCAGAGGCCTTGAGTGGAACTGGGCGAATGGGACGGCCTCGAAGGAGGCGACTATTTTCCCTAACAGTCTCATGCACAATCGAATGGGGGAAGATCTCCTGCCCAGAATTAGGCGCACCAGATCCCCAATGGAAGAAACACCTTGCCCTGAGCAGTGTCGATGATCATACCCAGGTATTCCAACCTGGTGGCAGGCTGTAGGGACGCCTTTTCTAGGTTTATAATCCAACCTAGGCGTTCCAGGTGTTCTAGCGTTCTGGTAACGCTGTGGTTCAGGAACTCTACTGTTTTCTCCATGAGAAGCAAATCGTCTAGATAAGCCATGACGGCTATACCCTGAGCTCTTAGGTTTGCCAAGAGAGGGTCCAGAATCTTTGTGAAGACTCGAGGGGCCGTAGCAAGCCCGAACGGCAAGGCCACAAATTGAAAATGGCGCCGCTCTACCGCGAACCTTAGAAATTTTTGGTGTGCGGGAAAAATTGGCACATGGAGATATGCATCCTTGATGTCTATTGATGCCATAAACTCTCCCCCTTGCAGGGAGGAGACCACAGTGTGGATTGACTGCATTCGGAAGGACCGGATGCGTAAAAACCGGTTCAGATCCTTCAGATCTAGGATAGGTCTGACACTTCCTTTTGGCTTCGGAACGGTGAAGAGATTCGAGTAAAACCCTGAACCCTGTTCTTTTGGGTCCACTTCTACTATCACCCCCTGGGATAGTAAGTGATCTAAGGCCAGAAATAGCGGTTTTTGCTTTACTGGATCCCTGGGGATCCTTGACCTTAGAAAGCGAGAAGGTGGAATCTCCTGAAACTCTAGCCTGTAGCCCAGAGATACCCAAGAGATCACCCACTTGTCCCGGATCTCTTCCCGCCAGGCTCCTGCAGTTTTCAGGAGCCTTCCCCCCACTCGGCCGAGCGGGGGCGCCCCTTCACAAGGAAGCTTTTGGGCTCTGCTTGGCAGGCTTTCGCCCCCAAGTCTTTTTCTGCCCCTGGGCCCGGCCCTGAGCCTTTCCTGTAGAGGAGGGTTGAGAAGGCCGTCGCCACTGCTTAGAGCTTGATGCTCCGGGAGAGAGAGCACGCCTAAATGAAGGACGTTTGCTCCTTTTGACTGGAAGGAGAGTAGATTTACCCCCTGAAATTTTTTGGACAAATTTGTCTAATTCTTCTCCAAACAAGCGTTCCCCTTTAAACGGGAACCCAATCAAATGCTTCTTGCATGACAGCTCAGCTGCCCAATTCTTTAGCCATAGGGCCCTTCGCATGTGTACCAACAGGAGAGACAAACGTGATGCTTGTTGGACAGAATCCAAAATCGCAACCCCACGGCTGCGACTGTAGGTTGCACTACAGCGCCAGTCATGGAAAAGGAGGCTTTTAATAAGGTTTCCAGCTTCTTATCAGTTGGATCTTTAAATACCTGCGCATTATCCAAGGGACAAGTCAGGTTTTTATTCACGCAAGAAACAGCTGCATCAACAGATGGGACCCCCCACTTCTTGGTGAAACTTTCCTCCAGAGGATAATGCATAGAAAACCTTTTAGGAGGAGCAAACAGTTTATCGTGATGTCCCCAATCCTCATACAACAATTTATCCATTAAGGGATGAATTGGGAAGGAATAGGCAGTCTGTGGGGCTTTCCTGACTCCCAGGGAAGAAACAGAGGATGTAGCGACTTCAGCAGCAGGCATTCTGAATGTGGTACGCACCAATTCAGTATTATACTGCACCTGTTTTCTGAGCGCCTGGGAGGAGGGGACTCTCTCCTCTTCCTCTGATTCCTCCGACTGCTCTTGATCCCTATCCCAAGACAGGGATCTCTCCTCATTGTCAGAAGAATCATCTGAGAGAGGAATCTCAGCAGAGGGAGGGGATCTACCCCTTTTCCTGCTATCTTTCAGGGAAGCAGAAATAAAATAAATTATTCTCCCTTCAAAACCTTCCATTGTAGCCCTAAAGGAGTCCTCAGCTGACACATTAGGAGAGGCTGCAAAACCTGACAGGGGCACTGACTCCTGAGAGGCTGGCTCCAGTCTTGCAGGGGGGGATGGTAACTTACAGGCACTTTTAGAACCCCTGGACCTAGGCGGTGATTTACCAGTGCTCTTGTTACCTCCCCCGAGACCCTCTTACGAGGAGACATAGTCCTAAGCTACAAAGCAGAGGTACTAGTACAAAGTGCAATCACTGTTGTGCTTAAAGTCTCACAATAAATATATATGCTTAAACTGCAGAACCTGATGCTGAGTAGGTGTCTAAGGTTTGCCTGGATCCAATCCCCTGGGATGCTTACTGCCCACAGCTCCTGTGTCTCCACTTACAGCCCCCTGACGCTCTGGGCTTTTTAAAACTGCCGCCTGGTGCCTGCGCAGTACAGCGCCATGCACACTGACGTGCACGGCTCACAACCACACTCCCCCCTCCTCCATTAGGCCAGAAGCGCGCCCGGCGCGCGTTCACAAGGACCGTGGAATCCAGGGGGAGAAAGGGACCCCTGTATTACCTCTATTGTGGCAGGGACTGTAGTGGAGACGTGAGACAGCTGGAGAACCAGGCTTCACTGAGCGTGTGTACTGAAAGACATGTAAGTATGCATCAGGCTGCTCTTACTCCCTCTAGTGGTGGAAACCAGGTAAGACATACAACTACTCAAAATGAAGAAATCCATCATATAATTATATATATAGGATTAACTTCCCTTACCTGTCCTCGCCGCAGGAATTGCTGAAACAGACAAATTCCAGCCTTCACCCATCACGGCGGGCAGTGTTAGCCAACCTTCAGGTTTATCTGGGGCTCTTTCTCAGAAGAGCCTCCTACCTGGACCATGTAAAAAACTTTTGTGCGCTCTGTGTAAACAGTACACCAAGTCTGGTTTTCCCAGAGCCCAGTCTTCCAATAGGAGAGGACTTACAGGCCAAACCTCGTTTCTTCGGCTGACGAGGCCCGGGTACCATATCATCTTGGGAGTCAAATATCGGCCCGAGATATGGATCCGGTTTGTTGTAGCCCTTAGGCCTCCACAGGGACCTGCACAGAGCTTTCTTCATAGCACATGTTTTACGTGACCAACCACCATAGACACTGGCAAAAAAAATGAGGTGCCTCCCATATGGTAGGGGTTATATAGGGGAGGAATTCTCCTTAATTGGGGTTAACCAGTGTCCAATCACCAGAAGTGCTTATATAACCCACTATGTAATGAAGCTCATGTGTCCCGTGATGTATGATCAAGAAAAGAGTTTGATCCTCGGATCTCTGCAGATCTAGACAGATAAACCTTGACTTCCCGGAATACGTCTAAAGAATGCAGGCATCTCTCTTCCCCCGAACAAGGCTGAGAGAAAAAAGAAGGCAAAATAATGTCCTGATTTAAATGAAAGGCAGGCACCACCTTTGGCAAAAAGGATGGAACAGGTCAAAACATGACTCTTTCATGGTGAAGGATCACGTACAGTTCCCTGCATGAAAGGGCCACCAACTTTGACGCGCTTCTTGCCGGGGTGATAGTCATCAGGAAGGCTAGCTTGTCTGATGGAATTTCCTTAATAGGTTCAAATGGTTGTTTCTGTATCACAGACAGCACCAAGTTCAAGTCCCAAGGACACATGGGTGACCGAATGAGGGAAGGAAGCGAGTTGCCCCTTGCATAAAGGTTTCAATCAGTGAATGGGAGGCTAAAGGCCTTTGGAAGAATACTGATAGGGTCGAAACCTGACCTCTGATTGTACTCAAAGCCAATTTGATTTCCACATCTGACTGTAGAAAAGAGAGAATTCTCCCAATCACATATTTCCGAGGATGCCCTTTTCTGGCTTCACACCAAGCAATATAAGTTTTCCAGACCTTATGGTAAATCTTCCTAGTGACATTTTTTCTAGTATTCACTAGAGTAGACACCACTGGTCCCGAGATGCCACGGTCATTTCAATAGCCATGCCATCAAATTTAGAGACTGTAAATTTGGGTGGAATAAAGGACCTTGACAGTAGATCAGGGTGACATGGAAGCTGCCATGGCCCGTCTATTGTCAGGCTCACAATCTCCGGGAACCAGGGCCTTCTGGGCCAGGCTGGTGCCACCAGAATGACTAGAACCCCCTCTCTCCAAATCCTGCGCAACAAATGTGGAAGGAGAGGGATCAGAGGGAAAGCATAAACCAGGGAGTACTGGCTCCATGGAACTATCAGGGCATCTGCTCCAATTGCCAGAGGATCTCTTGTTTGAGACACAAACTGATGTAGCTTGTTGTTGAACCTGGATGCCAGTAGGTCAACCTCTGGCCATCCCCAACATTGGCAAATTTCCTGGAACATCTCTGGGTGTAGGGACCATTCCCCCAGATAGATCTGCTGGCGACTGAGATAATTTGCCTTCCAGTTCTCTACTCCCAGGATATAGACTGCCGATATCATTGGCACATGTCCCTCTGCCCGGGCTAGTATGTAGTTCAACTCCTTCAGAGCTGAACAACTCCTGGTAGCGTCTTGGTGCTTTATACAGGCTACCGCCATAGCATTGTCGGACTGAACTTTGATGGGGTAGTCCTGAAGCTCCACCGTCCAGGACCGCAGGGCCATATGTACTTCCTGTAATTTTAGGACATTGACGGGCAGGGCCTGCTCTGTCCTTGACCATTTTCCCAGTGCTGTGAGCCTGTCTAGGGTCACTCCCCAGCTTGAGAGACTGGCATCTGTAGTCAGTACTCTCCAAGTTACCAGGAGAAAGGATTTTCCCTTTTGCAGGTTCTGATCCTGCAACCACCAGCTTAGGCTTAAGCATGCCCGAAGAGATAAGCACATTGGATAATCCAGGCCTGGAATCGAACTGGGCATAGGGCACTGCCTCAAAAGAGGATACCATCCTCCCTAGAAGACTCATACAGAGCCGAATGGAGAGTTGTCTGGTGCCCCTTATCTGATGCACCTGATCCTTCAGGGAACAGATCCTTATGGGTGGCAAGAATACTCTTGCTTGGACCATGTTTAGAATCAGACCTAAATATCTTAGACTTTGAGCTAGTTCCAATGCTAACTTTTCAGTATTTATGATCCAGCCTAAGCTTTTCAAATACCTCACTCTTATGCTCTGTTCTAGAGCCTGTACTGAGTGATCTCTGAGCAGGAGGTCATCCAGATACCCGAGCACCAGGATCCCTTGGGCCCTTAAAAGACACAGTACGGGTGCTAGGACCTTTCTGAACACCCAGGGAGCTGTAGCAAACCCGAAGGGTAAAGCCACAAACTGAAAATGACGTTCCCCTACTGAAAAATGTAGGAACCTCTGATGAAGCTGAAAGATAGGTACGTATTAGTATGCGTCCTTTATATAAGGAACGCTTCCTGATGAGGTAATAATGAAATGTACATTGTGTCTTGATCACGTTATTTCCGGTCCCTTTGGTTGTTCTGTGCTGGACGGTAGAACACACGACAGCTACAAGGGTGAGTCGCGAGGCACCATTTGATCACCCGACACGTTCACAGCCCCAGTGCCGGGTTAAGGCACCATTTCTCTCAGTTGGTGAAGGAATATCCACAATTTTTATTGCTTAGAAAATTTCAACATAGAAGAGATATTTTTGTGCTTGGGACTTTGATTGATTGACAGCTCTTTGGTTCATTTATTGTTTCACTATTTGTGTTCATCACTGTCTATGTATTTTTATTTATGGCACTTTGCACTTTGTTTTACAATTTAATGTAGTTGGTTTAGGTATTTGAACAACCTAGAGCAATCTTTGCACAGTTCAATTATAATTTGGTATTGGAGTGCTTCTACATCCAATTTCACTAGTCCTTTATATCGATAAAGCCTCCCCTCTGAAGTGAGGTTACTACTGAGCAGACAGACTTCATCAATAGATACTTGTTCAGGGACCTTAGGTCCAAAATGGGCATGGTGTCCCCGTTTGGTTTCTGAACCATAAACAGGTTTGAGTAAAACCCTGTGACCCTTTCAAATACAGGAACCCTTGATCAAGTCTCCTTGATGCACTAGATCAGGGATATGCAATTAGCGGACCTCCAGCTGTTGCAGAACTACAAGAGGCATGATGGGACTTGTAGTTTTGCAACAGCTGGTGGTCCACTAATTGCATATCCCTGCACTAGATGATGTAGTGCCCGAAGCAATAAGTTTCTTTTTGGAGGACCCGAGGGAACGCTGGATCTTAGAGACCTCTGAGGGGGAACTTCCCACAACTCCAGCTTTTAACCGCAAGATATAATTGAGGAGACCCACTCGTCCTGAATTATTGTTTTCCAAATGTCCGCAAAGTGCAGCAGCCTTCACCCCGCTTGATGGAGTGGAGGCATCCCCTCAAAGGCTTGGTGCTGAGTTTAGAAGAATATTGGACTTGGTCCTTTTCTGGCCCTGGCCCTGTGGCTTGCCCCTGGCCCTAGAGCCCTGTTGGCGGTGGAACTGCACTGACGCTGAGACATTTGAGGAAGCAGTCCCTGGGTTTTTAAAACGAGGGATATTTGGTGCTTTTCTTCATAAGAGGTAGAAATGGATATATTTGTCCACGAATCACCAAATAAGTGTTCCCTATGAAACGGGAAACCTGCCAATAACTTTTTACAAGGAAGCTTGGCTGACCGGTTCTTAAGTCATAAAAGTCTACACATACGTACAGACAAGAGAGCCAGACGAGAAACCTGCTGTATTGAATCCTTTAAAGCATCAACAGCAAAACACAATGCTCAACAAATATCTGTCTTACTTTCAGACAGATCATCCTCCTGGTTAGGCCTATCTGGTCATTTGACCTGATCCTTTATGGACTGGCAAATACCAATTCCTGCAACAACTAGCTGAATAGCTGAACTGGCCAATTTCTTGTCAACAGGGTCTTTCAAGACCTGTGCATTATCTAATGGACAAGTTAAGTTCCTGTTTAAGGAAGAGACTGCAGCATCTATGCCAGCCATAGCTCAATTTTTCAACAAACTTTTCATCCATGGAATATAAAAGGGAAAACCTTTTAGGAGGCAAAAAGTCATGTCAGGATGTTCCAAATCAACATACACCACCTGTTCCAACAGGGGGTGTAGCGGGAAAGTCTGTGTGACCTGAAAAGGTCTCAGGGATCCCAAAGAGGACCAAGGGGGCTCAGTCACCTCTGCAAGAGGCAACTTAAAGGCAGAATGAACCATTTCGGTCAGAGTCAGGATCAAAAGCCTCTGTGACTGAGAGGCAGACATCTTCTTGTCCAGATTGCTCGGAAGCAGACTCATCTGTTGGGCACTCCAACCCTTGAGCTTTCTGCTCTTCCCCATCCTCAACCCATTCCTTCTCCAGATGAGGAGACTCTGGGGAGGGGGATCTGTCATGCTTCCTGCCACCCTGTGAGATGGAGGCAATCATGCTGGCAATCCTGTGCTCTAACCCGGTTAGGCCTGAGGACAGTTCATCCTTAGTGATAAAGTGTGAAGCAGCAGTGTTGACTGTAGGCACAATACCAGATAAGCGCAGCGGCTCAGATTGCCTGGGAGCCTCTGGTCTTTCAGGGGATATAACACTAGGGGCACGACTAGGTTAATCAGGAACTACTGATGACATAGGTGTGCCCTTCCCTATGGTGTTAGTCACACTCCTTTTTTTGGAAGACATTCAATGCCACAAACAAAGAGTACTTGGGTGTAGTTAAAACACCTCAGAAGGGAGACCCTTTGATATGGCTCACCAAGCTCCTATGCAACAATCCTGCAAAGCACCTTTAGCCTGCCAAGCAACTCCTGGTGACTCACGTGACCTGGGTAAGGAGAAATGAACCACTGCACGTGTCTGTTCAGAGCCTACTCTGTGTCCCACATCTGCCTTCTGAAAGCACCACATGCTTTGCCTGCACAGCTTAAATAAGATGCGTGTGCGCTGGAACGTTCTATGTGTGTGTGCGCATGCATGTGCGAGGTCCTGGCAAGCGGCGTGACTGTATTCGCGTACAATGCAAATTTTCGTGCACCCAGATAAAGACTACAGTGCATGCGCGAAGCTGTGTGTGCCATGGCCACCAAACAAACAAACTACTGAGCCCAGCGGTGCTCTTGTGAACGTACGTGTGCCATGGTGAACCAAGGCGAAATGGTGCAATGTCGTGCACCATCATACAGGTGAAAAACAGCCAGACACAAGCAAAAAAGGGACACTTTGCAAACACCCACAGCTAGCCCAGAACTCCCCCGTATGGTCTCCGTACACAGGTGTCCAGCCTTTAGCTAGATTGACTGATTGTTACAACCACTGGGACACCCCACAATAATAACAAGAAGGGGATTCACTTACCCGTCCAGGCGCAGGGACCCTTAGAAGCTTAGGGCACAATCTTCACGGTGGGTTCCTCTCACTTGGACCTTCAAGGACTGGGTACCCTTTCATGTTTAGAGTCCACTCCCTTGGACCTGTACAGCACACTGCTGGAAATACCTTAGCTCTGTAGTGTCCAGGATTTCCACTCCGCAGGGTCCAGCACCCGGAAGTCACATTACAGGCAAATCCTTGCAGGATCTTGAGTCTTTGCGAAGCTCAGGTACCATTTATCTAAGCATAAAAGCCTGTATCAAATATATCCGATCGGTCAATCTCTTGATTCATTTCTGGGTCCGTTTGTGGGACTAGAGACCTGGAGCTCAGAGAGCTCAAAAAAACATGCCATCCCCCTTGCAGACACTGGAATAAAAACAAAAGTACTTCCTGTATGGGAGGGGATATATAGGGGATCACTTTGATCACTTCTTGTCTATATAGAGACAGTAGATAGATATATATATACGTGTATATGTGAATGAAGTAACAAGAGAAAAAAACTGTGTTTCAGAGTCTTACCTTACAACTGTAACGCCGCATACACATGGCCGGACTTTCCGGCAGACTAAGTCCGATGGAATCAGTTCGTCGGACAGTCCAATTGTGTGTGTGCTAATCCGATGTGTTTCGTTTAAAAAATCCAATGGACCTAGAAATAGAACATGTTTCAAATCTGTCCAACGAACACATCGGGAAAACCATTCGTCTGTATGCTGGGTCAGACGGACCAAATACGACGCAAGGGAAGCTATTGGCTACTGGCTATTGAATTTCGTTTTTTAGTCCCGTCTTACATTATCACGTTCAAAACTAACGGACTTTTGAGCGGACTTATGTTCTGTACACACGGTCGGAAATTCCGACGGATAAGGTCTGATCGGATTATGCTGTTAGAAAATCAGATCGTGTGTGGAGTCTATCAGACTTTTTCCAGTCGGAAATCCAGACGGAAAAAGTTTGAGAGCTGGATCTAAAATTTCCCTAAAGCAAAATCAGATCAGACTTTTTCCGATCGTTTGTAGAGAATTCCGACGGACAAATTGCCACGCCTCCTCAGATTAAACTACGAGACCAAAGCTATTGGCTACCAGCCTCTATGTAGCTCCGTCATACCCAAATAGCGTCACCTCATTCCGAATGATCGGATTTTCCGACAACTTTGTCCGACCATGTGTATGCAACACAAGTTTCGGCCAAAATCCATCTGAAAAAATCAGATGGATTTCGTGTGTACAAGGTATTAGTCTGTTCGTGTGTGGCTAAGTCCGTTAGTTCGGAAAGTCCATCGGAACACCATCAGGAGGACTGTCGGACCTAGTCTGCCGGAAAGTCCAGTCATGTGTACGCGGCATAAGGGGATCAATATGGTCAAAGGTGTTGTTCAAAAAGAATTCAGAGGGTATTATCAGAGAGATATTTTGGGAATAAAAAGTTTGAATCCGAGTATAAATCAATCCACCCTTCGATCTGAGACTCAAAGGAAAGAACCTGTGGAAAGACCTATCAAATAACAATGAAGGGGGGGTATATTAAGAGAGGAACAAAAAAACAAAAAAAAAACAGAAACAAACAGACTTGCTGGCTGGATCACCAGATGAAAATTGAAGAAAGAACACCTAGAAAACAAAACAAATGCAGCCACCACATGTAGGAATTGGTAAGCTGCAATATAACAAATGTTTTATTTTGGATTTAATACTGATTTAGTTCACCTTTAAATTTTTCATAAAAATGTGAGCATAACCTTTAAATTCTACTGTTGGGTTTCTTTCAGTTATTTATGTCATGATTTAAAGCTTTACTTTAATCAAATATAAAAACACCCTGCAGAAGGAAAGGCTAAAAAATAAACCTGAATACACACATTATACCTTTTCAGCTAAAATAAAAGTGTTCTTCTCCCTTCCAGGAATTGCTAGATTGCTGTTCCTTATCCTCAGGTGTCTTGATTAAACATTGTAAAAAAGAGTTGCTTTTTTATGTCTGCTTTCAAAAAAATAGACCTACTTTAAAATGTTTGCCTCCTCGTTGCTTTCCATTGTCCTGCTTACATTTTATCATAAATTGGTATGTAAATATCTTTTTTTTTAATAAGTATTTCTATGCATTCACTGGTCTGGCTTACGCTGGCAATACATTATACAATTTTCTTATTCAAATTCCTTTAGATTTACCTTCAACTATGTAATGCGCCTAACCGATTGCATACAAATTGAAAGTGTTAAGGTTTAACCTCCATATTATATGGTTTGGGAAAAATCTAACAGAAAATTGAATAAGAAAATTGTATAATGTATGGCCAGCCTTAGTTGTGCAATGTGGAGGGCCAACAACAGAACTGAATTAACTTGAGTAATGGCATTACCTGGTAGCATCCACTGCTCTAAGCATTTTCATAGCTGGAGAGTTCCCTCCCACCAGCTACAACAGTCACACATTTAGGCTGGGTTCCCGCTTCCACTGGATGAAGCTCACAGCAGAGGTCTGGTGTGTCCCTGTTCTCTGTTTCAGGGATAAATCAGGGACATATTTTTGCCTTAATTCGGACCTGAGATGGAGCCAAAGATGCACAGGTCTCCTGTGCAAGCCGCTCCGCAGCCACCTCAGAGATATGTGAACCGGTTCCATAGAGAGCCGGTCACAATCCCTAGTCATGTGAATTGGTGCGGGGAAACCCACATCCAATTCGCAATAATGTGAACCCAGCCTAAAGCAGAGCTCCTCTCAGTCAACACTGAGTACTTTTAATCCTTATGCTGCTAGCATTGGTAAAGAGATATGAATGTATATCATATTTACTTGTTTAACCTTTTGTTTTTTACATTTCTTTAGTTACTTCCTGGTTTCCATGCCTAGGCAAATTATGTCACACATCCCAGGAGTCTTTAGGAGGAGGGGAGGAGGGGTTTCTTAGCTAAGCACATCATCCTGCCTGCATGTTTAAGCTCAGAGCAGATGGATTCCAGGAAGTAAATGGTAAATGAATTTTCTGAATCTTTGAACGAGTGTTTAACCTGAGCCTGAGTCTGCAAAAGGTTCCTGTGTTTGTGGAAAATGTCCTGTCTTGTCCTTGTGTCTCCAAGGATTACAGACCAGTGGCTTTGATCTCCCACATCATGAAGACCTTGGAGAGACTTGTTTTGAATCAGTTCCGAACCATGGTTAGTAAATGATTAGACTCTTTGCGGTTTGCCTACCAGCCAAAAGGGGGTGTTGAGGATGCTATCATCTTCATGTTAAATCGCATGAATGCACACCTGGATAAGCCAGCAAGCACTGCGGGGGTCATGTTTTTTCCCTTCTCCAGTGCTTTTTATACTATCAGGTCAGATCTCTTATGGCGAGAAGCTAGCAGCGATACAGGTTGCTGTTTGGCTTGTGTCATGGATTGTAGGCTACCTGACAGGAAGACTGCTGTATGTGCGTTTGCATGTGTGTTTGTCGGATAGCGTGATCAACAATATTGGAGTTCCACTGGGGACAGTTCTCTCTCCCTTTCTTTTTACTGTCTATACCACTGATTTTAGTTACCTGACAGAATCTTGCCATCTTCAGAAAACTTCTGTTGACTCTGCGGTAGTGGTATGTATCAGGGATGGGGAAGAGACTGGGTATAGGATTGTGGTGGAAAACTTTGTATCGGGATGGGGAAGAGACTGAGTATAGGATTTGTGGTGGAGAACTTTGTCACATGGTGTGAGGATAATCATCTGTATCTAAATGTGACAGAGACAAACAAGTTGATTGTGGATTTGAGAAGGAGAAAGTCACCAGTGACCCCCATATCTCTATCCGAGGAGTGGATGTAGTAGAGAGTTACAAATATCTGGGGGTGCACATAGATAAAAAGCTGGACTGGAGCAAGAACACTGAAGTGCTCTATAGGAAGGGCCAAAGCCGTCTCTATTTTTTTGAGGAAATTAAGGTCTTTTAACATCTGCCGGACGATGCTGAAGATGTTTTAAGAGTCTGTGGTGGCCAGCACTCTCTTGTATGTAGTAGCATGCTGGGGAAGCAGGCTAAAGCCGCGTACACACGGGCGGACTGTATGGCCAACTTAGTCCGTCAGACAATCCAACGGACAGTCCGTCCTACTTTCGAATGAATGGACTTGACCGCACACGGATGCAAAACAGTCCGTCGAAAGTTTGCGCAATGACGTGTACAGCACGTACGACGGGACTAGAAATAGGAAGTCCAATACACAGCAATGCAACCTTTCGCCGTGTAAATCCTTTCTGAGCATGCGCCATACTTAGTCCGTCGAACTAGCCTACTCGCGAGCGGATTGTCCGCTGAAACCAAAGTACGACGGACAATATTACGGAAATTCCGAAATACTTAGTCCGCCAGACTGCACGCTGAAAAAGTCAGCTGAAGCCCACACACGAGCGGACTGTCCGCTGAAATGTGTTTCGACTGACTAATTTGGCCAGACAGTCTGCCCGTGTGTACGCGGCTTTAGGGTGGTCGACACCAACAGACTCAACAGATTCGCAAAGCCAATGATGTTGTTGGATTGGTATTGGAGTCCTTAACCCAGTGTTAGAGAGGAGAATGTTGTTCAAGGTACGTTCAATCTTTGAAAAATCCTCCCAGCCAATTCACAATATGCTGGTCAGTCTATGGAGTACCATAAGTGACAGATTGTTACAACCACGATGCACCACAGAGTGACACAGGAAATAATTTTTGCAACGGCCATCAAGTTATATAATTCTTCTCTGTGATGGCTGGAGGTGAAGATTTAAATCTGGTTTATGATCATGATTTTTATGTAAGTATGTTGGTATTATGCTAATTATTATTTGGGTAATGCTAGAGAAAGTGGTGTAGTACTTGTAGGGTTGCACCGATATCACTTTTTTAAGACTGAGTGCAAGTACCAATGTTCTCGCCGATATCGATACTTTTTTAATGTCACGTGACAGTGGCACTAATATGCAGCAGTGATGGGCACTGATGACACTTGGACTGTGTCAGTCGTTTTTTATTTTTAGTATTTTTATTTGTTTTTACCATTTTATTTTCTACAATTATTTTTTTAATTTTTTTTTTACAATTTCGATTTTGTTTGTTATTTTTTTTCAATTCTTTCTTTTTTGGCGGGGGTGAGGGAGTGGATGGTGTCAGTGTTTTTTTATTTTATTTTTTTCAAAATATATTTTTATAATATATTTTTCAAAATTTTATTCTTACAATTTTAACTTTAATTATTTTATTATTATTATTTATGTATTTATTTTTATCAGCCCTGTTGAGGGGGCTTTGGTTAGATATCAGGGATCTAAATAGACCCCTGACATCTCCCATTTGAGAGAGGGAAAGAGACTGAGGACACAGATTCCCCAGCCCCTTTCTCAGCAGCCTCAGCTGCACTGAAAATGAATGGACAGGAGACAGAGGCTCCTCTTCATTCATAAACTGAGACATCGTAACCACAGTTTACAATGCTCAGTTATGAATTATCATAATCAGTGATCACTGATTCTGTTCATTCAGGAAAGGCAGGAGCCGGTAAATTTACTGGCTCCTTCCTCCACTCTCCATCCTGACAGATCCAGGACAGGGGGGACAAGAGGAGGACAGAGGGGGACCCGAAGGAGCATGGAGGGGGACTGGAGGAGCATGGAGAACAGAGGAGGACTGGAGGAGCACAAAGGACATGGAGGGGGACTGGAGGAGCATGGAAGACACAGAGAGGGGAAGGAGGAGCACAAAGGACACAGAGGGGGGCTGGAGGAGCACAAAGGACACAGGGGGGGGCTGGAGGAGCACAAAGGACACAGAGTGGTGTGGGAGGAGCACAAAGGACACAGAGTGGTGCTGGAGGAGCACAGGGGACACGGTGGGGGGCTGGAGGAACACGGAGGACACAGAGGGGGCTGGAGGAGCACAGAGGACATGGAGAGACTGGAGGCTGACTGGAGGAGCATGGAGAAGGACATAGGGGACAGTCAGGGATGATTTGAAGGATTTCAATAAAGCAGCTGACAGCCGCTTCTTCTAAATCTTTACAGGGAGATCAGTGCTTTTAACTTGCCGCATCGATCATCCCTGACTATCCCCTGTGTCCAGGTATCGTGTCAAGTATCGGAGCATTTGCACGAAGACTCAAGAAAATTATCGGTATCGGTGCAACCCTAATTACTTGCATTTTGATAGTTTGCGTTTTGTTATTTTTTAATCTTCGTTATTTATTCTATATTGTATTTTAATCATATGAACGGTTTATTAGAGTATAGTTTTTATATATTTTACGGGTGCTAATTGCTGTTATTGGTAAGCCCACCATGACACAGCAATACAGGAGGTACAGCAAGCCACAGATTCACAATCCATGCTCTTGAGTAAACTACACAGACACATTGAAGACCTGAATAACAGGGGTCCCCCCAAAATGTTAGGGTGAGAGGCCTCCCAGAATCAGTTGAACCAAGTCGGTTCTCACAGGCTATAGTTGCCATCTTTAAGACTTCCAGAAACACCAATCGAAAAGGAATGGGCACACAGAGCTTTCTGACCAAGATACAGATCCCCCCCCAGGGATGCAATATGCAGCGTAATGAATTTCAAATTAAAAGAAGAGATACTCCAAAGAGGGAGAAACAGAAGCCACTTCTCTTCCATGGCCGTGAGATTAAACTATACCAGGATTTACATCACCCTACAACATCGCAAGGATCTCAGACCCCTTCTCGAGCTAATTTACTTTCTGCCTATTGGCTGGATCTGCAGGATGTACGGCACAGCTGAGAGTCCCTGAAGATATCACATCTTTCTGCGAGAGACTGGACCTACCGGTCATAGAGCTTCCTGACTAGTATAATAACTTTCACCTACCCTCACACGCTCTCAAAGACCAGATGGAAGACATCACTCTCCTCCTCGTGCTTCACCACCACAAGCGAACTGTTGCTCTCTGGGAGAAGACAGTGCTCCAGCCTTTCCAGCACACCGCATAGTTAGACTAGAGTAAGGATCCCTTCCACCAGGTTATCCAGGCGATTCCACCACAGCCTTCATATGACATTTCTTACCCCCTTGCCTCTTCAATGAATAGTGTTCAGTCTACCCCATACTACCTTATCTCTAGGATTTGCCTTGTGACTTAACTTTTCAGTCTTTTTTTTTTTTTTTGCTGATAGGCACACCAGTCAATTGGTAATAACACGTTTCTAATCTATCTCTTGTCGACCATGCATCATTTCTCTGAAGTCCTGCCTCAAAAACCTAATATTTTCTGCAGACCCTTCTCACAATTTTATGACTCTATACCACTATGATCCTCATTGCAAACTGTCCGCAAAACCCTGACAAAACATGAGCAGCAATCACATACCATTTATTCCCTCACCCGCTGCATATCCTCGTTCATCCACTTCCTGTACTGTCAAGCTGATGTTTGAAAACCTCCCTCCACTATCATTTGGTGCCACCTCTCTCCCACTCCTATTGTCCCCAGCTTTTTTTTGCCCAGACCTCCCCTTGCAACTGCTTAGCACCTCGCCATCGTGTCCTGCATGCGGTTCATGTCCTTTACCTACACCGGATGCATCAGCTAGAGATTTGGATCAAGAAGCACTCTGGTAACTATCTCCAATCCACGTTCAAATGTTGTACAGGCCCTCTTCTCTCAAGCGATCCTGGATATATAAGGGACATACAACAAAAGAGACTACCAATACAATACTACTCGATCTTTGTAATCATGATATACTCTAACAGGGTGGTAATAACTCGATGATAATCCGCATCTGTATTGTTAGCCTTACCATCGAATTTGGATACCAAAGTTGCCTTATATACTTACACTTTTGCTAAATGGTATAGCCTTAGGAAACGTTAACGACATCCATCATGTGGTATTCAACTGGGTATTACTAATCTCACAATAGTTAATGAACCCTAGCAAGGCTTATATCTCCTTCTCAAACCTTCTCAACATCACTAAACCCCCCACCCATTAAACATTTTCAACTTATTATCCCCCCCCATGTCAGCAGCACATGCGGCCTTTAGATGCTGTGACTGGTGGCTCCCACACGCATGCACGGGAGTGACGTCACGCAACTCGAGCCAGTCACAGAGCTGGAGTTTGCGGCCCCCGGAAAGAAGAGGGGCGAAGATGGACGCCCCTTGCTTGTGGGGACAAAGGAGACATTGCTGGTTTCGGTGTCAGGTAAGTGATACATAATGGGCTACTATGCGACGCAAATGTTCTTATCTGATCATCACCCTAAAACAATAACCCTAGAATTTCTGGAAAAGATTACCTTCACTAAATCATGGAGAATAGCAGGCCCAATCTAAGAAAATACAATCTGGAAACACATTTGCAGAATCTTTTGAGACTAATAACATACTAGTGGGAGGCTCATAAGTCCGTAATAAGAGCCTCTCTACTCACAATAGCAGCAACGCATAAACAAGCTAAACAAACTAGCAAAAATGTTCTTCTAAGGAAGATCCAGAAACTAGAACAGACCCATAAGAAAATGCAAGCCTTAAAAACCCATTTAGACTTGCTTCATGCAGGTTCCAACTCTTAGCCCCTGTACACACGGTCGGAGATCTCCACAACCAAATCCGTCGGATTTTGTCCGTCAGATTTAGTCTGACGGATTGTGTCCGAAACTGTTCCATACACACGGTTGGACTAAGTTTTCGAAAAATCCGATCTTTCAGAACATGATGATGTAATTTCGTTACGATGGGACTAGATTCAGGCTAGTAGCCAATAGCTTTGATGTAGGAATTTGATCTGAGCATGCGTGGCACTTAGTCCGATCAAAATTCTCTACACATGATCGGATTACGTCCGACCGGCCCAGTTGGTCGGGAAATATTTCCAACATGTTGGAAAATTGGGTCCGACCGAGATTCGGACGGAATCAGTCCGATACATACCACACACAGTCGGATTATCTGACGACACGGTCCAATAAGACGCATTCCGACGGATTCTCCGACCGTGTGTACGTGGCGTAAGAACTACTCAGCTGCAAAGTCAAGCTGAAATTTATACTATCTAAGAAACTATTTTATGAAGAGCCCTTCAGGCCAAAAAAGCCAACAACACCATAAGGTGCATCCACACACCCCAAGGAAAACCTCTTGTAACTAGCAGCGACCACTTTGCGCAATACCATTCCATCCTTTATAACCTTCCCCAGGAACAACACCCCTAAATTAAGCCAAAACCCGCCCAGAGATACTAGGGGAATTTATTAGAAAATATGGCCCTGCTCCCATCGCTCACCAGACAGCCCAAAAATGAAATGGCCCACTCACACTGGAAGAATTTATACTTGATCTCAAACAAACTAAGCTAGGCAAAAGTCCAGGTCCCGATAGATTTTCCCTGACTTATTGGCCCAACAATTCACATGCGCTTTTAATCAGTTATCTGAGCCAAACCCACCTCGCAATAACCTACTAGAAGCTCATATTTCGGTCATTCCCAAACCAGGAAAGGGCCCTATCTCTGCTTCTAATTATCAGCCGATCTCGTTGCTAAATGTCGATATTAAATTATTTTCCAAAATGTTTGCAAACCGCATCATCTCACTACTCCCCAATCTTATTTCAACAGACCAAGTGGGTTTTGCCCTGGTAGAGAAGCCAGGGACAAAACTATTAAGGCTCTGACTATCCATCACTGGCTTACCAACTCCTAACAATGAGGGATCTTTTTCTCATTAGATACGGAGAAGGCGTTTGACAGATTAGCCTGGGACTACTTGGAAGTTGTTCTTCAAGCTCTGGGTTTGGGAGATCGTTTAATACATTTTATCACGTCCCTCTATGCAAACACATCAGCATAAGTCATTGTAAATGCCCTCCTGTCAAACGACTTCTCCATACATAATGGAACACGCCAGGGATGCCCTTTATCACCCCTTTTATTCATACTTACACTTGAACCCTTCCTCCGACAAATCCATGCAAATGAAGATATCCGTGAAGTAACACCAATACAAGTTATGCCGCGTACACACGATCAAACAATCGGGTGGAAAAGTCAGGCAAACTCAAGTCCACCGGACAATCCTCCCACCCCCCCCCCCCCCCCCGTGTGTAGCCTCCGACATACTTTTTTCACCCGAAAGTACGGCGGACTTAGAAAGTAGTTTTGCACTCCAATCTTCCCGTCGGACTCGCATTTCAGCAGACAATCCGGCCGTGGATATGCCAGTCCACCCTACTTTTGAAATGAACGGACTTTTCCCGCCCGGAGAAAAGTCCGCTCATTTCGGGTCTCCAGGTAGGCGGGGGCCGCGAAGGAGACGTCGCTGGCCCCGCCACCTGGTCTGGACTTAAAGGGGAACCCCAACGCCGAAAAAATCGGCGTGGGGTCCCCCACAGGTCCACATCAGACCCTTGTCCGAGCACGCTACCCGGCCGGACAGGAAGGGGGGGCGAGCGAGCGCCCCCCCCCCCCTCCTGAGCCGTACCAGGCCACATGCCCTCAACATGGGGGGTGCCTTTGGGAAGGGGGGGCCGCGCAGCCCCCCCACCCCAAAGCACCTTGTCCCCATGTTGATGAGGACAAGGGCCTCTTCCCGACAACCCTGGCCGTTGGTTGTCGGGGTCTACGGGCGAGGGGCTTATCGGAATCCAGGAGCCCCCTTTAATAAGGGGGCCCCCGGATCCCGGCCCCCCACCCTATCTGAATGAGTATGGGGTACAATGTACCCCTACCCATTCACCTGTGAAAAAAAGTACAAAAAAAACACAACACAGGGTAAAAATAGTTTATTACACAGCTCCAGGGGTCTTCCATCTTCGGGGGTCTTCTCGCCGGACTCCTCCGCTATCTTCTGCTAGCTCTTTTGCCCGGCTTTCTTCCTCACCGCCGCCCTCTTCTTCCGACTTCGAGGGTCTTGTCCCCCTCTTCTGGGGTCTTGTCCCCCTCTTCGGTTCTTCTGCTGGGACACCGCGCCTTCTTATAGCTCTTTTACAGGCGGTGGCCTGGTCTTCTGTCGCCGCCGCCACCGCCTTCTGTTCTTCTCTTCTTCTCTTCAGATGTTGACTCATCGTTCCCTCTGCTCACAATGACTGGGGACCGGGCGCGCGGCGACTTATATAGGGACATGACCGGATGATGTCCCTGCCTATTATGATGTCACAGTCATAGCATCCTCTGGGACTGTGACACCATAATGGGCGGGGACATCATGCGGTCATGTCCCTATATAAGTCGCCGCGCGCCCAGTCATTGTGAGAGGAGGGAACGACGAGTCAACATCTGAAGAGAAGAAGAGAAGAACAGAAGGCGGTGGCGGCGGCGGCGGCGACAGAAGACCGGCCACCGCCTGTAAAAGAGCTATAAGAAGGCGCGGTGTCCCGGCAGAAGACCCCTGAAGAGGGGGACAAGACCCCAGAAGAGGGGGACAAGACCCCCGAAGTCGGAAGAAGAGGGCGGCGGTGAGGAAGAAAGCCGGGCTCCTCCACTCGCAAAAGAGCTAGCAGAAGATAGCGGAGGAGTCCGGCGAGAAGACCCCCGAAGACGGAAGACCCCCGGAGCTGTGTAATAAACTATTTTTACCCTGTGTTGTGTTTTTTTTGTACTTTTTTTCACAGGTGAATGGGTAGGGGTACATTGTACCCCATAATCATTCACATAGGGTGGGGGGTTGGGATCCGGAGGCCCCCTTATTAAAGGGGACTCCCGGATTCCGATAAGCCCCCTATCCGCAGACCCCGACAACCAACGGCCAGGGTTGTCGGGAAGAGGCCCTTGTCCTCATCAACATGGGGACAAGGTGCTTTGGGGTGGGGGGGCGCGCGGCCCCCCCTTCCCCAAGGCACCCCCCATGTTGAGGGCACACGGACTTGGTACGGCTCAGAAGGGGGGCCGCTCGCTTGTCCCCCCCTTTCCTGGCCGGCTAGGTAGCGTGTGGACCTGGGGGGGACCCCCACGCCGATTTTTTTCAGCGTTGGGGTTCCCCTTTAAGTCCAGACCAGGTGGCGGGGCCAGCGACGTCTCCTTCGTGGGCCCCGCCTACCTGGATACCCGCTCGAAATGAGCGGACTTTCCTCCACATGTGGGCGAGTCCGTTCATTTCAAAAGTAGGGCGGATAGTACGGCAGACTTAGTACGCCGTATTAGTCCGCTGAAAAAGTGCCGTGTGTGGGCAAGTAGCCCGTTCGGAAAGTCCGACGGACAGTCTGGCGGGAAGTCCGCCATACTAAGTCCATCGGATAGTCTGCTACCTGTGTACGTGGCATTTGTCGCCTTTGCAGATGATATAGTACTCTTCTTAAAAGAAGCCCATACCACCGTCCCAAACCTACTGAAAGATTTTCAACTCTTCCAATACATCGCAAATTTTAAATCAATTTCAGCAAATCCAATGCTCTTGGCATCTCACTCACGTCATCTCAGGTAATACAGTGCAAACAGAACTTCCCATTTTCATGGAGACCGGATGCAATCACCTATCTCGTAATCCAAATCCCAACACACCTGTTTGAACTATACAAAAGAAACTACTTACCAGGCTTACACTCCATCGCAGCAGACCTAAAAAAAATTGCATAAACCACTCTTCTCATGGTTTGGGCGGGCAGTTATCCTCAAAATGAACGTGTTACCGTGCATACTCTATATCAGGGATTTTCAAAGAAATTGAGCTTGCCAATTTTCTAACAAAAAAATGTCAGCTTCACACTCTCAATCATGAAAAAGGATTTTTTTTATAAAGTAAATGCTGTAAACTACTTTAGTAGTGAGAAATTAACAACCTACAATCTCACGCCTCAGAGCAGCCCCAATTCCTGCAACTCCACACCTCAGATGAGCCCCAATTCATGCACCTTCACACCTCAGATCACTGTACCCCCCTGCTCATCTGCCCCAACACTGTACATCTGCCCCATTGTACTACCCTGGGCCTGCACATCTGCCCCAGCTCTGTACCCCTGCTCATCTGTCTCACCACTGTAACCCCCTGTACATCTGCCCCACCACTGTAACCCCCTGCTCATCTGCCACACTAATGTTCCCCCATTCTCTTCTGCCCCATCACTGTATCTCCATGTATATCTGCTCCACCACTGAACCATCTTCTTATCTGTCCTAACACTGAACTTATCTGCTCATCTGTCCCATCACTGTAACCCTCTTTTTCCTCTGCCTCGTGACTGTACCTCCTGCACATCTGTCCCATCTCTGTTTCCCCTGCTCTTCTGCCCCATCACTGTAACCCCCTGCTCATGTGTTCCACCAATGTACCTCCTTTCTCCTCTGCACATCTGCCCCACCTCTGTACTCCCTGCTCCACCTCTGTACCCCCTGCTCCTCTGCCCCTCCGCTGTAGCCCCCTGCACATCTGTCCCACCAATGTACCTCCTTTATCCTCTGCCCCAACACTGAACCCCCTGCTCATCTTTCCCACCACTGTAACCCCCTTCTCATCTAGCCCAACACTGAACCCCCTTGCTCATCTGTCCCATCACTGTACCCCCTTCTTTTCTGTCCCATCACTGAACCCCCTTGTCAACCCTCCTACCACTGTACCTCCCTGCACATCTGCTCCACCGCAGTATGCCCATGCTCTTCTTTCTTACTACTAAATCCCCTTCTCATCTGTCCTAACACTGAACCCATCTGCTCATCTGCCTGACCATTGTAACCCACTTTCTCATCTGCCCCATCAATGTACCTCCTGCACATCTGTCTCACCTCTGTACCCCCTTGCTCTTCTGTCCCAGCTCTGTTCCCCCTGCTCACCTGCCCCACCACTGTAACCTGCTCATCTGCCCCACCAATACACCCCCTTTCACATCTGCCCCACTGCTCTACCCTCTGCTTTTCTGCTCCAACACTGAACCCCCCCATGCTTTTCTGCCCCAACAATGAACCCCCCCCCCCCCGCTCATCTGGCCCAACACTGAACTTCCTTGCTCATCTGGCCCAACAATGAACCCCCCTGCTCATCTGGCCCATCACTGTACCCTCCTGCTCTTCTGTCTCACTGCTGAACCCCCTACTCATCTCTTCCACCACTGTACCGCCCTGCACATTTGCCCCACCGCTGTACCCTTCTGCTCTTCTGTTCCACCTCTAAACCCCTCTTGGTCATATTCCCCACCTCTCTACCCTCCTGCTCTTCAGTTCTACCTCTGAACCCCCCTTGCTCATTTTCCCCACCGCTGTACCCTCTGCTTTTCTGCTCCACCTCCGTACCCTCTTCTCATCTATGATATGCGTGATTTGCAGAGTGGTGAAAGGAAGCCCACACGCTTGTATGGGATGTATGTGATGTCACATGCAAGCATATGAAATGGATGCGCAATGATGAGGTCAGGGTCATTTTCTGAAAGCAGTGGGCCTGTATACAGGATCATAGGTTGGGCCCCCCTAGCTGACAAAAAGTGGTCGGGTGTGATTTTCATTATGCTGAATACTGGCTGTGGCTTAAAGAGAGTGCAGGGGTTCAGTAGTAAGTGATGCAAAGTGATGCAAAGGTTCATGAATAATTTCAACATTTCAACAGTTCCCAGATGCTCAATAGATATTCCACAAACTGTCACCTTATTGTGGTTTTCTCAATCACAGTGAAATCCCTTCTTTCTGAGGTTGATAGTGGCAACCAAGCGAGTTATCTTCCTCCAGATAGTGGGCGGGGCTAGCAGGACTGTGATTGGCTTTAGCAGTGACCGAGACAGTCCTCCTCCTCCTCAAAACAGGGACCCCCCCCCCAGCAGAAATGGACCCAATCGCTTCCCCATCACAAAAGCTGACAATCGCAGATACAGCAAAGTTAGGGAACCAAACAATGTTTCCCATCTTTTACAATGTGTGGAGGCACAAGTGAAATTGGAATGCATTAGTGTCTCACTGACACTGTGCTGCTCTGCTGATGGGGAGGGAGTCGAGTGCCGGCAAAAGAGGCTTTGTGTGCCGCTTGCGGCACCATTCCCGGGGGTTGCCTACTCCTGCTCTATACACTCCAAACCATCCTGATACAACTACCTCAATCCTCAATCCTTCCTATGCTCTTATAAGAGAATATGCTCCACCTTTCTCTGGAGCCAGGGCCGCCCAAGAATTAGCTTTGAACAATTAGCCACACCCAAACTACAAGGGGAATCGGTCTCCCAGACACTAGGTATTATTACTGGGCATGCCATTTGGCATGTATACTAGATTGGAATGCTCATAAACAAGTAAAAGACTGGGTCAACCTAGAAGCCTCTTTTTCCACTATTTCTATCGAAAGTACCCCATGGCTCAAAAATTGCATATCCCAAAAGAATTACTAAACCACCCGCTCATTGGACCTACTTTGATTTGATTTAGAACAGCCTACTCAAAATGTAATATGTCCTCGATTTCCAGCCCTTTGACACCCGTTTTACTTTAGGATTTTAGGACCCAGCATCTCTACCAGCAGGTCACATGGGCCTATAAAAGGAAGTCTGCTAGTGTCTGCATTTGCTGGTTGATCTTTGGCTCCTATTGTGTTATCTCCGTGATATTCCTGTTCCTGTGTCTCCCATTACCGATCCGGCTTGTCCTTGACATGTCTCCTGTTTGCTTCCTGTGTTCGACCTTGGCTATCCACCTGACCACAGCTGCTCTGATACCAACCCAGCTCATGACCTAGGCTTCCTTCTGACCACACTCCAGTCGCAGCATTATCTGAATCCTACAACACCCCACGGGTGCCACCTGTCTGCTGATTGTACGCCAGCACACCAGCTATAATCTGGAACCTTCTGCATACTGTCCAGCAGGCGATCCATGCTACTTTGGGTCTGAGCTCACCTGTTTTCACCCTCAGGGGGGTCTAGAACATAGCTGCAAGAGAAGCCCTCTCTCTCCATTGGCATCCAGAACCAGGTATGTGATTAATACACACATTGGAACACATTATTGACCCTTGGCCAGAACCCCGTATGACCCCATGGAAATACAGACAACTTCATCACTTCCTTCACTCACTCAAACATTCAAACTCAGCGTTCCATCCTTTCACTCCCTTTGAGACACTCTGCTCTGATCATAAGCCTCACCAACATGTAATCTCCACTATTCATAACCTCCTTTGGGCAAACAAACCCGCTGATGCAAGTAAAGCATGTATATCCTGGGCCTCCGATCTACAACTCAATATTTCTTGCAAATTGAGCATCTATGGGAACATATCTACTGGCTCATTCACAAAGGGTTGATCAACGTATCAATCCAAGAAAACGGTTTTAAAATCATGTCCTATTGGTATCGCACACCTGCTTTATTACACAAATTCAACCCATCGATACCAAAAAGTTGCTGTGGCTGTCATAAAGCAGATGGTACCCTACTACGCATTTGGTGGCACTGCCCGCCTTTCCAACCTTTCTGGAAATCAGTTCACGAAAAAATAACTTGAGAGACAACACATAAACTAAGCTTCTCCCCTGCTCAATACCTTCTGCACCATGATCCAGAAACTGATGCCTTGTAATTTAAATCACTAGCCATGATGATGGTAAATGCTGCTAAAATGTGCATACCCACACACTGGAACACCCCACAAGCCCCTACTCTACGTGAATGGCATAACAGAATAAACAGGAGAGCTGACATCGAAGAACTTATTGCCATTCCAAAAGACACACCTTCCAAATTCACCCACACTTGGGCCTGTTGGATTCAATTTAAATCAACAAATGAATACCTCTAAGAAAGAGGAATAACCTCCCACAACCACACTCAACGAAACACATGAATATCATCTGGTATCACACTAACTACTGCCAACCCCTCTATTACTTTATTACTGCTAATCTCTTCAACAAATATAGCTTCACATCAATGGAGTCATTAGGAACATATTAGGAGCACATCCACCTCCTGTGTTTTTTTTTTCTTTTTTACTCCCCCTCCCCCACCTAATCCAATCTGCACCCAAATCTAAATAGACCTAATTCATTTCCCGGATCTGCCAATAATTAAAAGTATATACCTATTTAATCAGTGCACTCTTTACCCTACACCTTCACAAGCCCAAAAATTGTCCACCCCCTAGGGACAGAGGTCAGATAAGAAGCCCATAGATCTTATGCTCTGAAAATACACCACACATCGAACGCAACATATAGATACATTTGCTCATATTAATCCGGGGTTAACCATTCTGAAGCAATTATATGCAGTTATATGAAACTTATTGCTCACTTTGCATTGATTTACTTATGCATTTTCATTGATATGTATGATACCCTTTACCTCCGTTCTTAAACATTTCATATGTTCCATCATCTTGCTACTACTAATATTGGAAATTGTTACTTTAGGCTTCAATTCTATTGTTATACTGTTGTACCCCATTCCTTGTATACCCTTCAATAAAAATTGGTTTGAAAAAAAAAAAAAGAATGTATAGAAAAAAATATATATATGTATATGTGTATATATATATATATATATATATATATATATATATATATATATATATATATATATATATATATATATATATATATATATATATATATATACATTTTTATATGTTTACATTCACAACTGTTCTTGCCCTCAAGGAGCTTACAATCTAAAGTCCCTACCTCACATGCATGCACACATTACTATAGTCAATTTTGAAAGGAGTCAAATAACCTACCAGCATTTCTTTGAAGTGTGGCAGAAAACCCATGCAGGCACAGAAAGAACATGCAAATGCCATACAGATAGTGTGCTGGTCAGGATCAAACTAAGGACCCCAGTGCTACAATGCAAAATTGCTAACTACTAAGCCATAAATGGGGAAGTATATTGTGACAGGGGTGTGTGAATCACAATACTGGCAGAACAGAACTGAAAATATTTTGGCAGGTAAAATACAACGTAGGTAACATACAGTATATGGATTTCAATTGTGCATTTAGCTGTTTGGCCAGAGTTCACCTTCAAGAGTGGATACAGGGGCTCCTTTTTAACAAATTAACCTATTGAGTATGTATAGTATGTACAGTATCTCACAAAAGTGAGTACACCCCTCATATTTTTGTAAATATTTTATTATATCTTTTTTAATGTGACAACACTGAAGAAATTACACTTTACTACAATGTAAAGTAGTGAGTGTACAGCTTGTATAACAGTGTAAATTTTCTGTCTCCTCAAAATAACTCAACAATGTCTAAACCGCTGGCAACAAAAGTGAGTACAACCCTAAGTGAAAATGTCCAAATTGGGCCCAGTTAGTAATTTTCCCTCACAGGTGTCATGTGACTGATTAGAGTTACAAGGTGTCAGATGTGAATGGGGAGGAGGTGTGTTAAATGTGGTGTTATCGATCTCACTCTCTCATCCTGGTCACTGGAAGTTCAACATGGCACCTAGTGGCAAAGAACTCTCTGAGGATCTTAAAAAAATAATTGTTGCTCTACATAAAGATGGCCTAGCAATTTTCAACTCAACAATGTCTAAACCGCTGGCAACAAAAGTGAGTACAACCCTAAGTGAAAATGTCCAAATTGGGCCCAGTTAGTAATTTTCCCTCACAGGTGTCATGTGACTCATTAGTGTTACAAGGTCTCAGATGTGAATGGGGAGCAGGTGTGTTCAATTTGGTGTTATTGCTCATCATGGCACCTCGTGGCAAAGAACTCTCTGAGGATCTTAAAAAAATAATTGTTGCTCTAAATAAAAATGGCCTAGGCTATAGGAAGATTGTCAATACCCTGAAACTGAGCTGCAGTACGGTGGCAAAGATCATACAGCGGTTTAACAAGATAGGTTTCACTCAGAACAGGCCTTGCCATGGTTGACCAAAGAAGTTGAGTGCACGTGCTCAGCATCATATCCAGAGGTTGTCTTCAGGAAATAGACGTATGAATGCTGCCAACATTGCTGCAGAGGCTGAAGGGGTGGGGGGTCCGCCTGTCAGTGCTCAGACCATATGCTGCACACTGCATTAAATTGTCCTGCATGGCTGTTGTCCCAGAAGGAAGCCTCTTCTAAAGATGATGCACAAGAAAGCCCGCAAACACTTTGCTGAAGACAAGCAGACTAAGGACATGGATTACCAGAACCATGTCCTGTGGTCTGATGAGACCAAGATAAACGTATTTGGTTCAAATGGTGTCAAGTGTGTGTAGTGGCAACCAGGTGAAGAGTACAAAGACAAGTGTGTCTTGCCTACAGTCAAGCATGGTGGTGAGAGTGTCATGGTCAGGGGCTGCATGAGTGCTGCTGGCACTGGCGAGCTACAGTTCATTGAGGGAACCATGAATGCCAACACATACTGTGACATACTGAAGCAGAGCATGATCCCCTCCCTTTGGAGACTGGGCCACAGGGCAGAATTCCAACATGATAACGGCCCCAAACACACCTCCAAGACGACCACTGCTTTGCTAAAGAAGCTGAGGGTAAAGGTGATGGACTGGCCAAGCTTGTCACCAGACCTAAACCCTATTGAGCATCTGTGGGACATGCTCAAATGGAAGGTGGAGAAGTGCAAGGTCTCTAACATCCACCAAATATAAATGTAATAGATAGCGTAGCCAAGCTACACCAAATAAAGGCAAGTGCACTTAGTATAACTAAACAAGTGTGAAAAAGTCTTATTGACCCGTGACATGAAAAAACAAAAAAAGTTCAAATAATGGATTACCAAGTGGCCTGGGACTATACCAAGACCCTACATAAGAAAAGACAATAGTCTCTATAATCCTAGATGATCACTTCACGGTAGAGAGTAGTCAGGATCTGTTGCAATGCCACATGTCAAAATACCCCAGAGATGAAGACAGCAGCTGGATGTCACCCTTCATACAGATACCACGTTATAAACAGGAAAGGTAATGGATACGCTTACCCAAAGGTGTGGACCCACACACCTTGGTGGTGAGTCATTCAGACATCAAATTGCGATAGACAGCAATTCCTCCATCCAGGTGTAGAAAGTCTGCAGGCTATGTACCCTTGGGTACATAGCCTGCAGACTTTCTACGCTTTTTTTATTGATATCTGTATTTTTGTACCCTTCTTCGTTGAGGGTTTGTACATACATGTATCTTGTTTTTTTTAATTTGTTTTAATAAAACATTTCCTATCGGATTAATCTGCTCTATTAAGAGGCTTTTTTTTTCCCTCTTTTTCTGTTTGCATTTTTTACGCACCTATTTGGGGTGTGATTGTCCTTTTTACCACCTTGGAGCCGAATTGGATACCCCGAGATTGGATGATGTATTGGCATAGCTGAGGTTTACATCACCTGGATGGAGGAATTGCTGTCTATCGCAATTTGATGTCTGAATGACTCACCACCAAGGTGTGTGGGTCCACACCTTCGGGTAAGCGTATCCATTACCTTTCCTGTTTATAACGTGGTATCTGTATGAAGGGTGACATCCAGCTGCTGTCTTCATCTCTGGGGTATTTTGACATGTGGCATTGCAACAGATCCTGCCTACTCTCTACCGTGAAGTGATCATCTAGGATTATAGAGACTATTGTCTTTTCTTATGTAGGGTCTTGGTATAGTCCCAGGCCACTTGGTACATCCATTATTTGAACTTTTTTTGTTTTTTCATGTCACGAGTCACAAAGACTTTTTCACACTTGTTTAGTTATACTAAGTGCACTTGCCTTTATTTGGTGTAGCTTGGTTACGCTATCTATTACATTTATATTTTTTGTGTGTTATAATAACACTTCTCTCCACAAGGTGTTTTCTATTTTAAGCGCTAAATTTTTTTGTTATTATGTTTTATGGAATTGTATTATTGTCAATGTTGGCTGCTTGTATTGTGATTTGAATTTCTGGTAGCGCAGTTATATTTTATTTTAGGTGTTTTAATTATGCGTAGTTTGAACATTTGTTAAGTGCCCTCCATTTCACAAGATCATTTTTATCTATCTTATAAAAGCTAAAGAATATGCATTTTTCTGTACTCATATTATCATAGCCATAAACCAAAGAGAGGACAGTGATCTGGCACATTATCAACACAATCTTTATTCAGATAAAAGATAACATGTTTAACTTACATTCAGTATGCTAGAAAAACATCTTGTACATGTCCTCAATGCATGCGCAACCCTGGGCCAGAAGCTCTGCTAGTTAGCAGTCAATTCCTCCACACTATCCCAATAATACTCCAACAGGTAAATCAAGGCAGACTGACAAACAATCTTGTGTTTATTGTTTACTATTAGACTGTAAGCTGTTCTTAGCAAGGCCATCTTAATCCTCTTGTATTTTATTGTATTGTAACTGTATTGTCTTCCTTTTATATTGTAAAGTGCTGCATAAACTGTTGGTGCTATAAACATTCTGTATAATAATAATAATAATAATAATATTGCCATGATCCATGCTGGAGCTCTCTTTTACCACAGCCTAAGCTTGGCAGTTTTTCATTTGCCAAGCCTAACATTTTGGGGTTGTATGGTGTGTGTGTATATATATATATATATATATATATATATATATATATATATATATATATATATATATATATAAATAATATATAGTATTTTGCACACAAGTGTAATCTGGCATATTAACTACTAAATACGCAATGGGAAATGAACCATTCTTATTGCCAGCAATCCTATGCTAAAACCTAATATTAATATGTCAAATGTATAAAACAAGATAATAGTTGGAATTTCTATAAAGGTTAACATGCCTCCACAGTGTGTAGAAAAAAAGTGTTTCTATTAATAAACAACATGACGTGCATTAAATGCACATAATTAAACTTGGAAGCATAAAGATGAACTTCTGGGAAAACAGATTACCGTAATCTTTGCCATGGGCCCCCTCTCCACTGCAAGGGTTAACTGATTGTTTTGCCAAGGGGATGATGGATAAGGGTCACCTTATCCCTCACTCCCTCAGCAGCTAAGTCTTCTCAACTGCCTGATGCCATGGAATGTGGGTGTCTCTCAACGTCCTCCAGTATAATATCAAAGAGCTGCAACCCATAACTTTGGGGTTGAAATTTAGGAAAACTAAAATTTACTCACTATCCTCTACGCAAACTAAGTTGACCCTTTCTGTTTGGAAAGGAGTAAATATTATTGCCTGAAATTTTGTTTTAACATTGAGTAGCATATAATTTTAGGTGCCAGCAGAGAGACATAACCACTTTTCAGAAGAGAACCAATTGTATAAGAAATATCTTGAATATAATGAGAACAACCTTGCATCCATAAAGCACATTGCTACTATGTATTACGGTATTTATCAACCCATACTTCAGTGTATGAATTCATATTAACCCAATTTAAAAAAATGTATTGGAAACATTTAATGCACCCTTAGAGAAAAAAAATATTGGCATTAGTATAAAAAAAGTTTACCTATACTCCTTTTCGTCCATTCCTGTCAGTGTTTCTTCACAACTTGTTAGAAGTTAATTTATCAATACATACTATGCCATAGTATATGTGGATTTTACTGCTTTTTGCAAAAGGGATAAGCATAGTAGGGTAGGGGCTTGAAATATAAAACAACTGCAAAAAAGGAACAGCTAGACCTAATCACACTTTAAGCAACCTCAAAACTGAAAAACTGTTACTTTTAGACTCCTATACATATATACAACTTAAAAACACCCTCTATCGGCTTTAAAAACAAAAGTAACATAGTGCAACTGAAAACCGCTTTCCATGCAGAAATCACCAATAAAATGGGAGCACTTTCTTGATTATTATTATAGCCTACCATATTTGTACCATATTCCCATAGTTCTTAAAATATCAAAATGCCCAACTCAGGGGACCAATCCTCTAACAAGAAGGTGCATACTAATACAGTTTCACAATATGCATTTTTTCTGAAACCTAAAGTTACCTAATGGCTAGCAGACCTGGACTGGCCATAGAGCACACGGCTTTTACCCCATGGGCTGGGGCCACCGGGCCGCATGCCCTAACGAGAACTGGCTAATGTGGGGTAGCCAGCATGCAATGGAAAGTTCCCAATGCATACTATTGATCGGGAGCTTTCCAATCATTTGACCGCTGGGGCAGCCAATCACAGCAGTCACATGACCTGAATGCCTGTCTCCGCTTCCCAGTTTTTAGAACCCTTAAAAGGACCAGTAGGCAGTCGGCAGAAAGCAGTTAAGGAATCTTCCCACTTACTAGGTACCACAAAAAACTAGAAGCAGAGTACTCATGGTTATCATTTGATATGAGTTTTTCTTAATGCTGGTCTATTGCTACTTAATAATTTCCTTTTTATAGATCCAAATATCAATCAGCTGTCGCAGTTCATTTCCAACTATGAAAATTACCAAGGGACATAATTATTTTCAATACATGGATATTTTTTTCCAAAAAATGTTTTGGTATGTTATTTTTACTGGTACAAGAAATGATCCCCATATTGTTTTCAATATAATTGTGCAAATAATACTCAATACCAAGCTATGCATAATATGCTCAACAAACATTGGCCTATATTATGACAAGACCTGAAATTAAAAAAAGATTTGTGTGAAAAAACAAAAACCGTTTTTAGAAAATCTAAAAACATAAAAAATCTTATTGTTCCATGTAAACTGTGCAAAAAAAAAAAAAAGCTTTTATGAATAATTGACCTACTTTTCTTAATATTCATATCAGTATAAAAGGAAGAGATTTATAGTTTTCCAGTTTATTCCCAATGACCAGAAAAGCTTTAAGATTTATGAGAGCAGTTGCTGTAAAATTCAACCATTTATTAATTGTCCCATCAATTTTGTTATTTATGACTTAAAATGTCTATATGGTTTACAATATGTAGGGTGCACAATTAGATCTATATTTAAAGCATAGACAACTAATAAAACAAAGCAGTTGGAACCATAGTGTCCACCACCAATTATTTTGGTTATCATAATAAAAACACATTGGGTTTAGACTTATTTGGTATTGAGACAATTACTCCAATTACTAATATATCAAAACAGGAACATTTTTCAAAACTTTGCAAATGAGAAACATTCTGCATATTCACCTTGGGTAGTACGTCACCAAAGATTTAAACAATTAGAGATCAGTATCATTTTTTAGTCAATAATATTATTATTATTAATAGCAAATCTTTTTTGCAACTTCACAATTCATTATTTGTAACCCATGTTATTGTGAATTTATAAACTGTAGTTAGAGTTGATAATGTCCCTTATGGATACAATATTTTTGTTATAGCGTTGGTTCTTTTTTAGGAAGAGTTGTCATGCCTCTATTCTGCCACCTATAGACTGTTTGTTACTCAGTATTTTTGAGTATTTTTTCTAGGTTTTTTTCGCCATTATTTTCACCTGTTGATCCGCCAGTAAAGCTGTTCAATTTTCAGGTTCCTTTAACAGACCGAACTGTCCAGCAAAAGTAACAGTTAGAGAGTAAGGACAAACTATTTAACACTGATAAGGGTGCTTACAATAATCAGATTTTCTTCATTTACTGTATGTAAAACCTTTATCCCATAAGGAAAGAAAATAAACTGTTACTGAGTGTTAGCAGGAGTTTGGTATCCATTTTTTTTGTCAATCCCATGTAAATCTTCTATTGCATCTAAAACTACTATCTTTCCTGGCTGCCAAAACTGCTGTCCAATTGTGCCTCCTTTGCACCTCTATCCAGAGTGGAGACACCCTAAGACAGGAAAGCTGTTACTAGTAAAAATAAAGGGAAACATTTCTAAAAGAATTGGTAAGTTGCAATGTATTACATTTTTGTCTTGGGGTTTAATACCACTTTAATATGTTATGGTTCCCTTAGCACATTAATATATAAAATAGTTTTAGTTATTTATTTTGTACAGTATTATTCATTTTTTAACCTGTGGCTGATACTCATTTTCATATTATTTTTCTTTTTGGTTCATGTCATGTTTTCCTATAATTTATAATTAAGTTAAGTTAATTTATATGTACATATATGTGCAAGTTTATATATATGTGCATTGATAAACATATTGTTTTTTTTATTCATATACTGTATAACTACTTTTTTTATACAAAGAGTACTTGTATTTTAATCTTAATATTAGCTATTATTTTGTTTTCGTTTTGTTTTTAATTGATGTATTATTAACTGATTACCGTATATAGCAAAAGATTGTTGGCAAAGAGGAATGTTATTTTGCTGTGGTAACTGCAGTACCAGGAAGTAGGAGAGTATACAGTACACAGGCTGCCAGCTAAAAAAAAATGGCAACCATCCCAATTCATAACTTACTTTTAAAGTAAGGTGCACATGGAAAAGTTCTGCACTACACAAACAAAATCATTTTCCCAGCTCACTTACCAGCTAGCCAAAAGGAAAAAAAATACACTGCAGTGGAGGCTGGTGAACGTTTAGGATGGGGGGGGGGGTGCTAGACCCCGTACTTCCTTTTTGATCCATCCCCCTTCCCATAAGCCCCACCCCTTATAGAATCCACCCACTCTGTCCCCTGTATTCCACTTGCTTCCATCCATAGTGTCAGGAGTATATAGCTCAGCCTCACAGATCAGGGTATACAGCTCAGCCTCACAGATCAGGGTATACAGCCTCAGCCTTGCAGATCAGGGAATACAGCTCAGCATTAGAGATCAGGGTATATAGCTTAGCATTGCAGATCAGGGTATGCAGGTATACATCATCTGTCCTGTATACAGCTAGCTATATACACCCACCTTCCTTCCTGTATATAGAGACCTTCCTCCATCATCACTGACTGCAGATATACATCATCTGTCCTGTATACAGCTATATATACAGTAACAAGACAGATAATGTATATCTGCAGTCAGTGAGGATGGAGGAAGGTCTCTATATACAGGAAGGAAGAAGGTGGGTGTATATAGCTGTATACAATACAGGACAGATGTACTCGCAATTTGTGACTATTATGTAGTGTAATGTAGACAGTACATGGCATGGCAGAAAGGCAAAATCATGTATTGCAAAGCAGCCAGTGAGACATGATGTTGCACCAGTGAGTGGCACACTCACTTACACTGTCTGATACCATGATGCCCCAGTCATTGTATAATACAACCATCATTGTCATCCCCCTATTATACACCCATCATCACTATCCTTATCCCCATATTATACACCCGTCATCATTATCATCATCATACTCCCTATCATTGTATAATACACCCATCATCATTAGACCCATATTATCTCGTCATCACTATCCTTATCTCCACATATTACACCCTTCATCATCATCATCATCATCCTCATCAATGTATAATACACCCATCATTGCTATCCTCATCATTGTATAATACACCCGCCATCGCTATATTTCGAAAGGCAAAAGGCCAGGGCAGTTGCCAGACAGTTGTAATGGAAAAAGGTCAGGGCAGTTGCCAGATAGATGTAATGGAGGTATGAGACAGAACATCAAAGCAGGAGACAGCCAGGTGCAGTGAAGGTACCAGGCAGAAGGTTTGGGCAAATGGAAGGCAGTCATACCAGAGAAATCAGGTAAAAAGTTGGGGCAGGTGAAAGACAGACATTGTTGGGGTATTGGGCAGGTGGTCACAGCAGGCAGCAGGCAAGTAGAGTGCAAATATCAGGCAAATGACTGTAGAAGGTAATAGACAGGCATAGTGGAGATATCAGTGAGACAGTTGGGGTAGGTGGAAGCCAGTGGTAGTGTAGGTATCAAGCTGATTGTTGGTGCAGGCAGGATGGAGATATTACAGGGATTACCAAGATAATATTCTGCAAAAAGGCACTACTCGGGCTGTGCATTCCATCGAAGGAGCGGCGGTGTTACTTCCAGTCTCTCACTGGCACAGTGAAACCAGAAGTGATTCCGCGGCTCCAAGGGAAAGCACTGCCCATGTCCTACGGTGGTGCCAATCAAAGAAAAACACATCAACAATAATGACACTATTGGGAGTGTTCAGGCGCATTGCATTGGGCCACAATGCAGCACAAAACCAGGCAAATTAAGCATCTTACCTGCAATGACATGATTGTATTGACGTCACGCTTCCTATAGTGCACTGTAGCCGACGTCTGAATACAGTGGACTTAAAGGACCTTTTGTTTTTGCTTTTTGCTTTTTTAAAGGGCCTTTTTTTGTGACTAGCTTTGGTGGGGCAGTGCCAGTGCAACCACTATGGATGGGCCCACTGTTACACTGTCTAACAATTTGCGTTAAAAACACAGGTTTTGTTGCACATTTGTAAATGTATATTGAAATTGCACTGGCTCATCAAAGCCCCTCTGTAAAGTGCAGCTTTCTCATACATTTGCAGATGTTGTTCTTTGTGCTATACAGTCTAGCAGGCCCAGGTTGTTGTCAGACCAGAGCACCAGCATAGATCACACCAAAAGATGCAGATTTTTTTTGTCACCTTTCTCTGGTCCAATTGCTGGAATAGTGTGTAAGATTTGTCTGCCAACTTGCAGAACCGTTGGCCCCAGATACTTTTGCCTCTTTATATGCATTAAGGCTCTGTATAAGCTGTTGGTTAGCCTAACTGAATGTGAGCTAAACATGTTATATCTTTTCTGAATAAAGATTGAGCTGATAATGTGGCAGATCTCTGCACCCTTTTTGTGTTTATATGTTTTAAAGTCTATTCCAATCATACTCTGTGTCATCGCTGGAGAGCTGCAAGAAGTACTAGTACTTTGTGAACATTGTGATATTGTCTCTTGGGAAATACTAAAATGAACTGACAAGCATAAAAATGATAAATTGTACTGTTTTTATGTCACAATCATTTCTAAAGTTTGTAGTAAGGGTTTTCATATTGGTATCTTCAGCCATTATTTTATGCATGATAAAGCAATTATATTTTAAGAGCACAGACATTTATGGGAACAGAAAGGTTGCTGAATACATGAACAAGTAGGCACTTTGGTATGCCAGCCTGCAAATATATATATTTTTTGCACTTGTGTGAATATTGTCAATGTAAGCTTTCTTTTAAATAGTAGCATATTTAGTGAATTTTGTAATGTTTAATTTAATCCATGGCAGCAGATCAACTTAAAACGTTTAGCTTTCTGTTCATATCAATTAATATGCATGCTTGCTTTATTTTCATCAGGGAGAGAAGGCCTTGCTATAAATTAGTGTAGATCTTAACATTCCAACAGTAAGTAAGGCTTAATGGCTTTGGTGCTGTAATACATAGAGTAAAATACAGTATATTCCAGTATTTTAAGTTTTAGGAGTTTTTTTCTGAGCTAGTTAAACAATCCAAGAAGAGATGATCTTCGATTATATCAGTCTCTTCAAGATCAAGCTCTTGGTCTTGGGTCAGCTGGTCAATATCCTCATCTGAAGTAGAGGGATGAGTCAAGATTATCCGTGGAATCTTAGGAGGGAAAAAAATGTGTTAAAATTAAGATCACAAAATAAAAGGGAAATGTAACAAAAGTTGCATTAATAGATTTGCAGCACAAGCAACTTAACTTCTATTTCCTGTTCTTTAAGATGTAGAAAGATATATCCCTTTTTTCTTCTTTTGTATCTGTCTACCCCTAACCCACAAAATATGAAATATAAAATAACCATTATATATATATATATATATATATATATATATATATATATATATATATATATATATATATATACTGCTCAAAAAGGTTAAAGGGACACTTCGAAAACACATCAGAGCTCAGTGGGGAAAAATGGCATGCTGGATATCTATACTGATATGGGCTGGGTAACGCATTAGGATTGAAAGGATGCCACCTCATTTGATGGAAATGAAAATGATCAACCTATTGAGGGCTGAATTCAAAAACCTGAAAATCAAAGTGAACAAACGATGCAGCAGGCTAATCCATTTTACTGAAATTTTATTGCACTCATGGAACTCAGTAGTTTGTATGGCCCCCCACATGCTTGTATACATGCCTGACAACATTGGGGCATGCTCCTAATGAGACGACGGATGGTGTATTTCCTCCCAGATCTGGACCAGGGCATTACTGAGCTCCTGAACAGACTGAGTTGCAACCTGGCGGTGTTGGATGGACTGAAACATAATGTCCCAGAGGTGTTATAATGAATTTGGGTCAGGCAAGCATGGGGGGCCATTCAATGGTATCAATTCCTTCATCCTTCAGGAACTGGCTGCATACTCTTGGCACAGGAGGCCAGCCATTGTCATGCACCAGGAGGAACCCAGGACCCACAGCACCAGTGTAGGATATGACAATGGGTCCAAGGATTTCACCCCGATACCAAATGGCAGTCAGGGTACTATTGTCTAGCCTGTAGAGGTCTGTTAATCCGTCCATGGATATGCCTCCCCAGACCATCACTGACCCACCAGCAAAATCGGTCATGCTGAATGATGTTACAAGCAGGTTCTCCAAGGCTTCTCCAGATTCTTTCACATCTGTCACATCTGCTCACAGTAAACCTGCTCTCCTTTGTGAAAAGCACAAGGTGCTAATGGCAGACCTGCCAATTCTGGTGTTCAATGGCAAATGGAAATCGATTTCCATGGTGCCGGCCACTAGAGGACGTCGGGGACTCAGGCCTCATAATGTCTGTTTCTTGTTGTTTGGTCAGATACATTCACCCCAGTCACCTTCTGGGGGTCATTTCGTTGGGCTCTGGCAATGCTCATCCTGTTCCTCCTTGCACAAAGAGGCAGATACCGGTTCTGCTGCTGATTTAGGACCTTCTGTAGCCCTGTCCAACTCTCATAGAGTAACTGCCTGTATTATGGAATATTCTCCATGTTCTGGAGACTGTGCTGGGAGACACAGCAAACCCTCTGGCAATGGCACATATTGATGTGCCATCCTGGAGGAGTTGGACTGCCTGAGCAACTTCTATAGGGTCCAGGTATCTCCTCATGCTACCAGTAGTGATTCTGTCCCTAGCCAAATACAACACCAGTGAAAAACAGTCAGAAAAGAGTAGGGGAAAAAAATGTCAGTGGCCTCCACCTATAAAACCATTCCTGTTTTGGAGGTTTTCTCATTGATGCCCATCTAGTGCACCTGTTGTTAGTTCCATTACCACCAAAGCAGCTGGAACTGATTAACAACCCCCTCTGCTACTTAACTGATCAGATCAATATCCAAGGAGGTTTGTTGACTTAATGCTATACTCTGATTAAAGTGTGTGTGAGTGTGAGTGTGAGTGTAAGTGTGTGTGTGTGTCAAAAGTATTGGGATGCTTACCTTTATTTGCACATGAACTTTAATGGCATCCCAGTCTTAGTCCGTAGGGTTCAATATTGAATTGGCCCACCCTTTTCTGCTATAACAGCCACAAGGTTTAGGAGTGTGAATGTTTGACCAATCTTCCAGAAGAGCATTTGTGTGGTCTGGCACTGATGTGGATGAGAAGGCCTGGCTTGCAGTCTTCGCTCTAATTCATCCCAAATGTGTTCCATCGGGTTGAGGTCAGGACTCTGTGCAGGCTCGTCAAGTTCCTCCACCCTATACTTGCTCATCCATGTCTTCATGGGCGTTGCTTTGGGCACTGGTCCAAATCCTTTGGTGGAGGGGGGATTATGGTGTGGGGTATATTTTTCAGGGGTTTGGCTTGGCCCCTTAGTTCCAGTGAAGGGAAGTTTTAAGGTGTCAGCATACCAAGACATTCTGAACAATTTCATGCTCCCAACTTTGTGGGAACAGTTTGGGATGGCTCCTTCCTGTTCCAACATGGCTGCGCACCAGTGCACAAAGCAAGGTCCATAAAGACATGGATAGGTCAGTTTGGGGTGGAGGAACTTGACTGGCCTGCATAGACTCCTGACAGTCTTTGTGGATAGCCTTCCCAGAAGAGTTGAAGAGAGACTATAATTACAGAGATTATACATCCATAGTGACTAGAAGTGTATTTGGTGGTAATTGTTGTGTTGACCTTGTTCAGAAAATGCAGGGGAGTTAAGGAGTGCAATGTAGAGGGTGTGGGGGGGGGGTGAGGAGTGTAATATACAGAGTGTGGGGGCGAGGAGTGCAATGTACAGAGTGTGGAGGGTGAGGAGTGCAATGTACAGAGTGTGGGAGGATGAGGAGTGTAATGTACAGAGTGTGGGGGGGGGGGGTGAGGAGTGTAATGTACAGTGTGGGGGGTGAGGAGTGCAATGTACAGAGTGTGGGGGGATGAGGAGTGTAATGTACAGAGTGTGGGGGGATGAGGTGTGTAATGTACAGAGTGTGGGGGGGGGGGGGGGGTGAGGAGTGTAATGTACAGTGTGTGGGGGGGTGAGGAGTGTAATGTACAGAGTGCGGGGGGGGTGAGGAGTGTAATGTACAGAGTGCGGGCGGATGAGGAGTGTAATGTACAGAGTGCGGGGGGGTGAGGAGTGTAATGTACAGAGTGCAGGAGGATGAGGAGTGTAATGTACAGAGTGTGGGGGGGTGAGGAGTGCAATGTACAGTGTGGGGGGGGGGGTGAGGAGTGCAATGTACAGAGTGTGGAGGGTGAGGAGTGTAATGTACAGAGTGTGGGGGGATGAGGAGTGTAATGTACAGAGTGCTGGGGGGGGGGGGGGGGTGAGGAGTGTAATGTACAGTGTGGGGGGTGAGGAGTGCAATGTACAGAGTGTGGGGGGATGAGGAGTGTAATGTACAGAGTGTGGGGGGATGAGGTGTGTAATGTACAGAGTGTGGGGGGGGGGGGGTGAGGAGTGTAATGTACAGTGTGTGGGGGGGGTGAGGAGTGTAATGTACAGAGTGTGGGGGGGTGAGGAGTGTAATGTACAGAGTGCAGGAGGATGAGGAGTGTAATGTACAGAGTGTGGGGGGGTGAGGAGTGCAATGTACAGTGTGGGGGGGGGGGGGGTGAGGAGTGCAATGTACAGAGTGTGGAGGGTGAGGAGTGTAATGCACAGAGTGTGGGGGGGTGAGGAGTGTAATGCACAGAGTGTGGGGGGGGTGAGGAGTGTAATGCCCAGAGTGTGGGGGGGTGAGGAGTGTAATGCCCAGAGTGTGGGGGGATGAGGTGTGTAATGTACAGAGTGTGGGGGGGGGGTGAAGAGTGTAATGTACAGAGTGTGGGGGGGTGAGAAGTGTAATGTACAGAGTGTGGGGGGGGGGATGAGGAGTGTAATGTACAGAGTGTGGGGGGGGGGGGGTGAGGAGTGTAATGTACAGAGTGTGGGGAGTGAGGAGTGCAATGTACACAGTGTGGGGGGGTGAGGAGTGTAATGTACACAGTGTGGGGGGGTGAGGAGTGTAATGTACAGAGTGTGGAGGGTAAGAAGTGTAATGTACAGAGTGTGGGGGGATGAGGAGTGTAATGTACAGAGTGCGGGGGGGGGGGGTGAGGAGTGTAATGTACAGAGTGCGGCGGTGAGGAGTGTAATGTACAGAGTGTGGAGGGATGAGGAGTGTAATGTGCAGTGTGGGGGGTGAGGAGTGTAATGTACAGAGTGTGGGGGGGGGGGGGGTGAGGAGTGTAATGTACAGAGTGCGGTGGGTGAGTAGAGTAATGTACAGAGTGCGGGTGGGGCAAGTAGAGTAATGTACAGAGTGTGGAGGGTGAGGAGTGTAATGTACCGAGTGTGGGGGGGATGAGGAGTGTAATGTACAGAGTGTGGGGGGGATGAGGAGTGTAATGTACAGAGTGTGGGGGGGATGAGGAGTGTAATGTACAGAGTGCGGGGGTGAGGAGTGTAATGTACAGAGTGTGGGGGGGATGAGGAGTGTAATGTACAGAGTGCGGGGGTGAGGAGTGTAATGTACAGAGTGCGGGGGTGAGGAGTGTAATGTACAGAGTGCGGGGGTGAGCAGTGTAGTGTACAGAGTGCGGGGTTGAGGAGTGTAGTGTACAGAGTGCGGGGGTGAGGAGTGTAATGTACAGAGTGTGGAGGGATGAGGAGTGTAATGTACAGAGTGTGGAGGGATGAGGAGTGTAATGTACAGAGTGCGGTGGGTGAGTAGAGTAATGTACAGAGTGCGGGTGGGGTGAGTAGAGTAATGTACAGAGTGTAGGGGGTGAAGAGTGTAATGTACCGAGTGTGGGGGGATGAGGAGTGTAATGTACAGAGTGCGGGGGGGGGGGTGAGGAGTGTAATGTACAGAGTGCGGGGGGGTGAGGAGTGTAATGTATAGAGTGCGGGGGGGGGTGAGGAGTGTAATGTACAGAGTGCGGGGGGGTGAGGAGTGTAATGTACAGAGTGCGGGGGGGGGGGTGAGGAGTGTAATGTACAGTGTGGGGGGTGAGGAGCGTAATGTACAGAATGCCGGGGGGGGTTGGAATGTAATGTACAGAATGCAGGGGGGTGAGGAGTGTAATGTACAGAATGCAGGGGGGTGAGGAGTGTAATGTACAGAATGCAGGGGGGGTTTAGAGTGTGATGTACAGAGTGTATTGGGGGATGAGAAGTGTGGGGGGGTGAGGGGTGTAAGGTACAGAATGCCGGGGGGTTGGAGTGTAATGTACAGAGTGTATTGGGGGATGAGAAGTGTGGAGGGGGGTGAGGGGTATAATATACAGAATGCGGGGGGGTTTGAAGTGTGATGTACATAGTGCGGGGGGAGGGGGGATGAGGAGTGCAATGTACAGGGTGTGGGGGGGATCAGGACCAGTACTGGCTGGTCCATAAGGGGCGCCCCCCCTAGTTTGTATGCGGGGCACCGGACTAATAGCTTTCTGTGAGGTCAGTATTTTTTTTACAAGCACGTGATTGGAGCCTGACTTTCACATCCCCCCAGTCTTTAGTGCTCCCTCTGTCCTTTCTCACCAACTATGCTAATTTTATTACCATTGCTGTATCTGTTTTTTTATTTTTTTTATTTTTTTTATTCTTTTTTTTTATGGTGAACTGATGTAAAGGGGAGCTCTGTGGACTCTGATGTAAAGGGGAGCTCTGTAAAGGGGAATTCTGTGGACTCTGAAGTAAAGGGGAACTCTGTGGACTCTGAATTAAAGGGGAACTCTGCGGACTCTGAAGTAAAGGGGAACTCTGCGGACTCTGAAGTAAAGGGGAACTCTGCGGACTCTGATGTAAAGGGGAACTCTTGTGATTAACCTCATATGATTACAAATGTTATTTAATTGCAAAATATATGTACAGCTTGTACATTTATACTATATAAAAAAAAAAAATGTGTGCGCCGCTAAAGTGTTCGGGTTTGACTTGAAGAAAAGGTGACAACCTTACTGGTGCTGGTAATAGTGTATTTAAAAAGTAAAAGTATTTTTTTCTACATAACGTTTTGATATGTAGTTCTCTGCACCATTTACTTGTGACATATTTTTTTAACAAATTTGGTATATACAGTAGGTATTCCTCTTCTGCTACCTTGGGGCCTAGATGTGTTGTCACTCTTCCCACAATGAATCAAAGTCACTTGCCATTGCCAACCATCTCAACTGTGAACAATAAAAGAATGGTGTGTTTATATAATATAAACTCATTCCCTTATTATGTATTAATTTTTTTTTACCACTGCTTTCCATTTGCTATTAATAAATGCCAATTTAAAAGTTCCGTTTTGAAATCTTATTTTATTTAGTGCGTCTTTTTATATTTAAAACACTTTCTTTCAACTCACTGAACATGTTTTCAAATGTAGAAACTCAATGACCTCCTGCAGTTATCAATTAGTTTACAGTGGCCCCTAGTGGCACCGACAGGATATTTAAATGTGATAATCCTCTACATAAGCCATCAATTCCAACATCACACAGAAGTGACTGTTTACTTACATCTTAATAACCCACTTGCAAAGCAGGTTGCAGCATTTGCATTTAAATTTGGATTAAAGCATATTTATTCAGATCAATTCACCATGGCATTTCACGTTTGTAATGTTATTTCCCATTATCGGAGCCTGTCGTTATCACTAGATGCTTAACCAATGCACACATTTGTTGTATGGATTCTTTTATCTCATTTCCAAGGCATACTAAAGGAGGAGAAAATACTGGGACGTTAAATGAATGTTTTTTTGTTTTTTTCAAAAATTAAAAATAATCAGACCCTGTGCACTTGGAAATCTTTTTTTTACTGATAGCCTCAAAGTCACAGTCTCTTTACCAAGTGTTAAAACCTTGCAGCAATTTAGTTACAAGGTGCAATACTAATCAGGATTTTGCAGGTGTCTGGTTCAACTTAGATCTACAGTGCAGAGGACTGATGTGTATGCTGGGGACTATGCTAGCAGTGTAGTTCAAGTGCACTCAGTAGCTCTTATATTTTACGGTACAGTATTTTCCCAACATCAGCTCTGAATAATATTGCTTCATAATAATGAACCCAATATCCATAGTACCCAACACAACCTAGTGACTCTTGCATTAACATTGTCCAGTCTCCTTGAACTGAACAACTCTTAAATTATACAGATTCAAGACTAATTAAGGCTAGATTTCCACTATTGCAACCTGAAAGTTACGCGATTTTGCCGCGTCTGGAAACAATGCCTGTGTATTAAAAATACAAGTACTAGTGCGCACATCCAAAATCCCAATTCCCCAAGCAATCGGTATCGCAAGTGATCAGGAAGCTGCCAACATAAACGTGATCTCCACACAATTTTCAGACTAGTATTAATGTTATGTGGCGCTACCTTATCTGTAATATTATTAAACACAATATAAAATAAATATTCAATAATCATGAACTTCTATAATAAAGTGCAAATGGTAAGATAAAGTGCAGAAATGTGCAAAAGCAGCTCAAAATAGATGCGCACATACACAGAAAATATTGTGCAAATTGCTGACAATAAAGTGCAAATATATGACAATAAAGTGCAAATATAATACAAATATATTTGATGATATTGACAAGGTATGTGTGTTCAGTAATTAATCAACCTATAATTCACAAAATAATAATAAAAATTCATACTATGGGTACCAATAAATAATTAATGATATAGAGTCCAAAAATTCTATTTAAGGTGCATTCCACTTCAAACCAGTGCAAAAAATATATATATAATATTACAGATAAGGTAGCGCCACATAACATTATTTAATACAATGCCTGTGTATTCTTGAGGTCTATGGACCTCAAGTCGCATCAAAGTGAGACTAAAGTAGTTCAGGGACTACTTTGAAGTCGCTGCAACTTGAAGTCGTACAGATATGAATGGTACTCATTGGAAATCATGGGTGAATGACTTGTCATGCGACTTTGCAGTCCCGCGTAAGTCGCAGGATAAGTCGCACTAGTTGAAACCAAGCCTAAATGTAAATATGGTACTAAGAAAATCTGAGTAGCCATGAACCCCCTACAACCTTAATATATTAGCAATTAAGATATAAGATATAAAGCAGATCTAAATGTCAGTGTGTGTGGGTAAGCTCTTTCCATAATGTGCAAATGTAAGGCCACTGATTTAAAGCAATATTAAACCCCAAACCAAAAATGTTATATATTGCAGTTTACCAATCTTTAGAGATGGTGGCTGCATTTGCTTTCTCATTTAGGCTTTTCCCTCTGTTTTGCGTGCAGGGAGGCCCTTTATTGTAGAAAATGCCTGCTATGTCCGTTCTGAAATAAAACAAACTTGCATGCATGGCTCATTAAATGTTATTGGTACACCTTGGCACTAGGGTTCCTACCTCATCACTTTAGGCTTGATTCACACTAACGCGTTTTTTGATGCATTTTGCAGAAATGCAGGGAAATTTTTTAACATGTTCACATCAATGCATTTTTGTGCCTCTGCGTTTTTAGAAAGGGTCGGGGACTTTTTTCATGCAAAATGCAGCGTTTTGCATGTAATAGAAGTCAATGGACCTGCATCAAAAACGCAAGTACTGCATTTTTACTGCGTTTTTACATCGATTTGCATTTTTTTTCACTGTATATAGCTGGTTGCTATGCAACCACAGTGTTAAAAAACGCAAAACACTAAATCGCTGTAAAAACACATGTCCAAAAATGCCACAAGCACCGCAAAAAGCACTGCAAAAACGCTCAAAATCAACATGCATAGATGAGAAGCAAGCCTAAAACCCGAACACATATTAATTACACAAGTTCTATGGCTGATTAAGGTGGTAATTAAACTCACTTGGTGCCTTATCTGCATTAAATCAGCCTCAGACGTTTGAACCTGGGTAATTCATACGTGTTCCTGTGTACAGTCCCTGGTCAGCCAATCTAGATGAATGAAGACTCAACACTCGGGCTGTAAATCTTCTGTGAGGCTGCAGTGAACAGGCTACCAATGCAAATATAAACCCCTCTATCCTCTGTAACAGCGCAAGACTCTGCTACTGTGGAAATTTAGGAGAAAATGACACAGGATTTTCATTAAAGCTTGATACAAAATTCCAGTTTATCGTTTCTGAGTGGAGAAAGCTGTGTTTTTGGTTTTCTTCAGATTCTGAAGTCCCGGATTGGGGCCTGGAGCTTGAAGGTTCCAAAGTGTCTAGGGTGGGATGGAACCTTCAATCCTGTGTCCAGATATTACTAAATGCCTGCTGCCTGTGTGAGTACACAGGTGTGCAGTGTTGTTATATACTCAAGCCTAAGGGTTGGTTCACACAGGGACAACACGACTTTAAGTCGCCCCAGGCCAGGCGACTTTTGCTGTGGCCAATCAGAGAATGAGCTCTCAAGGGGGAACTCCACGCCAAATAAAGAAAAACGGCATGGGTTCCCCCTCCGAGAGCATACCAGGCCCTTAGGTCTGGTATGGAGTTTAAGGGGAACCCCCATGCCAAAAAAATGGCGTGGGGGTCCCCCAGATCCATACCAGACCCTTATCCGAGCACACTACCCAGCCGGTCAGGAAAGGGGGTGGAGAAGAGTGAGCGCCCCCCCTCCTGAGCCGTACCAGGCCGCGTGCCCTCAACATGGGGGGTACCCCAAAGCACCTTGTCCCCATGTTGATGAGGACATGGGCCTCTTCCCGACAACCCTGGCCATTGGTTGTCGGGGTCTGCGGGCGGGGGGCTTATCGGAATCCGGGAGTCCCCTTTAATACAATGTACCCCTACCCATTCACCTGCGGAAAAAAAAAAAAAAAAACACAACACACAAGGGTTAAAATAGTTTATTGCACAGCTCCAGGGGTCATCTCACCGGACTCCTCTGCTATCTTCTGCTAGCTCTTTTACTAGCAGAGGAGCCTGGCTTTCTTCTTCGCCTCTGCCCTCTTCTTCCGACTTCGGGGGTCTTGTCCCCCCTCTTCGATTCTTCTTGCCTGGCCACCGTGCCTTCTTCTAGCTCTTTTACAAGCGGTGGCCCGGTCTTCTGTTGCCACTGTCGCCGTCTTCTGTTCTTCTTTTCTTCTCTTCTTCTCTTCAGGAGATGTTGCCTCGTTGCTGTCTCTGCTCACAATGACAGGGACGTGGCGTGCAGCGACTTTTATAGGGACATCCCGGATGACGTCCCCACCCATTATGATGTCACAGTCCCAGAGGATGCTGGGACTGTGACATCATAATGGGCGGGGACATCATCCGACGATGTCCCTAAATAAGTCGCCGCACGCCGCGTGTCCTGTCATTGGGACCGGAGACAGCGACGAGGCAACATCTCCAGAAAGAAGAACAGAAGAGAAGAACAGAAGACAGCGGTGACAGAAGACCGGACCACCGCTTGTAAAAGAGCTAGAAGAAGGCGCGGTGTCCCGGCAAGAAGAACCGAAGAGGGGGAAAAGACTCCCAAAGAGGGGGACAAGGCCCCCGAAGTCGGAAGAAGAGAGCGGCGGCGAAGAAGAAAACCAGGCTCCTCCGCTAATAAAAGAGCTAGCAAAAGAGCAGAAGATAGCGGAGGAGTCCGGCAAGAAGACCCCCGAAGATGGAAGAAGACCCCTGGAGCTGTGCAATAAACTATTTTAACCCTTGTGTGTTGTTGTTTTTTGTAAAATTTTTTCACAGGTGAATGGGTAGGGGTACATTGTACCCCATACTCATTCACATAGGGTGGGGGGTTGGGATCTGGGGGCCCCCTTATTAAAGGGGGCTCCTGGATTCTGATAAGCCCCCCGCCCGCAGACCCCAACAACCAACGGCCAGGGTTTTCAGGCCCCCCTTCCCCAAGGCACCCCCCATGTTGAGGGCATACGGCTCAGGAGGGGGGGCAGCTCGCTCATCCCCACCCCCTTTCCTGGCCGGGCCGGGTAGCGTGCTTGGATAAGGGTCTGGTATGGATCTGGGGGGGTACCCCACGCCGTTTTTTTGGCGTAGGTGGTTCTCCTTAAAATCCATAGCAGACCTAAGGGCCTGGTATGCTCTCGGAGGGGGAACCCACGCCAATTTTTCTTAATAAATTTGGCATGGAGTTCCCCTTGAGAGCTGATAATTCTGTGAGAGTCGCCTCCATATAGACGGAGATCCGACTTGGAGGCGACCTCCATTGAAATCAATGGGTACCAGTCGCCTAAAAGTCGGATTGAAGTAGTACAGGAACCTTTTCTGAAGTCGGAGCGACTTCAGTAGTGTGCATTAGGACGGCTCTCATTCACTTACACTGATTTTTACATGTTGTCCGACCGGAGGCGACTAGGGGCGACCTGAAGTCGGATCTGAGTCGCCCCTGTGTGAGCCGGCTCTGAGGATCACTCAGGGCTCCCAGTTTAGAGACAGGAGACCTGGTGTGTGGGTGTGGGCAGGGCAGGACTTAGGGTGTTGGAGGCCCCTGGGCTTGAGTCACTTTCGGGCTCTACCTTCTATACATTACCATATTTATTGTCGTACAACACGTTCCGGGGTATAACACGCCCCCCCAAGTTTAGGAGGGAATTTTAAGGGAAAAAAATTACATTTAAATGCCCATCAATGCAGCCTTATCAGTTTCCATCTGCAGCCTTGCCCATCCATCTGCAGCCTTGTCCAGTGTCATTGCAGCCTTGCCCCAGTGTCATTTGTAGCCTTGTCATTGCAGTCTTGAAGTTTAAAAATGGCACTGCCAAGATACAGAGTCCTGTGTATCTCGGCAGCTTTCTGGTCTCGGCGGCTCTCGGGTCCTCTTGGCAGCTCTTGGGTCCTCTCACAGTCCCGAGCGGAGCCGAGAGTAGCCGTGTGTACTCGGCTAACAGTCACGCCCAGTCCCTGTGTTATGTCCATCATAGGGCGGGACTGGGCGTGACTGTGAGCGAAGCCGAGCCGAGTACACTCGGTTATGTATCTCAGCAGGGCCCACGGGGCCCCCTATTGGGTGGGGCCCATGGGCTTGAGCCCAGTCAAGCCCAATGGTAAGTCCAGCCCTGGGTGTGGGTGTGTGTGTGTGGGTGGGTGTCAAAGGTGCTCCAGCCAGCAGGCCTCATCCCAAGAGTCCAGTTGGCTCCTATTGGGTGTTAGGAGAACCCTTATGCCAAGACCAGGAATGGGCTGTGAAGCAGGGCACTGCGACCACAGTCTGAGTGAGCTGAGTAAACCAGGAGAGCTGGGAAATACAGTCAGAGGGACTGGTAAGATGAGCATCAGTGCTGCTGACAAGGGAGCCAGGTGGCTCAGTATTTTCAGTTGACTAGTCATGTTGATGTAAATGAACGCTTGTGTAGGCAACTCATGTTTATGCTCAATAAATGTGGGCTGCCTTGTGCTAAAATATAGTTTGAACTGGCACACCTCATTACAAAAGGACTTACCACATGAACATAATCACCCCAACATCCCACCTCCGACATCATGAAAAGTTGTTCCATGTTGTATACCACATGCAACATGATCTCTGAACTGGGGAAGAGTCTGATGATGGGATTCTCTACCCCATTCAGAGATGGTGTTAATGCAGTGTACACTATGAAAGCACTCTCTCATTGGAGGAGGAGGAGGGAGGAGGAATGAGGAAGGAACAGGTTCATATCTAGAGCTTTTACAATGCAGCTTCACAGAAGACTCCGAACTATTCATCTTTTCACTACCAGAAGTTGAGTAGCAGGAAGATCTGCAAAGATCTCTATTAGATAAAGCTGCCTGCACAATGTGGGACATACTTCATTACTGGTACGTTAGGTTACTAAAGTTAAAGAGGTTTTTTTTCCACACTTATAACATTTTTGGTCAGTTTTGCTTGTTGGGTCTGTAGGAGGCAGCAAAAGAGGAAACCTATTGGAGAAGCGGAACCTAAGTGGAACAAGGTAGGTGATTGCTTTATGCCTAATTTTACAGGCCTTTGTTTTCATAATAGCTGTGTATGTACTCGGGAGGTGACAGAGTTTTGTAGAGCAGTTCTGCATTTGTGTAAACACAAAAAAAGTGACGAGACAATAAATCTAAATTACGTTTAGGATTGAAAAACCAGAACAGAAGCTATGTGCAGCTTGGTTCAGCCTGACTGGACCTATGCTTCTTCTCAGGTTTAGCAATAATCAGGAGAAGAGAGACCAAGAGCAAACTGTTAGCCCTTGTACACACGTGTTGTCGGATAATCGGACAGTGTGTGGGCTCCATCGGACTGTTTCTGTCGGAGTATCCGACGGACCAAGTTTTCCAGCTGGGCTATAAAATTTTCCGACAACATGATCCGATCTGACTTTGTCCAATCATGTGTAGAGAATTCCGATCAGACAAAGTGCCACGCATGCTCAGATCAAATTCCTAGACCAAAGCTATTGGCTACTTGCCTTAACGTATTCCTGTCCTAATGAAATAATGTCATCACGTTAAGTACAATCGGATTTTCTGACAACTTTGTCCGACTGTGTGTATGCAACAGTTTCGGACAAAATCCGTCGGACAAAATCTGACGGATTTGGTTGTCGGAATGTCCGACCGTGTGTACAAGGGCTAAGAGTTGGAACCTGCATGAAGCAAGTCTAAATGGGTTTGTAAGGATTGCATTTTCTTATGAGTCTGTTCTAGTTTCTGGATCTTCCTTAGAAGAACATTTTTGCTAGTTTGTTTAGCTTGTTTATGTGTTGCTGCCATTGTGAGTAGAGAGGCTCTTATTACGGACTTATGAGCCTCCCACTAGAATGTTATTAGTCTCAAAAGATTCTGCAATTTGTTTCCAGATTGTATTTGCTTAGATTGGGCCTGCTATTCTCCATGATTTGGTGAAGGTAATCTTTTCCAGAAATTCTAGGGTTACTGTTTTAGGGTGATGATCAGATAAGAACATTGGTTCAATTGTGGCAGTTGAGAGGAGGGCAAGATCTTTTTGCATGAGGCAGATATAGTCAATTCTTGAATAGCGGTTGTGCGATGGGGAAGTACCATGGAGTAAAAGGTCATGTAGTTGGAATTTGATCTGTTTTAGGGCCTGAAATGGTAAGGAGGATGTGCCTGATAAGGTGTCTTCGACCGGATTAAGCGTTATGGTGAAATCGCCTCCTACGATGAGTATTTTCCCGGATTGGAATGAGGTTAAAATTGACACTATAGCCCCATACACACTATCAGTTTTTCTGCTGAGTTTTTCCTTCAGATTTACCAAAACCATATAATATGAGGTCAAACCTTAGGAGTTTCAATGTGTATGCAATCAGGCAGGCTCTTGCACTACATGGTTTTGGTAAGTCTGAAGGAAAAACTCAGCAGAAAATCTGATAGTGTGTATGGGGCTTAAATTGCGAAAAAAACTCACTTGAGCTGCATTCAGGCTATATATATATTAGCCACAGTGATCGGTTTTCCCCATAGGGAGCCTTTGATAAATAGGTAACGACCTTCTTTATCTTCAAGCACATCTGATATTTACAAAGGGAGGCGTTTAGAGATTACTATGGTGACACCTTTTGTCTTTTCAGATGGGTTTGTAGCATGGTACACTGTAGGGAAATCTTTGTTAGTGAGCCTGGGAATCTTATTGGAGCCAAAGTGAGTTTCCTGTGAAAAGATAACATCTGCTTTCATGTTGCACATACTCATAAGAAGTTGGGAGCATTTTTCAGGGGTGTTAAGTCCCTTAGCATTTTGCTGTGACTGATTTACATTTGGTTTTGGGATTCATGGAGTCTGCATTTGTAGATCGTTAAAAAGAAAAAAAAAACAAGGTGGGAGAAGGGGAAATAAAAATATCTCATAAATGGAAAGGGGGGGGGGGGGGGATTTGGTTATTTAGTCTGACCGTGTGTACAAGGGTTTACATTGTTAGCAGCATTCTCCCATTGCTCTCTTTCATAATCCCTGTTCAATTCTGAGTAGCAACTGGTAAAAGTTTTCATGCCTTGGAACTATACTTTCATGTGTTGACTATTTTCACATCCATTCTACTTGCATTCTAAATGGTTTCTATCCACATTTAATATTAAAATACAATGAATATGTAGAGTACCACAAAAGTAAATACTGTATAGGTTTCCTATGGTGCTTCCTATAAATGAAACCTATCCCTTTGCTTATTATAAATAATTGTTATTTATTTTTTTACTCGTGTTGTGTTAAAAGTTTACATATCCAAAATTGCTCCGATATCAGCTAAAAATATACCAAATGTTGGACACTTGGAGATCTCATAATGTGGGGGCCCAGGATTATACATTTTACTCCCACCCACAGAACAGCTAATCCAGGCTGGACTGCATTTACTCCACCCCTGTGTTGGCTGCTAACTCTACCTCTGCCAAGATTCATGTGTGTCCTTGGTCAGATCATCAGAATTGTATGCAGTAGTATTCCTATACTGATTTATGTACAGATAATTGTTATTGTTTTTGTTCTTCTTTTAGTTAATGGTATATGTTTTGTTCAATATACTAGCTCATAGAGAGTGATACTTCAACTCTGCTAAGGTATCTGTACTCTAGTCAGACAAAGGATCAGAAATATTGCGGTATTAGTCATATATACCACTCTCCATGCATGTTCTCTTTTCATGTAACTGTCTTTATTACCTCAATAAAAACATTTTGTAAACAACAACAAAAAAAAGTTTACATATACAGTGTGTTATTCATGAGTGCATTTTTTATAATGTGTAATAATTCAGTCTGTGGTTCTATTTAACGCCCTAATTTATATTCGACTGCTGAGATGATTATGGTACAAAGAGCAGACATACATGGCAATGTAAAGTATCAGGTAATAGCCTATAAGTGCACTGTTGCAGAGTGGTTTCCTAAAATAGAATACATAAATGACAAAACTGCTGAAATACAGATGGTTATGGTTTCATCGTGCAACATTTCTTTGACAGTTAAGCTGTTCATGATTTTAAGCAATGGCATGGGTCAATCGTATTCAATGGAATCACTTACAACCGTTCTTCAGAGGCCATAACATTTAAAGGTACATAGTAAGTGCATCACATATTTCCAGTAGGAGACAAAACCAAAATAATTTGGAATACCCCGCACTTGGACTACAAATATGTGAGTAAATATATAAGCTGCTCCCCTCAAAAGTGCAAGAAACTTGACTTTGTGAGTTGTGGGTTGTGAAATGGTAAAGGGGTCGCTAAAATAAAATAATAACAATAAAGTGCTCTAGTGCTTAATACCGCAGGTATCTTACTATTCAGTACATACTGCAATATACTTTAAATGCATGAGATTAATTAACTCAAAAAAGTAAACATATATAAAAGGTAAACAAATTGTCCATATGTATAGAAAACAGTGAAAATGAAGTAGGAATAAATCCTGTGTCCCGTCACCGCTTCGGAGGAATGGACAAACACAGCACCCAGTGAACTATGGTAAGTAGCCTACTCACCAACTCACCTTGATCCCTTTATTTAAAAAGTAAGGTCAGGTGAAGCTTTAGCAGGTTTAGGGAACTGCCAACCATGATGGAGGAACTCTGCTTAGGTGTACCAGTGATACTGTTTCAATCCACATTTGCTTAGGAAAAAAATATAGAGAGAACTGGACCATGGCATAATAACGTTTTACGACGTCATTACAATGAAACGTACGTCGAGGTGCATTCCGGTCACATAGTTTTGGTCCGAACGCATGGTTCCCAAGATCCAGGGGGTGGAACGCATGCCAATTCAAGCAGCGGAAGCGGCACAAATTTTAATGAACAATTGAATACTGTCAATGATGGGGTTTTTTTTATTTTATTTGCACTAACATTCAAATTTTCAGGACAAGCTCTTCAGTGTGTCACCATCTTCAAGGTCCAAGAAGTACTAATACACAAAGCAGAATGCTAAGTAAGATCTCTGAAGGAAAAAAAATGTAAAAAATAAAAGAAAATACAAACAAACATACCCAGCAATGGTAATTAAACTTGGCCAGTTAGTGAGATAAGGCAGCGAGAGGGCAAGGAGGAGTAGATTTGTATATTAGTACTGTTGAAGGGGGTACACCCCAAAAGCTTATCCTGAAAATTTGGATGCTAGTGCAAGTAAAAAAGTATCACAGATAATTTTCAATTGTTCTTGTTGCAAGTACACTAATACAGCTACAATCACCTCAAGCATAATTGGTCTCAGGATTTTTAAGCAATTTTGTCTGCTTAGGAAGATGATTAGAAACCTTTACATGCTTTTTCCTAATTGATGAAATTCTCGAATGCCTTGTACACACGGTCAGAAATTCCAACGGAAAAAGTCCAATCAGATTATATTGTCGGAAAATTTGATCGTGTGTGGGCTCTATCGGACTTTTTCCATCTGAAATTCCGTCGGGAAAAATTTGAGAGCAGGATCCCAAATTTTCCGACAAAAAAATCCTATCTGAATTTTTCCGATCGATTTGTAGAGCATTCCGATCGGGCATGCATGCTCAGATCAAATTACGAGATCAAAGCTATTGGCTACTAGCCTCAACATAGTCCCGTCGTAACAAATGTCATCATGTTCCAAACGATCGGATTTTCCGACAACTTTGTCCGACCATGTGTATGCAACACCAGTTTAGGACAAAATCCGTCTGAAAAAATTAGATGGATTTTGTTGTCGGAATGTCCGACCGTGTGTACAAGGCATAAGGCTTATGAAATCTTGGTACAGTAAACATATTCCTTTCAATTGAAATTCCTTAGCATAGTACAAGCTTCATGCACTCTTAAAGACAAATCACTGAAAATGATATCCAGACAGTTTACATTAACCCTCGGAAGATTTTACAACCTTCCTGACCAGAGCACTTTTTGCGATTGGGCACTGCATCGCTTTAACTGACAATTGCGCGGTCGTGCGACATTGTACCCAAAGAAAAATTGACGTCCTTTTTTTTCGCACAGATAGAGCTTTCTTTTGGTGGTATTTGATCACCTCTGCGTCTGCGGTTTTTATTTTTTGCAATATAAACAAAAAAAGAGCAACAATTTTGAAAAAATATGCAATATTTTTTACTTTTTGCTATAATATCCCCCAAAAATATCTAAAAAAAAAAAAAAAACATTTTTTTCCCTCCCTTTTTTACCCCGATATATATTCTTCAGATTTTTGGTAAAAAAAATCGCAATGAACGTATATTGATTGGTTTGCACAAAAGTTATAACGTCTACAAAATAGGGAATAGTTTTATGGCATTTTTATTATTTTTTTTTACTAGTAATGGCAGCGATCTATGATTTTTATCGGGACTGCAACATTATGGGGGACACATCGGACAATTTTGAGACGTTTTTGGGACCACTGGCATTTATACAGCTATCAGTACTACAAAATGCATTGATTACTGTAAAAATGTCACTGGCGGGGAAGGGGGTTAACACTAGGGGGCACTCAAGGGGTTAATTGTGTTCCCTAGTGTGTGTTCTAACTGAAGGGGGGAGGGGACTGTGTAGGGCAGATGACAGATCACTGTTTATACTCTGTATGAACAGACAATTTGTCTCTTCTCCCCTCAGAGAACCAGAAACTGTGTGTTTACACACACAGATCCCGGTTCTCAGTGTGCCACAAGCGATCGCAGGAGCCCGGCGGCACACGCATCAGCTCCATGTGTGAGCAGGGGGCGCAGTAGCCACATAAAGTCGTTTCGCCCAGCCGTGCCGTTCTGACACAGTACAACTGCGGTGGCTGGTCGGCAAGTGGTTAATATGTAATCTCATTATTTCTCAATAATTTTGACTATTATAACATCCTATTAATTGTTCCTCTCTGTAACCAAGTTTACATATTATCAGTCATTATTGAATGTGAATGGTAATGTAATCTTTCTTTATTTTTTCAATAACTACTGTACTTTGCTAACCATTACTCTGTCTTGGAAGATTTTTTTTTTTTATTCAGAATTCTGATTATTACATACAAAGCCCTAATAATGATGGATTATCTTAGATCTTTTCTCTCCCTCCCAATTAATAACCTGTAACTCTCTTAAAATAAACTATTCATTCTCATCTCCAGGATTCCATGCTACACTTGTTTGACTAATATTATACAAGTCTTTTATAGTGCCAACAGCTTGCACAGCATTTTATAAAATAAAGGGAAACAATACAGTTACAATAAAATTTAATTCAAGAGTGTTCAGAAAGCCCTGTGAAATCTAAAAAAGGGTCAAGTGATACAAAGGGTAGTGACCATGAGGCATGAGCTGATGGAGAAAGTAATTGTACAGTTTTTTTGATGCAGGTGGGAAAGGGATGAAATCAGTTTTTAAGGATCACCTAAAGGTGGACAGAGTTGGACATAGTCAGATTGAAACTTCTTACTAATCTGATGATGGGAGAGGCTCTAGAGAAGTCCTGGAGGTGATAAGGGAGCTAGAGAGCAGGAGGTCTTGGAAGATTTGAAGAGGAAGGTTTGGGGGATATTTTAAGATGAGGTTAGTGATGTAGCTCAGGGAAGAATTGTGGCTGGTTTTGTATGTTGTTACTATTTTGAATTCTATTTTTTAGCAGAATTCAGTGGAGGGATTGGCAGGGAGGGTTTGCAGACAATGAGCCATTGGTAAGGTGGATGAGTCTGGCAGCAGCATCCATGATAGACTGAAGGAGAGATAGCCTGTGTAAAGTTAAGACAATGAGGAGGGAATTGCAATAGTTGAGGCAAGAGATAACAGGGGTCTGAACTAGTGGCATTGTTGTTTTGTTAGTTAATGAGGGGTGTATTTTGAAAATGTTATACAGAGATTGGATGTCTAGCTGAAAGGAGAGGTCAGAGTTCAGGATTATAGTTAGCATCCTAACAAGATGGTAGGGACTAATAGTTGTGCCATTGAACTTGATGGAAAAGCCAGGGGAGGAGGCAATTGGGAGAGAAGGGATATTATGAAATCAGTTTTGTAAAGATTGTTTCCTGCTGGCAGTGGATCCTAGGGATGCCATGGGCGCTTGCAAAGGCATCCCTAGAAACCACTGTCTCTGGGAATCCCCACTTCTTACAAGCAAAGGGACGGAGATAACAGTAATATCACTGCCCAAACGGGACCAGTATCCAATTAGCCCCCTGCCTGCAGACCCACACAACTACCATTATGGGGAAGAGGTGCACACTTGTCCCCTCTTTTCCTGGCCAGACAGACTGCATGCTTGGATTAAGTGTCTGGTATGGATTTTTAGGAGGAACTGCTGATTTTATTTTTTATTTGTTTTTTTTTTTGTTTTTTGCATGAAGCTCCACTTAAAATGTATACTAGATATGGTTTTCCTTGGCTACTTCACACATAATTCTAGTATGTGCTTTGGGACTCTGCTCAGTTTTTTTTCAATCTTGCTATAAGATGTGCTACATCTTCAAGTCTGGGCCAGTTCTGACAATTCTCTCCTACATGTTTAAATCGCCATCTTTTTCCTAGAAAATTACTTAGAACCCCCAAATACTATATATGTTATAAACAGAGGTCCTAAATAATAGAATGCTGGGTTTTGCATATTGTTATGTCATATGATATTTGCACAGTGGTTTTTCTCAATCTTTTTGGGAAAAATACACTAATAAATGTTATTTATCAGCCCATTGGCTGAGATGGCAGTGAAACACTATTGGCTCCCACTGTAGTCAAAGTCAGCAAGCCAATGAGGAGAGATAGAGGGCCGGGCCATGCACGGGGCTCCTTGTCTGAATGGACACATGGAGCTGCAGCTTGGCTTGGGTGCCCCCATAGCAAGCTGCTTTCTGTAAGGGCACTCAACAGGAGGGAGGGGCCAGGAGCACCTATAGAGGGACCCAAGAAGAGGAGGATCTGGTATGCTCTGTGCAAAACCACTGCACAGAACAGGTAAGTATGGTTACTCTTGTAACCATGCAACCATACAATAGTTACACACATTGCATCACAATCGCAATTTTTTTTTTAAATTTTTCATAAATCAAAAAAAATGCACAATATATAATCCTTTTTTTTGTAAAATATGAAAGATGTGATGCCAAGTAAATAGATACCTAACATGTCATGCTTAAGAATTGCGCCAAACTACGGTACTTAAAAAGCTCCATGGATGACACTTTAACATTTTTATAGGTTACTAGTTTAGAGTTACAGAGGAGGTCTAGTGCTAGGATCATTGCTCTTGCAATAATGTTCATGGCAATACCTGACATGTGGTGTGCGAACACCTTTTACACATGTGGGTGTTACCTACTTATGCATTCACTACTGTTTGCGAGCACAGGGGGGGGGAGGGGGGAGCACTTATTTTTATTACATTTTATTTTGTTACACTGTCTCTTTTTTTTATTTATTTTTTTATCACTTTTATTGAAATGTAAGCGTCACTTGTGATCACAATAAAGCATGACAGGTCCCCTTTATGGAGAGTTCTAGGGCCAATAAGACGCCACATCTCTCTTCTACAATGGAAAGCCTCAGTAAAAAAAAGCTGCAAGGCTTCGCTGCCCGTTTCCCTTATCCAAGATAGTGGCATTAGCACCAGAGAGGCAATTCAAGACTCTGCTTGGGTGAGGACACCGCTGGATGCATGGACAGGTAAGTAACCTAATAGTATAATAGTAAATGTCAGCAGCTACAGTATTTGTAGCTGCTGACTTTTATTTTATTTTTTTGGGGCCGGAACTCCTCTTTAAGTGGTTTGTTTCAAGGTTTGTATACAGAAGTATATTATGAAAAAGGTCTTCACTATTCCCAGAGAATTCCTTTTAATTCTGTTATCAGATCCTTTGATGTGGGTGATGTAGGTTCTCATCCTTATGGTATTTAGGAAACTGGCCAGAATTTTGCTTGGTTTGTTCCCATATTCATAGAATACCCTTCTACAGAATGACAGCTTTGCCTTTGCTTTATCTATAAAAAGAAAATGTCTATATTTCTAAGAGTTTTAAGCTAGTCTTCTACTTTTTGTGCTGGGGATTTTTATTAACATTCTCCAATGTCTAAATTTCAGACTGTATGGAGTCTAATTGGAAGTTACACATTTTTTTCCCTATAGGTCACCAACTTTATGAGAGTGCCTCTTATGAAACATTTATGTGATTCCCATAGGAAAAAGGAGGAGGCTGTGTAATACATTTAGAGCCTTCTGGATCTGGTTCTTATATAGTTGTGCTCATAAGTTTACATACCCTAGCAGAATGTATGATGTCTTGGCCATTTTTCAGAGAATATGAATGATAACACACAAACTTTTTTTTCACTCATGGTTAGTGTTTGGCTGAAGCCATTTATTATCAATCAACTGTGTTTAGTCTTTTTAAATCATAATGACAGAGTAATAACAGAAACTACCCAAATGACCCTGATCAAAAGTTTACATACCTCAGTTCCTAATACAGTGTATTACCCCCTTTAACATCAATGACAGCTTGAAGGATTTTGTGGTATTTGTGGATGAGGCTCATTATCTTCTCAGATGGTAAATCTGCCCATTCCTCTTGGCAAAAAGCCTCCAGTTCCTGTAAATTCTTGGGCTGTCTTGCATGAAGTGCACGTTTGAGATCTCCCCAGAGTGGCTCAATGATATAGATCAGGAGACTGAGATGGCCACTCCAGAATCTTCACTTTATTCTGCTGTAGCCAATGACAGGTCGACTTGGCCTTGCGTTTTGTTTCATTGTCATGTTGGAATGTCATGTTGGAATGTCCAAGTACATTCCATGCACAGCTTCCTGACCGATGAATGCAAATGTTCCTCCAGTATTTTTTTGATAACATTCATTCATCTTGCCATCAATTTTGACCAAATTTCCTTTGTAGCTCACCCATCCCCAAAACATCAGCAATCCACCTCCGTATAGGCCTTGTTGACTTCTCTCCAAATGAAGCGTTTATGGACATGGACATAAAGCTAAATTTTCAACTCATCACTCCAAATGACTTTGTGCCAGAAGATTTGAGGCTTTTCTCTGAGCTGTTTGATGTATTGTAAGTGGGATACTTTGTGGAATTTGCGTAGTAATGGCTTTCTTCTGGCGACTTGACCATGCAGCCCATCTTTCAAGTTATTTGTGGGTTTTTCTTTGCATCCCGAACAATTTTCCTGGCAGTTGTGGCTGAAAATTTAGTTGGTCTACCTGACCGTGGTTTGGTTTCAACAGAACCCCTAATTTTGCATTTTGTGATTAGAGTTTGAACACTGCTGTTTGGCATTCTCAAATCCTTGAATATCTTTTTATATCCCTTTCCTGTTTTATACAGTTCAACTACCTTTTCCCACAGATCCGTTGACAATTCTTTTGCTTTCCCCATAATTTAGAATCCAGAAATTTCAGTGCAACACTGGATGAAAGATGCAAGGGTCTGTCAGGAGTCTATAAACTCATTTATCTTTTATACACACACACTAATTACAAGCAAACAGATCACAGGTGAGGATGGTTACCTTTAATAGCCATTCAAACCCCTTTGTATCAACTTGTTATCAGGCCAAAATCCCCAGGGTATGTAAACTTTTTTGATCAGGGTCAGTTGGGTAATTTCTGTTGTGATTATGATTTAAAAAGAGTAAACACAGTTGACTGATAATAAATGGCTTCAGCCAAACACTAACCATGAGTGAAAAATGTTTTTGTGTTATTCATATTGTGGCAGCATGCAGGTAAAGTCACCTGGTTGTATCCAGGATGGGAAATATGTGTGCCCTAGATTCAGGCTTTATGCAGACTTTTACAATTAGAGGGGAAGAGTTAATGAGCCCAGCTAAAGTAAGTGGGCTCATTAAGACCTCTACAAAAAACCCCAGCATGCTTAGGGAGATGCTCCATCCTGGAACCAGTTTTGTGTTGTATAGACTGGGGAGTGTGATATCTGTTCTGTTCTGTTCTGTGCGGTGAGTTAACGCCTGTGTGGCAAACCTCTACAACAGAGACAGTGACTGGTGCAGCACAAGGCTGCACTCAGTTGTTAGACAGGGAATCTAAGTGTGTAGTTAGAGGTCAAGCTGACCAGGATTTATTTTCATGTTTTTTTTTTGTTTGGCTGTTATATGTATCACTGCATGTAGCATAAATAAACCGCATCTTTTGTTTTTTGCACCTACAACGCTGTCTGCTGTGCCTGATTTTGTGTTGTGAACCCATCCAGGGGGTCACACACACCCGCTGCCGAGCTAACCCCTCACAGTTGGTGGAGAATTTTGGCAGTTTTTTTTTCAATTTTTTTTAAAGGCCAGCATGGAGGAGATACTGAGACAGCTGGCTCTAGCAAATGCAAATCAGCAGCAAGCAAATGCAAATCAGCAGCAAACAAATGCGGCTTTACAAAAGAGCCTTGCAGCCCAGCAGAAAGCTCACCTGCAGAGTCTGGAAGCTCAGCAACAAGCCCAGCAGAGATCTGAAGCCCGCTTCATAGACCTGTTGCAGAAGCAAGAGCAGAGTTTTCAACAGAAAATAGAGACATTAATACAGCAACGTCCGCAGACCAATGAAGCAATTAGTTACAATAATACCGCATCCTTTGGTGTGAGCCGTTTACTGACAAAAATGACTGGAGAGGATGATCCGGAGGTGTTTTTGACCACATTTGAAAGGACTGCTGAAAGGGAAAAGTGGCCTAAGGAGCAATGGGCTGGACTGGTGGCCCCTCTGTTAACTGGGGAATCGCAGAAAGCTTATTATGACCTAGAGCCTGACCAAGCAAAAGACTATGTGGTGCTAAAAACAGAAATATTGGCACGGCTGGGTGTCACCTTGGCCGTCCGGGCTCAGCGTGTGCATAATTGGACTTTTCAGGTTGGAAAACCCCCCAGGTCTCAAATGTATGATCTCATTCACCTGAGCAGGAAGTGGCTGCAGCCAGAGATTTTGACCGCACCAAACATTGTGGAACGTGTGGTTATGGATCGTTTCCTGAGAGCTCTTCCTACTGCCATCCAAAAATGGGTAAGCCATGGAGACCCAGAAAATGCAAATAAACTTGTGGATCTGGTTGAGAGGTACTTGGCTACAGAGAACATGACCACCTCTTCCAGGGACTCATGGACTTTCCACCCTAAGACCAGATCATCCCCAGTGGCGGGTAAGATGACTCCAAGGGGTGAGGGTGGAGAGAGTGAGAGGGCGGGAGTTCTACCTAAGGTCTGGCAGGAGCAGCCCAGGAAGCCCATGCTGCAAGAGACAGCAAAAAATATTATTTGCTACCGCTGCCGCCAAGAGGGACATATTGCAGCCAATTGCCCCGTTGTAGATGAGCCTATGCAATGTGACTTTATAAGGGAGAGACGTCAGTCGCTGTTTGCGACAGTTGCATGCACTGCCATTCGGGGACCTGAGAAACATTTATGTAAAATGTGTATTAATGGTAGAAATGTTGATGTGTTGCTGGATTCAGGTAGCCTGGTAACATTGATAAAAGCTGAATTAGTTACTACAGAGGTCTCTGGGAAGAACAGGGTGGCTGTTATTTGTGTGCATGGGGACACCCGAGAGTATCCTGTAACTTCAGTGTTTTTTGAAACCCCCAAAGGTAACCTCTCTCATCAGGTGGGGTTAGTGTCTCACTTACCACATGATGCTATTGTGGGAAGGGATTTTCCAAAATTCTGGGAACTCTGGGATTGTCCTGAGCCCCCCACTGGTACCCCTATAAACCAGGAAGATGACCAGAATTCCTCTCCTGAATTTCCCTTGTCGGTATTGGCGGGGGAAACTCGAGAAACTGGGGAGGAGCCAACATCCTCAGATGAAAACATGCCGTCTGTGGAGTTTTCGGATCTTGAGGTTCACAGGGAAAATTTTGCCACAGAACAGTTAAAAGACCCCACCCTAATAAAGGCACGGGAAAATGTGGTGAAAATAGATGGCGAGTTAGTGAACCCAGATAAGACGTGCCCTTATCCTTACTTCACTATGGAAAGGGACCTGCTGTATCGAGTGGCTCAAAGGGCAGAAGAAACCATTGAGCAACTTGTAGTGCCCAAACCTTACAGGAAGTTGGTGTTAGAATTGGCTCATGGGCACATTCTGGGAGGTCATCTGGGGACAGAGAAAACCAGAGAGAGGGTATTGCAGAGATTCTATTGGCCTGGGGTCATGAAGGAAATAGAAAATTATTGTTCCTCCTGCCCTGTGTGTCAGAAGTCGGCACCTATGCCACATTTCCGTAACCCGCTGGTACCTCTTCCTATCATTGAGGTCCCCTTTGAAAGGATCGCAATGGATTTGGTAGGTCCGATAATGAAGTCCGCCAGGGGGCATCAGTACATTTTGGTTATATTGGACTATGCCACCCGTTATCCGGAAGCAATTCCTCTCCGAAATACCTCGGCCAAAACCATAGCCAAGGAGCTATCTCTTGTTTTTAGCCGCGTGGGTATTTGTAAGGAACTGCTTACGGACCAAGGTACACCCTTTATGTCCCGGGTTATGAAAGAATTATGCAAGTTGTACAAAGTGACGCAATTGCGTACATCTGTGTATCACCCCCAAACAGATGGGTTGGTTGAAAGATTCAACAAAACCCTTAAACAAATGTTAAAGAAGGTGGTGGATAGAGATGGAAAGAATTGGGACTGTCTAATACCCTATCTAATGTTTGCCATTAGGGAGGTACCCCAATCCTCTACGGGTTTCTCACCCTTCGAGTTGCTCTATGGGAGACACCCAAGAGGGCTGCTGGATATCGCCAAGGAAACTTGGGAAAATGAGAGTTCTCCTCACAGGAGTGTGATTGAGCATGTCGCCCTGATGCAAGATAGAATTGCACAGGTAATGCCAATCGTAAAGGAACATTTGACCCAAGCGCAGTTAGCACAGCAGAGAGTGTACAACCGTGGGGCCAAGACCCGTACTTTTTCCCCGGGGGATAGGGTCTTGGTGCTAGTCCCTACGGTTGAAAGCAAATTTCTGGCCAAATGGCAAGGTCCATATGAAGTAATTGAAAAAATTTGTGAGGTGAACTACAGGGTTAGACAGCCAGGAAGGCGAAAGCCGGAGCAGATCTATCACGTCAATCTGCTGAAAGCCTGGAGGGATAGGGAATCCCTAGTCGCAGAGACTTTGTCACAAGTACAGCCTGATTGCTTAGTTCCTGAGGTTGGAATAGCAGACACCTTATCGAAAGCCCAACAACAGGAGGTTAAAGAGTTTGTACTTCGTAACAAAGAGATTTTCTCTGAGCTGCCGGGACAAACATCTGGCGTAGAGCATGACATTATCACCCCGCCAGGAGAAAGGGTAAAACTAAAACCTTATAGAATACCAGAGGCCCGACGGGAGGCAATACGTGGGGAAGTTCAAAGGATGCTGGAATTGGGTGTGATAGAGGAGTCCCAGAGTAACTGGTCCAGTCCTATCGTACTAGTGCCCAAACCTGATGGGAGCTGGTGGTTTTGTAACGATTTTCGACAATTAAATAAAGTTACAAAATTTGACACCTACCCCATGCCGCGTATAGATGAGTTGATTGACCGGCTGGGAACAGCCCGATATATGACAACTCTTGATCTCACCAAAGGGTATTGGCAAATCCCCCTGGCCGAGTCGGCCAAGGAGAAAACTGCGTTTGTAACCCCAGATGGGGCATTCCAATATAAGAGAATGCCGTTTGGGTTACAGAATGCACCGGCAACATTCCAGCGGAAAATGGATAAGATTCTGAGGCCCCATCAGAAATATGCTGCAGCTTACCTGGATGATGTGATTATCCATAGCACAGACTGGGTCTCACATTTGCCAAAAGTACAAGCAGTCCTAGACTCTATCCGGGAAGCTGGGTTTACGGCCAATCCAAAGAAGTGTACCATTGGACAGGAGGAGGCCAAATATCTTGGGTACACTATTGGGAGGGGGGTGATAAAACCCCAAGTCAATAAAGTCGAGGCCATACAGAGTTGGCCACGTCCCAACAGCAAGAAACAGGTACGAGCCTTTCTGGGAATCGCTGGCTATTATCGACGATTCATTCCCCATTTTGCTTCTCAGGCTGTGCCCCTCACCAACCTGACAAAAGGGAAAGAGTCTGTCATGGTTAAATGGTCCCCAGAGGCTGAAGAAGCATTTCAGTCCTTAAAAACAGCCTTATGTAGCCAGCCAGTGTTGTACTCACCAGACTTCTCTAAGGACTTTGTTGTACAAACTGATGCATCAGACGTTGGGTTAGGAGCTGTGTTATCCCAGGTCTGGAACGGGGAAGAGCACCCAGTCATTTTCCTCAGCAGGAAGTTGAAGTCCCATGAGGTAAATTACGCCACGATTGAGAAGGAATGTTTAGCAGTGAAGTGGGCTCTAGATTCCCTTCGGTACTATCTGCTAGGTAGGCACTTTGACCTGGTGACTGATCACACTCCTTTAAAGTGGATGGCTCAGAACAAGGAGACCAATAGAAGGGTAAATAGGTGGTTCCTGGCCCTACAGGAATTTAACTTTACAGTTAAGCATCGCCCTTGTGTTAAAATGGGGAATGTGGATGCTTTGTCTCGGATACATGCGTGTCTGACTGCTTGTGTTACAACCCCAAGGTTGAAACAAGAGGGGGGGGGGTATGTGGCAGCACGCAGGTAAAGTCACCTGGTTGTATCCAGGATGGGAAATATGTGTGCCCTAGATTCAGGCTTTATGCAGACTTTTACAATTAGAGGGGAAGAGTTAATGAGCCCAGCTAAAGTAAGTGGGCTCATTAAGACCTCTACAAAAAACCCCAGCATGCTTAGGGAGATGCTCCATCCTGGAACCAGTTTTGTGTTGTATAGACTGGGGAGTGTGATATCTGTTCTGTTCTGTTCTGTGCGGTGAGTTAACGCCTGTGTGGCAAACCTCTACAACAGAGACAGGGACTGGTGCAGCACAAGGCTGCACTCAGTTGTTAGACAGGGAATCTAAGTGTGTAGTTAGAGGTCAAGCTGACCAGGATTTATTTTCATGTTTTATTTTTGTTTGGCTGTTATATGTATCACTGCATGTAGCATAAATAAACCGCATCTTTTGTTTTTTGCACCTACAACGCTGTCTGCTGTGCCTGATTTTGTGTTGTGAACCCATCCAGGGGGTCACACACACCTGCTGCCGAGCTAACCCCTCACAATATTCTATGAAAAATGACCAAGAAATCATTAATTCTGCCAGGGTATGTAAACTTATGAGCACAACTGTATATATATCCTGGATAAATTACCCATTTAACTACCAATGCCATTTCCACTTCATATTTCCCCCTTATCACAAGGGTGCATTGTGTGGGTGTGTGATAAAAGCCTACATTTGTAGCTTTCAAAAGAGTAAGGTCATTTTGTTGGATAAGGATATTGTCAATCCTGGGGTATGTTTGATGCTTAGGCAATTAAAATTTATATTTTATGTTTTGTATGTTAGGGGTTCACTGTGGTAGTCATGAAGTGGTTATTTGACCCTTCTCAGCTTTGTATATGAACGATGAGAAGCTCCCCTATAGACATCAAATAGTGATATATACAGTGATATATTACAATCTTCCTATGTGAAGTAAGCCCTATGTGTCTCTCAGTTTTTTCAGGGAAGGTTCCTAAAGTGGAAATTTGGTTCTCATTCAGTAGATATAAACTAACTAAGGTATTCTTTCTTTCATAGGAAATAGCCTTAATGATAAGTAAGTGCCCTGAGTAATCTGTAATGACTTCCTGCTCTGTGCATGCTAGTGGGTAAAAAAGTAAAATTGAGACTGAAGAGACAATATGATAGCCCACAGGAAATCTGGGCCTACTCCACTTCAGGATCCTGTCCACTCCAAAGTGTCCACCCTGCAAGAATATAATGTGGGCTCATTGTTGTGATAACTCACAGGTTGGTCTAGTTTGTTTTTCTGAACTATTGGGTTTTTTACATTGTATGGGGGGATGGGAATTAGTGAAATTGTGCAGTGAACAAATTTAGGTCCATGGAGGGTTGGGTAGGAGATGGATGAGAGAAACTAAGGATAATCAAGGCATAAAGGAAACAAGGGGGGTTTGAAAAAAGCAGAAGGGTTAAAGGATGATGGGAGGGAATAGATTTGGGTAGAAGTTGGAGAAAAGATGGGAGGGGCGTTAACCACCACAGAAAGCAATTGGGGTTAGCTTAGGAAGGGAAAGAAGTTGTAGTAGGTAGAGGAGCTTGAGTAGGGTGCAAAATTCCAGACCCTCTGAAGATGAAATAAATAGGTGCAAATGCCCTTTGTATTTACTTAGTCAACAGCCGCAGATGCTGTGTGTTATGCTAGTGGAGTGAACATCTGTAAAGTAATTCCAGTTCATCTTGTTCTATAAAGAGTGCAGACACTTGTGTTTACTAGGTCTAATGCTATTTCAAGTATGAAGTGACAGGTTTTAATCATTTCAAAACTCCACTTTCTACTGACTTCTACTACTAATCCTAGTCAATCTTGCCCTGATAGGTGTTCATTTTCAATCTCTGTCATGTATGCATCAGGATGTCCCTTAATCAGTATATACTATACCTCGCTAGAGTACAATATAGCCATTGTTCATTTCATGGGTATTTGGCCTACTTTGTTTTAGAGTGTGATTGCCCAAAAGCCATCTAGAAACATTTGGCCTCAGCTTTGTCTGAGCTTTTTAACAACCATTATTCCTGACCAAAACTCCAAAATAGAAAACTATTAACTTTAACAAAAACTCAACTTTTCTACAGGCTGGTACCCATCTCTAATGCTTCCTAATTCCTTATCTTAGTGACACTTGTGACGGGCACTTGATCCAAAGGGTAGTCCCCTCCCTCCTTCAGGTTGAAGCATATCTGGTATCTGGGCTTCGCCACGGTGAAGAGAGGTTCTTGCTTCCAAAGTTTCATATAACACATTCTAAAGAAAATTATAAACGAAAAAATATATTAAACCATTATCAGTTTACTCAGTCCTTTGCGAGATCTCAGGGATTCAGAGTTCTCAGTATGCCATCTGAGTAGTTCCTAGCTATATGGAGGATGATATAGGACTTCCACATTGTAGTTCTCTAGGTGTAAGCTTCTAATGCCCCACTACAGTCATATCAGGCAGGGATCTGGAATTTCCTATAGTTCCTATTCTCATGACTCATGTTCTTCCCTGCATGAAGCATCCAAGGGGTACCCCATCTACCAAGGGGCATGCCTTTTATTCTAATAAAGAATTTAAAATGTTTGTGATCCATGCACCAGGTAGTCCTTTTGTGTAGGGGGGAAGCCTGCCTTTTTAGCTACAATGGTTTAGATTGTAGGATTATGTATGTCCTTTGTTCTCCAGATTATTCGATACAGTCCTGTATCAAGATATTCTTACAATCCAGGAACCAAAAGAGGTTCAGTCATTGCGATGGTTGCTGGCCGATAAAAGATCTGAGGTCTTTGCAAATGTTCAAGGTTTGTGGATATCCCCACTTGTACGTGGCCCCTATTGGACAAGGGAGGGGCAGTAGGGGCTAACATCTTTTGTACAAGATATTGCAGCAGGGGTCAGGCAAAATGTGGATTGTTGCCCCCCTCAAAATCCACGGTTTCTCTGTCATTGTTATTTTATAATTTTTAACTGTAAAGAAGTGAATGCAACACGATATGTCTCTCAGTGCAGATTAAGGTAAGCTTCTATAGGGTCCATGGGTTGCTTACCCAGAATATCACTTTGGATGGCCATTACCATGGCTTTCAGATCTGGGCCTAGTGTTGCCTCCGAGATGACCGAGTTCTTATATTTCACCTTTTGTGGTTCTCTGTATCTTCCAACTGTACCTGGAGTTAGGTTGAGTCCACAGTCTTTTCTAAGATTGAGTGGTGGGTGTTTCCGACTGGCAAGTTTTGAACATTGTGAGCTTGTAAACCAAAAAGACTGTTTTTGTTCTGATCTCCATCTCCTGCCATAGTGTAGCCATAACCTGTGTGGTCAACATCAGAATATCATCTTCAGTCAGTAAGGCCCATATCAGCATCCCCGGATCTGCTCTCTTCTGAGGGTGGGAAATGTTGCAAGCTATGGAAGGTACCAGTATCATCTTGGTAGATATTAGAGAATCTGTTTGTTCCTCCTCTAGCCATGGAGTCCATCAGAGTTTGACCCCCAAAGTCTAGTAGAGAAGTAGTTTGTGGACTTCCTTCCTGAACTTGTAGCCTTAGGATTCTGTAGATGAGATATTGTTCAATTTGAGAGGTCTTAAATGGTAAGATACAGCCGGCGGTTTTCCCCTGTATCAGCATGTGCTATAACACCAGCTCACCTGTCTGTATTTACAGAGACATGCAACCACCGAGCACATAGATTTCTCTTCAAGCTTCCTCATCCTGCCATAGTTCAGCCATGCCCCCCCCCCCCCCCCCCCATAAATACCAATGAAGGGCACGTGTTATATAGTCAAAGTATTCTGGAAATTCATAAACGTTTCAAAGAATTTCTGAAGTTACACATCATAAAAATCTCTTAAATAAAAGCTTTACTTCTGAAATTTTAGACACAATGGTTTCACCAAAAATATTTGAATGATATCACATAATATTTGCAAACTTGTATGGCTTTCTCTCTAAATAATTTTACAGCAGGTACTTTGATTCTATATTAGTATGTACTGTATTCAGTTCCAGCCACAGACAATAAAAGAGAGTTGACAGAAGGATTTTATGGAATACAAGAATTTTGTAAAGTGAAGAACAAAAAAGGAATGGCAGATATGCATAATCTGATACATTCTTTTAACCTGGAGCATTCATATTTTGCCTTTCATGGTGCAGATGATGAAATCCTCACAATAGTCTTATTTATAGAAATATAAAATAAGTTGAGCTTACAAAAATATTCTGATAAAAATGATAAAATATTTAGGCAGGTGTGAAAAAATTTAAAGAAAGAATACTTTCGCAAGTAGGTGTGTTAATAGCTTTTTTTTAATCAAAATTAAACAAAATTGACAAAATTAAAAGTACATGAACAGAAGAGAAATCCAAATCAACTCAATAATCTAGGTACATTTGCACAGTTTTAGAAGGAACTCAGAAGGTAGGTTGTTCCAAACATTTTGGAAAGCTAAGAAAGGATCGTCTGTGTATGTAGGCTGTCTCAAAACCTTCTGTCTCCTCATGTATTCCAAGACAGATTCGATGATGTTGAGATCAGGACTCTGGGGGCCAAACCATCACTTCCAGGACTCCTTGTTCTTTACACTGAAGATAGTACTTAATGATATCCTGCCTCCTACTAGAGTCAAATATTTCAAAATATGACTCTTCAGTCCAGAGCACCTGCTGCCATTTTTTTTTTTTGCACCCCATTTCCTATGTTTTCAAGCATAGTTGAGTCGCTTAGCCTTGTTTCCACACCCTGTATGTGATAGTGATGTGTCTGTCTGGGATTACATGAAGAGAAAAGGAGACAAGAAGGATTTGAGGCAGCTTACATCCACTGATGATCAGTGGTTAGTTCTCCAAGCTGTTTGGAACAATCTACCTGCCCAGCTCCTTCTAAAACTATGTACAAGTGTACCTAGAAGAATTGAAGAATTTATGCTGTTTCAAAGGCAAAGGGTGGGCACAGCTAATGTTGATTTGATTCAGATTTCTCGTTTGCTCATTTACTTTCCAATGTGATAATTAAAGTGCTAATAGTTTATTTTTTATTTCTAACGCATTCTTAATTTTACAGCATATTTTCAGACCTGCTTAAAACTGTTAGGTTGTTTCTATGTAGCCTAGCTGGAATCTCCTGCTGCACCTAACAGTTGCCAATGTTGCTATCCATTTCATTTGGATATAGTTGAGGTTTTGTAATGCCCCATACACACGATCAGAATTCTCATCAGAAAAAGCTCTGATGGTTTTCCCGTCAGAATTCTGACGGAATTCCGCTCAAACTGTCTTGCCTACACATGGTCACACCAAATTCCGACCGCCAAGAATGCGGTTACATACACTGCATACAACGGGACTATAAAAGCGATGTGCGGCACCCTTTGAGCTCCTTCTGCTGATCTTGTGTTTATCGCGTGTTAGTAGAAGTTTGGTTAGAGACAATTCAAGCTTTTCAGACTTGTGCTTCAGATCGTTCCTGCTCTTCAGTTTGTGCTTGTCGGTGCGTATCTTCTTATCAGTGCGTGTAGTCGGTTCACATTTGTTTGTCATTGCGTGCTATTTTATATAGTACTCTTTGATCTTCAGTGTGTATTGTTTTGATTTTCAGTTCATTCTTTCAGGCCTTGCTGTTTATCGGTGCTTTCTGTTAGTCCGTTCTGACCAGCCAACCGTTTTGAAGCCATGTTGTGTGTACGTACTCGTCGTAGAGTTTGTGCTGTGCAGGGGCTTGGTGTTGGGGTTCTTACTTTGACACAAGCCCAGTCCATGAACAGGGCGGGGAGGAGTTCATGGACCAAGAATTGGTTGCTCCGTGACCAATTCTCTCATATGCCTTTGCTGCGTGAGATCCGGGAGAATAACCCTGATGAAATTTCAGGAATTTTCTCAGGATGACGGACCCCATTTTTCTCCATCTGTTGGCTTTGACCCCTTATATCAGCAGGCATGATACCTGCATGCGGCAAGCCATCACTCCGGAGCAAAGGCTAGTCGCCACTTTGGGGTACTTGGCAACAGGGAGAAGCCTGCCGGACCTCAAGTTCTCCACCGGCATCTACCACCAGGCTCTGGGGATCATTATCCCAGAGACCTGTTCTGCCATCATCCAGGTCCTGCAGAAGAACTATATTAGGGGAAGTTTTCTTCTTTAACATTACATTGTATTTATTTAATGTTTGCTAATGTATTGCATTTCTTTCATCATTCTATAATTAACATAATTATAATAAGCTGTGAATTTCCTCTTTTTTAATGCTCCTTTTTTATCCTTCATGCATATTTGCCTTCACTAATCTCCCCGGCATGCTATCCTGGGCCCATATACTCCTAGTCTAGTCACTTAACAATGTATTTTGTGAGCTCCATTGTAGTGCTTTACCCTAAAGACCCCCTAAAATGTGTACAAATGTTATCCTTAAATTCATGCAGAGTGCCAGAGGCTTTTTTTGAGGGGCTCAAAATCATTTGAAACCTTGCCTCCCCCCAACCGCTAAGTGATACCAATCTCTATCTGCTGACTTTGCCAAACCCATACACACTATACCTACCTCTTTTGTGGTCAGATTTATGGATGAATTCACCAAAACATGTAGTGCAAGGGCCTGCCTCAATACTTTCAAATGGCACTGTTTACATTTTTCTTCACCTAATTATCTTGATGGGTAACTGCAGAATCTAAAAATTTGCTTCCATTTTTTTTATTTTAATTATGCCACTTATTACCTGTCCAGTGGGCTGCCAATAGTGTAATTAAGGAGGGGCTGGCCAAAATAACACTCATTCATTTGTTACTACATTACTTAGTGAAGAGGGTTACCTGTCCAAAACATACCTCCCCCCCTAAAATATTTCCAAGGCGCCATCAGAGAGGGTGAGGAATGTGAAAAGTAGACCTTTATATTTTAGCCTTTAAATACTCTTTACAAGAAATGTTATTCTGATGTTGGCAACAATGTCTGTGTATAATCTGCTTGCAATGTTTCCGTGCAAAATTACTAATTTGTTTTTTCTTGTTTGACCCCACAGCTTCCTTCAACGCCACAGGAATGGCAGACTGTGGCCTCCCAGTTTGCCCAGCGGTGGGATTTTCCTAACTGCCGAGGGGCAATCGATGGGAAGCACGTCCACATCGTTCCACCACCCCATTCAAGGTCATACTATTTTAACTATAAGGGGTTTCATAGTATCATGTTGATGGCGGTGGTGTTGGCGACATATGAGTTTCTGTATGTGGACGTAGGGAAGAATGGTCGAATGTCGGATGGAGGAGTATTTGCCCGGACCGAGTTCTACCAACCTCTCAAGAGTGGTGGCTTGGGATTTCCACCCCCCGAGGAGAATGTCGAAGGACTGCCATTTGTCTTTGTCGCAGATGAGGCTTTCAGTCTGGGTAACCATGTCATGAGTCCATTCCCCCAGAGGATCCTCACCCCAGAGAAGAGGGTTTTTAATTATCAGCTGGCCAGAGCCAGAAGAGTTGTGGAGAACGCGTTTGGGATGCTGGCCAGCCGGTTCCGCCTGTTTCAATACCAATGTGTTATGTTGCTGCATCCTACGCAACTTTTTGAAACAAAATAACCCAAATGATGTGGTCTCTGGAAGCAGCCCGCCCTGGCTTGCCCCCCCCCCCCAAAAGCGCCTGTGAAGTGCGTCAAAATTATCTGGAATATTTTTCAGGGAGGGGGGGGGGGGCATTGCTTTGCCAGCACATTTTGAATAAACGTTATAATTAATCTGCTAAAATCTTGATTTAGATTTACTGCTTGTGTTTCTTTTTGCTGTCTTCTAGTGCACTTGAAGTGTCAAGTGTTTTTTACATTATTAAATAACACCCATAGTCACTGTAAACACCAATTTCAACACAAAAACTGGTATTGATCATTGAAAGAAGAAGCCACACATTGTTGCGTATAATCCTTTTACTCCGTACACATTCACATGTGCGTTGTAAAACCTTTTTTTTTTTTAAGTTACAAATTTGGAGTTATCTACATTTGTGTTTTTGTGTTTTTTGAGGTTACATAAACAGCCATGTTTCAAAACAGAACATACACAACTCTGGAACTTACAAAGTTCAACATTGCAAAACTTAAAGTGGAAGTAAACTCCCCTATCGTTTTCAGCCAAGGAAGCTGCCATCTTTGCCTCTGTTTAATCTTCAACTGCTATGGTGCTGCACATGTGATTTGTTATGACACTAGCCATTGGATGGTTTGATAGTTTGGCTGAGAGCACAGGCAATGTGCACTTAGCATTCCTGGCATGCCTTTTTTTTTTAACTGTTTAAATCAATAGGTTTACTTCCATTTTAAGGCAAGATTACACATTATATTGTCCAAAATGTGTGGGTCTTGCCTTCAACAGATGGGGTGAAGTCACCCCTGTAAAAGCCTAATTTTGAAGATGCACACAAATTGGGAGTCAAACTGGGGATTTACATCTTGATCCCATGCCTAATGTCAACATGTGGGGATTAATGGATGTGTTTTGGGGTGCAACCCCTTCCTCTCACCTACTTGAGTTTTGAGGAAGGGGTTGCAGGCACAAAACGCTTACATTGATATCCCCTGATGGCAGATGACATGCTGACATACTGTGCACATCTTCAAAATTAGGCTTTAGAAAATGTTTACAAAATGTCAAATTGTTCAAAAAATGGTTCCAGTTTTTTTGGGAAATTATATTCTTCCGAGGACATCAATAATTCATTCTTACGTTTTTGTTTGATCTCCAGAGTTTTTTGTTTTATAAAGTCTAAATCCTGACTACACCACATATATATATCACCACATATGTCCTGGATTAGCCTTTGGGCACTGTCACTGGTGAAATGATGAGATTGTTCTTCCACAACCTGCACATCACCTAAAAAAAAAAAAACACACCATGTATTATAGATATGCAGGCATACATCTCTTATTACCTGAACCTGGGGTGTCAGACACTCACCTGTTGTGGTCTCAATCTCGACCACCTCTCCTTCCTCCACATCCTCAGATTGTGACCTCTATTCCCCTTCTTCCTGAGGTGGGGGGTCCCTGGTGACATCATATTTCCCTATTCTTTGCTCCCCTATCAGAATGAAACAAAAGGTATACTTAGCACACAGATATTTGGGGCAACAAATCTGAATGTGAAACATTGCTTGGGAGTGGGGGACAATTGTCTGTTTGGGCAGAATTCCAAGCTGAAGACATGATTTATTTCCTTACTAAAGCTGGAATACTTAAATCTTTATGGTAAGTTTCCCACCTGGAGACACCCCAAGTATACAATGGAGTACCTGTGTGGGACACCCTAAAAAGTTCTGGTGTCCCACACTAGTGCACCTGAGTCCAGATGTGTAAACAGCTGCGGATTGTTCTCTCCATACATTATACTGAATCTAGTTTGCTATTCCTTCTAGGTTCAAAAACATCTAGACAACAATGTCCTAAACCTCTTTGAAATTAAAAAATGAGCATGACCAAATGTATGTAATCATGTATCTGGGAAAACATTGTATTTATTTGGGAAACAAACGATGTTTACCACCAATTACTATGCCTATGAACAGGAAAGTAGCCATTTTAAAATGTACAAAACTATAAAGAAAAACACATGGCACAGCATGCAATAATAATAATAGGAACACACGACAAATACTTACTTTTTCGAAGAACTTTCTTGATCTTTCTATACTGATCCTGATCCCTTAATTTCAGGTCTGACCAGCGTTTCCTCAATTGATCCTTGGATCATCATACCTCAAAATTCCTGCGCAGACTCTTCACAACTTTATTCATGATCTTGGCCTTTCTCATATTTGGGTTTGGGTATGGACCATAATTCCCGTCATAGTCGTTCCTCCTCAAGTTGTCAGCCATCTCCAACATCTCAAAGGACATATTTAAATCTCCTCCTGGATTGTGACGTTTCAGGCTTTCCTCCTCCTCGTTACTGCTATTATGCACCTGCTGTGTCTCCGCTATGTTCCTCTCCCACTGGGACGAAAGAGACAGGGCGGGAAATATTCTAGAAAGAACGTCAAGGGTGGGCGACTCGGGTGGAGTTTCATGCATGCGCAGTGTATATAAAGCTTAACACGCACGTCTCGTAACTACGTTCTGTGTGCAGAGGAAGGAGGAATGGAAGCGACGAGCATTATAATGAAGGTAAGATTTTAACTTTGACATGAGCGGCCTATACTGAATCTAGATTGATGCCTATATTGGGTTAAGATTATCCTGAGATGAATGTTTTTGTCTTTTGTTTGGTCTTGCAGAGATAATGTATTTAAAGACCAAGAATTCCTGGATAAATATCGTGATATGCGAAATTTATGGGAGTTGAAAAACCCCTTATATCACAATAAAGCATGTAGGAAGGCAACGCTGGAGAAGCTGCTTGAATTTGTAAAGACTAGGATCCCCAATGCAAACATCAGGTCTCTGGAAACTAAAATTGGTAGCTTGAGAAGCACCTATAGGAAGGAGTATCTGAAGGTCCAGAGGTCCCTGAGGTCAGGAGCTGCAGCAGATAAGGTGTATGTACCCCGTCTGTGGTACTACAACAGGATGCATCTTTTTGATGACCAGATTGAGCCCAGGGAATCGCTTTCGACTCTTCTGGCACCCCTTCCCTCCACTCTTCCATCCAGCCTTCCGTCAACCCCAGCTGAGGCTTCCGAGGACAAACCTGGGCCTTCCATCCAGGAAGAGATTGAGGAGCCCAGTTGGAGCCAGGTATAGTATTTTTATACATATTTTTATGTAAAAATGATTGTTGGTAACTAGATGTTGTTATTGATAATAAATGAATTATTTAACAAAAAGTGTTTGACATATTAATAGACAGTAGGGGCCAAAAATGATTGGGAAAAGAATGAAAAATGCTGGGCTCAGAATGATAGTCTTTTATATTTATTAACAGTCAATTTGCAACAGTCATGAGCTGAAAAGTGTGTGTGCTTGATGAACAAAAAACGAAAACTATGTCCCTTTTTCATACACAGGATGACCTCAGCCAGGACGAGGCTCTGGCAAGTGGCACACAGGAGGAGGCGGGGAAAGTGTCAGCCAGGAGGTGGCGGGGCCCAGTAACACCCAATCCCAGGTGCCTCCCTTCCGCCTTCCACCTAAAAGGCTCAAGAAGGGGGGTAAAATGGAGGAGGAAGCACTGGCCCTCATCAAGGAGGCTAATGACACCCTGAAATCCCCCCTCGATGCTGTAGAGGCCTATGGCATCCATATGGCCTCCAATTTACAGCAAATGGAGGAGGACCAACGGTGCAAATGTGAGAAACTCATTTTTACAACCATCCACAAGGGGTTGAATGGTAAACTAACTGATGACGACCACCTGTGTGCGCTTCCCCATCCTCCTCCTCCTGCCACAAGTCTACCTCCAGAGCCACAGCCTCCAGGGAAGGCTGCAGGGAAGGGTGCACAGAAGGCTGTACGGAAGAGTCTAAGGTGATTGCCTGGCTTCAGTCTGGTCTGACAGAACACGCAGCTTGTTGTAGGACCAGGGTACAAATATGTCATCTGCTGCTGTTCCTGTTCTCTGGGATTCCTGGACCACATTGACCTCCTTTCTATATGGACTTCTCAGTCTACCAAGTTTTTGAGCCACAAAGTTGATGTGTGCCTTGGTGGCCAAAGGCTTCGCAAATTCCAGCAGTTTCTCCAGCGTTGCCTTCATCTTTCTTTTGTTATTATGATGGAAAATAAATTGTGATTTTTGTTTCAGAAAATACTTGCCTATGTGTTTTTCTTCAAATAGCAAATAGAATTTGTTTTGGGCGAGTAGGCAGGTACATTTCAAAAATACAATGTCAAAATTTACAAGGGACACCAACACCAAACAGGTTTACAAATACAAGATAATAATGGTGTTGTGGAAATGTGACATAAAAAAATAAAAAGGAGAGCACGAGAAAATAATAAAATAATCAAAAAATTTTGATTAAAAAAAAGACTTTAAAAAAAAAAAATATATATATATATATATATATATATATATGTGTAGCGGATGACATTTTGGACAAAGTGTCATTCATGTGTAAATTTCGTTTTTTTGCCTCAGAACAGTAATGGGGTTCTGGGGGTTAATTATGTAGGTTAACTTTGACATCAGTTTGGCTGGGCAGTGTTAGCCCTTGTACACACGGTCGGATATTCCGATGGACAATGTCCGATAGGACCATGTTGTCGGATAATCCAACAGTGTGTGGGCTCCATCGGACTGTTTCCATCGGAGTATCCGACGGACCAAGTTTTCCAGCTGGGCTATAAAATTTTCCGACAACATGATCCGATCGGACTTTGTCCGATCATGTGTAGAGAATTCCGATCAGACAAAGTGCCACGCATGCTCAGATCAAATTCCTAGACCAAAGCTATTGGCTAGCAGCCTGAACGTAGTGCCGTCCTAACGAAATAACGTTGGTTAAGGATCTAAGGATCACATTAAGTACGATCAGATTTTCTGACAACTTTGTCCGACTGTGTGTACGCAACAGTTTCGGACAAAATCCAACGGATTTGGTTGTCGGAATGTCAGACCGTGTGTACAAGGGCTTAGAGTTCTGCCTGGTCATTTGTACGGTGAGGTGCACATGACAGGCCAGAACTAGGCCTGGTTGGACGTTTTGGGTATCGGCTTCCTCGGAACCAATCAGTGGGTGTGCAAGGCCCCGCTGAGGAGTCTGGGGAGGTCACTTGTTACAGGTTGTTCGTTCGTGAGGCCCTAGTGGTCTGTTCCTGTTTACCTGGATCGGGGTAGCCCCGCTCCGCAACATGCTTCTGTTGGTTACCCCCGATAGACCTGCCTGGTCTGGGGTAGGGATCCATCTGTTCCCGAGTCTCGGAACCGGCTGGTTGAGGTGTGCTCTCTGCTTGGAGGGGCACCACAGCTGGTGAAAGTGACCGGGGGAGGACTCTTCAGAGGAGGGCCAACAAGCTGGCATCCTGGGAATTGCCTGGTTACTGAGTTGGGAAGGACATTGACGAATCCATGCTTTTTCCAGTTATATCAAGGAGACAGAGAACGTTCCAGGTACTGAGGAAAAAGGTTCCTGTTCACTTTCAGTTACAACTTGTTCGAGGTCAGAGATTTTACAAGTTCTGAATCAAAGTGCTGACTGCCATAATCTCTGGCTATAGATTTGTTCAGCCTTGAAGCGCCCAGCTGTGGCTACTCTCTGGGTGGTACTAGAGACTTTGTTATGTCTGCAGTTCAAGGTGCCTGAGTTCTTCACCCTTGCCCTCTGTTCCCATACGAGACTGTGTTGTTGGATGTTACCCCTGCAAAATAAAACATTTCAAAAGGACTTTATTGGTGTCAGCGTCCAAAGTTATTGGGTATCAACCCTGGGAACCCCTAGACGTGGAAGAATAAGCCAAGTGGAGGTAACCGGTAAGTTAAGGCCGCCCTGCCAAGGGTTATGGCCATTACATATATTATGTAGATCTGGCTTTAATTAAAATAAATATTATTCAGGGGATACCTAGAAATAATAAAGAAATAAGTTCGTGTTTGAATATGAGCAGCAAAAGAACTTCATTCTTCGAGCATTATAAAGAAGAGAATGCGGGGCATTGAACGATTTAAATATTTACAGCGTACTGTGATGGCTGCGTAAGAGCGGAGATCCACAGCAACGGAATACACAGCGGCACATAACAGCTCTCCCAGAGGTATATACCCACCCCAGCTTGCTGCTGACCACCGGCGGACCACGGTGGAGCATGAATAAGAAACGGAAAGGCGAAAGGAAACCGCAGAGACTGACAGAATACTACCAGTACCGCCAGGGCGGAGGTAGACAAAATGGCGCCGGCTTTACTTCCACGCCGGCCTTCAGCACGCGGGACCCTGTCTCTCCCTCGGCCACCCGGGATGGAAATGAGGGCTCTCCGAAGAGCACCCATTCCTGCCCAGACACCCCACAACTGGCCAGTCCAGCCAAAGCTAGACCCAGGCTGCATGGCCCTGGATGCAGCTCACTGACCGGCCATGATGATGACTCAGGGGAGGACACTAGGGATCTGCCTGATAGCATTGAGAAGTTCCCCACAAACAACCAACCTGTCATAGACACTGTTCTTAAAGACATGTTACTCTCCCTACAGAGTACTATACAGGCTGATATGATGACTTGTATGAACAAGTTTTGCACAGACATCCAAGAAGTGGAAACTAGAGTTGATCATATTGAATGCAAAATGGGTGAGTTCGCTACCACAATTAATGACCTAGTAGATGCCCAAGAGGAGGCTGAGGGGGAGATAGAGGCCATACAGGCAAAAATGGCGGACATGGAGGACAGAAGTAGGAGAAACAACACGAAGATTAGAGGCATACCGGAAATGGTTCAACAGTGCCATTTGCGGACATTCATCACTACCTTATTCATAGGCCTCCTACCTGACCTTACACAGATGGATGTCACCATAGACAGGATACACCGCCTCCCCAAGCCCTCCTACCTCCCCGATCATACTCCAAGAGATGTCATATTGAGATTGACTTTTTATCATGTCAAAGAACAACTTATGGCCACTATGCGGAAAAAAGACCTCATCCATGCCCAATACCAACACTTGAAATTCTATGCAGATCTTTCACAGTACACACTGAAAAAGAGGAGAAGCCTAGTAACGATTACCAAACCTCTCCGAAACCACCAGCTCTCCTACAAATGGGGATACCCAACCAACCTCACTATCACTAAGGATGGTGCTACTCACATGGTCCATTCTCTGGAGAAAGGCCTTGCTTTACTTCAGGACTGGCACATAGTCCCAGACCTGGCAAACAACCCCAACCCTGCTAAGAAGACACAACAACTGGAAGCAGGATACAAAACTGTCACGCCTGACAATACTAAAAAAACACGCCTAAATCAACGGATTATGCTCGGGATACCACACATTCCATTGCAGCAGGGGCTAACCCTCTCTGCCACGAACTTGACCCCCAATCTATGTTTGAATAGCACTAGTTGCATTCAAATAGACAGTTGACTGCCTTGGGCCGTCAGTTGACAACGAGCCCGAAATGTTCACCAATGTTCAGAAAATAGCACTACAGCTTTACTTTGTTCTTTGCTTACAGCAGAGGTTTTGTTGTTTTATTTTGTTCTTTTTATTTACTGCTCACCACAGTTTGAAAGGACTACTAATTGGAAACTTCACAGATCATGCTCAATTCTCCTTGCCTATTCCATCTGATGCTTTGTCACGAAGCACCGTCTTCTACAAAGGAATGTCATACGCCACTGTCTACTTCTACATCATGCCTGCCACGGAGGGTCATTCACATGTGAGTAACTTACATTCCATACATTCATCTACATTCTTTCTATCGTCAGGAACACCCCTTGCTATCACCTAGCAAACAATGCCCACCATATGCCCCAGAGCACTTAGAAGGGGGACACTGCCCAAGCGCAACCAGACCCGGTAAATGGGAGTGACATTTTTATCCATCAACGCCAAGGGTCTCAATCACCCTGCTAAAAGGAAAGCCCTGTGGACTGAAGCCTCTCAATATGATAGTGACATACTTTGTGTACAAGAAACCCATTTTTGTGCCAATGCGCAGCCTAAATGTTCCCACAGAAATGACCCCTTTATATTCACAGCTAACACAGATACAAAGAAAAGGGGTGCACTCACGGCGTTCAGAGACACGGTCTCCCTCCATGTCCATGAGGAAGTCAAAGACCCTAATGGCAGATATCTCATAATCGTATGTGACATTAATTCATACACTTATACTATAGCGAACGTCTATGCACCAAACTCGCACCAGATTAAATTTATTAACAAATTACGGAAAATAATTGAGTCGGTCAGAAGGGGATCTTTAATTCTATGTGGAGACTTTAACCTACCCCCGGATACGGTTATGGACACCACCTCTACAACAAGACGCACCACACCTTCGTTACAGGATTTTATCCACAAAAATTATCTGTATGACTGTATGACGTATGGCGGGAGAACGAGACTTTACTTTTTTTTTCAGCAGCACATCACTCCTATTCTCGCATTGACCTCTTCTTGGTGGACCGATCCCTTCTGGCGCGGGCCACCAAGGCGATGATCAATACTATTACCTGGTCAGGTCATGCATCTGTTACCCTAACTATTACTAACCCACTTGCCCCTGGGCCTAACCCAGTCTGGAGAGCGAATCCATATGTTCTTCAGAATCAGGGTTCCAGGGAACAATTGGAAATTCAACTCAATGCATATTTTGATGATAATGTTTGTTCTGTAGCTAATCATGCTGTATTGTGGAATGCTCACAAGGCATTTATGAGGGGTATATTCATAAAAATAGGAGCGGAGCTGAGGAGACAGAGGCAACAGAAAATAACAGAGCTCACTGATAGCATTCGCTCCCTAGAAGCACAAAACAAAAAAACAACCCTCAATTGCCCTATCCAACTCCATTTCGTTACTTAGACTTGATCTGAGGCTTAGTCCCTTGGGAGACTTTGAAAAGGCTACCAGGAGACTGAAAATGACACACTATGCTAGTGGTAATAGAGCGGGGAAATTTCTTGCACAACAATTACAAGGACATAGGTATAAGTCGAGAATCCCATATCTTATTCATCCCAATACCCAAATTAAACTCTATCACCCAAACGAAATAGCGAATGTATTCGGGGAATACTATAGCTCCCTATACAACCTAAAAATGGATCACTCCACCCCTCAACCAGACCCAGACAAGATATCTACCTTTCTGGCACAACTTCCCCTCCCAAGGCTAACTTCTGACCAACTCCATCAGCTAAATCTACCTTTCACCATGTTGGAAGTAGACAAGGCTATAGCCAAATTACCATCTAACAAGTCCCCGGGACCTGATGCTTTATAGGGGAATATTACAAAACGTTCAGACATATCCTAGCTCCCCATCTACTACAGGTACTTAATGCTGCTGTTGCCTTTGCCTCTTTCCCTTCAGAGATGCTTAAAGCGTTAATAGTAACTATACCCAAGCCAGGGAAGGACTCGACCAGCCCACAAAACTTTAGACCCATTTCACTACTTAATAACGACGTGAAGCTTTACGCCAAATTGATAGCGATACGTCTAACAGATATTCTCCCGAGTCTAATTCACCCAGACCAGTCAGGATTCACGAAGGGTAGGCAAACATCGGACGCCACCAGGCGCCTGAACATCATCATCCACGTTGTAAACGTGGGGGGAACGCCTTCTCTGCTCCTGTCACTGGACGAGGAGAAGGCGTTCGACCGCATACATTGGGGGTACTTAGCTAGTACCCTCACTTCGTTTGGCTTTACTGGCCCTATCTTTTCGGCGATTATGGCCCTTTACACCAGTCCCTTGGCTCAGGTCCTAATGACGGGAGCTCTTTCAACTTCATTCAACATTACGAATGGGACCAGCCAGGGCTGCCCTTTATCTCCACTGATTTTTAACCTACTGATTGAGCCCTTGGCGTGTCGCATTCGTACTCACCCAAGCATCTCGGGAGTTGAATTGAATAATTCCATCCACACCATCAGTCTTTTCGCTGATGATGTTATTCTGATGATCACAGATGTAGAGAACTCCCTGGCTTCGGTGCATCAAACATTACAGTGGTTTAGTAAACTATAATTTTACAAAGTGAATGAATCCAAGTCCTATATACTAGGCCTGAATGTACCTTTAGCGGTAAGATGGAAGCTGGCAACTGAATATCCTTACACCTGGGAAACATTGGGCATAAAGTACCTTGGTATCACTTTGACACCTAATTTAAGTGACCTTTATTGTTCTAACTATGCCTCCTTTTTAGATACATTACCAACGAAGCTACGGGACCTGGGGCAGGTTGAACTCTCATGGACTGGCAAACTGGCGGCTTTTAAAATGACTATACTGCCATAGCTAATTTACTTGTTCAGGACCTTACCGATACCCTTGCCCAACACGTTTTTCCTTAAAGCCCATTCTGTCATCAACTGTCATATCTGGCAAGGGAAAAGAGCGAGATGTGCCTACGTTCGTCTGATACCACCTAGGAACATGGGAGGTGTGGGTATGATAAATCTAAAAGACTACTTTTTGGCCACATTACTGACCCAACTTAAGACATGGTTTCCCTCTTCCATGAGTCCTAGATGGACAGAAACAGAGAGCGCCCAACTTCCCGGACGAAATCTTTATTACTTACTTTTTCAGCATCGCCCTCGCTCACTAAAAAACAAAACCCTATCCCCTACGATAACAGCCTCACTGAGTACTTGGGATGTACTTATACACCACTCTTTCCATCAGAGCAAGCTTGTAATTTTACCAATGCCCTTGCAAAGCCTGACTGGGCTTATACCAGACTTAAACATAATAGACTTAGACTGGGTGGCAAGGGGGATCTGTGTAGTGGATGACTTAATGATTGGACCAAACCTAAAGACCTTTCGATCTCTCCAAATAGAATACGGCTTGACAGCACAGGAACTCTACACTTATATACGCATCAACCATTTTCTCCGAGCGAATCCTACCACCCATATTTCCATTCCATGGAACCTATAGCAGTATTATTTAAGCACTAACCCTAAAAGCAAGGGCCTATCCCTCTTTTATGGAATGCTAGGAAATAAAACAGTATTTACAAAATCCTTGACTATATCCTCCTGGGAAGAGTATATAGGGACTTCTTTCACTCCAGAACAATGGTTGAAAGCCTTTAGAATAACCTACTCCTCCACAAAGAGTGTTGGTTTGTGGGAACTATCCTGGGCACTTGAACAGCTCTCTGATGAGCGGATTAATCCATCCCCAGAATTAGCCCTCCTCTCATTAACCATTGAGGAACTGCCAAGAGAGTACAGAACAGTAATCTCCCATGTTTTAATGAGTGCTAGATTGGTACTGACACGCCACTGGTGGGATCGAGTAGCTCCTTCCGTACGGGAGGTGATACTTACCACTCACACACACTCTACATATGAGCTAATGTTTGCGAGTACCCAAAACCATCTCTCACTAGCGACATCGGTATGGAAACCCTGGGCCGAATTGTATAGGAGACATAAAGCACACTGAATGGTACCTTCTTGATTTTATGACTTATAGAAGTGATGAGCATTTTATTTTACCTTATTTTATTTCATTTTATTCTATTTTGTTATATTTTTGCTTTCATCCCCATATGTTTGCCTGGTCACTTTCACAGAGTGCTCAGGAGCTCATTCCCTGGGGTCCGATAATTCGGACTACATGGTCTGAGAAAAATGCCTGTTATGCAAAGCTATTGTAACCAACACATGTGTGACCAGTCCTCAATGAGATGTATGACTTTTCACTCTACTAACTGCTATTTTACTAAATCTGTATGTGACGTATTCATGTTCATGTAATATTTAAATCCCAATAAAAATTAATGAAACTAAAAATTTGCAGCGTGAAGAATCTGCTATCTCCATTATGAACGCTAGTTTTACCGGACTGAGCGGTTCCATCTCCTACTTGTATCTGAGCATGCGTGATTTTTTGCGTGTCAGAATTGCATACACACTATTGGAATTTCCGGAAAAAAAAAGTTTTTCCGTCCGAAAAATTGAGAACATGCTATCAAATTTTTGCTGGCGGGAAATCGGCCAGCAAAATTCTGATGGAGCCTACACACGGTCGCATTTTCCGATGAAAAGCTCTCATCTGTCTTTTGCTGGCCGAAATTCTGATCGTGTGTACGTGGCATAACACTATGCACATAAACTTTATAAGCCTCAAAAAACAATCCATAAACCCAGTGCCGGGACAAGGTCATTTGGTGCCCAGGACGAAGGTGGTAAACTACCCCACTCCCGTCACCTGTTGCTAGATGCAGCTGTCACTTGTCACCATCACCTGCCGCTAGATGCAACATGTCACCACCGTCACATGCCGCCAGATGCAACATATGTCACTTACCACCGTACAAAAATTGAAGACCATCAGCTCCCTATTGTGTATATGCTGCACCACTTAATAGATGTGCATACAGATGCAGTGCCCCTTCAATTGCAGACTCACCAAGTATGGTGCGGTCTCCAGGACTATAAATCTAATGTATTTAAAAAAAACTCTTCCCTGAAAAGAAGTCATGGGCAGACCAAGCTTTTTTATGAAGGGGAATTACATTTTATTTTATATTGCACAGAAAAAAATAGTACAAAATTGCAAAAACTGGGTACCCACCACCAACATCTAGACCAGGCATCACTAAATTGTAGTCCACATCCGGCCTGAGCCTCTGCTCTTTCCGGACCACCGCAATTGCGCCATTTAGTCACTGCTTTTGTCCCCAGCCTCCTCCACTGTCATTAGAGTAGAGAGGAGCAGGAGGCGGGACAATTCTGAACTGGGGGTGAGATCAGCACTGCGTGGCGAGCGGTAGCTGCCTGTCACATTAATGGGGGGGGGGGGTGATTGGCTGCTAGGTGGCAGTCCTAGCAGCCAATCACCAGTTTGCTAATATGAAAAGTTTACCCAGCAGTTCCCACGCTCTGCCCAGTGCTGCTGTCCCTTCAGTTTAGGATTGTCCCACCTCCTGCTCTCCGCTCTCTGTGAAAGGTAAGAGAGTGAAGGGAGGAAAATACATGGAACTGTGAAGGATGGGGAGTGGGGGAAGGGGGGGGCAGTGCTGTGTGGGGATATATGAAGGGGCAATACTGTGTGGGGTGATATGTGAAGGGGGTAATACTATGTGGGGGTGATATGTGAAGGGGCAATGCTGTGTGGGGGTGATATGTGAAGGGGTAATGCTGTGTGGGTGTCATATGTAAAGGGGCAGCACTGTTTGGGGGTGATATGTGAAGGGGCAATACTGTGTGGGGGTAATATGTAAAGGGGGACAGTGCTATGGTGGGAGAGATGTGAAGGGGACAAACAGCTACACACAAAATTAGGTGCTGTATAGAAAATGCGTAGGGGTACTATTGACTCTTAAATGTACTGAAATCACCTGCTGCCACGTGTCACTTGCCACCGTCACCTGCTGCCAGATGCAACATGTCACTTGCCGTCGTCCCCTGCTGCCAGATGTCACTTGCCACTGTCACCTGTTGCCAGATGCCAAGTGTCACCACCGTCACCTTCTGTCACGTGTCACTTGCCATCGTCACCTGCTGCCAGATATCACTTGCCACCATCATCTGCTGCCAGATGTCACTTGCCACCGTCACCTGCTGCCAGATGCCACTTGTCACTTGCCACCGTCAGTTTCTCCTCCTCAGACTCACTCGCTGCTCCTATAATTTGTCAATGGGGAGTGCACATGGGAGAGGGGGATCCACGGCAACTGGGCTCCGGCGCTCCCCCCTCCTGCCTTAGCTTGTGGCACCCGCCTAGGATCGGCCCTGATTATATAAAACCCCTTTAACACTGAGCCACCGGCCTCATTAGCTTTACCATTGTTTTAGCAGGGATTTTTGGCTGCTAGTGGGGCGATTTCAACCCCCGCTAGCGGGCGAAGAAAGGGTTACTAGCACCCGTGTGGTGCTTCAGCAGTGGGGCCCATTCATTGCAACGGGCAGGGGCGTTGGAAGAGTGGTGTATACACCACTTCTTCCACCACCCCAAAGATGCTGCTTGCAAGACTTTTTTAACGCCCTCTGGCTTCCACACCAAGGAGCATGGAGAGACGTTTTTTAGGCGCTTTACAGGCACTATTTTAGTACTAAAACGCCTGAAAAATGCCTCCAGTGTGAAAGGGGTCTCGGCGGCACTGGTAGCTAGTGTGTACAGTCACACACACACACACACACACACACACACACACACACACACACACACACACACACACACACACACTTGTGAAGCACACTGCCAACACTTCACCTGCACCCCCTCTACCTCCAGCAAATTGTATCGCCCTGGGCGTCCGTCCCTTCTGCCCCCCCCCTTATGCTGGCCCTGCATAAACCATCATTTTCATATTTTACTCTCCCCTTGGCCTTACCTCTGTAGTCATAGACAATTTGATTGAACCAACTAGACTGACACCTCTACAGGCAGTCCATCCTACGGAATGTTTTAAAATGTATCTCTTCACGGTCCAATGCCCCAGCTAGTTGACCAAAGTGTATAAATAAAATATTCACTGCAATATTATAGTGTTTCCCAAAATTTCCTGATGCATACAAGATTTAAAATCATGTATAAAAACAAGCCCCCTAAGTCCACAGGCCCAAGTGTGCTTACTTTGACATCACTGATTATTGATTTGCTCCTGTGTACATTCACCAGCCAAATCTTGTCACTTAATGAATATATTATGTCTGCTTTATAATCCTTTGTCATTTCCCAAATTTATTGAAAAGTAAATGCCTTTACCACCACTAAATATTCATCCTGCAATCCATTCAGTTAGTTATAGATTCCATGGTCAGATGCATTTACCTCTACATTATGGTATAAGATGACTATGTTTTGCTAGAAGTACAATACTTTCATCCTCTAAGGGTAAGGATTATATCCCAAATCCCAATGTGAGTTATATTTATCAAAGATTCAATGGTAAATTCGCCCAGTGAAAAAAATAAAAATAAAAAATGTATCCACACAAGTGAAATTCAATGGAATTTTCCCAGAATTTTTGGGCTAGATGCACTAAATGTATTAAGTGCCATTTGCTGGGTGAACTTTTTGTGATTATATCTTGGCACTTTGAAAGTATGGAAAACCGTGAGAGTATTTAGCAGCTATTGTGCCATTTTGAGTGACTTGTTAAAAAATGTGAATGCTTTTATTCACCTGTTGACAATTTATTTTTTTATTTTTTTAATGAAAGTTTTATTGAAATATAAGACAATAAGAAAAAGGTAAAGTAACAGTCTCACAGACAATGCACATAGATCCAAATTTGAGGACATATGTAATCACAAAAAGGGACAAAACCGATATGACCAACAGTTCCAGGGGCAAAATTTTGGTTGCCAATAGAGAGAACAACAGAACAGAGAAGTATTTGTATCATCTATTGACAATTGTTGTCCTTTGTACTCAACCTGTGTATAAACACTGCATTATGGATAGTGATTGCTGGCAGAAGGTCCTTTTTGTTACTTTTTTCACACCAAATATGCACGCTGGTATTCCCATAGCAATGGAGTGGTGACAGCACCCCTATTATATGGATACTAGGTTAGCCTACACTTCCTTTAGCATTAGTGAGGTGATTTTAAGAGGGGTTCTCTAAAAAATAGGAGTTCCCCCTCTCAAACAAATGGTCAATGCTAACGAATTTCCAGGTGGGAATAATGGCAATCAAGGGGAGATTTAGGTATCACCTAAACTCTACTTGCCCTCTCTGTGGTGGGAAAGTAGGTGGTTGGCCCCTCTCTAGTGAACCTGCTTAACTATGCAAAAGTAAAAACATGCAAGTCCTTTTATTTTTAGCTAATATTTTTACCTTTTACAAGGTCCAGTGATGATGATGTCCTGTGGCATCCGATCCAGTGCTGGCAAGTCAGATGAAGGAGGACCAAAGTCCTCCTTCCTCGTTGTTTAAACTCCCGTTACTGCCAAATTTTCCCATATCGGATGAGTTATATGTACCCAGGAAGTTCTGGGAATGATGATCCTTGTGATGTCTTTACCTATGCCACATGAATGTATAGTAGATGATCTGATCATTTTACTTGCATATAATGTTTACAATTTAAAATATGTTAATCTGCATTTCAAAGATACTTATTTATTGTACTTAAAAATATGTTATGACTATCCTATATATACCAGTCTGTAATCATTAATATAGAAAAAAGAACAATCACAATAGCTAAACCCACAAGCGATCTTCTAAATATAATACTTGCTATAAAATTTTAAATGGTGTTTGCATTAGTTTACTTATGCAAAACAGAAGGTATGACTGAGACAAATATTCTCATTTAGGAAGTCTGTTACTTAATTTTTTATTTTATTTTTGTATTCCAAATTTACTCTGTTGCTTTGAAAGTATTGTTTGGTTGTCTGGGTAGACAGTTTGAGCTTTATAATTAAAAATGCAATTGAGACAGGCATTATATCCATTTTGTATGCAACCTTTTCCTACCTTAGCAAGTGTTACATTGATTGCCCGTATTTCTTTATTAATTCTTCAGGTAACACAACATTAATTTTATGTAACATTTTCATTCAAGGGCTTTTGCTAATACTCTTTTATTATTCATCAATCCACACCTCTTTGTGTAGTGTACTAATTAAAAATTAAATATGCAAAACCTTTTAATTATTTTAAGATGCAATGAGAATCATGAAAAATGGTCACTCTGTGACTTTCTATAATTGCATTGGACACTTTGTATAATTATGAATTAATTTACTTGACTGTTTTAATTGCTGCTTGCCTCACTGTTGTATGCCTAATTTTGCATTATGCTGTTAAAGACTAGTCATTTTTTAATGTGCTGGTGTTTCAAGCAGATTATAGTGACTGTGCCACTTATACATTGACATTAATTGGTAAGTATTAATGACCAGAGTCAATAAATCAAGCAAATGGGAATATAATATATTGAGAATGAACAAGAAACATGCCTTTCAGTGTTTTCTATCAATCAAAACCACAGACACTAACTAAAACATTTAACAACATAGCTTAGTTGAACTAATTAAATGAAGTACAGTATATGTCTAGTGGGAGTATGCTGATGCAGTGTGTGGCATGTGCTTAAAAAGGTCACATTTAAATTAGGTATATATAGGGGAAAAAAACAATATGCGGACAAAAGTAAATGCCATCTTTGCTTGCTTTGAAGCTTAGGGAATGGCTTTTAAATATCCAAGATTATTTTTAGTATACATTTAACAGACGATATGATAAAGGTAAATAAAGCATTGAAGGAAAAAGGAAGCTAAACAAAAACTACAATTTTCTGGCTTCCAGGTAGCATAGTAATTTCAGAACAGTCATTTTTTTTTATCAGAATAAAGCAGAATAGACTTCATTCCTGTTATGCAGCCTGAAATTTACAAAATGTCAGCATCCATCTGACACGTATTACATCTCTATTTTGTCCTGTAGAAAGTAATTGTCCTATTATGCCTATTTTGTTGAAGGTCAGACTTTTGGTTTCCAAATCACACTTTTGAAGAAAATTATAACAGTGTAAAGTTTAGAATTAGCTAATGGAATTACAAAAGTTCAACTGCAATTCCAAAGCAACACCTGGGTTGATATCACATTTGAGAAACGCTGGAATAAAATATGTATTTAGGTACTTATTTTCACAGGTTTTCACTTAGTATCCCTTTTACTTTGTTATGTGACTGTAACTCAATGCATAAAATGTGTAGGCATGGTTAAGAAGTTCGATTGTTTATTGGCAAGAGGTTATAATGGAAAAGATGTGTGACCTGTGCAAATTTGACCAATAAATTATTGTTAACGCAGAGTTGGAGGATCCAGTGGGATTAATATTTTTAAAGGAAAAGAGGCTGTTTGTAATGGAACTGTCTCTAGAACTTAGTGAATATGGTGAAATTTCACTTTGAAAAGAATGCCCAAACACGTGTAGGGAAAATTTAAACACATTTTTTCTTTCCTACACAGGTCAGCAGAGCTTTGCTTCATTCACCAAGCTATGGGGAAAATGCTCTTGCAAAGTGCAACTTCACCTGCAAAGTGACCAGTCTATTTCCCTTCATTAAATCAACCCTAATGACGGCTAAGCTCCTGTGATGTGCAGTTAATATTGTCCAGGATCTCCAAACTATGGCCCTCCCAGCCGTTTTGGAATTACACATCCCATGAAGCATTGTACAACTCTAACATTCACAGTTATGTCCAGGCATGATGGGAATTGTAGTTCCTGAACAACTGCGGGGCTGTAGTTTGAAGACCCCTGCTCAAAACACTTTGTTAGTGAGGAAGGGCAGATGAGAATGGTATTAACAAAACTTCAATACACAGGTGTAAATTCAAAAGTTTAAATAACGACAAATAAAAAAAATAAAAAAGATCAATTCACTAAGAATTTAGCGTTAAATAACGAATGCTGTATTTCTTTCGATAATGCAGTATTGCTGAGTAATCTAATGAGGTCATTTATTGCATGTGTCGGTGCTTAAGGGTTGTTTAGGGTCATTTCCATAAGGTTGTGTCTGTGTTTAAGGGTTGGATTACGCTCTCTGTGGGTTGCAATAGGCCCCTTTTTCCGGGTCTTCTGTGGGTTGAATTAGGCTCTCTGTGGCTGGAGTCAGACCCCTCTCTGAGGGTATCATTGCACCCCTTTCTGTGGGTGGAATAGTACCTTTTTCTGTGGGTAGAATTAGACTCCTTTCTGTGGGTTGAATTAGGGTCTCTGTGGCTAGAATTAGGCCCCTGTCTGTGTGAAGTATTGCATCTCTTTCTGTGGGTAGAATCTGTGGGTAGTATTGTGCCCTTTTCTGCGGGTAGATTTGTTTCCCATTTTAGTGGTTATGTTTGTGAGGAACATGTATGCGGATCTCCTTATTTGGTATAATGCACCATTTTTGTTGGTGTTTTCTAATGCCGCGTACACACGTAGCGGACTATCCGACGGACTTAGTCTGGCAGACTTCCCGCCAGACTGTCCGTCCGGCTTTCTGAAAGGGGTACTTGCCCACACACGGCACTTTTTCAGCGGACTAATACGGCGTACTAAGTCCGCCGTAATATCCGCCATACTTTTGAAATGAACGGACTCGCCCACACACGCGGAGGAAAGTCCGCTCATTTTGAGCGGGTCTCCAGGTAGGCGGAGCCCACGAAGGAGACGTCGCTAGCCCCGCCACCTGGTATGGACTTAAAGGGGAACCCCAACGATGAAAAAATCGACGTGGGGGTTCCCCCCAGGTCCACATCAGACCCTTGTCCGAGCACGCTACCCGGCCGGCCAGGAAAGGGGGGGGACGAGCGAGCGCCCCCCCCCTACTGAGCCGTACCAGGCCGCGTGCCCTCATCATGGGGGGTGCCTTGGGGAAGGGGGGCCACGCGGCCCCCCCACCCCAAAGCACCTTGTCCCTATGTTGATGAGGACAAGGGCCTCTTCCCGACAACCCTGGCCGTTGGTTGTCGGGGTCTGCGGCGGGAGGCTTATCGGAATCCGGGAGCCCCCTTTAATAAGGGGGCCCCCGGATACCAGCCCCCCACCCTATGTGAATGAGTATGGGGTACAATGTACCCCTACCAATTCACCTGTGAAAAAAGTACAAAAAAAACACAACACAGGGTAAAAAGTTTATTGCACAGCTCCGGGGGTCTTCCGTCTTCGGGGGTCTTCTCGCCGGACTCCTCCGCTATCTTCTGCTAGCTCTTTTGCTAGCGGAGGAGCCCGGCTTTCTTCCTCGCCGTAGACCTCTTCTTCCGACTTCAGGGGTCTTGTCCCCCTCTTCGGTTCTTCTGCCGGGCCACCGGGCCTTCTTATAGCTCTTTTACAGGCGGTGGCCCGATCTGCTGTCGCCGCTGCCGCCTTCTGTTCTTCTCTTCTTCTCTTCAGATGTTGACTCGTCGCATGCTTCGCTCACAATGGCTCCGATGCGATGCGCGGCGACATATATAGGGACATCACCGAATGATGTCCCCGCCCATTGTGGTGTCACAGTCCCAAAGGATGCTGGGACTGTGACATCATAATAGGCGGGGACATCATCCGGTGATGTCCCTATATAAGTCGCCACGCGCCCGGTCCCCGTCATTGTGAGCGGAGGGAACGACGAGTCAACATCTGAAGAGAAGAAGAGAAGAACAGAAGGCGGCGGCGGCGACAGAAGACCGGGTCACCGCCTGTAAAAGAGCTATAAGAAGGCACGGTGGCCCGGCAGAAGAACCGAAGAGTGGGACAAGACCCCGAAGTCGGAAGAAGAGGTCGACGGCGAGGAAGAAAGCCGGGGGCCTCCGCTAGCAAAAGAGCTAGCAGAAGATAGCGGAGGAGTCCGGCGAGAAGACCCCCGAAGACGGAAGACCCCCGGAGCTGTGCAATAAACTATTTTTACCCTGTGTTGTGTTTTTTTTGTACTTTTTTTCACAGGGGAATGGGTAGGGGTACATTGTACCCCATACTCATTCACATAGGGTGGGGGGCCGGTATCCGGGGGCCCCCTTATGAAAGGGGGCTCCTGGATTCCGATAAGCCCCCTGCCCGCAGACCCCGACAACCAACGGCCAGGGTTGTCGGGAAGAGGCCCTTGTCCTCGTCAACATGGGGACAAGATGCTTTGGGGTGGGGGGGCACGCGGCCCCCCCTTCCCCAAGGCACCCCCCATGTTGAGGGCACGCGGCCTGGTACGGCTCAGTGGGGGGGCGCTCGCTCGTCCCCCCCTTTCCTGGCCGGCCGGATAGCGTGCTCGGACAAGGGTCTGATGTGGACCTGGGGGGAACCCCACGCCGATTTTTTCAGCGTGGGGGTTCCCCTTTAAGTCCATACCAGGTGGCGGGGCCAGCGACGTCTCATTCGCGGGCCCCGCCTACCTGGAGACCCACTCGAAATGAGCGGACTTTTCTCCGGGCCGGAAAAGTCCGTTCATTTCAAAAGTACGGCGGACTGGCATACCCACGGACGGATGTGAGAAGACCTCTTAATAAATTGTATTGATGTTTCCCTTTTATAAATGGATATGTACAAATTGAGAAAAAAGAAAAATAAAGAATATATAAAAAAAGGAGCACTAATAAGTGCCCATTTGTGTGGGTGTGTGGGGGTGGAATGGGGAGTGTTAAAATGCCCAACTGTATGGGTTTCCTGTGGAAGAATATTACCCATTTTTGTGGGTATTCAGGGGTAACAGAGTGCCCATTTTTGAACATGTTATCAGTAAATTGTTCATTTCAAGGATCATACACATAACTACTGTAAAGGTCACTGTGTCCATTTTTGTTTTGGTTGTATATTTCTTACTGCATGCTGCTGAAATTGTTAAAATGGTTGACAACTAATAAAAATGCATTTGACCTTTTATTGTCTTCCGTTCATTTTTAATTAAGTGTACTTTCCTATTTGCTTAAATGTGTTGTGTTTACTAATTGTTACAATATTAAAAGAGAAAGCACTGCGCTATAACAAATAAATACTGAAAACTTCAAAACAGCTGCCAACACTTCAAACAAACAAAGTTCAGTGAATACAAGGTAACAAATAGTGTAGCGCTGGATATTTGTAACAAAACCACACAGAAATAAATAATGTGGTTAATGGAAAAGTGAAATGCTGAAAATGCAACAAAAAACAACTGTGAACACTAAAAATATTAATGACTGAGTGGTGAGTCCCAGTGAAATAATCTGCATATATTAAGTGATGCACAAATATTGTAGTGGGTATTCCTCACAAGGAAATCAAAAAGCTGTTGTAGTAGATATTCCTCATACGGAAATCAGGGAATCAACAAATCAGGTGAAACCAAAGAAAACGGCTTGTCTGAAGTGATTTCAAAGAATAGGTGAATTACTCTTACCGGAGAAGGTGGACTCATATGTCATACGACGGTTGAGTCAAGATATGCCCCTGTTGAAGACATATGTTGTCGAAACGCGTCGGGCTTGCATCTGGCACCCCACATTGCTCTTTCCTTTTAATATTCATTTTTTGTGATCACATGTCATAATTTTGTTTATTTTTATGACTTTTTAAATAAAACCCAATGGTTACCCTCTGACCTGCACCATTTGGAGCTTTCTTTTTTCTTTATATTTTTTGTGGACCACTTTCCACATTTAGGGTCGGTACCCCAAATGCAACTTATCCGATCCTGACACTCTGAGAGACGCTTTGAGAGACGTTCACCACAGTCTTTTAACATCTGAAGCATCCACAGTATCCATTCGGACCACCAACAATCTACCCTTGGTTCCATGTGTGAACCCCAAGCGCTCTTGACTCAACCGTCGTATGACATATGAGTCCACCTTCTCCGGTAAGAGTAATTCACCTATTCTTTGAAATCACTTCAGACAAGCCGTTTTCTTTGGTTTCACCTGATTTGTTGATTCCCTGATTTCCGTATGAGGAATATCTACTACAACAGCTTTTTGATTTCCTTGTGAGGAATACCCACTACAATATTTGTGCATCACTTAATATATGCAGATTATTTCACTGGGACTCACCACTCAGTCATTAATATTTTTAGTGTTCACAGTTGTTTTTTGTTGCATTTTCAGCATTTCACTTTTCCTTTAACCACATTATTTATTTCTGTGTGGTTTTGTTACAAATATCCAGCGCTACACTATTTGTTACCTTGTATTTACTAATTGTTAAACCACAGCCCAACGTAGAGCATCAGGATGAGCTTCTTGGTCAGCCGGAACTTCCGTAGAGCCTCACCCTCTGTGACTCTCCAGTGCAATACTCCCAACGCACATGTTCTGGCACAAATGACTGTATCTGAGATTGGGTGCTAAAATAACCGACGGCTGGAACCGACTGCAATAGTGAGAAAAGTGTCACCAGCACACCAGGATCTCCACAACTGGGTCCAAAACTTTAATCACATAGTATCAAAAAAAAAAGCAACGTTTTGGAGCCATGCGGGACCCCTTCTTCAGGCATGTGACTGATACATGCCTGATGAAGGAGTCCTGCGTGGCTATGAAAAGTCACTTTTATTTTTGATACTATGTGATTAAAGTTTTGGACCCAATTTTGAAGATCCTGGTGTGCTGGTGACACTTCCTTTTCACCCTCTGTGAAGTTGTCCATCAGGGTCCTCTCCACAAAATGTCGCAGAGACATCACCACAAATCCCCTCTTCCTCTGATGCCTTCTGAGCAAATTAAATTGCAAAATATTGCATTTAAAAAGCTCCATAGCTGTTATGCTGCTAAGCACTCTCTCTCTCTTAACTCCCAATAACTCCAACAGGAAATACTGCATGGGTTACCGCCATCAAAAGGGTGGTGTTAAATACTGCACCCTTTTTTAGTTCTTCTTCCTTTGCAAAGTTTACTGACAATTTTTATTTTTTTTTTTATTTACCGCAAAATATTTATTTAATATTTTATGATTTGGACTTTATTTATCCCATGCAATAATTTATGTAAATGAGTAATACAATACCCTTATCGCATGCGGTAAAGCTTAGAGAATTGACTCCTTCCTGATTAATAAAAACACACAACCTGAAAACTATCAAACCAGCTAAGATTTTATTTTAATTCTATTTCATATATTTAGCATATGCAACATAAACCAGAAAGAGAATGTAACACCGCTCAGACTGTGGATAAAGATTTCCTCATGGATGCTGATTCTGGCTCACCACCATCAATAGTAATTGAAGAAGAAGAAGATTGGTTGGCCACCATGGAAGGAAAAACCTCTGTAGAATAGTTACTTTATGGTCAAAGTGCCAAAGGACGTAGACGGGATGTTACAGGAACATTGGTAGACTGGATTCACAGAAATAACTTGCGTTTGTTCACATGCATGAGTTATCAGTGTGAAACCGGTCTACCAATGTTCCTGTAACGTCCTGTCTCCGTCCTTTGGCACCTTGACAGTAAAGTAACTATTCTATAAAAGTTTTTCCTTTCCTGGTGTGCGACCAATCCTCTTTTTCTTCATATGCAACATAAATCCACATATTTATGCTATCTTTTGCCAATGATGCGTTACCAGGTGAGTACCATTTTAAATGCCTGTATGCGTTTACGAATACTTTAATATTTCAAAGTTCCATCAAGTTGATGTAGACTCCTGAGGACCACATTTGTTTTTTGTTTGGGCCTTTGGTGTTTGCAGTGGCATGTTCATCTTTGTCATATACTTTCTGTGTCAAGTCATCCTTTTGTCAGTTATCCTATTCTTCATTTCCCTTAAAATTTTGCAAGCATAATTCTCTTTTGGAGTGAGTTAGCTCTTCTCATATACCGTCACAAACATGCAGCTTAAATTTAGTAATTTGGCTTTATAGAGAAATGGGCCTAATTTGCTGAATGATCCATTTGTTTTTCTAGCTGGTAACAATATTTGTAGAATTCTTCAGCAACACCAAAGTTCAAAAGTACCAGATATACATAGTTAATAAAGTGCCCGCTGAGTCTATATTCACAAAGTATTCCATCACTTTATCAAAAAAGCAAGTGGATTCTTTACTTAAAAGAGACGTATGGGTTTTTTTATTTTTTTTGCTTTATACTTACCTAGGTGGATGCAGCACCAGTTCGATGCTGCATCTGTCCCCTGGCGCCTCTACACTGAGAAGCAAGCGATCCAACACCGCCAATTGTTTGGTTCTCTCTGCTCTGCCCTCCTCCTCGCTCACTGGAGCACTGGGCTGTGGAGGAGACGGGAGCAGCCGGCTCAGACTCTCAGTGGCTCGCTAAGAGTCTGAGCCGGGTGTCGATCCAGGGATCTAGGTGGATCCCATCTCCCTGGTCGGGATGGAGCCGGGCCTGGACCGACCTCTGTGATTTCAGCAGAGATCAGACTTTAACTGCTCTCTGATTAAAAATGGGTTACAGGAGTACCAAACGAACTGCACTCCTGTGATCCATAGGAGAAGTACAGCCAAACAAACTTTAGCTGTATGTCTCCTTTAATTAGAATCCAAATAATTATTTTATATCACTGGTGGATCAAAACAGGACTGTAGCATGGCCGACATAAAAAAAAACACTATTTATTTTGATCGATATTTGTAACTGAATGCTAATAATGTGTTTATTATTTAGTAGAATGTATAGTTGTCCCAGTATTTCTCAATCAACGTCAATATCCACTAACTAGACAACATAAGCAAACTTCATCCAAAGCTTGGCCACTTTTTATGCATTTTAAACAACCAGCTAAATTCACCTTTCCATAAATATCATACAGTTCACTGAAAGGGTCTGCAATTGACTTTGTTATGTGTTTATCTCTTAAAATACATCTAAAGGCTGCTATATGACATTTGCAGTTGCTATTTGATTCATTTGCTCTTCACAAAGCCATAATAAAGTAAATAAAAACCTTCCTTTACTATCCTAAGTGAGCCAAATGTGCTTTTATCTGTGCTTCACACACTCTTAGGCTGGCCATACATGAAGCAATATTTTTAAGGAAAGAAAATAGCTCAGTGTGTGTTGATGAGGGAATTCCTCCTACTATGCTTTGTATTCTGAAAGCAGGAGGTTTCCCCGCTGTCAGAATACAATGATTACAGCTGCTGACTATAGCCACCAGCAGAAATCGCAAGCAGAAAAACCCTCTATTGATCAACTTTAGATACAACCAGCCTACCCATAGATGGACCAAAATTTGACTGGTTCCTGCTGAACTGCTAACATTTAAATCAGTCTATGGCCAACTTTAATCACAAACACTGTTACCTACAGTGAGCACTAGGGGGTAAAGGGGGGGGGGGGGGGAGGCGGTAGTGACAAAGGCAATGCTGCCAACCAGACAGCAGTTGGCGGGACTATGGACAGATGCTTAATGGCAATGCTGATAGCCAAGCCCTCTGCAACATCTACTCATCCCTCTGTAGTACATGCAGCCTACATGAGGGTGGCAATGTTGCCCTGAAATCAGCAGTGCAGCATCATTGCCAACCCATCACTGGAAGCTGCATCTATCAGGATGGACTCCACTGGCAGGATCAAATGTATTTGTAGGACATTGCAGAGGGACTGAAGAGAAAACTGTAAATGCAGCTAAATAAAGTGGTTGTAAACCCTCACATATACTCAGTGAAGGGGCTATCTTCAGGTTATACACAGAGATGAAAAAAATCTTTTTACATAAGTTGTATCTGTCTATCTGCAGTCTTCTCTACATCCCTTCAAAGTGCTAAATCTATAAGCTAGTCTGAGAGTTAAAAAAAGGGGGGATGGAGAGCTGAAGTCACACTCTGCAGAGTTCAGCGAGGAGAGCTGTGAGATCTAATTAGAGCGAATGAACATACTCCTCTCAGGCCGCGTACACACGGGCGGACTGTTCGCCCAACCTTGTCCGCTGAACAGTGTTTGGGCGGACAGTCCGCTCGTGTGTGGGCTTTCAGCGGACAGTTTCAGCGGACAGTTGGACGGACAAAGTCTTTCGGAAATTCCGAAAAACTGTCCGCTGAAACTGTGTTTGAGCGAACAGTCCGCCCGTGTGTGGGCTTGTCCGCTGTACTTTCGAAATGAGCGGACTGTTCCCGCTCGGAAAGTCCGCCCATTTCGAGCGCGTGTACAGGTAGGCGGGGCCCGCGAAGGAGACGTCGCGGGCTCCGCCGCCTGGAATGGGCTTAAAGGGGAACCCCAACGCCGAAAAAAATCGGCGTGGGGGTTCCCCCAAAGTCCACACCAGACCCTTGTCCGAGCACGCTACCCGGCCGGCCAGGAAAGGGGGGCGAGCGAGCGCGCCCCCCCTCCTGAGCCGTACCAGGCCGCGTGCCCTCAACATGGGGGGGTGCCTTGGGGAAGGGGGGGCCGCGCGGCCCCCCCACCCCAAAGCACCTTGTCCCCATGTTGATGAGGACAAGGGCCTCTTCCCGACAACCCTGGCCGTTGGTTGTCGGGGTCTGCGGGCGGGGGGCTTATCGGAATCCGGGAGCCCCCTTTAAGAAGGGGGCCCCTGGATACCGGCCCTCACCCTATGTGAATGAGTATGGGGTACAATGTACCCCTACCCATTCACCTGTGAAATAAAGTACAAAAAAAAACACAACACAGGGAAAAAATATTTTATTGCACAGCTCCGGGGGGTCTTCCGTCTTCGGGGGTCTTCTCGCCGGACTCCTCCGCTATCTGTGTGTAGCTCTTTTACTAGCGGAGGAGTCCGGCTTTCTTCCTCCCCGCCGCCGGCCTCTTCTCCCGACTTCGGGGGTCTTGTCCCCCTCTTCGGTTCTTCTGCCGGGCCACCGCGCCTTCTTGTAGCTCTTTTACAGGCGGTGGCCCGGTCTTCTGTCGCCGCTGCCTTCCGTTCTTCTGTCGCCGCCTTCGGTTCTTCTGCCGGGCCACCGCGCCTTCTTGTAGCTCTTTTACAGGCGGTGGCCCGGTCTTCTGTCGCCGCTGTCGTCGCCGCCGCCGCCGCCTTCCGTTCTTGTTCTTCTTCTTCTTCTTCTCCTGGAGATGTTGACTCGACGAGCTCTCCGGCCGGAATGCCAGGGACACGCTCCGCTGCCACTTATATAGTGACAATGGGGCGGTGTCACATGGTATATGTCACATGGGTTGGTCACATGGTGACCCCGCCCCCTTACGATGTCATAGTCCCCATGTGACATCAACCCATGTGACCAACCCATGTGACATATACCATGTGACACCGCCCCATTGTCACTATATAAGTGACCGCACAGCGCGGCTCTGGCATTCCGGCCGGAGAGCTCGTCGAGTCAACATCTCCAGGAGAAGAAGAAGAAGAACAAGAAGAAGAACAAGAACGGAAGGCGGCGGCGACGACAGCGGCGACAGAAGACCGGGCCACCGCCTGTAAAAGAGCTACAAGAAGGCGCGGTGGCCCGGCAGAAGAACCGAAGGCGGCGACAGAAGAACGGAAGGCAGCGGCGACAGAAGACCGGGCCACCGCCTGTAAAAGAGCTACAAGAAGGCGCGGTGGCCCGGCAGAAGAACCGAAGAGGGGGACAAGACCCCCGAAGTCGGGAGAAGAGGCCGGCGGCGGGGAGGAAGAAAGCCGGACTCCTCCGCTAGTAAAAGAGCTACACACAGATAGCGGAGGAGTCCGGCGAGAAGACCCCCGAAGACGGAAGACCCCCGGAGCTGTGCAATAAAATATTTTTTCCCTGTGTTGTGTTTTTTTTTGTACTTTATTTCACAGGTGAATGGGTAGGGGTACATTGTACCCCATACTCATTCACATAGGGTGGGGGGCCGGTATCCGGGGGCCCCCTTCTTAAAGGGGGCTCCCGGATTCCGATAAGCCCCCCGCCCGCAGACCCCGACAACCAACGGCCAGGGTTGTCGGGAAGAGGCCCTTGTCCTAATCAACATGGGGATAAGGTGCTTTGGGGCGGGGGGGCCGCGCGCCCCCCCCTTCCCCAAGGCACCCCCCCATGTTGAGGGCACGCGGCCTGGTACGGCTCAGGAGGGGGGGCGCGCTCGCTCGCCCCCCTTTCCTGGCCAGCCGGGTAGCGTGCTCGGACAAGGGTCTGGTGTGGACTTTGGGGGAACCCCCACGCCGATTTTTTTCGGTGTTGGGGTTCCCCTTTAAGCCCATTCCAGGCGGCGGAGCCCGCGACGTCTCCTTCGCGGGCCCCGCCTACCTGTACACGCGCTCGAAATGGGCGGATTTGCCTCCTCCTTACGTGGGCGAGTCCGTTCATTTCAAAAGTTGAGCGAACTGTTTGCCCAACCTTGTTCGTCAAACAGTCCGCTCGTGTGTGGGCAAGTCCGCTCATGCAAATTTTGAGCGGACTGTTTGCCGAAACTGTTTGACGAACAAGGTTGGGCAAACAGTCCGCGCGTGTGTACGCGGCCTCACATAGCTCACAGGAAGGCTGTCAATCTGCTGGAGGTCCCTCCCCTGTCACCTTTTTCTCTTGATGTCATGAAAATTTTTCAGAAGTGATTCATGCTGATAGTAAAGGAACAAAGCAGCAGACAGAAATGGTACTTAGTGCTTTTGATTGAGACAAGTACACACTGTAAATGCATATGCTTTATATAAATTTCATGTATGATGTTTACAACCATTTTAAAGATGTAGTAAAGTACAGAACTTGTACCTACAGATAAGCTTAGGATATGGCTTACCCGTAGGTACAGGGAATATTTCCTAAACATGTGCCATTTGGGAGCTATTCACAGCTGCTGTAGCCTTTCAGGGCAAACTGAGTGTTTATCAATGCAGCGAAAGCTGTGCCTCAATGATGACTTCCATGTTCATGCACCTCAGTGAGATCATCACAACCTGGACATTCAAATGGCTGCAGAGTGTGAACCTAGAAGGAAGACTGGGTGAAGATGACAGCACATACAGCAGTGACAGCGGGCTCGGTTTAAAAAGTAAGTCTGCTATAGTGTCCTAGCAAATATACTATTAACCTGCAGAGGACTCAGCAATTTTTTATCTTAGTTACTACCACTTGAATAAGTAAACCCTGAAGGGTTTTACTTCCTTTGTTCCCCTGCAAACCCTGAAAAGTAAAAGCATAATGGGCTAGTATGCATCGCATACTAGCCCATTATGTGCCACTTACCTGCAAACAAAGCCCATGGTGGCCCGGCTGGTGACTGCATCCATCTTCTGCACTCTTCCTTTTGGGGGCCATGAAAACCCCCAGGTCTGTGACTGGCCGGATCCACATGACATCACTCCCGTGCACGTGTGTGGGAACCATCAGTCACAGCACATACAAGTGAAGAAACGGCACGGAGTATACAGGAAACATCTCTTAAACAGTGCACGTTTAGAAGATATTTCCACTACCTATAAGGTAAGCCTTATTATAGGCTTACCTATAGGTAAAACTGACAAATGTGGGTTTTTCAAACACTTTAAAGTAATTAAGTGCTGCATTACATGCGGATCGTAGTTCTGGATGGCTATAGTTCTACGGTATTGAACCAAACTAAAATCGGCTAGCTCATCTTAGCTGGTAAAGCCCCATAACTGTCATATGCAAATACTGAATTTCTGCATTTTTAAATGATCCAGGCACACATTTTCTTATGCACATATAATAATGTTTAGATCTGGTGGTAGCAAGCACTGCATTATGGAAAGCAGAAGGGGTATGGATACATGCTCCATACCTCTATTTTTGGGGTTTCCCACAGCTGTAGTAGGTTGTGACCATTCTTGGAAGAAAACTATAATGCCATTATAATGATCTAAATGTAAGGTTACAGTGAATGATTATATGTGACATTTTCCCTAGTTATTCTTTATGTTTAAGTCATGGCTTTTCAACTTCATCCAGTGACTTCAATCTCCCTTTGATCACACAATGGCCAGCGGAAGGTCCTGGATAGAGTTGGGAAAATGGTTTGGCCCAAACATTGGCTGTTTGCTCGTTCGTCGAATACCCAAATTATTGGGCATTCGACCGTTTGTTCTGCCCGCCGAATGAACACAGTGCACTGCGCCATCACAAAGTGCATTGGAAGCCCTGATTAGTGGAAGCAATTAAAGTTTTGCCCAATTGGGGCACAGAGCATTGTCAGAGCCATGACTGGAAAAAGTAATGATGATAGACTACAGCAGGCAAATTTCTCTGCCCCATCTGCTGCAGCAAAAAAAAAAAAAATACAGTCACTGCCACCCACATGCCCAGCATCTAAATTTAAGCTTGTCAAAGCTGCTGGCTTTACAACTCCTGGCTTTCTGGTGGATTCTGCCCCCTTCTGTAAATTTGCAGAACGTGCTGTACCGTAATGGCATTTCTTTTGACATAAGGTTATTCCAGTTCTCTACCATCACATGGAAGGCAATGTTGTGGTATTGTTGGGATTCAGTCAGTCGCAAGATCCACGCTATTGCTGACGCGTGGTCTAGCAAACATGGCCAGGGACAATATATTTAGTTCACAGCACACTGGGTAACTCTGCTTGCAACTCTGCAGGACAGGACTCAGTGCTGCAGCTTGTTGTGCTGCCACATCTCCATACAGCTAGTGGTGATGATATGGGATTTGTCAACTCCTCCTCCTCCATGCCCTCCTCTGCTGAATTTTTCCATGAATTGCAAGAACCCCCTAAGTGTTCAAGGGGCTATTCAAAGAGTCAGGCTAAAAGGTGCCATGCAGTGCTTCAGCTGGTCTGTTTAGGGCATAGGAGTCCCACTGGAGCAGAGATTCTGGCAGATCCGCAGGCGCAGGCCCAGAGGTTGTTCATGCCATGCCAGCTGGAGCCAGGAACGGTGGTGTGCAATAATGGCACAAACCTCCTGTCCGCCCTTAGACAGGGAAAGTGACACATGTGCTATGCCTGGCACATGTCCTCAATTTGATGGTGCAGCAATTTTTTAATTGGTACCCAAGGTTGGAAGATCTGCTGAAGCAGGCCAGAGGAGTCTGTAGCCATTTCAGGTGGTCATACACAGCCAGTGCTCAGTTGGCTGAAATTTAGCAGGAATTCCACCTGCCCGTGAACCGACTGATTTGTGACATGCCCACCAGTGGGAACTCAACTTTGGCAATGCTGGAGGGGCTGCACATGCAGCAGAGGGCTGTCAATGAGTATCTGAGTATGGCAAAACGGCAGGCTCAGGCCGGGTCGGCTTTTTCCCCACTCCAATGGCTGCTAATAAAGGATGCATGCATTGTACTGGTGACCTGTGACAATGCATGCATCAGTTACATAATCCCTGTTGTGTTCCTGCTGAAGCAGACTCTGTGTGGCATTGTGGACAGGGTGCTCGAGGAAGAGCAGCAGGAGAAAGAGGAGAACTTCCTCTAAGCCACAGAACACACAAGAGGAGAGGGAGGAGGAGGAGGAGGCTTCTGGCAGCTTTGGAGGCCTGGAAGCAGAGCAAGACATACGTCAACCCTTAACAGATGGTGTTCCATCTGCAGAACCCTTGGGAGTAGTACATGGTTGGGAAGAGGCGGTTCCAGATACTGTAATTCTCAGTGACTCTCAGGAGTCTGCTTCTCATGCCTTCCACAAATTTGAGGTGCATGGGCTCCCTCATTCTTCAAAAGGACCAAATAAGCAAAAGGAACAAATAATATGTGGTATTAAGGAGAAGGATCACTATTGGTTGGCAACCCTCCTTGACCACCGTTACAAGGGGAAAGTCTAAGAACTCATCCCGTTCCCACAGAGGGAGCAGAAGATAATATCTCTTGAGGACAACTTAAAGAGGAGTTTATGTAACACTCAGTGATTCCTTTTAAAATCTTTTTAGTCCTTGGTGCCCATGATGTACTAAATATCCTATTTTCTTTTTCATACATCATGGGACACAGAGTTAAGGCTAATATTCATTACCTGCTGAGACTTCCCAGAGCAATAGCCTTGAGGGGAGGGAGACAGCCTGCCAAACAATAGCCATCATATACGGCAGCTGAAAGCCGAATCCTCGTGCTGGATAAAATTTTGTGAACATATGTACTGAAGACCAGTCAGCAGCCTTACAAATCTGAGCCACAGATACATGATGGTGAAAAGCCCAGTAGGTTCCTACACCCCTGGTAGAATGAGCTCTCACCCTAAAGGGAGGAGCTTTATGTTCCAGACCGTAGGTCTGAATGATCAATTGACGGACCCAATTGGCAATGGAAGCTTTGGAAGCTGCCTGCCCCTTCTTGGGTCCTTTTGGTAAAACAAAAAAAGACTCTGTTCCTTGGATCTCCGCAGATCTAGACAAACAAACCTTGACTGCGCGGACAAATATTCAAAGAATGTAGTCGTCTCTCTTTCGCTGAACGAGGCTGAGAAAAAAAATTAAGGCAAACTATTGTCCTGATTTAAATGAAAGATCGACAACGCCTTTGGCAAAAAGGATGGAACAGGTCGTAACACGACTCTGTTTTGGTGAAGGATCAAGTACGGTTCCTTGCATGAAAGGGCCGCTAACTCCGTCACCCTTCTAGCTGAAGGGTAGCCATCAGAAAGGCTAGCTTGTGTGACAGCAAGTCTAATGGAGTTTTCATAATAGGTTCAAATGGTTGTTTCTATAACACAGGCCAAGTTCCAAGGACACATAGGTGACCTAATGGGAGGAAGCAAGTGACTTGCCTTTTGCATTGCATAAAGATTAGTGAATGGGAGGCTAAAGGCCTTTGGAAGAATACTGATAGGGTCGAAACGTGACCTCTGATTGTACTCAAAGCCAATTTGATTTCACAGCTGACTGTAGAAAAGAGAGAATTCTCCCAATCACATATTTCTGAGGATGCCATTTTCTGGCTTCACACCAAACAATATAAGTCTTCCAGACCTTATGATAAATTTTCCTCGTTATAGCTTTTCTAGCATTCACTAGAGTAGACACCATTGGTCCCGAGATGCCACGGTCCTTTAACACCCTGGCTTCAATAGCCATGCCATCAAATTTAGAGACTGTAAATTTGGGTGGAATATAGGACCTTGAGACAGTAGATTGGGGTGACGTGGAAGTGTGCATGGTCTGTCTACTGTCAGTCTCACAATCTCCGGGAACCAGGGCCTTCTGGGTAAGGCTTGTGCCACCAGAATGACTGGAATCCCCTCTCTCCGAATCCTGCGCAACAATTGTGGATGGAGAGGGATTGGAGGGAAAGCATAAACCAGGGAGTACTGGCTCCATGGAACTATCAGAGCATTTGCTCCAATTGCCAGAGGATCTCTTGTTTGAAACACAAACTGCTGTAGCTTGTTGTTGAACCTTGATGCCAGTAGGTCGACCTCTGGCCATCCCCAATGTTGGCAAATTTCCTGGAACACCTCTGGGTGTAGGGACCATTCCCCCAGGCAGATATGCTGGAGGCTGGGATAATCTGCCTTCCAGTTCTCTACTCCCAGGATATGGACTGCCAATATATTTGGCACACATCCCTCTGCCCAGGTTGGGATGCAGTTCACCTCCTTCAGAGCTGAACGACTCCTGGTACCGCCTTGGTGGTTTATATAGGCCACAGCTGTGGCATTGTCGGACTGAACCTTGATAGAGCAGTCCTGAAGCTCCACCATCCAGGACCGTAGGGCCAGACGTACTGCCCATAATTCTAGGATGTTGATGGGCAGGGTCTTCTCTGTCCCTGATCATTTCCCCTGAGCTGTGAGCTCGTCTAGGGTCGCTCCCCAGCCTGAGAGACTGGCATATGTGGTCAGTACTCTCCATGTTACCGGGAGAAAGGATTTTGCCTTTCGCAGGTTCTGATACTGCAACTACCAGTTTAGGCTTAAACATGACTGAGGAGATAAGCAAATTGGCTAATCCAGGGTTTTTCTTTCTCTGTTCCAAGTCAACAAGATGTCTTGTTGTAAAGGCCTGGAATGGAACTGGGAATAGGGCACTGTCTCAAAGGAGGATACCATCCTCCCTAGAAGACTCATGCAGAGTCAGAGGGTTGTCTGGTGCCCCTTATTTGATGCACCTGATGCTTCATGGCACAGATCCTTACGGGTGGCAAGAATACTCTTACTTGGACCATGTTTAGAATCAGACCTAAATATGTTAGACTTTGAGCTGGTCTCAAGGCTGAATTTTCTGTATTTATGATCCAGCCTCAGCTTTTCAAATACCTCACAGTGTATATATTATGCTCTGCTCTAGAGTCTGTACTGAGTGATCCCTGAGCAGGAGGTCATCTAGATACCCAAGCACCAGGATCCCTTGGGCCCTTAAGCGACCCAGTACTGGTGCTAGGACCTTTGTTAACACCCAGGGAGCTGTAGCAAGTCCGAAGGGTAAAGTCACAAACTGAAAAGGACATTCCTCTACTACAAAACGTAGGAACCTCTGATGAGGTTGAAAGATAGGTATGTGTCCTTTATATCAATGGAGGCTAAGTCTCCCCTCTGGAGTAAGGTTACTACTGAGTGGACAGACTCCATCCAAAAGGACTGTATCAAAAGATACTGTTTAGGGATGTTAGGTCCAAAATGGGCCTTGTGTCCCTGTTTGGTTTCTGAACTGTAAATAGGTTTGAGTAAAACCCTGTGCCCCTTTCGGATACTGAAACCTTTACAATCACTCCTTGATGCACAAGATGATGTAGTGCCTGAAGCAATACGTTTCTTTTTGGAGGATCCGAGGGAATGCTGGATGTTATAAACCTCTGAAGGGGCACCCCTCGTAACACCAGCTTGTAACTGCCAGATATAATTGAGGTGACCCACTCATCCTGAATTGTTGCTTCCAAATGTCCGCAAAGTGCAGCAGCCTTCCCTCCACCCGATGGAGTGGGGGGTTCCCTCAAAAGGAGGGCTTGGTGCTGACTTTAGAAGAATTTTGGACCCAGGGCCTTTTCTGGCCCTGGCCTTGTGGCTTTCCCCTGGCCCTGGCCTTGTGGCTTTCCCCTGGCCCTAGCGCACTGTTGGCAGCGGAACCGCACTGACGTTGAGACATTTAAGGAAGCAGTCTCTGAGTTTTTCTTAAACGAGGGATGTTTAGTGCTTTTCTTCACAGGAAGTAGAGAACTCTTCCCCCCGGAAATCTTTTGGATATAGTTGTCCAAGTGATCATGGAATAAATGTTCCCCATGAAATTACAAGGAAGCTCGGCTGACCAGTTCTTCAGCCATAAAAGTCTGCACATATGTACAGACAAGAGAGCTAGACGAGAAACCTGCTGTATTGAATCATTTAAAGCATCAACAACAAAACACAGCGCTCGAGGAATATCTGTCTTACTTTCAGGCAGATCATCCTCCTGGTTAAATCAGGCCATTTGACCAGATCCTTATGGACAAACATTTCAGTCAGAGTCAGGATCAAAAACCTCTGTGACTGAGAGGCAGACATCAAGTGGATATCTTCTTGTCCAGATTGCTCGGAAACAGACTCATCTGCTGGGCACTCCACCGATTCCTGAGCTTTAAGCTCTTTCCCATCCTCAACCCATTCCTGCTCCAAACAAGGAGACTGCGAGGAGGGGGATCTGTTATGCTTCATGCCACCCTGCAGGATGGAGGCAATCATGCTGGCAATTCTGTGCTCTAACCCGGCTAGAGCTGAAGACAGTTCTTCTGTGAAGAGTGAAGCAGCAGCGTTGACTGTAGACACAATACCAGATAGGTGCAAACACCCACAGCTAGCCCAGAACTCCCACCCAGGTGTCCAGCCTTTAGCTAGCTTGACTGATTGTTACAATCACTGGGACACCCCACAATAATAAAATAAAGGGGTTTCACTTATCCGTCCAGGCACAGGGCCACTTAGAAACTAAGGGCCCATCTTCACCCTTCACGGCGGGTTCAAGTCACTAGAACCTTCAAAGACTGGGTACCCTTTCATGTTTAGGGTCCATTCCTTGGACCTGTACAGCACCCTGTAGGAAATGCCTTAGCAGTGTAGTGTACAGGATTTCCACTTCGCAAGGTGTAGCGCCCAAAGTCAAAGTTACAGGCAAAACATCGCAAAAAATCTAGAGTCTTCTTTGCGAGGCTCGGGTACCATTTATCTAAGCATAAAAGCCTGCGTCAAATGGATCTGATCGGTCAATCCCTTGAGTCATTTTTGGAACCATTTGTAGGACTAGAGACCTGGAGCTCAGAGAGCTCAAACAAACCATGCCATCCACCTTGCAAACACTGGTAAAAAATGAAAGTGCTTCCTGTATGGGAGGGGTTATATAGGGGATCAGTAAAAAATGAATAAATTGCGGCGCTAACCACAAAAACATTTACAATAAATAATGAACTAAAAAATATATAAAGTGCAACAAGTGTAAATCACCTCACAAAGTGCAAACTGTGCGATTCAATGAATGCAACTAAAATAATTACTGCGATATTAGATGTGCTTACATAATATATACATGCCAAAAAAAAATATAAAATCCAAGGACATTAAAAAATGTGCAAAAAAAAAAATTTAAATTTTCAAAACCAAAAAAAAAAAAAAAAAAATTTATAAATAATTAATGCTCATTAATTCCAGTTCATGCAAATGCTTTGTGAACAATAAACAAAGTCCATGCACAAAGGTGACTTCCAAAGTGTATGCCAATCCAGTGATTCAATTCAGTGCCAAGCCAGTGCACCACCTGTTTCCCCCAGCCTCTCACCTCAAATACTTGATATAGAAGCACAATTTATAAGCCAAAGCTAATCCATCCACATTCGTCCAGCGGCTAGTATCCAGCTGAATCTTTCTTTCCCAAGTTCTTCACCTCTCATCCGTTAAGGTGTACGATACATATAGTATAGAACAAAAGGACAGGGGGGCTCTCATGTGTAGTATACAGATTTAACGTTTTAATAGCGAAAAGTAGCAACTTACATTTAAGTAGACAACAACGAATAGATGTATTACGATCCGAACTTCCGGTTCCTAGTACCCTCCAATTATATAGGGGATCACTTCCTGTCTGAAGATCTTTGGTCTACCGGTCTCCATTCAGCTAATGATGAAGTATAACCCAGCAGGTCAAGAATATTAGCCTGAATCATGTCCCATGATGTATGAAAAATAAATTTCTAATTTTTTACAGCAAGGCCAATTCTTGCTTTCATCAACAGTACCTCTATAGGGTTACGGTGTGAATGCACCACTGACACCCAAAGCCCAATTTTTCTACACCTGTTACTTCTATCCAAAGTAGTAGTGCAAAAGAGACACCAGAATTCATCCCAAAAATCTCTAATCTTGTTCCGAGTGCACTAAATTGTGACCTCACCATACAGACTGGCTCCCTAAGCCGTTGTTTATAAAATAAAGGAAGCCTGAATGGAAAATGTAATTTATTTGGCTTTATAAATGTCATTGTTGCTGCAGCAGGCTCTATACGGAGTAAAAATGTGCCACATTACAGTTAGACTAAGGGGACCCCCCAGGCACTATACTTATAGGAATTTTTCATTTTTTTTTTTTTGTTATTTCTCATTTTGATGGTTTCGCTTTAAGCAGAAGCAAATCACTGCTCATTTAAAAATTGTTTCTTACAAACTTTTTTTTTCATTGATACATGTCCCCCAGGGCAATACCCAGACCCCCATAACCATGGTAAGCCCAATTACTTGCATATTAGCCTTTAAAATGGGCACTTTTGATTTTTCCAGTTTGGGTTCCATAGACTTCAATGGTGTTGGTTATTTAGTTCTGAACTTTTGCGATGTTCGAAAGTTCTTCTGTGAACCGAACAGGGGGTCGTTCGGGCCTGTCTAGTCCAGGAGGAAGAGAAATTACACCCACAACTCCTCCCAGCTTTTGCCTCCCTGCAGCATCTGATTTCTCTTCTTAATAAAAAAGGTATACATTTAAAAATTATATTTTTTGTATTTACCATAACAAATAATGAGCACATTTACAAAACCACTTTAACTTGATGCTGACCGCCGGCTGTCAAATGACGGCCAGGCGGCGCACCTATTGCGGCGGGAGGCCATCATATGACGGCCTCCCGTTTAAACAGGGAATGCACGCGATCGTGCGCGCGCATCCCTGTTTCTTCGGCGGCGGCGTGTCACGGAGACACCGCTCGCCACCGAAGGGGGTGAACAGCCATTGGTTATGGCTGTTTACCACGTGATCGGCCGTGATGAAGTCACGGTCGATCACAGATGGTCACACCCCCACTGTGCACCGCGCATGCGCGCGATCGTGAGCGCGCTGCACGTGCACATCGGTGGCGGCGTGTTCCCCGGGAACACTGCTCGTCACCGACGCTGGTAAACAGCCATTGGCCGGCTGTTTACCCACGTGATCGGCTGTGATCCTTTCACAGCCGATCACTAAAATGTAAACAAACCGCGGTAACGAGATGTTACCGGGTTGTTCTCCTCCTCACACACCGATCGTGTGTGAGGAGGAGATTGCGGTAACATCTCATTACCGCCTACAGTGTACACCAACACACACTGATTGCCCCCCCCCCCAATAAAGAGGACCTGTCACCACCCCTCATAGTACCTGTCAATCACAGTCCATCAGAGTACCTGTCACAGTCCATCAGAGTATTTGAGTACCTGTCACAGCCCATCAGAGTACCCGAGTACCTGTCCCAGCCCATCAGAGTACCCGAGTACCTGTCCCAGCCCATCAGAGTACCCAAGTACCTGTCCCAGCCCATCTGAGTATCCGAGTACCTGTCACAGTTCATCAGAGTACCGAAGTACCTGTCCCAGCCCATCAGAGTACCCGAGTACCTGTCCCGGCCCATCAGAGTACCCGAGTACCTATCCCAGCCCATCAGAGTACCCGAGTACCTATCCCCGCACATCAGAGTACCCAAGTACCTGTCACGGCCCATCAGAGTACCCGAGTACCTGTCACGGGCCATCAGAGTACCCGAGTACCTGTCACGGCCCATCAGAGTACCCGAGTACCTGTCACGGCCCATCAGAGTACCTGTCACGGTCCATCAGGGTACCCGAGTACCTGTCACGGTCCATCAGGGTACCCGAGTACCTTTTACGGTCCATCAGGGTACCCGAGTACCTGTCACAGTCCATTAGAGTACCGAGTACCTGTCACAGTCCATCAGGGTACCCGAGTATCTGTCACGGTCTATCAGAGTATCCGAGTAGCTGTCACGGTCCATCAGAGTATCCAAGTACCTGTCACAGCCCATCTGAGTACCCGAGTACCTGTCACAGCCCATCTGAGTACCCGAGTACCTGTCACAGCCCATCTGAGTACCCGAGTACCTGTCACAGCCCTTTAAAGTACCCGAGTACCTGTCCCAGCCCATCTGAGTACCCGAGTACCTGTCACAGCCCATCTGAGTACCCGAGTACCTGTCACAGCCCATCTGAGTATCCGAGTACCTGTCACAGCCCATCTGAGTACCCGAGTACCTGTCACAGCCCATCTGAGTACCCGAGTACCTGTCCCAGTCCATCTGAGTACCCGAGTACCGGTCCCAGTCCATCTGAGTAACCGAGTACCTGTCCCAGTCCATCTGAGTACCCGAGTACCTGTCCCAGTCCATCTGAGTACCTGTTCCAGTCCATCTGAGTACCCGAGTACCTGTCACAGTTCATCTGAGTACCCGAGTACCTGTCACAGTTCATCTTAGTACCCGAGTACCTGTCACAGTCCATATGAGTACCTGTCACTGCCCTTCAGAGTACCCAAATACCAGTCACCAAGCCATCAGAGTACCTGTCACCAGGCCAACAGAGTACCCGAGTACCTGTCACCAGGCCATCAGAGTACCCGAGTACCTGTCACCAGGCCATCAGAGTACCCGAGTACCTGTCACCAGGCCATCAGAGTACCACAGTACCTGTCACCAGGCCATCAGAGTACCAGAGTACCTATTTGCAGCCCATGTCTCATAGAATACATGTTGGGGTGTTTGCTTTCCAAAATGGGGTCATTTTGTGGGTAATTTCACTGTCCTGGTGGTCCAGGACCTTCAAAAGTGTGATGGGTAGGAATGAAATGAGATGTGTCATTTATGCTCCTAGAACACCTGAACATACTACTTCAATGTTCGGCCTCTCTATGTGACCAGGCTGTGTAAAAGTCCCACACATGTGGTATCGCCATACTCGGGAGGAGTAGCAGAATGTATTTTGGGGTGTAATTTTTGCTATATACATGCTATGTGTTAGAAATATCTTATAAATTGACAATTTTGTGTAAAAGAAAAATGCGTTATAATTTTTTTCCACATATTCCAAAAACTTCTGGAAAAAAATTAACCATTCAAAAGACTCATTATTTTTTTTTTTTTTTTTTTTTTTATATATTCTTTATTTATATCCAATTTTTTCATTACAAAATAAGTACATGTATGAAAAGGAGAGGGAAAATATTCATACAAATACGATTTATACAACACCAAAAAAAATAAAAAGATTAATAGTTTAAACCTACACCATTGTAATCTTAAATACCACTCTACTCTCCCCCTCACCCCCCCCCCTACCCACCCCCCCCTTACCTTGTAGGATTACTAGTGGGTTACCTCTTAGTGACCGTTATTTCTAACAGGGTAATATTTTCTTCTAAAATTTATTGTGTAATTTCCTCCACATATCTCCAGGACAATTTAAATTCTTCCCACGAAGCCCATTTGTTTGAGCCTCCCTCTTCAACTATTAAGTCCACATCACCTTCGTTATAATTTTCTATTTTTTGTATTTCATTTATACGGAAAATCCAATCCGATATTTTAGGGCTCTCATTTTCTCTCCATTTTTTTGGGATTAAGTTTTTGGCGGTGTCTAGCAGGATTGGAATTACTGAGGATTTATATTGCTTTATGGGTTCGTCTGTCCCATGAAATAGGACAGTCCACGGATCTTCTCTTATCTCCTTTTTTGTGACAACTTTAATTATCTCTAAGATTTTTCTCCAATATGTTTTAATAATGGGGCAGTCCCACCAAATGTGGGCCATAGTCCCAATTTTTTTACACCCACGCCAGCAATCCGCAGATTGCTCTAGTCCATATTTGGCCATTTTATCGGGTGTCGCGTACCACCTTGCAAGGCACTTGTAGTTCGTTTCTATCAGTTTATTATCTACTATCCCCGAGTGAATTAGTTTGAAAATCTTATTACGAGTTTGTGTGCTACATTGTGACCCCAGTTCTGATTCCCACTTTTGGAAGTATGGCGGGTCCTCCAATTCATCCCCCCCAGAGAGAATCTTATATATAAGCGAAATATTTTTTTTTGATTTTTCTCTCAGGCAAAGCCGCTCCAGAGGTCTCAGTTCCTCTTCACTACGAATTGGCTGAGGTAAATTTGAAATGAAGTGGTTAAGTTGGAGGAACCGCCACCCGTCCATCTTCATGAGGTCTGTGTCCAAGCATAGTGCTTGAAATGAAGCTATTTTACCATTGACTAATATATCTTTTAATTGTGCGGTGTCTTTCCTAATCCAATTACCCCCCACCTCCTGTTTGCCCGGTGTGAAATAATCATTATCTTTAAGAAAAATCAAGGGTGAATTGTATCCCCACTTGTTTTGTGAATGTGTTCGGTCCCAAATCTTTAAAGCTAAACGTGTTATCTCGTGAGCGTGTGGTCCAATGGACCTAAACTGTGGAGGATTCCATATCGTGCGACCTAAAAGTGCTTGACTCATTGTGTTCTCTACACTCACCCACCTCTTTTCATTTGCATCTTTCGCCCATTCAACTACTCGAGACAGAACCACTGCATTGTAGTATCTTTTTAGATCCGGGACAGACAGTCCCCCTTGTCTTTTTCCCCTGCATAACACCCCCATAGCAATTCTCGGTTTTTTATGTTGCCATATATACTTCGAAATTAAATTTTTCATTAATCTAAAATAAGCCGAAGAGAGCGGGATGGGCAGCATTTGAAACTTGTATATGATCTTCGGGATCAGTATCATTTTAACTGCATTAATACGCCCTAACCAAGAGAGAGAGCATGTTGAAATTTTTTTTATTTCTCTTTTGATTTCGTCAAGTAAGGGGATATAATTATTCGTGAATATTTTCCTAATGGTGTTCGACAGATAAATTCCCAAGTATTTGATCTCCTTGCGCCAGGGGAAACGGAATTCTGCCCGAAGCTTTTCCTCTTCCTGGGTGCTGATGTTAACATTCATAACTTCGGACTTGCCGAGGTTTATTTTCAAATTCGATATTTTACCGAATTTTTCCAACACCCTCAGCAAGTTCGGAATCGTGATCCTAGGTTTAGTGATAAAGAATAACACGTCATCCGCATAAGCGGCTAATTTATGTTCGTCCCCTCCCATCTTAATCCCCGTTATGTCCTGATTTTTTCGGATATAGGTCAATAAAGGCTCCAGGGATAAGGCAAATAGGAGTGGGGACAGTGGGCACCCCTGTCTGGTGCCGTTTCCCATTTGAAATTGAGAGGAGGATTCTCCATTAATTTTGACAAAGGCCTGCGGGTGGTTATAGAGGACCTGGATCCATTGGATCATTCTCGGGCCTATACCCATAACTTCCAACGTTTCTATCATAAGTCCCCAGTCTACCCTGTCAAATGCTTTCTCTGCATCTATAGACAGGAATAGAGCTGGGGACCCACTGTTTTTTAGGGCCTGGAGGAGGAGTAAAGCCCTCACCCCGTTGTCCCTGCCTTCTCTCTCGGGAATAAATCCGACCTGATCTGGGTGCACTAGTTCGCTCATATTATTCTTCAGCCTGGCTGCCAGTATTTTGGCAAATAATTTTGTGTCCGTATTCAATAATGCTATTGGCCTATAGCTTGAGCAAAGTAAATGATCCTTCCCTTCCTTCGGAATTACCGTAATTGAGGCCCGTAAAGCTTCAGCTTTCATGTCGTATTTTGTACCGAGCCCGTTCATATAGTGACATAATCTTGGGACTAAGATTTCCTTAAATTTTGTATAGTAAATAATCGTGAACCCGTCCGGCCCGGGACTTTTGCCCAATTCCGTCTCCTTTAATGCTCTATAGATTTCCTCCTCAGTGATAGGTCTGTCTATACTGTTTCTTTCGCTCTCTTGTATTTGGGGTAAGTTGGTATCATGCAAAAATTCTTTGGTAATTTCCTTATCCCCTTTACCACTCCTCCCTTTTTGGCCAACATTATATAGGGCACTGTAGTATTGTCTAAATACCTCCGCGATTTCCTTAGTGGTATGGACCACCTTCCCATTCTTGTCCTGGATTTTATCAATAAAGTTGGTCCCCCTCCTCCCTTTTAGTTGTCTCGCTAAGTATTTGCCAGTTTTATTTTTCCCATAGTGTCTCTCTCTGATTCTCCCTTCAAGTGACCTCCTTGCTTCCTGATCCATGAGGTCTTGAAGTTCCTCCCTTTTATTAATCAAAAGGTGAAAAAGTTCCTGCTGTTGGACCTTTTGTTTTTTGTGCTCTTGTTCTAATCTATGGACTTCTTTAATCAAGTACTCCCTTCTCTGAGTTTTAACTTTTTTTTTATTTGTGCCAATGGAGATGAGGATACCCCTGATATATGCTTTATGTCCTTCCCATAGGGAGGCACCCGAGATATCCCCTGTATCATTCGTCGAGAAGTAGAATTCTAATTCTTTCCGGATTATCTCGATGGTATCGTTGTCCTGTACAAGATTTTCATTTAATCGCCAAGTAAAGGGTTGTCTGTATAGCCCAGGTATCCTCATCCTCATTGTCACGGGAGAATGATCAGAGAGGGAGGCTATTCCTATCCCTGTCTCTACGACGTCCTCTAGACGCCTGTGGTCCACCAATATGTAATCCAATCTGGAATACGTCCCGTGCACTGGGGAATAGAAAGAGAAGTCCTTCGTTTTCTCATGTTGTGTCCGCCATGCGTCCACCATTTGATGTTATTTCAGGCGATGTTTAAATATTTTCAGGGTCCTCTCATTCGTCCCCCTTGCGCGGGACGTACTGTCCATGGCGGAGTCCATACAAAAATTAAAATCCCCTGCTAGGATTACATCGCCAGATTTAAATTCTGCTAATATTCGCAGGATCCGTTTCATATATCCTAAGGGATTATTATTTGGACAGTATACGTTAGCAAGAGTAAACACCTTGTTTCCTAGCTCTCCCTTAAGGAACAGGTATCGGCCCTCAGGGTCAGTCAATCTATCGAGCAGAGTAAATCGTGTATGTTTCTCGAATCCAATTGCCACCCCCTTAGCCCTCCTAATTGGGGAATCTCCGTAGAACCAGGTCGGGAAACTGTCTGAATATAACTTAACATTCGAATCCAGGGAAAGATGAGTCTCCTGCAAGAACACCACTTCAGCTCTGCATTGATGTAATTCCATTAAGAGTTTGTACCTTTTGTTTAGGGCGTTTAATCCTCTTACATTGTAGGATATAAAATTTACCTCAGTCATCCTGTACTGGCTACTGGCGTACTTAATCTGGACCTATTTATCCAACCCAAGATTTTCATGTCTCTTTCGGTCCCCCATACTACAAGGCAATTCTCCTCCCACCCCTCCCCCCACCCCTCCCATCCCTTCACCCACCCCCCTCCCCCGCCCCTGGCCCTGTCCTGGCCTATACTTGACAATGGGTGGCACAGCCCCCCTCTGCAAGTAATACCTTCCAGGGTGTGACTCCAACTGCGGGCTTCCACTTCAACACCCCCTGTCCCCCCCCCGCTAGGGGGGGAGAGACTCCGTCTCCAGACAAGGAGTGGTGGCGCCCGGATCCGCCCCACCTATCCATCTTCCCCTCCAGCCCAACCCCGCACCCCCCCCCCAGGTCCCTCCCCCCCCCCGCCCCCACCACAAGAAAACCAACCAGAAAGAAAAAGAACAAAAACAGTCCGAAACAGACCAAAAAAACCAAAGGGCCCACGCGATAAGCGCTGGCAACCCCCTCTTCCCCTCCTAATAGGCCCACTTTCGATAACCTTAATTTTCACGAGAGTCTCGGGGGATCTTAAGGGGTGGAATTCCCAAGTTATTACAAAAGTCCTCGAGTTCTTCTAGGAACTTTAACTTGAAAGTCCTTCCCTCTCTCTGAACAAGCAGAGCTGTCGGAAAACCCCAGCTGTATCTTATATTGACACTTCTCAGTTGTTCCAGTAAGGGTTTAAGTTGTCTTCTCCGAGCCAAGGTCCCTGCGGAAAGATCTGCAAAAATTTGTAGAGTTGTCCCTTCATACTGTAATGAGGGCAAACCTCTTAGTTTACTCCAAATCTTGGTTTTGTCCTCATAAAGATGAAATTTTACGATCACGTCTCGGGGTACCTCTACCCTTAGTCCTGGAGGTTTCCTTACTCTATGGACACGATCTATCTTTAATTCTTCCCCTTCCACTCTTCCTAGTAAGGGGTTAAATAGCTTCCTCATCTTTACACCGAGGTCTTCTCCTTGTTGTTCCGGTAGGGCTCTAATCCTCAGGTTCTGTCGTCTGCTCTGGTTTTCCTGCTCCTCCAGTCTGTATAAGATGTCCCTGTGAGCCTCTTGCATTTTTCTAGACTGCGCTTTTAAGTCTAGTAATTCCTGAGCCTGTTTGCCCATTAGATCCTCCGTTTCTTCTATTCTCCTTAACAGGTGACCCATATCCGCCCTAACGGTTAAGATCTCTGACTTAATTAAGTTTTCTAGTTTCAAAACATTTCTTGTATTTCACCTTTGGTAGGTATTTGGGAGATATCTGTCTGTTCTCTATTTTTACCTTCCAGGTCTGACTCTGTTTCTTCGCCAGAGGAATCGCACTGGGTCCCAGTTGCTTTTCCAGCCTCCTTCCTCCTCTCTCGCTTGCCCAATTGTTTTTTGTCCAGGCCTGGACTTTTTTGGCTTGTCTCTTTGAGATATTTCTGAATCGAGCTTGTATTTAGGCTCTCTTTAGGGGCTTTAGAGTCATTACCTTTTGGGTTTCTACCCCTCATGTTGTCCCTCTTTGGCTTTCTCCTCCCCAGAGTTCCCTTTCGCCTGGAGACACCTTAGAGAAAGGCTATAAAGTTGAAAAAAGCAAGCAAAAAAAAAGAAAAAAAAGGGTGCAGGTAATAATAAAGAAAAATAGTTAAATCCTTTCCTCTGAGCTAGCTATTGGCCTGTCTATGAGGCAGCAAGCTCTTCCCAGGTAATCAGTCCGTGAAGCTCTCTGGTCACGGTGAGCAAAGGGGAGATCTGCTGCGCCTCTCCTTGGGCAAGAGTATGGACCAGGGTATCTCCTTTAACTGTCCAAGTCTTTGAGCAGTAGAGGCCAAAAGGAGAACAAAAGGAAAAGATAATACCAAACGAACCACAAGGGGTCCCCTTTTCTCCCTTTACTCTTTACACACAGGTGTATTCTCCACTGTCCCTCCTGCGATAGGGGAGTCCTAATGCGACTCTCAGACTTAGTCGTCCCCGGTTTCTCCACTCATACAAAGCGGGAGCATATGATCTTGCCCGTAACTGCTTTACAAACAGATGGGGGCCCTTGAACTGGGCTAAATTTAATTTAGATCAACTCAAGCCGAGGCAGCAAGAAAAAAATAAATAAAAAAAAAATAAAAAAAAAATGCCTCACCAATCAAGAGTATATCAGGGTTCAATGCTGTACTTTTCAAGGCTTAAGTAACATGAAAAAAATTGCCATATATCATCAATGTCCAGGGCAGTACTTTTCAGGGCATAGAGTAGCATGTGAATATTGATATGTGTAATCAAAGTGCTGCTATTAGATGAGTTGCATTTAAATCCATCAGCTTGCTCTTTAGTTGCTCCTGCTCATTACTTAGCTGGGAAATATGTAACAATCCAGAGAAAAAAAAAAAGAAAACAGTTTGGATGGGTCTGACCTGTTAGTAGTCTTCTTCGTGTTTTGGCTCTTCAGCTCACAGGGACTGTACTCTCACAACAGCATCTGGTGGAAGAGTATGGGGGGAGGGGTAGAGCCGAGGGCTCCGCTCGCTCCGGCGAGGTCCTCCGTGCCGTCTACCGGTGTCCCTCCGAATCACGCTGGGAGTGCTCTCTGGTCCGGGCAAGCGGGCGTTCGATTGCGGGTGCTGGGGCTGGAGCCGGAATCATTTAGGAGCGCCGCGCTCTCTCCCTGCGCTTAGCTCCGGATGGTACGGCGAATCCTCCTCCATCCCTTCGCGTGGAAGCCGCAGCTAGGCCCCTCCCCTCTCACGTACGCCGCATGACGTGCCCTGCCGTCTAAACACCCACTTCAGTTCTAGTTCCCAGCACCTCAAAAGACTCATTATGTCTCACAGATTATACGTTGGGGTGTTTGCTTTCCAAAATGGGGTCATTTTATGGGCAATTCCATTTTCCTGGTACTCCAGAGCCTTCAAAATTGTAATAGGTGGTTGAGAAATGAGATGCGTCATTTTTGCTCGTAGAACGTCTGAAGGTACTACATCAATATTGGTTCTCTGTATGTGGCCAGGCTGTGTAAAAGTCTCACACATGTGGTATTGCCGTACTCGGGAAGAGTAGCAGAATGTATTTTGGGGTGTAATTTGTTGTATGCATATGCTGTGTGTGAGAAATAACCTGATAATATGACAATTTTGTAAAAAAAAAAAAAAAAAAAAAAAAATCTTCATTTTGCAAAGAATTGTGGGAAAAAATTACAACTTAAAAAAACTCACCATGCTACTTACTTAATACCTTGGAATGTCTACTTTGTAAAAAGGGGTCATTTGGGGGGTATTTGTACTTTCCTGACTTGTTAGTGTCTCAAGAAATGAGATACACCTAATGTACTGAAGGCCTGATCAGAAGTGATCAATTTTCAGTGATTGGCACCATAGTTTGTAGACTCTATAACTTTCACAAAGACCAAATAATATACACTAATGTGGGTTATTTTTACCAAAGATATGTAGCAGTATAAATTTTGGCCAAAATTTATGAAGAAAAATTACTAATTAGCAAAAAATTATGACAGAAACAAAGAAAAAGGCATTTTTTTCACAAAGTTCACGTTTTATTTTATTTATAGCACAAAAAATAAAAAACCCACTAGTGATTAAATACCACTAAAAGAAAGCTCTATTTGTGTGGAAAAAAGGACGCAAGTTTCATATGGATACAGTGTTGGATGACCGAGTAATTGTCATTCAAACTGTGAGAGCGCTGAAAGCTGAAAATTGATCTGGTCAGGAAGGGGGTGTAAATGCACTGTACTGAAGTGGTTAAATTCCCAACTTATTAACATTACTGAGTAAGTAGAAAATATAGCAGAATGATAGCATTCTGTTCTTATCTTACACATTCCATCAGTCTTTCAGCTAGCAGTTCAGTAAGGTCAGGTAATAAAATTTATTTCAGTTTTTAATGCTTCAGAAGTGCATAATAGATAAAAAGTAGCTCTGTGTTCATGACTCACATTTCAAAATGCAGCTTTGGATTTCTATACATAACTGGCTGAAAAAAATCAAAAGTGAAAACTGGCACAAGTAAAACACATATTGTAACTGGTTAATTATAATTGGTAGGGATGGTAATAAACATTTACACTAAAATGTATATCCTTATGAAGTTGACTATACACACAAAGTACAGTATATAGTTGTTGTTAGGTGTTACCTATATAAAAGAGACTTTAATGTATTTTCCTTTGGTGAAGGGGGGTTTGTGCATGACCCCCAAAAATCATTGACTGTCAACTTTTGATAGACCTTTTATGCTGTGAAAATAAAATCTGAACCACTTAGTGGTCTCATCCTTTCTCTTCATACAAGCTAACTCCCCTAGGCACCCCATTGGAATGCCACAGGAAAATAGAGAACTGCCACACTACAACAATAATTTCTTAATACAGTCAGAACTACAACCAAGTTTAGAGTCCAGCATACCACCAGCCCAGTCCTTAAATTACTATAGCTGGGTGATAACAGATAAAATCCAGTCAAACAACTGGGCTTTTTGCCCAACATTGGTGCCCTGAGCTTGCCTCTTGTGATATAATTACATTGCCCAAGTGTTATCTGGGCTTTTAAAATTTACCAACAAATGATAAGTAACAAATGTGCAAAAGTTGTGTCAGGGTAATTGAAAATTGAAAATATAACACGTTCTGCTGAATAAACGACTGAAACATAAAATACTAAACAATACCTTTAGTGGTGCTTGTAAACGAGCAGAAGCATTTGTTGACACCTCCAAGGGATTGTTATTTTCTAATAGAGCATTGCTTGCTGACAGTACATTTTGTTGATTGCTGCTGTTCTTCAAAAATAATCTTAATTTTGTGGTTGTATTATTTTCTAATATAAATGTCCTTTGGATCTTTTTATCTTGTATATTATCTTTAGCTGTGAAAAGGCTTTCAGCTAATTTTGAAGTAGGCTCCTGAAAGTATTAACAGAAAATATGGTCATCCATCAATATGCAGTATTTGTCACAAATGGAACTGTTTAGATCTCATATGTCAATGAAAGGTCAAACGTTTTACAGTAATGTTGCTCATTGTTGGAAAAAGGAGTCACAACTTAGCCTATTAGAGACTAGAAATAAGCTTTGGATTTGGGTAGAACATGAGTTTGACCCAAACCAAGTCTGTGTGCAGTACAGCTGATGTGGTAAACAATTATCAGCTGTATGGCTGTCATTTAGTCTGGTCAGCTTCTCTTAGTAAGCAAGAAGGCTTCCAAATCCTGAAAAGCTCCCCTGCCCTCAAAGACCTCCACCTCTTCTGGGCCAAGGATGTGGAGAGGAGGTCTTCACCCTCAACAATATAGGGACCAAGGTGTTTTCAAAAATAATAAAAGGCTTTACAATAGGTTGTCCAGGCAGTGTGTACTGCATATAGGTTCCAGCATACCGTTTATAAGCAATATATGTAAGATAAGGATTAGGAGACTTTCAAGGTACCAAAAGAAAACAATGCAGTACATAGAGTTGGGAAAACAGTTCGAGCAGAGCAAAAGTTTGGCCAGAACATCGCCTTTTCGCTCATTCGGCAAACACCCAAATGAACATAAGAACTGGCCCTCCCTAAATAGGATAGGACGCTAAACCTGTAGGTAAATAAGAGAACAAAAAAAAATGCTAAGCGGAAGTTTTTGATAATAAAGTTGACAGTGCCTCCATACAGGATAGGGAGGGGATTTCCATCCTAGGAAATTAACCAGTAATCTAATCAAAGTATTTGAATGCAGATGAACTACTGCAATCAGCATATAACATTAACCATACTGTAAGTATATAGATGCACACTAGAATGGAAATACAAGCTTTATGTAAAAGATTAAGAATAATACCTACATCCAATGTATAAACAGGTATAATTAGCAAAAGGCCTAACAAAAGTTTTGATTTAATTGTGCATACACCCAGGTTTATATAGTTATTAATAATAATAATGTTGCAGCAAAGTTCAGTTGCAAGGGTCCATCAGGATTATCGCAATGCCTGTCCAGTTTTGTGACAGAGATATAAAGATCAGTAGTAATTTAGGGATCCTACAACCTTTGTCCAGCCTGGAATGCATATTCTCACCAGCCAAAACCGTGGTATGGCACTTGAACTCAAAGTTAGTGTATCTACTCTGCACCTTATTCCCTATTAGTTTCTAATCTGTCATGCAACTGGACCTCTAACTACCATAAGTGGATGTCCAATGCCTAACCTGGCTCTAGCCTATGCTGGTTATTGGGCTCTAAGCTACAACTACCTATAGATTCCCAGACCAGAAGGGACAAAGTTATGTAAAATAACAGGAACTGCATATGAACTCTATTGAAATAAAGAGGATCATCCACTAATAAACAGCAAGGTGACTACTACACATGCACACTGTATAACAGCCCTAAATATTTGGTATAGTGCATGTAAGATAACAAGGAGAAAGATATACATGTACTCCTGTCCCCAGTATAATATATACATACAGTATATATAAAGTATCTCACAAAAGTGAGTACCATCCCTCACATTTTTGTAAAAATGTTATTCTATCTTTTCATGTGATAACACTGAAGAAATTATACTTTACTACAATGTAATGTAGTGAGTGTACAGCTTGTATAACAGTGTAAATTTGCTGTCCCCTCAAAATAACTCAACACACAGCCATTAATGTCTAAACCGCTGGCAACAAAAGTGAGTACACCACTAAGTGAAAATGTCCAAATTGGGCCCAAAGTGTCAATATTTTGGGTGGCCACCATTATTTTCCAGCACTGCCTTAACCCTCTTGGGTATGGAGTTCACCAGAGCTTCACAGGTTGCAACTGGAGTCTTCTTCTACTCCTCTATGACGACATCACAAAGCTGGTGGATGTTAGAGACCTGGCGCTCCTCCACCTTCTGTTTGAGGATGTCCCACACATGCTCAATGGGGTTTAGGTCTGGAACCAAGCTTGGCCAGTCCATCACCTTTACCATCAACTTCTTTAGCAAGACAGTGGTCATCTTGGGGGTGTTTTTGGGGTTGTAATCATGTTGGAATACTGCCCTGCGGCCCAGTCTCCGAAGGGAGTGGATCATGCTCTGCTTCAGTATGTCACAGTACATGTTGGCATTCATGGTTCCCTCAATGAACTGTAGCTCCCCAGTGCCAGCAGCCCTCATGCAGCCCCAGACCATGACACTCCCACCACCATGCTTGACTGTAGGCAAGACACAATTATCTTTGTACTCATCACCTGGTTGCCGCCACACACGCTTGATGAACCCAATACATTTATCTTGGTCTCATCAGACCACAGGACACAGGAGTTCCAGTAATCCATGACCTTAGTCTGCTTGTCTTCAGCAAACTGTTTGCAGGCTTTCTTGTTCATCATCTTTAGAAGAGGCTTCCTTCTGGGACGACATCCATGCAGATCAATTTGATGCAGTGTGCAGCGTACAGTCTGAGCAATGACAGGCTGACCCCCCACCCCTTCAACCTCTGCAGCAATGCTGGCAGCACTCATGTGTCTATTTCCCGAAGACAACCTCTGGATATGATGCTGAACATGTGAACTCAACTTCTTTGGTTGACCATGGCAACGCCTGTTCTGAGTGGGACCTGTCCTGTTAAACCACTGTATGGTCTTGGCCACCGTGCTGCAGCTCAGTTTCAGGGTCTTGACAATCTTCTTATAGTCTAGGCCATCTTTATGTAGAACAACAATTATTTTTTTCAGATCTTCAGAGAGTTCTTTGCCATGAGGTGCCATGTTGAACTTCAAGTAACCAGTATGAGAGAGTGAGAGCGATAACACATAATGAAACACACCTGCTTCGCATTCACACCTGAGACCTTGTAACATTGACGAGTCACATGTCATCAGGGAGGGAAAATGACTAATTGGGCCCAATTTGGACATTTCCACTTAGGAATGTACTCACTTTTGTTCCCAGCGGTTTAGACATTAATGGCTGTATGTTGAGTTATTTTGAGGGGACAGCAAATTTACACTGTTGTACAAGCTGTACACGCACTACTTTACATTGTAGCAAAGTGTCAGTTCATCCGTGTTATCACATTAAAAGATAGGATAAAATATTTACAAAAATGTGAGGGGTGTACTCACTTTTGTGAGATTATATATCTATATATACACACACACACACACACACACACACACACACACACAAACACACAAGCTATGGACAACCATAGTAAACTATTAAACATAGAAGCACTTGCCTTCTGTTTTGAATGCCCCTGGTATGTGTTTAGTTGATTTAAATGAGTGTTCAGTTGGACTTTTGAAAACGATACTAAATGAAATTATGGAGCTGCACATATGCTGTTTGCAGGGAAATATTATCTTTAATAATAATATAACAACAGCATTATAGTAGTTATTAGCAGGTCTCATATTCTTATTAATTTACTTAACCTCTTCACGCCGGCTGTACGCATATATGCGGTTTCTCGGCGGATGGGCCTGGACGCCACATATATTCATACCAAATAATAGAAACCACAGCTGCGTGCTGGTGTTACAATATACGAGTGATCAAAATGCAATTAAATACTGTGCATAATAAATAAACAATTTATATATCATAGAGTGCTAAAATTTTCATTCCATTCATATAATAAAGTGCTTGTAGTGCCCATTCAAATTGATCCATACATATAATCCAATCTGTTGTGCTTCAGAGAGTGCTATGTGCTGTACACTTCAAAAATATCAAGTGCTCTGTGTGTAAGTCACCTCTCCGTGCTCTCCTCCCTATGCCTACACACTCACCAGACCCAAGACGTTATGCTTGCTTTGTTTATATTCTAATGCTGCGTACACACGGGCGGACTGTATGGCCTACTTAGTCCGTCGAAACACATTTCAGCGGACAGTCCGCTCGTGTGTGGGCTTCAGCGGACTTTTTCAGCGTGCAGTCTGGCGTACTAAGTATTTCGGATTTTTCAAAATTCTGTCCGTCATACTTTGGTTTCAGCGGACAATCCGCTCGTCAGTAGGCTAGTTCGACGGACTAAGAATGGCGCATGCTCAGAAAGGATTTACATGGCGGAAGGGTGCATTGCTGTGTATTGGACTTCCTATTTCTAGTCCTGTTGTACGTGCTGTACACGTCATCGCGCAAGCTTTCGACGGACTGTTTGTGCATCCGTGTGTTCAAGTCCGTTCATTCGAAAGTATGACGGACTGTCCGTCGGATTGTATGACGGACTAAGTAGGCCATACAGTCCGCCCGTGTGTACGCGGCTTTAGCCATTTTTTCCTTGGTAATCTCCATTGTGTTTCACCGGATCAGAACTATTATTCTTGCTTTTCATATGCCCATAATCTTCATTCAAGTTTTCTCCCCTAGCAGTACTCCTCTAGGTAATGCTGTCATGTGTGCTTGTTAGTGGAAAATAAACCAGGCAAAATACTCCATAGTGTGATAATGTTTATTGAAAAGTAATAAAAACATTAGCCAAATTGCATGTGTAATGGTGCAGTGGTTTCAGCACTGACGAAACATGTTCGACAGGGCTTACTGACATCACTTCCATCTACCATGTTCTGGTCTGTGGAACGCAGTTGGTTGCTGGGTGCCATATGTTGGAATCACTGCACCATTACACATTTGTTTTCCTCTAGCATGCACGTATCACAGCATTACCTAGAGGAGTACTGCTGGTGGAGACAACTTGAATGAAGATTATGGGCATATGAAAGCGAGCATATTTGTTCTGATCCAGTAAAACATAGTGAAGATTCCCAGGAAAAATGGCTTTGGATATATGCAAAGCGAGCATAACATCTTGGGTCTGGTGAGTGTGTAGGCATAAGGAGGGAAGCACGGAGAGGTGACCTGCACATAGAGCACTTGATATTTTTGAAGTTTTGAAGTCTACAGTAAATATCACTTTCTGTACCCAAATTAAAATGATATATATTTTTTTTCATACAAATAGAGCTTTCTGTTGGTATTTTTTTTTTTTTTAAATCAAACAGGTTCTTTATTAAAAATAAAGATAACAAAGTTAAATACAGACACAGTCTTGCAGCATTCAGAAAATAAAAATTAAAGAGAATACAAAACACGTTCCACAACAGCAATCATTGGCATTAAAAAAAAAAAAAGACATAAACCTCTATTATTATAACATCAAGGAGCACATTATTAGCACATTTTTGCCCTGAGTTTAATGTATCCTGGCTGGGTATAAACTTTGGATAAGTCCAAAATAACTGTCCACTAGGTAAGTGCAAGAGCATATATGGATCATGTTGGGGCGACCGGGGCACTTCAGTCTGTACAAGTTCGCGAGAACTGAGGCCCAGGGTATCCAACCATGGCACCCATAATCTTTCAAATTTTCCAGGGCATCCCCTATGTTGATAAACATACCTTTCAAATATAAGAGTATTTCCCGAATGTGTCACCCATAGCTTCTGTGAGGGGGGGATCGGAGGACTTCCAGAGCATAACAATTGTCTTCCAAGCCTGGAAGAGTGCACAGTTAGCTGCCACCAGCGTGGGTTGCTCTGGGATAATATCACTTGAAGAGGAACTGCAGTCTGCTCACATAATTTGTAATAAAAACAACTTTGCTATTCTGAAGCTTCCCTCCAACCACTTTGCATATTATTTTATATACAGCATACTGTGATTCAGTACTTGCCAAATATGCTGCAGATATCTCCCTCCACTAAGTCTGGCTGCAGCCATTTTAGCTGTGGACAGCTGAAGCTGTTGCCTGTTCATTTCCTGGATTTTCACAGACACAGATGCACACCTCCAGCTCTGCAGCTTTAATTGGTCCTCTTATGACTCATCCCCCTTCCCTTCCTGGCAAACATTCACAAGAGTGAGAGAGAGAGAGCTGTGCATGATGTCATAAGCCTAGGCTAATGACCAGACAAGAAACAGGAAGTGGGATGTATAAGGTATTTACTGGCAGAAAAAAAAAATGTTTTACTATCCAAAGTTAAAACAACAAAAGCAGAAGATTTAAGAGATGGAAAGTTGAAAAAATGAGTGAAGGTCTGCTTTAAGATACCCAACAAACCACATTTAGGATCCCGAGGTATTCTAGTTTGGAACACCCTATGGAGGACCACCATCCAAATGCTGTGTAGTTTGGGACACCTCCAGAGGAGATGAATCAGGTCACCCTTGTCCCATTTGTATCTGTAACCAAGAGGGTCTGCCAGTATGCCCATGCTGTGAAGGAAAGCAGGCGTGTAATGGGATCTCAAAACAATATAAAACTGGGATAGTTTTTTTCAGGAAATTAGAGAGCTAGTAACCACCACCTGCAATGCATGTTCCCATTGGCGACCCGAAAGCTGACCAAGGGCCCCCTCCCATTTGCCATGGGCCTTAGAGGGGTAGCTATCCAGATAAGTACTCAATAACATACTGTAACACTGGGAAATAAGGCCTTTAGCATGGGTAACTGAAGAAATGGGGTTGGCGATAAGGTCCACACATTTTCCACTGCCTGAGCCCAAATGGCATGTTGTAATTATAGGTGTATGTATGAGGGAAGGGAGAACCTCTTCTGAGGGGGAGTAAGGTCCCATTCTGAAAAATATGGGTCAAATGAGTCACCCCAAACCACTCCATCTGTTACCCTGGGACAGCTTGCCCAATTCCTTATTAGATCCATTATCCCAGATAGGGCTATATGCAGTGAACCCCTCCACCCGCTGCAGCTGATTGATTTCCACCAAATTTTATGTAGGAGATTATATGTGGGAAAATGTCTGTGTGGTTTGGCAAATAGACCTGCTTCCAAGCCTTCTGGGCTGGAATCCATGGCAATTCATTACAGCATAAGGCAAGCAGCTGACGATGGTAAATGAGGGGGGCTAGTAGAAGGTGTGGAAAACATCCCTGCAAGGTGCTGCAACTAAGCCGCGACGCAGTACAACCAGGGATTAGGTAGCGCCAAACCTCCCTGATCCCTCAGGTTTATTAATTGCTCTAGTTTAATTCTGGGGGTATGATTATTCCAAATCATGGATCTAAAAATAGAATTGACTATTCTGAAGGTTTTCAGAGGAATCACCACTGGCGAATTATGCAGTGGATAGAGCAATTAGGGCATTAAAATAATTTTAAAGAAATTAGTTCTACCAGCTACTGACAGCCGCAGCTTACTCTAGGTATTCACCCTATCCCTAAGCCTGGACAATAAAGGGTGTATATTAAAGCGGGAGTAAACCCGCTGACATTTTTTATTTTTTTTCAGACCTGCAAGGGAAAAGGCATAATGAGCTAGTATGCACCGCATACTAGCTCATTATGAAATACTTACCTTAGAACGAGGCCCTGACATCTCACCCGATCCACGCCGAGGGAGCTGACATGTTCCCTCAGCCGGTCTTCCGGGTATTGCAGCTCCGGCGCTGTGAGTGGCCGGAGCCGCGATATCGTCACTCCTGCACATGCGCGCAGGAGATTTCTTTCCGGCAGGGTCCGGCGCCTGCCGGGCTTTCAGCCGAGAATCCCCTGTGCACATGGGCTGCCGCAGTCAGCGGCTCATTGCGAGGGGAATAGCTCCTAAACCGTACAGGTTTAGGAGATATTTTTTTTACCTACAGGTTAGCCTTATTATAGGCTTACCTGTAGGTAAAAGTTAAAAAAAAAACATTATACAACCGCTTTAAAGGCAAAAATAGGTTAGCAGCAATGTAGACCCCCAGATATTTAAATAAGAATATGGTGGGAATTGGACAGTTTGTCAAGACTATTTGGCCTGTTCCGCCCTCCAATAGTAAAAGTGTGCATTTTGTCAAATTGATAGTTAGGCTGGAAAAATATTTGAACCTGTCCATGGTGATCTCCAGAGACAGCGTGGTATAGTGGTATCACCCACAAACAGCAACATGTCATCTTTTGGTGGTATTTAATCACCACTGAGTTTTTTTTTGTGCAGTGCTTAACAAAATTAAGGCAGACACTACAGTTACATTACAATTTGGTACAAGTATTCCTCCCGTATTGAATTTTATTGTAACTGTAATGTCTGCCCTCATATTGTAAAGCTCTGTGCAAACTGTTGGTGCTATATAAATCCTGTATTATAATAATAATAATAATAATAATAATGTCACCAGTGCAGTACAGCACCATCATATGACTGGTGTGGTGATGATCAGGGATCAGGGACACTGACTAGTGACAGTATGCAAAAAAAATCTTTTCTGTCATCAGAGGAGCTCAGAGTCACTAGTGATGATTGCTTGTTAAAGCGATGATCATTGTAATGGGAACCGTTTCAACTGTCTTAAATGGCTTTTATTCATTACTCATTGTTTACCATTGTGATGCTGTGATTGGTCAAAGCTATCACATGATGAAAGGTGCTGTAATTGGCCCTGGTACCATGTGATCACTGGTGACTAATCACAGACCACACACCGTATCAAACAATGATGTCATTAATGGATTCCATTCATAACTGCCGTTTACTAGGTGTCATGTGATTGCATAGCGATCATGTGATATCTGGGTCACTCACAGCGGCCCAATACTGAGCACCACAGATCACGCCACTGCGAACCAGAAAGGGCGCGCTAGTACATGGGAGCAGAGCAACATATGGGTAACATATGGGTACATCGCAGTGGCTGCTCTAGTCTCCAGCCAGAAGTAAAATTGCTGTTGGACGATTGGCAAGTTGTGAAAGTGATGGAAAAATCATTTAACTATGAAAAATGCACTTAAAACCAAAATTCTTTCTGTTTTGGAATGATTTTTCTATTTTATAATTTGTATTCTGAAACCTTCTGCATTCCATCCGTATTTTACTATGGAAAGCTGACGATAACATTCTGTTTTTGCAATCCAAAACAACTGTGCTGAACAGATAAATACAATGTACCTCATCGTACTGATCTTCCATTTCCTCAGCTTCCTGTTCAGGGCTGGCTCGCCCTTCTTTATGATTTTCCACAGTTGAGCTTGGCTGGCGGAGAGGAATACAGTTATAACTTTCCTTCGCAGGTTGGACTTGTGACTGCCTTTGAAAGTCTGAGATAGTCCAGTTGAGACTTGAACCATTTCTTAAGGACTTCAGAAAATAGCTGGAGGCCTACATTAACATATTTAAAAGAAGACCATGCTGGAATCAGTGGCATGTAAGAAATAAACGATTTTTGTAAAACATCTGAGTTGTCCTTTAATATTTAAACTTGAACACTTCAAATATGCAAATTTTGTATGTACTAAACGCATATAGTCAAATTTGTATTAGTATCCAAACCAAAGCCTCTTATTGTGTTAAGAACAGTGATAGTCATCATACCTGTTCTAGAGTTCCTGACTCTTGCACAACCACAGATTTGGCTCTAATGTTTGAGCATTCATACAAATGAATCATCCGTGCATAAACTGGCGGTGTTCTGTCCATTCAGTGGGTGTGTGACATTTCTTGGGTAGGGAAGATCCAAGACTGCAGACATGCCTATGTGTGAGCAATAAATTACATTTATACATACCCTTTTGGAGATTTTTTCTGGCCTGGTCACGTGACATCCTGGAGTCCTCATGCTCTCCTTACAGTGGGGGTGCTAGATGGTACTTAATAATTGTGTTATGACATTAGCACTGCTTTCTGTATTATTGTACTGTGAACCCAGACCAACATGATGATACATGCCCATTAGATGACAGCTTGTGCTTACAGGAAGTGAATTGAATGACAACTAGCCTCATTCAATCCTAAGGAGGAGTGCAATGTACTGCAGTGGTCATCAACCCTGTCCTCAGGGCCCACTAACAGGCCAGGTTTTATGTATTACCTTGGGGAGATGCAGACTAGAATACTGCAATCACTGAGCAACAAATTATATCACGTGTGATGTATTTCAGTTATCTTGCAAAAGTGGCCTGTTAGTGGGCCTTGAGGACAGGGTTGATGACCACTGATCTAGTGGACCAGTAGACATTCTGTGAGGTATAGAGATGATATGAGTATTGTAGTGTAAACTGCTATGATAATTCAACATAAGATGGACAGCTGATTTCAAAATATCCTTTACAAGCTAAAGTTGTAGTTTCATAATACAAGTTGACACAGTCATAATTCCTAGTAGTGATCCCACAATATACCTGTCTCATGAGAAATACAAAGACATCCTTAGGCATATTTCTTAAAATAGCAGTTGCTTGACTACTTCACGATCCAATGCCCTCTAAATCACTGACCATTAACCACTTAAAGGGGTTGTAAACTCTCCTGTTTTTTCACCTTAATCCATCCTATACAGGAATGTATAAATCCCTTGTAATAGAAAAAAAGCATGACTCTTGAATATGAGATCTGGGGTCAAAAAGACCTCAGATCTCAAATTTACACTAAAATGCAATAAAAAAAAAATGTTGCTTTAAGAGCTATGGGCGGAAGTGATGTTTTGACATCACTTCCGCCCTGTAATGGTATGGAGATTGCTGGGGGCCATCTTCAACTCATTTGTCTCCATACCACAGATGTGACAGGACCCGATCTCCTCCACTGCTTCCGGTAGCTCCGGTAAGCGGTGGAGGGCCCTCTCCCATCGCCCATAAAAGTGGTCTCACACCGATTCACCACATAAACCACTTTTATCTGAAAGCGGACCGCCCACTAAAGATACCAGGGTTATGGTAGCTAGCTGCTGCTATAACAACGATATTCCTCTTCCAACGTATAACAACGACAGGCAGTCCATAAGTGGTTAACCAGTATGCAGCACATCCAGATTCTGCGTTGTTATTCTTAGCACAAAATAGAGTGCAAAATTGGATTGCCAGTAGAAATATAAACTGATGTATACTCTACTCACCTTATAGGACCTCTTGCATACTGCAGCTAGCAAAAGCTTAGTGCAGCCTCTTTTTTACTGAGCTAAAATACTGCTCATTAATTGTAATGTGCCTATGCACACAGCTGTGCAAACAAGCGCCACGCATTGTTTAGAAAAAAACAATAGAAAAATCTGCATTTTTTGGTCAGTAATTTACACCTCATGCACACAAATTTTCCATTTGCATATTGTGCAGAATGGGAACGTAAAAATAAATTTGCACAAACGCATATACGTGAAAATACAAATATTAACAAAAAATATTTACAAAAAAAAAAATAAAACACCTGAAATTACGTCTGAAAAAGTAGATGCTCAAACAGGAGTATCATGTGCAAGAAGCCTAAATGATAAAAACAGACCCATTCCACAGTAATCCTAAATTATTTTTACTACTATCCTTACTTTGTTTTTTGTTAATTATTTCATGATTGTTCTTGTCACTTTTTAATGAGTATGATAATCATAGAAAACAACGCAACTAATTAAATATCAATTAATGTCAATTAGGAATAAACCTAACAATATCTAACACCAAACATCATTAAGGCTGAGTTCACACTATTGCCACATGCGGCTCACAGCAGGGGTCCGGTGCGTCCCTGTTCACGGTTTCAGGTCTGATTTCAGCCCAAATTTTGGGCTGAATTCAGACCTGAAATGGACCAAAAAGACGCACAGGGCCCCTGTGCAAATTCACACTGGAGCACGCAGCGGATGCATGTGAACCGGCTCCATAGAGAGCTGATGACAATCTCCTACCATGCGAATTGGATGCAAAGAAACCCTCATCCAATTAGCATGTGTGTGAACCCAGCCTAAAGATACAAAGCTGTAGCTGCATTGCACTAACTCCTTACCTCTTTTGAACTAAACATGATTAGTCATAATGTTGTATTAAGGTAAAAACTACTGTGAGAGCCAGTGAGACAATCACATGAGTAAGAAAAGAAATTATATATATATATATATATATATATTGTGAGGGGGTTCGCTCGGTAGCGGGTGTGTGTGACCCCCTGGATGGGTTCACAACACAAAGTCAGGCACAGCAGACAGCGGTGTAGGTGCAAAAAACAAAAGGTCCGGTTTATTTAGGCTACATGCAGTGATACATATAACAGCCAAACAAAATAAAACAAGAAAATAAATCCTGGTCAGCTTGACCTCTAACTACACACGTAGACTCCCTGTCTAACAACTGGGTGCAGCCTTGTGCTGCCCCAGTCCCTGTCTCTATTGTAGGGGTTTGCCACACAGGCGTTAACTCACCGCACAGAACAGATCTCAGACTCCCCAGTCTATACACACAAAACTGGTTCCAGGATGGAGCATCTCCCTATGCATGCTGGGGTTTTTTGTAGAGGTCTTAATGAGCCCACTTACTTCAGCTGGGCTCATTAACTCTTCCCCTCTAATTGTAAAAGTCTGCATAAAGCCTGAATCTAGGACACACATATTTCCCATCCTGAATACAACCAGGTGATTTTACCTGCGTGCTGCCACATACCCCCCCCTCTTGTTTCAACCTTGGGGTTGTAACACAAGCAGCCAGACACGCATGTATCCGAGACAAAGCATCCACATTCCCCATTTTAACACCAGGGCGATGCTTAACTGTAAAGTTAAATTCCTGTAGGGCCAGGAACCACCTATTTACCCTTCTATTGGTCTCCTTGTTTTGAGCCATCCACTTTAAAGTAACGTGATCAGTCACCAGGTCAAAGTGCCTACCTAGCAGATAGTACCGAAGGGAATCTAGAGCCCACTTCACTGCTAAACATTCCTTCTCAATCGTGGAGTAATTTACCTCATGGGACTTCAACTTCCTGCTGAGGTAAATGACTGGGTGCTCTTCCCCGTTCCAGACCTGGGATAACACCGCTCCTAACCCAACGTCTGATGCATCAGTTTGTACAACAAAGTCCTTAGAGAAGTCTGGTGAGTACAACACTGGCTGGCTACATAAGGCTGTTTTTAAGGACTGAAATGCTTCCTCAGCCTCTGGGGACCATTTAACCATAACCGACTCTTTCCCTTTTGTCAGGTTGGTGAGGGGCACAGCCTGAGAAGCAAAATGGGGAATGAATCGTCGATAATAGCCAGCGATTCCCAGAAAGGCTCGTACCTGTTTCTTGCTATTGGGACGTGGCCAACTCTGTATGGCCTCGACTTTATTGACTTGGGGTTTTATCACCCCCCTCCCAATAGTGTACCCAAGATATTTGGCCTCCTACTGTCCAATGGTACACTTCTTTGGATTGGCCGTAAACCCAGCTTCCCGGATAGAGTCTAGGACTGCTTGTACTTTTGGCAAATGTGAGACCCAGTCTGTGCTATGGATAATCACATCATCCAGGTAAGCTGCAGTATATTTATGATGGGGCCTCAGAATCTTATCCATTTTCCGCTGGAATGTTGCCGGTGCATTCTGTAACCCAAACGGCATTCTCTTATATTGGAATGCCCCATCTGGGGTTAAAAACGCAGTTTTCTCCTTGGCCGACTCGGCCAGGGGAATTTGCCAATACCCTTTGGTGAGATCAAGAGTTGTCATATATCGGGCTGTTCCCAGCCGGTCAACCAACTCATCTATACGTGGCATGGGGTAGGTGTCAAATTTTGTAACTTTATTTAATTGTCTAAAATCGTTACAAAACCGCCAGCTCCCATCAGGTTTGGGCACTAGTACAATAGGACTGGACCAGTCACTCTGGGACTCCTCTATCACACCCAATTCCAGCATCCTTTGAACCTCCCCACGTATTGCCTCCCGTCGGGCCTCTGGTATTCTATAAGGTTTTAGTTTTACCCTTTCTCCTGGCGGGGTGATAATGTCATGCTCTACGCCAGATGTTTGTCCCGGAAGCTCAGAGAAAATCTCTTTGTTACGAAGTACAAACTCTTTAACCTCCTGTTGTTGGGGTTTCGATAAGGTGTCTGCTATTCCAACCTCAGGAACTAAGCAATCAGGCTGTACTTGTGACAACGTCTCTGCGACTAGGGATTCCCTATCCCTCCAGGCTTTCAGCAGATTGACGTGATAGATCTTCTCCGGCTTTCGCCTTCCTGGCTGTCTAACCCTGTAGTTCACCTCACTAATTTTTTCAATTACTTCATATGGACCTTGCCATTTGGCCAGAAATTTGCTTTCAACCGTAGGGACTAGCACCAAGACCCTATCCCCCGGGGAAAAAGTACGTGTCTTGGCCCCACGGTTGTACACTCTCTGTTGTGCTAACTGCGCTTGGGTTAAATGTTCCTTTACAATTGGCATTACCTGTGCAATTCTATCTTGCATCAGGGCGACATGCTCAATCACACTCCTGTGAGGAGAACTCTCATTTTCCCAAGTTTCCTTGGCGATATCCAGCAGCCCTCTTGGGTGTCTCCCATAGAGCAACTCGAAGGGTGAGAAACCCGTAGAGGATTGGGGTACCTCCCTAATGGCAAACATCAGATAGGGTATTAGACAATCCCAATTCTTTCCATCTCTATCCACCACCTTCTTTAACATTTGTTTTAGGGTTTTGTTGAATCTTTCAACCAACCCATCTGTTTGGGGGTGATACACAGATGTACGCAATTGCTTCACTTTGTACAACTTGCATAATTCTTTCATAACCCGGGACATAAAGGGTGTACCTTGGTCCGTAAGCAGTTCCTTACAAATACCCACGCGGCTAAAAACAAGGGATAGCTCTTTGGCTATGGTTTTGGCCGAGGTATTTCGGAGAGGAATTGCTTCCGGATAACGGGTGGCATAGTCCAATATAACCAAAATGTACTGATGCCCCCTAGCAGACTTCATTATCGGACCTACCAAATCCATTGCGATCCTCTCAAAGGGGACCTCAATGATAGGAAGAGGTACCAGTGGGTTAAGGAAATGTGGCATAGGTGCCGACTTCTGACACACAGGGCAGGAGGAACAATAATTTTCTATTTCCTTCATGACCCCAGGCCAATAGAATCTCTGCAATACCCTCTCTCTGGTTTTCTCTGTCCCCAGATGACCTCCCAGAATGTGTCCATGAGCCAATTCTAACACCAACTTCCTGTAAGGTTTGGGCACTACAAGTTGCTCAATGGTTTCTTCTGCCCTTTGAGCCACTCGATATAGCAGGTCCCTTTCCATAGTGAAGTAAGGATAAGTGCAAGTCTTATCTGGGTTCACTAACTCGCCATCTATTTTCACCACATTTTCCCGTGCCTTTATTAGGGTGGGGTCTTTTAACTGTTCTGTGGCAAAATTTTCCCTGTGAACCTCAAGATCTGAAAACTCCACAGACGGCATGTTTTCATCTGAGGATGTTGGCTCCTCCCCAGTTTCTCGAGTTTCCCCCGCCAATACCGACAAGAGAAATTCAGGAGAGTCCTCACCACTCCCAGAGGAATTCTGGTCATCTTCCTGGTTTATAGGGGCACCAATGGGGGCCTCAGGACAATCCCAGAGTTCCCAGAATTTTGGAAAATCCCTTCCCACAATAGCATCATGTGGTAACTGAGACACTAACCCCACCTGATGAGAGAGGTTACCTTTGGGGGTTTCAAAAAACACTGAAGTTACAGGATACTCTCGGGTGTCCCCATGCACACAAATAACAGCCACCCTGTTCTTCCCAGAGACCTCTGTAGTAACTAATTCAGCTTTTATCAATGTTACCAGGCTACCTGAATCTAGCAACACATCAACATGTCTACCATTAATACACATTTTACATAAATGTTTCTCAGGTCCCCGAATGGCAGTGCATGCAACTGTCGCAAACAGCGACTGACGTCTCTCCCTTATAAAGTCACATTGCATAGGCTCATCCACAACGGGGCAATTGGCTGCAATATGTCCCTCTTGCCGGCAGCGGTAGCAAATAATCTTTTTCGCTGCCTCTTGCAGCATGGGCTTCCTGGGCTGCTCCCGCCAGACCTTAGGTAGAACTCCCACCCTCTCACTCTCTCCACCCTCACCCCTTGGAGTCATCTTACCCGCCACTGGGGATGATCTGGTCTTAGGGGGGAAAGTCCGTGAGTCCCTGGAAGAGGTGGTCAAGTTCTCTGTAGCCAAGTACCTCTCAACCAGATCCACAAGTTTATCTGCATTTTCTGGGTCTCCATGGCTTACCCATTTTTGGATGGCAGTAGGAAGAGCTCTCAGGAAACGATCCATAACCACACGTTCCACAATGTTTGGTGCGGTCAAAATCTCTGGCTGCAGCCACTTCCTGCTCAGGTGAATGAGATCATACATTTGAGACCTGGGAGGTTTTCCAACCTGAAAAGTCCAGTTATGCACACGCTGAGCCCGGACTGCCAGGGTGACACCCAGCCGTGCCAATATTTCTGCTTTTAGCACCACATAGTCTTTTGCTTGGTCAGGCTCTAGGTCATAATAAGCTTTCTGCGATTCCCCAGTTAACAGAGGGGCCACCAGTCCAGCCCATTGCTCCTTAGGCCACTTTTCCCTTTCAGCAGTCCTTTCAAATGTGGTCAAAAACACCTCCGGATCATCCTCTCCAGTCATTTTTGTCAGTAAACGGCTCACACCAAAGGTTGCGGTATTATTGTACCCACTTGCTTCATTGGTCTGCGGACGTTGCTGTATCAATGTCTCTATTTGCTGTTGAAAATTCTGCTCTTGCTTCTGCAACAGGTCTATGAAGCGGGCTTCAGATCGCTGCTGGGCTTGTTGCTGAGCTTCCAAACTCTGCTGCAAAGTTGCATTTGTCTGCTGCTGATTTGCATTTGCCTGCTGCTGGGCTTGTTGTTGAGCTGCAAGGCTCTTTTGTAAAGCTGCATTTGTTTGCTGCTGATTTGCATTTGCTTGCTGCTGGTTTGCATTTGCTAGAGCCAGCTGTCTCAGTATCTCCTCCATGCTGGCCTTAACAAAAAAAAAAAAAAACTACCAAAATTCTCCACCAACTGTGAGGGGGTTCGCTCAGTAGCGGGTGTGTGTGACCCCCTGGATGGGTTCACAACACAAAGTCAGGCACAGCAGACAGCGGTGTAGGTACAAAAAACAAAAGGTCCGGTTTATTTAGGCTACATGCAGTGATACATATAACAGCCAAACAAAATAAAACAAGAAAATAAATCCTGGTCAGCTTGACCTCTAACTACACACGTAGACTCCCTGTCTAACAACTGGGTGCAGCCTTGTGCTGCCCCAGTCCCTGTCTCTATTGTAGGGGTTTGCCACACAGGCGTTAACTCACCGCACAGAACAGATCTCAGACTCCCCAGTCTATACACACAAAACTGGTTCCAGGATGGAGCATCTCCCTATGCATGCTGGGGTTTTTTGTAGAGGTCTTAATGAGCCCACTTACTTCAGCTGGGCTCATTAACTCTTCCCCTCTAATTGTAAAAGTCTGCATAAAGCCTGAATCTAGGACACACATATTTCCCATCCTGAATACAACCAGGTGATTTTACCTGCGTGCTGCCACAATATATATATATATATATATATATATACACACACATATATACAGTGTGTGTGTGTGTACATATACAAATATATATATATATATATATATATATATTAGGGCTGTTACTGATTACAATTTTCATGTTTGATTAATCGATTTTTTTGTTTTATCGATTAATTATAATGCACATACAGATCGGACTACTTTTAGCTGATCTCCTTGCACACTATATACAATCACCCGACACTAGTTAGTTTCCACAATCCATTACTTAACTTCACAGTTCACACAAATACGTTTTAAATTCAAACTGTAACACTGATGTAAGTAATTTTTTTTTCCCACAGTAGCATGACAGTCCCTCCACCTCCGGTCTAACTAATCACTCTCACCTTATGGCATGGACCCCTGTGCAAACAGGTAATCATGCAAGCGGGTATCAATCAAAAGGGTTAACACGGACCATAAACTTCTCTCACCTCTCCTTAGATTTCAGCAAGGATGCCAGGTCATGGGTAGAAAGAAAAGATCTAACTGTTCACCACTTAAGTATAAGATTTTATTTTTGTGTTGAAACACAAACTACTCACATAAAGATGATAAACACACAGCCTATAAAGTCGACGATCGTGTTATTTACGTAGGGCAGCAGCGGGTGACGTCATGTGTCGCGCCTCCCTTGTACGCGTTACATTCAGAACGTCAATGTCACCGGACTCCTCCCCCCTTCCCTTCGTTAGCAAATGGAGGCACTTTGGGAAGGGGGGAGGAGTCCAGTGACTTTGATGTCCATGACATCACCAGATCTCCGACGGAACTCCTTGAAGACCCGGAAGCCGGCGGAGAGGTGAGTACCGATTAATCGAGGAATAAATATTTAATTTCCACAGCCCTAATATATATATATATATATATATATATATATATATATATATATATATATATATGTAGGAAGGCCAGTGTGGTGGCCTGAATTTATGGGAGGAGCCCGGAGGGTATTTAACCAGCCCGCTCGCCTGTGGTCTTTGTCGGTTTCCGGTGCGCGGCACTACGTCACTAGGCCGACTGCTCGTGTTTCGTTGCCGCTCGGACAAAACGTCTCTCTACTAGAATCTCGTGGTTTACGTTTCCCGTTCGTTTTGTACAAACGTCGCCGGCTCGACTGCCGCAGGTAAGGGTCTCGATTGACCTTCCTGTACTATTTTTGAGTGTCGTTAAAACCTGAAATATCGAATCGTTCGTTATGATATCGGGTTGTTATCACTCAAAACGCACTATTTTCGCAGCGCCCTTCATTTCACGGGCGTCATTTCGGTAGATATTACTTGTAGGAAAAACTGCACTGTTTTAGTAACTTGTTATAGTCTCGTTGCCGTGTTCCACAGTCAAATCGTTGTCAGTCGTATCTCACGGCACAACGACTCGTACCTCTGCCATAGCTGGCTCACGTAGGTCATTTCATCATTTCACTCATTTCTGTCACGCACTGCGCTCCGATTCGAATCCAGTCGCATCCCTAAATGCGGCGATTTGTTCTGGTATGCCCCTAGTTGCTCGGCCTCATTTCGGTACATGCTCCAGAGCCCGCTCGTTGCTAATCAACCCGGGTCTCTGTCATGGGAGTCATTTCACCTCACCTATTACGTTCGAATCGAAACCAGTCGCTTTTCTCAAAACGCACAGGTTCGATCGACGTGTCCCAGTTGCGTTGGCCTCATTTCGGTACATGCTCTAGAGCCCGTTCGTTGGCGGTCGCAGGTTGCGTCCTCTCCGATTCGTAGCTCTATCATGGGAAACATTTCATTGTCACGTAGTACGTTCAGTTCGAATCCGGTCGCATCCCCGTGCATCGATTCGTCCGGACGGCCCCAGGTATTTTCGGCCTCATTTCAGTACACGCTCCAGAGTCCCGTTCGTTGTCAGTCGCAGGTTGCGGCGCACCGATTCGTGCCTCTGTCATGGGAAATCATTTCACTGTCACGTATCACGTTCCGATACGAATCCAGTCGCATCTACGATGCACCAATTCGTCCCGGCGTGCCCCAGGTATTTTTCGACCTCATTTCAGTACATGCTCCAGAGTCCCGTTCGTTGTCACTCGCAATCGCGGCACGACCGGTTCGGGCCTCTGTCATGGCAAACTTTGTCACTCATTTCACGGTCACTTACCGCGCTTCAATTCGAATCTAGTCGCATCCGTGATGCACCGATTCGTTTCGATGTGCCCCAGTTGGTCACGGCCTCATTTCAGTACATGCTCCAGAGTCAGGATTCATTATCGGTCACAGTTTTCGGTTCTCTGATTCATGACTCTGTCATGGGAAATCATTTCACTGTCACGTATCACGCTCCGATACGAATCCAGTCGCATCGTGCGCTAATTCGTCTCGGCACGCCCCAGGTATTTCAGCCCCATTTCAGTACATGCTTCAGAGCATGCACGATTAACGGTTAGTCGCAACAGCGGCATGATCGATTCGTGCCTCTGTCATGGCAATCAAACTAAATTCACCACCACGTACCGCGCTCCGTTTCGAATCCGATTGCATACATGCACCGATTCGTTATGGCGTGCCCCAGTGCTTTAGCCTCATTTCAGTGCATGCTCCAGAGTCCGGTTCATCTTCAGTCACAGTCACGGCATGACCGGCTTATGCCTTTATCATAACAGGTTTTTTTTTTTTTTTTTCCATTAAATTGACCGTCATATACCATGCCCCGATTCGAGTCGGTCGCATCTGACATGCACCGATTCGTTCCGGCGTGCTCCAGTTGTTTTCATTCGTACGACCGATTCATATCGGATTCATTCCATACACATCCTAGAAACAACGTCTTGCAAAATCGCTGCTAGCGCGCACCTAAGCATACACTCCCTGCAATCATTGCAAACACATTCCCAGGCACAGACTTCTCGCAATCGTTGCAAGCATGCATTCAAGCATAGACTTCTTGCAATCTTTGCAAACAGGCATCCAAGCATAGACTTCTTGCAATCGTTGCAAGCATGCATCCAAGCATAGACTTCTTGCAAATCGTTGCAAGCACACATTCAAGCATGGACGTCTTCCAGTCGTTGCAAGTTCGCATTCAAGTGTAGACTTCTGGCAACAGTTGCAAGCACGCATTCAAGCATAGACGCCTTGCAGTTGTTACAAGTACGCACACAAGCGTAGACTTCTTGCAATCATTGCAAACACGCATCCAAGCGTAGACTTCTTGCAATCGTTGCAAGCACGCATCCAAACATATACTTCTTGCAATCGTTGCAAGCAAGCAGTCAAGCATGGACATCTTGCAGTTGGTGCAAGTACGCATACAAGCGTACACTTCTTGCAATTGTTGCGAACACGCATCCAAGCGTAGACTTCTTGCAGTCATTGCAAGCACGCATCCAAGCGTAGGCTTCTTGTAATCATTGCAAGCACGCATCCAAACATAGACTTCTTGCAATCGTTGCAAGCACGCATTCAAGCATGGACGTCTTACAGTCGTTGCAAGTACGCATACAAGCGTAGACTTCTTGCAATCGTTGCAAGCACGAATCCAAGCATAGACTTCTTGCAAATCGTTGCAAGCACGCATTAAGCATTAACTTCTTGCAATCGTTGCAAGCACGCATTTAAGCATGGACGTCTTGCAGTCGTCGCAAGTACGCACACAAGCATAGACTTCTTGCACTCATTGCAAACATGCATTCAAGTGTAGACTTCTTGCAATCATTGCAAACACGCGTCCAAGTGTAGACTTCTTGCAGTCATTGCAAGCACGCATCCAAGCGTAGACTTCTTGCAATCGTTGCAAGCACACATTCAGGCATAGACCTTTTGCAGTCATTGCAAACACGCATTGGAGCATAAGACCTCTTGCAATCATTGCAAGCAGATGTCCAGGCACAAACTTATTGCAATCATTGCTAGCAGGCAGTTCTGGCTGGCTCAATAGATTGCTTTAGGAAAAGCCTGGATACTTTCCTAAAGGTACATTATAACGGGGTACTTATATTTATAGGTAAAGTTGATCCAGGGTAAATCCGATTGCCTCTCGAGGGATCAGGAAGGAATTTTTCCCCTGTTGTAGCAATTGGGCTATGCTCTGCTGGGGTTTTTGCCTTCCTCTGGTTCAGCTGTGGGTGTAGAATTGGGTGTGTCGGGTTGTGCGGTATTTTATTTGTTTGATTCGTGGTTAGGACTGGATGCACTTCTGTCTTTTCCGACCTGGCTACCCATGTATCTTACCATAACTCCTGGCAATTGTTGCAGGCACGCATCCTGGCATAACTCCTTGCAATCATTGCAGGCACGCATCCTAGCATAACATCTTGCAATCATGGCAAGCACGCATCCTGGTGCGACTCCTTGCAATCGTTGCAGGCACGCATCCTAGCATATCATCTTGCAATCGTTGCAAGCACGTATCTTGGCATAACATCTTGCAATCGTTGCAAGCACGCATCCAAACACATGTTCAAGCACAACTCCTGCAGTCTTTGCAAAGCACATGCAGTAACACGAATTTCTCATAGTCACTACCAACACATCTCCAGTGACAAACTCCCGCGCAATTGTCGCAAGTACACGTTTAAACACTACTTTTGCAATCATGCCAAGGCTCGCGACTTAGCATAACTTCTTGCAATCATTCTTTTGCAAGCACATTCTCAGTGGCACACAAACTGGCTACACGTCGTTTTCAGCAGCACTTAATTGACCACTTGTCTCCTGTGGCTTTTCTTACAAGCCACTCACCATTTCCTGTCTGTCTGTCTCTCCCTTAGGACAGTTGAGTGCAACTTCCATCCTGCACCAGGATCATATTGACACACGCAACTGGCTTCTTCCTGTAACACGCTCAGGCTATACCTAGCCAGCGTTCAGCATTTCTTATCCTTACAGGGCCCGGAGAGCCATCCGTCTTTACGGCCCATACAGCAAGATCCCCACTACGAGGCATCCAGAGGCATCGCCCATAGCCAACGGCAAACGACGCCCATCACAACTGCCATCTTTACGGACATATAAAAATCCTCGCATATTCCCCAGTCTAGTCATCCAAGCGGCCATCTACCTGGCCCTTTGTGGTTTTCCATGGCCTAGCCAATTTATGGTTGGTAGCACTGGCAGCCAGGTTCTACACAGACACTACCTGACGAACGTTCAAATCGGCAATACGGGCCATTCCCCAGGGTCGATCTTTATGTCACGCCTCCTGGTCCTCCTCTCACGGACACAGGACCCTTCTCAGATCCTTAATTTAGATGCCGTGGCAATAGCAGACCTATCTATGTTGGAAGGTTCCTTACTGCATGGATTGGTGTAGCGATGTTTAGACCATCTACGATGCCCCTGTCACCCCTGGTAGTGACGGATGCCACAGCCCCCACAGGCTCGCTGCAATTTTTGGCCACCACTGGTTACAGAACCATGGCATCAGGGATACTCCTAAACCCCGGGTTTACCTGGACCTCCTCCCTCTTCAAGCTATACCCGGTCATGACAGCCTCTCGAATCTGGGGTTATGTCAGGACAGGACAGGCTGTGGCTTTCACCACCGACAACTGGGCCGAGGCGCACCTTGTTGATGAAGCCAGGTCTGGACCGCTCTCGGTTGGGTCTTTCCTGCGCAGACTGCTGCAGTTATCTTGGGGGCACCAGTTTAAAGTCCATTGTATGGGCATTCCAGGCCTTCAGCAATCCCGCAGGCCAAGTCCGGCATAGTCGTCACTTGGCTCGCTACCAACACCATTTCATCCTCCACCTTGCAGTGTCTAAAACCCAGCAATCTGGCTCCAGGATAGACGTCCATTTCTATAGAATAGGCAGTGCTTGGTGTCAAGTAACCATACTCGACTACCTACTGTCACTCCTACCGGAACGCCTAAACTCCAGTTCCCTATTGCCTTTTCGTGCTAACACTTGTGTACCTGCCAGTTTCCCAAACACATGGGGTTCTTCTACGCAGCCTACACCTCAACCCCGGTCCATACCGTGGTCACTCTTTAGTATTTGAGCACCCTTGGCAGCATGTTGGCATGGGTCCCAAGTCACGTCATTGAGAGTCTAAGCAGTTGGAACCCTGCCTACCTCGCCCGGTACATCCCCAATCCTCGGATGGAAATGGCACAAGCATTCACCAAACTTGCTCAATTAAGCTAAAACTAATAAAACTACACCCCTACCTGAATGTTTTTGCCCCCTTATTTTGGTATACCGACCATGAGACCAGGGCACACTTCAGGTCCATTTCATGTTGTTAATCTTATGGTAAAGTCTATTTGTTTATATCCGTATCGGCCATAGGGCTTTGACCATAAGTAGGAAGGCCAGTGTGGTGGCCTGAATTTATGGGAGGAGCCCGGAGGGTATTTAACCAGCCCGCTCGCCTGTGGTCTTTGTCGGTTTCCGGTGCGCAGCACCCACCCTCCCATCCCCTTTTCAGGGCATTTCTCAAATTCATTTCTCTTCACAAATATTAATTTCTAATCTAGGGTATGCCCCCTTATTTTGGTATACTGACCATGAGACCAGGGCACACTTCAGGTCCATTTCATGTTGTTAATCTTATGGTAAAGTCTATTTGTTTATATCCGTATCGGCCATAGGGCTTTGACCATAAATAAATATATATATATATATATATATATATATATATATATATATATATATATATATATATGCCAGGGGGCATTGTCTGTACATGCACTGCACAAAAACTAAATTTGAATGTTTAGAAAATCATAGTCCATTGCAAATTGAAACAGAAAAGTAATTATTAATAATATTAAAATAATTATATATAATTACTATCAAATTCTAAAGTGATCTGCACATTTAGTTCACATTGTATATAACAGGGAGGACTTAAAGCCTGTGTTGGGTTTTTACAGCTGTCTGTAACCCTTCTCTAATCGTTAAACCTCAAATATATGTTTTGTGTTTTTTTATACTACACTGTAAGAATTTATAGACCTTATCTTGATGGATGGGTAATGCTGAGAACATTTTATCTGAGAAGTGTCTGTTTTTCTAACATTTTGCTACAATGCTAAGCTTACACAAGTCATTGTTATGAGCTGTATCAGCTGCCTCTTTCACAATCTCATTTGTCATTCTCTGCCTTGACCGAATGTCCACTTTATCATGCTCTTGCTCACTTTTAATTAACTGAGAAGTCAATCCACATAACTAATGAGAGGTCATCAGATATGACAGATGTATGAATCACTGGAACCCACATATCCATCTCTTGCCAGTTATATTTCACTTTAACAGGTTGCCAAAGACCATACATCTTTATGAATTGTAAAGTCACCTTAAAGGTTTAGAGGTAGATATTAACACTTGCAGCCAAAAAAAATCAATAAATAAGAGTTCTAGAGTTAAATAAAATCTAAAATCACAGCGTACACTTTCATTTTCTAGCATCACCTTTGCAATAGCAATACAAACGATAGTTATTTTTGACAATCTAATATAGAGTGCGGTCCTGGGCTTTACATTACTGTGGATGGTTGGAGCAGGTTGTGCTTCTGAAGGGATTGGCACCTGAAAAAGAGGGAGAGCCAACGAGATGACTGGCAGGGGGTTCTGAGCAGCGTTACTTTTCATATGTTGTAAAATTAAAAAGTTATAGATTTATTATTTATTTACAAATGTTTTCTGGTAAGGCATAAGGATGAGTTTGGATAGGTGAATACGCATGCATGCAGTGGGGAGCCTAAGCTGTACAGATGAATGTATTGATCTCTCATAGGGCTGTCTTATGGGTTTTTTTTTTCACTGGTTAGGAAGTGCATAGGATTGATGAGTGTGATTTTTATTTAAAGCGGTTCTTCATCCTAAAGGGGAAGTTCCGCTAATATGATCCCTCCCCCCCTCCGGTGCCACAATCGGCACCTTTCAGGGGGGTGGGGGGTGCAGTTAACTGGATAATCCAGGTATCTGCACCCACTTCCGGGCAGACCACCACAGACCCCCGCAGACGCCCCAGCCGCCCCCCCCCCCAGTTGTGTTCTGGGAAACACACGGTTCTCAGGACACAGCGGGGGATCTGAAGAGACGTGCAGCGCGACTCGTGCATGCGCCATAGGGAACCAGGCAGTGAAGCCGCCATGCTTCACTTCCCGATTCCCTGACAGAGGATGGCGGCGGTGGCAGCAGCGAGACGAGCGATCGCTCGTCATCTGCCGCCGACATCGCTGGACCCTGGGACAGGTAAGTGTGATTTTATTAAAAGTCATCAGCTGCAATATTAGTAGCTGCTGGCTTTTAATATATTTTTTTTAGGTGCAGAACCACTTTAAAATTTTAACAAACAATTTTAAACAACATGATGCTATACAGTTTTCTGTTTGTTATGCATGTTATGTGTACAACACCCTACATCCCAGTGGATGCAATATAGCACATGCATGTATAAGCTTTTATTATTTGAAGGTTCTGTATCAAGGGGGAGTAAACTTCACTGACTCCTTCCATGGTTGTGGAGTGGAAAAGACTGTGGTGTGAAGTGTGGACATTTTATATGTGCACTAAAATAGGAGTTGTTGTGAGGGTTGGACTAGGAGGGCTATAAAGCTGTCCACAAAGACTGATATTGTTCACGGTTGAATGGCCTGCTTGAAATTAGCAAATACTTCTGGGAAGATAACTTGGGAAGAGTCCTGCAGGCAACAATCTGAGAAAACTAGACAACAAAGACTTTGATGCCACAAGGGAGCCAGCTCTACATACTCCATGCTTCAAAGATCTTGCCTTTCGAATTTCTACCTGATCCACATACTGTCCATTTGGCAAAAATCCAATTAACCACTTAAGCCCGGAACATTTTGCTGGCCAAAGACAAGAGCACTTTTTGCGATTCGGCACTGTGTTGATTTAACTGACAATTGCACGGTCGTACGACGTGACTCCCAAAACAAAATTAATGTCCCTTTTTCCCCACAAATAGAGCTTTCTTTTGGTGGTATTTGATCACCCCTGCGATTTTTATTTTTTGCGATATAGACAAAAAAGGAGCGACAATTGTGAAAAAGGCAGCAGTGTAGGGGTTAAGTGTGTCCTGGGGCGTGTTTCTAACTATGAGGGGGCGTGGCCCTATCCCTGAAGCTGCTGCAGCTGACTGATAATTATGAAACCACTCCCACTGGAATTACATAGCACAGGGACACAGAGGAACAAATAGTGATTTCTTCAGACAAACAAAAGGTAGGAATCTTCCGCAAAGTGGTTGTTAACCACTTGCTTACTGGGCATTTAGACCTCCTTCCTACTCAGGCCAATTTTCAGCTCTCAGCGCTGTCACTCTTTGAATGACAATTGCGCAGTCATGCTACACTACACCCAAATGACATTTTTTTTCCCCACAAAAAGAGCTTTATTTTGGTGGTATTTAATCACTGTTGGGTTTTTTATTTTTTGCTAAAAAAGCGAACAAAGACTGAAAATAAAAAAAAAAAAAAAAAAAAAAGCAAAACAGTTTTATAAATTGTTATAAAAATTTGGAAACAGGTAATTTTTCTCCTTCACTGATGTGCGCTGATGAGGCTGCAATGATGTGCACTGATAGGCAGCACTGATGGACAATGATAGGAGGCACTGGTGGGCACTGATAGGTGGCAATGAAGGGAATTGATAGGTGGCACTGAAGGGTACTGGTAGGTGACACTGATAGGCAGCACTGATGGTCACTGATTGACAGCACTGATGGACATTGATAGGTGGCGCTGGTGGGCACTGATATGATATGCATTGGCAGTTGTCTCTGGTGGGCACAGATGATGCGGCTTTGTGTCTTTCCCTGTTCGAGACCAATGTTCCTCCGGCAGAAGCCAGTGATCGGTTTTTTTTCCGGCTGTCAGTGTGAGGAGAAAAAAAAAAGTAGATTACCGATCTTCTGTTTACATCACGTGATCACGTGATCAGTTGTCTGACAGCTGATCATGTGGTAAAGGGCCGAGATCTGGTTGATCCAATCTGTGATCAGCCAAGTCTCATTCAGGCCCCTTTCACGCTGCTGTGACTTGCAAGTTGCTTGATTTTACGGTCGCGATTTTGCCACAATTTCAAGGAATGACTGTGTAAACTTGAGTGCTATGGACCTCAACGCTCATCAAAGTCGGAACCAAAGTAGTACAGGGACTACTTTGAAGTAGGTGCGACTTGAATGGACAGATATAAATAGTTATCATTGGGAATCATGGGGGACAACTTGTCATGCGACTCTGATGTTCAAAGTTGCAGGAAAAGTCGCACAAGTGTGAAAGGGGCATGACTCCAGATTACAGAGCGCGCCTCGTGCGCCCTGCAGAGGGCACACAGGCAGCTCATGCAAAGGAGGAAGTCTATTGATGCCCTCCCGGCAATTAAGGCTAGCGCTGTAGCCTTCATTCTGTTTCTCAACAAAAGTGGAGTTACGCTTTAAGCAATTTGTGCTATATATGTCAAAGTTTCTTCTATATAATCTCTTTTGCGATCTATGTATACCTGTATACATTCACACTAAATTATGGTTAAGATAGACGAAAAAGAGAGCATTTGAAATTGCACTTAAAGTGCACTTGGAAGTAAAGTCGCTGTAGATCCAAGGGAGACATGCAAGGAAAATAAAAAACAGCATTTTAGCTTGCACATAATTGGATGATAAAATCAGCAGAGCTTCCCCTCATTTCAGATCTACCCCTCAGATTTGCAGCGACTGCACTTCCAAGTGCACTTTCAGTGCAATTTTCACTTGTAGTTTGCACTTGTAGTGCAAAGTGGATTTGTTTTTTGTAAATAAAATCCATAGTGCTAACACCTGCAATGTATTGCTGATTCAATATGGCTCTGTGCTCCCTCTAAATAATTTTGCAGGGAGGATGCTCTAACATTTGCCAATTTGCCATAGACATTATTATGGATTAGTTTGCCTATCTCAAGCAAGCAAAATTCCAGTTAAATTAGATTTTATTATCTTGTTTGTGTTGCATAGCTGTAAGATTCACTATGAAGACGTTCATACATGCATAGATACAGACATCAAGAAGAAACCTTGAAGTCTGTAAAGATAGAGACATTTTAAGTCTCTATCTTTACAGCAGTGTACAGTATCATACAGTACCAATAGCTGTCATTCCTGCTTGATTGCCAACTTCACTTTTCATCTTATAAAACATTTATCAGTTCTCCTTTTTTGCAGACTCCATCCATTATTCTAATAAAATGTACACATACTGCATCTTCCTTCCTGGCAATCTATTTCCAGTATAAATCAAATCTGTAGTATTTGTCCTTGAGGTATACCCACACAAGACCATGTTCCTTCTATGCAAAGACTACAGAATGGCAAAAATTGATTCAGATTTGTTTTCTATATAGCGATATACAGTATGAACACAATAGTTGTTTTTCCTCTAGCTGGGAACAAGCATTTGTTATTTTCTTATTACAAGTGCTGTCTTGTCTTGTAGCATGCAGTGAGTGTAATTATGCTATTAATTCTAAAGTTACACAGTTTTTTTCTTTATCCGACAGAACTATAAGTTTTATAATTTTTTCCAAAATCTCAGTAATACTGGACAAGAATAAAGGAGCGATTTCTCAGAGTGGACATGGAATATCTTCGAAAATAAAAAGAGAAACAGCAATTTTCCAAGGGCAGCAGCCATTAGCGAACAAGCAGGGCTGATTGTCATAGGGTACCGCATATAAGTGTTACCAGACAGAAGCTAAATAAAGGAAATAATTGTCCAAATGAGTCATTTGTCAAATCAACATGAATATCAGCACGCATTGCTAATAATGTGTTGTTATTATTATTATTATTGCTGTAGTTACAGTCAGTGTAAGTGTTTTTGTGCAGTTTAATTTGAATAATTTAAGTTACTGTCAGTCTTAATCAATAAAGTGCTAATTCTGAAAAGTAGCTTACGGTAACCCTTTTAACAAAATGTAAGTGTCTAGTGGCATTACGACAACTATACTAATAACTATACTAATAAGCAATGTGTTTTGACACTGTTTTGTATGCATTAAGTGCTTTGCAGCATTACGTTCCAAGCTCATGCACTTTGGCTAAATTCTGGATGGCCGCTTCTTGCCAAGTTGCAGTATTTTATATTGACCTTCCCTTTCTTCCTTTCACGAGAATGTTACATTTTATCACTGGCAATGTTATGCTTAGTCCAGTGTTTTAAGCTGTATAAGACAGTGAAAGGACAGACAATAATTGGTCATCTATGGGCCTTATTGTTTTGTAATTAGAATCAGCAAGTTGTCATTTTATTTGCAATAATACATTATTGCTCCTTGTGAGGCCATAAATTCTCAAAGACCTATATTCCTGCAATGTCATGGTTCCTTCTACACCTTTGTGTTGAGTATTACTCAGCACAATTTCCTGCTTTTTTATTCATTTAATAAGGTATTTCTCTGCTTCATCAGTATGGTGCCACTGCTGCTGCTATTTAAAATGTTATCAACAAAACTAGAAAGCAGCCAATCCCCCCCGCCCCCCGGACAGGCAGTGGCGGCAACCCCACCCTTCCCCCTCCCCCCTGGGAGTACAGCCGGGACATCAAGGCCCTGCACTTACCCCATCTAGAAAGCAAACGGGCAGCCTGTCCGGCAGCTTTCTTCCTCCTCCTGTGGCGTGGATCACAACGCCTTCCTCTGTGCACCCCCCTTCACCTCTTAGGCATCCCATAGGATCGCCTGACCTTTCAGCCAATCGGGAAACGGGTATCAGACCCACGCTTGCTGATTGGCAGAGAGGCGCTTAGAAAAGTGAATATTCATTTGCTTTTCTAACACACCTTGGTGGGCTCCAAGCGCAATGCTCTGGGTCCACACTATTTTGAAGCATATTAGAGCCTATGGCACTAATCAGGTGCTTCAAAAAACTCCCCCGCCGCTGTAATTCATGCGCCCAGCAAGGGGCCAGACGCATGAATAGGGGTGGCCGTGGATAGATTCATGCTATGTATAAATCTATCCACTAACCATATATGGGGTGGCACCCATGTGCCAGCTACAAAGGAGCAAGTAGCTGTGAGGAAGTTCTGGCAAAGAAGCCACTTAACTGAGGTGACAGCGTCCCTTTAAAGTTGAGCTCCAGAGAGCTATTGCCTACTTGAGAATTTTCAATTCTATTTATCAGGTTTTGCCAGGCAGCACAGCCAGGTCTTCCACTGCAACGGTAGCACAGCTTAGGAAAAAAACATACATATGGCTGTTGTACAGCGGGTTAAAGGAAGATCATATCAAGGCAGATAGGGTTTTTACACTAGTTGCATTCAAATATGTTTACTTTCATTAATACATAATTGAAACTATTAGCTTTTTGTAATATGTAAAAAGCAACACAATGGGGTTGATTTACTAAAATTGGAGAGTGAAAAATCTGGTGCAGCTGTGCATGGTAGCCAGTTTCTAACTTTCTAAATTTTCAATTAGGCTTTGACAAAAAACCTGGAAGCTGATTGGTTTCTATGTGGGGCTGCACCAGATTTTGTACTCTCCAACTTAGTAAATTAACCCCAATGTATTTACATTAGCTTATGTTCCTAAAAAGAAACACACAGTAGCTTTGTGTACTATATGATCAGGATTAAAAATGCTCAAATTTTGCAAGCTCTCAGTTTACTTATTTGATATAAAGCTTACCATTTACAGAATTTAGTAAACAGTTCAGCACTGACTCAACCAGCTTGACTCTGCATTCACTATATCTGATCTCCCACAATACATTCAACATGGAAATTCAATCATTTTAGTAAATATAAACTGCTAAATACCTTTCCTCATCAGCAGTAGATAGCAGTCTCGTGACTTCTATCAGTGCCTGGTTAAAGCTTGTAGGAGGAGTTTTCATACTGCACCGGCTGTCCTATCAGGAGGCAGGACTCCTGACCCTCTGTCTGGACAGTGCTGATTGGCCCTGTGCTGATCACATTCACTCTCCCAAAAAAAAAAAAAAAAAACTCTGTAGCAATACACACCAAACTGAGCTTGTGAAGACTGACTCCACTAACTCTGTCTTATCCGGACATGTTTTGGGAACAATGCAAGAAGGGAAGGATCAGTGCATACAGGATCAAACTGCTTTTTTACACAATGCTTTACTGCATATACGGACTGATTTTACTGTAGTGGGTTTAGTAACACTTTAAATCTTTTTCCACATATTAAATGTTCAATTGTAAAACAAAGAGTGTATAGAGATAGCAAGACCGCATAGAAAACAACAGTTAAATCCCCTATTCATTATATAATTCATAGCACATAGTACATTTCATTAGCTATAAAAAGCTACAGGGGAGCGTAATATCACTTGTGATTTAAATTACGCCAGTGGTAACCCGAATCATTAACCTCAGTATGACTCATTACAAAAGAACATTTCTAATTCCAGAAAAAAAATCATCACTCGTTATTGTCCTTTTTTGTAATTTTTTTCCCAAAAGGATTCAATTTTCCTTCAACTAGGTAAAAAAAAACCTTAAACATACATTTTTATAGTATGAAATTTGTTTTGTAATACTTTAAAAGAAGTATGGATTTAAAATTTTTTTCCCCATCATACTTACCTAGGTGGATGCAGCAGGGGATCGGTTCTGCATCGGCCCCCTGACACCTCTAACAATGAGAACCGAGCGATCAAACATCGCCGATGGCTCGGTTCTCTCACCTTCCTGAGCAGAAAGCTGCTGCCTGTCAATCAGCAGCTCTCCTCTTCCACGCTTACTGGAGCGCTTAGCTGTGGAGGGGTGGGGAGTGTATGTCTCAGCCTCTCAGCGGCTCGCTGAGAGGCTGAGACAGGCATCAGTCCAGGCGCCTGGCGGATCCCGACTTTTTTGTCATGATGTGGTGCCTTGACTAATCTTGAACGGGTCACAAAAGTACAAAAAACGAATTGTATTCCTGTGACCCATAGGAGAAGCTCAGCCTAGCGAGCACAGGCTGGACTTCTCCTTTAATGGTGTAATGCTATAAATACATTCAAAACATTCAATTCACAGCATCTCAGTGTTATCCTTTATTCTTTATTCTTTCTGTTACATTATGCAACAGCATTTATCACAGGGTGGTAACACTCATCTTGCCATATCATGATATTTACCATTTTTCCAGTTATTAGATTTTCTAGGAAAGTGAGCATCAGTATAAAAACTACCTTACATGGATCATAGAATCATATTCAATCACTAACAGACAATATCAGCTAAGTTGTATTCATACTGCTGTGAACATTTAAAAGGAAGCAAAGATCTATGGAAAGCATAAAGATATAAAACTGTAGAATATCTAAAATAAATTTAAAGTTGAAAAATGACAGCGACGAATATGCTTCAGAATATTTTATCTGTCCAGTTACAGAAATTTTTGATCTTGACAGATACAATTTATATATATATATATATATATATATATATATATATATATATATATATATATATATATATATATATATATATATATATATATTCCCACTGTGTCTGAATTAGGAATCATATGTATTATCTTAAAGTTACTAATGGTATTCACGCTCTCATCCTATATCTGTCATTTTTCAATACAGGTTCAAAGTAGGTTTTTTGTGACCATGGGGCAATACAGACATTTTTTTTTTTTGGGCTACATGGATAAACAAAGGACAAAAATTATGGAAATATCAGAAGTATAATCATCTACTATCTGACTAGTTATACTAAAAGCAGAGCCAAAACTGGGGGGGTGGCATATGCCCTGGGCACCACACTGGGAGTGGAGATGTTGCTGACAGGAGTAGTGACAGCAGCATCACTACTCCTGTGTTAGCGCAGCATGAGGAGCAAGAAGGAGAGCGCTGGAAGGAGGTGTGGGCTGTACATAGTCAACAACAACAGTTCCGCTTAGAAGTTTGTCCCTGGATGTTTTCAACCTGGACTTTATCCCAGAAACAGAGCGAGCCACCTTACATGTACAGGCTGTTACATCTGCCAACTCCTTTCTCCTTCTTTCCTCTACACCTGTTAGCCACATGTTCATATTACCAACAAATAAATATAAAACCACATTCACAGTGCATATGGTCACTTTAGCAACTTTCCTTATCGTCATACACCATCTCCAATAGCAACCTAATGTCCTAATGACAATAAGAATAGATACGTGCAGTAGCATGCCCTGAATCCATGGTGGTTGCCTCAGGTCCCTGGTACTGCATTCACAGACATCACAGCAGCATTTCTCCCCACTGCTTGCCACCTGTCTTAGCAGTCAGCCAGTAAATTTCAGAGCCAAGGAAAAGATGCCCTCATAGTTGCCAAGTATCCCAGATCTGCCAGGACAGCTCCATTTTATAGACAGCTGTCTCTTAGCAGCTTTTTCCTGACCTATGTGGGATGTCATGGGAATGTAAAAAGTAATGCAATCTATAATAACCTGTTAGCATATAGTGGATTTGACCAATGTTTAAATGTTTTCCTTGTTCTGATGGGTTATAGCAATATACAAATTTTGGGCGCCTAAACCAAGTTTTCATTTTATATCCTATTGGATTCGCTAGGGTTTTTGGGAATTAGAATGTAGCTGTAGATACTTCTACAGCATCATTGCCCACTGGTTCACATATTAATAGACCTGGGTTTTACGTCTCAATTTTGCATTTCTTTTTTTCTATTAAAGCCCTGATGAATGAGGGCTGTTCTTAACCCCTGAAACATGAAGGATTTTTGTTTATCTAGTGTTTTTCTGTTTGTGAATCAAGATCATCATTGAAAGATTAGCATTTTTTACTCTATGCCTGGTACACACAATGAGATTATCAATTAATGATCATCTGTTGTTTGTTTTCTTTTTTGCATGCTAGTCTCCACATCAAAAATGAAGAGGTTACTAAAGTTACAGACATTCTCATAGGACAGAATAAAAATTTGGAAGTGATGTAATGTATGGTATTTGTATTGTATTTTCGAACAACAACTGTACTGATTAAATAAAAATCGTGCAATCTGGTATCATACGAGGAAATTTTTCATGCTTGTCCCATCAAATAATTTTGCATGAATTGTCATGATCGGCTCTCGAAAGCTGTGTACTAACGATCAGATTATCGTACGTTTGCTTCGAAAGCTATATTTTTCATACATTTTTCTGACTGTGTGTACGGGCCTTAAGACCAGTGGTTTGACACCATCAGTACTTTTATTTTCTCCTCCAGAGCCCCATATCCAGACCATTTGAAGCTTTTATTGCTGTCTGAGATTAAAGCCCCATACACACTATCAGATTTTCTGCTGATTTTTGTCTTCAGATTTACCAAAACTATGTAGTGCAAGAGCCTGCCTGATTGCATACAAATTGAAACTCTTAAGGTTTGACCTCATATTATATGGTTTTGGTAAATCTGAAGGAAAAAATCAGCAGAAAATCTGATAGTGTGTATGGGGCTTAACCTAGTGATCATAGTCATTGGAATAGAAAGTACCGTATTTTTCGGACTATAAGGCGCACTTAAAAGCCTAAATTTTCTCACAAAATCGACCGTGCGCCTTATAATGCGGTGCGCCTTATATATGACCTGTTGACATCGCTGGAGTTCTTTGGTTAATGCACCCGGAATGATGGCAAGCACCGAATTAGTTTTCTTCACTTGGGCTTTGACAGTATCTGTCAGATGGGCGCGCATGGAGTCACAGATCAATAGGGATGGAGATTTGTGGAAAAAGCCACCCGGTCTCTTACCGTAAACCGACGTACCGTAAAACCGACGTACCGTAAACCTCTCTCAGGTTGTTCTACTGCGTGACTGATAGCGATGAGTTTGAAATCCGCTTCGTAAGCATGTCTCTTAACAGGAGCCATTTTTGGGGCAGCGGGTATACCGTAGAAAATTAACGAATGAATGCGCACACCTCCTGACTAAGATGGCCATAATGCCCAATCCAAGCAGTGCAGCTTCGTGGGATTACCAAAGCTAGGAAGCTGCACTGCTTGGATTGGGCATTACGGCCATCTTAGTCAGGAGGTGTGCGCATTCATTCGTTAATTTTCTACGGTATACCCGCTGCCCCAAAAATGGCTCCTGTTAAGAGACATGCTTATGATGCGGATTTCAAACTGAAGGCTATCAGTCATGCCGTAGAGCATGGAAATAGAGTAGCTGCGAGAGAATTCAACATTAATGAATCAATGGTACGGAAGTGGAGGAAGCAAGAAGATGCCCTGCGCCAGGTAAAGAAGACCAAACTGAGTTTCCGAGGAAACAAAGCAAGATGGCCACAGTTGGAGGACAAAATTGAACAGTGGGTTATTGAACAGAGAACCGCAGTTAGAAGTGTCTCTACTGTCTCTATTCGACTCAAAGCAACAGCGATCGCACGCGACATGGAGATCAACGACTTTCGAGGAGGTCCCTCTTGGTGCTTCCGTTTCATGAAAAGGCGGAATCTCTCTATCCGCACAAGAACCACTATGTCACAGCAACTGCCAAAGGATTACGAAGAAAAGCTGGCCATTTTCCGTACCTACTGCAAGAACAAGATCAATGAACAGAAGATCCGGCCAGAGCACATCACCAACATGGACGAGGTCCCCCTTATCTTTGATATCCCTGTAAACCGTACTGTCGAGAGAACAGGGACCAGTACGGTATCTATACTCACTACAGGAAACGAGAAGTCATCCTTCACTGTAGTTCTCGGTTGCCAGGCTAATGGCCAGAAACTACCACCCATGGTAATTTTCAAGAGGAAGACTCTGCCAAAAGAAAAGTTTCCGGTTGGCATCATCATCAAGGCTAACCCGAAGGGCTGGATGGACGAGGAGAAGATGAGTGAGTGGCTGAGAGAGGTTTACGTCAAGAGACCGGGTGGCTTTTTCCACGAATCTCCATCCCTATTGGTCTGTGACTCCATGCGCGCCCATCTGACAGATACTGTCAAAGCCCAAGTGAAGAAAACTAATTCGGTGCTTGCCATCATTCCGGGTGGATTAACCAAAGAACTGCAGCCACTAGATATAGGTGTCAACAGGTCATTTAAAGTTAAATTGCGAGCTGCGTGGGAGCATTGGATGACAGAAGGCGAACACACATTCACCAACACAGGGAGGCAACGCCGGGCGAGTTACGCCACTATCTGCCAGTGGATTGTGGATGCCTGGGCGAAGGTATCAGTCACCAGTGTAATCCGAGCTTTCAAGAAGTCCGGAATTATCACTGAACAGCTAAGTACCGGTACCGATGACAGCAACGAGACTGACTCGGATACTGATGAGAATGATGAGAGGGATACGGGCGTGCTTGATGCCGAAATCGCCCAATTGTTAAACTCAGACACTGAAGATGAAGAATTTGATGGATTTGCGGGAGAAGAATAAAGTGAGAAAGTGAGTGTCTGGTTTTGTACGGTATTCACCAGTAACTGAACAGTGTTAAGAGTTATTGAAGAATAAAGTTAAAAAGTGAGTGTCTGGTTTTGTATTTAACTGAACAGTGTTAAGAGTTATTGTTATAGACCATTTTATGGTTATTGCTAAAGAGTTGAATAAAATTTGACTTACAGTACCACATCAGGCCGCGTACACGCGCGCGGACTGTTCGCCCAACTTTGTCCGCTGAACAGTGTTTGGGCGGACAGTCCGCTCGTGTGTGGGCTTTCAGCGGACAGTTTCAGCGGACAGTTTGACGGACAAGGTTTTTCGGAAATTCCGTAAAACTGTCCGCTGAAACCTTGTTTCAGCGAACAGTCCGCTCGTGTGTAGGCTTGTTCGTCAAACAAAGTTGCGCGCATGCTCAGAAAGGATTTTCACGCCGAAAGCTATAATGCAGTGTATAGGACGTCGTATTTTTCGTCCCGTCGTACGTGCCGTTCACGTCATCGCGCACGGTTTCAGCAAACTGTTCGTTCGTCGTGTGTGGCCATGTCCGTCCATGCTAAGTTTGAGCGGACTGTTTGCCGAAACTGTTGGACGGACAAAGTTGGGCGAACAGTCCGCGCGTGTGTACGCGGCCTCAGAGTTTTGTTTCATTAAATGCGCCTTATAATCCAGTGTGCCTTATAGTCCGGTGCGCCTTATATATGGAAATATCCCATTATCAGCCGATCTTTGCTAGTGCGCCTTATAATCCGGTGCGCCTTATAGTCCGAAAAATATGGTAGTAGGAATTCCAAAATGTTACATACCCCAAAGGAAATAGTTTTAAAGAGAAATTGTTTTAACCATTTGACCTCTGAAAATTTACTCCCCTTCATGACCAGGCCATTTTTTTGCAATACGGCACTGCAATACTTTAACCGACAATTGTGCGGTTGTGCAGCGATGTACCCCAAAAAAATTGATGTTCTTTTTTTCCCACAAATAGGGCTTTCTTTTGTTTCTTTTTTTTTTTTATTTATTTTTTTTTTATTTTTTTGGTGGTATTTGGTCACCTCTGAGCTTTTTTATTTTTTGCGCTATAAACAAGAAATACTTTCTGCTATAAAACACATCCAATAAAAACATGTAAAAACATTGAATTTCCAATTTAGGCCAATATGTATTCTGCTACATATATAGAGTCTACAAACGATGGAATATATTTATGGAATTTTTATTTATTTATTTTTTACTAATAATGGTGGAGATCAGTGTCTTATAGCGGGACTGTGATATTGTGGCAGACAAATTGGACACTAACTGACACTTTTTGGGGACCAGTGAAACTAATACAGTGATCAGTGCTAAAGAATATGCACTGGCACTGTACTGGCACTGGCTGGGAAGGGGTTAACATCAGGGGCAAAGGGTTAACTGTGTGCCTAGCCAGTATTTGTGTTCTGTGTGGGAGGTGCTTTTACAGGGGAAGGCATTGATCCATGTTCCTGCTTTGCAGGAACACAGGATTAAAGGGGTTGTAAAGGTAAATGTTTTTTCACCTTAATGCATTCTATGCTTTAAGGTGAAAAAACATCTCACACTGCCGGCACCCCCAGTCCCCCCGTTTTACTTACCTGACCCCTCGAAAATCCCGTGCTCGCCTCCGCCGTCCTCTTCGCCCCGCTCAGCCTGGCCGCTGATTGGCTGGAGTGGATGGATTGAAAGCAGCGCAGCCATTGGCTCGCGCTGCTGTCAATCACATCCAATGACGCAGAGCACCGGGGGCAGGGCCGTGTGATACAGCGAGCGGCTATAGCCGCCGGCTGTATCACTGGAGCCCACCCACAGGTGCTTCTCACCATGCGAGGGAGCTCACATGAACGTAAGAAGTACTTGCGGGAGGAAGCAGAGACAGCCGCCGAGGGACCCCAGAAGAGCAGGTTCTGGGCCACTCTGTGCAAAACGAGCTGCACAGTGGAGGTAACTCAGGTAAGTATAACATGTTTGTTATTTTAAAAAAATTTAAAAAATGACTTTACAATCCCTTTAATGCCTTCCCTCCTGACAGAACAGTGATCTGCCTTGTTTACATAGGCAGATCACCATTCTGTCTCTCTGCCTAACAATTGGCAGGTGCCAGTGGGCATGCGTCCCCCAGACCTTGAAGTGCAGGATCATGTACTAGGTACATGATCTTGCACAGTATATGTAAGTTATACGGTCAGTAAGTGGTTAAAGGAAACACCCCCTTTTTTTTACACATTTCATCTAAATGTAAAAAAAATGTTGATATATATACTTAACTGTAGACAACCTTATTATTGTGCAGTTATTTTGGACTTTATCTTTATAGTTCATAATTATACACATTAAGGCTTCATTCACGTGACCATAAAAAATGTACTGATGTTATTACACGTGTTTTCTAGAAGAAAAGATAATGATCAGTAACATACTATATGTGTACATAATGCTAACAAAAAAATGTCCTCCATTGTTTAGGCTTAATTTACACGATTACAAATGTGTATGCATGCATTTATATGCGTATGCATGCAATGTGCATGCTCTTAAACACAGATTTTTGCATTCTGTGTTTACAGATCTAAATGCAGAGCATGATTACACATGCGACATACTCGATGTCTGCCAGCCACCCACGATCGCGGTACAGAGAGGCAGAATGGGGAGCTGCCTATGTAAACAAGGCAGATTCCCGTTCTGATAGGGAACAAAATGGAGATCTGCTGTTCCTAGTGATCAGGAACAGCGATCCCTGTGTTGTCCCAGTAAACCCATCCTCCACACAGTTAGAACACACCCAGGGAACACAGTTAACCCCTTGATCGCACCGAGTGTTAATCCCTTCCCTGCCAGTGTAATTTATACATTGATCAGTGCATTTTTTTTAGCACTGATCACTGTAATAATGTCCCTGGTCCCCAAAAAGTGTCACTTGGGGTCAGATTTTTCATCCGCTATGTTGCAGTACCACTAAGAATTGCAGATCGCCACCATTACCAGTAAAAACAATACAAAATAAATAAAAGTCCATACATCTATCCCATATTTTATAGACGCTATAACTTTTGCACAGACCAATCAATATATGCTTATTGGGATTTTTTAACAAAAATATGTAAAAGAAAACATATTGGCCTAAACTGATGAATAAATTTGTTTTTTTTTATATATATATATTTTGTTTTCTGGATATGCATTATAGCAGAAACTATAAAGTGCTTTTTTTTTATAGCGCAAAAAATAAAAAACGCAGAGGTGATCAAATACCACCAAAAGAAAGCTCTATTTGTGGGGAAAAAAGGGACATCAATTTTGTTTGGGTACACCATCGTATGCCTTAAATGGGGCTGCTCATTAATTATTCATGCTTTTTTTTCTGTTAAGTAATGCTACACAATTGTTGTGCTTTACTGCTCTTCTCTCCCATACTAGCTCTCTTCCAAGAGACAGTGATATCTGTCGTGACTTAGTGGTTTGTGACTTAGTGGTTACACAGAGCTGCAACCTTTCCCCTCATCCCAAAATATGAGCACCTGGCCAATCGCCAGGCACCAGTAGTGCCACATGGTAGAAAAGGAGTCACATACTCCCTCATACCCTAAATACTCATTATATTTATTTGCTGCCAGTTGCTGAACAAAGAGCTAGGTCAGCAAAGATTGAATTAGTATTAGGCCTCATGCACGTTGGACATATTTGGATGTTTTTACAGCAGCTGTTTTTGGCTTCAGACATTTTTTTCTACAGTCAATAAACTCCCCATCATGTTATCCTATGTGTCCATGCACACATAGTCTGTTGTTAGCAGTTTTTGGCTGCAGCGTTTTTTTACTTTAACCGCTTTCAGAGCGCCTCACGCAGATATACTGCAGCAGAAGGGCACATACAGGCAGATTAACGTACCTGTACATTGACCTTTAAGAGGGGGCTTACATGCTCGCGCCCACCGGGAGCTCTGTGATTGCGGGTCCCGCGGACCCGATGTCTGCGGGTATTCTCTCACAGTGAGGAAGAACGGGAAGATGCTAATGTAAACAAGCATCTCCCCGTTCTGCCTAGTGACATTGTCACTGATCACAGTTCCCTGTAATCGGGAGCGCTGATCAGTGATGTGTCACACACAGACCCTCCCCCCCCCACAGTTAGAATCACTCCCTAGGACACACTTAACCCCTACAGTGCCACCTAGTGGTTAACCCCTTCACTGCCAGTCACATTTACACAGTAATCAATGCATTTTAATTGCACCAATCGCTGTATAAATGTGAATGGTCCCAAAATCGCACCAAAAGTGTTCGATGTGTCTGCCATAATGTCAAAGTCATGATAAAAATCAGATCACCACCATTACTAGCAAAAAAAAAATATATCAATAAAAATGCCATAAAATTATCACCTATTTTGTAGACGCTATAACTTTTGCGCAAACCAATCAATAAACACGTATTGCAATTTTTTTCATTAAAAAATATGTAAAAGAATATGTATCGGCCTAAACTGAGGAAAAAAAAAAAATTTTATATATTTTTGGGGGGATATTTAGCATACATAGCAAAAAGTAAAAAATAATGCGTTTTTTTTCAAAATTTACGCTATTTTTTTGTTTATAGCGGAAAAAATTAAAACCACAGAGGTGATCAAATACCACCAAAAGAAAGCTCTATTTGTGGGAAAAAAGGATGCAACCTTTGATTAGGTGCAACATTGCATGACCACGCAATTGTCAGTTAAAGCGACGCAGTGCTGAATCAAAAAAATTGCTCTGGTCAGGGAGGGGGTAAATCCTTCTGGGACTGAAGTGGTTAAAAAAAACCAAACTAATGGGTTCTGAGGGGAGTTTTTCAACTGTTTTCAGCTGTAAAAATGCTCTAAGGTCAAAAAACGCTGATAAACGTTCAAAAACGTGGCTCACTAGCATTTAATGTTTTTGATCCATTGAAAAAAAATAAAAATAAAACATGCAAAAAAAAGCCCATGCGGAAAAACGCTAAAAACACTAATAAACACTATTGCAAAAACGTTGAAAAACTCACTGCAAAACTACTTTTTATAATGTTATTTTAACGTCCAGTGTGCATGAGGCCTTATAATTTGATGATGTCCATAATTTTAATCTCATCAGTCATTCTGCCAGTTTGTTAACTGTATTGTCTAAGACACGGAAAGCCAATGGAAGTATGGTACAAACCTAAAATTCTAATGAAGTTATCAAACTACATAAAAAAAAATATAAAACTCACATCAAAACTACTCTTAGCCCTTGTACACACGACGGATTAATTCCGGAAGAGGTCCGGAAGTGATGTTGCATACACACGGTCAGACTAAGTTGTCGGAAAATCCGATTGTACATAACGTGATGATGTTATTTCGTTAGACGGGACTACGTTCAGGCTAGTAGCCAATAGCTTTGGTCTAGGAATTTGATCTGAGCATGCGTGGCACTTCGTCCGTCTGAGTAGGCTACACATGATCGGAGTATGTCCGATAGGAGCATTTTGTCGGAAAATTTTATCGGAAAGTTGGAAAACTTGGTCCGTCGGATATTCAGACGGAAACAGTCCGATGTAGACCACACACAGTCGGTATATCCGACAAAACGGTCCGATAGGACACATTCCGTCGGAATCTCCGACCGTGTGTACAAGGGCTTAGGAAAACTTTACAGTAATAATTTGTAATGTGAGCACACTGAAAAAAAAAATATTTGTAACAGGTAATTTTTATTCATATCACTAGCCAAGGTATAAAGTACATAAATAGTTTTTCTCCCTTGGTTTCCAGTAAGTGATTGACATGAGATAAGAAAGAAGTATAGCAAGAACTATGAAAGGTAATTATATAACCTCTGTGTTACATCTGAATATGGGCTGTAGCGTTTTGATTGTATAATGTGATATCTTCAAGTGATTGGTATCTGCCGATGAGTTTTCTGCAAATGCATAAGAGATAAAAACTATATATGATTGAGATACTTTAGTCCATTCTTATTAACAGAGGGTGAGAAAAAAATTGAAATTTAAGAACTAGTTTGACCAACATAAGTAACAGCATGATAGTGAGCCACACTATGAAAGATAAAAAAGAAAGGAGACCAAAGCAATGTTTTCTTGAGTTTAATAAGAACATCAATTATTTCTAACAAAGCAGCACTTACTAGGTAAATCACCTAGTCTTTGTAATGAAGAGGAATGAAACAGACATTGCTACAAGAAGCTTTCATAATGTTTCTCGCCCAGGATGTGTTCTCAATGGAGGCAAAAGCTATGAATATTTTATTTTGATTACCATATAAACTTCTTCAAGACAAGAAATATCTACATCTGTGCTTGCTTTAACAAAAGTCAGCTCTAAGCCCTTGTAATTCCAAAAGATTATCATACTATGACAAATGAAAAATAGTCTCCAGGGCCGATTAATTTTAAATCAATTATAAGACAAGCTGGAAATCATGGCAGAATTACAGGCTGCATAAACAGGATCAAAAGGTCCATTTGAGTAATAAGTAAATAAAGGTTGTGAATTCTGGTGAATTTATTAGATTGAAACAGCCATTTTAGAGCAGTTATTATATATTTTATTATAAAGCTGTAACACTCTTAGCTGGGTACGTCCAAGATTAAATTGGTAATTTCAGCGTAATGAAAAAGTAAACCAGAAAAGAGATGGAACTCTCTGACCTATAACAGTGATGTGGTGACAAGGTGAAATTGATTTTAAAAATTTCCTAAGTATTATCTTAAAGAAGCCTGTTTTTTGCTAGAAAAAAATAAGCCATGCTTTCTAATTCTGAGAAATTTGAGAAAGAGGCATTATTATCAATCTGAAAAATGGCTTTCTCAATGTAGATGTAATAGTTCAAGGTTTCTCCATGAATATCAAGAAGAAACTACAAGGAGAGATTCCAGAAAAGTCATGCAATGCCATAAATATGCACATTGAAAAGGCCCTGTGCTCTTCTTTGTGTTGATTTTTACCTTTTTAATTTCTTTTCTCCCCTTTTCCTTTATTTTGCATATTTTGAGAAGTGTGTTGCAATAAGTGGAAATCCACATCCAGGAACTCACAGTAAGATGGCCTCTTGCAAAAGTATCTGGTGTATGTAATGCAATTTAAAAAAAAATTATTAGAGAGACATGGGTCTTACATTTAAGACTCCATAAGTAGGAGAATGAACCAGATGAATCTAATGCCGCGTACACACGACCGGACTTTCCGCCAGAAAAGGTCAGATGGAATAATTTCATCGGATATTCCGATTGTGTGTGGGCTTCATCTGACTTTTTCTTTCAAAAATTCTGACGGACCTAGAAATAGAACATGTTTTAAATCTTTCCGACGGAATCAATTCCTATCAGGGAAACCTTTCCTCTGTATGTTATTACGACGGACCAAATAAGACGCAAGGGCAGCTATTGGCTACTGGCTATTGAATGTCCTTTTATAGTCCTGTCATAGCATTCTAAACGAACGGACTTGGGTGTGATCGTGTGTGTAGGCAAGTCTGTTTCAGCGGAACTCCATCGGAACTCCGTCGGAAAGCCCATCAGAGTTTATTCTCATGGAAAATCCGGTCGTGTGTACGCGGCATTAGGAATTTAAAGAGATTAAGTGGCAGGTTGAGTAAGTATCTTAGTTGCTCTTATTTCAGCTTATTTTATTATTTATTTCTTAAAGTGATTGTAAAGATAAAAAAAAATAACAAATGTGTCTTTACTTACCTGCTCTGTGCAATGGAATAGCACAGAGCGGCCACAGACCTTCTCTTTTCAGGTCCCCCGCCGGTGCCCCAGCAAAGCCAGCGAGACCTGGAAAAGAGGGGAGAGAAGAGCTGCAGACGTGCACAGTGCTGGATCGAATGAAGGCTTAGGGGGATGCTGACACTCAAATATTTTCGTACCTTAATGCAAGGAATGCATTAAGGTAAAAAATGTTTAGGCTTTACAACCACTTTAACCTTTCTATTTACCATCTCATGTATAGGAGCTTTTAATACTAGATTTTTATATAGAATTAACCACTTTCAGACCGGACCAATTTGCTGGTCAAAGACCAGACCACTTTTTGCGATTCGGCACTGCGTCGCTTTAACTGACAATTGCACGGTCGTGCGACATGGCTCCCAAACAAAATTGACGTCCTTTTTTTCCCACAAATAGAGCTTTCTTTTGGTGGTATTTGATCACCCCTGCGGTTTTTATTTTTTGCGCTATAAACAAAAATAGAGCGACAATTTTGAAAAAAACGCATTATTTTTTTACTTTTTGTTATAATAAATATCCCCCAAAAATATATAAAAAAACCTTTTTTTCCCTCAGTTTAGGCCGATACGTATTCTTCTACATATTTTTGGTAAAAAAAATCGCAATAAGCGATTATTGATTGGTTTGTGCAAAAGTTATAGCGTTTACAAAATAGGGATAGTTTTATAGCATTTTTATTAATAATTTTTTATTATTTTTTTTTTACTAGTAATGGCAGTGATCAGCGATTTTTATTGTGACTGTGACATTGTGGGGGACCCATCGGACATTTTTGACACATTTTTGGGACCATTGTCATTTATACAATAATCACTGCTATATAAATGCAGTGATTCCTGTGTAAATGACACTGGCAGTGAAGGGGTTAACCAGTGGGTGGCAGTGTAGGGGTTAAGTGTTCCTAGGGGTGTGTTACTAACTGTGGGGGGGTTGGGCTTTCATTTAGTGAACACTGATCTCTGCTCCAATCACATGGAGCAGAGATCAGCGTCACTAGTTGCTAGGCAGAATGGAGAAATGTTGTTTACAACAGCATTTCTTCATTCGGCCGCTCCGTGAGACGATCGTGGGGATGCCCACGGCGATCGAGTCTGGGGGTCCCGTGACCGGACTCACGGAGGTCCCGACCAGCGCGGGAGGCGCGCTCCCGATGGCAGGGCGGCAAATTTAAAGGGACGTACATGTACGCCCATTTGCCTGCCCGTGCCATTCTGTCGACGTACATCGTCGTGCGCTGGTCGGCAAGTGGTTAATTTACAGTACTAATGACTTTCCCAGTATAGTTTATATATTCCATCCACCCATCACCTCTTATGTCTTTCATATTCATGCATCGATCTCATCTGTTTGCACCATCATGTACTCCAGCATTTGTCCAAACCAAACTTCCCTTCTTCCACTGTGTAAAGCCTCATGTATCCTACCCTTATCCATTTGCTCTTTCAAGCACCCTGTTATAATTTCACATGTCCCCCTCCCTTCCCCACTCCTTTAACTAATAAACCACCAATAACATGATTTTATTTTTCCCTTGTAACATTGAAAATCAGTTTGAGGCTCCTTTCCTTCCCTTTTTCCTATTTTTTGCCAAAAGTTGAAATATCCCATTGTGTTGAGCTCCTGCAAGTTGACCTTTCTTAGAAGTGCATACGCAACTAAAGATAAAGGCAGTACAAATGGCAAGCTTGGAAAGTTTTTGTTTTTTTACTTTGATCTTTTATTTTATTTTCCCCAAATCACTTTTATTAAAATTGCTTCTTTAAAGTGGAACTGAACTAAAAAAGTGAAGGTCTGCTATGTTATAAGCTAAATCTGGAAAATGTAATTGTGCCTCAACAGTGCTCTTAAACATACCTTTTATCTTGAATTCCTTCTGAAAAATAGCATCTTGTATGTGAGGGTAACAAAGTCATTGTAAAGCTACGTTTTGTTTTCTGCACTGGAGGAAAGACAGTTGAGGCACTTTATTCTAAGATTTCTTCTAACGTTTACTTTTGCCTTGTAAGGTAAGACAGGAGTAGTTGTAAATCCTGAAAATGCAAGTTTTCCAAACCACAAGTCTTGCAGATTAAAGTGCTGTACCAAACCCATATTAATTGACAACTGGAAAAGTTAAAGTGGAACTTCACCTGAAAAGGGAAGTTCCACTTATCCACCTCCTCCCCACCTCATCTCTCATCATTGTAAACCTTTTATTAACCACTTCAGCCTCGGAAGGATTTGCCCCCTTCCTGACCAGGCCATTTTTTGCGATACGGCACTGCTTTGCTTTAACTGACAATTGCATGGTCGTGCGACATTGTACCCAAACAAAATGTATGTCTTTTTTTCCCCACAAATAGAGCTTTCTTTTGTGGTATTTGATCACCTCTGCGGTTTTTATTTTTTGCGCTATAAACAGAAAATTCTATATTTTGTACTTTTTGCTATAATAAATATCCCCAAAAAAAAAATCTTGAACAGTTTAAGCCAATATGTATTCTTGAAATAAAAAAGTGCAGTGCTCAAATACAAATCACGTATAAATGAAAATAGTGACAATTAAGAAGTGACAAAAAATGATAAATAAAAAATGAATCATGCACCAGTGCTATATATATAAAAAACAGTGACAGTATATTGCATACAAATCTTCATAGATAAAAGAAACAATTTTATCAAAAGGATCGTCCAAAATCCCATTAATAAAGTCCAAATAAATCCAGAAGCAAAACTGTGATGGTGATTCAAACAGTGAAGCAAAGTATGCAGTCTAACAAGTGGCGTTCGGTAGGTGAAGTAATGGATGATCCACCACCATAAGATGTTAAGAGGCTTACCAGAACGATTCGACACAGATGGGTATACACCCACTGAGTCAATCAGACTTGAATAGTAGTAATACTAATTCCACAGCCACAGACTTCAGGAAACCAATAGTACCAGGAGATGGCCCATGGATACCTGACCAAGTAATTAAATGGGTAAGTATACAGTCCCCTTAAGTATAGAGGCGAATGTGATATCTTTTGGTGCTACACCCCTGTGGATGGCTTTTCCTTGCTGTGTATTCTTCTTCATATTTTTGGTAATTTGGAATATAGTGGAATATAGTATATTGATTGGTTTGCCCAAAAGTTATAGTGTCTAGGAGATAGATTTTTAGTATTATTATGTATTTATTTTTTTACTAGTAATGGTGGTGATCTGCGATTTTTATTGGGACTGCAACATTGCGACGGACACATCGGACACTTTTAACACTTTTTTTGGGACAAGTGACATTTATACAGAGATCAGAGCTAAAAATAGCCACTGACTACTGCAGCCTTTCTCAACCTTTTCAACACAGAAGAACCCTTGAAATAGTTCTCCAGTCTCGAGGAACCCCTGCTAAAAATGTGAAATCTACAACTCATGATACATGAGTGTGATGGTCAGTGAGAAGAATGTGAGATGTTCAGTGAGAACCTTAAACTTGTGGTCATTGGGAAGATTTATCTCCTTACAGATAGCTAAAAAGATCAATGGTGTCAGAGGGAATTTATCTGAGGGGTAGAAATTGCCCAATGCTGAAGGAACCCCTAGCAACCTCTGGAGGAACCCTGGTTGAGAATCACTGGTCTACTGTATAAATGTCACTGTCAGGAAAGGGGTTAACACTAGGGGGCGATCAAGGGGTTAAGCGTGTTCCCTGTGTGTGTTTCTAACTGTGGGGGGAATGTGGATGACTATAGGAGAGAAATCGTTGGTCCTTCTTAGTAGGAACACACGATCTGTCTCCCCTGACAGATTTACACACACAGATCCCATTGCTCGCTCTGTCATGAGCAATCTTGGGTGCCCAGAGGTCATCGTGCCAGCACATCGGCTCCAGGGACATGCTACAGGTGCGCGTGCGTGCCTGCTACAGCGTCTTCAAGAGCTGACATACAGCTAGGACAGCTCACCCAGGGGTGCCAACCTGCTGCAGTAAATGCGGTGGCTGGTTGGGAAGTGGTTTAAAATCAGCAGCTACAGTATGTGTAAGAGAGTCATTTTTTTTGACTAGAAAATAGAAAACAATTCACATATAAACTGATGATCTGACAATATATTACCTTGTTCAAAATTGGCCTGGGTTTTGTTAGGTATTTGTCATGTTTCATTGTCTTTAGAACCAGAGTCTGTGTAGGATCTGTCAGGGTTTTTATGGTAGGAATCATTATGAATATTTATATTAATGGAGATTTAAATCCAATTTCACCTAGTCAGCATGTTTAAATTCTTGGAGCTAAAGGGACCTTGAGGGAGTGAAAACGGATTTACTAGTCAAATAACATGGCGTCAGACATATGGACACTGACATTCTACTGTTGGACAAGTCAAGAAAATGAAATAAGACTTCCTTAAACAAAAAAGCATTCTATAGGATAACCATGGATAAATGTGCTACACAAATAAGCCCAAGGCTGTTTATTTCACAACTCCTGTCTTAAAGCTTGCCACAAAAATAACAAGAATAACAATCTTTGCTGCTCAGGTGGTCTTCTAATAAACAATATTGACACACTAGGCAAATCATTCAGAGCCTAAAGGTTAAGTGGAAGGGATATGACTTTATGCCCTCATGAACTATATGAAAATAATTTGGAACAGAAATCAAATGAACTTTCTGTAAAAATCTATACAGTGTTAATTAGTTTCAATTTATTTCCTCTAATGTCTCATACACACGATCAAACAATCCGGTGGAAAAGGCCGCCCATGTGTAGGCTCCAGCGGACTTTTTTTTTTACCCAAAAGTCCGGCGGACTAACAAAGTAGTTTTGCACTCCAATCTGTCCACCGGACTCGCATTTCGGCGGACAGTACGGCCGTGTGTGTGCCAGTCCGCCGTACTTTTGAAATGAACAGACTTTTCCCGCCCGGGGAAAAATTCACTCATTTTGAGCGCTGCTCCAGGTAGCCGGGGCCAGCGAAGGAGGCGTCACCTGGTATGGACTTAAAGGGGAATCCCTACGTCAAAAAAACGGTGTGGGGGTCCCCCCCAGGTCCATATCAGACTCTTATCCGAGCACGCTACCCAGCTGGCCAGGAAAGGGGGTGGGGACAAGCATCCTCTGGGACTGTGACATCCTAATGGGCGGAGACATCATCCGGTGATGTCCCTATATAAGTCGCCGTGCACCGCGTGTCCTGCCATAGTGACCGGAGACAGCGACGAGGCAACATCTCCAGAAGAGAAGAACAGAAGATTTTTTTTACTTTTTTTCACAGGTGAATGGGTAGGGGTACATTGTACCCCATACTCATTCACATAGGGCTGGGATCCGGGGGCCCCCTTATTAAAGGGGGTTCATGGATTCCGATAAGCCCCCCGCCCGCAGACCCCGACAACCAACGGTCAGTGTTGTCGGGAAGAGGCCCTTGTCCTCATCAACATGGGGACAAGGTGCTTTGGGGTGGGGGGGCCTGCGTGGCCCCCCTTCCCCAAGGCAGCCCCATGTTGAGGGCATGCGGCCTGGTACGGCTCAAGGGGGGGGCACTCGCTCGTCCCCAACCCCTTTCCTGGCTGGCCGGGTAGCGTGCTCGGATAAGGGTCTGATATGGACCTGATTTTTCAGCGTAGGGATTCCCCTTTAACTCCATACCCTCCTTCGCTGGCCCTGGCTACCTGGAGCTGCACTCAAAATGAGCGGACATTCCTCCGCGTGTGTGCAAGTCCATTCATTTCAAAAGTACGGCGGACTTAGTACGCCGTAGTTAGTCCGCCGCAAAAGTACCGTGTGTGGGCAGGTAGCTCATTCGGAAAGTCCGGCGGAAAGTCGGCTACGTGTGTACGCGGCCTTATAGTATTTGAGGCAAAACCTGTGAGCTGTGTGCAGCAAAATCCATCATCCCTTGCATGTTATCTGATGAACATTGACTGGTTCCTTAGACCATGTACCTCCATCCCCTTTAGGGCCTACATTCACATGGTCACACAGAGGGTTCACTGCTTTCATGATACTATGGGGTTGATTTACTAAAGGAAAATCCACTTGGTACTACAAGTGCACTTGGAAGTGCAGTCACTGTAGGTCTGAAGGGAAGATCTGAAATGAGGGGAAGCTCTGCTGATTTTATCAACCAATCATGTGCAACCTAAAATGCTGTTTTTTATTTTCCTTGCATGTCCCTCTCAGATCTACAGCGACTTTACTTCCAAGTGCACTTGTAGTGCAAAGTGGATTTGCCTTTAGTAAATAACCCCGTATACTCTCAATAGTGCATTATTGTCAAATATGGGCAATGAGAAATGCATACAATTTCAAACTGAAACCATAGAAACAATACTTATACTCAATTATGTTTATGAGTCACTCTCTGAGTGGCTGTTTACCAGTTATTCTATTTTCTGTTTAATAAGTGTTATGATACATTCACAACATGTGCTCAGCATTTCCCAGTTAGCAACATTGAAGAATGGACTGGATCAGAAACATAAGTCAATGTAAACTGAGACAGGCAGCTTTCTCAATGCGTATAACTGCTTGGCTGAAATATTTCCCCACATTTTACCAGCCTAGGAGCAGTAGAAAGGGCTACAGTATTATAAAGACCATAATAAAGAGGGCAAATATGTTTTTATCTATTGTTTATTATGATTCGATTGTGTTCATTTAAATATTGTCAAAAAAATTGTGAAACAGGTTATACAATTAAAAGAAAAGGTATTTTCTTCATGCTTCTAATTAATTTATAGGGCTTGGCCTGCCTTGGTTTACTAGTATTCTTCTTCCCAGTGTAAAGTAATTCTGAAGAAAATTGTTCCCGCTAAAAAAAAAATGCTTATCCTTCATTTCTAAACATGGTATTTGACTTTCAATAAGTTTTTATTGAAATTTTACCAGAATACAGAGTGTATTCCATACAGATATAGGCTCAAAAACAATGCAGTGGTAGGCACTAAAATAGTATTTAACACAATTTAGGAGGAACAAATAATTGAAGTGAAGTCAATGAGTATTCCGGACTGTAATTTACCTTAACCATAATAATTGGAATTGTACATTAAAGTGAGAATGGAGCTTTAACTGTGTGCCAAAAAAACACCCTGGAAATCAATACAGATGATAGTTCCACCATAGATAGCAAGAGAAAAGTATGTTTAGAGGTCACCTTATCAAGGGAGCTAGAGAAGATAGGGAGATGAAAGCCATAAGATAAGAGAAAGAAAGGGAGATCAGGAGCATGGAGCACCTGGGCCAAATCCATAGGACTTCATCACTTATAAAGATGCATAGATTGCAGCAGACATAGTGGAGTGATCATATAATATCCATGGGGTGCAAGTCTTATGGAATTTCTCATGTGTGTCAAGGAAGATACTGGTGAGTTTTTCATTGATAAAACCAAACATGGTATTTAATTGTATTGCCAATATTGTACAGAATACGGATGGGTATTTTGCTGCATGTACAGATAAATGGAATGAAATAAGGTAGACGATTGTAGAGCTCAATGGATAGATGAAGAGAGACTGAACTGAGGTGTATATTGATGGAGGAAGGCTAGTACTGTGGATCCAAGCTTGAAAAGAAGCATTAATAGAGGGAAAGACCAGTGGAGATAGGGATGTTAAGTTGGCTGGATAGAGGGAGGGATGAGTAGAGGGATGGATGAGTAAAAACGGGGATGAGTGAGGAGGGACATTTATGAGTGTTGCTGGATTTTTAATATGTACCTGGATAATTCAACTCCAAATTGTTATCAGTTTTTCGTGCATCTGCTCATGTTGTGTTTGTGATAATTACATTGAGTAAAAAATGAAAGAAGACCTACTTTTCAACAAACATTGTAAAGTGACGACTTTTTACACTGAAAAAACTCACTTACTGTATGAATCCTAGTATTCTCTGGAGTCTCCTGCAATTACATTAACGATGGGGAGTTATGTCACTTCATTTTCAGACTCCTTACAGTGGATTTGTGGACTAGCTCACTGAAGAGGGTGCTTACTTAACTTTTCCCATTTTAATTTTCTCCTAAAATCATTGTATTTACTACAATTGTCTGTAAAGCACTGACAGTAACTGATCAACTGATAGCTTTGACAGCCCTCTGCCACATGTTTTAGCTGACTCACACACCTGATAACAGGTCCCGAAAAGAACTAAACAGGTTGGCAAATGGCTGACACCAGGGCACACTTCCCATCAAACATGAATCTGATATTTCTAGAACTCACATATGTTGTTTATGTTCTGTTCTCATCACCAATGTCCTGTTCACGAATAAATGATGTGTCTCCTGAGCTGCTACTCTTTATCCAACAGTAGCTGCCACAACACTTGCACTACTTTGACAAAATATTGCCATACCTTCTGCCACTAGCTGGTACATCTCCTATTTTACCACCACTAGTTTCTGCATCTTCTACCATTTCTTACCATTTGCAGTAGCAGTTTTAACACCATGTCCACAACTGTGTGCTGTACCTTGCATCCAGTAACCACTTCTGCTGTGTCCATCAACTGTACAATAATTATACCAGTGGAAATTATGTGCACCAGGGCAACCTAGGCCTTATGGCCAGCATCACTCCTGTCACAACCACTGTGCTAAACATTAACCAGCACCTTGAAAATTGCCAAACCTGCCTGCTATTTTCCATACAGTATTCTTCTGTGTTTATATGGCAAGTATGGAGACATGGCCATAATGGCAACACAACTTCAAAGACCTTACGACATTTTAGCACATATTTAAAGAATTCCTCTTTTGGTAGTTCATTCACCGCGTATTCTTCACACATTATCCAGTTGACTCATTCACCATTTTGACCATAGTTTTAAACAATCTACTGGTCCTGCATTTAGTAACTGCTTGCCCATATCAGAGGTATGAATAGAAAACTTACTGAGTGTCCACACTCCACACATTACACTTACAATATGCAATGTGAAAAATAATAAATGCACATTTTTTCTACCTGCAAAAAGATGTGCATTTATTTTTTTATTTTTTTTCCAGTAAAATTTTTTTATTCAAGTGAAATAACATAACAGACAAAAGAAATCACAATATGTAATCTCAATAAACAGGCATTATGTGACAAATACTGATGTCTAATCCAGTTACATTGGCATAAACATTAACTCGAGTTCTGAAACCAGCTAAGACATCATTTGCAAAAAAGAAAAGGAAAGAAGTTTGTGATACCGCATTCATAAACAGTGCAGTATCCTGAATAACTAATATCACAGCACATCTGAAAGTCAAGTGATTGATAGGAGGGGGGGGGGTATAAGGGATCACAAAGAGAGGGTAGAAAAGGATATACTAATAGAAATAGAAAAGGATCAAGACTGTATTCCAAGGCAACCCTCACTGAGGGATTCTTTCACTCGCTTCCCAGTGAAGACCAGGCGGGACCCAACCGAGACAATATTGGACGTTCCGCTAAGGACGAGAGGCCCCTCAACCAGTGGACAAGCTATCAAATGCGTCTGAATACTTAAACTGTGCCCATGGGGACCAGGTTTTGTGGAATTTTTCTGATGATTCATTGGCTATAGCCAGAGTCTCTTCCATAGCAAAAATGCGGTTGACTTCCCTCAGCCATTCTCCAACTGTTGGGGTTGAGGTCAATTTCCAGTATCTAGGGATCAGGGATTTAACGGCAATGAGGAGGTGTTTTGACAAGGATCGTTTGTATCTACCAAGGGGGAAATTGGAGATATGTAGCAAACAACATGCTGGTGTGAGTTGCAGTTTTGTGTTCGTAATGCAAAGAATCAAGTCACAGATTTTTCCCCAAAATACGGAAATCTGGGGGCAATTCCACCAGATGTGCAGCATGTCTCCTTTAGCCTCACCACACCTCCAGCAGAGGTCTGTGGAAGCAGGGTACCATCTCTTTACTTTCTCTGGAGTGGCATACCATTGTGACAGTAGTTTGTAAGAGTTTTCCTGTAGCCTAGTGCTAATAGAGCACTTATGTGCCAGGATACATGCGTTTTGCCACTATTTATTTATTTTTATACAAAAGGTGAACTTATCTTTAAATATGTCTTGTTGTTAATCTATAGAAGTTTGCTTTGAAATGCAATAGTGCTGCGTTCTGGTAAATGGACATCTAAATATTACTTCCTATATTCCTGCCTTTGTTTGGACACTCCCAATTCCTAAAATTATTTTTAAAACTTCTAGTTCTTTAGTATGTCAGAGGGATGGTTTAAACAACAAGCTGTTCATTCTACCCACATTGTTTTAGGCCCTTCCTGCCTAAGGGTCCTTTCACACGGGGCGGATCAGTTCTGATCCGCCCCGTGGATGTCCGTTTGCTCAGCGGGGATCACTCCGCCGATCCCCGCTGAGCAGGGAGATGACAGGTCTGTCTCCGCACACTGTGCAGGGACGGACCTGTCACAGCGCCGCTCTCCCCTATGGGAGATCGGATGACGACGGACCGCAGTGCCCGTCGTCACCCGATCCGATCCGCAGACGGATGGAAAAATAGCTTTTTCCTCCGTCAAACTTTTTCGGATCGGAGCGGGTCGGATGTCAGCGGACATGTTACCGCTGACATCCGACGCTCCATAGAGCTCTATGGAGCACCCGTTCAGGTCCGCCTGAAAAACTGACAGGCGGGCCTGAACGGGACGTTAGTGTGAAAGGGGCCTAATTCTAATATTTTTTTTTTTTTTTCAAATAACATTTATTTATTATCAGGTTGTACAATACACATTCAGATAACTTGAGTGTATACTTTTCATATCCAAACAATGTTTAAACAAAGAGAAGGACAGTATACAGTGAAGTCTATGCCAGGTTCTGTTTCTTCTCTGATCTTGAAATGTCAATCACGTGTTTGAACTAATATTTTTTTTAGTAGAGATCATTACTCATTAATAATCCTGTTAACCACTTATGGATCAAGCTTCTTTCTGAGATTTGGTGTTTACAAGTGAAAAACATTTTTTTTGCTAGAAGATTACTTAGAACCCCTAAACATTACATATATATTTTTTCTAACACCCTAGAGAATAAAATGGTAGTCGTTGCAATACTTTCTATCACACAGTATTTGCACAGCGGTCTTACAAGTGCACTTTTTTTTTCTAAAAAAATACACTTTTTTTAATTTAAAAATGAGACAACAGTAAAATTAGCCCAATTTTTGTTTAAATTGTGAAAGATAATGTTACACAGAGTAAATTGATACCCAACATGTCATGCTTTAAAATTGCGCCCGCTCGTGGACTGGCGACAAACTTTTACCCTTAGGCTGCATTCACACCTGAGCGTAGCGCTTTCAAGCGTTTTTTGCAGCGTTTTTTACCGCGATTTGCCGCAATTTTGTGCAGGGCAAAAGGTCACCAATGTTAAAAGAAGAAAAACGCCCAAATCTGCTCAATTCGAGCAACAAAAAAGGGTCCGGAACTTGTTTGAGCTTCAGGCGTTCGGCTTCAGGTGACATGGAGTGGAGATGTGAACCATCTCCATTGAGAATAATAGAATTTTTCCCCTCTAGCGTTTTGTAGCTTCAGGCTTCAAGCTACAAAACACTCAGGTGTGAATGGGGTCTTAAAAATCTCCATAGGTGTTGTTTAAAAAAATTCTACAGGTTGCATGTTTTGAGTTACAGACGTATTGCTCTTGCTTGACTGATCGCGGCGATACCTCACATGTGTGGTTTGAACACCGTTTTCATATGCGGGCGCTACTTATGCATGCGTTTGCTTCTGCACACGAAAAAAAAAGTGTCACTTTTATTCCTATTACAAGGAATGTAAACATCCTTTGTAATAGAAAAAAAGCATGACAGGACCTTTTAAGTATGAGATCTGGGGTCAAAAAGAACTCAGCTCTCATATTTACACTAAAAAGCAGAAAAAAATTAATTTAATGTAATTTAAAAAAAAAAAAAAAAAAAAAAAATGTTGCTTTAAGACGAGCTATGGTTGGAAGTGACGTTTTGACGTTGCTTCTGCCCTGCAATGGTATGAAGACAGGTGGGGGCTATCTTCCGCTCACTTGTCTCCATACCAAGTCAGGGAGAGGACCCAATCGCCTCTGCCGCTACCGATGACTCCGGTAAGCCACAGGGGGCACCGAAGAGTGGCAGGCCCTCTCCCACCACAAATAAAAGTGATCTTGCAGCTAATCCGCTGCAGAGACCACTTTTATCTGAAGCCGTTCACTGAAGAAGAGGATACCGGGGTTATGGTAGCTAGCTGCTGAGCTTTTTCAAGCTGCAGTGTGCAAGAGGCCTAATGCCCCATACACACAATTAGATTTTCCGCTAACAAATGTTGGATGTGAGCTCGTTGGCGGAAAGTCCGAACGTGTGTATGTGCCATTGAACATTTGCTGTTGGACTTTCTGCCAACAAATTTTGGCCAGCAGGTTCTCAAATTTTTCCACCAACAAATGTTTGTTGTCGGACTTTCCGATCGCGTGTACGCGAGTCCGTCAGACAAAAGTCTACGCATGCTCGGAATCAAGTACGAGCAGGAGATATAACTAGCATTCGTAATGGAGATATCACATATGTCTTGTATGTCACCATGTTTGTAATTGTTGGTGTGTATGCAAGTCAAGTTGGAGCCAATAACCTCCGAACAAAAATCCACAGTTTTGTTGTCAGAAAGTCCGATTGTGTACCGGGCACCCCAGATATTTTGGAACTACATTTCTCATGGTGCTCATAACCTCTGCAGTGCAGTTGAGCATCATGGGAAATACTTCTTTTGGGTGGAACTCTGCTTTAAATCACAGTACTGCATACTCTACATGAATGTCAGAAAAGTGGCTATAAAACCTACACAATTACTTACCTTAATGCATTTCTTGCATTAAGGTAAAAAATGTTTAGGCATTAGTATCCCCTCACTCCCCTTTTTACTATCCTGAGCCCTCATTCATCCCAGCACTGTGCCCGTCTCCCCTTATTTCCTGACGTCGCAGGCTTTGCTGTGGCAGTGGGCGCCATTCCCTCCATCTGCCGTGAATCAAACTCAGTGACAAGGGAGTGGGCCCCACTGTCTGTGTCTATCGTCAAAGACAGAAAGGCTCAGAAAAGAGCCTGCACGAGAACCCCAATAGAATTGGCTTTCTATGGGGGCACTCACCAGAGAGGAGGAGCCTGAAGCACTGGTCAGAGCCGCTCTATGCAATTCCATTGTATAGAGCAGGTAAGTATGAACCTGTTTGTTATTTAAAGGAAAAAAAAAACAAGGATTTACAATCACTTTAAGGCCCCTTTCACACGATTGGACTGATTGGGTCCACTTGTTTGTTTTTTAGGCAGATACAATCGGGCCACCCATTGTCCTCTATGGGGAGGTGAATGTTAGCGTTAACAAAATCCATTGAAAACAGACATATGGCAATGCGATTGCCATTCATCCAGCGTGTCGGATCGGATGAAAACAGACAGGCTGTCCATTTTTATCCGATCTCCCCATAGAGAGAGTGGGACTCTGACAGGTCCGTCTCTATACAGTGAGCAGAGAGGGACCTGTCATCTGCCTGCTCAGTGGGGATCAGCGGAGCGATCCCTACTGAGCAAGCAGAGTCCGTCAAAACTGATCCGCCCTGTGTGAAAGGGGCCTAATCCATACTTGTTGCAGGTTAGTATTGAACATCAATGAAGCCAAATCATTAGCATGACAGTGAGAGAAGTAGCATTCTCAAATTGAGAGGTCAGCAATAACAGCCTACCTTATTTAGGAACCCAGGCCAAATCTCAGAATCTGAAAGTCAGCTTAGGAAATCAGCTTGTAGAAAAAAAAAAAAGACTATTCTTCCGACAAGGGCCTTATAACAAATAGTTTAACATTTTGGGTCAATTTATTAAAACTGGGGAAAACAATAATAAAATGGAAGTAAACTATTTTGTTTCTCTTGGCAACTGTTCAATTGTTCTCATTACCGCTGTTTTAATAAATAAGCCCTGTTTACCAAGGCTTATTATTATTATTATTCTTCAGGATTTATATAGCAGCAACAATTACAATTTACAAGTGTACATAAATACATTATTGACATGTCAAAATTAACACTACAAATGTTTTTAAAGTGTATATTTTCTCTCTAAAAGCAAATATTAACGCTAAACTCCAGCAAAAAAATTAAAAATGTAATAATAAAAGTACAAAAATTAAAAAAGCAGCAATACTCACCTTCAGATCAGAGTTGTTGTTCTGCCACCAGATGTCTTCAGTCTTCCATGTTGAATAACGATCAACATCATCAAACCCAATTTGTTTTGATGTTATGGACACACCCTCTGGAGAAGCGTTATCACACTGGCAAGAACTCAGAATTCTACCGCCCTCATAATATCAAAAGTATCCTGTCCAGTGCAGTAAGGACCCCCCACCCCAGCTTCCGAAGGTGAAGAGAAAGGATCATGATGTAACCAGGCTAGCCAAAATACCTTTGTAAAAAAGGCATATATATACATACATACACACACAAATATATATATATATATATATATGTATAATATGTAGCACTAACCCCCAAAGGAGCTGCTGGTTTGATTGGGCTTACCGTTACCTTCTCCTCCTCGATCTGTGTCTAGGGTATCCCATGGTAGATGGCCCAGTAAACTCAGAGACTGACGACAGATCCACATAAAGGGTTTTTATTTGCAAAACGTAGACAACAAACAGTCTCTTAAATTGGGATCAGAGGGTCAGGAAGAAAGTTCAGGTACTCTTACTGTCAAAGTCAATACTGAAGGACTTGCTGACTTTGACTGAATCCAGAGAATAGCCATTCACAACTGGATGTTTGCTGGATAGTCCCTCTCTCACAAGGTCTAGCAGCCAACAAGGTGCTTAACTCAGGAAACAAGTCTCTGCCACAGACGTTGTTGTAGAACACGTAGGAAAACTAAACTTGTAGAACACTCGTGTGATACCTGGATCTTTCAGCCAGCTTGGCGATATCCATGAGACCGGATTCTCTTAGGTACTTCAGCTCCTCCAGGCTCTTGCTAGGAAACCAACCCATATGTGGCCTTCTTCTGAAGAGTCCTCCCCTGGATAGCTATGAAGTCACTGGGTCTCTCCCAAACCGGAGATGGTACCCAAACACCTCAGAATCCTCCTTTGTTTCCTTGCCTCGGGCTAGCCATCCCCTAGACAACAAGTTGGGTGGATCCGCACCCCAGGCCATAGCCTTCCTGGGGGCTGGTCAGGAGGACCAGGACCATGAAGTCAGCACATCCTTCTGGACCAGAACCCCGAACCACATGATAACCACATCTTAAGTACCCTCTCCCAGAAAGCACAGCAAGAGTGCCCCTCCCACTGGGCGGGCTCCAAGAGAGAGTAATCTTAAAGAGGAAGTAAACCTTAATGAGTTTACTTCCTCTTTCATTCCCTGCAAAGGTAAAGCATAATGGACTACTATGCATCGCAAAGTAGTCCATTATGTGTCAATTACCTGGCACAGGAGCCAGCGAAGTCACCACTGTCCCCTGTAGTCCGGCGCATCCATCTTTTCGGTGGGTCTCGCTGCTCCGCCGCTGTCATTCGGCAAAGCCGTGGTGACGTCACTCCCGCGCATGCGCACAGGAGCCGCCACTCGCGGCATATCGTCGTTGACCGTGGCGCGCTCAGTGCGCCTGCGCGCCGCTGTCTACGCCGCATGTGCCGTAGACAGTGGTGCCTGTCTTTCGGCAAATATCTCCTAAACCGTGTAGGTTTAGGAGATATTTCTTGGACCTACAGGTAAGCCTTAATCTAGGCTTACATGTAGGTCAAAGTTGGTTTTAAGGGTTTACAACCACTTTAAATCACCCAACCAGACTGTAGTTCCATACATGCCAGAAGAGACAGTGCCCCCTGTGGCCAGGCTGAACATCCCATAGTCCAGTCAGACTGATGCTGAGGTCCAAATTTAAACAATTTTACCCAAACCAAACTGTAGTTCAGGTGTAACCTTAAAATTTAAAAGAACATCGCGCGTGCTCTTCAGGAGCCAGCGCTTCATATATAAATATATATATATATATATATATATATATATACACACACACACACACACACATAATACATATTATATAATGTTTTCTTGGATATGTCTTCAATTGAAAAAGCATTTCCATTGTTGCATAAAAGTTTTTATAACATAGGAGAAATAAGTAGTGGTGTTTTAAGGATAAGCAAATGAATCATATGAAAAATTAGATTTGATTACTACTGTAAACAAGCTTGATTAATTGCTTTACTATTATATTTATATATCCTAATGGTAGAGACAAGGAAAATGTAAAAAAAAATAATTGAATTTAATCCATGTGCAAAACTGAAATTAGACCCTCCATTTAGGAAAAATAATACCCAATTAAACAAATCCCAAGAAGAGCATGCAGCGTAAAGAACAACATGCAGAGATGTAATTACATCTAAAGGGGTAACTCATTATCCTAATACATTTTCTGCTATGCTTCCTCAGGGAATATTATATATTTAATATTGAGTGAGTTCCTTCATAGGTGCTCAGAAACAAAACAAAACAGCACAAAAGGGGATTCTGCTTTTCTTAGGGAATCAAATCTTTATTTATTCATTTTACTTTATTGGCTTTATTGGTTATTTGCAGTCAACAGGAGGAGAATTAAGCATCAAAATTCACCTCCTACTGACTTCAGTGCGATTTGCTCCAGAATTCCACTTCAGGTGATTTGTTGTGATCAATTTGCCAACTGGATTCCGCTTGATTTGCTCATCATTACATGCATGTCTTCAGTGCTTTTCAAAATTGATTACCATACAAGGCATAGTGGTGCTTGTATTTGGTTCTCTTCTGGGAATAATTTTTTTTATGAGGTTTATAAAAAAAAGCAGAGAATATATAATTTAAGTGAATATATGTTGTTTTCAACTTACTTGATGTAAGTAATGCTGAAGAAGGCACAAGAGAACAGGTGCCTACATATACACAGGCAACTCACATTTGTGAAGTCATCAATAAGCGTTTGATTAAAATCCCAACATAGGGGTGATCATCAGTTCTGCCAATCTGTTCCTGCTTGCTGGGGCACTCATGCTTGATACAAAACACTGCTGTGTGATGAAGAAGCCTGCCACAGTGGAGATGAACTCAGAACGAGGCTTGGGGAGCAGTTGTTGTGCAGGCAAGGAGCAATGGCGTCACTGGAATGCGACGCGTTTCTTGAATGTGCAGGCTGCGAGTGACGTGGCAGCCGTACTCCTTCAAGCTGATAGATGGGTCTAACATATGCAAAGGGGAGTGGCCAGAATGGAAAGTACACAGTGATAGGCTGAACATCTTTTAAGATGCCTGGCGGCAAATTAACACTATACAATAGAATAACGTGATGGAACCCCCTAACGGGGGCATAATAGAAATACATACATGGCCAAAATTAAACTTTTGATAACAAAAGCAAAAAACTAAAATTATGCAATACTGAAATAAAAATAAAAAAGGGGGAAAATTTACTAAACAGGAAAAAGAGTTTGCAATCACAGATACAAATACATATAACATGGAAAACAGTAAAAGGATGGCCACATTGTCATAGCCACCCCAAGTAGTAGTACTGAATAAAACTTGATATATATTAAAAAAAAATCAATTGGTGAATCAAATAGATCGTGCAAACAACTAATCAAAAAAATCAAATGATCCGTTAAAAATGGTCAATCGGTCTAGGAGATTGTTTAGCTTAACAGGAGAAAATTCTTCATAGAGTCGATCAATTGAGAGTTCATCAATTGATCAATTAGATGTTAAGAATAAATGATAAAAATAAAATTGGAATAAACAAATAAACAGTTGATGCATACACTACTGGTCATAAATTGGCCAGTCAATAGGAAAAAAGCAATCATGGGTAACATAATTCTAAGTGAATATTGGGACGGAATGGGTGAATGCATATATACACATGGGCACATATGTATACATACATACACACACGTATACATACTGTATGATAATGAGGTCAGGCCTGGGCTATTGGTAGGGACTGATAGATATTAAATTGCAATCTATGACTGGCAGGAAAAACAATTAGTAATGTTATATTATTGATGAAAAAGAAAATTTAAATTAACTAATTAGTCTATATATTGATATGTAGAGCTGATCTGGCCATATTGGTCTGATGAAGAAAAGGGAGAGGGGAGAGAGGGAGAAAGGGAAAAAGAGAGGGGATGATAAAGAAACATGATGCACGTATGGTACAGTATACATATACAGGTCTCTCTCCTGGGTTTGGGAGGCAGAGCCTAAATTACATCTGAAGGGATGACATATGGAAAACATACTGCATATCTATGAAAGAGTTGGCAAAAAAAGGTATATATGAATGTATATATATATATTTTATCATACCTAATGGGGAAAAACAGAATTAGATATAGGACGTGGCCATACTTACACAAAGAATCTAGCCAACCACGAAGAACTGCTCCACAAGGTTTGTAACAACTTTCCATTCAAAACACAAAACGATGGAAAGAATACTGTCTAATCCTTGGTACATCCTACAGCAGGATCCACACTTGAAAACAATACTTCCCACCCATCCTAGAATCACTTATCGGAGGGCCCCTAACCTGAAAAGCCAAGTCACCCCAATTGAACTTAAACTCATCATAGTCTCACCATCTCTACTCATCTTGATACCCATAATAGACATGTACCAATGTCAAAAAGCATTACTCAAGACCTGCAAATTTGTCAAATATGGTCAAAAATCATTTCATACTAGGTAAAACCTACCCGCTAAAAGAGTTTTACAACTGTTCATCGAATTATGTTGTCTGTGGCCTCATTTGCCCATGTGGTTTAATCTACGTAGGTTGAACAATCCGGGCACTGAGACAAAGGTTTGGTGTACATAGAAGATTTATTGAAGGAGGCACAGACCCACATAGTGTCCCAAGACACTTTGCAGTGGCTCACCAAAAATCTACTAGTATGGGTCATTGAACAGATTCCTAGATCTCTCTCCGCTGCTGAGAGATTAAAAAAACTGTATGCCAGAGAGACCTATAGTTTTATAGGATTTATAGTTTAGCTGTTCTCTCACCACGGGGTATTAATGAGGGTATAGAAATAGCTACTATCCTTTAATATGACTACTATACGACTACCTCTATCTAAGTAAATCAAAGAGTATACCAAGACTCCATCACAGGATGGTACTGCGGGGGTCTTAAAGATAGAGCAGTGCCACATCCTATAGAACAATTTTAGATCAAAAAGCATGTGAGGAGAAAGAATGGACTTTTATTACACACAAAATACAAAAGGGAATTTTTATTAAAATTTTATTTTGCAAAGTCAATACATGCAAAACTGTGTTGTTGCTTTTACTCTCTAAAACAGCATAAAAATTATACCAAACATATTAGTCCTGCAACAGTGTATGGTATGTAGTAACACGCTTGTTTCTACATGTTATGCATATGAATGAATCTTAACCCCTTCCCGCCGAGCGTACGCAGATGTGCGTACTCGGCTTCCGGGGGGTATACCAGGTGGATGCCCACACCTGCAGGCATCATCCTGGTACCGTTTTTTACAGAGGACGATTGGCTATCCAGCCATAACAACCGAAGCAGCTAAAAGACGCTCGGCTGTTATGCCGGAGGAGTGGGAGGGGACGTCCCCCCCTCCCGCCACTGTTATGATCGAGCGGGAGCACCGATTCACAATCTGATGCCTCCGGCTGCTGGGGAGGAACTGGAATGACGCCGTAATCGGCGTCATTCCAGTCTCCTAATAGTAAACACAGAAGCGACATCATGACATCACTTCCCATTTACTCGGCTGCCAATGGCGCCGGTTTTAAAAAAAATATACAGTATTCAGAATTGCTGTTTTCGGCGATCTGAATACATTGAAGTGTAAAGGAGGGATCGGGGGTCTTTTAGACCCCCGATCCCTCCATAAAGAGTACCTGTCACCACCTATAAACTGGGGTGTTTACATTCCTTGTGACAGCAATAAAAGTGATCAAAATTTTTTATTTTTAAAAAAAAAACTATTTATTCATTTTAAAATAAATAAAAAAAAGATATATATTTTTTAAAGCGCCTGCCATCCCCGCGAGCTTGCAAAGCAAAGAAAAAGCATAAAGAAGTCGCGTCCGCATATGTAAACGGTGTTCAAATCACACGAGAGGTATCGCCGCGATCGTCAGAGCGAGCGCAATAATTCTAGCACTAGACCTCCTCTGTAACGCTAACCTGGTAACTGTAAAAAAAATTCAAAGCATCGCCTATTGAGATTTTTTAGGTATCGTACTTTGTCGTCATTCTACGAGTGTGTGCGATTATAAAGTGTGACATGTTTGGTATCTATTTACTCGGCGTAACATTATCTTTCACATTTTGTAAAAAAATTGGGCTCATTTTACTGTTTCTTTTTTTTTAATTCATGAAAGTGTCCCTTTTCCCAAAAAGTTGCGTTTAAAATACTTCTGCGCAAATACCGTGTGGCATAAAATATTGCAACAATCGCCGTTTTATTCTCTAGAGTCTCTGCTAAAAAAATATATATGTTTGGGGGTTCCAAGTAATTTTCTCTCAAAAAATATGGATTTTAACTTGTAAACACCAAATTCCAAAAATAGGCTTAGTCGTGAAAGGGTTAAAAGAGGTTCAGCCTATCACTGTAAACTTTCCACTTTGACCACTCCCCTTTGTACGTTATATTGTTAGCGTACATACCCCATCTATCAGCTTGAAGAAGGAGCACAGCTGCCACTTCACTCGCAGCCTGCACACTCAAGAAACGCGACGCATACCAGTGACGCCATCGCTCATCGCCTGCACAACAGCTGCTCCCCAACCCTCGTTCCGAGTTCATCTCCACTGCGGCCACCTTCTCTATGTTTTGTATAGAGGCATAAGCGCCCCCAAAAAATAACTTTTTTTCCCTCAATTTAGGCGGATACGTATTCTTCTACATATTTTTGGTAAAAAAAAAAAAAAAAATCGCAATAAGCATTTATTGATTGGTTTGCGCAAAAGTTATAGCGTTTACGAAATAGGGGATAGTTTTATGGCATTTTTAATAATATTTTTTTTTTTACTAGTAATGTCGGCGATCAACGTTTTTTATCATGACTGCGACATTATGGCGGGCACATCGGACATTTTTGGGACCATTGTCATTTAGACAGCAATCAGTGCTATACAAATGCACCGATTCCTGTGTAAAGGAAACTGGCGGCGAAGGGGTTAACCACTAGGGGGCAGTTTAGGGGTTAAGTATGTCCTGGGGAGTGATTCTAACTGTGGGGGGGTGTGGCTACGTGTGACACAGGGAGCAGAGATCAGCGACACTGTCACTAGGCAGAACGTGGAGATGCTTGTTTACATTAGCGTCTCCCCTTTCTTCCTCTCCGTGAGACGATCGCAGGTATCCCCGTGGCGATTGAGTCCGACTTGCGGAGCTTGCTGCGGGCACACCCCTGCTGGCCGCCTCTTAAAGGGCAACATACAGGTACATTCGTTTGCCTATACGAGCCCTTCTGCCGACGTATATCGGTGTGAGGCGCTCGGCAAACGCTTAAATCTGTCCTACATCTACACCCAGAGGCGCCTCTTCCCTGTCTTTTTCAGAGTATTGGAACAAGGTTTCTGTTGCCCCCCTGATGGCAGCCCTGAGTGTGGGACCCCTCATCATCAACCCCCCTTTTGGTCCTTGGACTTGTATATCTTAAGACTATGGACTTTATGCACTATCATTATTCTGCATATATTCATATACGTTTAAATCTTTTAATATAGTGGGATACCCATTGCTCCAGTTCTCTGCGCCTTTACTTGCATAATGTAAGTAATGTTATCAGTGTGTCTTGTATAATAATCATACAATACATGGGGATCATGTGCAAGCTCTGCTTTCTGCTTTGCAGTGTTACACAATGGTTGGGTTTTTAGCCCCTTTTCTGACCAGCTGATATGTATAACAAGGATTATCTGTATTTTATAAGTGCAGAGCCATTATCTTGTATAATGATGGCAGAGAAGATAGGTTTGAACTTGGTTGTGTTTATAGCCTGTGTATACCTAAAGGGTAAACACAGCATTTATTATGCATATAATATAATAACATATATTAATCTATACATAATCAATGTATGTTCTGAGTCAGATGTGATGTGCTGTGCATTCTATGTGTATGACCGCCTGCGTTTACTATTCAAATAACGCAGGCTGTAGATACCCAGATATGTGCAAATATTAGCACAATTTTGCTTATCTGTTAGTAGGAGGGATGCAGAATTTGCATTGCCTCATCACATACACATCCCATAGGACTGCTGCACTAGTTCAAAGAATATCAGGTCCCAAATAGGTCAGTCTCTGTAATTATGTAATCTACTGTACAAAATTAGCACCTGTGTAGTAGAAAGAAGGCCAATGTGGCACGTTCTGCCTTAAATCATTTCGTTAAATAATGTATCATACAAAAATTACTAATCATACAGTATAAGGCATGTTTGTCATAGATCTGTTTATTGTTTTTCAAGTTTTTACTTCTATATTGGTGCTAAGAATAAGGATGTCAAAATTCACGTTTATGCAAATATATTAAAATTATGCAATTAAAAAAAATACTATATAATCTGTGATTATGGAAATGAATAATATGGACAATATAATTAGGCATTCATCATGTAAAGCTAATTACTGTATTTGCATATTTATTATGTCGACCCAAGAATGCAAACCAAAAAGATCAGCATGGTTGGGTATTTATCTTTTCAGATTTAGGTATGTATGAAATAGGAATACGAATGCATCTATACAAAGAAAGAGCAAAAGTGACACAACTGTACAGTTCTTATCAAATGTACCTTTTCTTACTGATTATATCAAAATGTGAAAGCAAGTCAACCATTTCATACATCCATTAGGGCTTCAAACTCCTGCATTTTTTCATGAGGTACATTTCTAATGTTGTGTTATAGATGTGTTTTACAAGAGTTACCAGGAGGTAATATGAAATGTTTATTTGTTGATATCAGCCAGCTCAACTTTTGTATTGCACTAAAACACAGAGCAGGGAAAAGTCTGTTTGACATTAGGTTGTACTATGCCTCAACCCTGCAAGCCTACTGTTCAATCGATTGCTGTAGAACGATGCACTTTGGTTTGGTAGTGGTAAACCTTATTCCTAGGTTGGAAGATAAGTCTTCTCTTTTTATTAGGTCATTTTAAATTCACTTAGATAATAGGGAAAGCAAATAGACAGATGTTCATGGCAGTCACACAAGGTAGAACAGCAGTTCAATGTTCCAGGTCCAGACCAGCATTCACAGCATCATGCCCCATTAACTATAACAAAGACACTGCAGGTGAGAAAAAGGTCTGCAGGAGTTGATCCCCACTGGTCATAATAGTGTGTGTGTGTGTGTGGAGAAAATAGCTCTGTGCTGGAGAACATTAGGGACGGGTAAGAGAAAGGTGCTGTACAAAGATGATTCCATCCTAGCTTTTAATGACCAGGATTAGTTCATGTAGGTATCAGATCATGGAAAGACAATTGCTATAAACAATTGCCAGTGAAGCTAATACTTGTGGGGTGTATAATGAAATGATCCAATCTAATAACTTATGTATTAGTAAGGCTCTACTGCGCTTTCTGCAGTTTGATATCCTTAAGTCCCATACACACTATCAGACTTTCTGCTAATTTTTGTCTTCAGATTTACCAAAACCATGTAGTGCAAGGGCCTGCCTGATTGCATACATATTGAAACTCCTAAGGTTTGACCTCATATTATATGATTTTGGTAAATCTGAAGGAAAAAATCAGCAGAAAATCTGATAGTGTGTATGGTGCTTTAGTCTGATGGCTAGCACCATTCAATTCACTTCCTCTGAGCTGTACCAGATTTTGCAAACTCCAGTTTTAGAAAACCAACACTTTTTTCTTTTTTTTAAATATCACATTTACAGTACATTCTACAAGTATGTATGTTATTTAAAGAATTTGTGCATCTTTAATGTTGTCCTTTAACTTTTTTTGCTCACAGAGCCATTTTTACAAGTTAAAAAATAATTTTAAACATGAAGGTTAGTTAAAGTCAAATTTATTTTTATTTAAAAATAACAAACATGTTATACTTACCTGCTCTGTGGAGGGGATTTGCACAGAGCAGCCCAGATCCTCCTCTTCTCTGGTCACTCGCTGGCCCCTCCCTCCTGGCGAGTGCCCCCACAGTAAACAGCTTGCTATGGGGTCATTCGAGCTGATTTGTTGCTTTGTGTGTCAATTCAGACAGTTTGGCTCCACCCCCTCTCTCTCCTCTTTGGCTCACTGACTTTGATTGAAAGCAATGGGAGCCAATAGCACCCAGCTGCTGTCTTATCCAATAAGGAGGGAGAGTGCTGGGTAGCCAAAAGCTAGGTTGATATGGGGCTCAGGTATTAGGGGGCCTGCTGCATGCAGAAGGTTTTTAAAGTGTATGTTACACTAAAAAAAAAATCAATATTAAAAAATAAATAAATAAATCCTGTTCCTTTAAAGCATGTTATACAGCACAGCGCTTGTGCTGTGTAATTTGACCCTATCACCTGAAATACCTGGCTGATCCTGCCTTGCTATGCTCTCCCCACCCCCCCCCCCCCTGTAAATTGACCACGATTTATCATGGCTGCTGAGCCCTTACATTGTGGTCAGTTCACGTGCCTCCGTCATCTGCAGCTTTCCTCTGTCCTCTCCCCGCTTTACCTGTCAGCTCTATGTATGTGAGTTGCCCCTCCCCTCCTGTCGCTATTAGTAGGAATTTAAACTTTGAGTTTGTGAAAAGTGAAGCGCCTAAATACCTTTTTTACAGATACTTTTAGGCTTATACATGGTAGGTCGCCACCCCCATCTAAGGGCTACAGCGGGATAGGCAAAGATCTTTTGGCTGACGTCAGCGGGAGATCTTGGCCCCTCCTGCTGTAACCCTGGCTCGGAGTAGGAGAGCGGCCAGGAGTCATGTGACTGGTCCGAAGATATCTGCAAAAAAGATATTTGTTTTCCACAAACCCATACACTGCATATTATAGCTGGGTACAACAGAGGGGCTGGCAGCGTAATGCAATGTAAGGTTACAAACACTTTAAAGCAGTTTGACCTACAGGTAAGCCTATAATAAGGCTTACCTGTAGGTAAAAAGAATATCTCCTAAACCTGTACTGTTTAGGAGATATTCCCCTCGCAATGAGCCGCGATACCCGGAAGATTTACACAATAATTTAAGTCTTTTTGGAAATATTTGAATATTTTGCATAATGTACTGTAGACATACTGTAATCTTCCTGTTTCAAAAAAATTCCCTTTCCTTTTTTAGTACGACATTGTTTTTCTTTCCGTGACCAGAATTCACCCAATATTAGATGTCTCATGTACTTACATATTTTATGTAAATATATCATGTCTCACTCTAACATGAGTTAACATAACGGTACTTGACAGGTACGTTTACTGTGTGGCCGTGATGCAATTTTGCATCTAACCATATATATTTACTGATAATGTTTTCAAAAGAATTTTTCCCTTGTTTTTTTTTTTTTTACAATATTGTTTTTGAATTATGTAAATATTGTTACCCTTTTTCTTTTTACCTTTTGTATCCCCCCGGAAATTTCCGATGTTCCTGTGATTGCCGCGTTTGGGATGGGCCGATCTCTCATTAATATGCCTTTCCGGCAAGGGGGGGGAGGAGTTGCTGGTTTCCAGTGCTCCTCCCCATGTCCCCTATACTGGATATGTGGGCTGGTCCCACTGTTTAGACGGGGAATATTCCCCTTGCCGGTGGTGTCCCTGGACATTTCTTCCTCGTGGCGCATGCGCGGGGCCCTGCGCGTGACATGTGGACGTCATGATGTTATGACGGAAATTATGTCATTTTCGTCATATTGGTGGCCATACACCACCGGATGGGCTGGGTGGAGATACACCTGCGGGAAACTATTTGATAATCTAATCAATTAACTTTATCTATATATATCTGGATACTGATGGGTTATTTAATTCCCATCAGCACAGCAGGAGGATTAGACACGCAGGTTCTTACACTAGGCATCTGTCTTGGGACTATGGCTATACACTGCCCCATTAATATTTATATGTATTAACCTTTTACTGCTCAAGGGTTTGGATATAATTTAAAGAGGGATTCCACCAAAAAAAAAATATTAAAAGCCAGCAGCTATAAATACTACAGCTGCTGACTTTTAATAAATGGACACTCACCTGTCCCGGGTTCCAGCGATGCCGGCAGCCGAGGCCGATCGATTGCTCGGCCCTCGGCTGCTGCCGCCACCATTCTAGGTGAGGGAATCAGGAAGTGAAGCGAATTGGCTTCATTTCCCGGTTCCCTACTGCGCATGCGCGAGTTGCGCAGCGCAATAGGAATTCTCCGCGCTGCCTCTGAGACCCGTGTGTGTCCCAGCAGACAGCGCGGCAGGACAGGAAATGGCGTAGACTCCCACGGGAGTCTATGCCCGGAAGTGGGTGTAAATATCTGTCTTTGACAGGTATCTCCACCCCCCTCCCCCTGAAAGGTGCCAATTGTGACACCGGAGGGGGGGAGGGATCCGATCAGCGGAGGTTCCACTTTTATTTCCAGGCTTATTGTGACCAATTCCAGGCTAAGTCACAGTCTATAGCCTTTGCTTTTGGAGCAGTGTAAGCTAACACAATATGTCCCTTACTTTTAGGGAATATTCCTACTTACGCTGTTTGCACGCTTTTCACTTTTTGTCACAAACCATCACGTTACCTTATTCTTCCGTGGCTTTTTAATTCATGGCCACTTCATCTCACTTTGTTGTGGCACTTGGGCTATTACCTTTCTCACATTTCATCCTGTTTTATATATTTTTTTCCTTTTTTCTTTCAGCGCTATAGCAATAATAGTTTTTTTTTGTTTTCTTTCGTTTTTCTGTTATTCATGGGGCAATTCCGGTTATGTGCTTCTTCACTGTTCACCTCAGTCACTAAGTGTATTCACTATCACATTACATATGGGCGTTTGATACGATATTTTATATATATATATATATATATATATATATATATATATATATATGTATAAATAAAATCTCCTTCTGGGCATGGGATCAGGTACACATGTGTATAATCCATATGTACGTAAATACAATATAGATTACTTGAGGCACATGTGGGGGCATTACTTTTTTCCCAGCACATTATGTTAGAGTCATATATTTTTTATGGCCTGTGTCAACTAGCATATACTATATTAAATACAATTTCATTTTGATTTTCTGCCGTAGGTGTTACCTGCTTATACCCATACCACCGGGTGGTTGTGCCCCCTCTTTCCCTGCTTAGGGAAGGGGATGTGGCCCTATAAGTTTGACTTCTCGCAAGGCATATTGTGGCCTCAACCCATTTTTGACTGTGGCATCTGTGGAGCAATTCAGAACCCTGGCTGGGGAACCAAAGGGTCTTTTCCCTCCCCCCCTTTTTTAAGTGAGAGGCTCTCCATGTGGGAATAAATTTCTTATTTTCTCAGATACACCTATGGGGTAACTAGATCAATTTATGTGATGATGATACGCCAAATAATGTGTGCAATAAATAATTGTTACATATCTTTCTAGCAGAAAGTCCCTCTGAAGAAGAGCCCAGTGTTGGTTGAAACGCATCAGCGCTGTTATTATTTAATATTTTCTGACTTGTACTATACAATGTTGATATGAAATCACTGCCTGATAATATGTATCCATTTCTTTTTTTATAAATTTTCCACTGGAGCTCATGTTTTTATTTCCATGTTAAGGGGCTTTTCTCTTTATAACAATAAATACAGATTTTTTCATATATTGTTTATTTAGTTTTATTCTTTTTTTGTCATTGCTGCCTAAAAACCCCAATTTAGGGGAGTTTTTCCCATATTCATGAATATGTATAAAGATCAAGGTGGGCTCACCTTGATCTGGCTCACAGATGTCAACCAGAGCCTCAGATGCATTTGTTAAGATAGGAGAGAGTGAATATATTTTTTTTTATATACTTACATTCTGTTCCTTTTTTCTGCACTTTTGGTTTTATGGGGATTCCCCATGCACCTTTGCAGCAGCAGAACATTTACAGTAGGGATATTTTGATTACTGTTACTGCAGTGGAGTCACAGCTTCATTTTGGAGAGACATAGGCAGCCCATAGATGGATCTGTTTGTTGTGGTTTTATTTTTTAAACTGATCCTTAAATGTGTGGATGGGGGAATCCTTCCTGCTGAGCTATTGTAATCTGACAGCGAGAGACTTCCCCACCATCAGAATACACTGATCAGTGTTGCAGGCTGCAGCCTGTAGCGTTGATCAAGTTCTGTAAAACCTCCTTGCCCATACATGGATTGAAATTTAGCCAGTCACTGCTAAACCTGCCAAATGTCAATCAATGTATGGCTGGCTTTAGGAATAGTAAGTCCTATACATGACTCATACCTCCTGTTCATGTGACAGCAGGACAAGAAATTAAGGGAGCTATTTTTACTGGGTTTGAAATAAAATGAAAAAAGAAAAAAAAAAGGCTTTAGCTGGAATTAGACTTTGCACAATTTGAATAAAAGGTGACAGTTAAAAAGCATCCCATGGCAGTGTCATATCTTTGTTAAAACATCTCTTCACTTTTGCCAAGCAGCCATGTCTGCATGAACAACAGTTAATGGAGGTATACATTTGGTGGTATGTTTAAAAAAAAAAAAAAAAAGTGAATATGACATCTACCAAACATTGATTCATCACCAGTGAATGTTTGATGAATGTCACATTAACTGCTTTATGAATATGTTTGAAGGTTTCAGTTTATTTTTTCTTTGTTTTTTGTTTTTTTTTAACCCAGAGACACTAAAGGATATATTGAAGAGTGAATTTGACATTCACTGTAGGCAAATCTTCCTGGGGCATGACATTAATTCAGTGTTTGACATAAAAAAATAAATAAAAAAAAATCACATTCACCACTTTATACATATGCCTGCATGTGCTCACAATGCATATGTTCAGTAAATCCAACCTTCATAGTGGTTTCTGTTCTTGTAAGTTTCTGGCATACTGCTGTCACTATCATGAAGGCACTGTTACAGAAAAAGAACACCAGGCCTATTTCTGATATTTGTTGTTTACAAGTTAAAATCAGTATTTTTTCCTAGAAAATTACTTAGAAGCCCAAACATTTATATATATATATATATATATATATATATATATATATATATATATATATATATATATATATATATATATATATATATATATATATATATATATATATATATATAGATATACACATATACATATACACATATACATACACACACACACACACACTTTTTTTTTAGCAGAGACCCTAGAGAATAAAATGGCGGCCGTTGCAACATCTGTATTTGCGCAGTGGTCTTTAAAACACAATTTATTTTGGAAATAATACACTTAAAAAATAGATAGTAACATTAGCCCAATTTGTTTGCATAATGTGAAAGATATTAAGCTGAGGAAAGAGATACAAAACATGTCACGCTTTAAAATTGCACACACTCCTGGAATGGCGACAAACTACAGTACTTAAAAAATGTTAACAGTTACCCATTTAGAGTTACAGAGAAGGTCTTGTACTAGAATTATAGCTCTCACGCTACCGTAACACCACACGTGTGATTTGAACACTGTTGAAATTTTCAGGCTTGATTTACATATGCGTTTTCTTTGGTGCATGAGCATGCTGGCCCTTTCATTTTTTTTAATACATTTTTTACTGTCCCTCTTGTGCACTTGAAGGTATTCAAAATGGCAAGTTTAGCTGTTTTGAATACTGCATTTTTTTAAAATTTGGTGCCGTCAGCTACTGATTAAACCAGAAGTGGCATGATGTTGCTTCTGGGTCTCTACATAAGCGGACATGCTGGCTGGTGGTTCGGGTCTCAGTGTGACAGGAGACCAGGGCAGAGAGGCAGCCGCACCGGCTGTTATTGCAAGAAAGCTGCTCGATGGCTCTACAAAACTGTACCAGGATGATGCCTGCACTTCAACAAAATGAGGTACATCTACGTGATTTTGCGTGAAGTGGTAAGAGAAGCTGTTGGTACTAATGACATATACTGTATAGTTCTGTGAAAAGGTTGCCTGTTCAAATATTTTAAAAAAGCCAAACACTGGGGTTGATTTACTAAAACTGGACAGTGCAAAATCTGGTACAGCTGTGCATGGTAGCTAATCAGCTTCTATCTTCAGCCTGTTCAATTAAAGTAAGTAAACCCCGCTATCTTTTCAGCCAAGGAAGCTGCCATCTTTGCCTCTGTATAATCTACAACTGCCATGATGCTGCACATGTGATCAGTTTAAACACCAGCCATTGGATGGCCTTGACAGTTTGGTTAAGAGCACAACCAATGGTAGTGTTACATTTCCAGCACGTTTTATGGATGGGTTTACTTTCGCTATAAGTTTTCACAAAAAAAAAAAAAAAAAAACTGGAAGCTGATTGGTTTCTATGCAGAGCTGCACCAGATTTTGCACTCTCCAGTTTTAGAAAATCACCCCCATTATTTCTTCATGCCAACAAGGCCTACAGCGAAAGGTGATCCGCACGAATAAAAGGAACAATTTGCCTTTTAAAAGAATTTGTTTAACAAAAAGACCAATAAATGTGATGGTCTGTGGCGGAAAGTAAGTACACCCTTGGCCTTTACAAGCTGGCAATGCTCCTTTCAGCAGAAATTACTTCTTCTAGGCATTTTTCAAAAGGTTGAAAAAAATAAATAAATAAATGAATAAAAGTGCATAAACAAATGTCTTTGTATCATATAAACAGCCCCCACTCTATGTGGAATTGATAGTTTTGTAATTTTATTTGCAGATTTTCATACAGTATAGCACCAATCGCCACCACCCACAATGACATTATACACTCACTGCAAGACCATGACCTCTAAATCAATGTCATCAAACGCAGTTTGTTATATCCAGGAATTGATAAAAATTTAAGCCAAACCAATCATTCCAATTTTCAATGGCCACTTTTAATCCTTTAACTTAGCTGTCATCTCTCCAGGACCGGTCACATTAGAAACGTGGCAAAAAAAATTCTTACAGTGCAGTAGTTTTATTCAAAACAAAATGCATAAAAAACAAGTTAGTGGCCAGGCTCGGCACCAAAGTAAATAGCTTTGGTTAGAACTATCTGCATCGCTCCAACACCTGGGGACTTGCGTACATTACAGAGACTGAATGTTTGGGCCAGGCATGATGTCAGAACAGAACCGGAATTGATGGAAAAAGTAGAGCCTCAACTATTTTCGCTATCCAGCATCCTCAGGAATCCACTCTTTTGTTTTTATGCCTTTGCTTTTAACAAAACTAATAGGAAACAAAATCCTTGTGATGCCCAGGACTGGAGGAATGATCAGGCTAGGTGCTCCCAGATGTTCAGAGACAGACAGGTTAGTATTTGTTGAGGGATATTAGTTCCACAACAAAATTATTACCGCCATTGGGCTTTGGTACTGTGGTCAACGAAGCTTTGAACTTGTCTTGTGGAATTACTTGCAAAACTATTTCCTGGGATGGGAGATAAGTCAGGGCATTCTACAAATCCAACTGTCCTTGGGCAATTTTTGATTTGATTTGAGAAGCGAAAGCAACAAGGGGGTAGAGATTTAAACTCTATTTTGTAATCCTTTGAATTGTATTAAAATACACAGCTCTGGGACATCTGTGACCCAGAAAAATGCAAAAAAAAAACAGACTCTCCTCACTCTTAGGAGTAAAGGTGCCCCTTTATTAAGAGGGCTTTGTGGAAGACTTGTTGGGCTTTTGGGTCAAGCCTTGTGCCATAAGAAAGGGTTGAACTTCAGTTTTGAAGCTGAAGCGTGGATACAATTAAGTGCTCTGCCTTTTGAAAGGGTAGGGGCTACAGAGTAGGATTTGGATTCTTCTGGACTTCCGTGCTGTGGAAGTAGAACATTCTCTTCTGTGATATCTTTTGTTAAATGCTTCACCAAAAATATGTCCAACTTCAAAAAGGGAATATATGTGAGGTGTCTTTTACAGGCAGCTCCAGCTCACCAGGCTTTTAGCCTCAACATTCTATGCATAGCAGAAGGTAATTGCTTAGTTAAGGTGGGGTCCTGGAATACCAGTGTTGGTTGTTCATTCCCCGGTCCAATAAGCTGCAGTGTAACATAAATCGCAGCAACAGCTGGTTGTAGAGCTGGGCCTGCGAGTGTAAAGACAACCTTTAGAAACTTCTTTTCTACAGAATCTTTTAATAAAAGAACAGCTTTAATTGGCTTAGGGAGATCATTTTAGTGAACTCTCTTTCCACTGGATAGAATGATTTTTTTGAGTGAAAATATTTTCTGGGAGTAGTCCAATCATTGTAGATCCCCTATTCTATTTCTTTCATGAGCAGGGAATGCCTTTATATATTTTGCAGGTCTCTTTGTATACAAAAAGCATGCTGCGACGAAGGTGAATCAAGTGCAACAGAGCCAAAGCCTTTGTGCACAGCAGAAGTGTGCATATCAACATTACAAATCATGTTGCGTGAAGCTGCAACTTCAGATGCATAAGAGCCTCGGGGTGAGAAGTGTTCTGCAACCTCTAACACTGCCTCCCGGGTCTTTTTCTTTCCCAGCTATGTCCACCTCTTCTAAGCCAGGGGTATCTGGATCCAACTTGGGTAGAGGCAGAAGTGCTGGCGAAGGGGCTTGGAGTTTTGCAGCCCTAGAAAGAGATGGCTATATTAAAGCTATTAGTTGTCGGAGGAATTGTGACAAAGGAAGAAACATCTGCCTTTCTTAGGAATAACTTATAACAGCTCTAGGCAGCAGTGGCAGTAAAGTGTGTGACCAGTGGTTTGAGGTAACATTTGGTCATTCACTTGAGAGTAAGTTCTGAGTAGTAGTTGAAATTTAACACAAAGACTTCTTGTCTTGCAGAAGTGATAACAAGGAGAAACACAACTTTGTGCACGAGTGCAATATCCATGATTGGTTCAAAGCATAGTTTTTGAAGGACAGAGAACCAAATTCAGATCTTATGAAGTCACAGGAAAATAAATCACAGGGGTAACCACATGGGAGAAACCCTGCACAAGTCCTGATCAATGATTGGCAAACACACAATCTCGGAACAAGATTGCATACAGAGAGACTTTACCCATGATGGTGATGAGGGCCAATTGCTTGTCCAGGCCCATCTATAACAAAACTTAGATTCATCACAGAGAATCTCCTCAGGTTTAAGTTATTTGTCTCACACTAAACTAAGTATGCCTTCCATGCATGCCGATAGATGTAAGAAACAGAAAAAAAATCTCTGATAGTACTTTTTTTCTGATGGGTAGATCCATGCATGTGGAATAACTGGCTCGATTTAGTAATTCCTTCCAGGGTACTTGTAAACAGACCAAAGTGAATATGCATGCACATCTGTAGGTTAAACTTTGTGTTTTACACCCATTACTTACCTCAAACTCCTGAAGAAGTTGATCCTTTTAGGAAAAAACACAGAGTAAAACATGGCAATATATCAGATGAGAGCCAGTCATTCGTGTTTTTACCTTTATAGTGAATCAGATGATGCATATTTTTTAAGCAATATTTTTAATGAAATATTAGGTTTCAAAAAGTATGTCCACTTGTAATATCATGGTACTCTGAAAGTTCCAATTACTTTCTCACACTTTGTAGTTGTTTGGCGCACTGCAAGCAGCACCTGAACAATTAGTGTAGTGTGAACTGGAAGCACCATATATAGCAGGACTTGCATGCCTGTATCTAGAATCAGACATGTTGCACCACAGGATGGAAGGCAACTTAGCTCAGTGTACGAGGCCAAGCTTCAAATAGTCACAAACCTGGCTGCTGTATAGCAGCAGGGTCAAGCGACTATAAGTGACCAACTTACTGTAGGCAGACAGCAGAGATGAACCAAGGGTAATTCCACATCACTTGCAATCCACAGCAGCAGTTGGAAGATACTTTTTTTAATGCCTAACGATGGGAAGAGCACAGAGACCATGCTCACTTAGGGGATGACATCAGCAACAAGTCCCTCAGCTAGAACCTATTAAACAACAAACAGAAAGCAGGAAACTTGATGGCCCCCAGCGATTCTAATAGCAAGGCAGCTCCCAGGGTTCAGCCTTCTTGGTCATCTTGCAAAATAGTCTTCAGATACAGGCTCACATCTGGGGCCGTGGCTAAATAGCTCAGTGCATTGAAGTCTACAGTGTCACAATGCAGATTCCAGTGGCAGAAGGTCATGTTCCTAGCAAGTGCAGTCTAGCAGGGTCCAGGAATGGCAAGACAAAGTTGGGGTTTAAAAAAAAGGTTGAGACAGATTGCTGCATACAAAGACCAGCTCAGCAGTGATATAGTACCTGCTACATAATTAGTCAGGTTGAAGTATAACTAGTTCTAGTTCAACCAATAGAAAACCTCCATATACAAAATTCTATACCCACTGTTGATCGCAGAGGAAGGCAAAAAATGCCAATAAAGCAAGATCCAATTTGCTCCAATAGAGGAAAAGATTCCTTCCTGATCCCCTGGATCAACTAATCCTTAAATAATTACCTAAGTGTTAAGCATCTAGTTACATTTTGTGCTTCTAGGAATGCAGCCACCTATTTTTTTAAAACAATCTACTGAAATGACCAGAAAAAAACTCTTTAGGGAGTCTAGTTCACAGTGTGAGGGTGTGAAGAAGCCTTTCCATACGTGGATGTTAAATTGACTTCCCTCCAGACATAAAGAGTGCCCCCTTGTTCTCTGTAATGACCTGAAAGTGAATAAAACAACACCAAGTTCATTGTATGGACCACTTAAGTATTTATACATGATGATCATACCCCCTCTTAATCTCCTTTTCTCAAGAGAGAATACATTTAGTTCCTCTGATCTTTCCTAATAGCTGAGCTCCTCCCTGCCTCATCATTTTGGTTGCCCTCGTCTTCACTTTCCTCATATCCTTCTTGTAAACAGGTGATCAAAACTGAACTGCATATTCAAGATGAATTCTTACTAATGGTTTGTATAGGGAGAACCTCTTAATACAAGAATGTATTTTACTAATTTTCTTAGCTCCAGAAACTGCAGCTTGGCATTACATGCTATGAAGTTAATGAACTGCCAGAACACCCACATTATTCTCGATCGACTTCCCCAGATGTTATCCTCTTATGATGCATGTTTTTAGACCACCTCGTGCCCCCCCCACCCCTAGTACATAATTTTACATTTATTAATCCTTGTTTGACAAATAGTTGCCCAAATAAAGAGTGCATCGAGGTCAGCTTGTAAAATTCTGTAAAAGAAACAATGCTAAATGAGCGTTACCGCGTTTACAAGATGTTACAGGCATTTGGCATTTCAAATGCCTCTGAACATCCATCTGAACCCATTTGTGTTCCAAAAAAAAAAAAAGCTTCTAAACTCAACTGCCTAGAAACGACTATAAACAACCCTGTGCACATATACTAATAAGAGGAGAGTTCAGGGGCAGCTGAAAAGACACCCAACTGCTCCTAAACATCCATTTACCAGCAGCAGTGTATATGAGGCCTTCCTAGAGACTATATATTTTATAAATATGTTAAAAGAGTTCTGTGACAGGAGTCACTTTGGGTAGGGTACCCGGGAACTCCATTCTGATCTATACTAGTAGGTAGACATGTGCAAAAGGAAAAAATTTGTTTAGTTTCGTTTCGTTTTAATTCGTTAATTCATTAATTTCGTTTAGTTATATTCGTTAACTTCCTTAAATTCGTTTTCGGATTTCGTTTAGTTTTCTGCCGAATTCGAAAAATCGGCCACATTCGAAAATATTTCAACGAAATTCGAAAATATTTCTACCGGATTCGAAATGATTTCAACATGATTCGACATTATTTCAACCACATTCGAAAATATTTTGTGACCCGACTTTAGGGCCATGTATCTCGGGGTCACTTGGTGCTAGAAACTCCAAATTTGGATATGTTGTATTGTTGTATAGTATTATTGTGTTTGCATACCAAATTTTGGGTTTCTAGCTATAAGTGACCCCGAGATATCTGGCCCCAAAATCGGGTCGCAAAATGTTATTCGTTAATAGAGCAGAGAATGACATTTTGCGACCCGATTTTGGGGCCACATATCTCGGGGTCACTTATAGCTAGAAACCCCAAATTTAGTATGCAAACACAATAATACTAGCTCTACAACATGTCCAAATTTGGAGTTTCTAGCACCAAGATACATGGCCCTAAAGTCGGGTCATAAAATATTTTCGAATGCGGTTGAAATAATGTTGAATCATGTTGAAATCATTTCGAATGCAGTTGAAATAATGTCGAATCATGTTGAAATAATTTCGAATGCATTCGAAATTATTTCAACATGATTCAACATTATTTCAACCGCATTCGAAAATATTTTGTGACCCGACTTTAGGGCCATGTATCTCGGGGTCACTTGGTGCTAGACACTTCAAATTTGGATATGTTGTAGTGCTAGTACCATTGTGTTTGTATACCAAATTTGGGGTTTCAAGCTATAAGCGACCCCGAGATATGTGGCCCCAAAATCGGGTCACAAAATGTCATTCTCTGCTCTAATAACTAATAACATTTTGCGACCCGATTTTGGGGCCACATATCTCGGGGTCACTTATAGCTAGAAACCCCAAATTTGGTATGCAAACACAATAATACTAGCAATACAACATATCCAAATTTGAAGTGTCTAGCACCAAGTGACCCCGAGATACATGGCCCTAAAGTCGGGTCACAAAATATTTTCGAATGCGGTTGAAATAATGTCTAATCATGTTGAAATCATTTCGAATGCAGTTGAAATAATGTCGAATCATGTTGAAATAATTTCGAATGCGGTTGAAATAATTTCGAATCATGTCAAATTCATTCGTTATATTTCTTTCGTATTCGTTGTAATTTGTTTTTTTTTTATTCGGACATTCGGATGCATCCGAATGTCCGAAAGATGCAAAATTCGGCCGAATTTCGATTCGTTACGAAACGAATTGCACAAGCCTACTAGTAGGACTCTCTTTATAGCTGCACTGGAACATTGTACATATGTATATCTTGTATGTTGCCTCATGCTGTTGGACTCTACTTAGATCGTTTGGTGTGTGTGGTTGTATTCCATAGTTTTTTTGCCTCTGTATGCCCTGGCTGTGGGGGGGGGGGGGGGGGGGATTCCTCCAACGGCTCTCCTTGCCGATTGGACAGTTTACCCTGCCCTTAATTCCAAAGTGGGGTGATGGTCACGAGTTGAATATCGGTTGTGTACATGTGTGATAATAAATCAGTTTGATGTGGTTATTCACCCTAAACTGTGTTATGGCGGATGACTGGGTGGGCTAAAAGCTCTTGTGCTACCGGACAGAGAAAGCATTTACGGCGAACATAGTCCTGTTGGGGACAAGGGTTCGTCACAGGTCCCAACAGTGAATCTTCTTGTATACCACAAATAATCTTAGATCATTCAGGGTATTAATCATTAAAGAATAACTCCACCTTCATGGGACAAAAAAATAGAAAAAAAATATAGTGTATACAATTGTGACACGTCATATTGTCATTGAATATTAAAAATGAATTTTCCTTTTCAATCTGCAGCTGCTGTAATTGTCAGAAAATGCAATATGGCTACCTGGAGTTGTTCTGTACACAGACTGCATACTGACCACCCTCTAGAAACATAATTTCCTGCTTGTGTAATCAGCTCACCAAACTCTGCCCAAAATACAATTAAGATTTCAGGCATCCCCTGCAAGAAAAAATTCATTTTTGTTGGGATACTCTCAATAGGAATGTGTCTAAATGGATGCAGGTGCAGCAGCTTACTTCATTAGTGCCCTGCAGGTGCCACAGCAGATTGATAATTATGAAACCACTCCCATTAGACCCACTTTGCCCAGAGGCACAGAGTAACAAACAGTGATTTCTTCAGAATAACAAAAGGTAAGAATACAAAACAAAGGTTGTTATAATCCTTGCAATGTACATAGATCACCCAGAGGGGAATGTTTTTTTCTGGGGTCACGCTTTAAATTACTACTCTGAATACGGTCTTATAGCAAGTTTTCTATCGATTTAAAAGTTTAATTTTCTAAGCCTGTAGCCTTTACCTTACAATTTAGCAAATTGTGTTGTTGGACAACGTTGGTCTTTTGTGAAGCCATGCTGACTATTGTTTAAAATATTTTCTATCAAAAACACTTCTACATGTTTTTTTTATTATGCGATACCTCCACTTTTGTGGAACAAAATAGCAAAAAAAAAAAAGCCACACGTCACGTTATTGAATATTAACCAGTTCCCGACCGGCGCACGCCGATGTACGTTGGCAGAATGGCACGGGCAGGCATATTGGAGTACAGGTACGTCCAATCTTCAATGCCGCCCTGCCATCGCGAGTGCGCTGCCGCGCGCCGGTCGGGACCCCCGTGAGTCCGGTCGCGGGTCCCGCAGACTCGATCACCGCGGGCATACCCGCAATCATCTCACGGGACGGCTCAATGGAGGAAATGCCACGTAAACAGCATTTCCCCATTCTGCCTAGCAACTAGTGACGCTGATCTCTGCTCCATGTGATTGGAGCAGAGATCAGTGTTCACTAAATGAAAGCCCAGCCCCCACACAGTAACCCCTAGGAACACTTAATCCCTACACTGCCACGCACTGGTTAACCCCTTCACTGCCAGTGTCATTTACACAGGAATCACTGCTTTTATATAGCAGTGATGGCTGTATAACTGACAATGGCCCCAAAAATGTGTCAAAAATGTCCGATGTGTCCGCCGCAATGTCGCAGTCACAATAAAAATCGCTGATCGCCGCCATTACTAGTAAAAAAAAAAAAAAAAATAATGAAAAAATATTCATAAAAATGACATAAAACTATCCTTATTTTGTAAATGCTATAACTTTTTTTTACCAAAAATATGTAGAAGAATACGTATCGGCCTAAACTGAGGGAAAAAAATGTTTTTTTTTATATATTTTTGGGGGATATTTATTATGACAAAAAGTAAAAAATAATGAGTTTTTTTCAAAATTGTCGCTCTATTTTTGTTTATAGCGCAAAAAATAAAAAACGCAGGGGTGATCAAATACCACCAAAAGAAATCTCTATTTGTGGGAAAAAAAAGGACGTCAATTTTGTTTGGGAGCCACGTCGCATGACCGCGCAATTGTCAGTTAAATCGACGCACTGCTGAATCGCAAAAAGTGGTCTGGTCTTTGACCAGCAAAATGGTCCGGTCTGTAAGTGGTTAAACGTTTCCTATCCTCCTGGCAACTTTGAGCCATCCTGTACACAGGTGTTCAGAACATCCCCTTAGCCTCTGCCTTATGATATACAGTATCTGACAAAAGTGAGTACACGCCTCACATTTTTGTAAATATTTTATATATTTTCATGTGGTAACACTGAAAAATTACACTTTGCTACAATGTAAAGTAGTGAGTGTGTTTGGGGTTATCGTGTTGGAATACTTCCCTGCAGCCCAGTCTCCGAAGGGAGGGGAGAATGCTCGGCTTTAGTATGTCACAGTACATGTTGGCATTCATGGCTTCCTCAATGAACTGTAGCTCCCCAGTGCCGGCAGCACTCATGTAGCCCCAGACCATGACACTGCCAGCACCATGCTTGACTGTAGGCAAGACACTTGTCTTTGTACTCCTCACCTGGTTACTTCCACACGCTTGACACCATCTGAACCAAATACATTTATCTTGGTTTCATAAGACCACAGGTCAAGGTTCCAGTAATCCATGTCTTTAGTCTACTTGTCTTCAGAAAACTGTGGTCTTTCTTGTGCATCATCTTAAGAAGAGGCTTCCTTCTGGAATGACAGGCATGCAGACCAATTTGATGCAGTGTTTGACAAATGGTCTGAGCACTGACAGGCTGACCCCCCACCCCTTTAACCTCTGCAGCAATCGTACGTATATTTCCCAAAGACAACCTCTGGATATGACTCTGAGCATGTGCACTCAACTTTTTTGGTCAAGCATGGCGAGGCCTGTTCTGAGTGGAACCTGTCCTATTGTATGGTCTTGGCCACCGTGCTGCAGCTCAGTTTCAGGGTCTTGGCAATCTTCTTATAGCCTAGGCCAGCTTCATGTAGAGCTAGAATTATTTTTTTAAGATCCTCAAAGAGTTCTTTGCCATGAGGTGCCATGGTAAACTTCCAGTGATCAGTACGATATTGAGAGCAATAACAAATTTAACACATCTGCTTCCCATTCACACCTGAGACCTTGTAACACCAATGAGCCACATAACATGGGGAGGCAAAATGGCTAATTGGACCCAATTTGGACAATTTCACGTACGGGTATACTCACTTTTGTTGGCAGCGGTTTAGACATTAATGGCTGTGTGTTGAGTTATTTTGAGGCGACAGAAAATGTACACAGTTATACAAGCATACACTCACTACTTTACATTGTAGCAAAGTGTAATTTCTTTAGTGTCGTCACATGAAAAGATATAATAAAATATTTACAAAAATGTGAGGGGTGTACTCACTTTTGTGAGATACTGTAGGTCAGATTTTGAGGATCCTCTGCAACAAAAATATTATTTTTGGTGAGATACAAGGGGAAATCAAGTCTAAAGGGATGCATGCAGACCCTGCAAAATTCCTCATTAGAACCCTGAAAGTGCAGCAGCTGATTGATGATTATAAAATCATTCCCATCCACATTAATTTTCTACATGGACATAGACAGCTATTTTTTGACATAGTTTTACGTCACAGACGCTCAAGAGCATGGCTACTTTTTTGAGGCTTCTGGTATTGTTTGTGTGCCAGGATTGTAGCGGTCGGGGCCTGATTCTGTGCGTAGTAAGGGGGGCCAAGGTATCCAGGGTGGATGACAGTGAACTGTTGTAGACAGAAGTAGCCAAGTTGGGGCAGGACAAGGATGAGATTTTGTCGTAGAGACAATCTGTAGCAGAGAAAAGAAGAGAAGGGTTAAGATGGCGAAGGTTTCTACGGGTAATAGTTTGGTAGTTGGAAGGCAAGGAGGAGGCAGACAAGGAGAGATTGAAACTAATAAGGTGGTGATCAGATAGAGGCAAAGGAATATTGGAAAAGGTGTGCGGAGTGCATGGGTAGGAGAAGAGGAGATCAAGGCAGTTGCCAACAGAGTGAGTGGAAGCACTTGTCCATTGTTTTAGATCAAAAGAGGAGGTTAGGCTCAGCAGCTTAGAAGTAGCAGGAGTGTTAAGATTAACAGGGATGTTGAAGTCACCAAGAATGAGTGTTGGAATTTCAGAGGACAGAAAGTAGGGTAGCCAGGCAGAGAAGTCGTCAAGGAAGTTTTATACCGGTCCAGGGGGCAGATAGATCACAGCAATTCTCAATGAAACTGGAGAAAATAAGCGAATACAGTGAGCTTCAAATGAAGAGAGGGACAGAGAGGGGGGTGGATGAAGAACCTGAAAAGTGCTTTGAGGGGATAGGAGGATTCCAACACCACCTCCTTTACGTCCACTAGGCCTGGGAGAGTGAGTCCACAGGAGGCCACCATAGGAGAGAGAAGCAGAAGGAAGGTCAGATTCTTGAATCCAGGTCTCAGTAATTGCAAGTAGGTTCAGGGAGTTAGTGATAAATAGGTCATGGACGGTGGTGAGTTTGTTACAAACAGAGCGGGCATTCCAAAGGGCACAGGATAAGGGGAGGCTGGCTCTAGGCTCATACATGCATATATACATACATACACGTCAAACTTATTTAGTTTTCTTTTCGGTGCATACTTGAAGCCCTTCTAATGTTTTCAGTTCTGTTTTGGTCAATTCTATTCAACGCAAATTGTAGATACCTTCCCTAACTATTCTCATTTTCTTTTGGACCTTGAGTCCTCCTCGACATCCCCTCTTCTGTTTGAGCTTCTTGTATTTCCCATTTTGAAATTTCGAGAGGGTGTTCTTTCGTTCTGAGGGGGGTTCTGTCTCGTCTCCGCTGGTCTAAAAAAAAAAGCGCGATTCACCTTCTCTATAATCTCTTAGTACTGCATATCTATTTTGCGCATGAATTGGACTTCTCCTCATTTCATGATGATATTTGTCCTGATAGTTATGACCATTTCCCTTGGTGGTATGGATACTAAATATATTCTCTAGTTTCTCTCCTCTCTTGATTTCCAGAACCTTGATAATCATGATTATCATACCCATAATTAGCAGTATTTCCATAATGATTCTGTGTCTGATTGTATGATCTTTGATTTTTATTCCCACCATTTTTCCAATTTGTTTTTTTGGAGCACTTTGTCCATGATTTTGAATTTTTTTTTTATTCTTCCACCATGGTCTGGGGGTCCTAGGTCCATTTTGTTCTTCCCTAAATGGTCTTTGGGGTGCATGTATATTATCCCTAACTCGGGGTTCTAACACGTACCTCTCTTACTGGTGATGAGGTAGTAGATTCTGATTTACGAGCAACCAGTTGAGAAAAATATTACCAGAGAAACCTCGCTTCATCTACATAGAAGCATCCACATTGATGGATCTAATAGTAAAAAATCTGCTGGAACCCCCAAAAATAAATCAGAACTTTACGTTTTTCCAGGGCAAGGAGTTTTTTTCCCTGTAAGAAATGTTGTCTGCAGGAATACCAACCAAAAGGGACAAAAGTGCAATAAATTTAAATCTAATACCACCAAAAAAGAATATGAAATTAAGGATTTCATATCATGTCGAACAGAAGGAGTGGGGTATATGCTGGAAGGTTCTTGCTCCTTGCAATACATCGCAAGATCAAAACAACCTTTGAGATTAAGGGAATATGTGTAAAACCTAAAAGCAGGTTTCCTAAAACAGTGTTTCCCGACATTTTGCAGAATGCCATGAAAAAAATCCTATGGATTTAAAGTTTTGGGCCATTGATAACTATAAGCCTCATTGGAGGGGAAGTCCGAAAGAGAGAGAACTGAGCAAAAGTGAATCAAGATGGATTTATGAAATTAATAGTTTTGCGCCATTAGGGCTGAAAATTGATGACTTGAATTGTTTCAGATCGGACTTTTAGGAGTAGTACCGTTTTGTTGCCATGGGTGGGGGGGGGGGGGGGTTCTATTCTAATTTAGCCATATGTCATCCTCTATAATTTTCCAGTCTATTGGAGACTGAAGGACTCTCTGCCTATAGCTCAATTTTTTAATTTTTACTTCTTTCCTAGGGTCCAATTATACATATATTTTAATTTCCCTACACATTTTACTATATAGACATGTTTTATATAATTTTTCTATTCCTCAAAATATCAGCAGTTTTTATTACATTTTTATTATGTTTTTATTTTTCATATAGATTTCTTATAATGATTAAAGTATTCAAGATGATTTTATATGTAATCAGTCTATTGCTCCATCATATCTGTACAATGTGAACATGTATTGCTTTTTTGGATAACCAGCATCAGTAATTAAAATTGCGCTCTGTGATCAGGAGCGTGTAACGGTAATGTTACGATGAAGCCTACGTTACCATGGCAACCTATAAACAATGTGGAGCTATAAATCCCTCTATGCTCATCACAAGGCCATATTCCCTTTAAAAAGTCACATGATCTGTGACGGAATGTGCCGGGAGGAGGAGCCAGTGAGGTCACCCCAGTGCTTGGAACAGCACAGAGGGGAAGTGAAGAGGAATAAGTCTGAGCCTATGAACCTGACTAACTACACGCTTGGTTCAGCTGGGTATAGGTGAGTGTATCAATAGCCTTCACATCTCAGATGTTTTGAAAGAGTGTTGCGCGGTGAGTTTTTTTCCTTTTCTCTTGTTTTAAGAGCGGTGTCTTTGGTAAAAGACTCAGGACTGAGGAGCACAAAAGACATCTGAAGGGGTTGTTTTATTACCATTTACCACTGATTGAAGCCAATCTTGATTGGCATGAGTATGTGAACACTATAGACATTTCTTGCGCCGAGTTCATTAGAAGAAGCCTGTGTAATTCCAAGGAGTTTTTTTGTATTTGCCACGTTAGTATTGTTATTGGTTACTATATTTGATCACAGCACTAGTTTGCACATGGATGAGTAATTGGGCACATTTTTTATTAGGTTTTTATATTTTTTTTATCTAGGTATAACTGTGTATTTAATTTAGGTTGATATTAGCGCACTAATTGTTTACAATTAATTGTTTACATCTTTGTAAGCATCATAGTCAAAAAGACACAAGGCTGTAATTGGTGCCAAAGGTGCTTCAACAAAGTATTGAGCAAAGGCTGTGAATACTTATGTACATGTGATTTTTTTTCCATTTTTTATTTTTAATAAATTTGTAAAGATTTAAAACTTCTTTCACATGGTCATTATGGGGTATTGTTTGTAGAATTTTGAGGAAAATAATGAATTTCCATTTAGCATTTAGGAATAAGGCTGTAACATAACAAAATGTGGAAAAATCGAAGGGCCGTGAATACTTTCTGGATGCACTTAAATGCAGTTACTGCAAGTAACTGCTTGCTGACTGCCTCACGCCGATATATGTCGGCAGAAGGGCTCGTACAGGCAAACTAACGTACCTGTACTTGGCCCTTTAAGAGGCGGCCAGTGGGCGCACACGCCCGCGGCATGCTCAGTGAGTCAGGTCGTGGATACCCACGATCGCCTCACAGAGAGGAAGAACAGGGAGATACTAATGTAAACAAGCATCTCCCCATTCTGTCTAGTGACAGTGTCACTGATCTCTACTCCCCGTGATCGTGATTGTGTCACACATAGCCATGCCCCCCCACAGTTAGAAACACTCCCCAGGGCACACAACCCATATACTGCCCCCTAGTGGGTAACCCCTTCACTGCCAGTGCCATTTACACAGGATCAGTGCATTTGTATAGCACTGACTGCTGTATAAATGACAATGGTCCAAAAAATGTGTCAAAAATGTCCGCTGTGTCCGCCATAATGTCGCAGTTACGATTAAAAACGCTGATCGCCGCCATTACTATTTAAAAAAAAATGATAAAATTAATAAAAATGCCATAAAACTATCCCCTATTTTGTAAACGCTATAACTTTATAAACTAATCAATAAACGCTTATTGCGATTTTTATTTTTACCAACAATATGTAGAATAATAAGTATCGCCCTAAACTGAGGAAATCTAAATTTTTTTATATATTTTTGGGGTATATTTATTATAGCAAAATGTAAAAAGTAATGCGTTTTTTTCAAAATTGTCGCTATTTTTTTGTTTATAGCGCAAAAAATAAAAATCACAAGGGTGATCAAATACCACCAAAAGAAAGCTCTATTTGTGGGGAAAAAAAAGGACATCAATTTTGTTTGGGAGCCACGTCGCACGACTGCGCAATTGTCAGTTAAAGCCATGCAGTGCCGAATCACAAAAAGTGCTCTGGTCAGGAAGGGTGTAAATTCTTCCGGGGCTGAAGTGGTTAATGGCAACTTACCTTATAACATTACACAAACTAAATCCTTCTATTAAAGGCTCTAAAACAAATTGCTATATGTTTTGAAAATTAAACTTGGTAAATTTGATAAGACATTTAAAATAAACGTAACATGCCAATCTAGAAACTCCAGTTACAAGCACATCAATAAAAATTAAGTTTACAACTACAGGCAGTCCCCTAGTTACAAACATCCGACTTACAGACGACTCCTACTTACAAACGGAGGGAGACAACAGAAAGTGAGAGGAAATTTACCAATAGGAAGGGAAATTCTCTCCTGTAAGAGTTATGGGAAAAAGGTACCTCCACTGACGCTTTATCACCAATCCTGGTTTCCACAACAGCCCAACATTTTCTAAATCCTATTGTCATTGGGACAGAAAGTGAGGTGAAATCTTCTGAACAGGGGCACAGACAGCAAAACAACTGATACAGGGGTGTCAACCCTTCCCCAATGCTATCCGTAAAGCTTAAAAATAGTTTTTTTGACTGGAGCTACACTTAAAAAAATGTACCTGTTCCGACTTACAAACTGATTCAACTTAAGAACAAACCTACAGACCCCGTCTTGTTTGTAACCTGGGGACCGCCTGTAGTCAGTTAATACACCACTGTATTTACTTATTTGCAACTCAAAAGGCTCATTACCTTAACCACTTTCAGACCGGACCATTTTGCTGGTCAATGACCAGAGGTCTTTTTACAATTTGGCACTGCGCTGCTTTAACTGGTAATTGCTATTTGTTATTAGAAAAATCCAATAAACTCAATTTTAGTCATACATTTAGGCCAAAATGTATTCAGCCACATGTCTTTGGTAAAAAAAAAGTCAATAACTGTATATTTATTGGTTTGCGCAAAAGTTGTCACATCTACAAACTAAGGTACGTTTTCTGGAATTTACGCAGCTTTTAGTTTATGACTGCCTATCTCATTTCTTGAGGTGCTAAAATGGCAGGGCAGTACAAAACCCCCCCAAATGACCCCATTTTGGAAAGTAGATACCCTAAGGAAATTGATAAGAGGCATGTTGAGCCCATTGAATATTTTATTTTTTTGCCTCAAGCGATTGAATAATGACAAAAAAAAATTTTTTTTTTTTTTTTTTTTTACACAAAGTTGTCACTAAATGATATATTGCTCACACACGCCATGGTTATATGTGGAATTGTACCCCAAAATACATTCTGCTGCTTCTCCTGAGTACGGGGATACCACATGTGGTCGACTTTTTGGAAGCCTAGCCGCGTACGGGGCCCCGAAAGCCAAGCACCACCTTCAGGATTTCTAAGGGCATACATTTGTAATTTCACTCCTCACTACCCATCACAGTTTTGAAGGCCATAAAATGCCAATATGGCACAAAACCCCCACAAATGACCCCATTTTAGAAAGTAGACACCCCAAGCTATTTGCTGAGAGACATGTTGAGTCCATGGAATATTTTATATTTGGCACAAGTTGCGGGAAAATTACAAACATTTATTTTTATTTTTTTTTCACAAAGTTGTCACTAAATGATATATTGCTCACATATGCTATGGGCATATGTGAAATGACACCCCAAAATAAGTTCTGCTGCTTCTCCTGAGTACGGGGATACCACATATGTGGGACTTTTTGGGACCCTAGCCGCGTACGGGGCCCCAAAAACCAAGCACCGCCCTTCAGGCTTTCTAAGGGCGTAAATTTTTGACTTCACTCCTCACTACCTATTACAGTTTTGAAGGCCATAAAATGCCAAGATGGCACAAAACCCCCACAAATGACCCCATTTTAGAAAGTAGACACCCCAAGCTATTTGCTGAGAGGCATGTTGAGTCCATGGAATATTTTATATTTTGCCACAAGTTGCGGGAAAATTACAAACTTTTTTTTTTATTATTTTTTTTCACAAAGTTGTCACTAAATGATATATTGCTCACGCATGCCATGGGCATATGTGAAATGACACCCCAAAATAAATTCTGCTGCTTCTCCTGAGTACGGGGATACCACATATGTGGGACTTTTTGGGAGCCTAGCCGCGTACAGGGCCCCGAAAACCAAGCACCGCCTTCAGGCTAAGGGCGTTACAGTTTTGAAGGCCATAAAATGCCAAGATGGCACAAACCCCCCCCCAAATGACCCCATTTTGGAAAGTAGACACCCCTAAATTTAGGGGTACACTAGTGAGACTAGGTAATAAATGGCGGGTGCCCTGAAACTATAAAAAAATAACTAACCAACCAGCGTCACCTGTAACAGTTATATGGTGATCACTGGTGAAAGGGTTAACTAGGGGGCAATCAGGGGGCTTTATACGGTAGTATATGGGGGTCTCTGGCGCTATAAAAAGCTGCGGCGAACCTAAATACCTACCTGCCTAACTATCGTCACCTGTGACACTAATACAGCGATCAGAAAAACGATCGCTTATTAGGCTGGGTTCACACTGGAGCGATGCGGGAACGCCACGAATCCGCGGCGGGTTCCCGCATCGCATGCCTCCCGGCGGCAGTTCACACTGCCCTATGCGAACTGCTGGGAGTGTCAGTGAAATGTTAATGACACCCCCAGATCAGTTCGCATATCGCAGTGCGATCTGCAAACTCGGATCGCATGGTGTGAACACCCATGCGATCCGATTCTGCTGCGGACCAAAAAAAGGGTCCCGTGCGAATTTGCGGCGGGTGCGGCGCGAATTCAGCCATACTATCTGTATGGCTGAACTCGAATCGCACAGAGATCGGATGTGATTTGCACTGCAGTGCGGTGCGAATCACATCCGTTCTCATAAACCGCTGCAATGTGAACCCAGCCTTTGTGACACTGGCGACGGGGGGTGATCACGGGGTTAAACCTTTATTAGGGGGGTTAGGGGGGTACATTAGAACTAAAGGGGGCTAACCCTAACTGCCCTAACAGTTATTACAGCCACAAATGACACCAATGCAAAAAAAAAAAAAAAAATGCAACTGGTGTCACTGTGACTGGGGGGGCAGGGGTAATTGGGGGGGTGATCGGGGGGTGAAGGGGGGGTGTGAGTGTGCCTGGCATGTTCTACTGTGCAGTGTCGTGTTGGTGCAACTCACCGATCCTCTCTCCTCGGTGCCGGAACGAAAAATACTGACACGGAGGAGAGATTAGATCACTTCCTCTGCCTGTGTTTACATTACAGGAGAGGAAGTGATGCAATGCTTCACTTCCATTCGTCAGGAGCGATCGCGAGGGGGTGGCCATGAATGAATGGCCGCCCCCTCATCCCGGATCGCTCCTGCACGGATACCGACCGCCGCTGGCACCGGGGGGGGGGCCCGATCGGGCCCCCCACCCGCGGGAAGGCAGGGACGTATATATACGCCCATATGCCTGCCCGTGCCATTCTGTCGACGTATATCGTCGTGCGGCGGTCGGCAAGTGGTTAAGCATCAAAAGGCAATAAATTAAAAAGGCGTGCAACAGTCTTTTCAATAGAGTATAATTGACAGAACAACATAGTTAGGGCTAAGATGGGGGATAGAATCAAGCAACGAGTCTAGTGTGTTTTTGATGCTGGAGTCCATGAGAAATGGCAGCTAGACCCAGTACTGAAACATAACTTGTAGTCGTTGCCTTTACACATTGCATCATGATATCCAAGAGTAAAAAAAAAAAAAAAAAAAAAAAAAATATCCAAGAGTAAATAAAATTAAGATTTGCCTGATGGATATCGCAGATTTAGGATTGATGGATTATATGCATCGAACAGGAATCTGTCTAATTATTCCAAATCACTAGCATACATTTTATTGAGTTTTCTTTATCAAAGAACATAGTTATTTTTGGATGTGTATAGACACAGATTTCTCTACTGATATTTTTTATAGAGCAGTTATGAAGGCTCCATGAGGTAGAGTATTTACTATACTTATTAGGAAACAAGACTGAGGTCCACAATATAGTCCCCTCTGCAAACCAGATTCCACATTGAGGGCTCAAACACACTATGGCGTTGTGGTGACACAGAGTAAAATATGCATTGTGGCAGTGTGTTACACATAGTTCTGTGCATTGCAGATTTTGAATGGTACCCCAAAGAAACACCTATGCATCACAGCACAATTCACTGGCATTGTAGTGCACCACAATGCACAGATGTGAACCACAAGTGCTTGGTGTGCCAGATTAGAAAATAAGGCAATAATATAAATTTTTAAGGTGCACTGCTTGCTAATGGAATGTGAATGGGCTGTCTTAAGGCAATACACAGCATGAATGGGACCTGTTCATGATAGTTTTAGGCGTGCCTATTAAAATATAAATAATGTGTAGTGATACACATACAGCTGAAAAAGTAATATAGACACCATTGAGTTTACTTAGCAGTTTCCTTTCCTTGGATAAGGACTGGTGCAAATGTTCTCTATGTTGCGTAATGAGATCTCTGAAGCGATAGCTTCCTTTAGGAACAGACCCCTGTAAAAAGTGGGAGAGAATATGAATATTTATAGACCTCAGATGTGCCTTGTTGAGCTATGCCTTGTGGTCCTTGGTCCAAAACAAGGACAGACAATTATGAAAGAGTCCTGTATTATGTTAGCAGAAGTAGGCAGATGCATGTGTTCAACATGTTGTGCAGATTCTTTGTTGTAATTAAATGAATGTACTGGCTGCAGAACCAATCAAGAGTTATAATTATAAAGCAGCATCAGGCTATTCCCTGTTGGGGGGGGATTCAAGGGAAATATTGCAGTGAATGGGGACTGAATTGCTGTCATGGGCAAACACTGAATTTTTTGTTAATTTTAGTACACTGGTGAATAAAACCATGATTTAGCAAGGTTCCCACAGCTATACAGATTACTACGTTTTCCTGCAATGGATAATGCATGGCCTGCTACAAGAACATATGCTGAACACCACATGTTGGCACTTATGTGTACAAGTCTTTAATCAGGTAAAGTCAAGATGATTCCAATAGGCTAATGCCAATCATTATCCTGTGTACCAATTTTTAAATAAAGCCCTCAATGTCATAGGTATCAAAAGAGGGAGAATATAAAAGAGAAAAACATTTGGTCTAGAAAACCCACCACCACTCTAAGGCACAACTTCAGTGGCACATCATAATGATACATTATGGATTTAAAAAAACAAAAAAAAACTTTCCTTTATATTTTACAATTAATATACGTACCGCTTTTGATTTTCTATTAACAATCAAAATATTTTTGCAATCTACTATACAATGTAATTGTAAAAAATGTACATCTGTTAAGCTGCCAAAAAACAAAAAAATAAAAAATGAATTTCAAATAAAACTATCCCGCTAGGTCCAAAAATGTCCTAATATATCTGCAGAGTTAAAAAAACAAAGGTATATTTGCACATCAATAAAAATGAAAATAATTGATAAAAGTAGTGTTGACAGCCGTTAAAAACACGATTGGCAAAATATAAAAAAATCAACTGTAATTTAGAAGGTTGCAGATGCGAGAATCTGGTGGAAATAAGGCACTTCTTGTGCAGGCTGCAGCATCTCAACAGAAGTATTAAAAAGGGATTATGAATAATGTTCTGGTAAAAACAAGAGGCTAGAAATGATCCTGGAAGCAGGGAGACATTTCAACAGTCAGGGAAGACACAAGAGGTAAGATGAAGGTGGAGCTCTACACAGACGTGGTCAATCTGTCAATGGAGTTATTGACCTCATTTTTGTTAGAGTCCAGTCCTTTAGCAGCATTCAAAGTGGTTCGCAAGTTCTCCACAGTCTTTTTCATTGACTTTAATTCCCCAGGGTGCGGCGTAGCCCTTCTTAGCAGTGTTGCCTTAAAATAAAAAAAAGGAACATTTTTAAAAGTCATGTAATCGTTTTGTTCGCTATAGAGTAACAAAGATGATGAATGAAACGCTGCAATTTGCTTCATTAGAAGAAAAACTACATACCAACATATACTGCAAACAATTAACTGTCGTGCATGTTGCAGCAGAGACATTGGTTAACAAGCTCAGAATGCCTAAATAACTATAGATTTGCACCTAGGACCACATACTGCTAGCATACTGTCAATATAAACTTGCACAGTGCTTTGTTTGGCCTGTAGTTGTGGCCAGGTCATTTACTACTGTTACCAGATATACCATGAACCATATTTGTGGCAAGGCCAGTCAATAACACCCCAAGAAAGATTTGGCCATGTATCCTGTCCATAAACTGCTGGAATATCTGAATGCAGAAACAAGAACTTCCAACACTTTCCAATGCTTGTTAAGTTTTGTGAAATAACGAACACACTACCTATCTGTCGCCAGTTATGTTCAGATCTTTGTAAAAGTACGGCCATATGGCTGACCTATAGTCCAGCCAGAGCCTTAAAAGGTAAAATATATTGCCATTTCAGTCACCTAATCTTTATCCAAATTAATAAACTGTGCATAATACCTGTATAAGATCCTGTGATTGGACATTGAGGAGAAAATGGTGGAGGCCATGATGAAGTATAACAAAACTGAGGGCAGCAAGAGGGGGTGGGCTCAATGTTTGGTGCCACACATCACAACAAGACCCATGACTTAAGAAAATACATTTTCATATACATTCCCTGCAATGAGATAGTGGCTTGTTTTCAGCCCCGTATCTCACAGTGAAGTGGTGCTACAGTGGAGACACAAGTTAATAAGCCCAGACCTCAACAGTAGTATTTTACTCTTGGGACACGTACTGGAGCTTACCACTATCAGACTGTCACAGAAAAACTGTACAATGCTCATTTGGCCAGTAGTAGTAGCCAGGACAGTTCCTATTACTGTAAAACAAGCTAACATTGTCCCAAGGATTATTTGGCAAAGGGAAGCAAGACCACGTACAGCATCTTGGAAAAAAAAAAAATCAGGGAAATCAAAGTATTTGCAGCTATAATTCAGGAAGCTACAGTGCCTTGCGAAAGTATTCGGCCCCCTTGAACTTTTCAACCTTTTGCCACATTTCAGGCTTCAAACATAAAGATATATAAAATGTTTATTTTTTTGTGAAGAATCACCAACAAGTGGGACACAATTGTGAAGTGGAACGAAATCTATTGGATTTTTGAAACTTTTTTAACTAATAAAAAAAAAGGAAAAGTGGGGCATGCAAAATTATTCGGCCCCTTTACTTTCAGTGCAGCAAACTCACTCCAGAAGTTCAGCGAGGATCTCTGAATGATCCAATGTTGTCCTAAATGACTGATGGTGATAAATAGCATCCACCTGTGTGTAATCAAGTCTCTCTATAAATGCACCTGCTCTGTGATAGTCTCAGGGTTCTGTAAATGTAATTATCAAAATTGCTAAGATAAAGTGATTGTGCACATAAAGTAGATCCATTTACTATTGGTGTGGTATCTATTTGCCATAAATAAGGGGCATTATATTACAGAAGCACCCATTATGAATAAGAAATTTTCATAAAAAACAAAACTGAAATCCCTGCATCAACACAAATGATGTGCGATACAGGGAGTTCTCCTCTGCCTTCCAGAAGATACACTTGCGCTATGAGCGCTGATTGAATGCCGCCTTTCCAGCATGCCCATTTGACAGTAGCCAGTCATTTGACCGGCTTCTGTTGAACAGACAGCTGTATATACGGGCTGAAAGTCGTTAGCTTCCAGCTCAATCGATGGGCCATAGGACTAGAATATAGACGATTGTCTGAGCTATAAAATGTAATCAAATGTACTCTTTAGGAAGTGACTGTTTGAATATAGGGTACTCTGCAGTGGTGTGCTTTAACTTTAGTTCCCATCTTACACAAAGATGCTGGTTAATTTTTCTCCAATTTTTGTATAATAAAGGGTGTTTTTTCAACATATACTTTTGGATTTTCATGAAATACAATTACTGAATTTTGCAGTCCTTCCAGGTAATTGATCAAACAGGCTAAGGGGGTTGTACATCATTGCAAGAGAGTATTTTCACTTAAAAAGAAAACCACCACATTTTATTGAGAAGCCCAAAGTAATAGAAAGAAAAAAAAAAAGTCACCGTCTCATCCTCCTCATCTTCTTTCTCATCATCTAAAAATCGTATGGCACTTATTCTATTCATTGCTCGTTCATTCCAGGTTTCATCAGACATATCATTCACTAAACTTTCAATAGCCCCACACCGTGGTAAATAGTCTGTGGGATAAAAAAAAAAAACATATTAGTCAACTTCATGAATGCTGGTGCTACAATATATAAAGGATTACACTCACTTTAAAACGAAATCTTACCAATAATTAAAAACGGTTCATAAATGAATTAGTTCAAATCTGTCACCAATTCACAGATGTGCATACATATATAAGCTCCAGCAGTTAATTTCAAAGGTGTCACTATATAAATAAACAAATAACCAAAAGGCTTCCACTGGTTCATCCAGTTTATCTGATCAAGACCATCTTAAAAGGTACTAAAGTGGAAACAAAATGTTGCACCTATACAATTTTTCTGCATAAAGGACTACTTCTGTTGCTACCATATGTCACTGTATTAGTTTTACATCTTCCACTGGACAGCATGGTAAATGTGTTTTGATTCTAAGAAGATACAGTCAGTTCCAAGGTTTCCAAAGTTGCCCATCACGGCCAGTGCCTGTGTTGCCCTTCATGTCATATCACTTAGCTAATACTTTGGTGTGTTTTATTTACAAAATGTGGTCATTTTGCAGCTGATGCTACTGTCCTGCCACCTCAGGGCCTTCACAAATAGTTCAAAAATGTAATAGTCAGGAAACATGCATAATTTATGCCCCTAGAAAGCCTGAAGGTGGTCCTTAAATTTTGGGCCCCTGTGTGGTTAGGCTGCAAAAATTCTCACACATTAAATGTCTCTATATTCAGTAGCAGTAAGTAGAATGTTTTTTAGGGTGTAATTCTAAGTATGCCCATGTTATGTGGGAGATTTTGTTATGACAACTTTCTGGGGAAAAAATAAATAAATAAAAATGTATATACTCACCATGCCCCCAACTAAATATCTTTGGCATCTATCCCCCCCCCCCCAAAAAAAAACACTGTCATTTTGGGGGTGTTTCCACTGTTATGAAGTTTTATGGTCTCAAGAAATTATATAGGCAATCAGAACTGTAGGGTTCAAAAATGTCATATACAGTGGGGAAAATAATCATTTGATCCCCTGCAGATTTTGTAAGTTTGCCCATTCACAAAGAAATGAAGGGTCTATAATTTTTATTATAGGTGTATTGTAAATGATAGAAACAGAATATCGACCAAAAATCCAGAACATATGATACAAATGTTATAAATTGAGTTGCAGTTCAGTGAGTAAACTAAGTATTGGATCCCCTACCAATTATTCTGGCTCCCACAGACTGGCTACAGAATGTGCTCATGTGGTACACAGATAAGTCCTGCCAATTTAAGAAGGTGCTCCTAATGACAACTATAAAAGACACCTGTCCACAGAATCTTTCTTTCATTCAAACCTTACCATCATAGGCAACACCAAAGAGCTGTCTAAGGACACCTAGGACAAGATTGTAGACCTAGACAAGGCTGGAATGGGCTATGAGACCATCGGCAAGAAGCTTGGTGAGAAGGAGACAACTGTTGGAGCGATTATTCAGAAATGGAAGAAATACAAAATAACCATCAAATCGCCCTCAGTCTGGAGCTCCATGCAAGATTTTGCCTCATGGTGTAAGGATGATCATGAGAAAAGTGAGGGATCAGCCCAGAACTTCACAGGAGGAGCTTGTGAAGGATCTCAAGGTAGTTGGGACCAGTCACCAAACCATTGGTAACAATAAGCTGCCATGGATTGAAATCCTGCAGTGGCCGCAAGGTCTTCCTCCTCAGAAGGCACATGTAGAGGCCCATCTGAAGTTTGCCAATTAACATCTAAATGATACAGAGCGCATGCTTGGGAGAAAGTGCTATGGTGTGGAGACCAAAATTGAGCTCTTTGGCAGAAAAATGCAGATTCTGACCCTAAGAACACCATTCCTACAGAGAAAGAGGTGGAAACATGCTTTGGGTGGAGCTTCAGGATTAATCATTAAAAAATCATGATCTCGATACACACACACCCCCCCCCCCCTCACAATCTTAATCCGGCATTTCCACGATTCTTGTAACAAGTGCAGAGACAGCAGCAAAAAAAAGGAAAAAAAAAAAAGAGGTAGCCGGCAAAGTTTATCACAACATTGCTCAGTGTTGAGAAATAAAGAGAAACTTGATATCATTTGGATCTTTTAAATCAAAGGGATGAACTTCAGTCTGCAAATGAGGGCAGTTTAACCACTTAAAGACTAAGCCTTTTTCTCTGACACTTGTTGCTTAAAAAAAAAAAATCACACACACATACCCCACTTTTAAAGAGGAGCTGCACCTTAAAATAAAATACAAATATTAAAAGTCAGCAGCTACAAATACTGCAGCTGCTTACTTAATAAATGAACACTTACCTGTTCCAGGGTCCAGCGATGTCGGCAGCAGATGACAAGCAATTGCTCATCTCCCAGCTGCCCCCGCCGCCATCCTCTGTCAGGGAATCGGGAAGTGAAGCGCTGCGGCTTCACTGCCCAATTCCCTACTGCGCATGCACGAGTCACGCTGCGCGTCTCCACTGGTCCCTGCTGTGTCCTGGGAACTGTGTGTTTCCCAGAACACAACGGGGGCGGGGCATCTGCGGCTAGCTTGTCTCAGAAGTGGGTGCAGATACCTGGATTATACAGGTATCTGCTCCCCCCTGAAAGGTGCCAATTGTGGCACCGGGGGGGGGGGGGTTCCGATGAGCAGACCTTCTGGCTTCCACAGACTGGTCCGCTTTAAGTACACAATGTGTACTTAAAAGTGGGGTATATATCTATCTCTATCTATCTATATCTATATATATATATATATATATATGGTCGCTGCAATATTTTATGTCACACTATATTTGCGCAGTAGTCTTTCAAAGTAAATTTTTGGGGCAAAAATACACTTCATTGAATTTAAAAAAAAAAAGTAAACCGTAAAGTTAGCCCAATTTTTTTTTGTATAATGTGAAAGATGTTATACTGAGAATCGTGATCTTTATTCTAAGCAACAAAAATTGTGATTCTCATTTTATCCAGAATCGTGAAGCTCTAGCTTCGGGGCTGTTTCTCTGCTAAAGGTACAGACCAACTTTACTGCAATGAAGGGCCAATGGACCGGGCCATGTATTGTAAAATCTTGGATGAGAACCTTCTTCCCTCAGCCAGAACACTGAAGATGGGTCGTGAATGGGTCTTCCAGCATGACAATGACACAAAACATACCAACCAAGGCAACAAAAGGAGTGGCTCAAGGAGAAGCCTAGCCAGTCTCCAGACCTTGATCCTATAGAAAATTTATGGAGGGTACTGAAACTTGGAGTTGCAAAGGGAAAAAATCAAGAAACCTTAAAGATCTAGTGAAGATCTGTAAAGAAGAGTGGACAAAAATACCTCCTGAGGTGTGCAAACCTGGTAACAAACTACAAGAAAAAACTTACCTGTGTGCTTGCCAATAAGGGTTTCTCCACCAAGTACTAAGTCGGGTTTTGCTTGGGGATGAAATACTAATTTTACGCACTTGAGCTGCAACTCAATTTATAACTTTTGAATCATGTTTTTTCTTCTGGAGTTTTGGTTAAAATTCTGTCTCTATCATTTAAAATACACCCATGATAAAAAGGATTGCCCGCGTCATTTCTTTGTAAGTGGGTAAACTTGTAAAATCTGCAGGGGATAAGATAATTATTTTCCCCACTGTATATAGTCATGGCACTCCTGTATTTCTGTCAGATAATGCACCACTTCGCCCAGAAAATTGTTGCAATTACAAAATGTTTAGGCCAAGGGTCAGCAACCTTTTTGGCTGAGAGAGCCATGAACACCACATATTTTAAAATGTAATTCCGTGAGAGCCATACAATAGGTTTAAAATAAAAAAAACTAAACATGTGCATTTTATGTAAGAGCAACACTTTTAAAGTACAATAAGTCTCTGATTTTTTTTTTTTTTTTTTTTTAACAATCAGGTGTTCTCTATTAAGGGATAAATCACAGAACAAATAAATACGGCAAAGTTGTCGAACATGACATGACCTCTGAATTCTTTTTAATAACATTGTTATGCTGTTGCTAACGAATGATGAATAAAGTACTTCTTATCATTAATGCGACTTCTGGTGCTGCATGGTTTTGCTGATGGCTTTGTAGTCTGGTTCACACATGGTTAAGCTTCATGCAGGCATTGAGACATCCATCCGTTAAACGTGATCGTAGATTGGTCTTAATGTTCTTTAGATGTGAGAAAGACCGCTCACGTTCATACGTAGCGCCAAACATCATCATTACAGCAATACTCACACGCTGCAGTATGTGGTATGTGACGGGAAGCGCGTTCCAAGTTTTGACCATCAGCTGGTCTGCGGGTTGAAGTTTTTTCATTTCTCCCCACTTGTGTTTGCGCGCCAACTCTGCTTGCTGTTGTGCAAGTCTTTCCATATCTTCATTCAGTGACTTGAACTTATTCACCCACATGTCTGAGGCCATCTGGTCAGCAGCTTGTAGCTCAAAATCTCTGACGGAGACACCGGGGATGTAACTCAGGTTGGTGCTGTCCACTGCACACTCATGTAGATGGGTGATGAACTTAAGACGAGTGCGCTCATGAAATTCTCCAAAGCGCGCTTTGAATGACTGCAGGGATCAAGATGTTGAGTAGGGTCACTTGCTGTGCATGCATCTTTGAACTCTCCCAGTTTTTCAAAGTGTAGTAAACAACCTGTTTCAATGTCAGCGATTAAGAGTTCTAGCTTGTTTTCAAATGCAAACACTGCTTGTTGAAGGGATAAGACTGTATTTCCAAAGCCTTGCATTTTCACATTGAGCTGGTTCAGATGTTCATTCATGTCCACAAGATAGTAGAACTTCAGGAGCCACTCAGTGTTCGTTAACTCAGGATGCTCAACCTTTTTAATTAAAAAAAAAAAAGTCTGGATTTCGCTCAGACAAGCCGTGAAACAGCTGAGCACCTTCCCTCTTGACAACAACGCACATTGCTGTGCATAAGCAGACCAGGATAAGTATTCCCAACTTCATCCAGCTGTGTTTTAAACTGGTGATCATTTAAAGCTTGGGAAACAAAGTTGATGAGAAGCGCTACGAATCCTGTTTTTCCCCACCATGCACGGAGCACCATCAGTACACACCGAAATAAGTTTATCCATCAGTAGATTTTGTTCTTTAGCGAGCTCAGTGAAAGACTTGAATAAATCCTCCCCTCTTGCTGTCCCTTTCATAGGCAAAGCAGCAAGACTTTCCTCACGTAGTGTGTCTCCAACAGCATACCTTGCAATCACACTGAACTGGAATAAATGGCTTAAGTCTCCTGACTCATCCAAAGCGAGAGAAAAGAACGGTGCTCTATTTATGTCCTTCACTTGTGTTGCCTCAATTTGGTTTACCGTCATGATGGTACGATCGTGAACAGTTCTTGCCGACAGAGGCATGTCTTTTATTCGTTTCATTATTTTGTCTTTATCCGAAAAGTCGTCAAAAAGTTGATTGGCAACATCAAGCATGAAAGTTTTGGCATACTCCCCATCTGTGAATGGTTTTCCGTTTCTCACAATTGCTAAAGCACCAGCAAAGCTAGCCGAATTCCAGTCACCTTGTTGGGTACAAACATGGAGTTGCTGCTGACTAGCTTGCACTCTGCACAGTAGCTCTTGACATGCTTTCTTCCTGCTATCCCCATCAGGATATTTTGATGCAAATGTAGTATGGAGTGTGTCAAAGTGCCGCTTTATATTTGACCGTTTCATCTACACAATTTTATCATTGCAGTTTAGACAAACTGCATAACCTGCTCTCTTCCCAAAAGGCAAATTCCTCTGTCCATTCCTGTTGAAAAGCATGATACTTCTCATCTTCTTTTGTTTTAGCCATCTTCTTCGATAAAATGATTTCTACAATGAGCTAGCTGACTAGTTGATTAAAAGGAGGGAAGTTTACTTCCTCACCTCCCAACGACCCGCATACGTTACGTATTATCTACTAAAAAATTAGTGTTGTCCCGGAAGACAGCTGTGATTGGCCTCAGCCACCCGCAACCATGAACATGAGTGGTAGGAAATGAATGGATTGAAATACATGAGAATGTTTTATATTTTTAACATTAATCTTTTTTTTGTTATTAAAGATTTATCTGCGAGCCAGATGCAGCCATCAAAAGAGCCACATCTGGCTCCCGAGCCATAGGCTCCCAACCCCTGGTTTAGGCATTCTAAACATTTATAACTGCAACCATCTTCTCATTTTTATTTCTTTTGTTTGTACTGGTAGGACACAAAAAAGTGGAGAAACAAAAAGCTAAATTCCAAAAATGGACTGTACAAAATAATTGTCACACTCAATTTAATACAGTGCACCTGTAAAGTATTCACAGTGCTTCACTTTTCCCACATTTCACGTTACAGCCAAATTTATTAAAAACACAAGTACACAAGTATTCAAGAGCCTGTGCCATGACACTCAAAATTGAGTTCTGGTGCATCCTGTTTCCACTAATCATCCTTGAGATGTTTTTACTTTATTGGAGTCCAACTGTGGTAAATTCAGTTGATTGGACATGATTTGGAAAGGCACACGCCTGTCTATATAAGGTCCCACAGTTAACAGTGCATGTCAGAGCACAAACCAAGCCATGGAGCCCAAGGAATTGTCTGCAGACTTCCAAGACAGGATTGTATTGAGGGTCAGATCAGGGAAGGGTACAGAAAAAGTTCTGCAGCACAGTGGCCTTCATCATCTGTAAATGGAAGAAGTTTGGAACTACCAGGACTCTTCCTAGAGCAGGCTGCTCAGCGAAACTGAGCGATCGGGGGAGAAGGGCCTTAGTCAGGGAAGTGACCATTAACTCGATGGTCACTCTAACTGAGCTCCAGCGCTTCTCTGTGGAGAGAAGAGATCTTCCAGAAGAACAACCATCTCTTCAGCATTCCGCCAATCAGGCCTGTATGGTGGAGTGGACAGACAGAAGCCACTGCTAAGTACAAGGCACATGACAACACGCCTGGAGTTTGCCAAAAGGCACCTGAAGGAGTCTCAGACCATGAGAAACTAAATTCTCTGGTCTGGTGAAAAAAATATTGAACTCTTTGGCCTGAATGGCAAGTGTCATGTCAGGAGGAAATCAGGCACCGCTCATCTGGCCAATACCATCCCTACAGTGAAGCATGGTGGTGGCAGCATCATTCTGTGGGGATGTTTTTTCAGTGGCAGGAACTGTGAGACTAGTGAGGATCAAGGGAAAGATGAATGCATCAATGTACAGAGAAGTGGCAGCTGGTGCTCAAATTTTTTGGGGGGGCGCAAACAAACTGAAAAATACTGGAAAAAAACATCAATTGCAGCCTCGCTGTGCCCATCAAATGCAACCACCGTGACCTGCCCCAGTAGCATTTAACCAGCACCCCCACTCACCCGCTCTTTGTCTGACTGGCACTTGCCCCATCTTGGTGGAGGGTTAGGCAGTGGGTAAAGGCAGCGAGCTGTGGGAGGGGCAGCGGCGATCTGTAGGTCAGGCAGCGACTCCTGTGTCCTCCATGCTTCCGCCGTGCAGCTCTTCTTTCCTCCTTCTAGGCATCCAATAGAGTCCACCCTATTTTGAGGCCTATGGCTCTAATCAGGTGCTTCAAAAAAAAAAAAAAAAACACCCCTGCCACTGTAATTCACATGCCCAGCGCCCTGAAAAGGACTGGACAAATGAATAGGGGGTGGCCACGGTGGCCATGCATAGATTCATGCTATGCTATGAATCTATCATGCAATCAATATACGCTTATTGCGATTTTTTGTAACAAAAATATGTACCAAAAATATATATCGGCCTATATTGAGGAAGACATTTTTTTTATATTTTTTTGGGGGGGATATTATAGCAAAAAGTAAAAACATATTGCATTTTTTTTTAAAAATTGTCCCTCTTCTCTTGTTTATAAACGCAAAAAATAAAAACCGCAGAGGTGATCAAATACCACCAAAATAAATCTCTGTTTGTAGGATAAAAAAGGACAATTTTGTTTGGGTATAGTGAAGCACGACCGCACAATTGTCAGTTAAAGCAGTGCTGTATCGCAAAAAATTGCCCTTTCATTAAGGGGGCAAAGCCTTCCAGTCCTTAAGAGGTTAACACAATGCTATTAAGCTGGAGTTTTGTGTTTAAGTTTTTTTTCACAATACAGTACAGTGTGGTAGTTAAGAATGCTTAAAATATTGATTTGTGGCTACTCGTTTAACGACCAATTCATTTAACAACCTGGTTGTTGGAAAGGAACCTGGTCGTTAAGTGAGGAATACCTGTATAACATTAATTTGGGAACAGAGTTGCATGACTAGTAATTGTTAGCTAAACTGCTACAGCACAGAAAAGTGAAAAACAGCCTGGAAAGAAAGAGGATATCAACATGCTGGTATTGAAGTGTTTAAAGTGTCATTGACCACTAATGATCGTGAAATAGTTTTTTGTGTTTTTACTGGGGTGTGGGTGTGTGTAAACAGTTGGAGGATAAAGTGCCTCTGACCACACAATCAATAACCAGACTAAGGGGCAGCAGAAATTTTAACCTCCCTGGAGGTATTCTGGCTCGGGGTGAGATTTCAGTACCAAAATCGGCAACCCCAAGCCAGACTCGGGATTGCATTGCAGGATCCATGTAGAGGTTTACTTACCTTGTCCCCTGGATCCCCGCTGTGATCTGCCGCCGTGTCTCACTCGATCTCTCCCAGTGCCGAGCTTCATTCCTTGTGAGCGTTGCAACGCACAGGGGGCGGAGTTCGGCGCCAAATTAAAAAACACAGTATAGATACAGTATACTCTAATCTTACAGATTTGACCTAGACATCCCTTTTGTCCCCTAGTGGTTTGTCCAGTGTCCTGCATGCAGTTTTATATTATAAATACTATTGTTTCTGCCAGGAAACTGGAGTTTGTCCATAGCAACCAAAAAATGTCAGTTTAGTTCAAAAGTGGTTTTAGACCAGTGAGAAAACAGCGATAATAAATTAGAATCACTTTGTGGGGAAATTCATCACCAAACACTAAAAGTAATGACAGCGACAATTCTGCAACTGAGCTTTTGCTTTAATTACATTATTGAATAATTTTATTATTATATTATTTGTTATAATTATTTATTTTATTATAATTTATGATTTTGTGTTGCAAACTTTATCATACCCGGGATGTCTACTAGACTCTTGTTTGGACAAATTTAAACAAGTTATTTCTAAGAATTACAGGCCTACAATATAAAACGCCAAATTTCCATGCAAAATAATGGTACCACTTTCAGCACCTAAAATCTAAAATAATCATACCGCCAGAGAGGTTAAAGCAGTTAAATGCTTATAAGGGTTTGTTGACTACATCCATGTTTTTACACAAGAGATACAAAATTCTTATCCTATGTTGTTTTTATATGCAGAGCAGCCACTGGACTTTCAGTCAGAAAAATGGCTTTATTTTGCACAAAAGCAGCAGAAATTCTTACCTTGGCCACTAGTTTCAGAAGGCATCTGTGGTAGTAGTACACATGTCAAAACCTTATCCCCAGTCTCAGGATCAACATCTGTCTGGAAAGTCAGCAGAGGCTGGGACTGGTTATCCGATAACCATAATGCCTTCAATTTGAGCGAGGTCAATGACAGAGGTAAATGGGATAATCTATACAAACCAAAAGTAAAACATTTTATAAATTAAAATTGCTCTGAGCGTCATCAGTATATATTTATTGCGTTAGCAGCTCCTTTACTACTCCTAATAAAATAGTTTGCAAGCAAATTAATTAAAAGTAAAACTAAAATTAAAATAAGTAACGCTTGCATAAAATCCAAATAAAAACCACTATGCTTCTAAATTCTATAAACACTTGACAGTGTGGATCTCTGTAAATCAAAACAGAAGTCATAAAAATTATTGGATGTTGAAAGCACTGCAATAGGTACCCACATGACTAATCTCAGTGATTCACTTTAAATTATCTTGGATTTGCAGAATTATCCATAAAATCAGTCCAACAAAAACTAAGCAGCATATTGTTACCTGTTCCCAGCAACATCAAAGACATGGAGTTCAGTAGCTTGTGCAATTTCTGGAGGAATACGTGTCAGACGGTTTTCACGCATACAAAATACATTAAGACTACAACATCCGCCAATCTGTAACAATAACAACAAAACAACATTCAAGTGTTACTAAAAAGGTAAAGATTTTTATTTTCTAAATTAAAATAAACACGTTATACTCACTTGCTCTGTGCAATAGTATTGCACACAGTAGTTCCAAACCTCCTCTTCTAGGGTCCCCTGCCAGCGATCATGGCTTCTCCTCTTTCTTGTGCCCCCACAGCAAGCAGCTTGCTAAGTGGGAACACGGTGTGTGCTCGTTCCTGAGCTGTGTGAGTCTATGAAGCTGCCCCTTCATAGACACACACATTGAGGTTTAGCCCTGCCATCTGCTTCCTCCTCACTGCATTTAACCGACAGTAGCAGAAGCCAATGGCTCCTGCTGCTGCCCGAGTCCCTGTGTGAGGAGGAGAGGTTAGGTGAGGTGAGAAGAGATGCAGTCATGCACAGCGCTGGATCTTTTCTCTCCTCTTGTCCCCTTCACACAGGGAAGGGGGAAGGACAGTAAGATATAAAACATTACAGCAGGGAATGCATTTAAGTAAAAAACAAAAAATATGTTGGCTTTAGAACGACTTTAAAACAGGTACACTGCCTTACTGCAGTACACATTAGAGTGCATAAAAATTTATAAGAGTTTAAAAGGAGAAGTGCAACCAAAGCTAATTTGGCTGTACTTCTCCTATGGTGCAGTTTGTTTTGTACTCCTTTGACACATTTTCAGCAAACAGTGGGCTGAAGCCCACTGTCAGCTGACATCATAGAGCTGATCCAGGCTCGGGAAAAATGCACGACCATATGGTCGGGATCCGCCCACATGCGAGCCGCCAAGAGCCTGAGCCAGCCGCTCTTATCCCCTTCACAGCCCAGCGCTCCAGTGAGTGTGGGGGAGGGGCAGAGTACAGCTGGTGACCTAGAGTCCAAGCGATTGGTTCTCAGTCTTAGAGCCAGCGGAAGACAGATGAATCATTGGACCGATGCTGCATCCAGTACAAATTTCTGCAAGAAAAAAAGTGCATTTGTTTTTCTTTTTTTTTGCTCAGGAGCCAGAACACTGGACTCGTGATCAGTGGATGGCAGGTGCAATGTTAGGTTCCTGCAGATGCTTCCGAAAGCTCTCTGCTTGTACCTCTCTACTAGCTGTCAAGTTTCAGAGCTGCATGAAATGTCAATGAACTACGAGGGAGAACTACAAGCCATCTACTGTGGTGGAAGGTAGGACTTGTAAGTAATTCATTTACAGACCACTATGAATGAATGATGCAGCTGTGTGGGCAGAGGGGGGTTCTAGAAACGGGTACATGTTACACCCTAAATTACGGGTGCAAAATATTGCTAAAGGTGAAGTTAGCCTTTAAAGTGGCTCCAAAGTATGTTTTTCAATGTAATGCATTCCCTGTATTAAGGTAAAAAATGTCCCAGTAACTATGCCGCCCCGCCCTCCAAAGTCATTGGTGCCAATAAAATCCTGTTAAGGCAGGAGAAGGGGCAGAGCTGTGCTGTGGTATGGATGCACACAGATTGGCTGGGAGAATGCCCATAGCAGCCAACTTGCTATGGGTGAACTTGCAGAAGAGGAGGAAAAGAGGACAGCACCAAAAGGGGACGCTAAAAGAGGTGGCTCTGTGCAATACCATTGCAGGTAGGTATAACATGTTTTATTATTTTAGTGGGGGAAAAAAAAAGACTTTATAAGCAATTTAAATACTTTTAAAAAGGACAATACTCCTGCAGTACAGGTATGTCCCATTCAAGTCTATAGGATGTTAGTTCATAGGTAGCCCATCACAAGATTTTTAAAGGCAGTGGTGCAAACTGTGAGAGTCAAAGCCATTATAGGAATAAGAAATAGCTTGCAATTGACAACCGATTGTACGGACTGATTTATACAGGAAGACTTTTCACTAAACGTAGACTTAAACTTTTAAATCTGAGTTTTTGTCATTTACTTGCCCATCTTGCAAATAATACACTACACTTTTCTTTGAAAAGCTTTAAAAAGCAATATAGTCAGATTTTTTGAATAAATGAAGCAGATGTAGCGCTGTTCTACTTCCAGATGGCACACTTTGAATAAAAGAAAGCAATACAGTTTTACCCTAATTTAACAGATTACAATAAAAACAGTTGAAGGTTAAGAAATAATAAAAACAACAAGTTTTATTATTGTCAAATATTGGAGGATAATAGGTTTTCTTTAAATTACCCTTGGCTTTGAAACCATCTTTAAAAACAATAGAATATGAGTAACATGGTAGTCTTGCCCTGGAATGCACCCTGCTGGGACCAACCACTGATTTTCCCATGTTGTACACATGCAGTTAAATTGGTTGTAAACCCTTGCAAACCACTTTGACCTACAGGTAAGCCTAGATCAAGGCTTACCTGTAGGTCCAAGAAATATCTCCTAAACTTACATGGTTTAGGAGATATTTGCCGAAAGACAGGCACGGCAGGCACACTGAGCACGCCGCAGTTAACGGCGATATGCCGCAAGTGGCGGCTCCCGTGCACATGTGTGACGTCATCGCAAACTCCGACGAATGACAGCGCCGGAGCAGCGAGACCCACCAAGAAGATGGAGGCTCCGGACTACAGGGGACAGTGGTGACTTTGCTGGCTCCTGTGTCAGGTAAGTGACACATAATGGACTACTATGCGATGCATAGTAGTCCATTATGCTTTACCTTTGCAGGGAATCAAAGAGGAAGTAAACCCATCAGGGTTTACTTCCTCTTTAAGTTACTAACACTTTTTTTTTATGGAGAAGAGAGTAATGAGTGATCAACCAAAAATGATTTTAAGAAAACTGCTGGAATAACCAATACACTGCTTTTCTATTTCTAGCCCTGTTTGAATCCTAGGGAATATGAGGCCATATGGCTGATCCTACTATTTTATTGGCAGAGTTCCTGCACCACCATGTGAAAAACAGAACTGTACAGTTCCGCCCAGGGGGCAGTCCCTCTGGCAATAACCCCTCAACCTGCTTCCTGCAGCTCAGTACATCAACGAGCAGTATAACGTAAAATAGGAGGGGTGGGTGCTGTGTGTCGAACTTCAGAGAGAACTGAGTACAAAAATCCTATTTTCTCTTTTGTTCTTTGACTGACACAGCTCCATTAATCTTGACCGCAGGGACGTCCCTAAGCAGTGTCATAACGAGGGGTGGGAACAGCAAGCATAACTTCGCCCACAAAAAGAGGCGCTCCCCAAAGGAGGAGTCACCCTCTGAGCCAACCACATCAGAACATCCGGCCAACATATGCATCAGAATGCATTAACAAAAATTTAACTTTCTCTAACAAGAGGAAAGAGCGTAAATTGCAACGATTACACCCCCACCTGCAAAACTTTGCGGCCAAAGCAGGCATCAGAAGATGCGCTCACATAAACTTTGTAGAACTTTGTGAAAGTGTGAATGGACGGCCAGGTCGCCGCCTTACACACCTGGACAACTGACGCTTGATGTTGCAAAGCCCAAGAGGTTCCAATTGCCCTGGTGGAATGGGCTGCAACAGGAAAGGGGGGCACCGGCCCCTTCAAAGCGTAAGCCTGGACCACGATCTGTCTGATCCACCTGGAAATGGTGGTCGACGAGACCGCCAGCCCTTTTTTCGGACCAGCTACCGAAACAGACACAGAATCTGACTTTCAGAAAGGAGCCGTGGCAGAAAAATATACCCTTAGGGCCCGGACCACACCTAGGGAATGGAGGGCCACCTTCTTGGGATGTGTCGGTTTAGGACACAAAGATGGTAACGCAATGTCTTCATTGAGCTGGAAGGCCGAAACCACCTTCGGCAGAAAAGAAGGTTGCGGACGCAACACCACCTTATCCCTATGGGTAACCAGATGGCCTTGTCTTGCAAGTCACCCTGCCAGCTCAGAAACCCTCCTGGCAGATGTAATAGCCACTAGAAAGACCACTTTCTGAGAAAGAGTCAACGGAATTTCCCTGATGTTCTCAAATGGCGGTTTCTGAAGCACTAACAGCACCAGGTAGAGATCCCACGGAGGGTGGACGCACCGGCAGGACTACATGCCGGTCCCCTTGTACAAAGGTGCTCACCAATGAGTGAGACACCAGGGGTCGTTGGCTGTTTTTTTCCAAGGCTGATATCTGTCCCTTAATGGTGCTCAAGGCCAGCTTCTGGTCTACTCCACGCAGTAAGAACAGCAGGATCCTGGAAACAGAATAGAATAGGTGTGTGGACGCCACCCCATCTCCTCACATATGGAGATACAAGCCTTCCACCTACGATGGTATATCTTCCGAGAAGAAGATTTGTGTGCCCTCAGCATAGTGGAAATCACAGAGACTGACAGACCTCACTTCCTTAGCACTTGGCTTTCAGCAGCCATGCCGTTAAAACCAGGCGTACTAGGTCGGCATACCAAGGCTGCAAAGGCCAATCTGGCGCAATCAGTATTACTGGAATCCCCTTTGGCCTCCCCTCTGTGGAGCAGATGTGGTAATAGGTTGAGCAGAGGGAAGGCGTAAATCAGCCGCTACTGACGCGTCCACCCAAGGATCTCTTGTCCTGGGTACGAAGCCCCGCAACTTTTGATTGAGCTGGGGGGGGGGCAGAAGATCAACATTTGGTGTGCGCCACCACAGGCAAAGAAGCCCGAACACCTCCTGATGCAGTGACCATTCTCCTGGGTCCAGCATCCGGCGACTTAGATAGTCCACCAGCCAGTTTTCCACTCCCGGGATGTACGCCCAGTACTCCACACCAGCCGGTCGTTGTGATCACAGTCTAATGAAGAGGCAGGAACGATTTCTCGGATCGAAAGGCCGGAGATCTCAGCCACCAGAGGAGAGAGTCCCTGACTAACTGGCTCACCCGAATCTGCCGATCCAGGGATAACAGATTTGTCCCATTTGGACAGTATCCCCTAATGCAAGACTACCATGAGACCCAGAACTCGCATGCAGAAACGCAGTGACGACTGCCTGCGGTTCCTCAACTGCTTTACCGCGGCTCTTAGAGTCTGCAGTTTGTCTGAAGGGAGAAATACTCATGCTTACACGGAGACCAGCGGTAAGCCTAGGTACTCCAGGCTCTGACTGGCACTAGTATGGACTTTTTGAGGTTCAGCACCCACCCAAATTCCTGTAGAGTTTGCATGGTGATCACCACATCCTGCCTTAATTCTGAGGCGGAAGCTGCTCTCAGAAGGAGATCGTCTAGTTGACCCATGATTGCGATCCCACGTTGTCGCAACAACGCCAAAATTGGAGCCAATACTTTGGTAAAGACTCGGGGTGCTGAAGCCAGGCCAAAGGGGAGAGCCACAAACTGGTAGTGGTCTTCCCCCACTGCAAATCGCAGAAACCTGATGCCTGAGGCATACGGGTATGTGCAAGTACGTGTCCTGGATATGCAGAGATGCCAGGGAGTCCCCCTGATGGTGTGCAGCGACTACGGAGCGAACTGATTCCATTCTGAAACTCTGTACTTTCACAAAGCAATTGAGGGCTTTCAGGTCCAGGATTGGACTTATCCCTTCCTTTTTGGGGACTACAGATTGGAGTAGAATCCCTGAAAACTTTCCTGTTCTGGAATAGGCACCATCACCCAGTGTCTGAGCAGGTCACTTACTGCCCCAAACAGGGCCTCCCAGTGAGCCGGGAGTAAGGGTATGCTGGAGGGAAAGAATCTGTTTGGTGGCCAAGAGAGGAACTTTATCTTGTAGCCTGAAGAAATGAGTTTGCAGACCTATTGGTTGGACAGCCGAGAGGCCCACCGAGCTGCAAACTCCCGAAGGCGACCCTCCACCTGTGTGTCGGGAGCGGGGGCAAACCTTCATGCAGTAGCACTTTTGTTCACAGGCTTGCGAGGACAGGGACGCTTTTGTCCCTCAGCAGACGCCCTGTCGGACTGGGAGCGTTTGCCTGAAGTCCCGGGCGGACGAAAAAGCCTCTTCTGAGTGGAAAAGGAGGGCCTTTGCCTGCGGCGTGGCTCCTTACCCTTCCTGGACTGTGGGAGCAATGTGCTCTTCCCACCTGTGACATTCTTAATAATGTCATCCAGCGAGGTTCCAAATAGCCTCTTACCAAGGAAGGGCAAATCAGTCAAGGCTTTTTTAGATGCCTGGTCCACAGACCAGCATTTCAGCCAGATCAGACGCCGCAACACCACAGCTGAAACCGATGCTCTAGAGAGCAGGGGAAGTGTATCCAGGGCCGCATCACAGACATACTTAAGGCCGTGCATCAACTGGTCTGCTAGTTCCATGCAGACTGGAGGAGACTGCTGTTTCTCCAATTCATGGTGCAATAGTTTCTCCCACTCAGTGAGGGTTTGCGACACTAATGCTGTGGCCAGTACCAGTCGTAGTGCTGACCCCACTACCATAAACATGGACCGGGCCACTGCCTCGGCCCTCCTGTCGGTAGGGTCCTTAAATGCAGGAGCCCCTTCTACCGGGATCGTGGTTACTTTATTTAACCTGGATATGGGGGGTCCACGACTGGGGGATTTTTCAAGAAGGCTCTCTTTAAAGGGGTAACGCACTGCCATTCTTTTTGGGACCGAAAAAGGTCTGTTGCGGGCTTCCCCATTCCTTGTATATGAACTTATCAAAATAAGTCAGATATGGAAACACCTTAGGTGTACGGGCTGGCTTACGGGACCCCAAAAGGGACTGCCACCTCAGCAGAGGATCCTGCCGCATCCTGTATTTTTAGGGTATCACGCACAGCGGTGATACATGCTCCATCTAGTGCTTTTTCCTGCACGGACCGGGACACAGAATCATCCTCACTGTCTGATCGGTCCTGGTCAGCATCCTCTGACACATCAGAACAGGGGCCGGCAGTCACTGTGGGGCCAGAGTCTGAATCAGAGCTCTCCCTGGAGAACGGGGGGCAGGGGCTGGTTTTTACCCCCCTTGTGCCAGCACACCGCCTCCACCGTGGCAACAAATGTTTCAAGGACCGCCGACAAAGCATTCAACAGCACTGCACTGTTTGCAGGCGAGCCAGTTTCAATTGCAGGGAGGTCTAGGGAAGAAACGCCAGCATCTGACGCCATGCTGACCCACCCTGTCTGCTACCCTTGAGGACTTAGGATAAGGTGCACAATCCCACCCTCCTAGCTGCTAACAGATTGAGGGGCCCCACCACAGGACTCACCCCCCCCCTGACCCAAGTGCTGTTGCTGATCGCTGTGTCAGCTCACAAGTGTCCAGGAACAAAAACCGCGCTGTTCTGAGGTACAGGAACCAGCGCTGGGGAGAAAAACCGCGCTGAGGCTAAAAAGAAAATGGCAGCCGGCCAGCCTTGCATAAAAAAGCACAGGGAAAATGGCCGCCGACCATGCTTCTCTCAGAGGCGAACAGAAAATGGCCGACGATATACTGTACACAGAAAAGTACACAGAAAACGGTGGCAGTCAGCGCTATGGTGGCAGCACATGCAGAGCCCACAGACACCAGCAGAAAAACAGATGACAGCACAAGGACACAGCCAGCGTGCGCATACTCCAATCAAGGATCAGAGCCCTCGGAGGACCCCCGTCCCAGGTATACACACTGTACTACAGTCCAGCCATGTAGCATCCCCCACGGGGGTGGGGGGGGGGGGGGGATCAGGGACAGGGAGAAGAGGGACCCCCTAATCAACCTCCCAGGGTATGCCCAGCTGCTCTGTCCTGCCGAGACAGGAAGAGCTGTACTTATCGTCCGGACGAGCTGGAGGCATCTCATCACAGGCCCACACCTGAGCAGTATGGGATGGCTGCGGGCCATGGCACACTGTGACAAAGACATCTGTAGCCCAGTCATATGTGTGCCCCAGAGCATGTAGCTCACCGGCCGCCCCAAGAGCCTGAGGGGCATGTTAGCTAGGGCCTGCAATACTCAATGGCCAGGCTGGGGAGACTACAAGGATCTATATTATCCAGCCTGTCACCCAGCCAACTGTTGATAGAAGATCACAGGATCTTAAAATCTTGCACAAAAAGGCAAAAATCCAGAAAAAATTCCCAAGGGAGCCTAGGTCCTTCTCCTTCACTAGGCAGAAAGAAACTGAGCTGCAGGAAGCAGGCTGAGGGGTTAATGCCAGAGGGCCCGACCCCTGGGCGGAATTGTACAGTTTTGTTGTTTTTCACATGTATTACGTGTTCTGCTTAGTCCTCTCCTGAAGGTGGCGTAATAACCCTATGGTCAAGATTAAAGGAGCTGTGTCCATCAATGAACGAAAGAGAAAGAAGGAGATGGTGCAGTGTGTGATCCCACATGCACCACAGCAAGACTCATTAGTTTGTCAGGACCTTGTGACTGTAACAAGAGCTACAATTTAAATTTGAATAGGAAAACAATTGAATACAGGAAATTCAGTTCCATCATGAGTTATTGCCAACCATTAACTTCCCTAGCTTATATAAATGAATATTTAAAATGGGCCTCAACTCTTTAAAGGACAGGCATTACTAACTGGCCTCAGAATCAGATAGAGAGATTAGTCCTTTATGCATGCCAAAAAATCCAGTCCAAGGCAGGTATGGTCACCAGGCCTTTTACAATACTTTGATTTTAATTTTTTTTTTAGCAAAAATGCTGCATCATTCTTGTACTTACCTCTTTTGGCAAAGACATTAATTTATTCCTATCAACATTCAAATTGTTTAGCTTCTTCAATTTCCCAATGCTTCTTGGCAGAATCTGTGTTATAAAAACAGAGTGTTTGCATAAATTATGTGTTCTGGTCTGCAGAAAGATGCTAACCTGAACAAGAGACAGATCAGGAAATATCAGAAATTAACGTCATATTTCATATTTTTCATTAGATAAAAAGAAAAGAAACAAAGAAATAACAATGCAAGTTTGAACTTTAGGAACTATTCCACGAATTTGCTAAATCTTTTCATGCAAGCGATTATAGCATCTTATATATTTAACAAAAAATGCACAGAAATTCAGATGAAACGCTTTAGAAGAATAGCAATAATAAATTCTTGTTATGTACCAGTTTCTATTTTATGCAAATTACTTTTGCAGGGCAATTGAGGGTTTCATTTGGCAGCAAAATTAAATGTATTTTTTTACAACAGGGAGAGGAAGAAACAATGCACTTTGTTGTATGGTTTTCTGGTTTAAAGTAATAACCTAATATAGTCAATAACGTTGGATGCAGCATTCTGTAATATAAGCAAATGTTTGCAAAAAACACAGAGCTGAAGAAATTAATTGATGCCATTTGTAATATGGGGAGCCAGGAATCACCAGCCAGCTGCTTGCAAAAGCAAACAAACAGTCTTTAGTTTATTCACAAAAGCAAAAAAATATGCTTTCTTCAGCAAAAAACAGTCCATAATTCTCATATAATGAAAATAACACGATGGCTCACCACCAATATACTAGTGCAGCAACAGGGCTGTAGCGATTGCAGATGTACAAGATAGCTTTTGAACTTCAAGGTAAGCATGGGAAGCCATCCGAACTATCACACACATTGTTTATGCTTATGTAAAAAAATTGAAATTTTTGTGATATGTCATGCGACACTTATAGTACATATTCCCTTTACATTAGAAGGCTTTGACCCCAAGCAGATAATCCCTGAGGAAGCCCGGTTTCAGGGCAAAACATATCAGGACCTACATAAATGCCGCTGTAAACATAGGGACTGTACATGTTTTTATGAGGATATAATACCTTCTTTTAATCTTTTGCTAAAATATAGACTTTCTTGATCATACATCACGGGACACAGGAGCTTCATTACATAGTGGGTTATATAGGCACCTCTGGTGATTGGACACTGGTTGACCCTAATTAAGGAGAATTCCTCCCCTATATAACCCCTCCCATTTGGGAGGCACCTCAGTTTTTTTCGCCAGTGTCTAGGTGATGGTCACGTAAAACTTTAGCTCTATGCAGGTCCCTGCGAGGGCCGAAGGGCTACAACAAACTGGATCCATACCTCGGGCCGATATTTGACTCCCAAGATGGTATGGTACCCGGGCCTCGTCTGCCGAAGAAGCGAGCTTTTGCCTGTAAGTCCTCTCCATTGGAAGACTGGGCTCTGGGAAAACCAGACTTGGTGTACTGTTTATACAGAGAGCACGAAAGTTTCTGGCAGAGCTTTCTACATGGCCCAGGTGGGAGGTTCTTCCGAGTAAGAGCCCCAGATATACCTGAAGGTTGGCTAACAATACCCGCCGTGATGGGTGAAGGCTGGAATTTGTCTGGTTCAGCAATTCCTGCGGCGGGGACAGGTAAGGGAAGTCATCCTGTATATTTAATATATGAATGGATTTCTTCATTGTGAGTAGTTGTATGTCTTACCTGGTTTCCACCACTAGAGGATGTAAGAGCAGCCTGATGCATACTTACATGCCTTTCAATACACACGCTCAAGTGAAAGCCTGTTTCTCCAGCTAACTCACGTCTCCATTGCAGTCCCTGCCACAAAGAAGGTAAACAGGGGTCCCACGCAGTTCAGGGGTCCCACGCTGCTCCATTTTGGGTTCTCCTCTCCCCCCGGATTCCGCGGTCCTCGTGCACGCGCGCGGGCACGTGCACCGGGCGCGCTCCCGGCCTAATGGAGGAGGGGGGGTGTGGTTGCGAGCCGTGCACGTCAGTGTGCACGGCGCTGTACTGCGCAGGCGCCAGGCGGCAGTTTTAAAAGCCCAGAGCGTCAGGGGACTGTAATTGGAGACACAGGAGCTGTGGGCAGTGAGCATCCGTGGGGATTGGATCCAGGCAAACCTTAAGACACCTACTCAGCATCAGGTTGTGCAGTTTAAGCATATATTTATTATTGTGAGACTTTAAGCGCAACAGTGATCGCACTTGTACTAGTACCTCTGCTTTGTAGCCTAGTACTATGTCTCCTCGTAAGAGGGTCTCAGGGGGAGGTAATAAGAGCACTAGTAAGTCACCGCCTAGGTCCAGGGGTTCCAAAAGAGCCTGTAAATTACCATCCCCCCCTGCAAGACTGGAGCCAGCCTCTCAAGACGAGTCGGTGCCCCTGTCAGGTTTTGCAGCCTCTCCTGATGTCGCAGCCCCGGTTTATGTCACTGAGGACTCCCTTAGGGCTACATTGGAGGGTTTTGAAGGGAGAATCATGAATTTTATTTCTGCTTCCCTAAAAGATAGCAGGAAAAGGGGTAGATCCCCTCCCTCTGCTGAAATCCTTCTCTCGGATGGTTCTTCTGAAAATGAGGAGGGATCCCTATCTTTGGATAGGGATCATGAGCAGTCGGACGAGTCAGAGGAAGAGGAGATAGTCCCCTCCTCCCAGGCACTCAGAAAGCAGGTGCAGTATTATACTGAATTGGTGCGTACCACATTCAGAATGCCTGCTGCTGAAGTCGCTACGTCCTCTGTTTCTTCCCTGGGAGTCAGGAAAGCCCCACAGACTGCTTATTCCTTCCCAATTCATCCTTTAATGGATAAATTGATGTATGAGGATTGGGGACATCCCGATAAACTGTTTACTCCTACCAAGAGGTTTTCCATGCATTATCCTTTGGAGGAAAGTTTCACCAAGAAGTGGGGGGTCCCATCTGTCGATGCGGCTGTTTCTTGTGTGAATAAGAACCTAACTTGTCCTTTGGATAATGCGCAGGTATTCAAGGATCCAACTGATAAAAAGCTGGAAAACTTATTAAAAGCCTCCTTTTCCATGGCTGGCACTGTGGTGCAACCTACAGTCGCAGCCGTGGGGTTGTGTCAGTTCCTCAAGGAACAAGTTAAACAGATGCTTGGGCTCCTTTCCAGTGAGGAAGTAGAAAATTATGCAGAATTGCCTCACATCCTGTGTTTCATAATTGATGCGATTTTGGATTCCGTCCAACAAGCATCACGTTTGTCTCTCATGTTGGTCCACATGCGAAGGGCCCTATGGCTAAAGAATTGGGCTGCTGAGCTGTCATGCAAAAAGCATTTGACTGGGTTCCCATTTAAAGGGGAGCGTTTGTTTGGGGAAGAATTAGATAAATTCGTCCAAAATATTTCAGGAGGTAAATCTACTCTCCTTCCAGTCAAAAAGAGCAAGTGTCCTTCATTTAGGCGTGCTCTTTCTCCCGAAGCATCAAGCTCTAAACAGTGGCGACGGCCTTCTCAGTCCTCCGCTGCTAGAAAGGCTCAAGGCCGAGCCCAGGGACAGAAAAAGACTTGGGGGCGAAAGCCTGCCAAGCAGAGCCCCAAAACTTCCTTGTGAAGGGGCACCCCCGCTCGGCAGAGTGGGGGGAAGGCTCCTGCAGTTTGCAGGCGCCTGGCGGGAAGAGATCCAGGACAAGTGGGTGATCTCTTCAGTATCTCTGGGCTACAAGCTAGAGTTTCAGGAGATTCCACCTTCTCGTTTCCTAAGGTCAAGGATCCCCAGGGATCCAGTAAAGCAAAAACCGCTATTTCTGGCCTTAGATCAGTTACTATCCCAGGGTGTGATAGTAGAAGTGAGCCCGAAAGATCAGGGTTTTACTCAAATCTCTTCACCGTTCCAAAACCAAATGGAAGTGTCAGACCTATCCTGGATCTGAAAGACCTAAACCGGTTTTTACACATCCAGACCTTCCGAATGCAGTCAATCCGCACTGTGGTCTCCTCCCTGCAAGGGGGAGAATTCATGGCATCAATAGATATCAAGGATGCATATCTCCATGTGCCAATTTTTCCCGCACACCAAAAATTTCTAAGGTTCGCGGTAGAGCGGTGCCATTTTCAATTTGTGGCCTTGCCGTTCGGGCTTGCTACAGCCCCTCGAGTCTTCACAAAGATTCTGGACCCTCTCTTAGCAATCTTAAGAGTTCAGGGTATAGCCGTCATGGCTTATCTAGACGACTTGCTTCTCATGGAGAAAACTGCAGCGTTCCTAAGTCGCAGCGTCACCAAAACGCTAGAACATCTAGAACGCCTAGGTTGGATTATAAACCTATAAAAGTCGTCCCTACAACCGACTACCAGGTTGGAATACCTAGGTATGATTATCGACACCGCTCAAGGCAGGGTGTTTCTTCCAAGGCTAAAGGCCTTGGCCATTGGAGATCTGGTGCGCCTGATTCTGGGCAGAAGATCTTCCTCCATTCGGTTGTGCATGAGACTATTAGGGAAGATGGTCGCCTCCTTCAAGGCCGTCCCATTCGCCCAGTTCCACTCAAGGCCTCTGCAAGGATGCATCCTTGCGGCTTGGAACAGGAAGCCCCAATCCCTGGATCTTCCTATGCGTCTATCCCCCGGGACACGCAAAAGTCTTGTCTGGTGGTTACAAACCAGGAATTTGCTGAAGGGCAAAACTTTTCTTCCTCTCTCATGGAAGATTATCACAACAGATGCCAGCCTGACAGGCTGGGGAGCTGTATTGGAGGGAACGTGCTCGCAGGGGAAATGGTCTGCGACCGAAAGTCTACTGCCCATAAATATCTTGGAGATTCGGGCAGTTTACATGGCACTCAGAGTGGTCTTACAGACTGCGAGGTTTCCCGGTTCGGGTTCAGTCAGACAATGCCACCGCAGTGGCTTACATCAATCACCAGGGCGGTACCAGAAGTCCGGTGGCCCAAAAGGAGGTGAATAGCATACTTGTCTGGGCAGAAAAGCATGTTCCGTGTCTTTCTGCAGTCTTCATCCCAGGAGTGGAGAATTGGCAGGCGGATTTTCTCAGCCGCCAGCAGTTGTGCCCAGGAGAATGGGCTCTGCACCCCGATGTGTTTCAGAACATATGTCACAAGTGGGGTACCCCAGACGTAGATCTGTTTGCGTCCAGGTTCAACAGGAAACTGGACAAGTTTGTGTCAAGGACAAGAGATGCACAGTTGGCAGTAGGCAGGCCATGGACCCTCCCTCTCCGGCCAGATCTGCTCTCACAGGGTCCAATCTACCATCCTGCTTTACGCAGTCTGAATTTGATGGTTTGGCTGCTGAGACCCACATTCTGAGAGACCGTGGCCTTTCGGGGCCAGTCCTTTCTACTCTGGTCAATGCCAGAAAGCCGGCCTCCAGGCTTATTTATTACAAAATCTGGAGGACATATGTTTCCTGGTGTGAACTCAGGAAGTGGCATCCTAGAAAGTATGTCATTAACAGAATCTTGGCCTTTCTCCAGTCAGGCCTAGAAATGAATTTGGCCATAAGCACTATTAAAGTGCAGATTTCGGCCCTGTCGGTATTTTTTCAAAAAACGCTTGCATCACATTCCCTGGTACGGGCTTTTATCCAGGGGGCTATGCGGACAAAACCGCCAGTTAAACCTCCGGTATGCCCATGGGATCTGAACTTGGTTCTCTCGGCCTTACAGGGGCAACCATTTGAACCTTTGCATCTGGCTTCTTTAGCTCTCCTGACTAAAAAGCTGGTCTTCTTAGTAGCCATATCTACGGCTAGAAGAGTATCAGAGTTGGCAGCTCTTTCCAGTAAAGAGCTGTATTTAATTATCCATAAGGACCGGGTGGTCATGCGTCCCAACAGGTCCTTTCTACCTAAGGTGGTTTCGGGTTTCCATTTGAATCAGGATGTAATCCTACCATCCTTTTTTCCGGACCCTCAGTCCACAGAGGAAGAGTCTTTACACACTTTGGATGTGGTTAGAGCAATCAGTGTTTATCTTCAAGCAACTTCTCAGATAAGGAAAACTGATTATTTATTCTGCCGGAAGGCCCTAGAAAGGGCCAGGCAGCGTCAAAGTCCACTCTCTCAAGGTGGATCAGACAAGTTATTTCTCAGGCCTATGGCTTAAAGGGGAAGATTCCTCCTTTTCAGGTGAAAGCGCACTCTACTAGGGCTGTCAGTGCTTCTTGGGCAGTGCATCACCAGGCCTCCCTGGCTCAGATCTGTAAGGCTGCGACTTGGTCATCAGTCCACACATTCACCAGATTCTATCAGGTGGATGTCAGAGGGCAAGAGGATATCGCCTTCGGGCGCAGTGTACTGCAGGCTGCAGTTTAGGTCCTCAGGTCCCTGGCGGTCTATATTTATGATCTGTGTCTCCCTCCCCTCAATCTGAGCATTGCTATGGGACATCCCACTATGTAATAAAGCTCCTGTGTCCCGTGATGTATGATCAAGAAAATGGGATTTTTATATACAGCTTACCTGTAAAATCCTTTTCTTGAGAGTACATCACGGGACACAGGGCTCCCGCCCCTCTTGGGTTTTACGTGGTTTCTTATTGCTTTGCTACAAAACTGAGGTGCCTCCCAAATGGGAGGGGTTATATAGGGCTGGAATTCTCCTTAATTAGGGTCAACCAGTGTCCAATCACCAGAGGTGCCTATATAACCCACTATGTAATGAAGCTCCTGTGTCCCGTGATGTACTCTCAAGAAAAGGATTTTACAGGTAAGCTGTACCGTATATACTCGAGTATAGGCCGACCCGAGTATAAGCCGAGGCCCCCAATTTACCCCCAAAAAACTGGGAAACCTATTGACTCGTGTATAAGCCGAGGGTGAGATATGCCTGTCCATCCCTGTGTGTGTGTCCATCCATCCATCCATCCCTGTGTGTGTGTGTGTCCATCCATCCATCCATCCCTGTGTGTGTGTGTGTCCATCCATCCATCCATCCCTGTGTGTGTGTGTGTGTCCATCCATCCATCCATCCCTGTGTGTGTGTCCATCCATCCATCCATCCCTGTGTGTGTGTGTGTGTCCATCCGTGTGTGTGTGTGTGTGTGTGTGTGTGTGTGTGTGTGTGTGTGTGTGTGTGTGGCCTTGTGTGTCCAGCCTACCTGTGTCCCGAGCCTCCGTCCGGTCCCGTCCCGAGCCTCCGTCCGGTCCCGTCCCGTCCCGAGCCTCCGTCCGGTCCCGTCCCGTCCCGAGACTCCGTCCGGTCCCGTCCCGAGACTCCGTCCGGTCCCGTCCCAGGATCACTGCTCTTCGTCGGCGCCCATTCCCCTGTTCAAATGCCGCGCCTCCCTGTCTGTGATAGGCGGAACACAATTTCCCAGCAGCCTGTGTTCCGCCTATCACGGACATCGTCTCATCCTCGTCCGTAGTACGAGGATGAGACGATGTCCGTGATAGGCGGAACACAGGCTGCTGGGAAATTCAGTGTTCCGCCTATCACAGGCGAAGGCGGAGCCGGAGGCGCGGCTTTTGAATTATAGAATGGCCGCTGTCTGTCTGCTCGACACGCTGATCGAGCAGGCAGACAGCGATGACTCGAGTATAAGCCGAGGGGGGCACTTTCAGCCTCAAAAAAGAGGCTGAAAATCTCGGCTTATACTCGAGTATATACGGTATATAAAAATCCCATTTTTTTTAATGATATCTACTGGATTATTGTCGCATTGCACCTAAAAAGTCCCATTAAACTGCAACCATACTTTCAAATCACGGGATGTGGTGCTATAATCATTGTGATTTATACACAACAAACTCTTTTCCAAAGAAATATACCTCCTTTTTTACAACTAAAGGTCAATTTAACGTAAATCAGTCTTGGGATACAAGCATGCAACATATTACTAAGTGAGGGAAGCCAAAAAATAGGATTTTTAGGTCATACTTACCTGTAAAATCATTTTCTTTGCGTACATTATGGGACACAGAGTCAGGCTAATATTCATTACCTGCTGGGTTATACGTCATTAGGTGAATGAACATTGGTAGACCAAAGGTCTTCAGACAGGAAGTTCTCTCCTATATAACCCTTTCCATACAGGAAGTACTTTAGTTTTGTAGCAAGCTCTAAATCCTCAAGAAAGATGGGAGGGATCTCTGTGTCCCATGATGTACACAAAGAAAAGGGATTTTACAGGTAAGTATGATGTAAAAATCCTATTTTCTTTTTCATACATCATGGGACACAGTCAGGCTAATATTCATTACCTGCTGGGACATCCCAGAGCAAAAGCCTTGAGAGGAGGGAGACACCCTGCCAAACAATATCCATCAGAACTTATATGCTGGCCCACAGTACACTGCGGCCAAAAGCCGAATCCTCAGCTGCTTGAACATACACTTGATAACATTTTGTTGCGTATACACCAAAGACCAGGTAAGAGCCTTACAAATCTGAGCCACAGATACCTGATGGCGAAAAAAGCCCAGGAGGTTCCTACACCCCTGGTAGAATGAGCTCTCACCCTAAAGGGATGAGCTTTATGTTTCAGCCCGTAGGCCTGAATGACCAAATGACGGACCCAATTGGCAATGGAAACTTTGGAAGCTGCCTGCCCCTTCATGGGTCAATGAAAGGCCGACACCACTTTTGGCAAAAAGGATGGAACAGGTCATAACATGACTCATGGTCATAGTGAAGGATCAAGCCTTGGTGTGACAAGTGAAATTTAACTCCATTTTCCAAAAAATTGAGTTAATCCTAGTTCATTAATGATTTAGCGTTTAGCCGGGGGGGGGGGGGGGGTTGGTTGGATTACCTTTACCCTTTGCAGCCTGCTCACATAATTTGTAAAAAAAAAAAAAAAAATCTTTGCCATTCTGAAGCTTCCCTCCAACCACTTTGCATATTTTATATATACCGTATATACTCGAGTATAAGCCGAGATTTTCAGCCTCTTTTTTGAGGCTGAAAGTGCCCCCCTCGGCTTATACTCGAGTCATCGCTGTCTGCCCGCTCGATCAGCGTGTCGAGCAGACAGACAGCGGCCATTCTGATTCAAAAGCCGCGCCTCCGGCTCCCCCTTCGCCTGTGATAGGCGGAACACTGAATTTCCCAGCAGCCTGTGTTCCGCCTATCACGGACTTCGTATCATCCTCGTACTACGGACGAGGATGATACGACGTCTGTGATAGGCGGAACACAGGCTGCTGGGAAATTCAGTGTTCCGCCTATCACAGGCGAAGGCGGCGGCGCAGCTTTTGAATTTTACAATGGCCGCCGACGAACGAAGAGGGCACGGGACGGAGGCAAGGCACAGGACGGCACGGCACGGGACGGGACGGGACGGGACCGGAGGCAAGGCACGGCGGCGAGGCACGGCGGCGAGGCACGGCGGCGAGGCACGGAGGCAAGGAGGCTCGGCACGGGACGGAGGCTCGGGACAAAGGCTCAGGACACAGGTAGGCTGGACACACACACACACACACACACACACACACACACACACACACACACACACACACACGGATACACACACACACACAGGGATGGATGGATGGATGGAGACACACACACACAGGGATGGACGGACACACAGGGATGGACGGACACACAGGGATGGACGGACACACAGGGATGGACGGACACACACACAGGGATGGACAGGCATGTCTTACCCTCGGCTTATACACGAGTCAATAAGTTTGCCAGTTTTTTTGGGGGTAAATTGGGGGCCTCGGCTTATATTCGGGTCGGCCTATACTCGAGTATATACGGTACTATGATTCTGTACTTGCAAAATATGCTGCAAAAGTCTCCCTCTGAGTCTGGCTGCAATCATTTTAACTGTGGGCAGCTGAAACTGCTGCCTGTTCATTTCCTGGATTTACACAGACACCTCCAGCTGTGCAGATCTCACTGGCCCTCTTATGACTCATCCCCCTCCCTTCCTAGCAAACTCTCACGAGAGCGGGAGAGAGAGCTGTGCACGAGGTCATAAGCCTAGGCTTTTTACTAGACAAGAAACAGGAAGTGGGCGGTTTAAGGTATTTACTGGCAGAAAAAAATGTTTTAATATCCAAAGTTAAAACAACAAAAGGCAGGGGATTTAATAGATGGGAAGATTAAAAATTACTGAAGTTCCGCTTTAATAATGGAATTCATAATTTAAAAACTGTGTTGTGTATTTACACGGGTTATCTTTGTGTAACATTAACATTTGTTTGATGATCTGAATCATCTAAGGATAACAAATGTAAGAAAAAAAAAAAAAACAACAGGAATGGGGCAAATACTTTTGCATAGCACTGTATGTATATGCCATAAGTTATTGTAAAAATCTGCGCAGCGCTATAAATACAAGTTCATGAATAATGCATTCATGAGCGATGCATATGTATAGAATCGCTATAATAAGAGTCAGAAAGAAGAGACTGAATATAAAATATCCAAAGTGAATAAATATGAACAAAAAAAAAAAAAACTGCTGGTAAGAGTCCAAAAGTCCATCTGGAAATCACCGAAAAAATATGGGTGTATACAGGAATAATGGTCTGTGATCTATGAAGTCACTGTGATCTGCCATCATATAAAAAAAAAAACAAAAAAAAAAACAAAAACACGTGTACCAGAGTAAGAGGACTATCATACGCTGGGTACAGAGTCAAACAGAACTTTGTGGTTCCAAACCACTATCCAAAAGTCTAGGTCTCCACTTCATGAACAAATACACCAGGGTCGGTTCCAATTGAGCATATAGGGGGGTCAAAAGTCAATCCCATTCACTTGTCATATGTAGAACAGCAAACATGATCACAGTGTAAAACTGGTGGCCGCTGTCAGTGCGGAGTTTTCCGGGGAGAGAGAGAGCAGAGAGCCGGACACAGATCAACGATTGTCCTCTAGTGCTCCACACACACCACAGATATCGGCCAGCTTGCCACGGGAAAATTTAAAATTCTACAGCTGCTGTTTTTGATACAGTTGTTTCTCATAAGTTTACACACCCCGGCAGAATTTGATTTCTTGGCCATTTTTCAGAGAATACGAATAACAACACAAAAACTTTTCTTTCACTCATGGAAATGAGGAGTAACTGAACACTAACCGGACCAGCTTTATGCAGCGGCACAGGGGCTCACACTGTGGAGGCGAGTTAACCCCTGCAGGGGCAGGGGAGCTGGTGAGTGCGGCAATTTGCTTTATGCACAGAATAAGCACCGGTTGTGTTTCAGAATACACCAGGCACTGAGCACAAGTCACTTTTATTGAACTTTTGTGAAATTCTTCTGGGAGAAAAAAAACTTTCTGAAAAAACTTTCTGAGGATCTTTATTTTTGTTTTGCTTTGTTTCTTTTTTTTTCCCGAAAAATGTCAAATAGATTTTTATTTTGTGTTCTTTGAAATGTTTGTTGTGAAGAGGATATAAGCTTGATAGGCTCTATATGCACGTATTTTGCACTACAGCACGTAAGCACTTTTTTTGCACAGTTATTTTATTAACTCTCTATTTTTTATATACGTTTCTTATTTTATTTATTTTTTATAATTTGCAGATTTTTGCACTGTGATTTAACACATATGCAATACTAGCACCTTGAGAAGGCTGAAATATTTGTAACTCATGTTTTTCTGTGTGCCTGATCACCATGTAGAGGGACCATGAGCATGCCGCTTCAGATAGCCTTGCATCCATACGAATGGTAGTATAATCCGGCTATGCATTGTTCTCTGAACAGTGCAGAATAAGGATTCACACCAATGGTAGAAGCGAGAATATGTGCACGAGCTTGGTCGGAACAGTGTTCACGATTTCTTAGGCACCAATCTCACTACACGAGGGTACCTTTGTTAAATGTAGAAGCACAGTTTTCACGTACAAAGGGCTGGAAATTGTGCACACTGGGATGCACGGGAATGCCCAGACACTTCCCTAGTCATTGTTCTTTTTGAATATACATATTTTTATTGGTTGAGTTTTGTATAACACCTACTGTTTGAAGGAATGCCTGGGCAGAACTGTATAGTCACCAAGCCTCTTGTTACCCCTGTTCAAAGGCCTATGAATAAACGGAGCTCCCATAACAACCCAGGACTGTCTGTGGAGTTTCCCATGTAAGAACAACTATCGTGTCTGTCTTACTTGGTAAACATGAGTGCACTCAATTGCATTATCCAAAAGATTAGACATTTTATTACAAATAATACTACTAATGTAGTTTATGTATAACAGTGCCCCTGCAGGCAGATCAAAAGAGCCCTTAAGAGGAGGCTGGCTGAGAATATCAATTATATACAAAAAGGATACAAACATCATAGTGTATCCTTGCACTTAGACGGTGCACAATAAGGACCCCTCATTATTGCAGAGTCCACTTACATTGGAGAGGGTCAAACGGAATGAGGGAAGAATCTAAAAAGTGAACAAAGTGGATTTACTGACAAAATTATTTAAAGAGGGATTCCACCTAAAAAAAATATATTAAAAGCCAGCAGCTATAAATACTACAGCTGCTGACTTTTAATAAATGGACACTCACCTGTCCTGGGTTCCAGCGATGCCGGCAGCCGAGGCCGATCGCTCGGCTCTCGGCTGCTGCCGTCACCATTCTAGGTGAGGGAATCAGGAAGTGAAGCGAATCGGCTTCACTTCTCGGTTCCCTACTGCGCATGCGCGAGTCGCGCAGCGCAATAGGAATTGTCCACGCTGTCACTTGGACCCGTGTGTGTCCCAGCAGACAGCGCGGCAGGACAGGAAATGACATATACTCCCATGGGAGTCTATGCCCGGAAGTGGGTGTAAATACCTGTCTTTGACAGGTATCTCCACCCCCTCCCCCCTGTAAGGTGCCAATTGTGACACCGGAGGGGGGGGGGAGGGTTCCGATCAGCGGAAGTTCCACTTTAGGGTGGAACCCCGCTTTAACTAATGGCTTGCATATAGCACTAGACTTAAATTGTTATATTAGTACATTTTAGTGTAGTCCCTTTTAGGATATCAGGACTTTTGTATATTGGGATGGATTTTCAAACTCTGGGGGATTAAGGGATATGTTGAAACTAAATAAATGAATCTTTTTTTTAAATGGAATTACACTGTTGGGCTGCGCTTTTTCTCTGAATATACAGTGGGGAAAATTATTATTTGAACCCCTGCAGATGTTGTACGTTTGCCCACTTATGAAGAAATGAAGAGTCTATTTATATTTATTATCATAAGTGTATTTTAAATGATATGAGACAGAATATCAACCAAAAATTCAGAAAAACACACACCAAAAAATTATAAATTGAGTTGCAGTTCCGTGAGTAAAAGTAGTATTTGATCCCCAAGCAAAACATGACTTTGTGCTTGGTGGAGAAATCCTTATTGGCAAGCACAGAGGTAAGACGTTTCTTGTAGTTGGTTACCAGGCTTGCACACATCTCTGGAGGCATTTTAGTCTATTTTTTTTTTTTATTACAGATATTCTCTAAATCCTTAAGGTTTCTTTGCTGCCACTTGGCAACTCAGTTTCAGCTCCCTCCATAATTTTTTTATAGGATTAAGGTCTGGAGACTGGCGTTTCTTCTTGAGCCACTCATTTGTTGCCTTGGTGGTATGTTTTGGGTCATTGTCATGCTGGAAGACCCAACCACGATCCATCGTCCGTGTTCTGAAGGGAAGAAGGTTCTCATCCAATATTTTACAATATGTGGCACAATCCATTGGACCCTCAATGCAGCAAAATTGACCCGTACCTGTAGCAGAGAAACAGCCCCAAAGCATCATGTTTCCACCTCTGTGCTTGACTGTAGGGATTATGTTCTTGGGGTCAAAGTCAGCATTTTTTCTTCCTCCAAACACGTTGAGTCAAGTAAAAGGCATATAGCTTAATTTTGGTCTCATCTGACCACAGCACTTTCTTCCAATCCTTCTCTGAATCATTCAGAACAGGGGTGCCCAACCTTTTCAAGAGCGAGGGCCACTTAAGCGACTTGGCAACGGGTCACGGGCCAGAATGAGCAGAGCAGGCGGATGACAGGTTCATGCTGAGCAGACATGGACACAGCTCACTCTACTCTATGGGTTCTCTGATCCGCCCCGATAAAAGGAGATTGATCGTCTTCTGTTTTTTTTAGCGAATCAGATTGGAGGTAGGTGGGTGTAAAAGGACACAAATCTGTTTGCTTCATAGAGGTGAATGGAGGGTTCGATTGAGTTGGACCAATTTTGTGTGCACCTGTGTCTTTCCTATGGGTTAGCTATACTTTGCCATAGACTTCTATTATATTCTGCAGGTGTGGTGCACTTTCTGAAAGCTCACTAAACCCGCAGGTAATAACAGAAGTCTATGCCTCAGTGCAGGTAACCTGAAGGTGCACTGCACCCGTGGATACGTTTGGAAGCAGCCCAGTAACCACTGCGCAGATATGCCCATATGATACACTGCAATTTTAGTAATAAACTGACCTTTAATAACAGTCTTCCATTCAGGTATTGCCTGCGGGTGCTGTCCCTGGCAGAGTGCATTTGGCATCACTCCGCCTGAGGCAAGAGACGGTGCCATACAGGAAGCATCAGCTTATACAGCTCTGCATTCACAGCTGCTTGCTTTGCTTCATTAACAACACATATGCTCTGAGATGGCGGGTCTGCAACCCATGATGCAAGCTTGCCAATCTGCCATTCCACAGAGGGAGGTCGCGGGCCACATCAGAGGGCTCCGTGGGCCACATGTGGCCCCTGGTTGGGCACCCCTGATTTAGATGTTCATTATCAAACTTCAGACAAGCCTCTACACGTGCCTTCTTGAAGAGGGGGACCTTGCGGGCGCTGCAGGATTTCAATCCATGGCGGTGTATTGTGTTACCAATGGTATGACTGTGGTACCAACTGCCTTGAGATCATTCACAAGCTCCTCCTGTGTAGTTCTGAACCCTCCCTTTTCTCAATCATCCTTGCCACATGAGGCGAAATCTTGCATGGAGCTCCAGACTGAGGGTAATTGATGGTTATTTTGTATTTCTTCAATTTGCAATTATTTGCGCCAACAATAGAAAACGTAGCATTAAAAAAAAAAGAGGCAATTTTGAAATTGATGGCAGCAACAAGCCTCAAACAAGTTGGCAAACTCTTACTAACAAGGAAGAGCTGTAAAAACATTTTGCAACTACCGTATATACTCGAGTATAGGCCGACCCGAGTATAAGCCGAGGCCCCCAATTTACCCCCAAAAAACTGGAAAACTTATTGACTCGTGTATAAGCCGAGGGTGAGACATGGCTGTCCATCCCTGTGTGTCCGTCCATCCCTGTGTGTGTGTCCGTCCATCCATCCCTGTGTGTGTGTCCATCCATCCATCCATCCCTGTGTGTGTATCCATCCATCCATCCATCCCTGTGTGTGTGTGTGTGTGTGTGTGTGTGTGTATCCATCCATCCATCCATCCATCCCTGTGTGTGTGTGTGTGTGTGTATCCATCCATCCATCCATCCATCCCTGTGTGTGTGTGTGTGTGTGTGTGTATCCATCCATCCATCCATCCATCCCTGTGTGTGTGTGTGTGTGTGTGTGTGTGTGTGTGTGTGTGTGTGTGTCCGTGCAGCCTTGTGTGTGTGTCCAGCCTACCTGTGTCCCAAGCCGCCGTCGTCCCGAGCCTCCTCCGTCCCGTGCCGTGCCTCCTCCGTCCCGTGCCGTGCCTCCCCCGTGCCGTGCCTCCTCCGTCCCGTGTCTCCTCTGTCCCGTGCCGTGCCGTGCCTCCTCCGTCCCGTGCCGATGGATCGCCGCTCTTCTCGGCGGCCATTCTACAATTCAAAATTCCGCCTCCGCCTGTGATAGGCGGAACACTCAATTTCCCAGCAGCCTGTGTTCCGCCTATCACAGACATCCTCTCATACTCGTCCGTAGTATGAGAATGAGCGGATGTCCGTGATAGGCGGAACACTGACTGCTGGGAAATTCAGTGTTCCGCCTATCACAGGCGGAGGCGGAGAAGGAGGCGCGGCTTTTGAAAATTAATGTCCGCCGTCTGTCTGCTCGATACGCTGATCGAGCAGTCAGACAGCGGCGACTCGAGTATAAGCCGAGGGGGCACTTTCAGCCTCAAAAAAGAGGCTGAAAATCTCGGCTTATACTCGAGTATATACGGTAATTAGATTCATTAGAAACAAGTCCGTAACATGATTAGACATGAAAAGAACATTTTAAATTTTCAGAAGTAAAGATAGGCAGAGGTTTACCAATCTGTCAAAGACTGCAACTAAAATTTTCAGAATCTTTTTTGGTCCAAACCTCATTTAAAATGATCTGTCCCAAAGAGAAAACCCTTTTCTGCCATGAGTAGCACATCCTTCAGACTAAAGAGAAGGGGGAGCTTCCGGCTTGTTATTCGTGCTCAATTCAAAAGCCTGAATCGCTGATGGTATGGAGGCGCATCAGTGAGTATGGAATGGGCAGCTTGCACATCTGGAAGGCACCATCAATGCTGAATGATATATCCATATTTTAGAACAGCATATGTTCCCACCCAGACTGGGGGTTGATTCAGTAAAGGCAAATAGACTGTGCAGTTAGCATCTGCTCCAGAGCTTAGTAAATGGGAAAAAGCTTAACTTTACAAAGAATATCCAATCATTCAAGGAAAATGGAAAAAAACCCTGCATTTTTGCTTGCACATGATTGCATTATGGAAGTCAGCAGAGCTCCCCCTCATTTACTAAGCTCTGGATGAACTCTGCATGCAAATTGCACATGCAATGCACTGCAATGTGCTTTCTGCAAATCAAGCCAAGTTTCTTTTCCAGGGAAGGCCTTTCATATTTCAGCAGGACAATGCTAAACCGCATACTGTACCTATGACAACAGAAGGTTTTTTCTAGTAGAAGAGTCATAGTGCTTGTAAAGGCAGAAGACTTTATCTTAATGGATTCTATGCATCTACCACTTGCTGCCCGCCCACTGTAAAATGTTGGAGGAGCAGTGAAGCTCTCGTTCTTGGAGGACGTCAAATAATGGTGCCCCAGAAAAGGAGCACACTCCGGTGATCATAGCTGCGCCACGTTCCTATGACACGGCACAACCCCCGATCTCTGTAAAGAGCCGATGACGTGGCTCTTTAACCATGTGATTGGCTAATCACAGGCGTTCACATGTAAATACAGAAGTGCCGTTAATCGGCTCTCCTCACCTCACACTGACAGTGTGTGGCAAGGAGTGCTGATCAGCAGTATCTCCTCACAGGGGAGACCAGGGCAGGTAATCATTGCACTGATCATCAGTGCCCTGATTACAGCAGTGCAAACAATCAGTGCCCATTAGTGATGCCAGTCAGTGCTACATTTCAGTGCCCATCTGTGAGGCATATTAGCAGCTCCTAATCAGTGCAGCCTCAATGAGGGAGAAAAATCATGTATTTACAAAATTTACTGACAAACTAAGAAAACCTTTTTTTTTTCCCCAAAATTGTTTTCTTTTTATTTATTTTTTAGCAAAAAATAAAAAAAAACAGCAGTGATTAAATACCACCAAAAGAAAGCTCTTTTATGAAGATAAGTATTGAAAATTCATTTGGGTACAGTGTTGCATGACCGTGTAATTGTCATTCAAATTGTGACAGCTCTGAAAGCTGAAAAATGGCCTGGGCGAAAGTGCCCTGTATTGAAGTAAACATAAAATAACCTTCTGTGTGCAGCAGCCCCCTTAATACTTACCTGAGCCCATCTCTATCCAGCAATGTTGCAGAAGAGACTCGGCTGCCCTGAAGACTACCTCATTGGCTGAGACAGCAGCGAAACACCATTGGCACCCGTTGCTGTCAAAGTCAGTTAGCCAATTAGGAAAGCAAGGGAGGCGGGGCCTAGCCAAGCTGCTTGCTGTGGGGGCACTCATCAGGAGGGAGAGGCCAGGAGAGCCAAAGAGGGACCTGAGAAAAGGAGGATCTGGACTTCTCTATGCAAAACTATGACACAGAGAAGGTAAGTATTTCTTTATTTTTATTTTTTAAATGTTTTTTTTTTTTTTTTTTTTTACGTAAAAATAACAAACAGAGACTTTAGTATCACGAACTGTCCGGCCTGCCCATACCTTTCTCCAATTCTGTGGCCTATTAGAACTGTTGTGCAGTCCTGCGGCAGGACGCTTTAACATGTTCTGCAGCTAGTCCCCTTCCTACAGTCTTGGGCCCTTCCCTCACCCCCCCACATTGGCAGAAAGCAAGAGAGATATGTCACTAGCACACCAGGGAACTTCATATATGGGTCCAACGCAGTGGCAGAACTACCAGGGTTGCAAAGGTTGCACTAGCAACCAGGCCCTGGTCTTTCTGTCCTGCCCCTGCTATTGACAGCACTGGTCTGGCTATCCTTTCCTGCTCAACGATTATTTTCTTTTGCATGTAAGGGTCGGTCTTCACTCTTTGTCCTTGATGGTGCAAGAGGGGGTGTCTCGCTTGCTGATATGCCTACTTGTATGTTAATCTTTAAAATATGGAATACAGTTAAAAAAAATGTTGGGTGTCTCATATTCCACTAGATACACTCCCATATGGGAAAATTATAAACTTTCTAAGATTTCGGCTCTTAGAGGCTCTCAGAGATGGGCAAAACTAGGAATAACTACTTTAGCTCAGCTATATCAGAATGATATACTTAAATCATTTGACGATCTGAGGGGAGAGTTCTCTGTAGAATCCAACTGGTTTTACCAATTCCTTCAATTAAGACATGCTCTTCATGCCCAGTTTTCTTATGTCAAGATATTTTTACTCTCTATCCCCATCTCAGATAAAATAGTATGGGCAGGGTCAACAAAGGGTCTTATCTCGGTTACTTATAGGGTACTGTCAGATAGGTTTCTATTGAACTTCCCCATCCGTTCTCAGAGTTGGCTAGGAGAAAGATATTGGTCCCATCTCTGAGGAGATTTGGGACAATGCCCTCCGGTCCCCTTCCAGGGTGTGTCTCTCCATCACACAGACTGACCCAGATTTTTATTCTCCATAGGGTCTATAGAACTCTGCAGTTTTCTGCGCAATTGGACTGAAATCTGAGCCAGCCTGTGCTAGATGCGGAAACACAGGTACATTAATACATCTTTTGTGGCGATGTCCAAAACTTCAAAGAGGCGATTGGTACCTTAAATAGGGTATTGGATATTAATATTCCAGTTGAACTGCTTATATGTATATTGGTTTACTGCGACACCTCTATCTACACCTCCCTTACTGGTAATACTATAAAGGAGCACACTTTTTGTTGCCCGTAGACAGATTGCTCTTAAGTGGAAATCTCCATATCCACTGACTGTGTCCGACTGGATTGTAGATGTAGAGATGGTAGTGGTGTGGTCAAGAGTGGTGAACACGCCCCGTTCTGTGATGCAGCAGGGAAGTGCATGCTGAGATATGATATACAGGAAATCTAAGTAGACAGATGAAAATTTAAAGCTTCTATAGAAGTAGCAAAATTAAAATAAGCACATCGGGATGGCTGGGTCAGAAATGACAACAGAAAACACTTCAATTTATTATGAAAAGTGAGATTCTGCCCGAAAAGGTGAACTTCGCCTTTACAAGAAGAGGGAATGCTACACTATGGAAAACATGGCTCTATCAAGACATGTTGCTGCCATCAATTTCAAAATCTTATTTTTTTTCCCTAAAATTGAAAAAATCTACAATCTAAACATTTGAAATTTTTTCTATTTTCTATTGCAAATGAAATATTGGTTTATGAGATTTGCAAATCCTCACATTTAGTTTTTATGCATTGGGGTTGTAAAAAAGATACATATATTTTATATTTTTTTTGTGTCCGCAGGAGCTCGATATACAGATAATTTTTATACAGGGTAGGCAAGATAGATTGAAGAAAGGAACAGTTTTAGGAATAGTTTGTGTTGGGCTTTATGTCCACTTTAAGGCTGCATTTACACCTGAGCGTTTCAAAGCCACGTGTTTTTCCTGCATTTTTGTTCAAATCACCAATGTAAAAGGCAGAAAAACACCTGTAATCTGAAGAAGCTCATGTTCTTTTTTGGACTTAGGGTGTTTTTCAGGCGTTTTGCTTCAGATGACAAAACGCTCAGATGTGAACAGATGCCATTGAAATAAATGGGATTTTGCTTGTTGGGCGTATGTCAGGCATTTTTTGGGGGCATTTTACAAGTTGAAAGCACTCAGTTGTGAATGCATCCTAAGGGGACACATAAAACGGATTCACTCATCCCTTACTCTTCTACAGTTTGTCCGTATGCGCCAATTTTATCTTTAGAACAGAGATAATTCTCTGTGAATCCTCGGTCACTACTAAATACCTGTATACCCAAGTACCTGTAAAATAATAATTTATACACATAGCAACACTAAAGGTGTAAAACAGTTAAAGTAATGCAACAAATGAAATAAAAAATTACAGCAAAACTACTCAACCAAAGCCATTACTTTAACATAAACTACATCAAAAGACGTAAAGATGCATCTAGATCAGTAATGTAATCAGCTTCAAATCTCAAATAGTGCAGTGAAGATTCACAGTGACCTACTACATGCCCTTACAAAACATTTTCCAGGTTGAACACTGTTGAAAGAACAAATATCTGTCACTGCAAATTATTATTCTAATGTTTCAAGCAAGAGTGCAGCAAGGGCAGCTGTAACAGTTTACAGATTAAAGCAGTGCTGTGGAATAAGTGAATTTGACAGTGTACTTTATTTGCATATGCTAATGGTAATATTTGATGCTATGCAAAGGCAGACAGCAAGAATCAAAACAGCCTTTTATTCTTCAACTAGAGGCCCCCCCCCCAAAGCACCCACACCCCTATGTTGAGTGCATGTGGCCTGCCATGGTCCGGTGGGGGGGCGCAATGTTTGTTTTACATTTTGGCAGGGTTCTCCTTCAAGATTCTCAGCACACAAGTCGTGCCGCAAGTCGGATCATCTTGATCAGACTTCTATTCAAATGAATGGGCTCCCATAGGGAACCATTGATTTTGAATCAATGCCGACATAAATCGGCGTGCGCTGGTCGGCAAGTGGTTAAAACTGCACACACTTGTGGAATGGCGCCAAACTTCTGTACTTAATCTCCATAGGCAATGCTGTAAAACATTTTTTACAGGTTACATGTTTAGTGCTAGAATTATTGCTCTCGCTCCAACGATCGCAACTTATGTAACCAGTGTGTATCTGGCTCCGGTACTAGCCAGTGCCTCACCAACCACTGATCTCACCGCATGTCCCTGGAGTGTAGCAGGTACATCAGCAGACAGTATGTGCAGGAGAGGAGTGTACAACGAGGGAGGTGTAGGATGAGTGAGGAGGATATGCCAGCAGGAGAGGGGTGGAGTGTGGAAGGTATATCAGAAGAAGTATGTTTAGGAGCCCCCTGAAAAAGTCAGGAGGTGATGGAATACATATAATGGAGCATGACGACAACATCTGGGATCGCAGGAAATGACTGCCGATTAGATTGTACTGATGCACTTATTTAACCACTTGACCTCCGAAATGTTTTACCGCCCTCATGACCAGACCACTTTTTGCTATTCCTCAATGCGCTATTTTAACTGCCAATTGCACGGTCATGTAACACTGTATGCAAGCGACATTTCATAATTTTTTTCCACCACAAATAGTTTTCTTTTGGTTGTTATTGAATCACCACTGGGCTTTTTTTTTTTTTTTTAATAAAAAATTATATAAAAAAAATACAATTCTATATTTATTATATATACTATATAAACAAAAAAATTAGGGGGGGGGGGGGGGAGGGAAGAAGCAAGATCTTCTCATTTCTGTTCTAAAACCTATCCAAAAAAAATGTATTTCTTCATATTTTGATGAAAATGTATTCTGCTACATGTCAAAATTCCCAATAAGTGTATATTAATTGGTTTGTGTTAAAGCCATAGCATCTACAAACGACGGTGTATATATACTGGAATTTACGTGGCTATAGACACCATACTGTAATGGCGGCGATGAGCAACTTATAGTGGGGCTGTAATAGGGTGGTGGGCAATGCGATGCTAACATACGCCATCTGTGAGGGTCACTGAAGTCGCTAGTGACACTAATACAGTGATAATACTGTACACCGACACTGTACTAATGATACTAGCTAGGAAGGGGTTAACATCTAGGGGTCAACTGTGTGCCTAACAAGTGTAATGTGTGCTGTTTTTACTTTACTATCTGGCTCTTTTCGCCCTGCTTTGCAGGAAGAGGAAACAGCTAGATTGTTGTTCCCTGTGCACAGAGTTCAGTGTTTTTGAAAATCATTTGGTGAAATCAGCTGCCAAACTTGTGCTGTGTCCAATCACTGCATGGAACAGCATGCACTCTGACAAACCCAGAATAAGCCGACGTACAGGTATGCGATTTTGCCTGATTATATGTCAGTATTACATTGTATAACCCTGTATGTTGCTGTCATTCAGGTGCTTATCTAATAGTTTTTTGAAACTATCGATGCTACCTGCTGAGACCACATTCCCTCTACGTAGTTTAAGGTTATACCTCTTTTCTTCTCATTTCAATGAGTGGCCACGTGTTTTGTTAAACTCCCTTCCACGAAAAAGTGTCATTCCTATTGTGGGGTACCAGTACGGCATTTATAAATCAAAATCCTATCTCCTCTCAAGCATTTCTTCTCCAGAGAGAATAAGTTTGGTGCCCACAACCTTTCCTCACAACGAATATCCTCCAGATCCTTTATTAGCTTAGTTGCCCTTCTTTATACTTGCTCCATTTCCAGTGCCTCCTTCCTGATGACTGGTGCCCAGAACTGGACAGCATGCCAATATTCTGTTTGCTTTGTTAGCAGCAGCTTGGCATTGCATGCCATTGCTGAGCCCCTCATCTACTAGAACCCCCAAGTCCTTTTCCATCCTAGATTTCCCCAGGAGGTTCTCCCCCCAGTGTATAGATTGCATTCATATTTTTGCCACCGAAAATGCATAATTTTAAATTTTTCTTCATTAAACCTCATTTGTCACGTAGTTGCCCACCCCATTAATTTGTTCAGATCTTTTCGCAAGGTTTCCACATCCTGCGGAGAAGTTATTGCCCTGCTCAGTTTAGTATCATCTGCAAATACAGAGATTGAACTGTTTACCCCATCCTCCAGGTTGTTTATGAACAGAATAAAATAGGATTAGTCCCAGCACAGAATCCTGGGGGACGCCACTACCCACCCCTGACCATTCCGACTACTCCCCATTTATCACAACCCTCTGAACTCGCCCTTGTAGCCAGTTTTCAATCCATGTACTCACCCTATGGTCCATGCCAACGGACCATATTTTGTACAGTAAACATTTATGGGGAACTATGTCACATGCTTTTGCAAAATCCAGATACACCACGTCTGCAGGCCTTCAGGCATTCCTTTATCTAGATGGCAACACACCTCCTCATAGAAGGTTAATAGATTGGTTTGGCAAGAAGGATTCTTCATCAATCCATGCAGATTACTGCTAATGGTACTGCTCTCGTTACTAAAATCTTGTATATAGTCCCTTATGATCCCCTCCAAGAGTTTGCATACTATTGATGATAGGCTAACTGATCTGTAATTCCCAAGGATGTATTTTGGGCCCTTTTTAAATATTGGTGCTAGATTGCCTTTTCTCCAATCACCCGGTCAGTAAAAATGAGAAACAATGGTCTGGCATTCCCCTAGTACCCTCGGATGCAAGTCAAGCCTGGTGATTTATTAATGTTAAGTTTACCAAGTCTAATTTAAATTCTGTGCTCTGTTAACCATAGAGGAGCTTCCTGTGCTGTGTCATAAGGATAAACACTGTAGTTTTGGTTACTGTAGCCCCCCCCCATTCCCTTGTGAATACTGAGAAGAATAAATTCAATACCTTTTCCATCTCCCCATCCTTTGCAACTAGATGTCCTCATTCTTTATGGAGGCAATATGGCCTGTCCTCCCTTTTTTTACTGTTTACATACTTAAAGAATTTCTTAGGATTTCGGGGGTTTTTTGCGCTCCTCCAGTATGTGTCTTTTGTGTTCTATCTCAGCCACCTTAATTGCACCCTTGAATTTCTTGTTGCATTCTTTATAAAATCTGAATGCTTATGATGATCCCTCAACCTTGTATTTTTTGAATGCCTTCTCCTTTGCTTTTATATGAATTTTTACATTGGAGTTAAGTCATCCAGGACTTTTGTTCGCTCTTTTAAATGTATTACCCAATTGGATGCATTGGTTAATGCCCTTATTTAATATGCTCTTAAAGCAAACCCATCTCTCCTCCATGTTCTTTGTTCCTAAGATTTTATCCCAATTCATGCCTTCTAACAAGGTTTGTAGTTTAGGGAAGTTGGCTCTTTTGAAATTCAGTGTCTTTGCATTCCCCTTCTGTTTGCTATTTGTGTGATTTATACTGAAGCCAATTGACCTGTGATCGCTGACCTGTGATCGCTGTGTATCAAACGTTTCGGAGTAAAAACCCTGTAAAATCCCACAGATGAATCTCACATCATAAAGGATTTTTTTACTCTGAAATATTAAGATTCCCGCCTCTGCCTGATCCTGTTTTGAAATAAATTATTAGACTGGATAGAGCTTTACATTAGACTGATTTGAGGCAGGAGGGCGGAGGAATCTGGGCCCATTAGGGTTTGTCTGTACTTTCATGCACATCCCTATATGTAACAGCATGTTCCATTAATCCCTATGGCTGATGAAGCTGTAATTTACAGAGCCTTGGTGGATACAAGAGTTGGCGTTATCACAAACAGAAGCATTTACATATTTATTGGCTGCCAAGCTCCTTGCTTGTGCTTACCTGAAGCTGTGTCAAAACAAAGATTGATTACAGTCAATCATAAATTGCAGCAACAAGCATAAGTATCAGACATTGTGCTTATTCTGGAACTAATGGCTCAGAAAGTCTAACTTTAAAGTTAATGAAAAAGGAGCAATTCTTCAATATTGACATTATAGAGTAGAGTTTGCTACAGCTGAAATGTCACTATGCAAACCAATGTTAAAGTTAATTATAACTAGAAATTAAACCCTAAGAGAGGGCATTTCATTTAGAAATCCTTACTTTTAATTAAAATAAAATAGCCTTCAGAGCTAGAACGTGAAACCAACCTGACAAATGTGAGGAGTTACATTTCTGCTTTGTAGAAATGTGCCTGCTTGACATATGCATCATATTCATTACTTTTCAAAAGGTTTGCATTAATATACTCAGTGACACATTAAGTAAAAACTGTGACTTTCCAAAACAGTATGTTCATAAAATACAAGTCATAATGACAGACACTGCCATCTGAAGTACATTTTCCCCATATTATCTATCCTGAAGTATTTTCATGCCTTTATAAGTCAGTAGTATAGAAAATACACTTTAGAAAAAAAAAACATCCAACAGCCAATATGCTGGTACCAGCTGTGGACAAATTCTTGGGGTATAATGGAAATAAGTTTGAGATCTGCAGAAAAAAAACTTGAATCTGGGCATCACAAGGTTTCATAATCAAGAATTATTATAATCATTATTTCAACACTGTAACACACTTGAGTGCTTGAACATCTTCAAGGCATTAGCATAAGATAGGATAGTAATTAGTAATTGGTTGAATCAAGGGGGGTAGAGACAGGTACTTCTAGGTTCTGTCTGAGCTGAGCCTCCCTGATGCTATGGCTTTTTATCTGGCTGCTACCCCTGCTTACACCATTGCCAATTCTCCCTAAATCTAGTCTCCAATCACCTCTATTGTAAGCCGGCACAACCACGGCGCTTGTGCAGATGGCCCCCCCCCCCCCGCCCAGGGGGCCCCCGGAAAGGCTTCAGAAGGGACTGCTTTTGGCACCTGTAAAAGCAATCCAGCGACTAATTACCTGCTAGAATTGCTTTTATTTTGTAGCGCTTCACAAGCTGCAAAAAACAATACTGGGGTTGTACTCCGGTATACCCACTTGCAGTCAATCACGACAAGTTGGTAAAGGATTTCTAAACCTTCCTACCTGCACCTTTGTTTTTCAACTCCATAGGATGTGCATTGGTCATGTAGTTTCATGGTGTCATTTGTGAGCCTGTATGCACAGTCTATAATAGTAAATCTTCACATTCCAGTGTCAGCATTTTATGTTTGTGTATGAACAGAATGCATGTGGCATGACACTGCACAGGTTAATGCATGACCTGTCTGTAGTCTATGAACTTACACCTCCTGTGAAGAAACTATATATCCCACAACCCCTGGGTCTATCAGTCTAGTGTCCCACCAGTGAAAACTAGAGTAGTGATAAAACACAGAAAAATGGCAAGGCATTGATTGGACACTGTGTGTACTGGAACAAGACGCTACCTTGTCCCTTTGACAAATAGGAGCAAGTAAAAGTGAAGCTCTGCAAAAAAAAAAAAAATGAAAAGTCAGCAGCTACAAATATTGCAGCTGCTGACTTTTAATAATTTGGACACTTGCCTGTCCTGGAGTCCAGCGATGCGGGGGAGCGAAGCCCCGCTAGTCTCCCCCTCCTCTCTGCGGCACAAGCATTGCAAATGTGGGCACCCACTGTGCATGCGTGAGCCGCGCACCGTGACTGGCCGGGCAATCATCTGGGACCTGTGACAAGTCCCAGATGATTGCCGAGGGGAGGAGGGAGAGGTGATCTCCCTTCCAGCGCCACAGTGCGTCGGGGGGGGGAGTGGAAGCTGGGACCCTCTGCAAAGAGGGTACCCCCCCCCCCAAAGCGGAAGTTCCATTTTTGGGTGGAACTCGGATTTAAGTGAATGAATACATGGACATAGCAGAATTGATCAGCAAAGACAGCAAAAACTGCAGCCACAACATGTGAGACCATCATTACAAGTAAAGCCAACAAATGACAAAGGGATAAGAAGAAAACTGAAAAATACTTCAAATGGAAATGATGCAGAGCTGGGGGAGCCAATATTATTATTATTATTTTAAAGATAGGAATGTTTTAGTATTTTTTATAGAAAATTCTTATTTATGAATTTCGATTTACAATGAATGTATGTGCGCATGATGTGTTTTTTTTTGTGTTTTTTGTTTTGTATACTGTGAAGGATAACAATGAAATTTCTTTGAAACTATTTTACAATGACAATAAATCTCATATCTTATAACACTAAAGCAAGCCATAGACAATGAGATTTTCTTTCCTGCAACCACAGGTTGCATCAAAGAAAATCGCTCTGTCCCCCATCAACACATTCAATGTTGATGAAGGAATATCGCCCACAGCACTATTGTGTTCTGCCTGCAGGGAGCCTTCCCTCCCAGCAGAACACAATTACTGCTGGCGGCTATAGCCACCAGCAGTAATCGCGTGCAAAAAATCTGACAAGTTGGCTATACTGAAGTCAGTCGATCAATGGAACTAAAGCAGTACAACCAGCCTGCCCATAGATGCATCAAATCTTGAACAGTGCCTGCTGAACCGGTGGAGATTCAATCCATCTATGGCTGGCTTAATACCTAGTTAAAACACCCAAAACATTTGAAAGTGTACAATGACTTTAAAAGGAACATGCGGTAACATCTCTTAATATCTTCATCACTCAGCAAACTCCAAACTATATTTCCAGCCTTCAGCATGAGGCTGTGTCATCAATGTTAAGTGGCCAATTGCTTTTAAAAAAAAATCTCATGCAACACTTAGAATGGGTAACTGTCAGGCTTATGACATGAAGTTACACTGTTTAGCCATTGCATATAAAATTCCTGTGGATTATGCTTCAATATATTTAAAGGCACACCAAAGATTTACAAGGAAGTTTTGTGAATTTGTTCCTGTTTTTTTTATACGAGTGCAAAAGTAATCCTACAAGAACTTTTTTTTTTTTTTTTTATAAAACAAGTTCTTTATTGAACGATAAGCAAACCGGTACAATCTGGAGACAGTAATTCACATTACGCTTTGAAAAAACATTACCAGCCTTCAATACAAAGAAAAAGGGAAAACCAGATAAAAGAGCACACGAACAGCATATGTAAGTAACACCACCACTGTGTAATGAATAATAGGCTTGACACATATCAAAACTGCTCCGTCTCCAAAATATTATCAACCATTGCAATCAGGAGCTATGAAGGTCTATCAGGGTATTGCAGCTACTGCATCTGAACAGGTTCAGGCGGGCCGAGTCCAGGGGTATCCAACCACGGTACCTTCTCAATTTTTCCCATGTATCCCCTATGTTGGTGTATGTATATATATATATATATATATATATATATATATATATATATATATTATATATACATACACACACACACACACACACACACACACATATATCTTTCAACATTCTGTGTGAAGGAGGGTCGGACGAAGTAGTCCATGGGCCTGGAAGAGAGCTTGATTAATTGCCACCCTCTTGAGCTCTTCTGATATGAGGTCAGATAAGATTCCTAACAGGCAGTATATAGGGTCAAGCGGTACTGTAATTTGAAACACCCTGTTAAGGGTATACAGGATAGCTGTCCAATAGCAGTGGCGTTTAGGACACCTCCAGAGAAGATGGATAAGGTCACCCCTATCGTATCTGCATCTACAACAGGTAGGATCTGTGAGCCCGTATCATAGAGCCTAGCAGTGAGGTGTGATCTCAGTACTATGTACAATTGAGAACGTTTCTGTGATGAAATTAAAGAACTGGATACCAGAGCCTGCAGTGAATCTCACCACTGGTCACCTGATAGTGGTCCCAATTGCCTTTCCCATTTTTCACAGGCCTTGGTGGGGTAACCATTCCGGTATTTACTCAGTAGAATGTTGTAGCACTGGGAAAGAAGGCCTTCAGCACAGTCAACCAAGAAAATGTATTTAAAGGTTGGTGTTGGCGATAAGGTCCATGAAGTTTCCTCCCCCTGAGCTGACAGCGTGTTGCCATTGCAGGTAGTAGACTAGCATGGATTGGGGGAGATTGAATCTCTCCCTTAATAACTGCAAATGTTAGGTTACCATTCTGGAAGATATGCATCAAATGGGTTACTCCATCCTACAAGGATTTAATCTCGCATTAACCACCTAACAAGTTTCTGTAGTTGCATAGAAATGCAAAGTCTCTAGTGAAGCTTGTGGATAATGTGTATAAAAATTAACAAAATGACCGCATGCACAGCAAACACAACACATCATAACTTTTCCCATGTAAAGTAATATTTATTCTCTAGCTATTTTCTATTTAACTACATTTTTACACCAGGACTTGCACACACTTACCAAGAGTTGATTCTCCGTCAGCACTAGTTCAGTGAGGCTTTCACATTCTCCAATGCTTTCAGTCAGTTGCATGAGGTGATTCTGGTCCACTTTAAGTATTGACAACCTTTTAAGTTTCCCTATCAATTGGAAACACAAAGACATCAGATTCTCAGAGTACATGTGACAGGATTCTGAATTAGAATTAGCATTTATTTTCTCAGTATTAGCTAAAACTGATCTAGATTAGCCTACTACTAGTTCATTTATGAAGGAGTTTGAATATTTATTTTATTTCAAGAACAGCTTTTTATACAAACATGAAGGAAACAATTGTATGTATACCATGAAATATAGCGTAAGCAAGAATTATTTCCTTAATTGGCACAAAAAGTCAAAGAAAAACAACTCATATTCCTTGCATTATAACAATGTTAGCATTCCCTTCGGTCTCTGCTGTCCTGACTATATGGCGATCCAAAAAGACAAAACAATATAACAAAAACCTATATAAAAAAAAAATAATAAATGAAAGGGAATTTTAAAGCTGAACTATGCAACTTCTACATAGTTACATTGGTCCAGCTTGGAACAATGCAAGTATGTATGTGCTATACCTGTATGGAAGCTGGGAATTGATGCCATGGGCACCATTCAGGGAACCCATTTCATTTTCTCAAACAAATACAGTGTTCTCTGATTGAACAAGGTGAATATTGTGACATAACAGCCTCACTACCTTGCCCAATCATAGAATGCTTTGCGTTAATTGAGAAAATAGAATGTGTCCTCTGAATGGCACACATTTTGAGCAAGTGACCTCCCGTGCAGCAGGGCAGCTGCTCTGCACAGCACCGGGAAGCTAGTGGAAATCACTGTAGTAGCTGCATCTACTACAGTGATTCACACATTCTAATAGGATCCCACAGTTATGGCACATATCTTGGACCAATGTAACAATGTAAAAATTGCCATACCTGAAATTAAAGAACTATTATAGGCAAGACTTTTCATTTTGGAAAGAATAAGGGACCCCTGTAAAGTTTATTCTTACCATCTGTGCCCCATTGAGGGGAGGAAGTGAGAAGAAATTCCTGCAAATTAAGGGAATGTCTTGGGGACCCCCAGGCCGCCAGAGCTAGTTTCCTCATGGGAAGCTTTCCCTTATATTACTTTTCTGGGGACAACCCGAAAAGTGGAACTTTCTTTTACTTTCAATGATAATGGTAAACAAGACCAATAGAGAGGATGAATCTCTCCAATAAGGACACAGACCGCAATATAAACCGAGATGTGTTCTATTCTCTCTCTATATCCAAAACTTAAAACAAAAAACAAAAAAAAAAAACACAACACGACACAACACGACACGACACAACAACACACGACACAACAACACACGACACAACAACACACGACACAACAACACACGACACAACAAAACACGACACAACAAAACACGACACAAAACATCCACCAGGACCCACCGATCATAGACCTGAGAGGCAGAACAGTGGTCTGCCTATGTCAGGGGTGTCCAAACTACGGCCCTCCAGCTGTTGCAGAACTACACATCCCATGAGGCATTGTAAAACTCTGACATTCAAAGACATGACTAGGCATGATGGGGATTGTAGTTCCTGAACAACTGGAGGGCCGTAGTTTGGACACCCCTGGCCTATGTAAACAAGGTAGATCGCCATTCTGTCAGAGAGGAAGATGGAGATCTTGTGTTTCTGCTAAGCAGGAACACAGATCTTTTTCTTCCGCCAGTTAAACTATCCTCAACACAGTTAGAAAGCACTCCCTAGGAGCACGCTTAACCCTTTGATCACCCCTGATGTTAACCTTTTCCCAGCCAGTGTCATTAGTACTGTGAGAGTGCATTTTTTTTATTTTTTTAACACTGATCACTGCATTAGTGTCACTGGTTTCCAAAAATTGTCACAGTGTGCCTGATTTGTTCGCCGCAGTCCTGCTAAAAATCTCTGCCATTACTGCTAAAAAAAAAAAGGCCATACAAATATTCCATAGCTCAAAGACGCAATAAATTTTGCGCAAAGTATCAATATTCTCTTATTGGGATTTTTTTTACCAAAAATATGTAGCAGAATACATATTGGCCTACATTGATGAAGAAATTAGATTTTTTACATTTTTCTTTAATGGCTAGGTTTTATAGCAGAAAGTTAAAAAAATATATATATATATATTTTTTCAAAATTGGCTTTTTTGTTTATAGCACAAAAAATAAAGCGGCAGAGGTGATCAAATCCCACCAAAAGAAAGTTCTATTTGTAGGGAACAAAGGACAAAAACCTTGTTTGGTTACAGCATTGCATGAACGCGTAATTGTCAGTTAAAGTAATGCAGTGGCCCATCGCAAAAAATGGCCTGGTCATGAAGGGGGTGAAACCTTCCGGGGCTGAAGATTTTCCAAAAGTATATATCTGTGTTACACTTGCATTATTATTGACACCGTCCTTCCTTCACACAACAGGTATAATATTTAACAAAAATTGTTTAATGCAAAAACATAATAAAAAAAAAAAAAATTGTGGATATTTCACTTAACAATTCAGGCCAGATAACTACAGCAACTGTGTAGCAGCTGCAAACTCTCCTGCTTATTTTTTCCCTGGCATCTGCTGCTAGCTACAGGGTAGCCGCTGTATCTGGCTAAATACACGCTGCTTCAATTGCTGCGGCATAACATTTTTTGACTGCAGTTCATTTATTCAAGCAACAAAAAAAGTAGAAGAGAGCCAGCTTGAAGCTGCAATAATTGCTGCCGCAAAGTCGCTTGCATCACAGCCAAAATACTCTGTACATGTACAATCAGACACTTGTTTAAAGTAGAGCTGCACAATTCTGGCAAAAATGAGAACTATTTTTTGTTTAGGATAAAGATCACAATTCTCTCTCGATTCTCGCGGCGTAACATCTTTCACATTATACAAAAAAAAAAAAAAAAAAAAAAAAATAAAATCGGGCTAACTTTAATAAATAATTAAAAAAACGAAATAGTAAAGTGTATTTAAAAAAAAAAATGCTTTTCAAAGATCGCTGCACAAATACAATGTGACATAAAATATTGCAACAACCGCCATTTTAATCTCTGAGGTCTTTGCTAAAAAAAAAGTATATAATGTTTGGGGGTTCCAAGTAATTTTCTAGCAATAAATACGGATTTTAACTTAAGGTTTAGTCTTTAAGTGGTTAAACTGACCTCATTTACAGACAGAAGTTCATTCTTTCTGAGAACGAAATATTACTTTGCTTACAGTTATTGATGATTTTGAGATAAACTTAGCAGGCTGCCTGGATTTTAAAAAAATTTTTGTCAGCCGTCAGACGTGAACAGAGAACTTTCTGCAATTGTTACATAGAATCGAGAAATGCCGTTTTAAGATCGGGAAGGTAATAGAATCGAGATTTTGATTCTTAACGATTAATCATGCAGCTCTAGTTTAAAGCAAAACATTTAATGTACATAGCAAAATTCTAACACAATGGGGGTTATTTACTAACGGAAAATACATTTGGCACTGCAAGTGTACTTGAAAGTGCACTTGGCAGTAAAGTTGCTGTAGATCCGAGGGGGACATGCAAGGAAAATAAAAAACAGCATTTTAGCGTGTGTGTGTGTGTGTGTATTCAGAAATTATAAAAAATTTTTTTATAAATTTTAAGTTGTCTTTATCAGGTATTTCTGATAGTATATAATCTGCCTGTCTTCAAAGTTCTGTGTGAGCTGATCTAAACCATCGCTGTAATTATGCCAACATATGTCTTACCAATGCCATCAGGTAAAACCTCAATTAAGTTCTGGGACACGAGCAGATCTGTTAATGAAGTCAAACCGCTGATCTCCTCTGGAAGTCTTTCCAGCTTGTTCTCTGACACATCCAAACAAAGCAAGTTTTTCAGGTTTCCTATTTCCTACAAAACAGTGAACAAGACAAAACAAGTCCAAATAAGATTCATGTATGTCCGAGCACATTCAGTGTCTTGACCTTGGTGAATGAATCATAACTGTAGAAGAAAGGTTTATAGCAGCCAAATCTTCATCTACTAATATGCAAGCAAACTTTCTATTACAATACAAAATCCCACAACTGACCTGTAACACAAGCAGATTTTCAAAAAGTATGTGTCTGAAAATCTAAGCTACGGTTTATTTTATAAAAAGGATAAATGTCTGATAATTTTCTCATTTCTAGCCTGCATTGTTCAATTTCTTGAAGAATGCCTTATCCCAACATTTCATATTCCTGATATGTGCCTGTTGTATTACGTGCGTGTGTGAACATGTAATTTGTATTGCTTCCTTTGTGTGAAATACCTAGTGATCCTGCCAGTCATCCTGCTTTTCTTTTTCAAACTGACCACGCTGAGCATAGAAGAACATTTACCCAGCGTGGTCATGTTCCCAATGCTGCAGCTGCTACCCAAAAAACATACCTGTTGATGTCAGAGAAAAGTATTGGTCTACTATATTGGCATGAAAATTTTTTTTCTTTAATATGTTTTCACAAAGTAAATATGTGAAGAATTTATATTTATATATATATATATATATATATATATATATATATATATATATATATATATATATATATATATATATATATATATATATATATATATATATATATATATTATATATTTATTTATTTTTTTGGCAAAGGCTAAGCAGGAAGATGTAAAGGGCATTTACTATGACTGGCCATTAAAGTAAACCTGTTACACCATAAATGCATCCATCGTTCCTACAAAAATGAGCATCACAGAGTGTCTGTGTGCACCTTTCATTTTTTGCCTATACTGTACAATATGTGCATGGGAAGTCCCCTAAACCCATGCATCCATTCCTTGCAGCTGATGTCTCCAGTGACAAAATGGAGTTCTGGACCGCTTTTCTGACACCCTACAGGGCAAAGAGGACATTGAAGAAAACAAACAAGACTATGGCTACACATTTTAGCTAGAGTGTACAATTGCAGGATATGTGCGCCCAGATTCAAGTAATTTTTAAAGAAATAAAAGTATTTGCAGTCACTTCTGGTGCCTTGTGGGCCAGTGTTACTTAAATATTACAGTATGTTTTGTATTGTAGACACACATTCTGTACGGCAAGTAAACAGAATACAAATAATTTAAAATAACTGCAAAATGTGTTTATGTGGACTCGCAGTGCCCTTTATCATCATCTTACTAACAAGCACTCTCCTTTACAAAGGTTATGTTATCGGTCTAAAATGTCAGAAAGCCTATTAAAAGTGTTCACCCTGTTGGAATTTTTCAGGTTTTGTTGTCTATTTTGACCTTGATTAACAGAACATACCCCTAATGTCAAAGTGAAAATCCCACAAAGTGATTGCAATTAATTCAATTTTATCCACTAATAATTACACAGCTAGGGATATATGGAACAGTATCACGTCAGCTACATATGCCTACTATGTACATTTCTCTTTCTGCATAACAAATACAGCCAACAAAAATTCCATAACCTCCTTATGAACTTAAAATTAAGAAAAACTGACTGATCTAACCAGTTGTAGAAAAATGCAGGGCACTTGGTCTATGAGTGCGGTGATCACTGCACATGTATTCCACTGAGAACTACATGGGGGAGCCCCAGACAGCAATAAAAACATGACAAATGGTTCCCCACTATCTAAAACTAAGATAGGGCTTGACAAATTTGCTTAGAATCTAGGAGCCAGCTGAAAAAATTAGGAGCCAGTTATTTAAATCCTCTGCCCAGCGCCCAGAACTGCATGTCTGGGGCATCGGACAATAAGAATTGCTCATGCCCGATGCCAAGAGAAAAAGACCATATAAAAATAAAAATAAAACAACTTTTGTTTTGTTATAAGATTTTGCAAATACGTTTTTTTCTCCTTCACTGATGTGCTTTGATAGGCTGCATTAATGGGCACTGATGGGGTGGCATTGAGGTTGGAACTGATGGGCACTGGCAGGTGGCATTGATGGGCACCAATAGGCAGCACTGAGGTGCCACTAATGGAAACTGGCAGGTGGCACTGATGGGCAGAATTGGCAGGTGGCACTGGCATTGGCAGGCGGCACTAACTGGCAGGTGGCACTGGATTGCACTGGCAGGTGGCACTAACTTCCATTGGCAGGTGGCACTGGCAGGTGGCACTAACTGGCAGATGGCATTGGCAGGTGGCACTAACTGGCATTGGCAGGTGGCACTGGCAGGTGGCACTAACTGGCAGATGGCATTGGCAGGTGGCACTAACTGGCATTGGTAGGTGGCACTGGATTGCACTGGCAGGTGGCACTGGCAGGTGGCAATGGGTGGCATAGATTGGCAAGTGGCACTGGATTGCACTGGCATATGGCACTAACTGGCACATGGCACTGGATTGCACTGGCAGGTGGCACTGATTGGCACTGGCAGGTGGCACTGACAAGTGGCACTAACTGGCAAGTGGCAGGTGGCACTAACTGGCATTGGCAGGTGGCACTGGATTTGCAATGGCAGATGGCACTGCTTGGCACTGGTAGGTGGCATTAGCATGTGGCACTAACTGGCATTGGCAGGTGGCACTGGATGGCACTGATTGGCACTGGCAGGTAGCACTGCTTGGCACTGGCAGGTGGCACCAACTGGGAAGTGGCATTGGCAGGTGGCACCAACTGGCATTGGCAGGTGGCACTGGATTGCACTGGCAGGTGGCAATGGTTGGCACATGGCACTGGCAAGTGGCACAGGTTTGCACTAATTGGTAAGTGGCACTGGATTGCACTGGTTGGCACCGGCAGGTGGCACTGGTTGGCACTAACTGGCACTGGATTTCACTGGTTGGCACTGGCAGGTGGCACTAACTGGCACTGGCAGATGGCACTAAACTGCACTGGCAGGTGGAACTAACTGCTATTGGCAGGTGGTACTGTCATTGGCAGGTGGCACTAACTGGTATTGGCAGGTGGCACTGGCAGGTTTCACAGCCAATAGTGTAACTGTGAAACTGAATGCTCCCTGCAGTGCTGCACTGTGTGAAACTGTATGGAGAGAGAGGAGCTGACACATTCAGCGTGATGTCAGAGGTGGGCGGGACCCGGGGTGGGCGGGACCCGGCAGCTAGCCAGCCAATGATTGGGTTGCTTAAGAAAGGGGAGGGGCCACATACATGTATCGGCCCACCCAGATCTCATCCCATTGGCTGGTGTTGGAAAGCTGGGTCCCGCCCACCCCGGGTCCCGCCCACCCCGACATTCAGCCTCAATTTTGACAGCTCCTCTCTACACACAGTTTCACACGCTGCGGTGCTGCTCTGCCAACAGTGTGTGGAGAAGGGAGGAGGATGTCAGAGGCTGCTGAGCTGCTCTCTTCCTGCTCCATCCCGACTATCAGACAGTGCTCTGTGTCTGGAGGCACCAGACACAGTGCAACAGAGGCACCTGTCAGTGGCAAAAACCCAGGCGCCAGGGCACAATTTCTAGTCGCAATGGCGACCTGGCGCCTGGGATTTTTCGAGCCCTGAACTAAGAAACTGTCTGTTTAAGAGGGACCATAATAAAATATGTTTTGTTCTCCCTTACCCCTCACATCTACATAGAATCAGCATACATACAGTACAGCAGGGCTCAAAATTTCAAGTACTGAGCTAATAGCCAGGCCTCCTGGGTTATTTGCTACATATAAATCAAGGATTTTTTTTTTTATTAAATTTTTTTATGGATTTTTTTTTATTTTAATCTTTTTATTGACTAACGCTAGTTTTCTATTTAAGATACCCTAATACTTTAGTTTATTCAGCATTAAAAATGGAGCTTAGTTATGTAGCATGAGGCTGTATAGTCTGCAATATTTACATGTTTGGTAAACTCATTCAATGAATCTAAGCTGAGATCACATGCACTGCATTGATGCATTCACACAATTTCACATTAACCATGACATAAACCTTCAGGAATATTTCTTTATCTCATGGTTTTGCAAATCTATGTACACTACAAACTGTATGATTGAATCGGTTCTGATATTACTGTTTTACTAAACTGACAGCTTATTATTCTAAATAGGAAATCTTCATTTTGTTTGCAACTATTAAAGATTCTAACTACCAGCAAGAATAAGTTCTTACATTAAGGCCGGGTTCACACTATAGCGATGCGGGAACGCCGCGAATCCGCGGCGTTTTCCCGCATCGCACACCTCCCGCCGGCAGTTCACACTGCCCTATGCGGACGGCTGGGAGTGTCAATGTTATGTTAATGACACCCCCAGATCCGTCCGCATATCGCAGTGCGATCTGCCGACTCGCACAGGAATCGGATCGCATGGTGTGAACCCCCATGCGATCCGATTCTGTTGCGGACCCAAAAAAGGGTCCCGTGCGAGTTTGCTGCGGGAGCGCTGCGAATTCAGCCATACTATCTGTATGGCTGTACTCGCATTGCTACGGAGATCGGATGTGATTTGCTGTGCGAATCACATCCGGATCTCCCCCCGCAGCAGTGTGAACCCAGCCTTAAATAGCACCTGTCATTTCAGATCCATCATGGCAGTGCCTGTTAGCGGACATCCACTCACCTGTTGTGTCACTGCCACATATCACCAGCCATCACATTAAAGTGAATGGGACTATCGGTGAGTCAACAGCAGGTCAGAGGAGGAGCCACTGCAGGACAGAAATGACAGTTGCTTTTTAACCACTTGAGATCCGCGCTATAGTCAATTGACGGCTACAGCGCGGATCTCCTTTTCCGGGACTACGTCTATTGACGTAGTCCCGTGCACGAGCGGCCTGCGCACCCCCTGAGGGGCGCGCGCGGCGCGCTCTGTGATCGGCGAGTCTATGAGACTCGCCTGATCACCGATCCGTGCAAGGGGTCGATCCCGACCCCTTATCACGTGATCAGCTGTCAGCCAATGACAGCTGATCATGTGATATAACTGAGCCGGTAATCGGCTATTATTCCTCCTCGCGCTGTCAGCGCGAGGAGAAAAAAAAAAGCCGATCACCGGCGGCCGTGATCGGGACATCAGTCCCGATCATGGCCAGCACTGCTAGTGCCCACCTGCAACCCTGTCAGTGCCCACCTGCCCCCTGCCAGTGCAACAATAAAAAAAGTAAGTTCCCCCCGTCAGTGCCACCCAGCAGTGCCCATAGTGCCACCCAGCAGTGCCCAAAGTGCCACCCAGCAGTGCCACCCAGCAGTGCCCACAATCTGCCTTAACAAAGGTGCTGCACCCGTGCCACATATCCGTGCCCATCAGTGTCATCTACCAGTGCCCAGCAGTGCCGCCCATCAGTGTCATCTACCAGTGCCCAGCAGTGCCGCCCATCAGTGCCCAGCAGTGCCACCCATCCGTGCCACCCATCAGTGCCCATCCGTGCCACCCATCCGTGCCATCTTATGTGTCCATCTTTGCCCATCAGTGCCGCCTTATCTGTGCCCATCGGTGCTGCCTTATCTGTGCCTATTTGTGCCGCCTTAACTATGCCTATCAGTGCCCACCAGTGCAGCCTATCAGTGCCCACCAGTGCAGCCTATCAGTGCCGCCTCATCAGCGCACTTCAATGAAGGAGAAAAATGACCAGTTTGCAAGATTTTATAACAAACTTTTAAACATGATTTTTTTTTTTTTGCATCTTTTTTTGTTTGTTTAGCAAAAAAAAAAAAAACTCTGAGCTGTAATTAAATACCACCAAAAGAAAGCTCTATTTGTGGGAAAAAAATTATAAAAATTTCATTTGGGTACAGTGTTGTATGACCGCACAATTGTCATTCAAAGTGCATCAGCGCTGAAAGCTGAAAATTGCTCTGGGACTGAGGGGGGTTTAAGTGCCCAGTAAGCAAGTGGTTAAAATTTATGATTTAAATTGAGTTGGTTTAAATCAAGCCTTTACTAGCGATTTAAAACAGACTTGATTTAAATCAAATCCACCTTGCGTGCCAACAGTTGCCAAACCCAACCTCGACTCAGTCCCGCCCCCTAAACACGCCCTCATAAATTATCTCATGAGATGAGTTTTATCATTTAATTCTGCATAAAACATTTAAGAACTTTATCTGTGCTCACCAATGCAGCCTTGCCTGTGCCCACCAATGAGGTATGTGCCCACCATGCAGCCTACCTGTGCAGAGGAAGAGAGGAACAGGAGAGCCACCCGGATGATCAGAGCGCAGGGAACACACTGATAACAGCTTTCATTTCAATTACTGTGTTCCCGCTGCTCAACGTCACATACAGGCCGCAACCTGGCTGGGGAACTTTGACTGACAGATTGAACGTGTGATCTGTGTTTTAAAGTCCCGGGACCAGGAGGAGGGGCTGTATGCGACAGCAAGGAACACAACAATGTGAAATGAAAGCAGTTATCGCTGTGTTCCCTGTGCTCCAATCATCCGGGCGGCTCTCCATTCTCTTCCCATCCAACCCAGGTTGCCGGTGTTCTATTGATTTGTGCCCTCTGTCTAATAGTGCCCGTGCATGTGCAGAACGGAAGGGCATGTCAGCCGATTTCCCAATCAGTTAGAGCAACGTCCCCAGAGCGCATACGCACATTGTAGGAGGCTTTTTTCCCCACAGGAGATACCATTTTACGGCCACAATTAAAAGTTATGCAAGGAGCGGAGGGATGCCTTAGTTGTCAGATTGAGCAGGTTGTGGGCGTGTTGAAGGGCGGGTTTGGTCTGTGTAGCAGCCCGCCCTCAAAAACAGCCAAAGCCCGCCGTTCAACACACCAAACCCACCCTGTAACACTGACAAAACCGGACCTCGAGAACCACTGTAAACCCGCCTCACAACAGCGGGGTACAATAGGACAACTACGGTGTCCCTCCACTGTTTGCCTAGCATTCAATTGTGCCAAATGGTATCTCCCATAGAAAAATGCTTCCTATGATGTGCGCATGCGTTATGGTGACATGCCAGCCAATCAGGAAATCAGCTGGAGTGCCGTACAATTGTGCGCATGCACTTTTCGATGGAGGGCATTTTTCAACAGAACACAGGCAGTCACACACCCCGCACGCTCCCCGGTAGCCATAGCTCTTCAACCCTCAAAATCCACTCACAAAATGCAGTAGCTGTCAGTTTTGGAAATCAGGATAGCTGTGCGGGGCTCCGCCCTCACAGCTGCATCATTCATTCACAGTGATCTGTGAATGAACTATAAGTCCTATATACCATAGAGCAGGGATCCTCAAACTACGGCCCTCCAGATGTTGTGAAACTACACATCCCATGAGGCATTGTAAAACTCTGACATTCACAGACATGACTAGGCATGATGGGAATTGTAGTTCCTGAACAACTGGAGGGCCATAGTTTGAAGACCCATGCCATAGAGGAATAGTTCTCAATGGAATTCAAGTGCAGTGATCACCACGCTCATAGTACATTGACAATTCCTCCAGCTCTCCAACAGGGAGCTGGATGAAGAGAGTCTGCCTGGCATTGCACCCACAATCCACTGGTACAATGCTTTTTGCAGGCTCCTCTGAAAAAAAAAACAAAAAACAAAAAAAAAAAAAATGTGGATTCATTATTATTTATTTTTTTTAACAGCTGAACTTAGCCTTTAACTCACCCTTCATAAGTGGCTAAATTAGAGGAATTGTAGTTAAAGGTCACACTGCATCTGTTTTTGCCATGCAGAATATTGATCTTTGATCCGACAGCTTTTTTCCCCTTAACCCATTTTAAAAAATGACATCTGTGTAAAAATGTGCATGACAATTGATAAATGTGTCCCATGGAGCCCAACATGGATTAGTGCAACAGTTGTGCATAGGCTGTGTAAACACAGGGTCACACACCGCTGCACATCATTTTCAGCTATCAAGCCCTTTGACTCCCTAGAGTCTAGGCGATCACTGATATTGCTCAGGTATTGGTTACCTTCACGTAGGAAGTATAAAATCACAGCTTAATCCTATAATTCTCCAAAAATCAATACACAACCATGTCAGTGATATCTCGCAGGGAATCGGCAAACATCTCACATCTAAAAATATTACATCCCAGGGATCCATTTAAAACTGGTTTTAACAATTTAAGGGCAGTAGAGCTGAGGAATTCCCCTTGCCTAGTGGAGAAAAACAAATGATGTTTTCTTCAAACACGTTGCACTCTTGATTCCCTTTGCATTGTTACTCAACTTTGTTTTTTTTTTTCTTACAGCACCAGGCAAGAAAAAAAAAAAGACAAAGACGTAAGTGGAAACTCTGTAAAGGGAAACGCTGCAGACCATAATGTTGTGGGGAACGCTGCAGACTCTGATGTAAGGGACAGCTTTGTGGACTGTGATGTAAAGGGGAACTCTGTAGTCTGATGCTTTATGTTAATATTGTTAAAAATTATTTTTGTAGGTTAATTCTGCAAATAACATTTAACAATATCATTTCATGAGATCATTTACGAGGGCGTGTTTTAGTGGTGTAATTAGGGAAGGGGCAGGGTGGGCAGACTGGTGGCGAGTGACTGTCTCTTAATGGCCTGCCTAGTAGCTCAGGACTTGAAATTTTGAGCCCTGTCCTAGATGTCATCCTTTGATCCAAAGCCTAGGTATCCACGTGATTAGCGGAGGAAGTGCAATGCTAATTTTACAGTGTTCAAGACAAAAAAAAGTTTTTTTAGGGAATTAAAATGAACAATTAACAGTGTTTCGCAACCTTTTTTCAGTCAGGGCTATCTTTAAAATTCGGCACAATCTTGATGCACCTCATTCAAAAACGTAACAAAAACTGAATCGTTTTACACATCACAGAAGCGCACACACACATAGGATACCAGATAGGTGATCTATTCCTACTTAAACCCCAGCCATCTTCACCACTTTGTGACAAATGGTTGGTCACACTCACACTGCACTATCATTAATAAACGACAAGGATGCCTCATCCTGCACAAAGATATTTCAGCTCACCTGACCACAATCTAACTGCCAGCAGATGGAAAGCTATCATCACTAGGTTTAGTTAAAGTGGAAGTAAACGTCCATCTCTTGCTTTTACCTATAGGCAAGCCTATAATTAGGCTTACCTATAGGTAGTGTAAATATCTCCTAAAAATGAATGCTTTGAAGGAACGGCCACTCGTGACGGTACACAGAGCCCTGTACAGTGAAAGGCGGCTCCCGCTCACATGCGCAGGAGTGAGGTCATCGCGGCTCTGGCCAGTCACAGAGCCAGATTCCGGAACCCAAAAGCAAGACGGGGGGAACATGAGAGCACCTGCAGCACTGACAGAGTTAATACTAGCATATTTAATAAAATAGAATAGATTAGGGTATCCCCACGCTATCAACAAGAGCATAGGCTAAGGATAGGTTGCAGCAGACCACCGACAGGGGTATAAGCCCTACCCCCCCAATAGTAATTCCTTAAAAATCAAATAAATGGTGTTGCGCTACCTGCAAAGATTAAACTAAACTATACTAAACTAAACTAAACTACAGTGCCTTGTGCTTAAAGGGGTTCTGCACTCATAATAAAACATTTGCCCATTCTGTTGCCTCTAGTTCATATATTTCATAATGCCACCTGTTTTTTTTTTTGGATTCACCTACCTTTTGTAATCTGTAGTAGTTTATTTTAAACCCCTGCGGCGATGGGCGGTCTCTTGCGGGGATCAGCGTCATTTCCTGCTGAAGCCCGCACTGTCTCCTGGGATCTCGTTCAAGTAATCCCAGGAGACATTGCGGCTAATGCACCCGACATCTCGCGAGATTTCGGGTGCTACAGCCGACATCTCGCGTGATTTGGGTTATTACAGCGAGATCTCGGCTGTAATAACCCAAATCACGCGAGATGTCGGCTGTAGCACCCGAAATCTCACGAGATGTCGGGTGCATTAGCCGCAATGTCTCCTGGGATTACTTGAACGAGATCCCAGGAGACAGTGCGGGCTTCAGCAGGAAATGACGCTGATCCCCGCAAGAGACCGCCCATCGCCGCAGGGGTTTAAAATAAACTACTACAGATTACAAAAGGTAGGTGAATCCAAAAAAAAAAAACAGGTGGCATTATGAAATATATGAACTAGAGGCAACAGAATGGGCAAATGTTTTATTACGAGTGCAGAACCCCTTTAAATATATATTACCAATAGTGCTGAATAACACTCTACCAGGGATGATGTCTCCTCCTATTAGGTGGGTGTAATAAAATCACCCTAAACTGGACAATTATATATTACACACAGTATGTATATATAAAAATATTCCAAATATATAAAGTGCCTCAAACAGATTAAATCGTGATCAAATAAGTGAATAAAGTGTCCAGTGTTTAAATCTAGCAGCAGAGATAACCAGATAATAAAGCGTCATGTGCTTTAAATATTCAAGTAAATATCTCCAAAATAATAAACTCAAGAAAGTTACATAGAACTCTTCTTATAATAAAACGTGCAACACGCAGTGCATGCTTAAGCAAAGAAAACAAGATGATAAAGTCTTTATGTGAGCTTAGATGAATGAAGTGACCAGTGGCTTATTCAGTGCTTCTCAGAATAAAGTGCCAAGAACCGTGTCTTTAACTCTTATATCTCCAGTGTTCACGGCACACCAGGTAGAGTGGCCCCTTACCTTACTGCTGTAAGGTAAACAGCAGAGCAAACAGGCAAGATCCAGGGGTTGTAACCCTATTCCTGGCAGGTAAGTGCTGGCCCCCACGGCTGGTATTTTATACCTCAAATAGCTTCCACACAGATCTTAATGCTCAATGTTATCCACAAGGATCTCAAAGAAAAGAGAGAGGTATGCTCCGATAGTGAAGTATGTATATGAATTTATTTTAAAAAAAATGTATTGAAAAGGTACTCACAAAACAGGTAATAAAATCAGCTTTAAAAACAATCGAACGAGCGTTCCGCTCGTGGTATGGACATCACTTCCGGTATCCTAATTCCTCCTATTCCGACGCGTATCGTCACCAATCACGTGTCAAGCCTTGAGGGGTAAATGTATCTAAAATGAAGATCCACTTAGATTCCACTTGGCTAAGTGTCCTAACTTTATGGCTCCCTCTCCAGTGTTTTTTATATGGTTCTATACCCCAAAAGGTGAGGTGAGTGGGGTCCTTGTTATGGTGGGGTCCGGTATAGTTGACCCCAATTGGGTAATTTGTAATTTTAATTTTGTTTTAAAATATCCAATTTTAATATTTAAATCATTGGGATTAAATATAAAATTTCTTCTACGACCACAAGCTATTGGCTATAGACTGTCGAATAATTGCAATAGACTACCCCATAATGTGAATAAAGGTTTGCCCTGATTAAGGGGAATATAACGTTAGTGATTAGTAGCCCTGTGTAAAAATGAAATTCTGACACTTTTTATATATTTTTTAAGTATTTTTATTCTCCATTCTCAAATATGGGATTATGTGATTTATGCGATTTATGTGCGATATTAAGGTACTAGCCGGTATTTCTAATTGAAGTAAGCAGATACTTGCCATTTACCGACTTTTCCTGGCGAAATTCTTCTCTCTTCCGCCCCCCCCCCCCCCCCCCTTGAGCTGGATTCTAAATAATGTTATTGTTGGTCAATGACATTAGACATATGAGGGTAATTTAAATTTAAATGTATTAGTAGCCATTGGTAAATCACCGCTATACTATTTAGACACATGGAAAATGGCTGCGGGTGTAGCTCAACCTAAGAAATCACTCATACGAATTCTAGTTGAGGGATGACTATGGGAAAATGGCTGACGACTGGGCGTACAAAAAATGGCCACGGGTGTAGCCTGACTATTCGGAAAATGGCCGCGGGATCCACTAAAAAATGGGCAAGCTAATGATAGTCTATGGGAGACTTTGGAATAATGGCCGCTATACACGTTAATATAAAAGACACTTCCTTGAAACTGTATTCCATTCCCTGAGGAAGTCACGTGATTAGTGACGATACACTTCGGAATAGGAGGAATTAGGATACCGGACGTGACGTCCATACCACGAGCGGAACGCTCGTTCGATTGTTTTTAAAGCTGATTTTATTACCTGTTTTGTGAGTACCTTTTCAATACATTTTTTAAAATAAATTCACATACGTACTTCACTATCGGAGCATACCTCTCTCTTTTCTATGAGATTCTTGTGGATAACATTGAGCATTAAGATCTGTGTGGAAGCTATTTGAGGTATAAAATACCAGCCGTGGGGGACAGCACTTACCTGCCAGGAATAGGGTTACAACCCCTGGATCTTACCTGTTTGCTCTGCTGTTTACCATACAGCAGTAAGGTAAGGGGTCACTCTACCTGGTGTGCCGTGAACAGTGGAGATATAAGAGTTAAAGACACGGTTCTAGGCACTTTATTCTGAGAAGCACTGAATAAGCCACTGGTCACTTCATTCATCTAAGCTCACATAAAGACTTTATCATCTTGTTTTCTTTGCTTAAGCATGCACTGCGTGTTGCACGTTTTATTATAAGAAGAGTTCTATGCAACTTTGAGTTTATTATTTTGGAGATATTTACAGCACATTTATTATCTGGTTATCTCTGCTGCTATATTTAAACACTGGACACTTTATTCACTTATTTGATTGTTCACGATTTAATCTGTTTGAGGCACTTTATATGTTTGGAATATTTTTATATATACATACTGTATGTAATATATAATTGTCCAGTTTAGGGTGATTTTATTACACCCACCTAATAGAAGGAGACACCATCCCTGTTAGTGTGTTATTCAGCACTATTGGTAATATATTTAAGCACAAGGCACTGTATTTTAGTTTAGTTTAGTATAGTTTAGTTTAATCTTTGCAGGTAGCGCAACACCATTTATTTGATTTTTAAGGAAATACTAGCATATTATGACATTACCTTGCAGGCACTAAAAAAATAATAATGTCCAGCCGTTTACAACTGCTTTAACCACGTAGTTACACCTTTATCACAAATCAGATAGCTTATTGACCTAGCAATCATTTGCAATAACAATCATGACTATTCATAAAATGTCTGCAATATCCACTTCATCGCCAGCAACTCACCAGTACATCGCTGGACCCTTTTTTTTTTTAGAGCCGATAGCTGGCTTTCTTGTAAAAGCAATCCTAGCAGGTAATCAGCCACTGGATTGCTTTTACAAGCTTTTGACACCCACCCCCCCTCTCACTCCCACCGCCTTTCTCTGGCTTTCCCGTACCACCAGTGCTTTTGCCGGGTGACTATAAAAAGGTAATCGGAGACTGTAACGGCTCTAATCACCTCTAAACTAGGGTATAGGAAACCGAAAATGATAAGCATTTATCACTGTCGGTTTCCACAGATGTAAACAGAGACATTTTTATATAGGGAAAGCATTTGATCACACCGATCTTGGTGTGATCAAATGCTTTTAAGGGCAGAGAAGACATCAGATAGATCCTAGACCTCTCCATCAAGAGTAGCTGTCATTGCCTATTGCCATGACAAGGGATATTTATATTCTCTGCGATAACAACCTGTGATAAAAATTTCTTAAAAGTTCTACAGGACAGCTTCATATCCCCAATTGGTGGACTAAGAGTAACGCATTGCTAGATCTTTTAATTCCAAAATGGTACAGATCTAATTGCATATGTGGAAATATGGGACAACTTGGGAACTAGCGACCAAAAGAATTTTACATACCACATAAATCATAGGCAAGCGAGGCACAAAGGGAGTAGTAGAACACTAAATTTCAAAACTGCAAACTTTTCTAAACTGTGCTCAATGCTGCAGGATATTAACTGGAACCAAATCCTTGAAACATTCAACACAGAGGAAAAACGGGAATGCTTTAGGAATATATTAAATGTGTAGTGCATTCCAAAGGGTAATAAATATGGAAGAACAAAGGTAAAACCTGGGTGGCTGAACCAAAAAGTAAAATGTCATATGAAGGACAAAAAAATGGCCTTTAAAAAGTACAAAACAGAGGGGTCAGTGTCAGCATTCAAACACTAAAAGGAATAAAAAAGAAAAAAAGACAGACACATATCAGAGAAGAGTAAAAATAATCCCAAGAAGTTTTTTTAATTATATTAATAGTAAAAAGGCGAGGACGGAACACATAGGCCCCATAAAGGACAAGGAAGGGAAGGTGGTTACACAAGGCAGCTGTGCTAAATGCTTTCTTCTCCTCAGTCTTCACACAGGAAAAGGAGGGGTATATCGACCATGACAGTATTAGCAACATGCCACAGGATCTATCCTTGTGGCTAACAGAGGCTGGAATTCGGAAAGCATCAGAGAAGCTAAACATAAATAAATCACCGGGACCAGATGGCTTACCCCCGAGATTCCTTAACCATTTTAATACTGGGAACTTCCCCCCTTCCTGCCCATTACAATTTTCAGCGCCGTCACACTTTGAATGACAATTGGGCAGTCATACAACACTGTAGCCAAACTAAAAATTTTTTTATCATTTTCTTCCCACAAATTGACCTTTCTTTTGGTGGTATTTGCTCACCTCTGGGGTTTTAATTTTTTGCTAAACAAAAAGTTTGATATAAAATGTTTTCTCCTTCACTGACGGGAACTGATGAGGCGGCGCTGATGAGGTGGCATTGATGAGGCGGCACTAATATTTAGAACTGATGGGCATTGATAGGTGGCACTGATATGCAGCTCTGATGGGCACTGATAGGTTGAACTGATGGTCAGCACTGATTGGCACTTTTATAGGCGCAGATTGGGATTAGCGTAGGCACCTCTGATGTGTGCACCGACTATCGGCACAGCGCCCCCCACCTCTAACAGGAGAGCTGCCGATCGGCTCTCCCTGTCAGCGCGAAACCGAGGAAAGCCGATTAGCAGCACTTCCTGGTTTATGCTTTGATTGGCAACAGCTGATCACATAGCAAAGAACCTCTGTCAGTGGCTCTTTACCATGATCGGAGATGGTGTGTCAAACCACCAAACGCCGTGCTTAGTGATCGCGGCTTATCCTGCTGGACATCATATGACGCCCAGTCAGGATAACTGAACCATTTCCCGGCCATCATTCTGCTATAGGCTGGGTGGAAAGTAGTTGAAGAACTCAGTCAGATTATAGCCAGACCGCTATTCCTAATCTTCATGGACAGTTTACTGACAGGATTTGTACCAGCTGATTGGCAGAAAGCCTGTGTGGTATAATTATTAAAAAGAGCCTGGGAACTATAGGCCTGTCAGTCTAATGTCTAGTTTGCAAACTATTTGAGGGGATAAGGGACTATATCCAAGAATGTGTTGATGAAAACAGTATAATTAGCACGGGTTTACGAAAGGTCACTCTTGCCAAACCAACCTATTAACCTTCTACAAAGAAGTGAGCTGCCACTTGGACAAAGGTAGGCCAATGGATGTGGTGTATCTGGATTTTGCAAAAGCATTTGATACAGTCCCTCACAAATGCTTAATCTACAATAGGCATGGACCATTGGGTAGATAATTTGGACATTTTCACTTTCACATTTTACTCACTCTTGTTGCCAGCGATTTAGACATTAATGGCTGTGTGTTATTTTGATGGGGACAGCAAATGTACACTGTTATACAAGCTGTACACTCACTACTTTACATTGTAGCAAAGTGTCATTTCTTCAGTGTTGTCACAGGAAAGGATAGAATAAAATATTTACAAAAACCTGGAGGGGTATACTCACTTTTGTGAGATACTGTATATATTATATATAAAATACGTTTGGGGGTTATATGTAGTTTTCTAGCAAAAATAAATAAAAATAGATTTTTACATGTAAAACTAAAAAGTACCAGAAAAGGCCTGGTCCTAAAGCGGAAATGCACGGTTGTCACAGACTTTCAGTGTAGTAGCCCTCTTCAAAAAGACAGAATATTTACAGAACAAAAGGTATTACAAAGAAGAAAAAAAAAGAGAATGCAACAGAAATCCAAAAAAGAAAACTTAACCAAGGTTCTGTGGGTTCAGCAAAGTCCAGTTGATGAACATAAGATGAATCACTGACTGGCAACATAAATCTTGGCTGAAGATCTTTATATCTGATGGTAAAGCGGGTCCAGACTGCTAATGCAGTCTGTTTTCTGGTCCTCAATGAGGATGTGTTCCTACAGTTTTCTAAGGGCAATACCATATTTGAATACCTACATGTTACAGTGTGTTAACTGGTATTTTATTATCCATCACGTGATTACATTTTAAATGAATATAAATATGATGGGTATCAGAGGTCTATTTACACCTAGGAGATGGAATGTGTCTAACCCGCCTCCAGTACCTTCCAATATAGTGGTGTTAATGCTAACAAATAACTATGCTGAAATCTTAAAATGTGGAGATGTGAACCTATGCGAACACAATACCTCGGGTCAGTAGTCTTTAAACTGGTACACAGTAATCCAGATGCAGGATTCAATGAAGAAAAGCTTTTGCTAAGCTACCAACAGCCTATTAAGCATGTCAATATTTTACATTTTAACTTGCTTAAGAATCAACCAACCCAAAATCTAGATTTTCATTTTTAGTAATGTCAGTTTAATCAGACATTAGATCATTCCATATTCTAGGGACTTGCCAAATGAATAATCTGACAGAGAATGAGATATCCTTCACACACTAGTGGATTTGCTTAGGCACAAGAGACACAGTGGACTTTTTGAGGATTAATGATGCAGGTACATTTATCAGTAAACTATCATCTGACAATTTTTTTTTCTACTGACAGACCATTAAGAGAGTTATTGGGTCTCATGCACATTTGAGCTGAACAATGCCAGTTTTGCAGTCATTTGGCCCATGTGTCCATGCACACATAGGACTTTAGAGGCAGCAAAAAAATTAAAAACCTCACTTGTGCATTCAAGAGAGGAACAGTTTAGCTAAAATAAAACTCCAATGTGTTCCTAAACACATGTAAATGCATTTAAGCACCAGGCATGTTTAGCACTTGAGCGTTCATTATGTTCAGTGACCAGAATCAATGAATATTCTGGCCAACAAAATTATTTAATAATTATTTATTTTCTCAGATGCACTGAAACTAGTAGAACGTTACATAAGTTACTGTCACAGATGACTACAGCATGACAAAACCCATTAGTGTTCTAAACAAGAGTGGAATTTCCAATATTACAATACAACACTGTTTCACTGATAGTTTATTTTAAAAGTATATGCATACCGGAGGTAATTCTGCCAGTTGGTTCCCATCCAGCCAGAAGTCCTTAAGTTTATGTAGTGATCCAATAGATTCTGGCTGAAATCCAACACAGGATATTTAATTAGAAATTGAAAAAAAAATTAGATATTTTAATTACATACTGCCAAAAAAAAAAAAAAAAAAAACCAGAAAGAACTTTGCCCCACAAACATATCTAATGTGGAGTCACATAGAAAGTGGCAATAAATGTGTATACTGGGCAAAAAAAAAGAATTATTTTGCATAAAATTATCAGAATCCTGTGAACATTATGTCTTTCAGTTTGTCAGCATCTTTCTAGAGGAAAGAATATATTTAGTGGTCCAACTCAACAGTGAAAATCAGGTGAAACCATTCTGAGCAATGTCTCCTGGTAAAAAAAAAAAATCGAATTGAGGCGACAGATGTGAAGTGTCATATAGCTCTACAGCAGACATGAATGCATTATGCTACGCTATACAGGGAGAGTGCTACAGACAGACACTACCAGTGCTAGTTTATCAGCATGCACAATAGGAGGTATACAACTTAAAAAGGAAAAAAAAAAAATTAACGCAAAACCATATAGTTTCCAGAGGATGAATCTACAAATCTGTTCAATGTGCTCTATACCTCCTCTACCCACACCAGACCACTTTCTCTAAGCTTCCACGTGGTCAAAAGCTTCCTTATCCATTGCAGTAGACAAGCTATATGAACTGAATTCCGTGAACCTATAGAACAGACTCACTGTTCACATCACTAGTGTCAGTTTTTAAATGCTGAATTTTACACAAAGTAGCAGATCTACATACACAAACTGGGTTTTCACTAGCTTTAAATACCCTTTTCTTGTACAAAAAGTTGCAGTGAATTCAAGCAGTTGTACAGTTACAATTTCACTGTCTGGCTGGTCTTAATGGCATTTTTTCAAATCTTACCACTGGTAGCTTTCAACTGATAAAGGACAAGTAATTACAAACTATGCTCACATAAAGGGGCAGTGGTGTTGGTAAACAGTAAATAGGTAAACTTAGGCATAACTTTCAGCACCAAAATGTAGCTATGAGAAAGTTGTCTCAAAGTAAATACTGTTCTAATTTAAAAGTGATTTATTATTTTCATTAAAGCATACATCAGAAATGGTTGTAGTGGTAAAGCCATAAACATATCTCTTACCAAGTTATATATTTCATTGTTTCCTAAATCAAGCTCTTCAAGTCTATGAAGCTGGGAAAGAGACCTGCCAAAAATAGGGAACAGTAGGTCAGTACGAAGAAGAACAAAGGACCATTTTTCAGCGGCCAAAGTACCATAATTGGTGTTTATCTGGGAACAAAATGTTGCTCATGTGAAAGGTTCCATGGAGTGCTTGTTACATCAAGTGCTGTTAAAAAGTCGCCATATTATAAAGCTAGGATCTAAAGGGTGAATAATTTGTCCGATGTGTATGTACAGTACATGACTGACACCTGGGTGTGACGGTTTAAAAACACTTATCTTCTTATAGTGTTCATGTCATATACCGTATGTTATATTAAACACAATACTCTAATGATATATACAGACAAGCCCTGCAAACTTAAGATGGGAGTTAACTAAATGCTTTAAAAGCCCTTATAAAATATATTTGAGCTGCCTAAAACATTTAAAGAGAAGTTCAGCAACTGAAAAAAACAAAAAACACAATTCTACTCACCTAGATGGATACAGCATTGATCCAATACTGTATCTGTCCCACCTCTAAGACCAAAAGCTGAGCGATCAAAGACATCTGTTGGCTTAGTTCTCGGTCTTTAGTGAACCAAGGGCAGAAAGGTCAGTACCTGGGACTCTCTGCTCTGCCCCTCTATCGCTCACTGGAGAGCCAGGCTCCAGTGGCGGGAGCGGGTGGCTCAGGCTCTCAGCAGCTCATTGAGAGACAGAGCCAGCTGCTGCTTAGGCAAGACTGGCCACCTACTTAAAAGGAGAAGTACAGCCAAAGCTCATTTGGCTGTACTTCTCCTATAGATCACAAGAGTGTTAGTCCAGGCTCCGTGTCATCATGACCATAGAGTCGGGATCCGCCAGGTCCCTAGACTGACACCCGGCTCTGGCTATCGGCGAGCTGCCAAGAGCATGAGCCAGCTGCCCCCACCCCCTCCACAGCTTAACATTCCAATGAGCAAAGAGGGGGCAGAGCAGAGATCTGTGACTGTCGGTCTACAGTTCTCTGCTCACAGAGCAATTCGCTTGGTTCTCAGCGTAGAGGTGCCAGGGGACAGACGCTCTATACACCTAGGTATGTATGAATCCGAATCAAAAATGGCTTGTGTTTTGGCCATAAATCACAAAACGTGGAGGCTTCTGTAGGTATGTACAGGCACACCTGGGTTCCCGTCTGCACTTTATACCTGTAGCAAAGTTTTTAGGCTGGCTACTGTGTTGTGGTAATGCGTTTGGTAGTGCATCGCAGTGCCATTCATTTTGAATGGCGTCCCAATGCGCCTTTCAGGTGCACCTACAACACATGTGAATCGCAGCACACTACATGGTTGTAAGGGGGGCCTCAAACTGACAGCATCTATTCAACAACCTGAAGAATCTCAGTAGGAATATGCAGGAAAGGCTACATTTGTGCCAAATCTACCAAAACAGCTCATTTGCCAATGCATGCCCAGTCATCACATGTTTAGTTCCACTGACTACAGCTGACTACAGCCCTGGCAAAACATTTTTTTAGAATGACACAATTATTAAATTTTAACAAAGTCTGCTGTCTCAGTTTTTATAACGGCAATTTGCATATACTCCATGAAGATGATATGAAGAATGATCAGGTGAATAGATAGCAAAGTCCCTCTTTGCCATGAAAATGAATCCCCCCCCCCCCCCCCCCCCCGAAAAAAACATTTCCACTGCATTTTAGCCCTACCACAAAAGGGCTAGCTGATGTGTCAGCGATTCTCTCGTTAACACAGGTGTCAGTGTTGACCAGGACAAGGCTGGAAATCACTCTGTAATGCTAAGGCATGATACATTATACAATTGTCTTCTATAGATTGTATTTTGTGTGCAATCAGGAAGGCCCTTGTACTACACAGTTGAAAGTAAAGATAAAGGAAATTGAATAAGAAAATTGTATAGTGTATGGCCAGCTTAATTGAGTTAGAATAACAGACTGGAAGCTTTAAAAGGAGGGTAGTACTTGAAATCATTGTCCTTCCTCTGTTAACCATTGTTGCCTGCAAGGAAATGTGCAGTCATCGCTGCTTTGCACAAAAAGGGATTCATAAGCAACAATGTTGCTGCTACTAAGACTGCACCTACTGTAAATCAACCATTTACAGGCATACCCCACTTTTAAGTACACAATGGAGTTTATTTACTAAAGCTGTAAAGTGCAAAATCAGTCTAATTTCTGCATAGAACCCCAGCTTGTTCAATTAAGCTTTGGTAATAAAACCGGGAAGCTCATGGTTTCTATGCAAAAGTAAGCCCGATTTTGCACTTTCCATCTTTAGTAAATAAACCTCATTGTGTACTTAAAAGTGGAGAATGCCTGTATTGGATCATCAAGAACTTCAAGGAGAGTGTTTCAATTGTTGTAAAGAAGGCTTCAGGACCCCCAAGAAAGTCCAGCAAGCACCAGGTCCATCTCCTACAGTTGATTCAGTTGCAAGGTTGAACACCACCAGTGCAGAGCTTGCTCAGAAATGGCAGCAGGCAGGCACGAGTGCATCTGCACACACATTTAGGCGCAGACTTTTGGAGGATGGCCTGGTGTCATTTCTCTCCAGGAAAAAAAGGGATTGAGTGATATTTCGCAAAAGGTACAGGGATTGGACTGCTGAGGACTGGGGTAAAGTAATTTTCTCTGATAAATCCCCTTTCTGATTGTTTGGGACATTCGGAAAAAACTTTGTCCAGAGGAGAAAAGGTGAGCGCTACCATCAGTCCTTTGCCATGCCAACAGTAAAGCATCCGGAGAGCATTCATGTGTGGGGTTTCTTCTAAGTCAAGGGACTGGAGTCACTCACAAATTGTGCCTAAGAACAAAACCAAGAATAAAGAAAGGTACAAAAACATCCTTCAAGAGAAATTTCTCCCAGCCATCCAAGAACAGTTTGGTGATGAAAAAAGCCTTTTCCCGCATGATGGAGCACCTTGCCATAAGGCAAAAGTAATACCCAAGTGGTTTGGGGAACAAAAATAGTATTTTTATAACCGCTTACCTGTAAAATCCTTTTCTTGGAGTACATCACGGGACACAGGGCCACAGTAATCACTGTATGGGTGTATATAGGCACCTTTAGGTGATGGACACTGGCACACCCTAAACAGGAAGTTTAGCTCCCTATATAATCCCTCACCTTACTGGGAGTACCTCAGTTTTGTAGCAAAGTACTATATATGTATTAGAAAAGGGGAAGGACCTCTGTGTCCCATGATGCACTTCAAGAAAAGGATTTTACCGGTAAGCTGTTATAAAAATCCTATTTTCTTTGTCGGACATTATGGAACACAGAGCCACAGTAATCACTGTATGGTTTGTCCCAGAGCAATGCTATCTAAGGGGAAGGAGAGAAACAAAAGTAGGGTGCAATCAGACCTGAGCACCTATACTGCTACCTGCAGCACACTGCGCCCAAAGGATAGAATCTGGTGAATGTAAGGACTGAAGACCAAGTTGCAGCATTGCAGATTTGAGCCATGGAGGCCTGGTGATTCACTGCCCACGAAGCACTAACAGCCCTGGTGGAGTGCGCTTTGATTTGAAAAGGTGGAACTTTCCCCTTCAAACCATGAGCTTGAATAATTACTTGCCGGATCCATTTAGCAGCAGTAGATTTCGATGCCGTCTGTCCTTTTTAGGACCTTCAGGCAACACACACATCCGTCTTCCGAATTTGAGCAGTCGCCTCCAAATAGATTTTGACCGCTTTCACTACATCCAGAAAATGCAATGACTTTTCTTCTGTAGAACAGGGTTCTGGAAAAAGATTAAGGCAGAACAATATCCTGGTTTAGATAAAAAACTGAAATCACCTTCGGTAGAAAGCTATGATGAGGACGCAATACTACTATATCCTTGTGGATTATTAAATATGGTTTGGATACCCTTCTTGCAGAAGAAATGGCTATCAGAAAAACTAGCTTCCTTGTCAAAAGGACCAAGGGAATATGTCGTATTAGCTCAAAAGGCTATTTCTGTAATGCCGACAGAACTAAATTCAAGGTCCAAGGGTTCAGGGGTGCTCTAACCGGTGGATTAAGCCACGTTACTCCCTGTATAAAGCTTCGGACCAAAGAATGAGAAGCCAACGGACGTTGAAACGATACCAATAAAGGCCAAGACCTGGCCCTTGATAGTACTAAAGGCTAGCTTCATCTCTAACCCCATTTGCAGAGATACAAGGATTCAACCTGTGACATACTTTCTGGGATGCCAACCCCTGGATTCACACTAGGAAACATGGCTTCCTTGCATTAATCAAGGTATAAATCACTGAGCCTGAAAGCCTGTGATTCTTCAGAATGTAGGTTTCAATAGCCAAACCGTTAAATTTAGCGTTTGTAAGGTAGGATGGAGCGCTGGTCCCTGCGATAGCAGTTCTGGACATGGTGGTAGGGTCCATGGAGCCCCTACCGCCGCTATCTTTACCATTTCTGCATACCAAGATCTTCTGGGCCACAAGAACCACCGACTTCTTTTCCTGCTTGATCCTGCGAAGAAGTCGTGGTAGCAGCAGAACAGGAGGGAATGCATAAATCAGTAAGAACTGATCCCAACGCATCTGTTCTGCATGCGAGTGGATCCCTTGTTCTTGACACAAAGTTTCGACCTTGTTGTTGAACCTGGGTGCAAACAGATCTACATCTGGGATCCCCCATCTTTGGCATATAGCCAGGAAGATGTTGGGGTGAAGGGACCATTCCCCTGGGAACTGCTGGCGACTTAAGTAGTCCGCCTGCCAATTCTCTACCCCTGGAATAAAGGTTGCTAATATGCACAGCACATTCTTCTCTGCCCAGGTTAGGCTCTGGTTTACCTCTTCCTGGGCTGCATGACTTCTGGTGCCCCCTTGGTGATTGATATAAGCCACTGCTGAGGCATTGTTGGATTGGATCCCGATGGGACAACCCTGCAACCTTAATGTCCAGGCCTTTAGGGCTAGGTACGCTGCCCTAATCTCTAGAATGTTCATGGGCAAGGTCCTTTCGGTTCTGGACCATTTCCCTTGGACAGTCGTTTTTCCAGGACTGCTCCCCAACCCAAGAAGCTGGCATCTGTTACAACCTTCCAGATAACTGGCAAGAAGGATTTCCCTTTCCGCAGATTCTCGGGTATTAACCACCAACTGAGGCTCTGATGCACTATTGGTGACAAACGCATCATAAAATCTAGCGCCTGGCCTTTCTTGTTCCAGGCAGACATGATACTGTTTTGCAGCAGTCTTGAATGAAATTGAGTAAAGGGAACTGCTTTGAATGAAGCCACCATCTTTCCCAACAACCCCATACAAAGGCGAATAGAAAGACCCTTCTTTGCCCTGACCACTAGAACCAGCTGCTTTATGGCGTTGATCTTTGCCTGGGGTAAAAATACCCTCTTCTGGATTGTATCTATAATCAGACCCATGTACTCTAGTCTTCTTACTGGCTTTAAAGAAGACTTCTCTAGGTTGAAGACCCAACCTAGGTATTCCAGGTAGTTGACTGTGGTGACCAAGCTTTGATCTAAGAGGGCTACTGACCAGTCTATCAAGAGCAGGTCGTCTAGGTAAGCTATAGTCGTTATACCCTGGGCCCTTAATCTGGCCAGAGGAGAGGACAGGAACTTTGTAAACACCTGAGGTGCAGTGGCTAGACTGAAAAGGTAGAGCTACAAACTGAAAATGATGTTTTCCCACTTTGAAACACAGATATTTCTGATGAACAGGGAAAATAGGTACATGCAGGTATGTATCCTTGATGTCGATTGATGCCAGAAGTTCTCCTCCTTGTAGGATGGAGACTACTGATCGGATTGATTCCATGCGAAAAGATCGACTTTTCAGGAATCGGTTTAGATCTTTGAGATCTAGAATTGTTCCGACATCTCCATTTGGTTTTGGCACCGTGAAAAGGTTTGAAAACCCCAATCCCTGCTCTTCCATGGTAACCATGATCACTTTTTGTGACAAAAGTCGGTCTAACGCTTGAGACTTTTTTTCTCTGGATCTTTTGGAAACATTTGATCTGAGGAAACGGGAAACCTCAGAACTCTAGTTTGTAACCTAGAGTTATTGTGGAGAAAGCATTCTGTCTTATAGGTTTCCTCCCCCAGGACTTTTGTCCCTGGGATTGACTGAGTTTTACCTCTTGAACCTGATGATGGAGGCAGTTGCGACTGCCTGGAGGCTGATGCCCCTGGCACTGGAGAAAGGGCCTGTTTAAACGAGGGACGCAAAAAAAACTAAAAATGAGTATTGTCAACAGGACAAGTCAAACTTATTTACAGAGGATATAGCAGAGTCAATTGCTGGTATACCCTACATTTTTGTAAATTTTTCCTCTATAGGATAAAGTGCTGAAAACTTTTTGGGAGGGAAAAAATGCTTATCTGAGTTATCCGACTCAGAATAATCTTAGTTAGACTTAACAATAAGGGTATTTCTACGAATCTTTCAGGACCGCACCGGGTGGAGCTGTGCTCTCTCCGGGTGCTGTCCTGAAAGACGAGGTGAGAAATATACGTTTTTCCAGCAAAGAATGGAGAGGAAAAACATGTACATCTTGAGGAAGCTTCAGTGAACCCAAACAAGAAGTAGGCTTTTCAACTGACTCAGTTACGGGTAATTTAAATGTGGAGCGGACCATTTCAGTAAGACACTGCACCAGCAATTTCTCAGCCTGTGAAGCTGAAGAGGGTGATTTCCCACTTGATTCCTTGGAAATTGAGTCATCAGTCTCTACCCAGTCCCCTGAGGGGGGATTCATCTCCCCTCTCACAGTGTTCCTCTGTTGAGGGTCCTGGGTGGTAGAAGGGGACCTAATGTGTGTGCTTCGACTTTGTGAAGATGCAATTAAGGCTGTTAATCTTTCCTCCAATCCACTCATGGCTGAGGAAAAAGCCTCCTGAGTAATATATACAGGGGCTGAAATGCCAGAAGCAGTTGCAGCCCCTAATCCTGATGACTCACTCTGACCAGCCTCCCTAGGTCTTTCGGTGGGGATGGTGTTGCAGAGGGTGGGTCCTCAGATCCTGAGGGAGATCCCTTTGAGCCCTTATTTTTCGGGTATTAGTACCACCCCTTCTGCCCATAGTGCTAAGCACAAACTACCAGAAATGCACCCACTGCTGAGCAAAATAGTCTAGCAACTGCAGCTGCTATCAAGGCTCAGTCTGATGCTAAATGTGCCTGGGAATGCCCGTGTCACCCACGCTCACATGCCATCCATCTGCTCTGTATCCCTCCTTTAGCTGTATGCACCTGCAAAAAGTGCACCTTTATAGCTTTGCATAGGACCCCGCCGACGCCACGCTGAGGCCCTGCCCCCTTCCTCCGACCACCCACTTTGCCCCATCTTTTTTCAAATGAGACCGTTTCCCAGTCGCACATGGAGGGGGGGGGGCTGGCATGGAGGAGAGCTGGAGGATTGAGACCCGCCGATATGGAGACGGCAGCGGCGCAGCATACCACTGCTAGCCCATGCCCTCTTTGCCTGGAAAGAAGCTGTGGGGATACATTCCGAAGAAAAAAAAAACCCTTTCCACATCCTACCTGGAGCTTGGGCTTGGAGGATGCGCGCAGCTTGGTGACAGAGCGAGACTGACAAGCATGGAATCAAGTATGTGACAGCCCCTGGTGGTGACTTTAGGCATGACACATTTACTTGAAGGAGAAAACAGACAAGAATTAGAAAAATTTCTTAGGAATCTCCCTTACCTTATCCAGCTGCAGGGCTCTGTGGTAAACCAAACAGACTCAATCTTCACCACTCAAGGTGGGCTCCATTAAAAACCTTCAGGAACCGGGTCCCTTTATAATCGGGGGATCCACACTTCTGGGCCTGTAAAGCACCCCGCCAGGAAATATGGCTGAAAAAAATATCCCGGGTTCGAGCTCTCTAAAAAGAGAAGGGTTACAGGCAGAACCTTGTTTCTTCCAACACAAAGCCCGGGTACCATTCAATTCGGCCTGGAAAAGACACTTTGAATGGATCTGGTTGTATGACTTGCCCCAGCCAAGATTCCCCCAGCAGAGCTCAGCACAGCACTTCTTTATTCGTGACCAACATCTAAGACACTGGTGAAAACACTGAGGTACTCCCAGTAAGGGGAGGGGTTATATAGGGAGCTAAACTTCCTGTCTATGGTGTGCCAGTGTCCATCACCTAAAGGTGCCTATATAACCAATACAGTGATTACTGTGGCTCTGTGTCCCGTGATGTATAATAAAGAAACATCAACATTTTGGGTCCATGGCCAGGAAACCCCCCAGACATTAATTCCATTGAGAACTTTTAGTCAATCCTCAACAGGTGGGTGAACAAAAAGAGCCCTGCAAATTCTGACAAACTCCATGCATTAAGAATGGGGTGCCATCAGTAAGGATGTGGCCCTGAAGTTGATTGACAGCATGCCAGGGGGAATTGCAGAGGTCTTAAAAAAGAAGGAAGGGTCAGCACTGCAAATATTGACTCTGCATAAACCTAATGTAATTGTCAATCAAACCCTTTGACACATGTAATTACATCTTAGTATACCATAGTAGTAGCTGACAAAAAGAGCGAACACCTGCGAAGTAACAGACTTTGTGAAAATTTTAATTTGTGTCATTGTCAAAACGTTTGGCCAGGGCAGTACACCACCTTCATATCCAAAACCATTCACATGTTATAATTGGGAATGTATTCACAAATATTCTCAATGGCAAGCCCATTTCAAATAAGTTACAGCATTTAGCTCTACTTGAAAACATGCTTCCTAGCAGGGTTGGTAACTATGTAGCACAGGAGGACTTCTAGATTAATCTGGAACAGCAGCTCACATATGAATCGCTAATGTGTATAATGTTAATTTATGACGATTTCATTACAAACCACAAAAAAAAAATTACAATTGTTTTAATGGCTTAAAGGCAATTGTTTTAACATGTAAATGCTGACAGTCGACATTCTGTGCACACATTTTCATTGGCACTAATTGGAAAAAACAGCCCCCAGCAAATAAAATCCATTAACTTACTCTGGTAAATAGGTCAGTAAATTTTCTCTCAGCTCTAATGAAGCTAGGTTTGTTAGGCTGAAAAAAAAAAAAAGAAAAAAAAAAGGGCTTTAGTGCAACAACAACAAACAAAAAAGTGTCAAACAGATTAAAAAAGTTCATGTACATAAGGGGAAAATTCTTCACCTAATAACAAAAAACTATTAGCATTCCTTAATTTTGGAGAAAGCCACTCACAGGGCAGACAAGTGCATTTTAACCTGCCAAAGGATTTGTATTTCTAGCCCGGTCTGAAATTTACAAAGGACCCCAACACAGCAGGTCAGCGACCTAATCTTTCTCTGCTGCAGTTTCACTTACAGGTCTAGTCCCTCCCCGAGTATGTGAACGGACACTGAAAAGGAGAAGCAGCACACCAACACGCTCATCTCTTTTCACTTTGCTCTATCGCCCTATCAACAGGTCCTTTGTGATTGGCTCCTTAACCACTTCAGCTCTGGAAGATTTTACCTCCTGATACGACACTGCTTTATTTTAACCGAAAATTGTGCGGTCGTGCAATGCTTTACCCATATAAAATTATTGTTCTTTTTTTCCCCACAAATACAGTTAATTTTTGGTGGTATTTGACCACCTCTGGGGTTTGTATTTTTTGCGCTATAAAGAAAAAACGTCTGACAATTTTGGGAAAAGAAATATATATTTTTTTACTTTATGCTATAAAACATAGGCAATAAAAAAAAATCTAAAATTTCTTCATCAATTTAGGCCAATTTTTATTCTGCTACACTTTTGGTAAAAAATAAAAAAAAAAAATAATAAAAATAAATGTATGATTGGTTTGCGCAAAAGTTATAGCGTCTACAAACTATGGGATAGATTTATACATTTTATTGTTTTTACTAGTAATGTCGGTGATCAGCAATTTTTAACAAGACTGCCACATTGGGGCAGACAAATCTGACACCAATACAGTGATCAGTTCTTAAAAAAAAAAAAAAAAAATGCTACTCTTACTGTATAAATGACACTGGCAGGGAAGAGATTAACAGGGGCAATCAAAGGGTTAAGTGTTCTCCTAGGGAATGCTTATGGAATGACTGGAGGGAGACACACATATGGTGTTTCTGATAAGGAGCAACACAAGATCTCTCTCTCTGACAGAACAGCGGTCTGCCTTGTTTACATAAGCAGACTGCCATTCTGCCTCTCCTACAAATGATCGGCAGGTCCCGGCAACCATTGCGCGCATGCCTCAGAGTCAACAGGAATCACATACAGGTGTGTGATTTTGTGCTTAAAGCGGAGTTCCACGCAAAAATGGAACATCCGCTTTAAGGGAAGGTGACCCCCTAACATGCCACATTTGGCATGTCATTTTTTTTGGGGGGGGGGGGCTTCTTTAGAAGGTTCCAGCTCCGGCGCACACATGTCGCGGGAAGGAAGATCACCTCTCTCCCCTCCTTGCCAATCATCTGGGACACGTCACAGGTCCCAGATGATTGCTCGGCCAATCACAAAGCATGCAAAGTGCATGCCCGGCTGTGAAGCCGGGGCGCCCACAGTGACAATGCCAGTGGCGCAAAGAGGAGGGGGAGACAAGCGGAGCTTTGTTCCCCCGCATCATTTGACCCTGAAACGGAAAAGTGTCAGATTATTAAAAGTCAGCAGCTGCAGTAATTGTAGCTGCTGACTTTTATTTTTATTTTTTTCATTGTAACTCCGCTTTAAGGGCAGCCCTGCCGCAGTAAATGTACATGGGGCGGTCCTTAAGTGGTTAAGCCACTTCTCCCTCCTCTTCACTGAGCTTTGCTGTGTAGGGGATTGTAAGAGATTGATGTCAGGTTAAATTCAGGTACTTTGCAGCTTGCATTTAAAAATATATTTATTGAAGTATGAAGGAATATGATTCATTCAATTACAGTAATTTTTTTTATCTGCCTCTTTATACAGTATATTTAGTCCATTAAAAATAAATATGTCTATGCACACTGCTACAGCCCTTGTTTGAACAAAAAACATACAAATAATGTCATTCAGATCTTGTACTCCAGGATATTTTTTATTTTTTTGGATAAAGTGGCACATGGAGATCTTGCAGTCTTCCAGAGATATAAATTCCAGCAGACTCCCCGAGTTACAAACATCCGACTTCTAAATCTACCTCTGGGAAGGGTAATTCACTCCTGTAAGAGTTATCATGGGAAAAAAGTGTCTCCACTGAATCTTTATCACTAATCCTTGCTTCCACAACCCAACATTTTTGAAATTCTAATTGTCACAGGTATAGAAAGTGACGTGAAATCTTCTGAACAGGGGCACACATAGCAAAACAAATGTTACAGGGGTGTTAACCCTTCCCTATGCTATGCAAAACTTACATTTTTTTTCTGGAGTTACACTTGAAAAATGTACCTGTCCCAACTTGCATACAAATTCAATTTAAGAATGAACCTACTATTTGTTTGTTACCCGAGGACTGCTTGCACATAAGCCCACCTGTAACTAAAATACTAGCCTTTAAACTCTTCATCACTTACCGCGCTGAGAGAGAGCGTTCCCAGCACGGTAGCCGGCGTTTACTGGAAAGCTCCCGATGCAAACTAGTGATTGGGAGCTTTCTGATCATGTGACCACTGCATTATGACCCAAATTCCCACCTCCCGGCATTTGGAGCCCTTAAAAGGGCCAGGAGGCAGCCAGCGATAAGGGGTTGAAGCAGTATTAAATCAAAAAGCAAACATTTATTCAATTGCAGCTTATAATTTTTAGATGTGGTGGCTGCAACAGCTTTCTTTTTTAGGCTCTTTATTTTCACATGGCGATCTGTCCAGCAAGCCTGTTTTTCAACAGAACATGCCGTCCTGCATATTTAGCAGTTAGGGGGTTCACAAAACCCATTTACCACTGACAAGGGGTGCTTACAATGATCAGTTTTTTTGTATATCTTTTATCCCCTAAAAGAAAAATGGTAACTGCTAAATAACTTAACTGGAGTTTGATTTCAATTTGTTAAAGCGGGATTCCACCCTAAAGTGGAACCTCCGCTGATCGGATCCCTCCCCCCCTCTGGTGTCACAATTGACACCTTTCAGGGGGGAGGGGGGGTGGAGATACCTGTCAAAGACAGGTATTTTCACCCACTTCCGGGCATAGACTCCCGTGGGAGTCTACGCCATTTCCTGCCCTGCCGCGCTGTCTGCTGGGACACACACGGGTCCCAGTGACAGCGCGGAGATTTCCTATTGCGCGGCGCGGCTCGCGCATGCGCAGTAGGGAACCGGGAAGTGAAGCCGATTCACTTCACTTCCTGATTCCCTCACCTAGAATGGTGACTGCAGCAGCCGAGAGCCGAGCGATCGATCGGCCTCGGCTGCCGCCATCGCTGGAACCCGGGACAGGTGAGTGTCCATTTATTAAAAGTCAGCAGCTGTAGTATTTATAGCTGCTGGCTTTTAATATATTTTTTTTTTGGTGGAATCCCTCTAAGTATCTAAATCTGGTAAAATCAGGGTGTATCTAAATAAAGGGTGTCAGGCTCAATTTCAACACATTATGGTTGCTTTCAAAGGGCAGATTGTATCTGTAAGTCTATGTATGCAGAATCCAGGAGTGCGCTACATACAGAGTGCAGGGTTGAAGGGTGCGCTACATACAGAGTGCAGGGTTGAGGGGTGCGCTACATACAGAGTGCAGGGTTGAGGGGTGCACTACATACAAAATGCAGGGTTGAGGGGTGCGATGTGTAGAAAGTGCAGGGTTTAGGGGTGCACTACATGCAGAGTGCAGGGTTTAGGGGTGCACTACATACAAACTGAAGTGTTTTTAAAGGTGTGCTGTGTACAAAGTGCAGCATTTAGGGGTGCATTGGGTGCAAGGGTCACATGAAATGGCCGCAAGCCTTGTGTTTGACATGTGTGCTAGTGTATCCAACATTACTCTCCTTCCAGACTGACAATGCTGCTGCCCAAAGGTATCTCTGTTGCCCCTCCAACCATTGTGTAGGCAGTCTATTTGCCGGACTTGTGTTACTGGCCAGATCACCAAGTGAAAAAAATGAAGGAAAAACACAACTAATGCAGCCACCACATCCAATGATTAGTAATACGCAATTACATTTTTGGTTTCAGGTTTAATATAAAACTAAGTAGACTAACACAGGCACGACCCAGTATTGCTCTATTTTTTTTATGACAGATTTTCATTTTTTTGGAACATTGCATTTGTAACACAATAAAAAGCTAAGGATGTAAGTATCAAAAGGAATATCACAAAACGGCCATACCAGGAGCTTTGCTGATGTGGGTAGATGTACCCATATGTCCTCTGCATTTCCCACTCATGTCTGGCCCCTAGAAAGTGCAGCGGCAGCTCTATGACCACGGTGTCCCTCGGACACAGTGGATCACATGACCATACAGGACCAGTTTACCTTTTTGCTAGGGACAACAATTGATGTCACCAGACCAGTGTCCCTGATTGCAGTGACGCCAGCATCTGTGTCCAATCACCACCACAACAGTGTCAGAGTCAGTGTCTCTGGTTGCAAAGATGATAGACCAGTATATGCCAGCAAAAGTGTCCTGTTGGCTGCCACACAAGGGCCAGTGTCAGAGTCAGTGAAGCTAGCAATACTGTTCTGGCTGCAAGTCATGCCAGCCTCAGCAATACCAATTAAGCCAGCAACAGTGTTCACCATCATACCAGTAGAACACCAGAACACCAGAACACCATGTCCTAAAATAAAATAAAAAGGGGAGGGGAGAAGGTTTACACGCAAGGGGTGCCTTTCAGGTTCTGAGCATGACAGATAGTAGCAGGAATGGTCCACATAGCCATGTCAACATATGCCATTGTATTCCTTCATTGGACACACTATAAAATATTTACGAGACTCATCTGCATCTTAACAATTCCCTGTGCCCTCCCCGAAAGTCAACCCTGAAAAGGACAAGCTCTACAAAATTAGGCCATTTATCAATTATTTTTTTCCCCCAAAAAAGTTCTAAAATGTATACTCCCGACAAACATATCTGCATTGATGAGTTCACATTTTACAAGCAGGCTGGGCATCAAATAATTTATTCCCAGCAAATGTGTCAGATACAGGGTAAAGTTATAAACTTTGTGAAAGGGTCAAAGGGTACACAAATGACTTCCGCGTTTATATAAAGGAAAAAGACAGTCACTTGGAACAACTAGATGACAGACTTATATGGGTAGCAGCAGAAAAAAAAAAAAAAAAAAAAAAAGCGTGTACGACTTTGTCACCCCTTTTCCATGAGAGATACCACCTCTGTGTAGACAATCTTTATACCAGGTATGGAGTACTTTATATTTTTTCTTTTACGCTCTTCTCCATTTGCTTCACAACATTGACAAGGTATGTGTTATAGTGAGATTCTGAGCATTGCATCCTGGTGTCATGTTGGGGACAGTGTCCCATTGTAGGGGTCTTGTTTTTCATTCTTTTTTTGTGTCTTTTTGATATTTATAAATACGCAGTACACACACACTACTGTGAAAAAGCTTTAGACAGGTGTGATAAAATGCTGTAAATTAGGAAGGCTTTCAGAAATAGAAAAAAGTGTTAATTTAATTTCAATTTTGTTTATTGCTAAAAATAAACTAACAGAAAACTACCCTTTGCTTTTCAAAACAGCAGCAATTCTTCTAGGTACACTTGCACACACAGTTTAAGGAAATCAGCAGGTAGGTTATGTCAAACCTATTGGAGAACTAACCACAGATCTTCTGTGGAGGTCAGCTGTCTCAGAAACGTTGGTCTCTTCACGTACAGTTCCCAGACAGACTGGATGTGGTTCCAGAACTCCTTTTTGTTCTTTACGCTGAAGATAGTTCTTAATGACAGTGGCTGTATGCTTGGGGTTATTTTCTTGTTGCATTAGAAATTTGGGGCCAATCACACACCTCCCTGTTGGTATGGCATGGTGGATAAGCATCTGCCTGTACTTCTCAGCAATGAGGACACTAGGGGTGCAACGGATCATCACCGATCCGTGATCCAAACGGGTTACCATGTTCGGATCGGCACACAACGCGATCCGTGGCATCGACCTTAGGAAAGGCAGTGGCTTTGGCCTAGCTCCGGAGTGGCGGCCATCTTGGTGCGCCCGTCGGCCCTTCACAATGCGATCGCTCCGTTAAATGACGGAGCAATCACTTGTAAACAAACCGGCATCATCATGACGCCGTTTCCTCTCTCCCCTCTGTGTACTGATCTGTATAGTGGGGGGGAGAGATCGGATGGCAGCAGCACTGTGGGCTGTATCTGTAGTGCCCACAGAGCTGCTTCGTGACAATTGCAGTCACAGCCATCCCTCCATACTCTGCCAATACCCTGCCATACCCAGCCAATATAACAGTGGGGGAGATGACGTGGATATTACAGTGGGGGAGATGTATATTACAGTGGGGAGATTTTGGATATAACTGTGGGGACACAGGTCTTTGCAAATTTAATTATTATTTGCTGATCCGAAAAATGATCCAATCCGTGGCTCTGATCCGAGGAATGATCCGATCCGTGAGTTTTTTCGATCTGTTGCACCCCTAGAGGACACCATTAATCTGGACCAAATGTCCAACTTCATTTGCAGAAATTTGCAGCCCCAAACCTACAAGGAACCTCTACCATGCTACACTGTTGTCTGCAGAGATTCATTGTATCGCTCTCCAGCCCTTTGGTGAAAAAAAACGGGTTCTTGCTACAGTCAAATATTTTAAATTTGGACTCATCGATCCACGGTACCTGCTGCCATTTTTCTGCACCGCAGTTCATATGTTTTCGTGCATAGGTGAGTCACTTAGCCTTGTTTGGACATCAGATTTGTTTTTTTTAACCGCAATTCTTCCACGTAGATCACTTCTGCCCAGGATTATCCAGACAGTAGATGGGTGTACCTGGGTCCCACTGGTTTCCACCAGTTCTGTGTTTGATGGCACTACAGGACATTTTTCAGTGTCAAAGGGAAGTAAGCATGATGAGTCTCATCTGCTGCATAAAATTACCTTGGCTGACCACTGTGTCTATGGTCCTCAATGTTTCCTGTTTCTTTGTGCTTCTCTAAAAGAGCTTGAACAGGATATCTTGAAACCATGGTGTGCTTTGAAATCATTGACTGGGAGAGACCTTGCTTATGAAGTAGAAGTACCTTGTGTCTTGTTGCTGCATTTAGGCTTGCCATGGTGTATGACCTAGAACTGGTGTCTTCCACAATCTTACCTTAGTAGCAGAATTTGGCTGTTCCTCATCCAGTTTTAAGCCTCCTATATAGCTTTTTTTGTTTCAGTTAAGGACCATGTTGCAACCTACATTTGAAATTGAGGACTATTAGCCCCTGCTTGGTATAAGTGGTAATTATACACCTGACTCTAATCCTACAAAATCCCTAACTTTCTGCAAGTGTAAGAATTGACACTGGTTTGAAGCCAAAGGGTAGTCACACCAAATGTTGATTTGATTTCAAATTTGTCTTTGGTTTTCTCACTTTGCATTTTGTAAATTAATTTAAAAAAAGACATAATTTTCAAATCATGCTTTCACCTTTCCTTCACACCTGCCTAAAACTTTTGCACAGTACTGTATACACATATGTACACACACACACTGCTTTCCCCTCCCCCTTTTTTTGGCTGATGGTCGATTCCTTTTTGTGTACAGTAGCGGGGGGGGGGTGTTTGAGGGCATGTTTTCCTGACCCGTTTCCCTTTATGGCTATTTCCCACATTTTTATTTCCCTCTCCGATTTTCCTTTAGCCCCCCCCCCCCTTTGTGCTTTGGATAACAACCCCCTTGCTTGTCTCCCTTTCGGGTTGCAGGTTTGGGCTTTAGGATGTGCAGTGCAAGCACAGTGAAAGAACCTGCCAAAAGTGCTCCAGTATGGTGCCTACCAGGGCAGGGGAAGTGATGTCACCTAACGGGGAGTCCCTGCAGTCAGAACACAATAGCACAGCTGGGTGGTTGATATACTCACATTGCATAGTCAGTACAGCAAACCCTTCAGTTTTTTTTGTACCAGGCACAAGACTGGTCACATCAATTACATGGTATATGGCCAATTTTATTTGGCATGCATGAACAACAGAGGTGGCTAAAGGCTATATTTGAATGCCTGGAGTTCAGCTGTGAGAATCGAGTCAGAAGTGGCAGCCTACATATTTCTCTAAAACCAGTTTCCTTTAAGAGCTTACAGTGCTGTCCCAAATCAGGTCTGACTCTATTCAAAATGCCAGCTAGAATTACTGCTTTAAGTTACAAGCTTCATTACATGAAAACGGTAAAAGATTTTTTTCTTTCTTAGGTTTGACCCACACACAACAAAAGCATGCAACAGCAGAGAAAGCTATAAAAGGAGACAAATACTTTTTATCATTAGGTTATATACACAAGGAAACATCTAAAAATTTTATTTATCATGAGAACATGCAATAGCATTTTACCAAAACCTTTCTGGGCCGGTGACAATTGAACAAAAGATCAGCAAATCTATTACTGTACCAAAGCTGTCAGGTTTAAAACCTCTAGGGCTGTCAACTATTCTCTTATTCAGTTAAACAAAGACAAATGCACCAAACTGAAAATCCAATGTCATGTTCCGGGTAGAGATTAGATCTATGTTATTTATACGAGATTGAGAAGGAGCCATTGTCTTGTTCCGAGCCCCCATAAGGCTGCTTGATATCAGGTTTTAATTCTTAAGCAAATCTTAGTGCCAAATAGTATATGAACACCTGGCACATGACATCTATGGTTTTAATGTAAATGTTGGAAACCATTCATAATTTAGTCTTAGATGCTAGAAGCTAGCTGGACCGTGTGCTGAGGATTTTTTTTTTATAAAAGGAAGTTCCAGCCTGGGAGAAAAAAAAAACTAAAAGTCAGCAGCCACAAATACTGTAGCTGCTGACTTAACATAAAGGACACTTACCAAGTTACATTTTTGCCCGCAACTCTGCTTTAATGTCTACTGAAACGCCCACCCATTTGTACTTTTTCATCAATGATTTGACAGTTTTTAGTTTGTTTACATATTTATGATCACAGATTGGATCCAGCCGAATTAGACTGCTAGCCATACACTGTTCTTAATAAAATTAGGTCTTTCAAAGACGTGCATTAAAAATGCACATGCAGGCACGTTACAGTGTACACACAAATCTACAGATACAATTCAGCATTTAGTCCTGGTTCACACAAGTGAGCTGTACGATACTGAATATGATTCACACCGCACTGCAAATCACATGCGAGGTCTGTGTGATGCGATTTCAGCCATACAGATAGTATGGCTGAATTTGCATCTCGTTCCGACCAAACTCGCACAGGACCTTTTTTTGATCTGCACCAGAATTGGATCGCATAGGTATCCACACCCTTGTAATCCCATTCATGTCCTAACTGACCATTCGCTCTGCGATCTGTAAACTGATATGATGGTGTTGACATGCCCAGCAGTTTGCATAGTACAGCGCGAACTGCCTGACAAGTCAGCTGTGGAGTCGGACTAGTGTGAGCCTAGCCTGAAATATCCATGCAGGATGGACTATTCTTTACCAATAGCGCAAAGCAAAATATGCACTAACCCATAACGATCACATATTATCCCTCATCAGTGTAGAGTAACTATAATACAAATAGCTATTTTTTTCAACTGGGTACCATTGGGGATAACAAATTAACATAATGTTAAAATTAAACATGCACAAAACAGAAGAATGAAGATAAAATACATTTACATATTGTATGCAGATTCATGAATGAAATGACCTTCCTAAAGCAGAACTTCATCCAAAAAGGGGAAGTTCCACTCTTGCTCCTCCTACAATACTTGAAATGATTTTTATTTTTTTTCCTGGGGGGGAGCGAGTACCTAGTTTTTGCAGATAACTAAGCCAAGTTCACCCACCCCCCTCTGCCCTCCCGCAACCTTCTGGGATGCATCACAGAAGGCCGCAGCGCAGTGGGAAGCTGGTTGTGAAGCCACACTGAGTCATATCCATCCAGCTTCCCACAGTTAACAGGTTGGTACTGGGGACTCAAAGACCGGCAAGGAACTGGCCTAGGTTATGACAGCGCAGCGACCGATAAGGGTCTGTTTAATAAAAGTCAGCAGCTACATTTCATGGAGGGAACTATTCATTTTTTGGAAGCTGGCTGAAGCTCCTCTTTAAATACTGTTTTTGTTCAAATTTTCCAAAAAACACATTACACTAGCGGTTTTAGAAAATGTAAATCTTGGGATAACCTTTTCTACAACAGAGAGGAACTCTTTAAAATTCATTGAGCAGTGTGGCAAATAGTCATTGCTGCAGCACTTGGTATTTAATGGCCCATTCTCACAACAGTCTGTCTTCACTGGCAGTCAAATATAGTCCATTTAACACATTGGCAAGAAATAAAACTGCAGTACACTTCGAATATGAATGATACTCCAGATTTCCATAAAAAGCAGAGAATGTTAATCACTGTATCCAGTTTTATCTACTATGGTGTTGATGTAGCTGAAAACAACTCTTTAGGCCAGTAACATGTCAACTACAGAAGTAAATAAAAAACAAATATTTTGCAATAAAAAAAAGTGTATACGTAATATAGGTATAGATACTACCAGATGTTTACACAATCATGTTACAGAATATTTTGTAAATAAATTACTATTAAAATTATAAATGTGGAGCCAGAATGGTCAGTAAAGGAAGGTGTCACAAGGTCTGGAGTCAGGCTCGGAGGTCAGCAGCTATAGCAGCAGAGAAGCTCCTACCGACCAGCTGGAAAAGTACAGAAACCGGTCACCCTGGTGAATGACACAGGCTCACTGGAGGTGCAGAGTCTAATCAGTGTTAACCAGAGCTCCTGATGGTGGACATGTTTTTGCATATTAGTACAAGTTTGCAATCCTCAGGATCACCCCAACAAGAGGAAAACAAGCTGGGGTCCAGTAGCATACATTGCAGGTAGGGATAAGCATAAGCTTTGATAGTAAACAAGCTAAAGGACAGTAACAAGTCATTGCAGGTTGGGATCAAGCAGAAGTGAAGTCGAGGAATAAATTAAAGATTGGCAACGAGTGCTAGAGAAGATAGGGACGGCAGCAGGAGTTACAAGAGTGAGATCTTGGCTGGAGAGAGCACATTATTCTGGCAACCCAGGAGTACAAGGACATGGCTCAATCAGGAAATTCATGAACAAAGTTCAAGGTTCAGCAGAAAGAAGGCAGGAATGTCCAATGGATGAAAAAATGGGTGCTGGGAGCATCTAAAGTGGCTCAGCAAGTACAGAAATCACCGGACAAAGAAGAGGTTGCAGGTTCAGACCCGGGTCCTGACAGAAGGGGAACTAAACAATTGTCAAACAGATAACAGGTAACAGATAATGAATTGAGCTGTACTATACAACATACCAGAAACGCAGTTACATCTTATGTTTAAAGTTATTGTTCATAACTACAAAAGAAGAATGTACTGCCAAGTAATGTACAGATGCTGGTCAAATCTTATTCCCGACAACATCTGTGCCATGACCCCACCCAACACGTAGAAGTAGAAAGAAGACTTTGCTTTTTCAAGGTTTATCAAAATAAAACAGGTGCATGATTGACTAGCTAGTGCTACCATGTGTTCCGTTCACCTAATATTGTAATTAAAGAAAAATCTGTGCCAAGAAAAATTTCAGGGCTGCTGTTGGTAGCCTCTCTTCTAAAAATATTTCTGGGCAAGTTTCTCTAAGCTTGCACTGTCTTGTCATTTTATACCAATAAGTTACTTTCTCAAGTAACCCAGTTTTCTACTTTTTTTATGACCTCAGTTGTAGTGTGTTTGTTCTGGACTAGTGACTGAATCCAGAGGAAGTCAAGTAATATTTTGATAATTTTTGAGAAGTAACACGGACCTACATAGAGAGTGTTTGGAAATAAAAAATACAATTTCAATCCTAGCTGAGGTTTTTTGCAACACTTACTAAAGTGCAATTCCTCAAATGTATTAAAGTGGTTGTAAACCCTCTCATATACCTACTGAAGTGAACAGCCTCAGATAATACGCACAGATAAAACAAATTCTCCTACATAAGTTGTACTTCTTTATCTGCAGTCTTCTCTTCTTTTTTTTTTACATCTGTTCAAAGTGCTGAATTGCAGTTCAAGCTCTTGTACAGTGTGTGAGGGCTAAAGGAAAGGGATACACCCCATCACAAACTAACACAGGAACAAAGGAATGATGCAGGGCTGTGTTCTGAATAGACAAGCTGTGTGCTGAGCTCTCCTCCCCTGTCACAAATGTATCTCATAACAGAAGAAGGAAGCACCAGAGAGAAACACCTCAAGCTTTGAAGATAGACAATACTGCAGATATACTGTATGTGCTTTGTTCAAATTTCATGACTGAGATTTACAACCACAAAAAAAAATAAAAAAAAATTTAAAAATAAAAATAAAAGTTTCATTGTAGTATCCATTAAAATACAAAAATACAAACATATAAACCACCAAATAAATGGTTACTATACAACATTTTCTTTTACAAATCTTAATAGAGGATGAAATCTAAATTCAATCAATTAACATTTAAACATGTGCACGGATGCCTTACACCTTTCACTTTACTTAATCTAGCATATCCCAAAGTTATATTATATGTGGATAGGCCAAAACCCACAAACCTGAAGAATGATTTAAAATTCTATGCACACCAATATAGCAATACAAAACTTTAAACATTTTAGACAGCAGCAAGGCAAACTGCTTTCAAAAGAAGGCAGACTAAAACAGGGCTCGACAAAACCCGGGCGCCAGGTCGCATTTGCGACTAGAATTAGCGACCTGGCGCAGCACAGCTGGGGGTATCCTGTCTCCATGGCCGCGCCGACGGTAATTGAGCCCCCGGCTTTGAGGCCTTCTGTGATCCTATGGTTCCTTTTGGAATCTGGCGCCCTCTTGTGGTGGCCGTTGGAATTACAACCAGCAATGCTAATGGAGCTTGCCCTGCCTGCCAGCCTATCTCCTTCCTTTTACTTAGGACCCCTAAACATACATACACACACATACACATACATACATACACACATATATATATATATATATATATATATATATATATATATATATATATATATATATATATATATATATATATATATATATATATATATATATATATATATATATACACATATATATATATATATACATACACACATACACACAACACATATTATATTAATATATATATATATATATATATATATATATATATATATATATATATATATATATATATATATATATGTATAAAATAACACCCTAGAGAGTTGCAATACTGTCTGTCACACTGTATTTGCACAGCGGACTTACAAGCACACTTTTTTGGGGGAAAAATAATTTATTAAAATAAAAAATAAAAATAAGACAACAGTAAAGTTAGCCCAATTTTTTTTTTATATTGTGAAAGATAATGTTACGCCGAGTAAATCGATACCCAACATGTCATGCTTCAAAATTGCGCCCGCTCATGGAATGGCGACAAACTTTTACCCTTTAAAATCTCCATAGGAGACATTTAAAAAATTCTACAGCATGCACGTTTTGAGTTACAGAGGAGGTCTGCGGCTAGAATTGTTGCTCTTACTCTACCGATCGCATCGATACCTCACATGTGTGGTTTGAACGCCGCTTTCATATATGCGTTCGCTTCTGCACACAAGCTTGGCGGGACAGGGCGCGTTTAAAAAAAATTTATTTTTCCTTATTTTAGCTTTTATTTTCATTTTTTTCACTGTTCTTTTAAAAAAAAAAAAGTGTGTCACTTTTATTCCTATTACAAGGAATGTAAAAATCCCTTGTAATAGAAAAAAGCATGACAGGTCCTCTTATATATGAGATCTGGGGTCAGAGAGACCTCACATCTCATATTTACACTAAAATGCAATTAAAAAAAAAAATGTGTCATTTGAAAAAAATAAAACCAATAAAATGTCCCTCTAAGAGCTATGGGCAATGACTTGGAGACAGGTGGGGGACTGAGGGCTATCTTCCCCTCACTCGTCTCCATGTCAGGCCAGGGACAGGTCCAGATCGCCGTCACGGACCTGGCTCCTAACTTTTTTAGCTGGCTCCTAGATTCCAAGCAAATTTGTCAACCCCTGCCATACTGTATCCAGGATCAAGAAGAAATTCAGTCTAAGTTTCAGGCTCAAATACAGATAAAGTTCATAATCTATGTACATGTATACAATGTAAGAAGAATTGCAGCTTAAGTTTCGGCCTCAAGTGTAGGCAAATCCCATATTCAATGCACTTATATGAAATTCTTCACAATAAAATGACAAAGATACCAACAAAATAAAATGTTGCAAGCCATTTATATTAGGGTTGAAAGCTACAAAAAAACTGCACGCTTGAACATTTAAAAAAAATAAATAAAAAAAAAAACAATTGTTAGGAATTTGGTACCAAACACAATCTGAAAAGCTCATGTTTGAGTGATATGTGGGATGTAAGACTAGCCCAAAACAACAGAATCATAGAGATTCTACATGTTTAAATTTCCAACTGCAGCATACTAGCCATCATAACTGACAGTAAGCCTCTAAGCCTTCGCTTTAGCTCATATGCTAAGCTTTTGTTAACGTCACCATAGCAACAGTCCAAATTTACAGGGTTTATTTATGACTAAATGGAGTACAAAGAGTCATACATTATCCTCAAAGGTATAATCTCCATTAATCTCCCAAAACCTCACATTTTTAGGACAAATAATAAAAATACAAAAGCGAACAAAAACATGCTTACATATAAGAAAATGACAGACAGCATGGATACTTTCTGTAGATTTTCATTTCCTAGTGTGAAATTGTTAATATATTGCAGCTTTCTAGTCCTTGGTAAGTTGCAACTGATCTGGGGTCTCAGTTTCAGGCTTTATTCCTTTACTTTCATCAGGTGATTATGGCAGTAGTACACCTCCCATCCTAGTCTAGCAACACACTCGCCCTGCTCTATGAGGAAAGCAGAATCAGGGTAGGTCTATTGAAATGTCCTTTATTCCTCCATAACATGGATGGGTGGGGTTTTATAGTACTAAAAGACTCAGTTAGACTTACCGGTGACGGTATTTCTAAGAGCCTTTCAGGACAACCCCGGAGAGTAGCTCCACCTTGCAATCAGGAAACACATGCCCACTTTAAAAACACCTCCTCCTCCTCCATGGCTTCAGTTATTGTGGCCTTCCGACGCTGGAAAACAAAGCACAGAAAGCACAACACCATGGTAGAACTTAATACATTTACTAAGCATAACCTAGGGAGGGAAGTAACGGTTGTCCTGAAAGGCTCTTAGAAATACCGTCACCGGTAAGTCTAACTGAGTCTTTCTCAAATCGCCTTTCAGGACAACCCCGGAGAGGATAACCGAGAAACTTACCCTAGGGCGGGACTACTGCCTGCAGTACCTTCCTGCCGAAGGCCTGATCTGCTGCAGACAGTAGATCTAACCGGTAATGCCGGAGAAATGTCGAATAACTGGACCAAGTGGCAGCCTTGCAGATTTGTTCAGGCGTGGCACCGGCCCTTTCAGCCCAGGAAACTGCCGTGGATCTAGTAGAGTGGGCAGCAATACCTGAGGGAGGTATTTCTCCTTTTGCTTTATAGGCTTCTGTTATAGCCAACTTAAGCCACCTACCCAGCGTACTTTTAGAAGCTTTCTCCCCCTTGCGTGATCCAGAAAATATCACAAAGAGGGCGTTTGATTTTCTAAATTCTTTAGTAACTTTCAGAAACTGTAAAAGACATCTTCTCACATCCAATGTGTGAAATACTTCCTCTCCTGCATTTGCTGGGCTTGCAGAGAATGTAGGTAACACTATTTCCTGTGATCGATGGAAAGTTGAGGATACTTTCGGTAGGAATGCTGGATCCGTCCTCAGTACCACCCTGTCCTGATAAATTCTAAGGAAGGGTTCTGTAATAGCTAGAGCTTGGAGCTCTCTGACTCTCCTGGCCGAGGTGATGGCCACCAAAAAGATTGTTTTTAAAACCACCTTCTGCAAAGAAGCTTCCTGTAAGGGTTCAAACGGTGCTCCCGAGAGACCCTGTAAAACTGTAGACAAATCCCAACTGGGAAAGTCTTTAAGGGCTACTGGTCTATTTCGAGCAAGAGCCCTAAAAAATCTAGAAATTAAAGTTTCTTTAGATAAAGTCTTTTCAAAGAAAACTGATAAGGCAGCCACCTGAGTCTTCAGGGTACTGGCTGCGAGACCCTTCTCCATTCCTTCATGGAGAAACTCCAAGACTGACACCGTGCTCTTGACCTTGAGTTCTCTAGAACTGCACCAGGAGTTGAACTTTTTCCAGACCTTCATGTAAATTGCCTGTGTAACTGCCTTCCTACTGGACAGCAGGGTCTTTACTACTTTATCTGAGAGACCTTTAGCCTTTAACAGGTCCTCCTCAGAAACCAGGCGGTTAGCTGCAGGAGTTCCACTTCTGGATGACTTACTGTCCCCTGGGATAACAGATCTTTTCTGAGTGGTAACCTCCATGGGGGCTTCGAGGCTAGGTTTCGAAGACCCGCGAACCAGGGTCTTTTTGGCCAAAAAGGAGTGACTAGTATTAAGTCTGTCCTTTCTTCCCTGAATTTCCTCAGTACTAGTGGAATTAGAGGAAAGGGGGGAAAGGCATAGCACAGCTGGTAATGCCAGGGGTGAGCGAATGCATCCAACCCTATTGCTGCATCTCCTCGGTGAAGAGAAAAGAACCTGTCCACCTTTGAGTTCTGCTGGCTGGCAAAAAGGTCTACCTGAGGAACCCCCCAGGCCTCGGAGATCATCAGGAACACTTCCTGATTCAGACTCCATTCTGCCTCTAGCAATTTGCGCCTGCTTAGGAGGTCCGCAAACAAATTCTGAGAGCCCTTCAGATGCACTGCCGATAGTGAGGCTGTGTTCTGTTCTGCCCAGGCTAACAACAGATTGGCCAGCTCCATCAAGCTCCTGCTTCTGGTTCCCCCTTGCTTCATAATGTAGGTAACCGCTGTCGTGTTGTCTGACAACACCTGAACATGGTGGCCTCTCAAACTCTGCTGAAATGCCACTAAACCCAGAAAGATCGCCTTCAACTCCCTCCAGTTGGATGATCTTTGAGCTTCCTGTTTGGACCAGACCCCCTGAGATGTCTGACCATCCAGATGGGCTCCCCAGCCCCAGGCACTTGCGTCTGTAGTAAGGCGCTTGTCCACAGGAAAGGTCCACACCAGGCCCCTTGAGAGGTTTGCCTGGTCTCTCCACCACCAAAGAGCCCTTTTCGTCTTTGACGAAATTTTTAGCTGTTTTTCCAAAGGATCCTGATGGGACCAGCTTGACAGAACCTCCCTCTGAAGGGGTCTGGAATGGAACCTGGCCCACTGAACAGCCGGGATTGCTGCCGTAAGCAGGCCCAGAACTGCCATAGCCATCCTGACTGAGACTGTCTGGTTGCTCTGTATCCTCTGTACAGCTAGCTGTAACTTTTCCTGTTTTTCCAACGGCAGGAAAACTTTCTGGAGAATCGAATTTAATGTATACCCCAGAAATTTCATTTCCTGTGAGGGGGTCAGGATTGACTTCTCTAGGTTTAGAAGCCATCCCAGGCCCTCGAGGTGAGACTGGGCCCTCTGGAGATTGACTAGGACCTGCTCCCTGGAGTCTGCAAAAAACAAAAGGTCGTCCAGGTAAGGAACGACTGGAATCCCCTTCAATTTCAGGGGTTCCAAAGCCTCTGCCATAATCTTCGTAAAGACCCTGGGAGAGGACGAGAGTCCGAACGGCAGAGCCCTGAATTGGAGGTGCCATACCGAACTCCCTACCTTCAATGCCAGGCGCAGGAACTGCTGCGATGCCTGATGAATTGGTATATGAAGGTAGGCATCCCTTAGGTCCAGGGATGCCATGAAGCATTCTGGGGTCAACAGCTTTGTGATGGAGAAAATTGTATCCATCCTGAAATGTTTGTACCGAATGAACCTGTTCAGGAATTTCAGATTCAGGATTAGACGGTACTTCCCTGAGGGTTTTTTCACCAGAAAAATATGTGAATAAAAACCCCCGCCCTGCTGGTTTACTGGGACTTGAATCAGAACCTCTTGCTGTATCAGCTCCTGTAACAACAGCTTCATTGCAGAGGCCTTCTCCTGATCCCTTGGCAATGTTGTCACATAAAACCTGCTCGGGGGTAGTTCTGAAAACTCCAACCTGTACCCCTGATCGACAACGCTCTTCACGAACAGATTTGGAGACAGCCTGTCCCATTGTTCGCGAAAAGCTGACAGTCTCCCCCCCACTGGGGAGATATTGTCACTTGTTCTTAGGGGACTGCTCTGGGGGAGATCTAAAGAGGACTCCACCCCTGCCTTTGCCCTTCTGTGAACCCCATCTGCTCTTGTGCTCCTGGTCTTTTTTATGGGACTGCTGAAAAGCACGAAAATTCTTTTTCGCAATCTGCTTTTTCTTAACTGGAAAAGCCTTCTTTTTATCGGCTGTTCTATCCAGCACAGACTCTAAATCAGGACCAAAGAGCAAGTCACCCGAGAAGGGAAGACCACACAGCTTGACCTTAGAGGCAGTGTCCCCAGACCATGTTTTCAGCCAAACTGCTCTCCTGGCTGAATTTACAAGAGCCGAAGACCTAGCGGCCAGTTTAACTGATTCTGCTGATGCATCCGCCATGTATTTGACTGCATTCAGGATCAGTGGAAAGGACTCTAAGAGATCCTTGCGGGGTGTCCCCGCCTCAATATGGCTCTTCAGCTTCTCTACCCAACATTCCAGATTCCTGGCCACCACCGTAGCTGCCATTGCTGGTTTTAGACTGACTGACGCAGCATCCCAAGCTTTTTTAAGGATGGAGTCAGCTTTTTTGTCCATTGGGTCTTTAAGGATCCCCATATCTTCAAAGGCTAGATCCGTTCGTCTGGATACCTGCGAGAAAGCTGCATCGACTCTGGGTTTCTTGTTCCAAACCTCTGAGTCCTTATCTTCGAAGGGAAACCTTCTTTTGAGAGCTTTAGAGAAGAAAGGGGCTTTTTCTGGGTCCTTCCACTCCTTTCTCACTGAGTCTGAGAGGACCCTGTGGACAGGAAAAACTCGCCGTTTTGTTTCGTCCAACCCCTGGTACATTTTGTCATGAACTGACAGTTGTACTTTTTCTTCCTGAATTTCTAGAGTAGTGTAGATTGCTTTTAAAATATCATCTACTTCCTCTAGTGATAGCTTGAATTTGGAGCCCCTGCTATCTTCTTCCTCTTCCTCCTCCTCAGAATCCCTGAAGGAGATGAGAGTACTACCCCCTTCGTCTCCAGACTCTTCAGTTTCCACCTGTCTGGATGACGACGCCCTGGGGCTGGGCGGTAAGTTCTGAGGCTCGGTCTGTGCGGGAGGGTTTTGTATCAGGATGGACTTGACTGAACTCAAAGAGTTTGTCAGCTCTTTAACCGAAGAAAACAAATCTTTATATTGTTGAGATGTTTCCTCTTCCACCAATTCTCTGATACAATTTCTGCACATTGCCTTCTGCCATGAATCTCTGAGGGGGGTTTTGCAAGAAGGACATTTTCTCTGACCTGGTCTAGCTTTTCCTAGTGATTTTTCCTGAAACGACATACAGGTTTAATTCACTAAAAGCTCTCAACAACCAGTTGCTTAACACCAAGCCAGTGCAGAGACCCACCACCAAACAGACCTACTAGTGAGACCCCAGAACTAGGCTGCAAAAGGTCAGAGCGAAGTCCACCTCTGACCTGCAGCGACAGGCCCCCAAGAGGGGGGAACAAACAAAGACATACCCACAGTAAAGCAGAGGGTGCCAGTGCACCTTACGTACCTGGGCTGGACCGGTGCTGGGGGCGCCTGTCTCCGCCATAGCTGGCTTGCACTCTTCCATCGTTTGAGTGAGGCAGCTATTTTACAAACAGCTCTCATTTTAAATTTTCCCGGCCGCCGCGTCATCAAGGCCGGCCGGAAGCGGAAGCACACGGTCACCTGACCCGCCCCATGACCCCTGCGTTCCAGGCGCTGAACCACGGCGCCACGCCCCCTCAGAGCGCCCGCGCGTCACCGTGAACGACGCCGTCGCCGCCCGGGACCCGGCGCCGAAAACGGAGCCATGCCGCTGACCTGCAGCGGCCTCCGCCAGCAACAGAGCCCTCCCTGCGCTAACAAGCGGACACCGGGCACCCGACGCCGGCACTCCGAGGGTCCTTACTCCCGTGAGATGGCGGGACCAGGAGCTCCAGGAGTCCTCTCCCCGTGGAGATGCTGCTGGGGGTCAAAGAGAAACAACCTGCAACAAAAGGTAAGCCTTACTCCCCTGCAGAGAGTGTAGCTCTCCCTGGTTCAGGCACATGCTTCCTCCAAGGAGGAAACACAATAACTGAAGCCATGGAGGAGGAGGAGGTGTTTTTAAAGTGGGCATGTGTTTCCTGATTGCAAGGTGGAGCTACTCTCCGGGGTTGTCCTGAAAGGCGATTTGAGAAAATTATGTATAAATGCAGCACAGGCAGAGAGCACAGGACGTCATGAGCTAACAAGATTTCTGTCAAGACCAATGGTTCATTTTGCACTTAACAGATCTAACATACCGTATATACTCAAGTATAGGCCGACCCGAATATAAGCCGAGGCCCCCAATTTACCCCAAAAAAACTGGGAAACTTATTGACTCGTGTATAAGCCGAGGGTGAGACATGCCTGTCCATCCCTGTGTGTCCGTCCATCCCTGTGTGTGTGTCCGTCCATCCCTGTGTGTGTGTGTCCGTCCATCCCTGTGTGTGTGTGTCCGTCCATCCATCCATCCCTGTGTGTGTGTCCATCCATCCATCCCTGTGTGTGTGTCCATCCATCCATCCCTGTGTGTGTGTCCATCCATCCATCCCTGTGTGTGTGTCCATCCATCCATCCCTGTGTGTGTGTCCATCCATCCATCCCTGTGTGTGTGTCCATCCATCCCTGTGTGTGTGTCCATCCATCCCTGTGTGTGTGTCCATCCATCCCTGTGTGTGTGTCCATCCATCCCTGTGTGTGTGTGTCCATCCATCCCTGTGTGTGTGTGTCCATCCATCCCTGTGTGTGTGTGTCCATCCATCCCTGTGTGTGTGTGTCCATCCATCCCTGTGTGTGTGTGTCCATCCATCCCTGTGTGTGTGTGTCCATCCATCCCTGTGTGTGTGTGTCCGTGCAGCCTTGTGTGTCCAGCCTACCTGTGTCCCGAGCCTCCGTCCCGTGCCTCCGTCGTCCCGTGCCTCCGTCGTCCCGTGCCGAGCCTCCGTCCTTCTGCCATGCTTCGTCGGCGCCTCGGCGGCCATTCCTCTGTTCAAAAGCCGCGCCTCCGTCTGTGATAGGCGGAACACTCAATTTCCCAGCAGTCTGTGTTCCGCCTATCACGGACATCCTCTCATCCTCGTCCGTAGTATGAGGATGAGCGGATGTCCGTGATAGGCGGACCACTGACTGCTGGGAAATTGAGTGTTCCGCCTATCACAGACGGAGGCGCGGCTTTTGAATACTAGAATGTCCGCTGTCTGTCTGCTCGACACGCTGATCGGGCAGGCAGACGGCGATGACTCGAGTATAAGCCGAGGGGGGCACTTTCAGCCTCAAAAAAGAGGCTGAAAATCTCGGCTTATACTCGAGTATATACGGTACTTTAACTGACATATTTAAACAGAATAAAAAGAAAGCAAATAAGTTCATTGCTGGGGTTAAAATACAGAAAATACACACAAAGAATGTGTGGCTTCAACAATTAACTACTTCATTCGTTTTCTCTCCCACAGAATTTCATCCTGCACCAATACCCCTTTTCGAAAATCTCTCCCATGAATCAGGACCCTCCTTCTATACTGTCTTGGCTGCCTAAAAGCTGCTACTCCAGCCTTCTGAATCCTTTGAACCCCTCTTCCTGCTAAAGTAAAGAGACCTACGACTTATGTTTTCACCTGAAAAAAATAGAACATACTTTATACTTTGCCTACTGCAAGTAAATACCAGGAGTTGGGGTACAAGGTTCTCACTCACTCCAAAAATCTACCATGAGGCAACGAATACTTGTTGGAGATGCAAGGAGGCAGAAGGTAGCAGCCTCCCCATTTTCTGGACCTGTAGGAAACTTGAGGATTTCTGGTCCCAAAGTCAGGGAGTCCATCAAAAAGCATTGAGAGGCAAAGAGGAGGAGTTCAGATTCAAGTGGCTCCACTGGTCACATCTTCTAGGGAGTACAGCCCTGTCTTAGCAGAGGAGGAGTGAGATATTATTTATTTTTTTACTCCTTCTCATTTTAGTTCTTGCTTTTGTTTTACGCTTTCTTGGCAGCTCCCAGATCCGGAAAGTTACTCACTCAATGTTTGTGTCTATGCTGTAAATGTTTAGACAGGGTGTAAGACGCTTACTCCGGGCATTCGGGTCTTGACTGAATGTATACTCCTGAATGTTGTAAATGGTGGTTCTTACTATATACACTATGCGGCATCAATTAAGGGTTGCCTTACTTTTTGCACTGTTATGATGGTACAGCAGCACCCCTGCCTGTTTGAAAAATTGATAAAGTATAATCAAACAAAATTGTATAAAACTGTATAATTTGAGCTTAAAAAACAAACTATTAAACCACTGTATGGTCTTGTCCACCGTACGGCTGCCGTTTTAGGGTCTTGGCGATCTTTATGTAGCCTACGCAATCTTTATGTAAAGCAACAAGTCTCTTTTCAGATCCTCAGAGAGTTCTTTGCCATGAGGTGCCATGTTGAACTTCCAGCGACCAGTAAGAGTGAGAACACCAAATTTAACAACCAATTTGATGCAATTTGATGTAGTGTGCGGCGTATGGTCTGAGAACTGACAGGCTGACCCCCCACCCCTTCAACCTCTGCAGCAATGCTGGCAGCACTCATATGTCTATTACCCAAAGACAATCTCTGGATATGACCGAGCACGTGCACTCAACATCTTTGACGAATGTGAGGCCTGTTCTAAATGGAACGTGTCCTGTTAAACCGCTGTATGGTCTTGGCCACCATGCTGCAGCTCAGTTTCGGGGTCTTGGCAATCTTATAGCCTAGGCCATCTTTATGTAGAGCAACAATTCTTTTTTTCAGATCCTCAGAGAGTTCTTTGCCATGAGGTGCCATGTTGAACTTCCAGCGACCAGTAAGAGAGCGAGAACACCAAATTTAACATACCTGCTCCCCATTCACACCCGAGACCTTGAAACACCAACGAGTGACATGTGACATGACACCAGGGAGGGAAAATGTCAAACTGGGCCCACTCACCTTTGTCGCCAGCAGTTTAGACATTAATGGCTGTGTGTTGAGTTATTTTGAGGGGACAGCAAATTTATATTATATTATATTATATTATATTATATTATATTAATATATATATATATATATATATATATATATATATATATATATATATATATATATATATATATATATATATATATATATATATATATATATATATATATATATATATACATACACACACACATACATATACACACACACACACACACACACACACACACACACACAGATATGTGAAAAAGTATTTGCCCCCTTCCTATTTATTTTTTGCATATTTCTCACACTTAAATGATTTCGAGCAAACAAATTTTAATATTACACAAAGATAACCCGAGTAAATCCAAGATGTAGTTAATAAATGAAATCATAATTTAAGAAGGGGAAAAAAGCTGTTCAAACCTGCTTGGCCCTACATGAAAAAGTAATTGTCCCTCCCATGCTGAATCATGAATGAACTGATTAACCACAATTTTTTGGAAAGTGGAGTTAAACTTCACTTGCCACATCCGGGCCCGATTACTGCCAAACCTGTTGAATCAAGAAATCACATAAATAGAAGCTGTCTGACAAAGTGAAGCATGCTAACAGATCACAAAAAGCCACACATGCCCCAATCTAAAAAAAATTCAAGAACAGATTAGAACCAAAGTAATGTACATGCATCGGGTCTAGGAAGGCTTTCAAAGCAATTTAGAAGGCTTTGGAGCTCCAGTGAACCATGGGGAGAGCCATTATCCACAAATGTAGATAACTTGGAACAGTGATGAACCTTCCCGGGAGTGGCCTGCCTACAAAGTACACCAAGAGCATGACGACTCATCCAGGAGGTCATAAAAAGAACCCAGAACAACAGCTAAAAGAACTGCAGGCTTCACTTGCCTCATGTAAGATCAGTGTTTATGATTCAACAATAAGAAAGACTGGGCGAAAATTGCTTCCATGGAGAGTTCCAAGGCCAAAGCCACTACTGATCAAAAACACAAAGGCTCATCTCACATTTACCAAAAAACATTTTGATTATCCTGAAGACTTTAGGCAAATATTCTGTGGACTGATGAAAGAAAAATTTTACTTTTTGGAAGGTGTGCGTCCAGTTACATCTGGCATGAAACAAATACAGCATTTCATAACATGATCATACCAACAGTCAGACATGGTGGTAGCGTGATTGGTTTGGGGCAGCTTTGCAGCTTCAGGATCTGGACGACTTACCATAATTGATGGAACCATGAATTCTGAGCTCCACCAGAAAATCCTAAAGGAGAATGTCCAGCCATCAATTCGTGGCCTCAAGCTTAAGTGCCCTTGGGTTATACAACTACAGTAGGTGACCGCGACATTGTGTCAATCTCGCCGCTTTTATCGGCGAGACTGACACCCTGCGAGCCCCGTCGCGGGAGCCAGCGCCGAGCCGCATCGGGAAAGAAACATTTTTTATTTTCCTTTCTCGATAAGCGGCAAGCATCGCTGGCCGGGTTTACAGTGGTGTGGGGATCCGAATTGGATTCCCACCAATACCAGGCACTGTATTTGGTATGAACCCCAAGAGAGAACTCCAAGCCAAATAAAAAAATAAAAATAAAAAAATAAACGGCATGGGTTCCCCCTTCGGAGGCATACCAGACCATTAGGTCTGGTAGGGGTTTTAAGGGGAATCCCCTACGCCGAAAAAACGACGTGGGGTCCCCCCCCAAAATACATACCAGACCCCTATCCGAGCACGCAGCCTGGCCGGTCAGGAAAGGGGGTGGGGGCGAGCAAGCACCCACCCCCCTCCTGAGCCGTACCAGGCCGTGTGCCCTCAACATGGGGGGTGGGTGTTTTTGGGGGAAGGGGGGCACCCTGCGCCCCCCCACCCCAAAGCACCTTGTCCCCATGTTGAGGACAAGGGCCTCTCCCCAACAAGCCTGGCCATTGGTTGTCAGGGTCTGCGGGCGGGGGGCTTATCGGAATCCGAGAGCCCCCGGATAGCGGTGGCGAAGAAAGCCGGGCTCCTCCGCTAGTGAAAGAGCTAGTAAAAGTGATGAAGATAGCGGAGGAGTCCGGCGAGAAGACCCCCCCAAGACGGAAGACCCCCAGAGCAGTGCAATAAATTTTTAAACGTTGTGTTTTTTTTGTCATTTTTTTCACAGGTGAATGGGTAGGGGTACATTGTACCCCATACTCATTCACATAGGGTGGGGGGCCAGTATCCGGGGGCCCCCTTATTAAAGGGGGCTCCCGGATTCCGATAAGCCCCCCGCCCGCAGACCCCGAAAACCAACGGCCAGGGTTGTTGGGAAGAGGCCTTTGTCCTCATCAACATAGGGACAAGGTGCTTTGGGGTGGGGGCCCCCCTTCCCCCAAAGCACTCACCCCCCATGTGGAGGGCATGTGGCCTGGTACGGCTCAGGAGGGGGGGGGGGGCGCTTGCTCGTCCCCATCCCCTTTCCTGACCGGCCATGCTGCGTGCTCGGATAGGGGTTTAGTATGGATTTTGGGGGGGACCCCACGTAGTTTTTTTTAGGTGTAGGGGATTCCCCTTAAAATCCCCACCGGACCTAAGGGCCTGGTATGCCCCCCGAAGGTATGCAGGCTTCATTAGTGAGGCTACATTATCGGCGCTCTCTCGCTCACTTCTATAGGAAAATTAAATTTTCCTATTGCAGCCAGCACGAGAACCAGCGTGACGGGATTGCGCTGGTTAGAGAAGCCTGTCGCCGGGAACCAGCGCGACAGCATTGCGCTGGAAACACAATATCGGCGGCACCTACTGTAGGAATATTATCCAAAACACAACAGCAAGTCCACCTCCAAATGGTTCAAACAAAGCAAAATGTAGGTTTTTGCGTGGCCTAGTCAAAGCCTGGACCTAAATCCAATTGAGATGCTGTATCATGACGTTACAAAGGCCGTTCATCCTGGAAAACCCTCCAATGTGGCTGAATTAAAACAATTCTGCAAAGAAAAGTGGGCCATTCTGAAAGACTCATTGCCAGCTATCGCAAACGCTTGATTGCAGTTGTTGTCACCAAGGGTGGCGCAACCAGTTATTAGGTTTAGGGGGAAATTACTTTTTCACATAAGGCCAGGCAGGTTTGGACAGCTTTTTTGCCTAAATGAATGAAACCATCATTAAAAAAAACAGCATTTTGTATTTACACAGGTTATCTTTCTGTAATAAAATTTGTTTGACGAGTCATTCAAGTGTGACAAATATGCCAAAAAATCAGAAAGGGGGCAAATACTTTTTTCACACAACTGTACATACACAAGCACACATATATATATATACATACACACGCAGTATATAGATTTTAAGAAGATGGGGCAGACTCCAAAGACCACTTTGGTTTATTTTTCTGCAATCGTTCCTCTGATTCAAAGTGAAACAAATTTATTAGGGATGCACAGAAATTTCGGCCGCCGAAACATATCGGCCGAAAATGCTTTCGCCAATTTGCCAAAAGAGAAAAACGGCCGATAATGAAGCTGAAAATGGGACGTGGCCTGGTGGGGGCGGGGCTCCACCCCCCACCCCTGGTGCCGCCCAGCATGGGGGTGTCCTATAGCGCAGGAGAGCCACCTCCGCCGCCTGTTTGATCACAGCGCCGGGAACAGCACAGCTTTCATTTCAATAGCTGTGTGCTCCCGGCCGCGCCGTCACACACAGCCCCTCCCCCTTGTCCGGGCACTTTAATAGACAGATCTTCCGTCCAATCCTGTGGGTGATCTCTCTATCAAAGTGCCCGGACAAGGGGGAGGGAGCGTGTGCGACGGCGCGTCCGGGAACACACAGCTATTGAAATGAAAGCTTTGATGTTCCCGACGCTGTGATCAAACAGGCAGCGGAGGCGGCTCTCCTCTCTTCCCTGCACAGGCTGGCTGCAAAATGGGACACCTCCTGTACCATGTCCCCAGTCTCTGGCCATCTCCTGTACCATGTCCCCAGTCTCTGGCCATCTCCTGTACCATGTCCCCAGTCTCTGGCCATCTCCTGTATAAAAATATTTTTTTTAAATATGTTTCGGTATCGGTTTTCGGCCTAGTGTATTTTTCATTTTCTGTATCGGTTTCGGCACCAAAAAACCCATTCGGTGCACCCCTAAAATTTATAATTAATTCCGATACACTGCACTTAAGCCTAAATCAGACTGATCAACTTCTACGAGCTCGATATGTGATATTTAGAAGTCAGTTTATGGCTGTAAGAAAGGCAAAACATCAATAACACTAATAAAAATCTGAGAGTTCTAGTCTTCTGGACATTTCCCCTCACTTCCTGTCCTGGTGACAATGCTGTCCAGGACAGGAATTAAGGGGATTCTCCCAAGCAGAACCTTGTACAGGGCTAAACTTTGCAGAGGCTCCAATTGCCCCCCGCTTTTAGACCATTATTATTAGATTTTGCAGAATGACCGGAGAGCCATCTACAAGATTTCTGCTCGTCAATATGATCTGTTGGTAAAAATTGGTAGTTTCGCTAATAAACTAAGACATCTTTCCCAGGGAAACTCATCATTTGTCCTTCACTCCTTTAACTTTCCATTCCGTAATTTCCATTCTTCATTCTGAGCACACATTTTTACTGAGAAAGCAATCAGTCTGTGCCACTGCTATGCCATTACAATGTTCCTGCTGGTGTGAGACTTTGTGCAATTCAGAATTTAATATTGCCAAGAGCAATAAAGAAAAGCTATAGCATGTTTTGTCCAGTTCAGAATACAGTATTCAATAAAAGGCAAGGAAGGAGTGACATCTATATCAAGGCAGAAAAGTATCAAATGCATTAAGGCTTCATATACACGGGACATTTCTCAACCTCTCCTGAATGCTGGAACTTCACAGCTAGTAACCCACGTTTAACCACTTTAGCCCCGGACCAATTTTCAGCCTAAGGACCAGAGGTCTTTTTACAATTTCGCACTGCACCGCTTTAACTGGTAATTGCAATGTTGTACCCAAACTAAATTTGCGTCCTTTTCTTCCCACAAATAGCGCTTTCTTTTGATATTTGGTATTTGATTGCCTCTGCGATTTTTATTTTTTGCGATATAAATGGAAAAAGACCATACATTTTTGAGAAAAAAAAATATATTTTCTACTTTTTGTTATAAGAAAAATGGAATAAACTCAATTTTAGTCATAAATTTAGGGCAAAATTTATTCAGCCACATGTCTTTAGTAAAAAAAATGTCAATAAGCGTATATTTATTGGTTTGCGCAAAAGTTATAGCGTCTACAAACTAGAGTACATTTTCTGGAATTTACACAGCTTTTAATTTATGACTGCCTATCTCATTTCTTGAGGTGCTAAAATGGAAGGGCAGTACAAACCACCCCCAAATGACCCCATTTTGGAAAGTAGACACCCCAAGGAAATTGCTGAGGGGCATGTTGAGCTCATTGAATATTTTTTTTTTTGTCCCAAGTGATTGAATAATGATACAAAAAAAAATAAAAATAAAAAAAAGTTTACAAAAAGTGGTCACTAAATGATATATTGCTCACACATGCCATAGTTATATGTGGAATTGCACCCCAAAATATATTCTGCTGCTTCTCCTGAGTACGGGGATACCACATATGTGGGACTTTTTGGGAGTCTAGCCGCGTACGGCACCCCGAAAACCAATCACTGCCTTCAGGATTTTTAAGGGTGCAAATTTTTGATTTCACTCCTCACTACCTATCACAGTTTCGAAGGCCATAAAATGCCAAAATAGCACAAAATCCCCCCCAAATGACACCATTTTGGAAAGTAGACACCCCAAGCTATTTACTGAGAGGCATGTCGAGTCCATGAAATATTTTATTTTGCCACAAGTTGCAGGAATATTAATTTTTTTTTTTTTTTTGCACAAAGTTGTCACTAAATGATATATTGCTCACACATGCTAAAACGCTACCAAAAAAAAATGTTAGCGATCGCAGGGATCGCTGTAGTTATGCGTTTAGTGTTTTGTAAGTGACAGTGATCGATCGATACTGCATTTGGGTGGGCTGGGCGGAGGGGCAAAACACAGGTGCTAGCAGGTATCTGGGCTGATCCCGCTAACAATGCGTTTTTTGGAACCCTAAACTGCTGGGGACACCAGTATAGATCTGATCAGATCAGATATTGATCTGTTCAGATTCTATACCACTACGGGAGGTTTATGCTTTGCGCGTGGGTGTTAGCGGTACTGGCACTAACCTAGTGCTGCCTGGGGCGACGCAGACCCTGACCCAAAAACCTAATTGATATCACCCGCCGGGTGATCAGGGGGTTAAACCTTTATTGGGTAATAAATGGTGGGTGCGCTGATGCTATAAAAAGCAAACTAACCAGAGTCACCCGTAACACTTATACGGTGATCACTGGTGAAAGGGTTAACTAGGGGCAATCAGGGGGTTCAAATTTTTATTAGGTAGTATATGGGGGTTCCTGGCGCTATAAAAACCTGATGGGGAACCTAAATAACTAACTGGCTAACCAGCGTCACCAGTGACACTTATACGGTGATCGCTGGTGAAAGGGTTAACTAGGGGCAATCAGAGGGTTAAAACCATTATTGGGTAGTATATTGGGGTACCTAGCGCTATAAAAACCTGGCGGTGAACCTAAAAAAATAACTAGCTACCTGGTGACACTAATGCAGCGATCAGAAAAATGATCGCTTAGTGACACTGGCAAAAGGGGGTGAAAGGGTTAATTAGGGGCAATCAGGGGGTTAAAACCATTATTGGGTAGTATATCGGGGTACCTAGCGCTATAAAAACCTGGCGGTGAACCTAAAAAAATAACTAGCTACCTAGCGGCACCAGTGACACTAATGCAGCGATCAGAAAAACGATCGCTTAGTGACACTGGCAAAAGGGGGTGAAAGGGTTAACTAGGGGCAATCAGGGGGTTAAACCTTTATTGGGGGGTGGTAGGGGGCTACCCTGGACCTAACACTAACTGCCCTGACACTTTTTACTTTTACAACTGACACTGAATGCAGTGATCAGTAAATAAATGATCACTGCAATCAGTGACACTGTGACTGGGAGGAGGGGCCGGGGGGGGGGGGGGGGGTGTGCGTGTGCCTACATGTCCGTGTAGTGTTGGTGCACACTTACTTTCAGTCTTCTCCTTGTAGTCCGGTCAAAAAGATCGCCTCGAGGAGAATGACATCACTTCCTCTCTGCCTGTGTTTACTATACACCGCGGGAGGAAGCTTCTCATTCGCCAGGAGCGATCGAGAGGGGATGGCCAGAAACCAACGGCCATCCCCTCATGCCGGATCGCTCCTGAAGCAAACCGGACCGCCGCATCCAGCGGGAGGGGGTCCGATCGGACCCCCTACCCACTGGAAGGCAAGCACGTACATGTACGTGCTTGTGCCTGTACATGCCATTGTGATGACATACATTGGCATGCGGCGGTCCTTAAGTGGTTAAAAATGTGTGTTTAGCAGCATTTACAAGCTGTGTTTACCTTCAGGAGCATTTACTAAAGATCACCTCAGGAGAGGCTCCCAAATGCTCAGAAACCACTAAAAAGTATTTAGTAACCATTTCAGCCATTCTGTGAGAGAACAGTGTGAGTAGCAGCTGAGAAAGCAGTGAGCTTGTAGCTAGCTGTTATTTTTTGGTTGGTTTGTTAATATGCTTCCCATGATGAGCGTGTGTGAGGAAATGCTCCTGATGCTGCTTAGGCTCCAAAGACGTAGAAAATTGCGTGAGAGGACCAGAGTTCCCCGCTACTGGACACATCCATTTAAGGCTCAACTCATGTGGGGGTCATCAGGTTAAATTCTCAATGGTTGACGGGTGAGTGAAATTCCTATTCAACTTCAGCGTCATCTAATGCAAGTTGTGTATTGCACAGCTTAATTGGCTGAGGAGGGGGAAAAAAAAAAAATCACATGGCATCAAGCTTGTATACAGTGATAATTGAGTTTTTGGTGTGTTTTTAGCATTTTCCAGGCTCAAAAGTAGTAAAATGTTTCCCTTTAAAAACGATACTAGACGAAAACGTGCCTAAACGCGTTTGGCGTTTAAAATACCTCTAAACACAGCTTCTGAACGCTTTTTTTGGGGTTCCAAAAAAAGCCTCTAAAACGCAACTGCCTAGAAACTACTATAAAATTACCCTGTGTACATGTACTGATAACAGAGGAGAGTTCAATAGCAGTTGAAAAAAACGCCCAACTGTTCCTAAAGGTCCATTTACCAGCAGCAGTGTGAGGCCTAACTTGTATTACAATTATTGTGTTTACTTCCATCCATCCAAGATATATTCAGGCTGACCAGATATGAGTCGGTGGCGGGATATACTCTGCCTCATTCAAAGACCAATAACTGGTAGTTTGAAGTGATATTAAATTAAACCCTAGTTCTCCAAAAATAATCCATACACGTCTTCCATGTAGCCTCCCTGGCAGTATGATTATGTTCTGCATAGAAATTTGGCGTTTTATATTGGAGGTCTGTAATTCTCAGCAATAACCTGCTTAAATCAGTCCAAACAAGAGTCTAGTAGACATCCCAGGTATGATAAAGTTTGATATAAATAAACAAATAAAGTTGCGCTACGGACTACTCAAAATGTTAATGACAAATGGGTAGAGCTGCCTCTACTTAGAAACCTCCGCCCCAAAAGGGGGAGAGGGTACTAGGATTAGAAATATGAAAAGGTAGATAGTGGCGATAAACCCAAAATTAATTATACCAATCCTTAACGAAGGAGATATGCTAGTTTACACAATCCTCTTATGCAATACGTGCTTAAATGTGTTAGTGTCCAGAAAAAGGTGCAAAAAAAAAAAAAAAAAACTTTAATAAATTAATTAAATGGTATTAATTCATATAAATATGTGCTCACACAAAAGTGCTGACAAAATGTGCCAATAAAGCTGAAATTAAAATAATTAATGAATGACCTTAAAACATCAATTCAGATTCAATATGCAGAGACCATAATGCATAATGAAATTCATTCAGAAACACATCCATTGAAAAAATGTCCCATATGAGAGTGAAGTAAAGCGACTAGTGCAAAGGTGCTGGTATCTTCAATAAAGAGAGAACAACAGTCTTCCCCGGTGTGCCGCTCAGTGCTTTAGTAATGTGAATGCCCTCAACAAGACTCTTACCCCAACTGGGGTGGATGGGCTTTCACAGTATATAAGCCACTGTGCTGCTATCTGGCATCTGCTGCTGGTGCGCTGGGGGGATGTTCACTTGGTATTAGACCTCCGTTGGTGTATGAATCAAAGGAAGAAACATATCCATAGTGTAGTATGTATGTACAATCCACTTTATTTAAAACGAAGAAAACTACTCACATGTAGAAAGTTAAAAAATCGCTTTGTTTACAGAAAGTCCGCCAGCCGCTGTAGCTGTGGGGAAGATGCAAGTAACATGACCACGCCCTACGCGTTTCGTCAGAGTGACGTCTTCTGGAGGCAGAAGACAGGGGCTCCAGAAGATATTTTGTGGTACAGTAAACAAGGAATTACACAGAGTATAAGAGTCCATATAAAGCAAATGTTCAATCAATAATGCAAATCCATCATCTTTATCTTCCAATGATAGAAAGAACCATCAATCGTGTAGGAGTAACAAAGCATGATACCTCCCCCTTTTATGCCCTCACCAGAAGAAGGATTTAATCGTATATGTTAAAACACTCTCTGCCACAGTCTTCCACAGGGACTTGGCATTCCTCTGGGACACCCAGATCAAGCCGGAGACTGCACAGAAAAGCTTTAATAAGAAATCCACTCCTACACAGTAGATGTTTTTTTTATCATCATTGGAAGTTAATGGATTTGCACTATTGATTGGACTTTTGCTTTATATGGACTTTCACTACTCTGTAAAATTACTTGTTTACTGTATCACAAAGTTTAACGATTTGAGTGCTGCGCTGTTTTTTGGTTAAGCTACTTTTTTTGAGTTAGGAATACAGACTTTTTTATTTTTTATTTTTTTTTAGAGTCGCTTTAAAGAGCAAAATCTACTGTCATAATTAATCATTGTATAGGTACATTTATGCATGTAAGATTAAACCTAAGACTAACGGTCACCAATGCACCGCTTTGCAAAAAAAATAAAAATCTGTATGCCAGAGTTTAATGTGCAGGACACCGAAAATGTTGTATTTCATTTTAATACCCGGTATACCAGTAATTCTGGATTGGTACCCAATTATGTTAGGTTCCTGTCAGAGAAGGAATTTTTACAACCATGCTCGTCGGGCTATTGTGCGCATGCGCGGCGGATTATCGCTCTGGCGCACGCACATGCGCTGCCCGATGGTGCGGCGCGCACAATGGCACACGTCTGTGCGCAGTGGCTCACGAGTGTGCGCGATAGCACATGGATGTGCACAATGGCACACGGGTGTCCGCTGTGGCGCACAAGCTATGGCGTGGCTATTTCAGATGGCTCTGGCGTCCAAATGGGTTGCTGGTTTGTTGTCAGCTTCCAGTTTGTGCCAGTTTCCTGCTATTGTAACCGATTGCCTGTTTTGACCCAGAACGTCCCTGACTGCGTTGCTCTTCTCCTCGATTCGACCCTTGGCTTGTTTAAACTCACCTCTCCTGATCTGTCTTTATGGACTTCAGGACCCTTGGCCTGCCTTACGGACTTTGCCCGATTACATGGATTTGACCCCTGGCCTGCTTCACAGACTTGCTACCCATCTTGTGCCTGATCTCTTGCTACTTCCCGGATTGTTTACTACTTTGCAGGGGACCCTCAGCCAGTTCCTGAACGTCAGTAACCCTCTACTCAGCTCCTCAACTCTCTTCAGGAACTTACACCTGCTGGTGGCCAGTGCTTCTGCGTGCCACCCGCTCCCTGTACCACCTCCGGGGGACGGGGTGTGCGTAGTTGCAAGGGTTAACCGCTCTCGGCATCTCGGCCTTGGTAAGTACTTGCTGTGACAGTTCCACATTTAGCAGCATGCCCAAATGCCTAAAAAGCATCCATTCTGAAGTCAGTATGGCGGAGTGCTCCAGCACTGAAGGGACTTTTTTTTTTTTAAAGAAAGCTAGGTTGAGAAAATACATAGGCTGCCATCACTGAGGTCTTCTTCTGAAAAGGTTAATTGCCCAGTGGTAATGTTGATCTAAACGCTTTAACGCTTTTAGTGAAAACAAGTGTTGCAATCAGGAGTTCCAGCTTCACTCTGGCCTTGCTAGCTACATACTTGTTTTGGATCAGAACATACTGAGACATCTAGGCAACTGAAAATCTGAAAGTGAAGGCCAACAAAGACCGACTCCTTGTTTATTTCAGTACAGAGTTCCCTTAATGCTTATTAAAAAGAAAAAAAAATTGTAAAGGTCTAACAAGCAGCTCTGATTTTGTAATGCTTTCAAACCTGGAGTGCGCATCCTCTGAACATAGTAAATTACGCCTAGTCTACGATGACCAGAAGCACTGAAGATAAAAACACCTGACAAGTGACCAAAAACAATTAAACAATTAAGAAAAATTTCCCATGATAATAAGGAATTAATGGGCACTGAGAATTGCCAGGAAAATCAATAGTTTGCGGTGGCTGAAGAGGGTTAGGGAAAAAAAGGCAAACCACTGAACTGTACACAGGAATGTTCAGAAGGTGGAGCTGCAGCTACAAACAGTGGATCTTTTGTCATTTGTTAGATTGCAGTCTGAAAGAGGAGAACAGAAAAAAAAAAAATCTCTCTACTCCTTATGGCTGCTTTGGTATAATATTTGGCTGTTTTCTATGTACTAATTGTCGTGTTTGCACAACCCCACTCTTTTCAGCAGTGTTTAAAGATGGTAAATATGCCAGTATGCTTAGATAAGGATGGCAAGATTGTATGAAACAAAGTTGTCGGATAGAAACAGCAGCTAGTACCTACAAACCAGAGACACAAAAAACATATGTACGTCTACCAAGAACTGAGCAACCACATGACCGCTCATCACCCAGTTCACGGTCTGTTCTGAGCACAGCACAATGACTGATTCACTGCTCTCCACTCTACTTCTCCAGCACTCACTGGAGCCGGGATGTGAAGACAATGAGTGCAGCTGGCTCCAGCCTTCAGCCATGTTCAGAAAGGTGGAGCCAGTTGACAATCGAGCATTGGGGTGGATCCTGACAATATTGTCTGGAACCTTTGCGAACCAGGTGCAGCTGTTTGGGCAGTAACAGCTGACTCTGGGTCACAGGAGGACAAAAATCAACAAACTTCTATGTCCAAGAGAAATATGGCCAAAAAAAAACACTTTAAAAAACATGAAAAGGTGAACTCACACCCTTGTCCCCCACTGCACTTAACTGCTTGGACGATTATCTTTCACTACACATGCTAGTTGATATAGCATGCTGTGGAATTGAAAGCCACACTCTTCTGAACCCTTCTTTATTCTGGAAAACCACCCTGGAACAAAGAGGGCTCAGAGAAACTCATTGGTTCAGCACGGTCACATACCAGTGCTGACCAATGGCTATTCACCATCAGGAGCATAATAAAAGTTCATAGTGTCCAGGCTGCATACTGCATTTTTCAGATGCTTGGACCGATACACCAGCTAATTATCTGAGAAGAAAAATGTACAGCGTGGCCCAGGGGTGTGGGAGAGGGGGCGAGTAAGCTCACCTTTTCAGTTTTTTGTGAAAAGAGGTATTAATCTTTTAATCTGTAATAAATGGATGAGGCACAGAGGAAGTGATGGGAGATCTCCATAGTAGAGATGAAAATGGCCATACTAACATGACCGGGGCTCTAACACTTCCCTGACCCAAAGCAACTTTAACCACTAGCCGCATACTAGCCTGTAATAAACCATCATCACCAGACCATTTTTTCAGTGCCGTGAAAGTAGTAATTGCTCGGTCTTGCAACACAGTATGGAAATTCATTTTTTTTCCCCCCCTTCTATTTATTTTTTGGTATTTATTAACCAATTGTTTTTTGTTTTTTTAACTATATAAAAGAAAAAGGTCATTTTGAGAAAAATAAAATAAAATACATGTGTCGTAGGTCTTAAGGCTATAAAATTCCCTCAAAATTGTTACATTTTAGGCTAGGTTCACACTGTTGCTCTGATATAAGATTTGTGTGCTGAATTGTGCATCACATTAAGGCAGCCCATTCATTTGAATGTGCCGCCTACAACACCAAATCATACTTTAAAAGATGCATGTGCTTTATTTGTAAGGCAGCACGCCACAATGCATGGTAGTGCATTACTCTGCAGCGACACATGTGCATTGGGATGAATAGTAAAGCGGGATGCCAATGCACATTTCTGTGCTTTCCAGCAGCGCAAAGCTTTGAAGAGACCCTAAGGCAGTATATGCAATGCACAGAACAGCTAGTAGATTTCAGCTTTTAGAAGCTAGTATTTCTTAGATAAGGGGTTGGTGGTGAGTCATAAAAAGGTGGTTTTAATGGTAGAATGTTTTTTATTCTTTTTTATGAATTCTTTGCATGAAGGTAAAAAACCTGTGTACCATCCCACTGCCCTTCCCTATACTTACCTGAGCCCAATCATGAACCAGCGCTGTGCCTAAGATTAGAGTCTCTCCTCTCTCTAGATTGAGGCAGCAACAGGAGCCATTGACTCCTGCCACTGTCAGTCACAGCCAGTGATGAGAGAGTGGGTGACAGGCCCACGCCATGCTGTGTGCGTCAATGGACACACACACACACACACACACACACTGTGGTTCAGGAGTGAATGTGCAGGCGTAGCCCCCATAGCAATCAGTTTGCTATGGGGGCATCAAGAGCTGGGGGAGCAGGGGGTGTAAGAGCCAGAACTGGTGAGCAGGGATCTCTGAAAAGGAGGATTGGGGCTGCTCTGTGCAAAACTATTGCACAAAGCAGGTAAGTAGGACATGTTTAATATAAAAATAAAATGACAATAACTTTAAGCATACCCAATAAAAGCAGTCTGTCTATTGTTCTATACATTAGGCAAGCTCAATGTAAGATAACATGCCATCAGGCAGTATCCAATGCAACTATTCAAAAATCCTTTTCCTATCGATCTGTGCTCTTAGCTGTTCTTTTCATTGCTAAAAATGGTTCAGTTCACCTTTACAGCTCCCCATGCACTGCTCTGCTCATGAAACTTGAAAGCTTCTTTATTAAAACAAGCACACAAGCCCTTGGCAACAAACCTAACTGGTAAGTAAAAGATGAGAGGCGATGGGATTAGATTACATTTGTAAGAGCTGCATTCCGCAATAGACTGCCTTTTTATATGGCCACAATAGGAATATGGTCTGCCACAAACCATTAGCAGCGTCTAAGTGTGTATAAGACATGAATTTATTTAGAGATATACATTTTTTACAGCACTACACAAGTCTGGCATCTCTTGCATCAAGCGAAGGTATGACAGCAACACTTGTTTTATGACATGTGAGTAATTTATGGTCTAAGAGAAAACAAGATGAACATTGTCTGACATACTTACTTCCCAATGTTTTCTGGAAGCGCCTGCAGCGAGATATCATTAATAGACAGACATGTCAGGCTTTCCAGGTCTGGAAAACTTTCAGGCAATCTACAAAATAAAATAAATTAATTGTTTTTTTTCCTTTTACATTTCACAGTAGTCACAATAAGTAGAATAAATCATCTAAAAGATATACAGTACAGCCAGTTAGATACCTGCATAAGGAGGAAAAAAAAAACTCAATGTAAAATCAGCTTCAAATCTGAAAAACAAAATTCTCATTACGATTCAGAAGTGTTTTAGGTTTTCAAGTAATCACAGCTCTGAAATATGAACGCTCACTGAGCCATTAACAGTTTTTTTCTGGAATTGCTCCGACAACTGATATTTATAGTATGCTGTGCCAAGGAAAATTAGGTTAGGTTAGACCTTAAGGGGAAAAAAAAATAAAAAATAAAAAAAAGATTATATAGGTTTTCATGCTTTATGTGTAATATGTTTTAGCAACATTTCGCAGCAGGAGATGCAGATCTTTACAGGGAAAATAAAGCCAACCACCAGCCCCTAAAGAACTCTAGCAAAAAAATATTTTTTACATTTTGGACACAGAAGGGAAGAATTAGAACCTCAAAGATTTTATCACTGCCCAAGTTAGGAAGACTCCCTTGGACTGTCCAAGTGACTGGTACCACCATGACCACACAGACATCAGCTCTTTACTATACAGCCAAAAAAAAAAAATATGTAGATACTAAGCGCCTGAAGAGAACACAGTCACAGTAGTGACTTGGCATCTGAGAGTAGGCACAGCGTCCAGCAACAAGTCCAACACACTCGTAAAATGTCAGGGACCAGCAGTGTCTGTAACTCTTGGAGAAAATTAAGATTTGACTCACTGCCCACCACAATTAACCATCATGTTTTACATGATGCTGGTTATTTAAGATTTTTACCTTAGCAACAGGGTCATGTTATGCTTCTTCCCACCCAAGCCTTTTCTTCTAACACACCAGGTTCACCTTACTGTAAATAGAGAACATACACCAAATCGCGCACATTCCCAACACAGACAAATGCACTCTTAAGCAGGCACACTTGGCAATAATTCCTAATGATAACACCCCCCCCCCCCCCCCCCCAATCCGCAAACATGGATAATTCTTTGCGTGCACCAAACCACATGGTGCCACAGAACCATGGTGTTCAGTGCAAACTGATTTTAAGCAAAAGGGCTGCCCATTGAAATGAATGGGTTGCTCTACACACAGCACTCAGCCACACAAATGTGAAGCAAGCCTTAAAGTGATATTAAATGCAGATTTCTTTTTAAACAACAAGCATGCTATATTTACCTGCTCTGTGCAATGGTTTTGCACAGAGCAGCCCTGATCCTCCTCTTCTTGAGTCCATGCCAGCGTTCCTGGCCAGTACACTCTGCCGCCTAAGCTGCTTTCTATGGGGGCTCCCAAGCCACTGCTTCATGTCCATTCACATGCAGAGTGTGGTTTGGCCCTGCCCCTGCTCTCTCCTCATTGGCCCACTGGCTGTGATTGACAATAGGGTTAACCAATGGCTTCCCGCTGCTGTCTCAGCCAATGAGGAGGAAGAGATCTGGGAGGGCCGAGGCTCTTGTGCACATGACTCAGGTAAGTATTGGGGTGGGGTTGCTGCACATAGAAAGTTAAAGACAGGTAAAAAAAGTATTTACAACCACTTTAACCTCTACATGAAACCTTACCTTAATCTAGCCCTGAAAAATGAACCCTAAACTCTTGTTTACTCAACACATCACCCTCAAAGCTCATTAAACTTAATCCCTAGCTTTAAGTCCATTCAAATCCATTCATAATTTTGGCATTGTCAAAAGTATCAGGTCATTCTGCTCTGGAATCAACCATGAAAAACAAGTAGTCCCAGAAGTTCCGCATTTTCAGAGCACCATAACCATGCAACCTACTGCTACCAACACCCCTGGTCTTCACAGTCCCATCTCTCAGCTAGGTAACAGAAGGTTAGATAATAAAAGACACTTACAAAACAATAACACAGGAGGATAGGCAGACAGACCCAAACACAGTTGTGCTCATAGGTTTACATACCTTGGCAGAATTTCTGATTTCTTGCCCATTTTTCAGAGAATGTGAATAACACAAAAACTCTTCATTAATGGCTAGTGTTTGGCTGAAGCCATTTATTATCAATCAACTGTGTTTACTCTTTGCAAATCATAATGGCAAACCACTACCTAAATGAACCTGATCAAATGCTTACATACCCCAGTTCTTAATACTGTGTATTGTCCCCTTTAACGTCGATGACAGCTTGAAGTCTTTTGTGGTATTTGTGGATGAGGCTCTTTCTTCTCAGATGGTAAATCTGCCCATTCCTCTTGGCAAAAAGCCTCCAGTTACTGTAAATTTTTGGGCCGTCTTGCTTGACATCTCCCTAGAGTAGCTCAATGATATTGAGGTCAGGAAACTGAGATGGCCACTCCAGAACCACTCTGCTGTAGCCAATGACAGGTCGAATTGGCCTTGTGCTTTGGATCATTGGTATGTTGGAATGTCCAAGTATGTCCCATGTGCAGCTTCCTGGCTGATGAATGCAAAATGTTCCTCCAGTATTTATTGATAACATACTGCATTCATCTTGCCATCAATTTTGACCAAAATTTCCTGTGCCTTTGTAGTGCACACATCCCCAGACCATCAGCGATCCACCCCCTTACCTTTCATCGTAAGCCTTATAGACTCCTCTCCAAATGTAGCATTTATGGTTGTGGCCAAAAAGCCCAAAATATAGTCTCATCACTCCAAAGGACTTTGTCTGAAGGTTTGAGGCTCGTCTCTGTCCTGTTTGGCATAATATAAGCGGGATACTTTGTGGCATTTGAGTGGTAATGGCTTTCTTCTGGCGACTCGACCATGCAGCCCATCTTTCTTCAAGTGCCTCTTTATTGTGCATCTTGAAACAGCCGCACCACATGGTTTCAGAGAGTCCTGTATTTCACCTGAACTTATCTTTGCATCCCAAACAATTTTCCTGGCAGTTGGGGCTTAAATTTTAGTTGGCCTACCTGAACGTGGTTTGGTTTCAACAGAACCCCTCATTTTCCACTTCTTGATTAGAGTTTGAACACTGCTGATAGGCATTCTCAACTCCTTGGATATCTTTTTATATCCCTGTCTTATACAGTTCAACTACCTTTTCCCACAGATCCTTTGACAATTCTTTTGCTTTCCTCCATGACTCAGAATCCACAAAAAACGTCAGTGCAGCACTGGATGAAAGACGCAAGGGTTTGTCAGGAGTCCAGAAACTCCTTGATCTTTTACACACACACACACACACACACACACACTAACTACAAGCAAACAGAACACAGGTGAGGATAATTATCTTTAATAGCAACTCAAACCCCTTTGTGTCAACTTGTGTGCATGATATCAGGCCAAAATCACCAGGGTATGTACATTTTTGATCAGGGTAATTTTGGTAGTTTATGTTGTCATTATGATTTAAAGAGAGTCAACACAGTTGATTGATAATAAATGGCGCTTCAGCCAAAACACTAATCATGAGTGAAAGAAAATTTGTGTTATGTACATTCTCTGAAAAATAGCCAAGAAATCCTAAATTCTGCCAAGGTATGTAAACTTATGAGCACAACTATAATATATATATATATATATATATATATATATATATATATATATATATATATATATATATATATATATATATATATATATATATATATGGCCCACTTGGGACATTTTCACTTAGGGGTGTACTCCCTTTTGTTGTCAGCAGTTTAGACATTAGCCACTTGCTTACTGGGCACCTAACCAAACCCTGCCCAGACCAATTTTCAGCTTTTAGTGTTGTCACTCTTTGAATAACAATTGCGCGGTCATACAACACTGTACCCAAATTACATTTTTATCATAATTTTTGTCACAAATAGAGCTTTCTTTTGGTGGTATTTGATCACCTCTACTTTTTTTTTTTTACTTTTGCTAAAAAAAAAAAGTAAAAAAAAAAAAAAAAAAAAAAAAAAAATACAAAACCGTTTTATATTTTGTTAATAAATTTTGCAAACAGGTAATTTTTCTCCTTCATTGATGGGCACCGATAGGCTGCACAGATAAAGCAGCACTGATGAGGTGGCACTAATATATATATATACACACACACACACACACACACACACACACATAGTGGGGCAAAAAAAGTATTTATTCAGCCACCAATTGTGCAAGTTCTCCCACTTAAAAAGATGAGAGAGGCCTGTAACTGTCATCATAGGTATACCTCAACTATGAGAGACAAAATGTGGAAAGAAATCCAGACAATCGTTGTCCAATTTTTGAAAGAATTTATTTGCAAATTATGGTGGAAAATAAGTATTTGGTCACCTACAAACAAGCAAGATTTCTGGGTCTCACAGACCTGTATCTTCTTCTTTAGGGCCGGTTCACACTGCGGGCGATGCGAGGCGACACGACTCGCCTCGCCGCTATCTTACAAGTCGCCCCCATTCTGTACAATGGAACCGTTCTGAGAGGAGCGACTCGAGTCGCTCCGACTCAGAAAAAAGGTTCCTGTACTACTTTCGGGCGACCTTGGGGCGACTTGCATTGACTTCTATACAGAAGTCATCTGCAAGTTGCCGCTGAGGTCGCGGCAGGTCGCGGCGAGGCAAGTCGGTGTCGCCTCGCATCGCCTGCAGTGTGAACCGGCCCTTAAGAAGCTCCTCTGTCCTCCACTCATTACCTGTATTAATGGCATCCGTTTGAACTTGTTATCAGTATAAAAGACACCTGTTTACAACCTCAAAACAGTCACACTCCAAACTCCACTATGGTGTAAACCAAAAAGCTGTCGAAGGACAAAAATAAAACTGAAACAAAAATTGTAGACCTGCACCAAGCTGAATCTGCAATAGGCAAGCAGCTTGGTATGAAGAAATCAACTGTGGGAGCAATAATTATCTGGGGCTCCATGCAAGATCTCACCCTGTGGGGTCAAAATGATCACAAGAACGGTGAGCAAAAATCCCAGAACCACACAGGGGGACCTAGTGAATGACCTGCAGAGAGCTGGGACCAACGTAACAAAGGCTGCCATCAGTAACACACTATGCCGCCAGGGACTCAGATTCTGCAGTGCCAGACGTGTCCCCCTGTGTAAGCCAGTACATATCTGGGCCCGTGTGAGGTTTGCTAGAGAGCATTTGGATGATCCAGAAGATTGGGAGAATGTCGTATGGTCAGATGAAACCAAAGTATAACTATTTGGTACAAACACAACTCGTCGTGTTTGGAGGAGAGAGAACGCTGAGTTGCAACCAAAGAACACCATACCTACTGTGAAGCATGGGGGTGGCAACATCTTGCTTTGGGGCTGTTTCTCTGCAAAGGGAACAGGATGATCCGTGTACCTGAAAGAATGAATGGGGCCATGTATCGTGAGATTTTGAGTGGAAACCTCCTTCCATCAGCAAGGGCATTGAAGATGAAACATGGCTGGGTCTTTCAGCATGACAACGATCCCAAACATACCACCTGAGCAACGAAAAAGAGTGGCTTTATAAGAAGCATTTCAAAGTCCTGGAGTGGCCTAGCCAGTCTACAGATCTCACCCCCATAGAAAACCTTTGGAGGGAGTTGAAAGTCTGTGCTGCCCAGCGATAGACCCAAAACATCACTGCTCTAGAGGAGATCTGCATGGAGGAATGGGCCAACATACCAGTAACAGTGTGCGACAACCTTGTGAAGACTTACAGAAAACGTTTGACCCCTGTTATTGTCAAAGGATATATAACAAAGTATTGAGATGAATTTTTGATATTGACAAAATACTAATTTTTCACCATAATTTGCAAATTAATTCTTTCAAAAATCTGATTGTCTGGATTTGTTTCCACATTTTGTCTCTCATAGTTGAGAAATACCTATGGTGACAATTACAGGCCTCTCTCATCTTTTTAAGTGGGAGAACTTGCACAATTGGTGGCTGACTAAATACCTTTTTGCCCCATTGTATGATAGATTTTATATAGATAGATAGATAGATAGATATAGAGAGAGAGAGAGAGACACACACATACATATATACATATATACATATATATATATACACACACAAATTTAAATATGCTTTTAAAAAATATTGCATGACCAACATTAAAAGAAATAAAATGTTAAAATTACCTTGTGAGTGGATTTCCACTGAAATCAGCCACTTGGAGTGCTTTACAAAATGAGATGCTTTCTGGTATCTCTGGAATATCTGAAAAATATTTCACACATTTAATGGCATCTCTGTGACGAAATACAAATCTGCAGTAGATGAACGTGGACTGTCTAATACACAATCTATGTTTTTCATACTTCATTTTATGATGCCTATAACACTGGAAGGCTCTGAACACAAGTGTTTTTTTAAGCGCTATTCTGTATCTGTGTATGTCTTTGAAGCTTAAAGTGTCATTAAACCCACATCATTCAAAACTTTCAATAAATAGTGTATTACAAGCTGTTCATACTCACTCAGTTACTATGATAGGAGTTTCTGTATTCTGCAAAAAAAAAATACCTGGTACATCCTGCTGTTCTGCCTCCCCCTCCTGTATAAGTCCCCACTGCAGTTTTGCACAGTGCTCAGCCCCTCTACACATGCTCAGTTTTCGGTTCATTCTTTACCCTGAGCATTTCCTCCCCATCACATCTGAGCAGTCCTTGTGACTAAAGAGTCATACATGTGGGCGTTTACACAGTGGTAAATGACAGCTTGCTTTCTGCTCCCTGCTCCATGACCACAGCAAATACAATGGGGGTAGGCAATGACATCTTGATTAATGGAGGCTTCGCCTTCCTGTTATTTTAAAGACAAGCTGGAGGGGTGTGACACAGCCTGCGACTGGCAGACAACCGCCCACACCATGCTACTGCCAAAAAATAATAATTTAATTTTAAATTTATATTTCATGACACTTTATTGGATTAAATTTTTTTCCTTTGTATCCCTGCTTTTTCTTTAATATTTTAAACATGTGACCAGCAGCAAAAGGACTAGAAGCCTAGAAACAGGCTCGGAAAAAGTTTGGTCATGTGACAGGCTGACAGCTGTATAACATCCATTAGGAAAAAAAAGTACTTAGATTTTTTTTCATACAGAAATAAAAAGGGATAATGTAAACGGTGTGTGTCCAGTATCAGTATAATCCTACTTCTATGGCACAATGAGTAATATCGGAGAAAAAAAAAACACCCAAATAAATGATAACAGCAGGAATCATACACGTCAATGAGCTCTGATATGTTATTTTTCACCTCAATTTAGATGGAAAAAGCCATGAATAGAAAATAGAGCTAAAATGCTACCCTTACACACAACATCCTGAAGGATTAATTTAGGGTGTCTGCATCAATAAATACACAAGGCAATTATTTAGAAAACATAGTTGCAAACAAAAAGGATAACCACACACAGAAATTGGAATTGTATTTGGATGTCCCATCAATCAGCAACATTCTGTTGCCAAAGAGCCTTCTGCTGCAAACAAAATGAAAATAGCTGCAACAATCTTGTGTTAGGGCCGGTTCACACTGCAGGCGAGGCGAGGCGACACCGACTTGCCTCGCCGCGACCTGCCGCGACCTCAGCGGCAACTTGCAGATGACTTCTGTATAGAAGTCAATGCAAGTCGCCCCGAGGTCGCCCAGAAGTAGTACAGGAACCTTTTTTCTGAGTCGGAGCGACTCGAGTCGCTCCTCTCAGAACGGTTCCATTATACAGAACGGGGGCGACTTGTCACACTGCGGCGAGGTGAGTCGTGTCGCCTCGCATCGCCCGCAGTGTGAACCGGCCCTTACTTTTCTCCTATTTTCAAAGTTCTTATTCAGTTTTACAAGTACAAGTTAGGGCTATGTTGCAAAGTGCAATAACCAGCAAGGTCACATGCTTTTTGCTGCCATTACAATTCAATATATAGGGATAGCACAATAAAATATGCTGTTTATGTCCAATTTTGAGTGTGCTAGGGTCATTATGGTTAAAGAGAAAAAGAAAGATCATACAATGTTGGCAATAAATAGTTCCCTGAGGTTTTGTATTGCAAGAATTGCATGTAAATAGTAAGGGAGCACCCAGCCAGACAGGTCAGGGCTCACCACCTATGGATTTGTTAGGTTAATGGAAAGAGAATGCACTGAGGCTGAATAAATCAACAATGAGGAGGGAAGAAAGTGAGAAAAGGAGGGCGTAGAGGTCAAACTGAGGGGAGGAGATGGAAAGTTTGTTCTACAGAGTTGATCTATTCCTTTTGTCATTCTATTGTCTTTTGCTAGGAATTGTCAAGGCAGCCTACAGGAGACTGTTGTGATCCATTCTAATTTCTTGGTGTGGAATTTCCAAATGGAACAAGGACTAGAACTTATTATTGGGACCTTAATGAATTTTAATCTATAGTTCATTTGTTTGTTCACCTGGTGATTTTGTCATCAACCCCACCCCCTTTTTTTATTTATCATATTTGGAGCTAGGTATCACTTCCAGGGGACTCAGGATTAAGAAAAAATTGAGGTGTCCGTTTAGTAAACTTTGATAAGCTGAGATCAGGATGATCTCTGCTTATCTCAGAGCATTGCAGGTTTAATATACTGAGATGAGTGCTGGAGAACTATTTTTTCTCTTCTCATCTCCGAACACAGAACGGCTGCATTGACTGCAACAGAAACGGCATGTTTAGTAAACAGAGATGCCACTTTTTCTCTGTGCTTCTCTTTCAAGTTCTCCTTTCTGGCTTCTCCAGCCCAGAGGTGGAGATATCAGGAGATCTCTGCCAGAGAATAGCTTCTTCCTTCTCCCGTGGCCAAAAATGAAAGTAAAAACTTTCTTAACACAGCAGGTTACAAATACATTAACTATACAATTACACAAGATATTATATATATACACATATACACACACACACATATATACATTATATATATATATCCGTGTGTATATATTTATATTTGTATGTGTAAATATATTTTCAAAAAACTCACGGAACGGATCGTTCCTGGGATCAGAGTCACGGATTGGATCATTTTTCGGATCAGCAAATAATAATTGGCTGAGCATGACTGGGTATTACCGAGTATGGCTGGGTATTACCGAGTATGGCTGGGTATTACCGAGTATGGCTGGGTATTGGCAAGTATTGGCTGGGTATGGCAGGGTATGGCAGAGTATTGGCAGGGTATGGCAGAGTATTGCAGAGTATTGGCACGGTATTGGCACGGTATTGGCAGAGTATTGGCACAGTATTGGCACGGTATTGGCACGGTATTGGCACAGTATTGGCACGGTATTGGCACGGTATTGGCACGGTATTGGCAGAGTATTGGCAGAGTATTGGCAGGGTATTGGCAGGGTATTGGCAGAGTATTGGCACGGTATTGGCACGGTATTGGCAGAGTATTGGCACGGTATTGGCAGAGTATTGGCACAGTATTGGCACGGTATTGGCACGGTATTGGCACGGTATTGGCAGAGTATTGGCAGAGTATTGGCAGGGTATTGGCAGGGTATTGGCAGAGTATTGGCACGGTATTGGCACGGTATTGGCAGAGTATTGGCACGGTATTGGCAGAGTATTGGCACGGTATTGGCAGAGTATTGGCACGGTATTGGCAGAGTATTGACAAGGTATTGGCAGAGTATTGACACGGTATTGGCAGAGTATTGACACGGTATTGGCAGAGTATTGACACGGTATTGGCAGAGTATTGCAGAGTATTGGCACGGTATGGCAGTATTGGCAGGGTATGGCAGTATTGGCAGGGTATGGCAGAGTATTGGCACGGTATGGCAGAGTATTGGCACGGTATTGGCAGGGTATGGCAGTATTGGCAGGGTATGGCAGAGTATTGGCAGGGTATGGCAGAGTATTGACAGGGTATGGCAGACTATTGGCACGTTATTGGCAGAGTATTGGCAGAGTATTGGCAGAGTATTGGCAGAGTATTGGCAGAGTATTGGCAGAGTATTGGCACGGTATTGGCACGGTATTGGCACGGTATTGGCACGGTATTGGCACGGCATGGCAGGGCATGGCAGGGCATTGCAGAGTATTGACAGGGTATGGCAGAGTATTGACAGGGTATGGCAGAGTATTGACAGGGTATGGCAGAGTATTGACAGGGTATGGCAGAGTATTGGCACGGTATTGGCAGGGAATTGCAGAGTATTGGCAGAGTATGGAGGGATGACTGTGACTGCAATTGTTACAGAGCAGCGCTGTGGACACTACAGATCCAGCCCACAGCGCTGCTTCTATCCGATCTCTCCCCTCCACTTTACAGAAGGGAGAGAGGAACCGACGTTTGTTTACAAGTGATCGCTCCATCATTTGACAGAGTGATCAAATCGTAAATGGCTGATGGGTGCACCAAGATAGCTGCCGCTCCAGAGCTAGGCCGAAGCCGCGACCTTTCCTAAGCCCGAGACCGCGGATAGCTGCGTGTGCCGATCCGAACAGGGTGACCCATTCGAATCACGGATCAGTGATGATCTGTTGCACCCCTAATATTATATATATATATATATATATATATATATATATATATATATATATATATATATATATATATATATATATATATATATATATATATATATATATACACATACACACACACACACAGATATACACATATATATAGGCATATATATATATAAAGGCAGTGTTGTGGCTACAGAAGTACAACTGATGCTGTAATTTTGACAGCTGCGCAGATGATGCATCACTGATAACGCAAGGTGGCTGTAAAATTCAGAGCATCAGATGAGTCCAGTACACACTGCGTTTGCATAAGTGTATATGTTAATACGCCTGTGTGAAAAACGCCATATATACTTTACACACACACACACACACACACACATACATATACATATATATATATATATATATATATATATATATATATATATATATTTATTATTATGTATTTATTTATTATTATTTTAATTGTTAATTTAATATTTTTATTGTTATGCTTTTTTTAAATTACTTTGAACTATTTAATATACCGTATTTGCCGGCGTATAAGGCGACTGGGCGTATAAGACGACCCCCTATTTTTCAAGAGAAAACATAGGTTTTGGGCAATACTCGCGGTATAAGACTACCCCCCCTTCTGAGGCAACACCATTTAAAAAAAACATTAGAACCATTAAAAAACACAAAGCAAGAATGCCAACTACTCATCCGCCATGCTGTGTTATGTCATAAAGTAAATCAAACAATAACACAAACCGAGATCTATTGAATGCCACAACTCTGGAAAGTAGAATTTTTCACTAACCAAACCTATACCACTTTTGGGTTACATTCTATGGGAATTATCCACCAAAATGCATTTAATAACCCCCCTGTCATATTTCCCAGATTGCCTGTCCCTCTTGGGTGCCTGGGACCTCAAAGGCAAATAGCAGGATGTATAGTAGTAGGAGATCAGTGAATGGATTTACCCAGGGAAGTATGGTGAGCGGTGTATTATTTTAATGAATACAACACCTGCTTGGATTGGCAGAGGCCGTAGCATCATCAGCCCTTGCCTCTCTCTCTCTCTCTCAAAGCCAATCTGAGCAGGCTACTCTATGTAGCCTGCTCGGATTGGCTGAGGTTGTTACTCCAATCCAAGCAGGCTCTGTATTCATTAATAAAATACATCGCTCGCCGGGATTGGCTCAACGGCGTATACTGTTGTAGCTGAAGCCACATACAGTGTTAGCAGACATTTGGGGGCTGACATCCATCGGGCAGCATTGTATACCTGTATACCCGGCGTATAAGACGGCCCCCGATTTTTGGGCATTTTTTTTAAGTGTAAAAGGTAGTCTTATACGCCAGCAAATACAGTATATATTTATTGTTTTTATATGAATGGTGCATATCTGCATGACAAATAGGGTACTATCATTTCAGAATACACCATTCGCATAAATATGCACATATGTTATGTATTAATTAGAATGTTTTACAGCTATGGGGTGTCTGTTTATTGGGTAGGGGGATTATATCTTTATTATTAACTTAAAATGGAAGTAAACCCTTCCAAACAACTTTGACCTACAGGTAAGCCTAGATTAAGGCTTACCTGTAGGTCCAACTAATATCTCCTAAACCTATATGGTTTAGGAGATATTTGCCCGAAAATGGGCACCGCTGTCTACGGCGCATGCGCCGGAGATAGCGGCGCGCAGGCGCACTAAATGCGGCAAGTCCAAGAATGGATTTGCCTAATTTGTCGACTCCCGTGCGCATGCGCGGGAGTGACGTCATCGCGGCTCCGCCGAATGGCAGCGTCGGAGCTCCGAGACGCGACTCCCGTGCGCATGCGCGGGAGTGACGTCATCGCGGCTTCTCCGCTGTCATTCGTCGGAGCTGCGAGAGACGCCACAACCAAGATGGATGCGGCGGACTACAGGTGACAGCGGCGACTTCGCTGGCTCCTGTGTCAGGTAAGTGACACATAATGAGCTACTATGCGATGCATAGTAGTCCATTATGCTTTACCTTTGCAGGGAAAAAAAGAGGAAGTAAACTCATCAGGGTTTACTTCCTCTTTAATATGTGCAGTGTATGTAGAGTGCTTCGTATTTCACTTTGGGATTCTGATACTGAAATCTCCTGAGCTATTGTGAGATTACAGAAACAGAAGCCGTTCAGGGTTCTCAGAGCGTTTGTAGATCACTTCTATTCTCAGTGGGAGAAGTGATCTACATGATATATTAAACTGCCACATGGGTGAGAAAAAATATCTCTGAGAAGAGCAGAGAACTCCAGAGATGTAAAATATCAAAATATACTAAACGGACACCTGAAGCAGTGCAGCTTTTTGGATCCTGATCTCCAGACAATGAATAAAGATCCTAATACAGCGAGAACGAAAGCTGAATAGCGCTATACAAATGAAGACTACTATAGAAGAGGGATTATTGATAATTCTCCTCTTGTCCGTTTTCAAAATGGACAACAGTTAAAAAAAAAATAAAAAAATAATTGAATTTTGGACAGGGATGTCAAGGACTACAGGTTGGACCCTTGTTTTTGACTGGAAAGCTTCCAGACAGGAGCCCGTCAGGTTGAGGATTACCAATCGATTCAAGTTCCAGTGCACATACAGGACAGCCCATGGTCTGTGCCACATATTCCAACATTTTCATAATACCCCATACCCCCTCCCAAACATCGGATTGTGTGAAGTCTGACAATCTGGTGCCTTCCATTCCCACACATAATTAGGTACACATTCCACGTGGAACTATGATATTCCTAAGGTGGCTGACACAGGGTTCAAACCTAAGACCATGTTCTTTCCTTCAGCTTGTAAAGGTCCCCAATGTTGAGACTTATTATCAGGCTACCTATAGCAATCTATTAAACTTGTGCAACACCAAGTCCTCAAGTCCCTCAAACTTGTCTAGTGCTGAATGCACAGCTCCAAGTACCCAAAAGGACAACAACTGGTTGGTTGGTCTTCAGACAGACTGACGGGGGGGGGGGGGGGGGGAGCCTGGTTATACAAGATAGAACAGATTATGAGAAAGAAGCTAATTTCTTACTATCCAATCAGAAGACTTACATTAGCTTAAAAGGAGACCCCTTGCCAGGGTTCCAAGTTGAGGGAGCTGCAGATGGGTTATTATGTAAAAGGCAGAAACCGTTCCTCCTGACCCACATATGCAGTATATATGCCGCATATGCAGTACTTCTACCACCTGCCGAAGATTCACAAGTCCACCGTATGTCCTCCAGGCAGACCCATCGTAGCCAGTACCGATAGCCATACCTTTGGACCATCTCCTTATATTGACTTCTTTTTACAACCCATAATCTCAGGTTTACCGTCATACATCAAGGAAACAGTTCATGTGATTGTGACACTTCACAGACTACCTGTGGGCCTCTTTGGATGTGGTCTGAATCTAAACCTCTATTCCACACAGTGTAGGCCTAGAGGCACGCCAACATTTTCTTTCCAAAGTCTCCAATATGAACTATAGACAGGCACAGTTTTTGCTTGGAGCACATTTATTTGTGTTCCAGCAAAAAGTTCTACATTCAGAAACATGGAACAGCTATGGGAGCAAACTTTGCCCCCTCATCTGCCAACATGGTCATGGGCTATTGGGAAGAGCAATATATATATGGACACAACCCTTTTGCCAGACATAGTGTTCCTAGGGCGTTATATTGATGATATGTTGATCATCTGGAATGGGAGTATTAAGTTATTTGAGTCATTTGTTACTCATTGTAATGACAATACTTTGGGCCTCAGTTTTACACACTGAATGACAGAAAATATAGATCCATTCAGAGCATCATCAAAAAACATTGGCATATGCTGCATATGGATCCGAAACTAGGACCCATTGTACCCTCAGCGAAACAGAAAGTTTAAAAGAATATGTACAATGAAGAACATTGTTGTCCTAAGCAAACTTAAAAATTCCCTAAAAGGAGAGAGTCATGGACATTAGGTTCTATTTCGACATAGGGCCGGTAATAAGTACGACATAAAGCAATTTATTACCTGCTCTACTGAGTATTTGATATATGTACTTGTATACCCATGTAAATTGTTACATGTGGGCCGTATTGTTTTGCTACCACCATTCTATATATCTATATATATATTGTGTATGTATGTGTATGTGTGTATGTGTATGTGTATGTGTGTATGTGTGTGTGCGTGTGTATGTGTGTGTGCGTGTGTATGTGTGTGTGCGTGTGTATGTGTGTGTGCGTGTGTATGTGTGTGTGCGTGTGTATGTGTGTGTGCGTGTGTGTGTGCGTGTGTATGTGTGTGCGCGTGTGTATGTGTGTGTGCGTGTGTATGTGTGTGCGCGTGTGTATGTGTGTGCATGTGTATGTGTGTGCATGTGTATGTGTGTGCATGTGTATGTGTGTGCATGTGTATGTGTGTGCATGTGTATGTGTGTGCATGTGTATGTGTGTGCATGTGTATGTGTGTGCATGTGTATGTGTGTGCATGTGTATGTGTGTGCATGTGTATGTGTGTGCATGTATGTGTATGTATGTGCATGTATGTGCATGTATGTGCATGTATGTGCATGTGTGTGCATGTGTGCGTGCGTGTGTGCGTGCGTGTGTGCGTGCGTGTGTATGTGTGTGTGTGTATGTGTGTGTGTATGTGTGTGTATGCGTGCATGTATGTGTGTATGTATGTATGTATGTATGTATGTATGTATGTGTATGTATGTATGTGTAGGTATGTGGGTATGTATGTAAACAAATCAATTAATCGACTAATTTATGAAAATAGTAATCAATTAATTTCATAATCGATTAAATCGGCCACTAAAATAATGGGGTTTAAAACTGTGCTATTTTGGTTTAATAAACTTCAATGGAGAACCTGCAGAAAAGCATGTAATAATGTGTTTTTTGTGTGTTTTTTAATCTGCCCAACAACAAATTGGCCAAAACAAATATACATATATATTTTTTTAAGGTTATTAATCGAAACAATAATCGGCCAACTAATCGATTATGACAATAATCTTTAGTTGCAGCCCTAATAGATAGATATCTATCACATGGCATTATGCACCATTTGTCCATTTCCACATTATCCATTATCTTTTTTTATTACATCATATCATAATAATAAAAAATATATAAATATATATATATATATATATATATATATATATATATATATATATATATATATATATATATATATATATATATATATATATATATATATATATATATTATATATATATATATACACGTACAGATACATACACACACACATATATACACACACACACATATATACACACACATTAGGTTGACACTTTGAACTATGGGAACATTAATCATAAACAAATGAATAATTTAATTAATTTTGTTTGGTCTTATGAATATTAGCGGGCTAGGTTTCCACTATTGCGACCCCAAAGTTGCACGATTTACAGTGCAACTTTGCAAATGCAATTTTTGATGCTATGTCATGCAACTGGTGAGAACCATGGGAGAACAAGTTGCACCAAGGTCAGAGCAAATAAGTACAAAAACCTTTTTTTGAGTAGCACCAACTAGAACAGGGACCATTGAAATACATGGATTTTTGAATTGCCAAGCGACTTCACGTGTCAAGTCGTACAACAACTCACAGTAATGGAAAGAGCCAAAATCTCTACTGATCATGTATTTTGGGCTATCATATATACTATAGCTTTTATTTATTTTTTTCAGAATTTAATACTTCTTTTAGGAATTATTTTTACTTGTAATTGATATTACTATTTTTTTTTTACATTTATAGTTTTACCTTTTTTTATTTTACTATACTACATATTTTTTCCTCAATCGTGACAATTTAAAGTGGAGGGCCACCCTGAAAACGAAAAAATATTAAAAATTACAAAAAAATATAAAAAAAAAAAAAATGAAAATTTTTTTTTTTTTTTTTACTTACCAGAAATGCCTGTTGCTAGGCACTTTCTCCTAATCTTCCTCTTCCTCCTCCGCGGAGATCTTCTGTCTTCTCCCTTCGTCGCGGCGTCTTCTGGGTAATGAGTCGCACTGTGTTCTGGGAACTGTGTGTTCCAGAACACAGCGCATCCCATTCAGAAAGCGCTGCGGGACTCGCGCATGCGCAGTAGCGGCGGGACTCGCGCATGCGCAGTAGGAAACGGGCAGTGAAGCCATCAGGCTCCACTGCCTGTTTCCCTTACAACGAATGGCGGCGCCGGGACCCGAGAGCCGAGGGACGGGTCGGCCTAGGGCGGCCGACATCGCGGGCGCCCTGGACAGGTGAGTGTGTTTATTAAGTCAGCAGCTGCAGTGTTTGCAGCTGCTGACTTTTTTTTTTTTTTTTTAAACGGACCTCCTCTTTAAGTTATTTTTTATTCATATTCTATCCATTTTTCTGGTCCATTACTTTTATTGTTCCCTTTGTCTTTGAGTAGTTGCAATGTATGCAAGCAAATTATTGTCATCGGGTTGTTTCAACAATGGAGGTATGCTGCGGTGGAAACTAATCATGGTCCCATTAAATTTGTGATCATTCCCGCGGTCCACCCCCATTTAAACCCCATTTGCAGTCTATGTCACATGACCTGAAGAAGGGCCACACCCTGATAACAGATAACTGTCAAGTCGACAGCTATCCTCTCTCCCTCTCTCCATTATTCTCGGCTTGTTTACTACCCTTTGTGCTTCAAGCCTCGTTTTGGACTTGTGGTCCCCGATCGTAAGAGGTCGCGCTCGGGTGTTTCGATCCACCAGCTCCAGTTGATGGTTGTTCCGGTGGCCTCTTGGCCCCTCACTTCTTCCGTGGCTGTTCCACCATCCTGCCACATATCATTGGGTATTCGATCGAGGCCTCATTTTCCATCTGGCTCTGCATATGCCGGCTTCCTTCCTCCTAGTGACATCCAGGAATATGTGAAGGTTTTGCCATCGCAGCATTACTTCACCAAGCCAGTCCACCACTAACTGTTGCTCAAGGTACTGTCACAGTGAGGAGCACATATTGCAGTCACTCCATCTATGCAAGGAGATTTTTAGATAATGGTTCATCGAAGTAGATTATTTTATTATATATATATATATATATATATATATATATATATATATGCACGATTTTATCTCATTGAGCTTTTTGATTGTTTGTCCTTTCAAAACTGTCTTGATCAGTGCTTCCAATTGTGGGAAACAAAGGGAGTTTTGGGCAGAAACCTACTTTGTATAGGACAAAACAGGTAATTCAATGAGAACTGGGTCCAGAAGACATAATGATGAAACACATTGGATGGAGAAAGCAGATGTCATCATGTATGCGTAGCTAGGGTGAGGAAGCCGCTAAAACTATACATAATCATGAGACATACAGCTCTAACATTTGCTGCAAACCATTTACTGTGTAGTGGCACAAATGTACTGTACTTTTATTGTGAATTTGAAGTTACCAAATGTTATTTATTAAACACCATTATACTATGTGGATCTTTGCTTCATTTTAACATATGGTCACATGAGATGGTTTATAGTGGAGGAGTATGATCCAGGCATTGGCTCAATCACGCAGCCGTGATTTCCCCTCTATTTTCAGGGGGGAAGTGCGTGTTATACACCGATATACACGGTACTTATCAGGCACACCGGCTATGATTTACTCCAGATTCCTGATGCCCTGGATCAGGAATTCACATGGCCATAACACAACCATAAAACTTTTACTGATTGTTAGGCAAGTAACAAAAGCTCCTATGTAAATGACCAGTAAATAAATCCTTTAATAATGGAGTAAAAAAAAAATGTTTTCTCCAATGATATACAGTGCTCAGCATAAAAGAGTACACCCCAACAGCTTTATCAGAAAACCTTTACTTTAACTTTCAGATCCAAAATTTTCTATGGGACACTATACTACAAAATACTCCCACAAATGCGGCCATTGATTGCATCCAAGATTTGTTAATTTGCACACACAAAAAAGTATTTTTCTTAACAAATTGAAGACCATGATGCAAAAATGAATACATCCCCAATGAAATTCTTAGGAGCAAAGCAAAATTTTAGACAACAAAATCCTAATTAACAAGAATTCAACTACATGTGATGTTTAAATTCCTTGCAATATGAATAAACTTGATAAACAAAAAAAAAAAAAAAGGAAATGCAAACGTGCCCCACTGCACGCAGAAGGGAACGCATATGCAAGTTGCGCAAACATATGTAAACGGTGTTATTACCACATATGTGAGGTATCGCCGTGAACAGTAGAGCAATAATTCTAGCACTAGCCCTGCAAGTGCTAGGTAATCTGTTTTAAAGAACCGCCTATGGAGATTTTTAAGTACTGTGGTTTGTTGCTATTCCACGAGTGTGCCCAATTTTAAAGCATGACATATCAGGTATCTATTTACTTGGTGTAACATCTTTCATATTTAAAAAAATAATTGGAGTATTTAAAAAAAAAAAAAAAAAAAAAGCCGTGCAAATGCTGTAACATAAAAAATTGCAATGACTGTCATTTTATTCCCTGTATCCACTATTTTCGTATCTGGCACATTTCTTTATTATCCTCCTCGGTGGTTTAGCTCTACAATTTTCAGCAATTCAATAGCATAATCTCCTACTTTCACCCATCTGGGCTTCAATTGACACTTTTTATAATATATTTGTCCTGCTCTGAATTCAGGACAAATTGCACACTGTGCATTAACACATACTATTTTCTATAGAAGTCTTCCTATGAAGGGTTTAATACTTCCGATCACGAATAGGTACAGTATCTCTTATTCTGGACACTACCCTCCCTGGATGTGGTCCCTGTTGGTTCTGCGGTCCGATCACTACCTCAGTTTACGGTAGAGATGCCCTTTTGGGTGCTTCCGGTTCCTAGTGCCACATTCAACAAACAGCCTTGTATGTAAGTATTTTAGAGAGTGGGACTCCATAAGTTCCAATTTTTATTACTTTTAACCCTTTTTCAAATATGGTCAGACCACATAGCTATTCCCTTACTCTATTACAGATACAAGTCATGTGCACGCTCCTGAAGAGTGATTATAACCTCCACAGAACATTTAGGCCTCATGTACACTGCTGTTGGTAAAACCGACGTTCACAGGCAGTTGGCTGCTTTTTTCAGCTGTCCCTGAACTCATCCAATGTTATCCTATGTGTACATGTGTTACAATATTTATTCATTTTTTTATTTTATTTTTTTCACTCTTATGCCCCATACACATGGTCGGACATTCCGACGACGGATTTTGGCCCAAACTTGTCTTGCATACACAACGTCGCACAAAGTTGTCGGAAAATCCGTTCGTTCAGAACGAGACGACGTACAATGTGTCTATAAAGAGGCCAGTAGCCAATAGCTTTCGTCTCGTAATTTATTCTGAGCATGCATGGCACCTCGTGCGTCGGAATGGTCTACACACGATCGGAATTTAAACAATCAGATTTTATCGTCGGAAAATTTTAGATCTAGATCTCAAACTTGGTGTGTTGGAAATTGATGGAAAAAAAGTTCGATGGAGCCCAAACACATGATCAGAATTCCGGAGTTCCGTCTGAAAGTCCGGCCATGTGTACAGCGCATAATGCTTGTATATTGCTTCAAGGAAAACTTTTTTTTTTTTTTATAGAACTCATAATTATTTAGCACAAAGAATGAAATTTACCAAAAATTGGTATCAATGAAAAATTTTGCAGAAATGTACAGCGTTAGAAAATTCCAAAAAGAAAAAGAAAAAAAAAACAGCCTTGAACGCGTAGATGACTTTTCAGGAGACAAATTTACTATGCGTGAAGACATAGTACTCAGTGAATGACTATTCCAAGTAAAAGCATGGCTTAAATACAAAACTGGTTTACTTTCAGCCAGATGTTACAGGGCATATGCTGCACCACCAAAAGACAAATGCTTAATGCGAACAGTGCCATACAACAAGGTACAAAGCATAACAAATTAGGCTCAACATAATCCCAGAGATTGTTTCCAAAGTACTGCTCATTTTTATTACCATACAAATCACGCATGTAGAAGAAAAGCAATCCTTATTGCGTACTGCTCTGCTAAACTGGAGACCTCTGAAATAGCATCATAGGCACTGGCACTTAAAAAGTCATTAAAGGCAAGTAAAAAAAACAAACAAACAAAGCAAGGCCAGGTATCATGTTGACATCATATACATACAGGTAACAGGTTTAAAGGATGTCTTCAGATATGATATAATTTTCACTCCTATAAACGTCTTGTCTGTGCATAGTCTGACATCCCCATACATCTTGATGGTTCTTTCTGGGGAGAATTTGATTGGCCAGAATGGATTTCCCCAGCCAATCACCAATGTTTTACCACCCAAATAAGCCAGAGTTAGGCTGAACCTTAGTTTATGCCACCAAGATGGTTGAAACAGATTTAGTTTAAAAAAAAAAAAAAAAAAAAAAAAGAAGGAACATATATTGGTTTTGTACATCTCAGTCTAAATATTAAAGATTCTATAGCATTCTAAACAGCCAGGAGGTGGAGCTGCAGGCTTCTTTTCATACATGAAATAATATTACTGAAAGAAACCCATTTCTCTAAAGAGTAAATCACAGCTGTAAGACCCCTTTCACACTGGAGGTGTTTTTCGGGCTAAAAATAGCATCTGTAAAGCACCTGAAAAACACCTCCCCTGCAGTCTCAGTGTGAAAGCACGAGTGATTTCACACTGGAGTGGTGTACTGGCAGGATGTTAAAAATTGACCTGCTAGCAGCATTTTTTGGGCAGTGAAGGAGCAGTGTATACCCATTGAAATGAATGGGCATGGGAGCATTTAACCCTTTATTCGGCCACTAGCGGGAGTTAAAATCAGCCCCCTTGTGCCCGAATAGCACCACTAAAATGACGGTAAAGTGACGCTTTTACCATCAACACCCTTCCCAGTGTGAAAGCAGCCCAGCCTATCCTTTTTAGACTGCTTGGGAGGAGGTTTTAACAAACTGAACATATATAATACATTAAAGCATATTTCACACTGGGGCGGCTGTAGTTTTTGCAGCACTCTTCGGCCACTAGCGGGGCTCTTTTAACCCCTGCTAACGGCTGGAAAAGGGTTAAAAGCGTCTGCAAAGCTTTTAGAGCTGCAGCTGGAGTGCTCTCCACCTCATCCATTCATAAAATATCTTGTACTCTTTTCACTGAATACAAGGTATGCTGTGATCGGAGGAGGGGCAGATGAACATCATCTACCCTTCGCCAATCACAGAATGCCTTGTATTCAGTGAAAAAACCTACGTTACTTACAGGCAACATGGCTTTTTTGAACCTTCCAGGATGGTGCACCTGAGAGATAGTAGGCCTGCCGTTCTGGAAAGTGATGGTAGACCTGCCGTCCTGGAAGTAACTTAGTTCTTTCTCCTATCTCAGGTGTGCTGTCCTGGAAGGTGATAGGAGAAATAAGCCATTTAGTGAAGGGAGGAGGCGGAGAATGAGTGACCTGCTACTCTAGCTGAAACTTAAGCTTCAGGCTCGAGCGTTCGCTTCATTACTACTGTGCACTGCATTAAGCAGCAAACAGTTTTAGAAAATGCAGCAGCAACCACACATTAGTGGTAACCTATTCCTACGTTTTTCTGCCGTTCAGCTTTAATGGAATATTATAGTTAAGTTTGCGTTAAAAAAAAAAAAAAAAAGAAGAAGGATTAAATCTTATCCAAAATTGAAAACGGCAAATTTTGGTCTAAAGTGTTGAGGTGTTATAAATATACCTCTGCATGTAAAAAAAAATAGCATTTTTGGTTTTCTTACTTGAAGCCTGGAAAGCATTGCACTCGCGATCAGCAGATCAGGATGCCATGCAGGACTCCTGAAGATTTGTCAATGTATCTGTCTGCTTGTTCCTCGTACGGGCAGGCAGATACACACTGACAGGAAGACTCAATGAGCTACCAGAGCGCTCACAGCACCATGGTAGTTCTTTGAAACTACAAGCCAACAGCCACAAAGGGACTTGTTTTTCCATTTACTGTAAGTGACAGTGGGCGCCCAGAGAGGATGCCCGCCTTCAGCAGCAGATAGGCTGCAGCTGCAGGAACATGCTACATGTTCCAAAAGGTGAACTTATCCTTTAATCGGTTTTCAGAGCCTGCCCTGCATCTTTTTCTGAAACTCTGGACACTCCGATATACAAATATTTCTCTGCAAATGTTGGGGATAGCACTGTCGCCTACAACAACAATTAATAGACACCAAGACTGTCCTCAATGTCTGTTAAGCTGTGTTTTGCTGCACATGTATAATGTGAACAGGTACATATAGCATGAACTGTTCACACCATGTCCAGTATAGGTGTGCAAAAAAAAAAAAACGTAGCTCAACGGACATGGTATGAACGTGTTCTTAACGTGTTACAGGCGCCAGTGGGCCAGCCTTGACTTTTACTGAGAATTTTGAGGCACGCATATTCGTGTTAAAGGTTCTTCCAGATCGTCCATTAAAAATAAAGTATATGTGGATACTAAACAGTCACTATACTTCTTTTAACACTATCTTTAGAGTTGCCAAACCATTCACAAATCAGTCCTCTGTATGCCAAGCACATGAAACCATTCGTCCCAATAGCTGTCTATGATAGGCCTTGGGATTTCGCTAAGAAAAACATTTAGACTAGGAAAACCTCAAGCAGTAACCTATACTACTTCAAGTGATGGAATGTCACTAGAACAGTACAACCAAATCTACATTCTTGTACACAGACTTCTGTTTTGTAGAGACCATTTTACCTGTCAACTCTACAGAAAACTGTACATACTCTGACAATGATAAAACTGAGTCCAAAAAAAAAAAAAAAAGAAGAAGAAGATTCTAACAAAAACTGTATGAATATTAAAGGACTCCATTAAGATATAAAATAAAGGCATACATTAAAGCAGCTCTGTATAATTTAATACATCATTAAAATGTATTTTCAAAGTAATGTTAATACCCGGATTTGAGTAGGTATAAACTTCTTGCAATCTACTATACATCAGGGTTTAGACAGGGGAAGGGAGAGTTAGCGCATGCAGCCAATCAGAAGCACTGCGATGCTAGAGGCATGTTGACAGGAGAAGAGAGGGCCTTAAGAGAGCTATGCTTATCAGCATGCCACTTTTTATTTCATTGTCCGTTTCACAGATTTGGGGTTGGAAGGAGACCGGTAAGTGAATATGAAACTTCAGTAGAGAAAGTGGAGGTCTCCTCCCATGCTGGCCAGAGCTGTACAAGTCTTAGGACTCAGGCGGGGTTCACACTGGTGAAACACGACACTTATCCTTATTTGGATCCAACTTTGCCCTGTGACTTGAAGTCAGAGATGCGTCCGACTTCAATGAATGGGGATCCGACTTGGATCCCCACCAATACCAGGCACTGTGTTTGGTATGAATCTTGACGGGGAATTCCACCCCAAATTTTAAATAAAAAACCAGCATGGGTTCCCCCTCCAAGAGCATACCAGGTCCTTTGGTTTTTGTATGGATATTAAGGGGAACTGATACATTGAAGAAACGGCGTGGGGGCCCCCCCAAAATCTATACCAGACCCTTATCTGAGCATGTAGCCTGGCCGGTCAGTAAAGGGGGTGGGGATGAGCGTGCCCCCCTCCGAACCACACCAGGCCACATGCCGTCAAGATGGGGGGATGCTTTGTAGCAGGGGGGCCCCCAGATCCCGGCCACCCACCCTATGTGAATGAGTATGGGGTACATCGTACCCCTACCCATTCACCTGGGTGAAAAACTAGACCGGGTAAAGTAATTTATTAGGCAGCTCCGGGGGTCTCTCCACGCTTTCCTTTTCTCCCGGGCTCCTCTGCTATCTTCTGCTCTTTTGCAAGCATTGGCCCGGTTTTCTCCCTAGTCTTCTTCTGATGTTGATACAACGCTCTCTCCCGATGTAATTCCATGTGCGTGGTGTGCAACAACTTATAATAGGCATGGGGCGTGGTCACTGGGTGATGTCATCCGGTGACCCCACTCCTTATGTCACCACCCAGGGGCATGATGGGGTGGTGACATCATAAGGGGTGGGGTCACTGGATGCCATCACCTAGTGACCACGCCCCACACAGCATTACATCGGTAGAGAGCATCGTGTCAACATCGGAAGATGAAGACGACCGGGCCGGAGCTGGCAAAAGAGCGGAAAACAGCAGAGGAGCACAGCAGAAGATAGAGGAGCCCGGCAGAAGACACCGGAGAGTGCGGAGAAGTCGGAAGAGACCCCCGGAGCTGCCTATTATTACTTTAAAAACCGGTCTATTGTGTTTTTTTTTATTGACGCTTTTTCCCCCAGGTGAATGGGTACCCCATTACTCATTCACATAGAGTGGGGGCCGGGATCTGGGGGCTCCCTTATTAAAGGGGGCTCTTAGATTCCGATAAGCCCCCCTACAGACCCCGACAACCAATGGCCAGGGTTGTCGGGAAGAGGCCCTTGTCCTCATCAACATGGGGACAAGATGCTTTGGGGGGCCCTCATGGCGCCCCCCTACCCCAAAGCACCCCCCCATGTTGAGGGCATGCGGACAGGTATGGTCCCGGGGGGGGGGGGGGGTTGCTCATCCCCACCCCCTTTCCTCAACGGCTGAGGCTGCGTGCTCGGATAAGGGTCTGGTATGGATTTTGGGGGGACCCCCATGCTGTTTTTTCGGCGTAGGGAGTTCCCCTTAAAATCCATACCAGACCGAAGGACCTGGTATGCTCTTGGATGGGGGAACCCATGCTAGTTTTTTTATTTAAAATTTGGCATGGAGTTGCCCCTCAAGATAATCAGAGCACAAGTCGCATGCCAAAGTCGGATCAGGCAAGGCGGCGATACAACTTCAATGATATTCAATGGGCTGAAGTAGGATCAAAGTCAGACCAAACTAGTGCAGGGAGCATTTTCAAAGACTTGTGTCGGACCAGTTAAAATGGCTCCCATAGGGAAACATTGATTTTCACACGTCATGCGACATAAGCTCTCAATGTCAGAGCTCGTTCCACCAGTGTAAACCTGGCCTCAAAAAGGGACAAATGCAAATCTGGCAGGTAAAACATCTCCTATATATAAATTTCACCTGTGTATTTGGCCTGGAATGAAGTTCAACTTTAAAATGTAAGTAAAGGCCAATATACACCTAAGAAATTCTGCTTTCCCCTTCCTTATAACAATGCTGCCAACAGTTCGTAAAATAGCTTTCCCCTGTATCAGTAAGGTGTGCTGGAGCTGATATAACACTAATAACGGAGAAATGGAAGCTGGGAGGTGAAGTCACGTCTCTGGGAATTCAGCCTTGTTGACGAGCTGCTCACCTGACACAGGGGAGCCCCAGCTTAGAGATCATGTGAAGGACATGAAGGCAGCATGGATATAAAAAAGTGGGGAAGCAGCATTCTAAACCTCGGTTATATTAGCCTATACTTCCACTTGAAGGATGAAAAACTCTGCTGCTGTGAAGTATTCTCCAGATATTCCAATGAATATGGAGAAGTCACAATTAGCAGAGACCACCAGATCAGAGCTTACTACCTCCTAGTCGTGCCAGGGATGAGGGAGAAACCTCTTTACTGGGGTCTCTATAAAGGACCTTGTGGTCGACTTAAACCTGCAGCTACATAACCTTTAAAGGAAAAATCATATTTGAGCACAGTGTGACTTTACTGGTAGCATTGCCTGATATACAGTATGTCTTCAAAGGCTCTAGCTGCATTTTTTAACCTACCTGTGAAGACCAAACAAATAAAGCATACTGATTTCAACAGCTTTGAATTAACTTATATAGCTGTGATAAAAAGGGAATTTACATTGGATAGAACAAGAAAAATCTTCAATAATATGAGACTCACCGTTCCGCGATACATCAAGTTCTACCAGCTGCATGAAATTTGCGATCTCTGGAGGAAGTCGCTGGATTTCATTATCACTAAGGCCAAGTTTTCTTAATTTCACAAGCTGAAAAAATTGCTGGAAAAAAAACATAATGTGTTATTTTAACCTATATACAAAAAGGTAACGCATAACACTTAAGATCTACCTAATGTTCTTGCAACATATTGTTTTTAAAAAGGCAGCAAAAAAAACAATAAAATAAAAAAATTGAATGAGTGCTTTAAGGCATTCTTAGTGTCATTAGTGTCCAACTGTAAAACCTATTTTCCTGCACAGCCAGTACATCAGCAGCTCACCACTAATAACGCTGGTCACCAATTTTAAGATCTCCTTAAAGCAGAAGTGTAACCTAGAATAAGCGTAAAATGTACACGTACATGTACCTTAAAGCGGTAGTAAACCCGCAATGTTTTTTTTTTTTTTTTTAAACCTGCAAAGCAAAAGGCATAATGAGCTAGTATGCACCGCATACTAGCTCATTATGAAATACTTACCTTAGAACGAGGCCCCGACATCTGGCCCGATCCACGCCGAGGGAGCCGACACGCTCCCTCGGCGTCTCTTCCGGGTATCGCGGCTCCGGCGCTGTGAGTGGCCGGAGCCGCGATATCGTCACTCCCGCGCATGCGCGCGGGAGATTTCAGTCCGGCCGCACGAGCGCTGCCGGATTTTCACGGAGAGAACCCCCTTGTGCGCATGCGCCGCTGCAGTCAGCGGCGCATACCGAGGGGAATATCTCCTAAACCGTACAGGTTTAGGAGATATTTTTTTTACCTACAGGTAAGCCTTATTATAGGCTTTCCTGTAGGTAAAAGTTAAAAAAATGACCATACTACCACTTTAATAAATTTATTTTTCAATTCTGTCCATGCTCCAGTTGTCCAGCAATCGGCATTGGAAAACTTAAAATGTAAGAAAGTGTAGCATCCGATTCTGTGTGCTGCTTCTTCTCAAAAGTCATGCTGTGATTGTAATTACCTGGCAATGCTGCCAGTTCCCTATTTAGAGCAGCAACGCCATTGATGGTGATCTCCACTTTTCTGCATTGCCACTCAGTCTATGCATGTTTGGAACTTCCCCTCTGCTCCAGAGCAAGACTCCTGCATGCCACGAAGGGTGTCTTAAAGATCATGACCGGCAGCGAAGAAATTCCTCATTTATCCTACATCAGTGGTGTGGTATATGTGAATATGTGGGTGGAGCACTGGCGGTCATTTGGGTTGTTTAAAAAAAAAAGTAACAGGTGAAACAAATCCAAGAAAAAAAAAAAAAAAAAATTGCTTTCTTTCATGTGTTTTAAAGCGGAGTTCCACCCAGAACTGGAACTTCCACTGTTTGGATTCCCCCCCCCCCCCCCTCCGGTTTCACATTTGGCACCTTTCGGGGGGGGTGCAGATACCTGTCAAATTCAGGTATTTTCTCCCACTTCCAGGGAAAAAACCTACGCAACGTCCAGCAAATCCTCCTCCTCCCGTCTTCTGGGAGACACACAGGTCCCAGAAGACAGCAGGGACCAATCAGAACATGCAGCAAGACTCGTGCATGCGCAGTACGGAACCAGGAGTGAAGCCAAAAGTCTTTACTGCCTGGTTCCCTTACCAGGAATGGCGGCGGCAGCACCCAGGAGTCGATCAGAAGACATAACATCGCCGGCTCCCTGGACAGGCAAGTGCCCTTATATCAAAAGTCAGCAGCTCCGGTATTTGTAGCTGCTGACTTATCTTTTTTTTTTAGCCGACAGGACTCTGCTTTAATTCCCATAATGCTATTTACATTTAGAGTAACATCACGTGACTAGAGCTCCGCCCACAAATGGCACACAGACTTCCTGAAGAAATGAAAATGGATCACCTGACTGACTCTAAACAAACCAAATAAAAGATGGTTACATAGATGGTAAGGTTGAATAAAGACACCAACCAGTACATCCAGTTCAACCTGTGGTGTGTGCGTGTGTTTATGTCAATGCATGTCTTCTAATTCACCAAAAGATGAACCTTGATTTTAATGAAACTACATATACTCTATATTCAAAACATGTGCACATGGGTTGAATGACACATTAAGCTTTAACAACTGTGCTGTTCTACCTGGCTGTAAATAAACCAAATGTGTTGCCAAGGTAGGCCAGTGCGTCATACAACCGCAGCTAAATCTAAAAGAAAATTGTAGAGAGGTTATACAAATTAGATTTTAATGTGCAAGACTGAAATAAAGTTGAATGGTGGGCTGGAGCACAAATTACAGTGAGGGGAAAAAGTATTTGATCTCCTGCTAATTTTGTACGTTTGCCCACTGACAAACGATCAGTCTAAAATTTTAATAGTAGGTTTATTTTAACAGTGAGAGACAGAACAAAAAAAAAAAAAAAAAAAACAGAAAACACATTTCAAAAAAGTTATAAAATCGATTTGCATTTAAAAAAAAAAAAAAAAAAAGTGAAATATTAAGATTTTTGTACTCCCCGTAAAATCCTTTAACCACTTCAATACAGGGCACTTAAACACCTTCCTGCCCAGACCAATTTTGAGCTTTCAGCGCTGTCGCACTTTGAATGACAATTGCGCGGTCATGCTACACTGTACCCAAATGAAATTTTTATCATTTTTTTCCCACAAATAGAGCTTTCTTTTGGTGGTATTTGATCACCTCTACGGTTTTTATTTTTTGCGCTACAAATAAAAAAATACCGAAAATTTTGAAAAAAAAAAATGTTTTTTTTTTTGTTTCAGTTTCAAAACTTTGTAAATAAGTACGTTTTCTCCTTCACTGATGGGCACTGATGGGGCTACACTGATGGGCACTGATGGGCACCAATGAAGTGGCACGGATGGGCGACACGGATGGGCGACACGGATGGGCGACACGGATGGGCGACACGGATGGGCGACACGGATGGGCGACACGGACGGACACTGATAGGTGGCACAAATTGGCACCGATAGCTGGCACAGATGGGCGGCACGGATGGGCATGGATAGGCGGCACAGGTGGGCACTCATAGGCGGCACAGGTGGGCACTCATAGGCGGCACAGGTGGGCACTCATAGGCGGCATCGGTGTTATAGTAATGGATGCCAATCAGTGCCAAACAATAATGCATGCCAATCAGTGATGCCCATTGTGGGCACTGATTGGCATCCATTATGGGCACTGATTGGCACCCATTGTGCTGACTGGCATCCCTGGTGGTCTAGGGAGGATTATGGATTTTATTACCTTTTCCCTGGTGGTCTAGTGGTGTCCCTGGTGGTCCAGTGTGGGCATCCTAGGGGGGGCTGTGCTGATAATCGATCAGCACAGACCCCCCCTGTCAGAGGAGCAGCCGATCGGCTCTCCTCTACTCGCGTCTGACAGAGGCGAGTGAGGGAAAGCCGATCACCGGCTCTTCCCATTTACACTGTGATCAGCCGTGATTGGACACGGCTGATCACATGGTAAAGAGTCTCCGTCGGAGACTCTTTACCGAGATCGTAGTTGCCGGGTGTCAGACTGACACCCCGCAACAACGATCGCCGCGATGCGCGCCCCCGGGGGCGCGCAGCGGCTCATAATCCTAATCACGTCATATGACGTCCGGTTAGGATTATGAAACCACTTTGCCACCGTCAATTCCCTATAGGGCGGGCTGCAAGTGGTTAATCTTGACCTTAGGTTATATCGCCACCTTCAGGATAGGACTAGGCAGAACATGTAAAAACAGCAAAACTGCACAGTATCGCCCAGGGGGTGGTCCTACTGGCTATAACCCCTCCCTCGGCTTCCAGCAGCTTAGTTAGTCAAAAAGCAGTACAAACATATGGGGGGGGGGGGCGGGGTGCTGTGTCCGTCAATGAACTTCAGAGAAAAGGATTTTATGGCGAGTACAAAATATCCACCTTTAATCTTGACCTTAAGGACGTCCCCAAGCAGTGGCAAAAAACGAGGGGTTGGAACAACAAGAAAATAAACTCCACCCATAACAACCAGAACTCCTCAATGGAGGAGCTGCAACCTTAAACAGCCACCTGCAAAACCTTGCGGCCAAGCAAGCATCCGAAGATGCGCTCACATTAACCTTGTAAAGTTTAATGAAACTGAACGGACGACCAGGTCGCCGCCTTACACACCTGGGATTTAAATAAAGTATTATAGCATGATTCTTTTCAGTGCACAGCTGATGATTATGCTCTTATGCCGCCCCAGGACTGCCATTTGATCAAGTTCTATCCGCAGGTTTAAGTGCCTAATAGAAATTTTAACTTTTACAACAAAGGTTCAAAAACTCGCTGCAGTGAAACTTGATTGTATGCATCCCGGTAAATCCCCCCCCCCCCCCCGCAGATTCACTCGGTCTCAAGGAGGGAACTGAATGTGAACGTTTTCAACGTATACATTTTCAATGGTTTATACCCCGGATATAAATATCTCTTTTGATGAATCCCTGATAAATTTTAAAGGCCGACTGCATTTTAAGCAGTTCATACCATCCAAACGTGCCCGGTGTGGCATAAAATTTTACAAACTGTGCGAAAGCACAACCGGATATACATTTGGATTTCTGATCTATGAAGGACGAGACTGTCAACTCAACCCCCAGGGCTGCCCAGACAATCTTGGAGTCAGTGGGAAACTTGTCTAGCACCCGATCCAACCTCTGCTCCACCAAGGCTACCATCTTTACGTCAACTACTACAGCAGTGTGCCACTTTTTAGATCTCTGCATGCTGCTGGCACAGGAGCATGTGGAACCATGCGGAAAAAACGCGAAGAGTTTCCACAGCAGCTGGCGAGACAGTGTTTGCAGAGGCACATCACTCAGCCACCAACAGGAGGAAATGATGGCTGTCAAATTCTCAGACAGAAAAGACGTCTATATGCTGACAACGATCCACCCAGAGGGCACAGTGACCGTAAAAAAACGGGGGTCAGCTACACAGAAAGAAAAGCCACTGTGCATTACAACATACAACAAATACATGGGTGGAGTCAACCTCTCTGACCAGATCTTGCAGCCCTAGCTGGTGCTGAGGAAATCTAAAAGCTGGTATAAAAAAAAGTTACAATATACCTTATCCAGGTGGCTATCCACAATTTGTCCTTTACAAAAAAAAAAATCTGATGGTACTGACACCTTCCTACAGTACCAGGAAAAATTATAGAACACCTGATGTTTCAAGCAGACCCCAGAAAACCTGCAGAACCAGAGGATGTTAGAAGACTAACAGAAAGACACTTTTTGTATCCTATCCCAATCACAGTAAGCAACAAAATTCCCCAGGAAGACATGTCGTGCGTGTGTGGCAAAAATGGCAAAAGATGCGATACTCGTTACCATTGCCCCACATGCCCTTCCAATCCAGACCTGTGCATCCACCCTCGTTTTGATATTTGCCACACCATCCCGCATTATTAGAAACCAGAAATATTGTGAGGGAGGAGTTTAACGTTTGCCTTATTTCTTCCCTTTTATAATATAACGTCAGTCATTTACGCAGCATTTTACACAGGGTTTTGGATTAGCCTTAAAAAAGGAGAAATTCACCTTCACAAAAAAAAGAAATTCACATTTTTTGCAGGTAAAAAAAAATGAATTATTTTTTTTGTTAGGAGCCTGTAAAGCATTGCACCCACGGTCAGCAGATTGTGGGTGTAATTACACGTTTCAGTGGACTGCCCGAAGCTCCGATACGGCCAGACAGTTACACAATGACAGGAAGCATCAATGAACTACCTAGAGATCTCAACATCGCCCTGGTAGTTCATTGAGAACTACAAGCCGACAGCCGCAAACACTGCCGGTACTTGTAGTTTTCACATTCGATCACATTAGATTGTGACAGTGAGCAGGGGATTTTCTCCCCCTGCTCACTGTCACAAAAACGGGTGATCGGGGGGGGGGGGGGGGGGGGTACGGGGCCAGATGTAACATGTTACAAAAGGTGAACTTATCCTTTTAAGAAGTAACATCACACTGCAGACTGTCTGTAATGTATACATTGATAATTAGTTTGGATGAATTGCCAACATATTTTGCACACGTATATAGTATCCCCACGCACGTCAGAAGTAGGTGAATTTATTTTGGGTTCATTTTTGGTGGTGGGTCAAAGTAATGGCACAAAATTTATAGCTAAATTGAAACATTTGTGGAAAAAAAAAAAAAATGCAATTTGTGTTTTTGCCTACCAAATTCAAAATTATTCCCACAAAAATTGAGAGGCTAAAAACCCAAGATTTACCCCTAGATAGATACCTTAGGGGGTCTTGATTGCAAAATGGAATGATTTGGGGGGTAATTCCATTATTTGGATACCACAAAGTGTCTGTAATGAATTCATAGTACCTGAACTGTTAACTTGGATTAATTGCCCTCCTAAAAGCAAAGTGTGCACTATGGTGTCTGGGCTCAATTATGGGTACAAACATAATATAAACACACACATACGTGGCGTATTTATTCACAGCAGTAATAGAAGAAGTTCTTTTGGGTTGTTTTTTGGTGGTGGGTCATGGTAGCGGCAAAAAATATACAGCCAAAATGTAAAAACATTTTTTTTTACCTTTTTGGGCAGTTTTCCTTTAATAACAAAACTAAAATGTATGAGTTATGCAATAACAGTTAACGCCAAAAGAAAGCCTAACGTGTCCTGAAAAAAAAAACAAGGTATAAGTCACCTGGATACACTAAGCAGTTGCAAAGATATGTACAGTTTAACTAGCACATGTCAAAATTGCAAAACTGCGTTCAGGCATTAAGGTTCGTTTTACCCTTAGGCATGAAAGGGTTAAAAAAAGGCACCTGTTCACAGAAGCAATCAGATTCTAATCTCTCCACCATGGCCAAGACCAAAGAGCTTGTAGACCTACACAAGACTGGAATGGGCTACAAGACCATCGCCAAGCAGCTTGGTGAGAGGGTGACAACAGTTGGTTGTCACCCTCTCACCTCCTTCCCTCAGCCAGTGCATTGAAAATGGGTCGTGGGTGGGTATTCAAGCAAAACAATGATCCAAAACACACGGCCAATGCAACAAAAGGGGTGGCTCAAGAAGAAGCACATGAAGGATCAAGTTACTAAATGTCAGCCTCAAAACCCTAATGACTTGGAGAGGATCTGCAAAGATCCTCTCCAAGGAGGAGAGGGAGTGGGACAAAAACCTGGTGGTCAACTACAAGAAACGTTTGACCTACGATTGCCAACTAGGGCTTTGCCACCAAGTAATAAGTCATGTTTTGCGAAGGGGTCAAATACTTATTTCACTCATTAAAATGCAAATCAATTTATAACCTTGCGTTTTTCTGGATTTTTTTGTTCTGTCCCTCACTGTTAAAATAAAACTTCCATTAAAATTATAGAATGATCATTTCAACTACACAAAATCAGCAGGGGATCAAATTACTTTTTTCCCCCCTCACTGCATGCGGTATGCATTTATTAATTTTTTCCCCCTTTTAGTGGATCGGGGGTGCAATGGCAGAATACTGCCGACAAGCCCTGTAACCCAGCCCTGCAAGCAGTCAGCCCTAATGGCCGACGGTAGTTGTGGTTTACGCATTCAAAGTGATTGAATAATGGGGCCGCGTGGGTAGAGCCACGCACGGCCACATTATTTTTCTGTCCCAGGAGGGAGAGAGAGGCTGCAGCTGCTGGAACATGTTTGAAGGCAAATTTATACTTTAAGGGTCCCAACTTTGTATTACAACACGTGCTTGTACTCTGCCTGATCTTTGCATCCTATTTAATCACTACAATACAGGGCCCTTCCTTCCCAGCCCAATTTTCAGCTTTCATCGCTCTCCCAATTTCAATGACAATTGTGCGGTCTTGCTACACTATACCCAAATGAAATTTTTATCATTTTGTTTTCACAAATAGAGCTTTATTTTGGTGGTATTTATTCACGACTTAGTTTTTTATTTTTTTGCGATATAAGCTTAAAAAAATAAAAAAAATAAAAAAAAAAGAGCGGAAATTTGGAAAAAAACACAATATTTTCTTCTTTCTATTTTAAAAAATTCAATAAAATCAATTTTTTTCATAAATTTAAGCCAAAAACGTATTCTGCTACATGTCTTTGGTAAAAAAAAACATGTCAGTTAAGTATATAATAATTGGTTTGTGTGATCACGGACATATGTACGCAAATGATCATGTACATGTGTGTGCAGGTGATCACGTACATATGTGTACAGATAATCATTGGGACATGTGATTTTAGTGGGACATATGTTTTTATTATTGGGGACATTGTGTTTACAGTGTGGTGATGTGCGTTTTCACTAGGTTGGTGATCAGTGAGTAAAAAGCTGTAAAAAAAAACAACAGCTCATACTCACTGATCACCAGCTGGCTGCAGCGATCCGCTCTCCTCTCCTCAGCAACGACTTCCGTGTGAGGAGAGGAGAGCCGATTGCCTAGCAACCGGTTGTTTGTTTACATCACATGACGGTTGTGGTTGGACACGGCCGTCATGTGATCAGAAGGGCCAATCACAGAGCCCTCCTGCCGATTCAAGATGCGTGGGCATGAATGATTCCCCTACTTCTGAAGGATGTTCAGGAATGTCCAGTCAGAAGTAGAGCGCTCCCACCTGGCCGTATATATACATTGGCCGGGTGGGAAGTAGTTAAGCACCTAGCACTAAGGCTGGATTCACACCTATGCATTTTTAGTGCTTTTTGCCTTTTGCAGATTTGCTCTACAGTTCATTTAACATGGTTTCCTATGGAACATGTTCTGTAGTGCAAATCCACAAAATGCACTAAAAATGCATAGGTGTGAATCCAGCCTAAGCAAGGGACACCAAGTTTTACACTCCTAACCTGATAGGACTGCTTTCAGAGCTGTACTGCAGATCCAATTTTTTTTTATACACAGGTTTGATCATTGCTTGATCAATATTGCTTGAGGTTTTGAAACATTTTGCTGAAAATATGGCGTTTGGTACATCTGTTTTTATCTGTTATGTAGCGTACAGTCTGTTGATCACAATACACAGTTGCGACAGAGGTTGGCAAAAGGATCCACAGTGACCAGCAGCGGACAAGTTATCGCACTGTTGCAGAGCGCTAGACAATGCTCCCAAGTTAATATTTCCCGATTGCCCACCAGACAAGCAAGTCTTTATCCTTTTCTTTACAAAGTATCCGCTATAGATTTCTTTTAGGATTGCTACAGGGTCTCTTTAAAAACACTGCAGAGCGCTGTGAACTAAAGCTACCCATAATAACAAATTAAATCTAGAGATTAAGCTGAGAACACATTTCGAGCTGTCCGCCATGGATTAGTCAGGCCACTGCACTCTGTGCCTTTGTATACTGTAGGGAATAACTCTTAACCTTGAAAGCAGAGTGCACAGTATAATTATTGTACTATCTAGTTTTTCCACACATGGCAAGCAGTAATAACAATGAGGAGGAGTTGAGTGGCATTTTTTATAACAACAGCAAGCTATTGAGCAAGCACTTTGTGCTGTAGAATATGGAAAAGCCTACATGGCTGTTTATTGCACTTCTGTAGGAGTTAAACGCAGCAGAAGAAGCAGAGAATGCAATCTATTTAGTTAATGAACGGATTTGAAATGTTTTTTCCTTTGAAGATGAATTACTCAGAATTAAACCAGGCCAGTCCTGTCATATCTGACATGCATGTAAAATCCAATTTTTTTTTTGCTAGAAAGCTACTTAAAACCGCTACACATTATATCTTTTTTGAAAGCAGAGACCTTGGAGAATAAAACTGTGGCCAGTGCAATTGTTTTTTTTTTTTTTTTTTCACATGCTCAGCCATTTTTAAAATGCACATTTTCAGGAATACATATGAATTCGTTTTAGTGCACACAAACACAATATAATACCCATTTTGTTTGGTGGAATACACAAGATGATGTTATGCTGAGTAAATTGATACCAAATAGGTCATGCTTTAACCACTTCAGCTCCGGAAGGTTTCACCCCACCCCCACACCTCCCTGATCAGGTCATTTTTTTCAATACGGCACTGCGTTTCTTTAACTGGCAATTGCAAACATGCAGCACTGTACCCAAATAAAAGCGATGCCCTTTTTTTGCCGCAAAATAGAGCTTTTGGTGGTGATTGATCACCTACCTCTGCGGTTTTTATTTTTTGTGCTATAAACAAAAAAAAAATTGAAAATAGCTATAATACATATCCAATAAAAAATAAGATGCATAAAAAAAAAATCATTCTTCATTCATTTAGCCCAAACTATGGGATATATTTATGGACTTTTTTTTGTTGTTTTTATTGAATTTATTTTATTTTAATTTATTTTATCATCCCAGTTGAAGTCACGGGAAGTGACGTAACACGTAGGATACGGAGACCGGAAGCGACGCCTGCACTCGAGCAGTTCGCTCGTAGCTTTGTTGTTACTGTCTGACTCACCTCGGCTGTTTGAGTAATTTTAATTTGTGAATAAATTCTGTGATTTTAAAAAAAAAAAAAAACTTACTACACTATGGTTGCCCTCATACTTATCTTTTGAGCAATATTGGAATCTACCTGTGGAGCGGTTACATGGATGGTGACTAAAGTGTGGCTATTTGAAGTCGTCGTTCCCCCCCCCCCCCCCTTGATTCCCTGTGTACCTCTGAGAAGGCTGCAGATACTCTGTATACCTTACAGCAGTGAGGTAATTACCTAGTGTGCGTACTAACACGTGGAATCACCGGAGTGGAGGAAGTTTTTTTGCACTTTACAAGCACTGAGCCACTTTATAACTGCATCCGATTCTTTCACTGGACTTTTGTTCACTTAGCTGGATTATGGTGTGTTTTAATTTGTTCTACATTCATCATATGCACTTGGCACTTTAATGCAAATTTTGATCACTATTTACACTTTATTGTGCATGACACTTTGTTGTCCATGAAGTAATTGTTTTATGTATATACGCATTAGATTTATATGAGCACCTTAGCTGTGGATACCCCTCCTGATTACATCACGTTTTGGTTGGTTATTTCACTTATATGTGGATTTATTTCAATTATATATGTATATATGAGTAATTTTCATTTTAGAACCTTTTGGGCTAGTCCCGAGGGTATTTGAGGAGATCACGCACTATCAGGTTACACATTTATTTTGCAATACGTTTTTTTCTAGTGTTTGAAAAAGTTTTAACTTTTCTAGATTAATTTCACTTTGGGAGCGCAGCACCATTGTTTTTTTCTTCACTTATCTTTTTACATGAGTGTGTGTCTCATGGAAGTGTGCAGCAGCATCCAGCTAATTAGACAAATGACCACTTTTTAGTCCCTATATAGCGCAGGAACCTAAATTAAAACACTTCTTGTTTTTTACTACCATAGGAATGGCGACTTTTTGGGGACCAGTGACACAAATACAGTGATCCGTGCTTAAAAAAATGTGCACTGTCACTGTATGAAATGACACTGGCAGGGAATGGGTTAATATCTGGGGCGATCAAAGTGTTAGGTGTGCTGCTAGGGAGTGATTTCTAACTGTGTGGGGGATGAACTGACTGATTAGCAGGAACAGAAGATCTGTCTCCCTCTCTCTGGCAGAACAGCAGTCTGCCTTGTTTACATAGGCAGATAGCTGTTCTGGCTCTCCTATGAACGGGCAGCGTTTACCAGCACCAATCACGGGCACCGGATCTGCTGATTGGCTCCCGCTTTGTCCAATCACAGCGGGAGCATGACACCGGCAGAGCCGGGAAATCAGCATTTTCAGGTGGTGGCTGGTGAAGGCATTTCTCTCATTTGCTTGCAAACCTGTACTATCAGCAAATGGAGTGGAGACAGTAAAAGAAGGGGAGGATTGGAGGAGGATGAGAGAAGACAGGATCAAACAGCCTTTTTACACAATAAAGAATAAGAAGAGCAGCTCAAGTCCTCACACCAAACTCAATATGCAAAATGATATAATATACACCTATACATACTAGAGCTGCACAATTAATCATCAAGAATAGTTATCGCAATCTTGACTAAAGCGTTTCACAATTCTTTCTATGCAAATAATTCTCTCTGCTCTTCTGAAGCCACCAGCCATCAAAAGAAAAGAAGGAAAAAAACTGCCAAGAATCTCAACATTCTTTATCAGTTGAACTTAAGTATAAACATTGTAACAAATTTGTCAATGGAATAGACTTGTTGGGAAGTGAAAAAAGTTTAACTACTTAAACACAATCTTTTTCTGATATTTGTTGGTTTCAAGTTAAAAATTTTTTTTTTTTTTTTATAGAAAATGTCTTAGAACACCCAAACATTATATCTATATTTTTAGTAGACACTTCAGAGAATAAAATGGTGGTTGTTGGAATATTTTATGTCACACTGTCTTTCAAATGCAATTTTTTGGGAAAAAAAAATACTTAAATTAAAAAAAAAAAAAAAAAAAAACACCACACACCTAACCAGTAAAGTTAGCCCCCTTTTTCTTTTTTTTTTTGTATAATGTGAAAGATTTTACAGCGCGATTCTCATTTTGGCCAGAATCATGCAGCTCACACACACACACACACACATCTCCTCTCACAAGTCACAACACCCAAAGTGGAAAGAGATGAAAAGGAGGAAGGAGGCTTCTCATAGTGTAACGTTTCAGCCAACTTTATTTTAAAGTTAAACATTTCACTCACATGTTCTGAGTGCCTCAGACAGTTGTTCCCCTCCGGTCACATCACAGACCGTCACAAGTCACATGTCACAAGCGATATAGTCAGCGTCCTTGCCCCACTCTATGCACGTTTCGTCTAATGATGTTCTGATGTCCTCATGGAGAGGATTAACCCTTTAGGTCCCACAGCGAATATAACAAGCATGCTTTACTGCATATACAGACTGATTTTACTGTTGTGGGTTTAGTAACACTAAGGCCACATTCACAATTGCGCTTTCCAGGAACAAGCAAAAAAAAGCTTACATCACACTTGCAGTGCTATTAATACTTGTGGAAGCTTCTTCTGGTGCTATGTCGCATGTAGGGACAGCCCATTCAAGAAAATAGGCTGCCCTATGCGGTGACAAAAAAAAAAAAAAGTTAAAAATTGCAGTGATAGGGTCCTTTCACACGGGGCGGATCAGTTCTGATCCGCCCCGTGGATATCCGTTTGCTCAGCGGGGATCACTCAGTCGATCCCCGCTGAGCAGGGAGATGACAGGTCCGTCTCTGCATACTGCGCAGGGACGGACCTGTCACAGCGCCGCTCTCCCCTATGGGAGATCGGATGACGACGGACCGCAGTGCCCATCGTCACCCGATCCGATCCGCAGACGGATGGAAAAATAGCTTTTTCCTCCGTTACACTTTTTCGGATCGGAGCGGGTCGGATGTCAGCGGACATGTCACCGCTGACATCCGACGCTCCATAGACCTCTATGGAGCATCCGTTCAGGTCCGCCTGAAAAACTGACAGGCAGGCCTGAACGGGACGTCAGTGTGAAAGGGGCCTTACACTGGTGTGACTGGGGCCTGCTGCTGCCAGCTAATTGGCTGCATGCACTGTTCAGCCAAAAATGTTCAGCCCAGTTCCTTTGACAAGGTAGACTGTTGAGCAGGTAGACTGCTGTTACAAATTTTGGGCATTTCAGGAAATGGACAAAATTGTAAGAATGTATGGCTAACTTAATGCTCTGGACCTGTAGGAAAGCAATGGATGAATCAGTTCAGTTGCATCCGCTCAGATGACCAGTACCCACCCACAACTACAACTTAAGTTTTAAAAAGGGACTAAGCCTTTAAAAGATCAGCACACATTTATGTGGAGTATTATCTGACTGTTCAACACTAATGGGTGAATATACAGTGTGTTCTGTCCATTTCTCCGAATGTACACAGCTTTTACCCGATAAAGCCCTACATATGCTAGTAAAGCGGTACTAAACCCCAAACTAAAAATGTAATGGACAGTATTTCAGCCTACCAATCATTAGATGTGATGGGTGCATTTGTTTGTTTTTCCCTCGGTTTTCACCTGGTGATCTGACCAGTAACACACCTCCTGTATTGAGTGCCTCCATTCTGGATGAAGGAGCACAGCAGGCAACGGCATTGTTAATCTGGAGGGAGAGGAGTGTTAGATGGACTAGCAGATTTAAACACCAACAAATTGAAGTCAAACTCCAGCTTACACTGCAGTTTACACCAGTTATCATTTAGGATAAAAGGTTTTACATAAATAAAACCAAATCATTGTAAGCACCCCTGTCAGTTATAAATGGTTTATGGCCAACTTATCCGTCAGACAATCCGACGGACAGTGCGTCCTACTTTCGAATGAACGGACTTGACCACACACAGATGCACAAACAGTCCGTCGAAAGCTTGTGCGATGACGTGTACAGCACGTACGACGGGACTAGAAATAGGAAGTCCAATACACAGCAATGCAACCTTTCGCCGTGTAAATCCTTTCTGAGCATGCGCCATACTTAGTCTGTCGAACTAGCCTACTCACGAGCGGATTGTCCACTGAAACCAAAGTATGACGGACAATATTACGGAAATTCCGAAATACTTAGTCCGCCAGACTGCACGCTGAAAAAGTCCGCTGAAGCCCACATACGAGCGGACTGTCCGCTGAAATGTCTTTCGACGGACTAAGTTGGCCAGACAGTCCACCCGTGTGTACGCGGCTTAAGGAAAAAAAAAAGGAAAATAATGAATGCAGTGATTGCATCTATTTTCATCTGGGGAACCAGCCAGCAAGTATGTTTTTTTCAAAAGAACAAACTCATCAGCAGAATGTATCCCTTTACATAAATGAGGCAAACCACTTAGTTATCACTATCAGGGGTGACTAAAATGATTAGCTTTTATTTATTTACGCAACCATTATCCCAAAGAGGAAAAAAACTGTTTGCTGTAACTGATTATAAAGTTTGAGCTGGAGCTTGGCTTCTATTTGTTCGTGTGCGTAATCTAATACATTTAACCCTCGCCCCACCAAGACTGACAATGCGGTCGGCTGTGACTCCCAAGTCGTGTCTCAGTAATACGAGTGGTGTGTTACTGGTCAGAGCACTAGGTAAAAGCAGAGGGGGGGGAAAAAAAAAAAAAGGCAAAAAAGAAAAAAACTGATGCAGCCACAATTAGTAAGCTACAATATAATACATTTTTGGTTTGGGGTTTTATACCACTATAACCAGTTGAAGACCAGGCATTTCCTGGCATATTTTTTTTTACATGTGGAAATCTGTTTAATTTTTTAAATGTTTTTATTTATTATTATTTTACACTTTTATTTTTTTATCATGGTTATTGCTGTCATAAGGAAAGTAAACATCCTTATGACAATAGGCACGTGATAGGAGGTATTCTTTATGGAGGGATCTGGGGTCCACAAGACCATAAATTCCCCCTTTGCACTTGAAAGCATTCACGGTCAGCATTTTTGAATACATAAGATTTTCAAAAACATGGGGAAGTTACGATTCCTGTAATCCAGAAGTGATGTCATGCCATCGCTTTCACGTTACCATGGCAGAGACTATCAAAACCAATCCTGGCTTTCTTCGGGTCTCCGACTAGCCAGGCGGACGTACTGGCTAGTAGCTCAGGTTTCCCTGTGTGAGCCATGGAAGGGAAGGGATATCTCTTCCTATTGCTTGTAACAACAACTGAGTGGTTCAGTTATACAAGAGCCGACCGTCAGTTCTAAGAAAGCGATGCTCAGGTACAACCACTTGAAGTCAAATGACGTACCAGGTACATGATTTGGTGGCAAGTGGTCAACTAATACAATTGCAGGAGAGCTTGTCTTTTTTTAAAAGCATACTGGCTAGATCAGAAAACAAATGAAAGAAAGCCTAAAAAAAATAAAAACAAATGCAACCATTGCATCTAAGAATAGGTAAGTTACAACATAAAGACATGCTTGCTGTTGGGTTTAATACTGCTTCAAGTGTATACAGAATCGCACAAAGCTTATAACTGCAAAACAGGTGCATTAAGTCTGTTTAAAAGCAAAAAATAAAAACACAAAAACACACACACACACACACACACACACACACACGAGTAAATGGTGTGCCTACAGCATTAAATAAAATTGGTTTACCAGATGCACTATTTATTTGGCATGATACATTGGCACTAATGAGCAACACAAAATAGGTTGCTCCATCCCCGAAGGCCTGGGAGACTTTGGTATGCCGCGTGCTTGTTCTTCTCACTGGATACATAGTACGCTACAGGTTTACTCCCACCTTACATAAATGTTACATTCTGGGCAACTACATACACTAATGAATCTTAAGAATCAAAGCGCAATACTTTGATACATCACGGTTTAGCATGGTATTAGCAAGTCTGAGCTACTTGTTACGTAATAGAATTTAATAACTATGTGCATTTCTTTCTCATATCAGATTTTTTTTTTTTTTTTTAGCTCATCATTCAGGGGGCAGAAAATAGACTGATCAGGAGTAGGAATGTTTATGCAATGGTGAATTTACATAGCAAAGATGTTGTGTAATGCAGGGAAGATCTGTAGAGCAAACTGGTACCAGTTTATATTATAAACGCATATGGCTTGCCTAGGAGGAATGGAATCCTCGCAATGAAGCTACATTGCACATAGCTCCCTATTCAATTACTGCAAAAATGTTCTCAAACTGTAGATGAATAAAACCTAATGATTAGAATCAATGAGCAGCTCTACATTTTTGTTACTTGAGCTACCCACCCAAAACAACATGTTTTTATAAAGAAAGATCTGCAGTCTGTAATTGCTTCACCAGCCAAAAGGATATAAAATTCTGCTCAACTAGTAGTATTATTATCCAGACATCCCTGCCAGCTATCAGAGCTAGATCGATGACCTAATTTTTCTATACTTCAAGTGAAACTAAAGTCTTTTTTTCTCAGAGCAGCCCAGGCCCCCCTCTTCGGCTCTCCCCTTGCCCCTCCCTCCTGTTGAGTGTCCCCACAGCAAGTAGCTTGCTATGGGGGCACCCAAGCCGAGCCACAGCTCTGTGTGTCTATTCAAACACCGAGCCACAGCCCGCCCCCTCTCTCACCTCACTAGCTCACTGGCTAATTGGACAGCAACGGGAGCCAATGGCGCTTCACTGCTGTCTCAGCAAATGAGGAGGGGAGTCCCAGACAGCCAAGTTTCTTGTGGAACATCACTGGATCGAGATGGGGCTTAACTACTAAGGGGGCTGCTACACACAAGGCTTTTTAGAATGCATTAGGATAAAAAACCTTCTGCCTTTACAACCACTTTAAGTCAAGCAGTTCAGCTAAGCCAAAGACCCCACAGCAACACACTGATGTGGTCACTTTTGTGCCCCCCCCCCGCCCCCCCCCATAAACATGTACACAGTTTCATGCTGTCACCATTGTTCAAAGCAATAAAGCCGTAAGTATTATGGAGTGCAAACCCTTCCATGATTCCTAGAGCAAGCGCCAATTGACATAAAGCTACAGAAATTTAAAGACCGATTCAAGTGGTTCTAAAGCCTAAACTAATTAAACCTTAATGCGTTCTATTAAGGTTAAAAATGTTTAGGAATCGGATTTGCCCCCCCATCCTTGTACTTATCTTAGCCCTCATTAGATCAAGCATTGTGTACACATCTGCAGCTCCTCTCACTTTCGTGTCCCGCTGTGCTGGGGAACCGAGAGCCATGGACCCTCAGTGACATCAAAGCCAGTAAAAAGGGAGTGGGGATCCCACTGTCTGTGTCGATGGATGTAGCAGCCGAGCTCAGGACGACGAGCACACGAGCACACACACACGCCCCCCCATGGGAAGCGGCTTTCCATGGGGGCACTGGACAGAGGAGGAGCCAGGAGGGTCAGCAGGGGACCAGAGAAGAGGAAGTTAGAGGCCACTCTGCAGTTCCATTGCACAATTTTTGTCCTGAAATGAGGTCCCAGTAAGCCGGTGTGTGTCACCAAATCCCGGGCTTTCCACAGAGCTCAGAAGAGAACGTCCATGCTGCACGGATGCCAGCCACGCCCCCCAACAGGCACTCTTTTCATTGCAGAAAAGACATAAAATGTCTCCATGCATTAGGCCACGTTCACACAAGCATATTATAGTGTACTCCCATGCCAGGAACCATGTTTGCCCATACGGGGATACACAGGTGTTCTGTGCATCCCCATGCAGACCGTCCCATTCTGCGCCTGCATTTGGGACCATGCACTTGTATGGCTGTCAAATTGGGAGCTAAGGGGGGTGTCCATGCAGTCAATTGAAATGAGATGGCCTGCATGGGGATGCATGGAACACCTGTGCATCCCAATGCAGGTAAACATGGCTCTCGCATGGGCGTACACTATAGCGTGCTTGTTTGAATGAGGCCTTAAAGTGTCTTACCTGCCTGTCTGCACATATACACTGTACAATGTCGGCATCTGCCGAGATGAATGAACTACCGCAGTGATGGCGAACCTTGGCACCCCAGATGTTTTGGAACTATATTTCCCATGATGCTCAGCTACACTGCAGAGTGCATTAGCATCATGGGAAATGTAGTTCCAAAACATCTGGGGTGCCAAGGTTCGCCATCACTGAACTACCACATGTGCACAGGAATGAAGCTATCATGGCTCAGCAAATCAAAATGGCTGAAAATTAGAACCTGGAAGAAAACGATATATACACACACACACACACACAATATTATTTTACCCATACTCCAATCGCTTTGCAAATATTGAAATGTATCCATTATGCTACTATGCCATGCAGGTTGTATGGTTTAATGCACAGGGATATTGCACTTTTTTTCCTTTTATACATGCCCGAAATTCTACTTTCAAATGGATCTAGTGTCAGATATACTTTCATGTTAAGTGTATGCATGCCAAACAATGTACAGGTGTTATATTACAAGTATTTAACTTACCTGAAAAAAAAAAAAAAAGTCTTGCCGATAATGCCTTCATCTTCATTTCTAACCAAACTCCTCAACATGAAATCCATACAATTCCTACAATTTTCACTGTGATTCCTGTTGCAAACAGTCGGCAACCTGTGGGATTGTGGAGACAGCTGTTTTGGGAGAGGTCATTACTTTGGAGCGGTAATCTTTTTGTAACATAAAATCCATACTCCGGCTTTTTTGTACTCCAAAGACTGCAGGCCAGAGGATGCCTGAGCTCATCGTCAGTCTAACTCCATTTTGGAGATTTTTCCCTCACTCTGTTCCTGTAACACCCATACTGAAAATGACAGGAGTGACCCATCACCAAAAAAAAAATAAAAAAATCAGACGACATTCTAACTCATGCCCTCTCTACTAAATATATTGTCTGTTTCCACTGCAGAAATTTCCTGTCACTTCCGGATATGGCAGGAAATGAGGAAAACGAGGAAACCTTCCCTATTGGGACACAGATACCTGGCGGAGGGTCTTGTCCTTTTTTTCACTCTATTCAAAATAGAACGATTTGGCTGGAGTTTTGCTTTACATTATTGCTTTCTGGTAAGTAAATACCAAATACTTTAGCTGCTGGCTTAAACAAACATTTACCAATAAAAGGAATCAATCACTGCCCTCACACAGGGTTCTTTGCCGATTTCCGGGTCCCCAACACCACTATCTTGCTTGCGGGAAGCCAGCTGTGACTTTCTTTAAATGTGTCTCAGGAGGTTCCGGGTGGGGAAGGGGGTGCATTGCAAACTTCTGCTACTATTCCCTAGACTAGGAATCTCCAAACTTTGTAAACAAAGGGCATCTTTTTACTGTCCTTCAAAACTTTGGGGGGGGGGGGGGGCAGACTGTAGCCAGTGGGAGTAAAACATGCCCGCCATCAGTGCCAGATCATTGATTTCAATGTGAGGAATAGCGTCCCACTGTTGATATTAATGAGAAGACTAGTGTCCCATTTTTGGTGCCAGTAGTGGCAAAGTGCCCCAAGGGCCACGTAAAGGCAAAAGGCCACAACTGACCCCTGGGCTGCAGTTTAGAGGCCACTGGCATAGGCAATCCAAGAAGGCGTAGAAGCAGGTACCTGTCAAAACTAGATATCCATTACTAGAAAAAAAAAAAAAAGTTTCCAAAAGTGGTAGAGGAGGGGAGAAGAGTTTTGAAACTGAAGATTTTAAATTTTTTTTTTTTTTTTTAAAGGCAAAAGTTCTGCTTTAATCCTCTACATCAGTGGTCATCAACTCCTGTCCTCAGGACTCACCAATATGCCAGGATTGCAAGATAATTGAAATGCGTTGCAGGCAATATCATTTGCTGCTCAGTGATTGCAATATTCTAGTCTGCATCTCCCCAAGGTAACACATAAAACCTGGCCTGTTAGTGGGCCCTGAGGACAGGGTTGATGACCACTGCTTTAAATTGCCCAAAAACCTGACTATGTGTAATACAATCCACCCCCTTTATCAATAAACAATGCTCACTTTTCAGAGGAATATGCTTATAGACGAGAGCGAATCATTTGTGACACCTGGATTAGAGTATGACTAACCATAAAAGGACCAGAGGCACATTATTAAAAGAAAATGCCATTTTATGCTAACAAATGTTAAAACTGCTCAATGTTATAGTATGTAGTTCTAGGCAAATAATTTAATGAAATGGAATCCCAACGAAAAGGCTCTTAAAAGGAAACTTATATTGATATAAAAAGAACCCCTGAGCTAAAAAGTAACATTTCATGTGAAATTAATCCTTAGTTATGTAACCAAGGTTAGAGGGGGAAAAAAAAGATTTTAGTAACAAGGGCTTCTGGTTAGCTATAGGATGCAAGGTTTTCATATCAAACTTGCCTTAGGACTACATGAGCAAATTGAATTCTTTGCTACTGCAAGACTTAACCACTTGATGGCAGCCACTTCATTTGGAGCACACGTAAATAAAGTTCAGGGAATTTTTATTCTTTTTTTTTTTTTCACAAGTGATGGAGTGCATCTCGTGTGCTGTGCTGGTGGCTTCTTTTCACAGTAGAAATGCTTAGTCCTCTGCCCATTGGCACCCAAAGGTGCAGACCTTACTTTTTGCCTAGGTGCTTTATTCATAGCACCCGTACTATACGTTTCCACAATGCAAAGTGTTTTGTGAACGGAAGAGACTTCTGCCCTGTATTTATCAGTCTTTTTTGGCTGTCTTCGCACCTTTGCATTGAGGTAATGCAAGTTAACAATACATTGTACAGTACGCTCAAGTGTGCTGAAGGTCCATTTAGTCTAAAAGGCGCCCCAATACACTAAAGCGATAGTCCTACTGCATGTTATGGTACATTGCTGCTTCAGTAAAAAATAAAAAAGGTTAGATCTGAATTTCTACACATGGTGTCATTAAGCTGCATAACACACATTAATATGGGTGAAGTAATACGCTGTGAAGGTGTGTGGGGTTCCCTTTATATAAACGATCAGTCACCAATATAGAGCACCTCTTGAAGTGGAAGGCCAAAATCAACATTACAATAGAAATAAAGCTTTGCATAGAAATTTTTATTTGCCTGTATATCCGATCATACTGGTCATTTTGATATGTTTTCCCTAAAATTGCTCAATTTATTTATTTCTAAAGCTGAAGTTGAGTTAACTGCCGATTGCTTGTTTTTGTAGAAATCTACTCTCCAGCGATGACAGGTCCTCTTCATAGCACTGATCTTCCAATGCTTTATGAGTGAATTGCCAAGGTTCTAAAATTTGCAGTACGCTGAAGAAATCCTGAAAGCCACAAACGCCTTCCTATCTTCTCCTCCATTCATAAAAGCCCTTGCATTGTTTTCATATTCTGTAAATGGAGAGGTGGATGAATAACAACTTTTCACAATGAATTTAGTGACCACGTTAAATTCTTAAATTTCTTTGAGCTCCTTACATTTGTTCTTTTCTTGCATTTTCCAGCCGGGGCCAAAAATCCTCTTTAAAAGATTTATTTTCAAAGAACGCACTGGATTTTCCCTTCATTGTCAGGCCCTATTTTTCTGTTGAGTAGGTTACAAATTTTCTTTATCACTGTTCCATAGTATAGTATTCTGGATTGTAATATACTGTATCATTGAGCACAAAGTAGCAGTGATTTGCTGCCGCTAGTTCAGCTTTTATTTCTGCCTCTATGTCATTGCCTTTAGTTATCATTCTAAGACACTTATAAAGTGGACTTCTATGAGTGCAGCAGGCAACGTATTAGGATTTGTTCAAGGACAAATAAAAGAAACATGGTGGGATAAGGAATGAAAAAATAAATTAAAAAAAGCAGACGAAAGTAGGCAAGGATTAGGAGGATATACAGAACAACTGGCTCAAGAGTGTCATTTAACAGAAGCAGTGAGGTATAAATATGGGGTAATGTTATTGCCAACTTGCTGTGAACACTCAAGGACCCAACACCTCCTTCCTTGGAAACACGAGATGGAGAACATACACCAATGTCATTTTAGCAGAGGATTACATTCCTGTTTGTTTATTTTAGTAAAAAGCAGCGAACAAATGAGTGCCTAAAAATTGTGTGACAAATAAGAACTCTGGAAGGAAATAAGATAAGGTTATACAAAGCAATAGTAACGTCGCTCTGCTATTAGTAGTGCAACTAAGGTGCCTTTTCTTATTCTGCCAACATACCTACATCATGCAATATACAGCTCTGGCACCCCACACAAATGGGTACTCGCTGTTTGCTGTCTCCCCTTGCCTAAATCACCAATCAATCCATCCTCAATGTAGGAAGGAGGCATCTATTGCCATATTCTGCCATGTCTAGCTGCAGCACATCACAGCAGCAAGGTTAGAACACGGCTATGTACCAGCTACAAAAAAACTCTCCACTTACTTTCTCTAGTGATTGTGGTCACCTATAGATTTGCTGCTGTAATTGGCTACAATGCTTGTCTGAAGCTACAAATTGATGGGAGAGCGCAACGATCACTAGCAGCTATATGGATAGCATTGATAGCTATTGAAGCTGGTTTCTGTAGTTCATTCCAAATGTTAGATAAAAAAAAAAAAAAGCCATTCATCCAGAAACTAAGCGAAGTATATCTGGACAAGCTGCAATGCAGACATTTCATTACATCTCCAAGATCCCATGCACATTGCATGAGGCTACGGCATTTAGTCATGGGTGGAGGGCTCTTCACGCTAAAGCTAAAATACCAGAGTCCAATGCACACCCAGTATCAGTGGTGGCCCATCCATAGGGGGTGCACAGATGCCACCCCATCATCCATGCGTCCGGTCCCTAAGCTACATGCAGGGAGCTGGACGCATGGATTTTAAATCATTTTTTTTTTTCTTTTAGAAGCATAAGGGTTCCAATTGGCTTCAAAAAAGGGACGGGCTTGGGGCGCATAGCATTGTGATCTGAGCCCACCCAGTTGTGTAACATTAGCATGAGCTTGAAGCACAAAAAGGCTGAAAGTGCTATCTAACAAGCTAAAAACATCTGATGTGTGTTTACACATTATAATGCTGCCAGCATGGCAAAATTCTGGTGCAACAGAAAGTAATAGAATATTAGAGAAGGTTTAAGTGTCCGTGATTTGAACTTTAAAGATGAATTTCTCCATAATGCCTATAGATACAGAGGTCCATGGGGGTGTTTTTTAAAGTGCTTTACTGCTTGTTCAGAATACAGTACATCATTTACAGTACATGTACACAGCTGTAATGAAATTACTGATCATCTGCATAAGATCTTACAGATGTATGAAATAGACTGTAAAAAGCCTTTAGACATGTATAATTGCACTTCCATTTCATTCATATTATGTATCTGAACGCTGCGCAAATTTACTGATACTTATTCACTGTATGCATGGGGCCAAAGAAAACAGAATTGCATTTAGACCCTTTCAATTAAACAGCAATGATAAAAACACAACTTGTTTGTGTCCATGTGCATGAGCAGTGTACAGTCTGAGTGCAGGTTCACTTTAATATTTCAATCAGAAAGAAATTTGTTAAAGCGGAACTAAATTTTCTCATAACTAATGCTAGCAACAGAATGATTAAAAATGGTTAAATAGATTGGAAAGTATATTATATGTGATCGTTTAAAAAATAAATAAGTATAAGTAATATAATATGTCATACATCCCAGGAGTCTCCATTAGCATTTTTTATTTTATTTTTGATTGGAGGGAAGGAGGAGCTATCTCAGCTAAGCACACCCTCCTCTCTGCAGACCAGATGGATTCCAGGAAGTAAATGCTAGATGAATCATCAGCCCTTACTCAAGATGGTCACGATTAGAACACTGACTTGTTATAAATGGTGCTTTTCAAAGTGATTTCCAAACAAAATAAAGTATGGAAACATGGATTAATGGGAGAGTTGACTTTGAATATTGAACCTATTAATTTTGTGGTACTCAGATACAGTGTAGTTTAGCTTTAAAAAAATAAAAATAAAAAGTGCACCTGCCTCTTTTTTTTTTTTTTTTTTTTTAAACATGAAGTGTTAAACATTGTGCTGGAAACATTTATGGCCCATTCACACTAGAATGCAGTGCAGGAAAGTTGCATTGCTGTGTGTCCTCCTGCACCGCATTCCAATCACACTGCCCTTGCAATCTGCAGCCGGGGTCAATGCAATGCCACAGGGAACCGAGCCAAGAAGTTTGCCCACATAGTTCCTGTGCGATTCACATGCCGTTCCTAGTGTGAATGGCACAGGAAAATGCAGAACACATTTGAAGCAGGATCTTAAGAGTACTTTGCAATCAAGGTAATAATGAATGATTGACGTTTCATGGTGAAAACCTGCCGTTTGATATTTTGTATATTATAGAATTAGATTTATTTCTCAATAGAGGAAATCCTTATATGAACTAAGAAACAGTGAACATCTGCAGGTAAGAACCATGAACACAAATACATTTGATCTCTAAAGACACACCCCGCTGAGAGTCGTACAAACAAAATTGCAAATATTGACACGTACATGTATGAAAAAACAAGTCTACCTAATGCAAGTCTAAAGCCATATTCTTCTCATATTGGATAAAGTATGGGAGGCTTGAAACTGATGTCTATTGCATTTAGATATACTTATATATCTAAAACTAGCCATGCAATCAAAACTCCACGTGTTCGTACTATTCTATTAGAAAAAAAATCTTAATGCAGGGCTTGACAAACCCCAGGAGCCAAAAAACATTGCATCCTGGCACCTGGGCCGCGCCACCCCCCCACTATGTATCCAGGGTTCTGCTTGCCCATGTGTGGGCCCGGAACTAGCATAGTGGGTGCCACTGGGTAGAGGGAGAAGAGCACCTGCGATGTGCATTGCATTACATTCAGTGGAGCACAGGGGAAGCATTTAGGGTCTGGGTATCTCATTAAAGAGAACCTGTCACCAAAAGACATCACCACAGGACTTTGTCCTCTATGTGATGCCATAGAAGGACTGCAGCTGCCCATGTATTTGGCATCTCAATGAAGATGCAATTAAATGTCTAAATTGATACCAGACTAAAATGTTTACAAATTACTTTTTTAGCAGACAAAAAACATTTATACTTCATTAAAGTGGTTGTAAACCCTTACAAACCACTTTGACGTACAGGTAAGCCTAGATTAAGGCTTACCTGTAGGTCCAAGAAATATCTCCTAAACCTATAGGGTTTAGGAGATATTTGCCCGAAAACAGGCGCCGCCATCTACGGCGCATGCGTCGTAGACAGCGGCGCGCAGGCGCACTGAGCGCGCCATTCTCAACGACGGAGCTGCCGCGCGTGTCGGCTCCCGTGCGCATGCGAGGGAGTGACGTCATCGCGGCTTCGCCGAATGACAGCGACGGAGCTGCGAGACCCCACCAAGAAGATGGATGCGGCGGACTACAGGGGACAGCGGTGACTTCGCTGGCTCCTGTGTCAGGTAAGTGACACATAATGGACTACTATGCGATGCATAGTAGTCCATTATGCTTTGCCTTTGCAGGGAATGAAAGAGGAAGTAAACCCATCAGGGTTTACTTCCTCTTTAAGATAAATGCAAAATTATGCAGAACAGTTGCGGTATATACCAACTAAGATTAATCATAATTGGTGAACAGCAAATACTGCATCTCCTACACAAAAAACAGCATTAGGAGCCAAATTCAAAGAAACAAATACATTACATTTTTATCGACCACAGGGCGATATTAAAGAGTAAAATCAAGATTAAAAAGGGGCCTCAATGTCCTTCTCCAGGTTTAAAAGCATACCAGGCACTTTATCTGCTAGCTCTTCTAGTCCATACAGATGCTTAGATTGTAAACTGCCGCATTTATCTGATTGGGCTTGCTGCCACATTTCTGGTTATAATCCACAGCTTATGTCTGTACTGCATGAAAAACAAATTGGAAGTAAAAATCTGTACTTCCACGATAATGGTTATTGTAATGGATATAATGATCAGTCACACAGTCAAGTGTAGAAAAATATACCGTATTTTTCGGACTATAAGGCGCACGTAAAAGCCTAAATTTTCTCCCAAAAACGACCGTGCGCCTTATAGTCCGGTGCGCCTTATATATGACCTGTTGACATCGCTGGAGTTCTTTGTTAACAGTATCTGTCATCTTGACGTAAACCTTCGGACTATAAGGCGCACGTAAAAGCCTAAATTTTCTCACAAAATCGACCGTGCGCCTTATAGTCCGATGCGCTTTATATATATGGAAATATCCATTTTATCAGCCGGTCGTTGCTAGTGCGCCTTATAATCCGGTGCGCCTTATAGTCCGATGCGCCTTATATATGGAAATATCCATTTTATCAGCCGGTCGTTGCTAGTGCGCCTTATAATCCGGTGCGCCTTATAGTCCGAAAAATACGGTATATAAAAAAAAAAAATAATAATAACATTCAAAAACACAGAGCATATTGGCAACAATGTGTCCTAATGATATGCTTTAAAATTAGATATTAAAGCAAAGAATAAAATAAAAAAAATTTAAAAAAAGGCAAACCGATCAGTGCAAAAAAAAAAAATTTTTTAAAAAGGAACACTATTACAGAGTATAGCATCAAGTCAATTAAACTCCTGTGATATTGATCCGGTCAGTTGAGTAGCAGAGGGGGTTGTTCATTTCATGAACACCAAAGCAGCTGAAACTGATTAACAAGTGCACTAGATGGGCAACAATGAGAGGACCTCCAAAACAGGAATGGTTTTACAGGTGGAAGCCACTGACATTTCTTTCCCTACTCATCTTTTCGGACTGCTTTTTACTAGTTTTGCCTTTGGCTAGGGTCAGTGTCACTACTGGTAGCAGGAGGCGATACCTGGACCCTATAAAGGTTGCACAGGCAGTGCAACTCCTCCAGTATGGCCTATCACTATGTGCCATTGCCAGAAGGTTTGCAGTCTCAAGAGCATGGAGGAGATTCCAGGAGACAGGCAGTTACTCCAGGAGAGCTGGACAGAGCTGTAGAAGGTCCTTAACCCATCAGCAGGACCGCTATCTGCTACTTTGTGCAAGGAGGAACAGGATGAGCATTGCCAGAGCCCTACAAAAAATGACCTCCAGCAGGCCACTGGTGTAAATGTCTGACCAAACAATCAGAAACAGACTTCATGAGGGTGGCTTGTGGGCCCCTGTGCTCACAGCCCGGCACTGTGGAGCTCAATTGGCATTTGCCATTGAACACCAGAATTGGCAGATCCATCACTGGCACCATGTGCTTTTCACAGATGAGAGCAGGTTAACCCTGAGCACGTGTGATGGACGTAAAAGGGTCTGGAGAAGCCATGGAGAACATTATGCTGCCTGTAACATCAGTTTGGTGGTGGGTCAGTGATGGTCTGAAGAGGCATATCCATGGAGGGACGATAAGACCTCTACAGGCTAGACAATGGCACCCTTACTGCCACTAGGTATCGGGATGAAACCCTTGGACCCACTGTCAGACCCTACGCTGGTGCAGTGGGTCCTGGGTCCCTCCTGGTGCATGACAATGCAATCCTGGAGGATGAAAGAATTGATACATTGAATGGCCCCCCGCACGCTGACCTAAATCCAATAGAACACCTATGTTTTAGTTCATCCAACACCGCCAGGTTGCACCTCAGGCTGTTCAGGAGCTCAGTGATGCCCTAGTCCAGATCTGGGAGGAAATACCCTAGGACACCATCTGACGTCTCATTAGAAGAATGCCCCGATGTGGTCAAGCATGCATTCAAGCATGTGGGGGCCATACAAACTACTGACTACCATTTTGAGTTGCTGCAATGAAATTTCAGAAAAATACACTAGCCTGCATCATTATTATTTTGCTCTGATTTTCGGGGCGTCTGAATTTACCCCTCTGAAGGTTGATCATTTTCATTACTATCAAACAATGTGGCATCCTTTTGTTCCTAACACATTACCCAGTCCATATCAGTATAGATATCCAGTATATTTCTCCCCATTGAGATCTGATGTATTTTCAAAGTGTTCCTTTAATTTTTTTTTTTAACAGTGTATATGTAAACGTATTTGCTAAAGAATTTATAAATCTGTTTAGCCACACTGCATAACCTAAAGTCCCATACACACACCATCAGATTTTCTGCTGATTTTTTTCCTTCAGATTTACCAAAACCATATAATATGAGGTCAAACCTTAGGCGTTTCAATTTGCATGCAATCAGACAAGCCCTTGCACTACATGGTTTTTGGTAAATTTGAAGGAAAAAAGCAGCAGAAAATTTGATAGTGTGTATGGGGCTTAAGAGATCCCACCTAGCACTTCGCTCAGATTTGCAGTTTTGTGTCACCTGCTTGGACACTGAATCATACGTCCAAGGAGAAGGCTGGAGGTGATGACATAGCAAACTACAAAGTTGAAACAAGAAAATTGTGTAATCTGCCTGGCTATTACACTGTGACAGAAGCTTATACATTAAAAGACAGGATAAATAAAATTGCTAAACTTTTAGCCGGTATACGTGCTCACATTTAGGTCCCGTTCACACTAGAATGGAAACTCACATTTCATGCCGGTTTTCCGCACTGCATTCCACTCACACTGCCCTTGCAATCTGCACATGTCGTCAGTGCAAAGTTGACGACTCCCCAAACGCAGTGAATTTGCCTTCCCTGCCACGCATGGTACAAATGTACTATGTGATTCAAGTGCAGAGCGTTTTCAAAAGTAGTGCATGCACTGCGTTGGGCGTGGTGCAATTTCAGCCTACTGAAAACGAATGGGGTTAAAATCGCACTGCACAGAACTGCATGTGAATCAAAGAAATCACACATTGTTCCTGTGTGATTCACATGCAATTCCTAATGTGAATGGGCACTTAAATATGTAAATAGTACCTTTTAGATGGGTCTCACTAAATAGTGGACCAGGGTCCAGATCCAGATCCAGACCCAGTCATTGTCCCATCTGGATCATGGAAGTCGAGTCATTTAGAAGTTGTCTTTTTCCCCCTGTCTGCAAGTACAGTGCAATTAGGCCAAATGCAAACAGCAATGTGTACACTGGGTTGGGTCTGTGATGGCTGCTCTCAAAACACAAAAAAGGCACAGAAAAGCAGAAGTGATGGTTTATATTTTCAATATATCCCTGCATATAGAAGAACAAAAAAATAAAAATAAATGTACAGCTATCCTTTTTTTTTTTTGAAAATTTATTTTTATTGAACAGTTTTTAAACACATACAGAACATACAAAGGGTCCCAAAAACCCCAGTCCCCCCCCCCCCCTTCCCACCCTCTCCCCCCCCCTGTGCAGCCCCCCGATCAACTTCTGAGCGTAATCCATGTTCACCAACAGTACTTCACATATAGAAAACATATCTTATACCATTAATAATTGAATAATTTTCCCAAGACCCGCGACGGGGACGGGATTCAACCTAAGTGTAGCGACCCCCTGCCCCGTCCTTTACCCGACTCTCAAGGAGTTCTCCCCCCACCTAGTGATTAGATCACAGTATCTGTGGCATCAAGCCAACACCGCCACACTCTCTCAAATTTATTGGGACATCCTCTACTGAGATATGTTGCTTTGTAGAACGGCAGAGCATTATTAACTAAACCCTTCCAATAAGACACTGTAGGAGGATCAGGTTTCTTCCAACACAAAAGAATAGCTTTACGTGCATAAAATAACGTCAGAGAGATTAGAGTCCTCTGCACCTTTCGAGGTGCCAATTCCCCCACCAGTCCGAGCAAGCATGCCGCAACCGTGACTGGGATCGGTACCGAAAGTACCGATTGTATAACTTGCGTCACTCCCCTCCAGAACTCCTCAATCTGCGGACACTGCCAAAACACATGATCAAAGTCAGCTCGGTCGGCTGTACAACGCCAGCAACCCCCGGCACCCGTACCATACATTCTGGCCAATCTGGCTGGGGTGTAATACACTCTATGCAGGATTTTAAACTGGATAAGTCTGTCTCTAGCTGATACCAGCATCTGGAACGGGTAATCCCACATGTCATCCCAGTCCTCCCCCTCAAAGTCCGGCACCAAGGCACTCCAGACATCCCTGCATTTTTGGATGGGCTTCGGCCTGTCAGGGAACAACATTTTGTACACAACAGAAAGAGGCTTTTCCAAGTCCTCCGTTCGCAGCACACTCTCCAGAGACGACACTCTCATCTCCAGAGCCCCAGGACCAAACTGTGAGAGAAAAGCATGCCGCAGCTGTAGATAGCGAAAGAAATACCAATTTGGAAGAGCATGTTTAGCTTTAAGCTGATCAAACGTTAGAAGCTTCCTCTCTCCTACCACATGCTTCAGTTGTTTGATGCCTACTCTGGCCCATATCACCGGGTCGGGTATTTCCCTGAAATGTGGTAATCTAGGATTAAACCAGAGAGGAGTGTCAGGAGACCAACTCCCCTCCGGTTGTTTCAGTAAGACCCGCACTTTGTCCCAAGCCCGTATCGTTGCCCGCATTGAGGCCGTCAGAGCCAATGAAGCTCCTTGACCTCTATACACCAAATAGGACAAGCTCTCGTACGAGCCCAGAAGGGCCGCCTCCAGTACATTAGCCGAATCCCCGTCATCCCGTATGTACAGCTATCCTTAAAGGGTCAACCAACCCAAAAGTGATATTTTAGTTAAGGTGAAGCCTTGTGGATAGTCAGTCCAAATGCCTTATGCTAACACAAAGATCTCCCTGCTATAATTCTCAATGCGGTTTCTGATCACCTGGGACTTTTCCATGTCCCCACCCATCATTTCATGTTCCAGCCCCTCCTGTTGCATTCTTCAGAATATAGCAATCAAATCAATCAAGAAATCCATCGTCCAGTAAAGTGTATATAAAAGCCAAAACTTTAGTTTATGTAGTTAGAATGGTAAAAAAAAAAAAAAAAACACTGCAATTTCCTGTCTCAGAAACACAACAGGAAGTGACAGGAAAGCCCAGAATAACGTAAAAGACAAACAAGAAAGTGGAAGTTGAAGGTAGCCCTGCTGATGCCCCCTCACATGGATGTTAGCGTTCATGTGAGCGGGATCAGCAATGACATGCATACCTCCCAACTGTTCCAGATTCTGCGGAAATGTCCCGGGATTTCAAGCAAGTTCCAGGGTCCCGTGGATCTAGGCTAAAGTACTGGAAACCAGAGCCCAGTGCCATAACAAGCTCCAGCATTATTCATTGGTGTTATTGTGAATGGGTGCAATATGCGCTCTTGCACACTGCACCGATTGAGGATTCCTGTGAGGAGAGCCATTCTTCCCCAGAATCCTCACTGTCATTTGTTGCTAGGACCGCTGGCATCCTAGCAACCGATCGCACACTGCCTCCAACTTCCCGTCTTAGTGGCTCCCAGTTTCCTGTCTCTGTGGCGTAGCAAGAGGAGCCGCAAAGTAACTTTTAAACAGTGACAGGCAGCAACAAGGAGGCACCATGAGAGCTGCACAGAGATCAAAGGCAATCTGGTCAGTATCATCCACCAGACCACCACACCACCACCCTTCCTAATCCATCTCCTTTCACACCCCCTCCCCCTGCCCCATCTCTGATAGCATGACTCGTCTCGTCAACCCGATCATCAGCTGGCCGGTCTGCTGCCAAATGCCACTGCTGCAGCAGCCAACTTTACCCCTGCTCCAGCATCCTCTACCAGCAACATTCCATCCAATTTGGGCAGGTCGCTCATCTCACTCCCGCTGTCACCGCTGCTCGATGCTTCCCTGCCTGTCACTCCAATCACACCCTTCACTCCCTATCTGCCACGCAGTCATTTCTTCATCATGCAGTACATCATAGCCGCCACTATTGGATCCCCTTGCCAGCTGTCACAACCACCCCCAATGCCTCCCAGCATCTTCTCTCTCCCCTTTATTGCCCTCCCCCAGGCTCTTCCAGCATCCATTTCTAGCCCTTGTCCCCACTAGCCTGAGGCATTGTTTTCAGAGATCCTCCTCCCTCCAACAAACTGGCCAACTTTTGCTAGTCTATGACATGTATTAACTATATCCTGTGGATAGGCATTGCGGTGTCACACATTGAGCAGATCCTGCTTTCTGAACTATAGAGGTGCAGAAAGGAGGTATTTCAGGAGTTTGAGTCAGTTCAGGATTACCATTAGAAGAAGCAATGTACCATGGGACATTTAAGCTTTAGAAATGGAAAGTAAAAAAAGCAGAGGAGAAGCTTGCGGGTGTGCCGTCGGATTAGGTGATCGGTCAGCTTTCGTAATGAAAGTGACATTCCGTCGCCGCCCTCTTGGTACACCCACACTCAGCCACAGTAAGCCTAAAGTCTGAAGCAGCCAAGAGGACATCTTTTTACACCCACCGAAATCTTGCATTTCACACTTATTTTTACCACTAAACTGAGCTTATATCATGATAGAGTGTATTTAGAAGTCCATGACACTGTTTGGATGTTACATTTTAAAAAGCAGTGCCAAGCCTGCTGATCTCACATGTTTGATAATCTGACAGAAGACCGCTGCTTCTAAAATTAAACATTAAAACCATGTTATGGACCTCTAAATACTGTATTTCATGATATAAGCTCAGTTTAGTGATAAAAATAAAGTGTAAAAACGCAAGACTTTGGTGGGTGTAACAAGATTTCAGACTGTAGGCTTACTGTGGCTGAGTGCGGGTGTACCATATATACCATATGTAACTATTTATATAAAACATAAAAGAAAAATATAATAAATCTTAGACCCCCTGCAGATTGGAGGTGTTTTTCAGGAGCTTTTGGGCTAAAAAATAGCGCCTGTAAAACACCTCCCTTGCACCGTCCTTGCCTGCCCCAGTGTAAAAGCAGCCTAAAAGTTATACAAGTAAAAAGTGTGCTGTGCTGATTAATCATTTATAATATTTAAGTCCAACAATAAAAAAAAAAAAAAAAAAAAAAAAAAAAAACAGGAACTTGTCACATTAGTATCCACATAAAAACAGCTTAGTGCTGCCTTTGTGAACATAAGCATACAGTGTTGTGCTAAAACACAAAAAAATAAAATAAAAAGACAGCATCCATAAAACTAATATTCTGCCAATGAATTAGCGTGAATGTTTCCCATGGACAAACATTCCCACTTTCCTCAATGGGCAGCAGTGGCGGCTGGTGGTCAAAAATGTGGAGGGGGCGGCACAAACTAACACCATTCCTCCATGCGCACGCGCACGCACACGCACACATGGTGGCCATAACCAGCGCCACCCCCACCCCCCATGTCCGTTTATATCCGCTGCTCCATTGAGGGCAATGGATGGTCCAATTGGGTCCGCCTAAAAAACAGACAGGCAGACGCGATCTGTTCGCCTGTGAAAAAGGGGCATAGTAGTGTGGGTTAATGCCAAGACCAGACAGACCATCTTCAAGATAGGAAAATTGTAGCTCACATCAACTGCTAGGATCATCATCCAGATGGAGGACTCAACACAAACCATAGAGCTCTCTGTAAAAACAAACATTACAATAATAAAATCGCATGCACGTGAGATGCGTCATCACTGATGCCCCTGACAACGTCAGCAATGATGAAACATGTAGGGCGGGGCAAAGACTCCACACAGGTGTGAGGTTGTTTCTCTATGCTGACTGCAGGAGACTGCTGAACCATGCTATCTGCACATCTTTCGTTGTGCAATATCAATCTGATGCAATTGGCTTCACAAAAACAAAATTGGATGGATTTTTACACTTGTGAGTGCAATTTTATTATATTATAGTAATAAATAGGGGTCGACCAATTATTGGCAATCGATTATTGCAGGCAGATATCAGCATTTTCTGAAAAAAATAAAATAATAATAAATCAGTATCGGATGCAAACTAGACCAATATTCCTTCAAGGGGATCCATGCATCACCCCAGTACCGCCCCTTTGAGCAGACGGTTGGCTTCATTGTAATAACCGCTCAGCTGGTATTACAAGCAGTGGGAGGGGCCACCTGACGACGTTCCATTGGACGAAACGCCACGTTGGGTGAAGCCCTGATGTCATGATGCTGCAACGTGTTGACTGCAGCCATCTTTGTGGCTGGAAACAAATGCTACCTTATGCAGACTGCTGCTTTTGAACACGCTTGTTTTTATTTTCTAAAATGTGAGTACCTTTGATATTTTTTTAAATAAAATGTGATCCTGGTTTTAAAGTATTACACCATGAGGCGTAATATCTTATGTATGCACCTCTGAATACTCATCTGGTCGGACTACAAGATCAAGCCATCTATGACCCTCCTGAAATGGTTTTGTGGCTCTGGATTTATCATGCTTGTTTGACCTCCTGTAATTTAGTGCTCCATTCTTTTTGGCAAGAGGCCTGGTTTGTTGATGTTCAGTGGAGGATAAGTTTGTGCTCACCTAATTTGTGTTTTTGTCAACACGGTGAGTGGTTCCAGTTTTTTTCCCCTGAACAAGGACTTCATCATAAACACTATGGACTTTTATTTTTAGTGCTCATGCACACGGACGTTTTAAAAAACTGGCTGCAAAGCTAGCTCCGATGCCTGGAAAAATCGTTGTTAAAAACATGATTTTTACCGCGTTTTTGCATTGGCGTTTTTGCGCGTTTTTTAGCGTTAAGTAGCGTTTTTAAGAAACACATCTCTTGGCTATAGCACTCAGAAAACAAAGAAAATATGTTGCGCGTTTATGCGTGTTTTTGCGCGTTTACCCGCGATTCGCGTTTTTACAGCTCTAGCTCCACGCCACGGAACGCACTGGTCCTGGGTTTTTTTTACAGCTTAAAAACGCCTATGCCATTTGCAGCTCAAAAACGCCTAGGTGGGCATGAAGCCATAGACTAACATGGACAGCCGTTTTTAAGCTGCAAAAAAAGCTCAAAAAAGTGGCTGTAAAAACGTCCGTGTGCATGAGGCCTTAATGTTATGTTCTTAGCGCTGCGTACACCTATATTTTCTATGCTTTTTATTGTCACCATACAATTTACATCAGCTGCTTTACTATCATTACTAGCACAGTGATTAATCTTGAATTTACATAATATCGGCTATCGGCCTGAGAGGTGGCCGAAATATTGGTATCTTATCGGCACCGAAAAAACGATATCGGTCAATCCCTAATAATAAATGTATGAATTTATGGAGAGATTATGGTTTGCATTTTCTCCACCATGAGGGCGATTCACAGCATGAAAGGACATTTTTCAAGTAATCTTATAGTGGATTGTTTGTTACATTGACGAGGTTATGAAAGTGTATGCTGTAACCACAGAACTCCTTTAGACCTCAAGCACACTGCAGCTCAAAAAAAGCTGCCTCTTCAGCTGTTTGAGCATATATATATATATATATATATATATATATATATATATATATATATATATATATATATATATATATATATATATATATATATATATATATATATATATATACATATATACATACATACATATACACATATACACATACATATACACACACACACACACACACACACACACACACACACACAATTATTATTATTTTTAAATAAAACGTAAAAAGTTCTTTAACGCATGTTGCCACTTTAATGCATTCTAATGGCCAAAATTCTGGTCAACAGAATGCACTATGCCAGACACAGGCCTGCTTATGTAACAATGCAAACTCCTGTAGAAGAAAAAAATATATAAAAAATAAAAATAAAAGCTGCAATCTTGGCCGCTGTTTAACCTTCAACTGCCACAATGCTGCCATATGATTAGTTAGGACACCAGCCATTGGATGGTTTGACAGTTTGGTTGAGATCACAACCAATGTGACAGTTACATTTCCGGCACATGCTGGGAATGAAACAGTTTTATCGGATGGGTTAACTTCTGCTTTAAGCTTACAGTGTGCATGAGGCCTTAAAGTGGTTGTAAACCCTTTACAACCACTTTAAACTACAGGCAAGCCTATAATTAGGTTTGTCTGTAGCTGCACTGGATATCTCCTAAACCCTCACAGTTAGGAGATATCCCTGTATTTGCATGTGCCGCTGTCATGCGCCCTTAAGCCAACTGAAGCAATCGCAGTACGTGCCATTTCTACAGTTGTACTGTGCCGTTCGCAGCTGATCCCGCGCACATGTGATGTCATCGCAGCTCCGGAGCCGTGATACCCGGAAGCAAGCCACGGACGACATGTCTGCGGGAAACGAAGATGAACCATGTGTAAATTTATAAAAAAAATTATATTTTATATATATATATATATATATATATATATATATATATATATATATATATATATATATATATATATATATATATATATATATATATATATATATATATATATATATATACACACATACATATATACATATATACACACACACACACACACACACACACACACATCACAGTTCAGCCTTGGATTTTACAGTGAGGGGCAGGGACAACAACAATCAAATGGGGTTCAAAAAACTGATCAAACACGCCTGGAACCTGTCCATTTTAAATGCATGTATCTATGTATAGCAAAGCGTGCACTAGAGAAATCACACAACACCTGTCAAGGCAGGTTATTGTTATTGTTAAAGTGATATAAATGTCACTGCACTTTTCACTAGGTAGCATTAGACTCTAGTCTGCTGTCCTGTTATTTTAATTTGCCTGATGTTTCAAAAGCCACGTAGAAATCAGGTCAAACACTACACGTGCTTCATGCGGTCTATTTATTCCAAGGACCAGCTCTGAGAAGATGGAGTAGTCTTGTGCTATGACATTTTTAAATGGGATTACAAAATCATGCATCTCATCTTGAGTAGCTGTCTGAGAAAAAATAAATAAAATCGGTCATAGACCAAAAATCAATGACGCAATGTTCTTCTGCTTAAAAGCGGATTATCTGCAGTTCTGTGGAAAGTACACTATTCTCAGAGGGCAAGACCACTTGACTTTGCAATGGGAATAAAGTACAACTTCTGAGTGACAAAAATCGAAAATAACAGAAATCTATTATCTTCACTCACAGCATCATAGGATATTACAAATGTTAAAGAACTGAGAAGTTACAGTACCATCCATAAAAACTATAGTACTGCAAGTTATAAAAGAATAGACTTTCAAAAACAAAATATAGCTCAAGGACTCAAAATCAACAGTGAACCTGAAAATTATTCAATTTGACCTAGTTTCAGGATTCCCTTTTCACGTGAAGGGCACATATGCTGAGCAACATGTATGTATAAACACTTTTAGCTAATTATCTCTCAGACGTCACAGTACTCCCCCTGAGAATAGCTTCATTTGCTTTTCTCTCCAGAAGGATGGCACCATTTCTTTTCTGGCATTATTGAATGCCAACTGAAATGGCACAAATCTGCCCCTGCTGCAGTCTTTAACCTTTTTACAACGTACAGCTGTGGCCAAAATGTTTGAGAATCACCAATATTAATTTTCACAAAGTCTGCTGCCTCAGTTTTTATGATGGAAATTTGCATATACTCCAGAATATTCTGGAGAGTTATCATATGAATTGCAATTAATTGCAAAGTCCCTATTTGCCATGAAACTGAATGTAATCCCATAAAAAAAATAAAAACACATTTCCACTGTATTTTTATAAAGAAGGCTTCAGGGCGCCCAAGAAAGTCCAGCAAGCGCCAGGACTGTCTCCTACAGTTAATTCAGCTGTGGTATCGGGGAACCACCAGTGCAGAGCCTGCTCAGGAATGGCAGCGAGCAGGTGTGAGTGCATCTGCACGCACAGTGAGGCGAAGACTTTTGGAGGGTGCCAAGGTGTCAAAAAGGGCAAAGAAGCCCCTTTTCTCCAGGAAAAACATCAGGGACAGACTAGAGGTCGACCGATATATTGGCCGGCCGATATATCGGCCGATATTTGCCGTTTTTTAAATAATCGGCATCGGCCGATTGTGTTGATAAAAAGCCGATTCTACAGCGGGACTTTGAAATGACTTCTGTAAGAAGTCAGTGTGAGTTGCCTGAGTCGTCATAGAAACACTTTCCTCCTCTCTGGGCAGACTGCCAAGAAAAGAACTAAATGATACAATGTTTACACTTCTGAATGAATGAAGTCATCTCTGTGTAGAAGTTCTCAGTTTAACCATTTAAAGACTAAATCTTTTCTGACACTTGTTGCTTACAAGTAAAAATCCTGTATTTTCTGCCAGAAAATCACTTAGACCCCCCAAAAATTATATATATTTTTTTAGCAGAGATCTTAGGGAATAAAATAGCGGTTGTTGCAATATTTTATGTCACACGGCATTTGCACAGAGGTCTTTCAAATGCATTTTTTTGGGAAAAAAATACACCATTTAAAAAATAAAAATAAAATAAAAACAGTAAAGTTAGCCAATTTTTTTTTTTTTTTGTCCAAAAGTTTTGACTACCCGTTTTTATTTAATATATAGTTTTTTTTTTTTTTTTTTTTTTTTATCTAGATCATACATACAAGTAAACTGATTGGAGGTTTGTTTCGTTTAATAAATGTTTAAAGCGGGAGTCCGCCGGGACTCCGCGTTTTTTTTTTTTTTTTTTTAAAAAGCCAGCAGCTACAAATACTGCAGCTGCTGACTTTTAAAATAGTGACACTTACCTGTCCAGCGCGCCCGCGATGTCGGCACCCGAAGCCGATCTCTAGATCGACACTCGAGTGCTGCCGCCGCCACCATCTTGGGTATGGGAATCAGGAAATGGAGGCTTTCGGCTTAATTTCCCGGTTCCCTACTGCGCATGCGCGAGCCGCGCTGCGCAATGAGGACGGTCCCCGCTGCCTCTGGGATCTGTGTGTTTCCCAGCAGGCAGCGGGGCACTTGCGGAAGGGGGCGGGCACTTGCGGAAAGGGGCGTAATGTACGCCCCTTTCCGCAGAGAGCTAGCCCGGAAGTGGGTGTAGTTACCTGGATTATCCAGGTAACTGCACCCCCCTCCCTCCTGAAAGGTGCCAATTGTGGCGCCGGAGGGGGGGAGGAATCCGATGAGCGGAAGGTCCATTTTAGGGTGGACCTCCGCTTTAAGTGTAAGAAATTTTCTGTATCACTTATGAAGGCTGCTTTCACACTGGAGCGGGCAGACGTTGATGGTAAAACGCAAGTTTTAGCGGCTCTTTACCATCATTTTAGCGGTGCTATTTGGCTGCTAGTGGGGCACATATAACCCAGCTAGCGGCCAAGGAAGAGGTTAAATGCGCCCATGAAGCACCGCTGCCAAATCGCATTGCATGCGCTTCGGCAGTGGTGCCCATTCATATCAATGGGCAGGAGTGGTGGAGGAGCGGTGTACACCACTCCAAACGTGCTGCTTGCAGGACTTTTTTTTTTTTAAGATCCTGCCAGCGCATCGCCTCAGTGTGAAAGCACTCTGTCTTTCACACAGACTGCAGGGGAGCCATTTTGCAGGCACTTTACAGGCGCTATTTTTAGCCCAAAAGCGCCTTAAAAAACGCCCCAGTGGGAAAGGTGTGTTAGATCAAGGGGGATTAAAAATAAATAAATAAAATAAAATCGGCCTAACATATCGGCCCAAAAAAAAATCGGCATCATATATCGGCTATCGGCCGCCATGATTTCTAAATATCGGCATCGGCATCGGCCAGAGAAAAACCCATATCGGTCGACCTCTAGGACAGACTGCTATTCTGCAAAAGGTACAGGATTGGATTGTGAAATATGGGGGTAAAGTAATTTTCTCTGATGAATCCCCTTTCCGTTTGTTTGGGTCATGCAGAAAAAAAAAAAAAAAAACCTTGTGTGCGGTTGCTTCTCAGATAAGGGAGTGGGTTCACTCACAATTCTGCCTAAGAACACAGCAATGAATAAAGAATGGTACAAAAACCATCCTCAGAGCAACTTCTTCCAACCATCCAAGAACAGTTTGGTGATGAACAATGCATTTTCCAGCCCGATGGCGCATTTTGCCATAAGGCAAAAGTGATAACCAAGTGGTTTGAGGAACAAAACTTTGAAAGGAAACTCCCTAGACCTTAATCCCATAGAGAACTTGTGGTCAATCCTCAAGAGGCAGGTGAAGGAAAAAAAAAAAACCCAAATTCTGACAAACTCCAAACATTAATTATGCAATAAAGGGCTGATATCAGTCAGGATGCAGCCCAGAAGTTGGACAGAATACCAGGGCGGATTGCAGAGGTCTTGATCTTGAAGCAAAAGTAACATTGTTTAAATAGCAGGTGTTAAACTGTTTATAAGCACCTGTTAAATCCTCCAAAACATTTTCAGGAAAATTATGCTCATCGCCAAGTTTAGATAATGTCGATTTACTTGACCATTTTGGACTTAGAATAAACCTGTAATAAGAGAAAAAAAAAATGTTGTACTAGTCGTTAAAATCTTTTTCTGAGAGTTTATTAATTGGAGGACACAGCTTGGTTAGAAATCTTGACCATAGGGGTTACAATGCCAGGACACTAGGCACAAAACAAAAAGCTACCTAGGGACAGCCCCTGCTGGTGGCCAAACCCCACATCTGCAATAGTCACAAAGCAGTACCAAAAAAAAAAAAAAAAAAAGGAGGGGGGAGTGGGTGTTGTGTCCTTTAATAAACTCAGAGAAAAGGATTGTACAGTCAATACAAAACAAATTGCATTTTCTATTTCATTCATTTAAATGGTAAGTTCATCTTAGCAGAAAATCCCTAAGGTGAACTTACACTGGACCCCCTCCCCATCACCTCTGTACCTTAAGCCGGCCATCACCCGCTACATCGGGTCGCAGTTTCACCGGCCTGGGGATTTGAATTCCCCGTGGCTTAATCTCCTAAACGTACCTCGTAAAAGATACGTATAGGAGGCAATTTAATTGGACGGCGCAACCAATCAGAACCCGTCTAGCCCAACCTGTCAGAGGTGGAAGAAGAGGAGAGAAAGCCGCGGGGATTTCAAATCCCTTGACCATTAAAGTGGCAAACTGATTTCTCCCCTAGTGTGTGCTCGCTGACCTCAGGTATAGCGGGACCAGGGGGAGGTCCAGTGTAAGTTCACCTTACAGATTGTCTATAAAAGTGAACTTACATTTTAAGGACATTGTCCAGTAAGGAATCTTTCCAAAGCAGTGACCATTGAGGGTTATGAAAAAAAAAAAAAAAAAAAAACAGGAGAAAAAAAAAAAAAAACACAAAAAGCAAAAAACCTTGAAGGAAAGAAAAAATAAAAATATTCAAGCCACTTCCTGCAAAATCACAGCCAAAACATACATCTGAGGATGCAACATCTGTCTTTTAAAACTTGATGATAAAAAAATAAATAAATAAATACCATAATATGATATGAACAGACAACCAAGTAGCTGCCTTACAGACACAGACGCTGATAATGAAAAGCCCAGGAAGCTTTCTTGCCTTAGGCTGGCCATACACAGTCCGAATCTCAGCCGGGCAGGTTGAATGCTCACTGACAGAACCATAAAAAAGGTGAGATGATGACATTTTTCTGCAATAAGATTTCTAACTGAACACCCCAATCCCAGATGGAACTGTAACAGTTGACTCTGCATGTAGCGAGGGACCTGCATGCACTTGACCAAGCTGGGGTGACTATGGATCTATATTATCCAGCCCGTCTCCCAGCTAGGCTGTTAATTGTAGATCAAAGTTTAAACAAAGCTAACAAAAAATTGTAAACCCAGCCAAATAGGAACCAGGAGAGAGCTGGGTTCTTACTCCTAAACACTAGGCAAACTGAGCCAACTATAATGGAGGGTTTGGGCACCAGCAGGGGCCATCCCAAGGCAGGGCTGTGCTTTTGCATCTAGTGCCCTACTCCTGGAGGTGGTGCTGTAAACTATACAGATAATAAGATTCCTTACCAGGTAGTGTCCTTCAATGAAGGACAGAGAAATGGGGACTGCCATTGCTGATCTGCTTCTGAAATTGCATGTTGGTTGACGAATACTGGCCAAACTGGTGTAAATGCTTTCTTTTCAAATGTTTTTATTGAGATTTTTAGCAGAGTTAGTTACAACAAGGGTTACAAAACAAAAAAAAAATAATAATATATAGTAATAAAAGTAACATAACACAGTATAATGTAGTGACAGGGTTTTCTCAGCGTAATATAGCATAGAAACAAATAATCCACAATAAAGAATAAAGTAGTATTCCTAAGTATCTAATATTCATAGTCATAAAGGGACTCGAACAAGAGTAAGTCTCTTAAAATTTGTATAATAAAGTCTGTAATATAATTATTGTAAGATTTATAAATAGCGATATGGATAATGGCCACTTCTGGACCCCAAGACACCCCTCACAGGGATCTATCTGTGTCTTGGAGTACCTAGGCCAACATCCTAAAGGAAATTCAAACACAGTAGTTATCTTTTATGAAGGAAAATAAAGATCTATTCTTACTCCGCAGCTCAATTCAGATAAACAAATATGTGATATATTTGTCACTTTGTTATGAAATTATTTTTAAAGCCATCCAAAAAAAAAATATTAAAAAACGCACAGGAGTTCTTTCTTCTATATGATTAAAGAATCAGCATTATCTAAAATTGTGGAAGTATAATTTTTGTACCATGTACTCCAAGGTTCCCATAGTTGTTGTTCCTTAATATATAGGGATTTGTCATTAGGAAATAACAATTCATAGGAGTGGTGGAGTTGGGTTAATTCTATAACTTCTGTCATAGTAGGAAGAGAGTCAGTTTTCCATTTTCTAGTTATGGATAGTCTCGCAGCTAAAAGTATACGTGTTACTACTTTACGATATTGTTTGGGAATCGTATGTAAATTCATATTCAGAATGGTGGTGTAAATGCTTTCTGATGCACAGTCCCGATCAAAGAATTTAAAGAAGAGTCAATCATCCTTTCTACATCGTTGCTCTTAGTTAACAACTCAACCCATTTAAAAAAAGGCAGTATTACAGCCAGGCAGCAACCATTTCTAAAAAAGAACGGCCACTGATGGCAGCCTCCATATTTCTCTCCTGCCAGGTTAACTATAAGCCCTGCCCTTCAACAATCCAATACCCGGCCACTGTTGGTGACAGAAGCTGTGGTACTGGACTTTATAATGGCAAGACTATGGCTTAGAGGTAGCAAGGCCTGTATCTGTCAGACAAGTCACAGTTTGCACTAAATGGACAGTGCTTTGGATGGTTTTAAAAGGCATCCACACGCACCAATAGATTTTTTCTTATTCACTTCAACACTGTAGAGGTGAAGGATACATTTAGTCCATGGTCTGTCAATCTACACAATTTGTATCTTGCACCATAACCTGATGTGAACTTATAGCACAACTTTCAAGCTTCCATCCATCCCTTTACAATTCCCATTTGTAAAATGTTCCGCCTGGCGAGTGTCTGCCTACAAATCTTGTTCAGTCGTTGAATCCATGCAGAATAAAGAAGTGGAAGAGAGGGGGTATGAAGCAGATTTTCCTTCTGCCACATATCCTCATGTGGCGTTTTGCTATCGCCACACATAGTCACGTGCTGTTTTGTTGTACATCAAAAAACCCTTTAGGGACTACCTGTCTACCGTACATATATATTACAGGGAAAACAAAATGAAAGCAAAAAAAAAAAAAAGAAGAAGAGGGCAAGACACATGCTAGCATCAGTCAGGAAGCAAAAAACTGCATCTGCGAAACAAATATTCTATTTCTATTTGGTTTCTTTCGGAGCAGTCTCGAGACATAGCTCACAAACCCCATTAGAATGGCCAGTCAATAATATTTATCATCCAAATGATTCTATGGAGAACAGAAGTGGAATCACTGAAGCACAGCCTGTCTGAATACGATCAAAGGATGGGATTGTGAGGTGTTACAGTGCCTGGATTTAGAGCTCCAATACTGACACTGTACTTTGATCTCCTTTGATTATGCACGTCTCAATAGGCATACACCCATTCTTAGCCTTTGACAAACTAGTAACAAGCAATCCAATCAGATTTCCCATTAGAACGGCTTATTGAAGACAGGCAATTACCATTTCCAAGTGAAAAAGAAAGATGACAGGGATGATATGGAGGCTGCAAAGCAACTAAATTATTAGTGCTTTGGGGTTCATTAAGAGAACTTTCTAAGAAATAAGCTAGAGTGTTGACGCAAAGAATAGGCGTTAAATACTTTATTCAGCTGGTTTCCATCTGAAAAATGTATCAATCAACTCATCGTCGTTCAGATCTTAAGATCCATAAAAGGTCATACTGAAACAAAAATAAATCAATAATACATATATGTATTATTCTTTTATATACGATAAACAAAGTCGCCCTCTGTGGTTGGCTGCTGTTTCCCAAAGCATGTGGTAGACTTGGCTGTAATGACTGTGAACATTGCTTACTTCTAATAATATATTGTCAGCAATTTAATCCCTGTATACAATAATCAGAGAAAATAAAAAATAAAAATAAATAAATAAATAAATAAACATAAAAAAAAACTAAATGCATACCCAACACAGGCATAGTCTGCCATTTCAGTTAAACATTCAAAGATGACGAGATATTATAAATAGGTTTTCACCGTTGATTTAAACAACGTTGATTTAAACAAGCTTTCTTTGAAATCTACCCTTCAATAGCCCTATAAAAAAAAAAAAAAAAAAAAAAGGTACAAATTCACTTTATGTACACAAAATGCCTCTGCAACCCCAGTTATTACCCTGTAAGTAGCAGTGACATCACTGCCCGTGCAGAAGCAGAACTGTGGCAGGGGCCCAGCAGGTCCACCAGCTACAGAGCATCAGTGACTGGTCTTTTGACAAAAAGCTTATGTACAGAAAATGTCACGCTGTATTACTGCACAAATCTGGAGGAAATACACAAAGCACACCACGATTCAAGTAACACACTCATCTTGTATTTAGGCAACACTTGCTTATCCTTTGAAAAATGCTTAAAGTAAATCTGTAGCCAACAGGCCTACATCCCTGCCTAGCACCTCTAAGGAAAACCATGCTCTTAAGCCAATTGAGATTTCTTTTTTTTTCCTGAAGGTTATTTCTTTTTCTTAACTTCAATATTTGTATCTTATTTTTTTTAAACAAATAGAGCTTTTTGGTGTTATTTTTCATCATCATTGGGATTTTTATTTTCTGCAAAATCAGCGAAAAAAAAAAAGCATTTTCTTATTTTCGGTAATAAAATTTTGCTAATTAATCTCTCTTTATAAGTTTAGGCCAAAACGTATTCTGCTAGATTTCTTTGGTAAAAATAACCCAAATCAGTATATACGATTTAGTCTGTAGGGAAGTTATATAGTCCATAAACTATGGTATATACAGGCAGTCCCCAGGTTACAAACAAGAGGTTCTGTAGGTTTTTTTTGTTAAAGGGGTTGTAAAGGTAAATGTTTTTTTACCTTAATGCATTCTATGCATTAAGGTGAAAAAACATCTGACAGTGCCTGCACCCCCAGTCCCCCGTTTTACTTACCTCACCCCTCAAAAGTCCCACGCTCGTCCCCCGACGTCCTTTCCACTGTTCAGCCTGGCCGCTGATTGGCTGGAGTGGATGGAAAGCAGCGCAGCCATTGGCTCACGCTGCTGTCAATCACATCCACTGACGCGGAGCGCCGGGGCCGTGTGATACAGCAAGCGGCTATAGCCGCCGGCTGTATCACGGGAGCGCGCCCGCAGGTGCTTCTCGCCATGTGAGGGAGCTCGCATGAACGTGAGAAGCACCTGCGGGAGGAAGCAGAGACAGCCACCGAGGGACCCCAGAAAACCAGGTTCGGGGCCACTCTGTGCAAAACAAGCTGCGCAGTGGAGGTAAGTATAACATGTCGGAACAGGCAAAACATTTTTAAGTGCAATTCCAGCCAAAAATATAATTTTAAACTTTTTGGGATAGCATAGGGAAGGGTTTGTTTTGTTGTCTGTGCCCCTGTTCAGAAGATGTAACCTCACTTTCAGTCCCTGTGGCAACTGGATTTTGAAAAGTTTAGGTTGTCAGGGAAACAAGGATTAGTAATGAAGCCTAAGTGGAGACACCTTTTTCAGCTTAGGCCCCTTTCACAAAGAGTTGTGTATAGAGTCCTCTTTGCTCAGAAGGGACTGCTCCGCTGATCCCCGCTGAACAGGCAGATAACAGGTCCATCGCTACTCACTGTGCAGAAATGGACCTATCAAAGCCCTGCTTTCCTCTATGGAGATCAGATGAAACCAGAACGCCTATCTGAACCGATTCGCCAGAGGTGCAGAGAGAGGTGCATGGAGCGTCCGATCAGGTCCGCCTGAAAAACTGACAGGTGGATCTGATCAGAAAGCCCGTGTTAGGAGCCTAACAGGAGTGAATTTACCTTCTTAGGGGTAGATTTCCTCTTACTTCCTGCTGTTTCCCTTCAGTTTGCAAGTCGGGTGTTTGTGACTCTGGGACTGCCTGTATATCTGAAAATTGACCAAACCCGATGTACCGACTGCCTCATTTCTCATCTCATCCAATCTAATTTCTTGAGGCCTGAAAATGTCAGGACAGTACAATGGTCTTCAAAATAGGGGTTTTTATAAACTATACCGTCCAAGGTATTTATTTAAAATAAATAAAAAGGCATGGCAAGACCCTTGATGGTCTCCATCCCCCCCCCCCAAACCCTGGGCTCCTGATCCCCCCATGTGAATGAGTATGGAGTATATAGTACCCCTACCCATTCACCCAAAAAAAAAAAAGAATAAAAAAAAAAAAAAGGTGTCCACCACCTTGTGACGTCACGACCCAGCATGCACCGATCCATAACAGTCACAAGGGGCAAAGCATGTGACCTGTGAGGCTCTGTGCACGGATAAGGGTTTGGTAGCAGAGCAGCAATGATTCTCCTCTTCTGGGGTGCCCCACCGGCGCTTCTAGCTCCTCCTTCCTTTAGAGTGCCCCTATAGCAAAGTAAAGAAAACTTCTGCCCCTAGAATCACTCACTTCCTTCTCCTGCCCAGGACTACATGTCACGAGAGGCATTGCTCCTCACACATTCACATGGTCTCAGGCCCTTACTGACATGTATGGATGGGTGTACTGAGCTGTACGTGCACTGCACTGTATTTTCTGATATGTAAACAAATAATGCATTCTATATGTATGCTGCAGATGCGCCACTTTATAGGCAGACTATGGGGACTATAGGGCCCTATATTTAAAGGAATTTTTCGTTTTTATTGTTCTAACCACTTGCCGACCGGCTCACGCCAACATGTCAGCAGAGTGGCACCACTGTGCAAATTGGTGTACCTGTATATCCTTCCATTAAGGCAGGATATCGCGCTGCAGGATCAACAGACTCCCTGCCAGTGTCATTTTTAAACAAGGAAAACTATTTTTGAGAAATAAAAAAAAAGTTTCACATTGATACGTGTCTCCTCAGGGCAGTTCTCGGACCCCCATACCACTTTTATGGCCAATTACTTGAACATAAGCCTTCAAAATAGGGAAAAATTAAAAAAAAAAAATATTTCTCCTGTTTGGCTCCCATAGACTTCAATGGGGCTTGCTGTTCGTGTCAGAACTTTACCCCTGTTTGGGAGTTCTGCAGCATATCCGAAAAGGGGGGTGTTCGGCCCATCTCTAATAGTCAGTGCCAATTCATACCCTCCCTAAGATGAATAAAGTTGAAAAAAAAAACAAAAAAAAAAAACTAGTGTTTGTTAGAGATGATCAGAACCTCGATATAGAGTAGAGCAGATCAATTTAGAAAAGGTCACCCACAAGGAAGTTGCCAGTGCAGGAACGAACAGAAGAGATCAATACAGTATTGATGTTCTGTCTTCGTTAATGAGAAATTAGCTTTTAAAACTCATGTTGCATATGGCAAACAGTTTAATTACCCTTTAATGAAGGCAAGATTCAAAAGGTGACCATTTTACAACCAAACCCATTTTAATTAGCCCATGCTAAAAGAAACCCCAATTCCAAAAAAGAGTGGGACAATGTGTAAAATCTACATAAAAACAGAACGTAATAATATGCAAATTTCATAAACCCATATTTTTATTAACAACAGACAAAAGAAAGCATAATAAAGTAAATGTATCTTTTTTCAGAAAAAAATAAGATCATTTTGAAAATGATGGTAGCAGCACATTTCAAAAAGTTGTGACAGGGCAACAAAGCTGGCAAAATAAGTGGTAGAAAAAATAAGGAGCTGGAAGAATATTTAGCAATTTGGTTAATTGGTGACAGGTTAGTACAGGGGTCAGCAACCCCCGACACGCATGCCAGAGGTGGCACAGCACTGGATGAAAGATGCACGGGTCTGTCAGGAGTCCATCAACGTATTGACCTTTTATATACACACACACACACCAATTACAAGCAAACAGATCACAGGTGAGGATGGTTACCTTTAATAGCCATCCAAACCCCTTTGTGTCAACTTGTGTGCATATTATCAGGCCAAAATCACCAGGGTATGAAAACTTTTGATCAGGGTCATTTGGGTAGTTTCTGTTGCGATTAGGATTTAAAAAAGAGTAAAACACAGTTGATTGACAATAAATGGCTTCAGCCAAACACTAACTAGGAGTGAAAGAAAAGTTTTTGTGTTATTCCTATTCTCTGAAAAATGGCCAAGAAATGAGATAGAGATAGTCAGAAGAGGGCGCTATCATACTGGGACCACCATAAAGCCTTACTGAATAGTAAGGACCAGTCCAAACCATGTGGCCTGCAACAACTCATCACCTTGTCTATTCCAAACTCTCAACAATGCGGCCTGACAAAATCTCAAATACAAAACATAATGAATGACTGCAAAGAAAAATATGTTGGAGAATGGAGAAACGAAATAAACTCCAAAAAACTGTTTACCAGTCATTACAGAGAGAATACAAACTGGCCCCGTACCTGGGAGGTGCTACAAGACCCCAAAGACAGACAGACCCTGAGCCTGTACAGACCGAGCGCCCACAGCCTGGAAATCCAGTTAGGACGGCACAGACAGACCTACAAGCCCAGGAGGAGTAGATTGTGCCAGCAATGTGACCAGGGGGTCCTGGAGGATGAGAACCACTTCCTGCTACATTGCCCAAAGTACTCATCAGTGAGGGACACTCACTTCCAGAGACTCTCAACTCTCATCCCGGACTTCACTTCTATAGAAGAGAAGAGGAAACTCCAATTTCTACTGGGAGAAGAGGAGCAAATGGTGAAGATAGCTGCCCGATATGTGACAGCGTGTCACCGACTGAGAGGGACCTGAAAGACTGAGGACTTAAAAATCCTTTACAGAGACTTATGCCCATTCCCCTTTATATTACCCATTACCCTTCCCCCTTTTCCCTATACAAACTCAACTGCTTTGGCAATGCTAACATGTATTTGGTCCTGCCAATAAAGCTTATTTGAGATAGAGAGAGAGAGAGAGAGATGGATGGATGGAGATAGATAGATAGATAGATAGATAGATAGATAGATAGATAGATAGATAGATAGATAGATAGATAGATAGATAGATAGATAGAATTATATTTAATCTCTCTATTTCCCATTTTCCAAATGTGGTCATGCATCCCAGGTGGGGAAGATGGGTTTTCTGAGCTAAGCACACCCTATTGCCTGCATGTCTAACCCAAAGGTAGATGTATTCCAGGAAAAATTCTACATGAATTATCTGCCCTTACTCAAGATGGCCGCAGCCAGAAATGCTGGGGGGGGGGGGGGGAGGGTGACCATACTCACCAACTCCTTTAGATCTACCAACAACCATGCAGTGCCTGATTAGGTAAAAACTAATTGGAGAAATTAGTCAAGTCCTCATTAAAAAGAGTTTTGTTAAATCTAAAGCCGATCTTCCGACAATTTTATGCCCAGCGCCTTTGGATTTACAGAACAAAAAATGTCAAAAGGCTTGAATTTTATTCTGTGTATGACCAGGTTAGGGAAGCCTTACAAACGATCCTAATTGTCAGTGTTTTCTAGCCTTCAAAAGGCTAGGGAAGGGATAGATCCCCTGTCACTGTCCCACTTTTTCACTCGCTTTCTTTCACTTGCCCTGACACAACAGGAAGTGAGAATAAAAGCTCTACAAAGTAAGAAGATTTCCCCTATTAAGCAGGCCATACAATGACCAAAATGCAGGCGGTTCAGAAGTATAAACATGTCATACTTGTCTGCTCTGTGCAGTGGTTTTGCACAGAGCTGCCCTGATCCGCCACTTCTCAGGATTATCACCGATGCTGCAACTCTTTGGCAAGTGTCATTATAAAAAGCCACATTTTTTTTTTATTATGGGGAGTCGTACAAGCTCGCTCCTGAGCAGTCCTGTCTGCATCCATACATGCAAAAAACATGGTTTGGCCCTGCCCCTTCATGACAGAATTTGATTGACTGCAGCTGAAGCCAATGGCTGCTCTTGTGCACATTGCTGGATTGAGATCAGGCTCAAGTATAAAAGGGGGTCAGATCCTCTGGCACAGGTTTTTTTTTTTTTTTTACCATGACACATAGAATACATTAGGGTAAAAATCTTCTGTCTTTACATCCACTTTGGCATGACAGACAGACCTGTTTCAGGTGCAAAGCTTTAAGGCCTCATACACACGGACGTTTTAAAAAATGATCTGTAAAACTACTACCGACACCAGGGTTAAAAACACCAATGCCTGTTACACCTCAAAAACGCCATGGTGTGTATGAGGCCATTTAATAAGATGGAGTGGAGTTTTTAAGCTGCAAAAAAAAGCTCAAAAACGCTTCTGTAAAAAAATAAAAAATAAATAAATAAAATAAATAAAAACACGTAGTGCATGAGGTCTAAACAGTATACGTGATTTCTGATGTGCAAGGAATAGAAAGGAAGTGTAAAAAAGGTCAAAATGTCATTACTTTATACTATGCAGAGGGTATAGAAAAGAATCATCCCCTTTAAAAAATAATCACATTTTGCTGCTTTGCAACCTGAAATGAATCCAGCTGAATTTATTGAGTGCAACTTATAATAGCCAAGCGAAAAGGTACAACACCGACAAAAAGTCCCCTTGTGTCAATATTTTGTTGAACCACCTTTTGCTTTAAAATCACAGCCTTTAGTCTGTTGGGATGTCTCCACTAACATTGCAATATAATTTGTGTGTTTGTAATAAAGAACGAACTAGACCCAAGTCTTAGCTTTTCCTGACTTGCCAAGGAAAAAAAACGAAGATGCTATAAATACACTATTGCCATTGATGGAAAATAACAGTTTTTAATTATTAAAATGTGTGCGCTTATCCTAAAAAAAAGCAAAAGCATTACCAAGCGCCAGAATTAGAAATGCCAAATAGTGGGGAATAAAACCGGGAGAAAAAAAAAAAAAGGGACATGAAGTTCATCTAGTACTTCTATTAACCTGATGTTGATGAAGCCAGCCATACATGGAACAAAATTCATCTGAGTCAGCAGGCTCATGTTAAAAGGCATCCCTCTCTTTTAATCTGTCGGTAGATTAGGAGGGGGGCAGCAAGACGCTTAATTCACAATACATTAATACAAGGATAAGGATCTTTAAGCCATATGACTGTAATTTTCCAATCTCATTGTACTTAACTGAAAATAAAGCAGCCCATAGATTATGTAATCTCCATTCCTTCAGCCACACGTGGAAAGAAAGAAGATCTCTCGATACCCCCATCAACTCAGGGTTCTGTGACCTCCTGCATTGCTATTGTGTTCCCCATCGGCAGGGCACAATCATAAGTGTTGCCCGCTATAACCCCCAGCAGTGATTGCATGAAAAAAAAAAATCCAGAAGGCTGGTTGTATTGGAGGTCAAATGATGGATCGCCTTCAGTAGATCCAGCAAGCCCATAGATGGATCACATCTCAACCAGTCAATGCTGAACCAGCCAAGATTTAATTCATCTTTGGCGGACTTAATTCACCACCCCCCCCCCCCCCCCCCTAAAAAAGGTAGGGCTTCCTTTTCTGTGGTGTCGAGCCTAGTACACACTACTATTTTTTTTTGCATTCAACCCACCCGGGCTTCTACTGAACTGGCCGATGCTGCCCGACATTCGGCCCACCTGTACTAGGCTTTAGCCTTGTTAATTGAGGCTAAAGTGTTTGGCTCCAGACTGGTTGAGAAAAAAAAAAAAAAAGTATGTTCATGGTTAACTGAATAACACCAATGCTCTTAGAGGGGGCAACCGCGCTTGCCCTGCTAACTTTTTTGATTTAAAAATCAAAATTGGAAAAATACTAATCAAACGATGCGTTACTAGGTAATTAGCATACAATAAGTAACTGGGAGAGGGGAAAAAAAAAAAGGGAAGGACATGGATTACAAAATAATTAGAAGTCGTTTCAACAATACATTTGTTATTATGGACAATAAAAGTTAAAGCGGAGGTCCACCCTAAAGTGGACCTCCACTCATCGGAACCCTCCCCCTCCTCCGGCGCCACAATTGGCACCTTTCAGGGGGGAGGGGGGGTGCAGATACCTGTACAGTACAGGTATTCTGCACCCACTTCCGGGATAGCTCTCTGCGGAAAGGGGCGTAGATTACGCCCCTTTCCACAAGTGCCCGCCCTTTTCCGCAAGTGCCCCGCTGCCTGCTGGGAAACACACAGATCCCAGAGGCAGCGGGGACCATCCTTATTGCGCAGCGCGATTCGCGCATGCGCAGTAGGGAACCGGGAAATGAAGCCGAAAGGCTCCATTTCCTGATTCCCATACCCAAGATGGCGGCGGCAGCACCCGACAGACAATCTAGAGATCAGCTTCGGGTGCCGACATCGCGGGCGCGCTAGACAGGTAAGTGTCACTATTTTAAAAGTCAGCAGCTGCAGTATTTGTAGCTGCTGGCTTTTAAAAATAAAAAATAAAAAAAAAAATAAAAAAAAAAAAACGCGGAGTCCCGGCGGACTCCCGCTTTAAGAAAAGTACAATAAAAATGATAACAACATTAACAAAACCCTATGTTTAAAATGCACACATAACATAAAAGAATAGCAATGTGAAATTAAGTAAAAACAGTAAAATAAATGCACCGTTAGCAACAGTATCAAAATGCCTGTACATACTTTGTAATAATACAAATAATAGTAACAATGGAGGACTTCCGATCCTGGCAGCTGATGTGGCAACAACAAAAGAGAATTTCAACACTGCCACTTTTGATACAAAACACACTATTAATATCAAATATACAAAATACAGAGCTAAAAACGATAGGTAATAAATAAAAGCAATGTTGACATAATCCACTTTTCAAATTTATGTGCATAATTAATTTGGCATTGCAGCCTGATGCTGGGAAGAGCTTTAGATATGGGTAGCACAGTGGCCAAGTGGTTAACACTTTCACCTAGAAGCCAATCCCAACCATGGCACCACCTGCATTGAATTTGCATGTACTCCCTGTGGCTGTGTAAGGTTTCTCTCACACTCCAAGGACATGCTGGTAGGTTAATTGGATTCTGTCTAAATTGGCCCTACTATGTATATATGAATGCGAGTTAGAGACCTCAGATTGTAAGCTCCTCAAGGGCAGAGGCTGATGTGAATATGTGAATATATATATATATATATATATATATATATATATATATATATATATATATATATATATATATATATATATATATATATATATATATATATATATATATATATATATATATATTCTAAAAAGAACTGCATAAATTGTCGACACTATAAGGCTGGGTTCACGCCTGTGAATTGGATGTGGCGTTCGCAAGACATTTTACAATCTATTACTTTCAGTCTGGTTCACATATGTGCATTGCATTCACACTCCACATTGCCCAAAAATAAAAAATAAAGTGTGCGTTTTCTGGGCAGTGTGGTGCGAACTGCAGGCACATATTCTTCTATGGGAACACTTCTGATTCGCAGTTGCTTTCCGTTGTGAACAGGCATTCTCCCCCTCCTCACTACACCTCTCCCTGCTCAGCTGCAAGGATGAGCCCAGGCGTGATGCGTGGCTGCAGAGATCGGGAAATGTCTCACTGCCTGCGATTAGTGCAGTGCATGTCCAGTTGCGAACACGCCTGAGCTCATCCTTACTCAGATGAGTCAAAGCTACAAGCGGAGAGGAAGCACTGAATCGCCGCTTTTTCTCTTCGCACAGAGAACGGAGCTGGAATTCGCACCAGACTGGTGTGACTCAAGCCTAAAGTACCATAAATAAAATCAGTCTCTCGATGGACCGTAGGATGAGCGAGTGTGTTTATTAAGAGTCAGCAGCTACACTTTTTGTACCTGCTGACTTTTAATAAACACAGATGGTTGGAACTCTGCCTTAAGCAGTGGAAAGGTTTTTGAGCAGCTTCATTTACTCTCCACATAAAATCTGGTTGACATGGCCATTTACTTGTAGTCTATGTGAGCATTTCATTTTAGCGTCTAATAAAATGATCTAGACGTTATCACATCATTGGAGTTCTCCTGTGTTCTTTTTGCGTAACCAACCATCTGAGGGATTTGTGAAGTGAGAGCAGAGGAAGTGGTAGATTACAGCCATAGACCAAGCAAACTTTATTCCCCCATCAACACAGACAGTGTTGACAGGGGAATCCCTCCCTTGGAGTCATTGTGTTCTCTTGGCAGGGAGGAGTGAAGCCATCTGCACCAGGAGAACACAGTGATTGTTAGTGGCTATAACAACCACTAGCAATAAATCGCATGTAAAATTCGGCAGACTGGTTGTACCCAGGTTGCTCAATCGATCAGCTTGGGTACATTCGGCATGCCCATACGTGTTTTGAATCTCAGCCAGTCCCTGCCGGCTTAAGTACCCGACATGAGCCTTGTTTGCCTTATCTAGGTATGGGCATATGGCTATTTTGTCATTTTGATATGCACGTTCATTTGAAGAAAAGATTCAGTCAGCACTGAATCATTTATTAACAATTTTTCAGTGCTGTTTTTTGTGTATTTGATATTCACTATGTGGGCTGGCTGCGTACATACAGCAACTGTCTCTTTCCCTTTTTTTTTGGGGGGGGGGGGGGGTTATCATTTTCTTTATAGTGCAGAAGGGTATATGGAGTTTTGGTGGTTTTTTTATTAAACACACTGTTAAGCAGCACTTCCGCTGTCCAGAGACATATACCAGTCACCCACGATACCCAATCCTGCAACTGTACAAGTTTCCTGCCACAAATTGGAAAAACTTGTAAGCAGGTTCTTCCAATGAGTTAACTGTATTGTGTGGTATTTTTAAAGGTTTCTGTCTATTGTTTTGATTGTTTGCATTTATTTGTAACACTGTATATTCCAATGCGAGTCAACTGTACTGTTTATTTATGCTTGCCCTGCTGATACAGTACTCCCCAGGAGGAAGGGGTTAAATCTGCTAGCCAGGTTTTACCAGGCCTTTCGGGAAGTACCATCGTCTGCTAGGAAAAACACAAAAGAAGGTTCTAGGTCTTCCCACTTATAAAAAGGAACAGCCCAGCCAAAGCAAATTTGTCTGTACTTCTCTGGGTCACAGAAGTGCACTCCTGTGTTTCACTCTGACGTCACACAGTCTGGATTCGCCAGATGCCTGGACTTACACCCTTCTCAGCGAGCTGCAGAGAGTCTGAGATGGCTGCTCTCCACCCCTCCACAGCTCGGCGCTCCAGTGAGCGAGCAGGGAGAAGAGCAGAGAGCTGTGACTGACAGTCTACAACTCACAGAGCTCCGAAAACCAAGTGATTAGCGATGCTTGATCGCTCCGTTTTCAGTGCACAGGCACCGGGGGACAGATGCTGAAGCATTGGACCGATGCTGCATCCACCTAGGTAAGTATGAATATGGGGGTAAAAAAAAAAAAAAAAAAAAAAAAAAAAAAAAAAACAAACACCAAACTTCTCTTTTAAAAAGTGGAACTTCACCAAAAGGGGAGGAGGTACCTGGTTATGACTACTTCGGCATCACTGTGAGACCATTTACAAAGCACAGCATGGCTCATGCATTCACAGTGGGAACCGGATGTGAAGCCGCAAGGCTTCACTGCACTTTTTCCCTTACTTATGATGCCAGTGCCTGGAACTGAAGCCGATTGAAGAATCAGCTTGGATGAGGAAAACGCTGGATCTCTGGACAAGCAAGTGTCCTTATATTAGTATTTGTAGCCGCTGACTTAATTTTGGTGGAGACTGGAACGCCTCCAATGGAATAGAATGCTGCCAGTGAATAACATCCTGTGCTTAACCACCTCTGTGGGAGCCCAATTGGGGTATGAAGGATATTTACTTATGCCACAGCTAAATGGACTTTCTTACCTTTACAAGGTATGATTACCTCATGGGCATTTAGGTGCACCAAGAGAACAGCTATGGGGCACTTAAAAACAGAGAAATATGTATTAAAAAAAAAAGATACCATGTGAACTCTGTTACATCTGAACATCTTCCATAAATATCTTACAGTGAATCGGCCATAGTAAAAACGATGGAACCAGAGCCAAGCCGCTGCTCTGTGTGTTTATTTAGACACTGCTTGACTCCACCCCCGTTCTCCCCTCATTGGCTCACTGACTTCGATTGACAGCAGCGGGAGCCAATGGGGAGAGGAGCAGAGTGGTGCTAATGAGAGCTGACAGGCAGGGAGGGGAAGAGGACAGAGACAGAGGAGAGCTGCAGATAGCAGCGGAGGATGGGGGCACAAACTGATCATGGCATAGCACGGCAGGATTGCCAGGTCTTACAGGGGGAAAATTACACAGCACAAGCAATCTGCTATATAACATGCTTTAAGGATATAGGATCCTTTTTTTTTATTTTAAGTTAACACACACTTTAATGCATAGAATGCATCAAGATTTAAAAAAAAAAAAACTTCTGACTTTAGAACCATTAATTGATTCATTGCTATACATGCTCCAGTATGGAAACTCAAATATAAAAGAGTATGGACTGCACTTGACGAGGTGGTGTAGCTTCCACATATATTTGCAACTAAAACCTCAGTTTTAATAAAAATAGTTATACAAAAAAAAAAAAAAAAAAATTCTCTATAGCAAAAATGAACTTCTCCTATTAGTTAGGCCTAAGAGGATAAAACTTAATCCTCTCTCTATGACCTCAGTTGCACCCTAATGTTAGATCTAGACCTCTGTAACTCTTGCCCATCTCGCTCTTCAGTAGAATACAGTTTGTTAAACTTGTCAACTTTACCAGACTGCATTTGTTGCAGACTTTACCAAAACACCCAGATGTTAAATTGCTTAAAACTATTGAACGCTTTTTCTTTCTAAGAAAATAAGACTACACATATGTGAGTAAAATGTATCTGTGGAAGGACAAAAGTGCATGAATATGCCAATTCTGAAAGACTACGACAACATACTACTGATTGGATAAATGGATCCTCCTACCAATCATAATCTTAGCAATTTTACATTGCCTTAAAAATGGTATCTTAGATACACGTTGATCCAACACAAACCTGGTCTCATTATCAACATTATATACCAATCTGAGCCTTCACACTACCTCCTTGGAGAAATTTACTGGGGGCCAACTGGGCACAGCAAATAATGTAGCGGAGACATTGTTAAAAGGTTATCAGACTGTATGCAATACCATGAATTTGAGGGAAACCTAATATGAAATACTATAAAATGGGCATAGCTAGCTTTATCATCTAGGAAACATAACTTACATGATGGCAACATTATAAACTCTTGTCCCAAGTGTGAGGAACCTAAGGCTTTATTATCACACTTTTTGGAGCTCTCCTAATATTCAAACATTCTGGGACCACATAGCCGAGTACATCACAAGGATCACAATCAATAACCTAAAATTAAACATTAATGCTGTTATTTAGCTACTGGGAAGCTAACCAATTCAGGCATTCATCGAAATAGAACATGGAATGGGTCCACATCTTTTTGCAGCTTGAAGTTCCATTATCCAAGAGGTTACCTTCTAAATACGGAAATAGCATCAAGTAAAAACCTCAAAATTGCTTTTTCCAAAGATGGCTTTGTCTTATTGAGGAAACCTGCTGCTTGATAAGTACTGAAAGTCAATAAAACCCCGCAAATGATATGGAACTCGCCATAATTTCCAACAACCTAAAAATATATAAATAAAAAAAAAAAAAAAACACACACCACACACGTGTTTGCGTTTTTTTCTGCCTGTAAACACACCTCTAAGTTAGCTGTGTCCATGCACACAAGCCTTTACAGGAATATTGAGGGGAGCATTTACAGACATAAAAAAATAAAAAAATTAATTAAAAACCCACCACCATTCAGGAGGAGAGCGGATGGAAAAAAAAAAAAAAAAAAAAAAAAAAAAAAAAAGAAGAATGCGTTCCTTCATGCTAATGGCCAACAAATAGTTTTCTGACCAATGGAATCCATAAAACATTCAGCAGCTTGACATGCCTAAACACGTGTGCACAAACACTCAATGTGCATGAGGCCTTAACGCATAATGTTTGATTGCGAGCTACAAACTGGATTAATTACGTTTAGTTTTAATTGTTATACATTGTACCAATGCTGCATCAGAAGATCATACGATAAAATAGTAGAACAATACTTACTACTTTACAACTGAAAAGCCATTGAATTTATATTTTACTCATACAATAGTATACATAACTGATCTTTTATTCCATCTAAAAAAGTTTTACTACAACAACAAAAATTCTATGAAAATGTAACAGCAATAATTAAAAGCATGACAATAAAGCCCAAAAAAAAAATGATTATAATATATACACACACACACACATTATATATATATATATATATATATATATATATATATATATATATATATTCTCCCCCCCCCCCCCCCCACACTTCAAACAGAATGAATTATGGAGGGAAGTGTGGAAATACAGTCACAACCTCAAATTCCTGCCACCCACGAGATAACAAAAGAAAACATAAAAAACAAAGTCAAATGCAAATATAACCCAGGATTATTACGTCACAATTGTTAACTTTTTTGCAGCCAACACAGGATTTGTAAAAAAAAAAAAAAAAAAAAAAAAAAAAATGCAGACATTTACTTGCTAAGCTGTCAGTTCCGCCAAGCTGCCCAAGTAAATCTCTTCTTGTAGAATTTTTACTGCCATATCCTTCTGTGACTGCAGGCGTTGTGCTTTGTGAGCAAATTTGTATTCACAGCTAATTTTTCTTCAGTCTTTTCATTCAAGTTTGTTAGAGAAAATAGTTGCATAAAGAGCAATTCCAGACAGCAGCTGCAAGCAATCAGAAGCAGTTACTAATGTTATCAAGCAAACAGGCCAACCGCACTTAGGCTACTTTCACACGGGAGCGTTGGCAGTAAAGCATAGCTATTTTTGGCTGGTCTTTACCGTTGTTTTTGCAGCTGCGGCGGCGCTTCCCATTGATTTCAATGTGCAGAGGTGCTATAGGAGCGGTGTATACACCACTCCTACAGCGCCTCAAAGATGCGGCTTGCAGGACTTTTTAGCGTCCTGCCAGCGCAACACTCCAGTGAAAGTGTTGTCAGCACTCAGGCTTTTTCGCACTGGAGTGACAGGAGTGACTGGAGTGACAGGAAAGGCGCTTTACAGGCGCTATAGCGCCTGTAAAGCACCTCAGTGTGAAAGCAGCCTAAGAGCAAACATAGTATAACAGGTTCAATAAGAGGGGCAGCAGAACTGCACTTCCCAAATCCTGAGCTACCGCTCTCTGCACTTGTGTGAATTTGACTGGTGTCTGCAGGTAGTTTTAGTGCCAAGAATTTTTTATAAATTTTTTTCATTCATTCATGCAAGTGGCAGCAGGCAGCCTGCAGTAGGTATTCCAGCATCAGAAGTAGGCACGATCCAAGATTACAAAATTAATGACAAAAGGCTTCGGTTGGACTGGTGTGTTATACTAATGGCAGCATAAAAGAAGGACTGAGCAGGTAGACTGTTTGCATAAACTTCCTTTTCAATTCTGACCAAGGTATACATTGAAAGTAGATCAATAGGATATATAACTGGGAAGAACTCCATTTACTGGTAAATTAAAGATGAATGTAAAGAAGTTAGGCTGGCCATACATTATAGAAAAATTTCTTGTACTACTTTCCTTTAGATTCACCAAAACATATATTATGATGAGGGCCAACAAAAGGAGACCCCTGGTGGTGGACTTTAAAGGCAAGTACATTAGATAGAAATATAGATTCAAAAAGAAATGTATTGATTGAAAATATAAAAACATATCATAGAAAGACAAGTTAAACAGCATGGTTATCAGTGTATATACAGTAAAACTAAATTGCTTTAACACCCTACACGTTTCAGAACACTCACGTCTCCTTCCTCAGGGGAGAGTATGTAGCAAAAGCGCATTTATATCAGGGTAGAGCATTAAACAAATATTCCATGATGTTTATAGTTAAAAGCAACAAGACAAGTCAGGCACTTAGAGTGGTTTCTTAGCTTCAAAGGCTCCCAAAATGAATGGTATTAAATATCTGAGCCAAGACACCAATACTCTACCCTGATATAAATGCGCATTTGCTACATACTTGCCCCTGAGAAAGGAGACGCGAGTGCACCGAAACGCGTGTTAAAGCAATATAGTTTTACTATATATACACACTAATGCCGCGTACACACGAGCGGACTTTTCAACATCCAAAGTCCGAAGGACCGAGTCCGTCAGACTATCCGATCGTGTGTGGGCTGCAACGGACTTTTGATTCACCAAAGTCTGACGGACTTTAGAATATGGAACATGCTTCAAATTTTCCCGAAGGAACTCCGCCGGACCCGGTCCCCTTCAAAAACTCCGCTCGTGTGTATGCTACTCCGACGGACTAAAACCGACGCTAGGGCAGCTATTGGCTACTGGCTATGAACTTCCTTATTCGAGTCGGGTCGTACGTCATCACGTTCGAATCCGTCGGAGTTTAGTGTGATTGTGTGTGGCCAAGTCCGTTCGGCCGAAAAGTCTGTCAGAACTCCGTCGGAATTCCAGCAGAACTCCGACGGAACTCCTTTGGAAGTCTGTCGGACTTAAGTCCTCTCGTGTGTACGGGGCATAATAACCATGCTGTTTAACTTGTCTTTCTATGATATGTTTTTATTATATTTTCAATGAATACATTTATTTTTTTGCTATATTGCTATCTATTGTACGTGCCTTTACAGTCCACCGTCAGGGGTCTCCTTTTGTTAGTGCATGTGGCACACAAAATCGCAAAGAACTGCCATTCTATACAATTTTCCTATACTATGAGGGCAAATCTAAACACTTTCAACTTGTATGCAATAAGGCAGGACCTTCTACTACAGCGGAAGGTAAATCTAGAGGAAATTGAACAACAAGACACAACCTCCAGCTTTCCAACTAAAAACCCACACAGAGGTAGAGGCATAGAGCTGAAGAAAGTGTCCGCAGGAACCTGACATTACACCCATGATCAGCGAACCTGGGTCTTGGCACTAGATTTCTGGAGGGGGATGCAAGTCTTTTGTGTCGCACTGCCAGATACCTCTTCTCTTAGCTTTTCTTTTGCTATTGAACAATAAAAAAGATCAGGCTGGCTTTATGCCACAAAAATCCACAGCAACAAACCTGAGGAGACTGTTCCTAAATGTGCAACTACAAGCGGATAATGGGGGTCAAAGGCCTCTTTTGTCCCTTGATGCCAACAAGGCATTTGATAGCATCAGCTGGAGATATTTATGGGCTATGCTAGAAAAATTTTGGTTTGGGGACCAGTTTGTTACATGGGTAAAACTGTCATACGCATCCCCCAGGCTATCAGGGTGGCAGACAGAATGTTGCAAGCTTTTTCCCTGGGCAGGGGAACAAAGCAGGGTTGCCCACTGCCGCCCCCCCCCCCCCCCGCTCTTTGCAATTGCAATAGAACCATTGGCAGCCCTGATAAAAGGGACAACACCTAGATCAGGGAGTTCCAATATGGAGCCCTGCACGAAAAAATGATGTTATATGCAGATGACATGTTACTCTTTCTGGGAGACCCAAGTCACTCACTGCCAGGGTAATGTCCATAATAAAACAGTTAAGACTCGACTCTGGGTTGACCATAAACTGGTCCAAGTCAGCTCTGATGATGCTGGACGAGGACTGGGAGGTCGAACTTCCCAACTCTTGTCCCATTCCCGTGGTTACCAGTTTCAAGTACCTGGGCGTACAAATCGTGCCCAGACTTGGAGACTATCGCTCCCTAAATATATATCCCTTACTCTCCCACTTTCAGGATAAGATAAACACGTGGAACAACATTAAGATGTCACTGGCAGGTGATGCCAATTTAATTAAAATTATTTTAATGCCCCAGTTGCTATACTTTTTACATAACTCACCGGTAGCAATACACCTAAAAAATTTCAGAATAGTAAACACCCTCTTTAGGTGATTGTTATGGAATACCAAGCCGCCTAGAATTAGGCTAGAGCAGCTGCAGCATTCTAAGGATAGCGGAGGGCTGGTGGTCCCCAACCCCTGGCTACACTATATAGCGGCCCAGTTGCAGCACCAGGACGGATCTATGTCTCCAGACCCAACGGACTCAGCGGCGCAGATGATGCTGGCTGCCTCTGGAGCCGAGACCATGCCTATGAGCCTAGAGGCACAACTGTTCATGAAATGCAACAAACAGACCTCAAAGCTTTCACTAGTACAGAAAATATGGAATAAGGGCAGACAACACCAGGGTTGTCTAAGGATTCACAGATTTCAGCCCAATATGGGGCAATCGTACATATATTGAGCTGGGTAAGCTACAACAGGGGCCCAGATGGTGCGCTCATGGTGTGACTTTGCTATCCCACATATTCCGGGACGGTAAATTACTAACCATCACAGAACTACAAACTAAATTCAACCTACCTAATACCATGCTTTACTCAGCTACAGCATGCGGTGGCTGCGCAGGGAGATGCTGGAGAGTGGACATTGTTGTCCACTCTGGTGTTCCACGTGCTGCGAACCAGCAATGTAACGAAGGGAATTATATCCCAATGCTATCAAATGCTACTTGCAAAACACTTGCAGGCTTACCCCCTGTAAGGCGGTGTCGGTCTGGGAAAGGGATCTAGGTCAAGTCACAGGGGATCAATGGGAGGAAGCTCTACAATCCATATCCACATGCTCCCTGAATGTTGCACAAAAAGTCTCAAAAATCGTATACAATATTAAGAGTACACTACACCCCGACAAAACTACATAGGATGGGTGTTGGATCCTTTGTGCTGTCAGTGCAGGCAGCATGACAGGGACCTCATCCACCTCCTGTTGCACTGCCCGAAGCTCCATCGGTACTGGAACAAGGTAGTCGACACACTTAATGGGGTGTTTCAAATTAAAGTTCATACAAACCCTATATGTTGCATATTGGGGGTTCTGGAAGATGCAATCCCTGAGGAATTGACCAGGGTCACGTTCTCCAGGGCACTATTCCAGGTCAGGAAACACATTCTAATGGGCTGGAAGTCCACCTTGCCACCTACTAGCATCTCCTGGATAGCGCACATGGGAAAAAAACCCTATTATGGAAAAATACATATACCAACATAAGGGATGCCTGGGCAGGTTTGAACGCATATGGTCCTAGGGAACCTGTGATGTCCAGTCTTTTACAGTGTCCTTAGAAAGGGGGGCAAAATACACTGTATATATAATGTGTGAGAAACAGGTTGCGCTACTGGAGAGTGGAAGCATAAGTGAAATACAGTTGGCTGAATTATTGTGAGGAGTAGTAATTAATGCCAAAAGTAACAATCCTGTAAAATTATATTATAATATATATATATATATATATATATATACATACATACACATACACACACACATACACACACACACACACATATATACACATACACACTAATGACTAAAAAACTTGTCTATGTATCCGTGCATTTGAGGTTGTTGTTGGTTGTACACATTTAAACAAAAACCTTTTTGATTTAAAAAAAAAAAAAAAAACACGCACAAGGAAAAAAAAAATAAAAAATACGCGTCAACGGCAGATGAAGTACATTTAAAGTAAAACTAGAGGCAAATCCTTTTGTTTCATTTCAGCGCAAGGAATGGTTATAATCCCTGAGAGATTTTTTTTGCTGTGTCCCATTTCAGAAATTTCCCCTCGACATCCTGTCCCATAGCCAAACAGGAAGTGAGAAGAAATTCATGCAAAAATTAAAAAGGGAATCCCTTGGGGACCCCCAGGTCACCAGAACTAGTGTCTCCATTGGAAGATTTTACCAACTATTACTTTTCTGGGGACAACCCAAAATTTGGGATTTTTCTTATTTTTACTTTCAATAATGGTAAACAGGACAAATAGAGCGAATCTCCTTACCAGGGCAGACAGCAATAGAAATGACAGTTATTATAATCCTTCTCCACAACGAAGGAAAAAAAAAAAAAAAAATTAAAATAAAAAGCCCTTTGACACTAGGCTCCAAGACAACCACCCTCCATTGCACACTTGTCCCTTTTCAGTATACATTTGTAATATATGTTCAAAATAAGGCAATAAGTTATGCAAACTGCTCACCAAACTTAAATCTAATATGGACGCGTGTTTTTATTTTATTTTTTTATAGATTTTTTTTAGCCCTTATAAACAAAGAGTAATTTGTGATAATCTGTAAAATGTAAAATATTGACAAAACAAATCCAAAAGGATCAATTAAAAGCAGGAAAATAAAAATCTTTAGCAGCTTTAAAATAGACAACCTTGGACATAACAGAACAACATTTGTAAATCTTTTATTCAAGTGTAAACCGTTTCCAAATGCCAAGACTGACCAAGTTGAATTGACAGTACTATTGATCTCCCCAGAAAACCATAGGACAAGAAACTTGGTGAAACTTGGTGAACCTTGAACGTCAGATCTTTGGTAAAACTGGAATAAGTGTCCACATGTAAATTTGCCATTGCAGGTAATAAAAAGGGACCCAACAACAATGAAATACAACAGATTCTTTAGTGCTTTCACAAATGCACAATTGGTTTCCCAGTGGAGGAAATCCTATTATACAGGAAACCATCATTTCTAGACAATTAAAGCACACCATAGATTTCCTTTCAGAGACAATTAAATGTCAACACATTGGCAAAGCAATGGCTTTTAGGTATACTGCACTCTATATATTTAAAAGGCTGCTTACACCCCTGCCTTCAATGCCAAGCCCTGAAGAATACCATGCCACTGTCCAAAAACACTGCTTTGGATAGAAGGATGACAGTTGATAGCCCAAGTCATGAAATAAGGGAAAGCCAGGCCTCAATAGCAAAAATAGAATTAACTCTTACTAGAGCTGCACCATTCTGACTAAAATGAGAATCACAATTTTTTTGCTTAGAAGATGGATCACAATTCTCGTGGCGTAACATCTTTCACATTAAAACAAAAAAAAAAAAAAAAAAAAAAAAAAAAAACAAACATTGGGCTAACTTTCTGGTTTCATTATTTTTTTTTTTTATTATTATTCCATTGAAGTTTATTTTTTGCAAACAAATTGTGTTTGAAAGACCGCTGGGCAAATACAGTGTGACATAAAATATTGC